>NC_086447.1:39028806-40361306 GCF_028390025.1 Pseudophryne corroboree | reverse complement strand
TTTACTAGTGACTGACCACTGACCAGTGACCACCAGTGCAGTTTTATTTAATATAATCCGTTCTCTGCCTGAAAAAAACGATACACAGTGACTCAGTCACATACAATATCTGTGCTCAGCCCAGTGTGCTGCATCATCTATGTATAATATCTGACTGTGCTCACACAGCTTAATTGTGGGGGAGACTGGGGAGCAGTTATAGGTTATAGCAGGAGCCAGGAGTACATACATATTATTAAAATTAAACAGTGCACACTTTTGCTGCAGGAGTGCCACTGCCAGTGTGACTGACCAGTGACCTGACCACACTGACCACCAGTATAGTATACTATATTGTGATTGCCTGAAAAAGTTAAACACTCGTCGTGTGACTTGTGTGGTGTTTTTTTATTCTATAAAAAACTCATTCTGCTGACAGTGTCCAGCAGGTCCGTCATTATATAATATATACCTGTCCGGCTGCAGTAGTGATATATATATATTTTTTATATCATTATTTATCATCCAGTCGCAGCAGACACAGTACGGTAGTTCACGGCGGTAGCTACCTCTGTGTCGGCACTCGGCAGTCCATCCATAATTGTATACCACATACCCGTGGTTTTTTTTTTCTTTCTTCTTTATACATACTACATCTCATTATCATCCAGTCTATATTAGCAGCAGACACAGTACAGTACGGTAGTCCACGGCTGTAGCTACCTCTGTGTCGGCACTCGGCAGTCCATCCATAATTGTATACCACCTACCCGTGGTTTTTTTTTTCTTCTTTATACATACTACATCTCATTATCATCCAGTCTATATTAGCAGCAGACACAGTACAGTACGGTAGTCCACGGCTGTAGCTACCTCTGTGTCGGCACTCGGCAGTCCATCCATAATTGTATACCACCTACCCGTGGTTTTTTTTTCTTTCTTCTTTATACATACTACATCTCATTATCAACCAGTCTATATTAGCAGCAGACACAGTACAGTACGGTAGTCCACGGCTGTAGCTACCTCTGTCGGCACTCGGCAGTCCGTCCATAATTGTATACCACCTACCCGTGGTTTTTTTTTCTTTCTTCTTTATACATACTACATCTCATTATCATCCAGTCTATATTAGCAGCAGACACAGTACAGTACGGTAGTCCACGGCTGTAGCTACCTCTGTGTCAGCACTCGGCAGTCCATCCATAATTGTATACCACCTACCCGTGGTTTTTTTTTCTTTCTTCTTTATACATACTACATCTCATTATCATCCAGTCTATATTAGCAGCAGACACAGTACAGTACGGTAGTCCACGGCTGTAGCTACCACTGTGTCGGCACTCGGCAGTCCATCCATAATTGTATACCACCTACCCGTGGTTTTTTTTTCTTTCTTCTTTATACATACTACATCTCATTATCAACCAGTCTATATTAGCAGCAGACACAGTACAGTACGGTAGTCCACGGCTGTAGCTACCTCTGTGTCGGCACTCGGCAGTCCGTCCATAATTGTATACCACCTACCCGTGTTTTTTTTTTCTTTCTTCTTTATACATACTACATCTCATTATCATCCAGTCTATATTAGCAGCAGACACAGTACAGTACGGTAGTCCACGGCTGTAGCTACCTCTGTGTCGGCACTCGGCAGTCCATCCAAAATTGTATACCACCTACCCGTGGTTTTTTTCCCTTCTTTATACATACTACATCTCATTATCATCCAGTCTATATTAGCAGCAGACACAGTACAGTACGGTAGTCCACGGCTGTAGCTACCTCTGTGTCGGCACTCGGCAGTCCATCCATAATTGTATACCACCTACCCGTGGGTTTTTTTTCTTTCTTCTTTATACATACTACATCTCATTATCAACCAGTCTATATTAGCAGCAGACACAGTACAGTACGGTAGTCCACGGCTGTAGCTACCTCTGTGTCGGCACTCGGCAGTCCGTCCATAATTGTATACCACCTACCCGTGGTTTTTTCTTCTTTCTTCTTTATACATACTACATCTCTTTATCAACCAGTCTATATTAGCAGCAGACACAGTACAGTACGGTAGTCCACGGCTGTAGCTACCTCTGTGTCGGCACTCGGCAGTCCGTCCATAATTGTATACCACCTACCCGTGGTTTTTTTTTCTTTCTTCTTTATACATACTACATCTCATTATCATCCAGTCTATATTAGCAACAGACACAGTACAGTACGGTAGTCCACGGCTGTAGCTACCTCTGTGTCGGCACTCGGCAGTCCATCCATAATTGTATACCACCTACCCGTGGTTTTTTTTTCTTTCTTCTTTATACATACTACATCTCATTATCAACCAGTCTATATTAGCAGCAGACACAGTACAGTACGGTAGTCCACGGCTGTAGCTACCTCTGTGTCGGCACTCGGCAGTCCATCCATAATTGTATACTAGTATCCATCCATCTCCATTGTTTACCTGAGGTGCCTTTTATTTGTGCCTATTAAAATATGGAGAACAAAAATGATGAGGTTCCAAAATTAGGGAAAGATCAAGATCCACTTCCACCTCGTGCTGAAGCTGCTGCCACTAGTCATGGCCGAGACGATGAAATGCCAGCAACGTCGTCTGCCAAGGCCGATGCCCAATGTCATAGTACAGAGCATGTCAAATCCAAAACACCAAATATCAGTAAAAAAAGGACTCCAAAACCTAAAATAAAATTGTCGGAGGAGAAGCGTAAACTTGCCAATATGCCATTTACCACACGGAGTGGCAAGGAACGGCTGAGGCCCTGGCCTATGTTCATGGCTAGTGGTTCAGCTTCACATGAGGATGGAAGCACTCAGCCTCTCGCTAGAAAACTGAAAAGACTCAAGCTGGCAAAAGCACCGCAAAGAACTGTGCGTTCTTCGAAATCCCAAATCCACAAGGAGAGTCCAATTGTGTCGGTTGCGATGCCTGACCTTCCCAACACTGGACGTGAAGAGCATGCGCCTTCCACCATTTGCACGCCCCCTGCAATTGCTGGAAGGAGCACCCGCAGTCCAGTTCCTGATAGTCAGATTGAAGATGTCAGTGTTGAAGTACACCAGGATGAGGAGGATATGGGTGTTGCTGGCGCTGGGGAGGAAATTGACAAGGAGGATTCTGATGGTGAGGTGGTTTGTTTAAGTCAGGCACCCGGGGAGACACCTGTTGTCCGTGGGAGGAATATGGCCGTTGACATGCCTGGTGAAAATACCAAAAAAATCAGCTCTTCGGTGTGGAAGTATTTCACCAGAAATGCGGACAACATTTGTCAAGCCGTGTGTTCCCTTTGTCAAGCTGTAATAAGTAGGGGTAAGGACGTTAACCACCTCGGAACATCCTCCCTTATACGTCACCTGCAGCGCATTCATAATAAGTCAGTGACAAGTTCAAAAACTTTGGCCGACAGCGGAAGCAGTCCACTGACCAGTAAATCCCTTCCTCTTGTAACCAAGCTCACGCAAACCACCCCACCAACTCCCTCAGTGTCAATTTCCTCCTTCCCCAGGAATGCCAATAGTCCTGCAGGCCATGTCACTGGCAATTCTGACGAGTCCTCTCCTGCCTGGGATTCCTCCGATGCATCCTTGCGTGTAACGCCTACTGCTGCTGGCGCTGCTGTTGTTGCTGCTGGGAGTCGATGGTCATCCCAGAGGGGAAGTCGTAAGCCCACTTGTACTACTTCCAGTAAGCAATTGACTGTCCAACAGTCCTTTGCGAGGAAGATGAAATATCACAGCAGTCATCCTGCTGCAAAGCGGATAACTGAGGCCTTGACAACTATGTTGGTGTTAGACGTGCGTCCGGTATCCGCCGTTAGTTCACAGGGAACTAGACAATTTATTGAGGCAGTGTGCCCCCGTTACCAAATACCATCTAGGTTCCACTTCTCTAGGCAGGCGATACCGAGAATGTACACGGACGTCAGAAAAAGACTCACCAGTGTCCTAAAAAATGCAGTTGTACCCAATGTCCACTTAACCACGGACATGTGGACAAGTGGAGCAGGGCAGGGTCAGGACTATATGACTGTGACAGCCCACTGGGTAGATGTATGGACTCCCGCCGCAAGAACAGCAGCGGCGGCACCAGTAGCAGCATCTCGCAAACGCCAACTCTTTCCTAGGCAGGCTACGCTTTGTATCACCGCTTTCCAGAATACGCACACAGCTGAAAACCTCTTACGGCAACTGAGGAAGATCATCGCGGAATGGCTTACCCCAATTGGACTCTCCTGTGGATTTGTGGCATCGGACAACGCCAGCAATATTGTGTGTGCATTAAATATGGGCAAATTCCAGCACGTCCCATGTTTTGCACATACCTTGAATTTGGTGGTGCAGAATTTTTTAAAAAACGACAGGGGCGTGCAAGAGATGCTGTCGGTGGCCAGAAGAATTGCGGGACACTTTCGGCGTACAGGCACCACGTACAGAAGACTGGAGCACCACCAAAAACTACTGAACCTGCCCTGCCATCATCTGAAGCAAGAAGTGGTAACGAGGTGGAATTCAACCCTCTATATGCTTCAGAGGTTGGAGGAGCAGCAAAAGGCCATTCAAGCCTATACAATTGAGCACGATATAGGAGGTGGAATGCACCTGTCTCAAGTGCAGTGGAGAATGATTTCAACGTTGTGCAAGGTTCTGATGCCCTTTGAACTTGCCACACGTGAAGTCAGTTCAGACACTGCCAGCCTGAGTCAGGTCATTCCCCTCATCAGGCTTTTGCAGAACAAGCTGGAGACATTGAAGGAGGAGCTAACACGGAGAGATTCCGCTAGGCATGTGGGACTTGTGGATGGAGCCCTTAATTCGCTTAACAAGGATTCACGGGTGGTCAATCTGTTGAAATCAGAGCACTACATTTTGGCCACCGTGCTCGATCCTAGATTTAAAGCCTACCTTGGATCTCTCTTTCCGGCAGACACAAGTCTGCTGGGGTTGAAAGACCTACTGGTGACAAAATTGTCAAGTCAAGCGGAACGCGACCTGTCAACATCTCCTCCTTCACATTCTCCCGCAACTGGGGGTGCGAGGAAAAGGCTCAGAATTCCGAGCCCACCCGCTGGCGGTGATGCAGGGCAGTCTGGAGCGACTGCTGATGCTGACATCTGGTCCGGACTGAAGGACCTGACAACGATTACGGACATGTCGTCTACTGTCACTGCATATGATTCTCTCACCATTGAAAGAATGGTGGAGGATTATATGAGTGACCGCATCCAAGTAGGCACGTCACACAGTCCGTACTTATACTGGCAGGAAAAAGAGGCAATTTGGAGGCCCTTGCACAAACTGGCTTTATTCTACCTAAGTTGCCCTCCCACAAGTGTGTACTCCGAAAGAGTGTTTAGTGCCGCCGCTCACCTTGTCAGCAATCGGCGTACGAGGTTACATCCAGAAAATGTGGAGAAGATGATGTTCATTTAAATGAATTATAATCAATTCCTCCGTGGAGACATTGACCAGCAGCAATTGCCTCCACAAAGTACACAGGGAGCTGAGATGGTGGATTCCAATGGGGACGAATTGATAATCTGTGAGGAGGGGGATGTACACGGTGATATATCGGAGGATGATGATGAGGTGGACATCTTGCCTCTGTAGAGCCAGTTTGTGCAAGGAGAGATTAATTGCTTCTTTTTTGGTGGGGGTCCAAACCAACCCGTCATTTCAGTCACAGTCGTGTGGCAGACCCTGTCACTGAAATGATGGGTTGGTTAAAGTGTGCATGTCCTGTTTATACAACATAAGGGTGGGTGGGAGGGCCCAAGGACAATTCCATCTTGCACCTCTTTTTTCTTTAATTTTTCTTTGCGTCATGTGCTGTTTGTGGAATGTTTTTTGGAAGGGCCATCCTGCGTGACACTGCAGTGCCACTCCTAGATGGGCACGGTGTTTGTGTCGGCCACTAGGGTCGCTTATCTTACTCACACAGCTACCTCATTGCGCCTCTTTTTTTCTTTGCGTCATGTGCTGTTTGGGGAGGTTTTTTTGGAAGGGCCATCCTGCGTGACACTGCAGTGCCACTCCTAGATGGGCACGGTGTTTGTGTCGGCCACTAGGGTCGCTTATCTTACTCACACAGCTACCTCATTGCGCCTCTTTTCTTCTTTGCGTCATGTGCTGTTTGGGGAGGGTTTTTTGGAAGGGCCATCCTGCGTGACACTGCAGTGCCACTCCTAGATGGGCACGGTGTTTGTGTCGGCCACTAGGGTCGCTTATCTTACTCACACAGCTACCTCATTGCGCCTCTTTTTTTCTTTGCGTCATGTGCTGTTTGGGGAGGGTTTTTTGGAAGGGCCATCCTGCGTGACACTGCAGTGCCACTCCTAGATGGGCACGGTGTTTGTGTCGGCCACTAGGGTCGCTTATCTTACTCACACAGCTACCTCATTGCGCCTCTTTTTTTCTTTGCGTCATGTGCTGTTTGGGGAGGGTTTTTTGGAAGGGCCATCCTGCGTGACACTGCAGTGCCACTCCTAGATGGGCACGGTGTTTGTGTCGGCCACTAGGGTCGCTTATCTTACTCACACAGCTACCTCATTGCGCCTCTTTTTTTCTTTGCGTCATGTGCTGTTTGGGGAGGGTTTTTTGGAAGGGCCATCCTGCGTGACACTGCAGTGCCACTCCTAGATGGGCATGGTGTTTGTGTCGGCCACTAGGGTCGCTTATCTTACTCACACAGCTACCTCATTGCGCCTCTTTTTTTCTTTGCGTCATGTGCTGTTTGGGGAGTGTTTTTTGGAAGGGCCATCCTGCGTGACACTGCAGTGCCACTCCTAGATGGGCCCGGTGTTTGTGTCGGCCACTAGGGTCGCTTATCTTACTCACACAGCTACCTCATTGCGCCTCTTTTTTTCTTTGCGTCATGTGCTGTTTGGGGAGGGTTTTTTGGAAGGG
Source organism: Pseudophryne corroboree (assembly GCF_028390025.1). Classification (NCBI taxonomy): domain Eukaryota; kingdom Metazoa; phylum Chordata; class Amphibia; order Anura; family Myobatrachidae; genus Pseudophryne; species Pseudophryne corroboree. Next base: position 40,354,406 of record NC_086447.1, on the reverse strand, counting down.
CCATCCTGCGTGACACTGCAGTGCCACTCCTAGATGGGCCCGGTGTTTGTGTCGGCCACTAGGGTCGCTTATCTTACTCACACAGGTACCTCATTGCGCCTCTTTTTTTCTTTGCGTCATGTGCTGTTTGGGGAGTGTTTTTTGGAAGGGCCATCCTGCGTGACACTGCAGTGCCACTCCTAGATGGGCACGGTGTTTGTGTCGGCCACTAGGGTCGCTTAGCTTAGTCATCCAGCGACCTAGGTGCAAATTTTAGGACTAAAAATAATATTGTGAGGTGTGAGGTATTCAGAATAGACTGAAAATGAGTGGAAATTATGGTTTTTGAGGTTAATAATACTTTGGGATCAAAATGACCCCCAAATTCTATGATTTAAGCTGTTTTTTAGTGTTTTTTAAAAAAAACACCCAAATCCAAAACACACCCGAATCCGACAAAAAAAATTCGGTGAGGTTTTGCCAAAACGCGGTCGAACCCAAAACACGGCCGCGGAACCGAACCCAAAACCAAAACACAAAACCCGAAAAATTTAAAGTGCACATCTCTAAACTCTACACCCCCAGTTCTCCCCGGGCCACAACCCTAACCCCCACCCAATTCTCACCTTCGGGATATCGGCTGTCGGTGTCCTGGCTGCCGGTCTCCTAAGGGTGTCGGGATTCCGGCGTTGGTCACATGACCACCGGGCATCCCAACCGCCGGGATGCCAAACGCATCCCCACTGGTTTTCACAGAGTGCATATTGAAAGGCACAATGGGTAAGTCCTACAAATGTATACCGTTTGTTAACCTTAGGAATGAGTTTGGGGCTTGGTGCCCCCTAGGTTGGTGTGGCTGGGCTACCTTGGGGTGGAACACTATAACATTTCATTTACCACTTTTAACACTTTCAAATAATTTTTCTACTAATACTATACATTTTAGCATCTTACTTAACACCTTTCACCTGTGTACCGCTTAGCTATTGCTTCTTTATTATTACCAGTCACTACCACCTTAGCCTCTCACTGGTGTGCTGCCCTGGGGTGGCTGGCCTTTGCCGGTTCGGTGGGGTTCCGCACCCCAGACTTAAACTTAGTATCAGAGACCCACCACTGACGAGATCACCTAGATGCTGGTTGGTGGACTGGTATTGTTTGGCCAATAGTATGCCAAGAACCTCGATGTAGCTCTACTGTATGTTAGATTGCAGAGTTTGTTATTATTCTGATTAGCAGTGCTTGGTATTGTAGAGTGTGCATAGGCACTATATTTTCTCTTCTTTGTGTAATGTTTGCCTTATCACAATACCCAGAGGAACATGGCTTATTCCTGTGTGTTTTCTTACTGCAGGTTTGGGACAGTTACATCCATCCCACTCGCTGGCACTGAGACCTATTACCCCCTCACAGACATGGCGGGCCGATTCGTGAACATCATGCTGCCCGCATACGGATATCTAACTTTTTGTGAAGTTCAGATTTACGGCGTTCCTGTATCTAATGAATGCGGCAATTAATGATCACATTTACAGATAGCAATAAAGCCTGATCTGCAGGATCTTTCTTCCAGTGCTCAACTTTCACCTATGCACAGAGAGCAAATATAAGGACTGAGTTGTTTTTGTTTTTTGACTGTAAAAATGCCCCATTTGTGTGACAGGGAAAAACAGCGGTTCAAGGGAAAGGGTAAAGAAATGATATGTATCATGTGAATAGCTTATCAAGATGGAGTATGTATAAGAGGGGAATGTAAACACAATTTGGGGGGCAGTTCGGCATTTCTCTAACTGCCCTCACGCTACAGGATTTTCTTGCAAACATGCAATAAACAAGCATTTCATGTTAGATCTTGTCCATTTTTACTTCATTTATTTTATTTGGTAAGATTATTGCCATGACATGTGCTAGAGCATAGATGATTCCGCATCTATTTTTATTTGCCATATGTCTAGACACCTGTAACCTTATACAGTATATAGGCCCTCATTCCGAGTTGTTCGCTCGGTAAAAATCTTCGCATCGCAGCGATTTTCCGCTTAATGCGCATGCGCAATGTCCGCACTGCGACTGCGCCAAGTAAATTTGCTATGCAGTTAGGAATTTTACTCACGGCTTTTTCATCGTTCTGGCGATCGTAATGTGATTGACAGGAAATGGGTGTTACTGGGCGGAATCACGGCGTTTTATGGGCGTGTGGATGAAAACGCTACCGTTTCCGGAAAAAACGCAGGAGTGGCTGGAGAAACGGGGGAGTGTCTGGGCGAACGCTGGGTGTGTTTGTGACGTCAAACCAGGAACGACAAGCACTGAAATGATCGCAGATGCCGAGTAAGTCTGAAGCTACTCAGAAACTGCTACGAGGTGTGTAATCGCAATATTGCGAATACATCGTTCGCAATTTTAAGATGCTAAGATTCACTCCCAGTAGGCAGCGGCTTAGCATGAGCAAATCTGCTAAAATTCACTTGCGAGCGAACAACTCGGAATGAGGGCCATAGTATATAGATGAATCTGAAGAAAATGTGTAATCATCTTCAGCATTTTCACCCCATCCAAAACATGCACCCCAAAGGCGTCACCGGGTCTGCTGACACCCGCTGCGCACTCTGGATACCCCATGCGCCAAAAAGGGGGCGTGGTATTACATAAAGGGGCGTGACCTCACGGGGGATCCCGATGGCATCACTCCGGGGGCATGTGATGCTGGACCGCCCTTGGAGACAGTCTGCCTGCTCTGTCAGCTCTCTGTGACAGGAGCCGGGTGATAGAGGAGAATGTCACACTGCAGCACCCGGTTCATATCACTGCAGAGGAGCCGTCAGTTTGGTGTCACCCACTCCGAGGGTGACACCCGGGTGCAGCCCGCACCCACCACACCCCTCTTGGGATGCCACTGATGCACCCAGTTTATGCATGTGCAATATTTTCTTCTTGTAGGTAACATATTTCAAGATGTCAAAATGAGGTGCAAAGGGGCAATGTTTATCTTGTGTGTGCCATTTTCACTAACACTGAGACACCCAGTTGCGGTGTCTTGCTGCGGCGCAGTTCCGCTTGTGTATGAATGGTGGGGGTCATTCCGAGTTGTTCGCTCGTTGCCGATTTTCGCTACGCTGCGAATAGTTGGAAAATGTGCATGGTACGCAGAGCGCATGCGCTTAGTAATTTTACTAAGAACTTAGTAGATTTACTCACGAGTGAATGAAGTTTTTTCCACGCTGAAGTGATCGTAGTGTGATTGACAGGAAGTGGGTGTTTCTGGGCGGCAACTCAGCGTTTTCATGGCGTTTGCGGAAAAACGCAGGCGTGCCAAGGAAAAACGCGGGAGTGGCTGGAGAAACGGGGGAGTGGCTGGCCGAACGCAGGGCGTGTTTGTGACGTCAAACCAGGAACGTAACTGACTGAACTGATCGCAATCTGTGAGTAGGTCCGGAGCTACTCAGAAACTGCTAAGAATTATGTATTCGCAATTCTGCTAATCTTTCGTTTGCAATTCTGCTAAGCTAAGATACACTCCCATAGGGCGGCAGCCTAGCGTGTGCAATGCTGCTAAAATCAGCTAGCGAGCGAACAACTCGGAATGACCCCCGGTGTCCTTAAATAATCCTTTGTTACTGGTAACAATAACCTCCACAATTTCACTCTGAATAAAGTTGTCCAAAAATTGATAATAAAGTTCTAAAATTTGCAAGAATCTTTGTCCATGGTGTGTTATTAATACATAAGTCATTAACATCAGCCTACAGTATTATAGCGACCCAATTAAATCTGTCCGATAATTCGGATTACGGATTATCTCACAGGCACACAGCTTCTAGGTAGAATCAATTTGGTTGATGGGATAGAAAAAGAATATCCTCAAAAGTATGTTTGTGCAGCTGTCGGGTATTACCTAATAAATCACTAGTGTCCCCCCCTTAGATACAATATGTAGAGCTTAGCATACGATATAGGCAAGGGTTCTAATTGGTATTCATTGTATCCCTTATTGCGTGCTGCTGGCAGAAGACAATGCACTATTCATTGCAGCAGTGGCTTATTCCAATTTTTATATATATTTTCTAACACTTTGGTATATACTGTAGATCAGCTGTCTACTATAGACTCATAATCAACAGGTTACGTGAGATGGTAAAATATTATATTATACTTTGTTGTCTATAATAAATGTTTGCTATTAGGTATTACCGCACTATGGGGGTCATTCCGAGTTGATCGCTCGCTAGCAGTTTTTAGCAGCCGTGCAAACGCAAAGCCGCCGCCCACTGGGAGTGTATTTTAGCGTAGGAGAAGTGCAAACGCTTGCTTCGCAGAGCGGCTACAAAATTATTTTGTGCAGTTTCAGAGTAGCTTCAAACCTACTCAGCGCTTGCGATCACTTCAGACCATTCAGTTCCGGATTTGACGTCACAAACCCGCCCTGCGTTTGCCCAGCCACGCCTGCGTTTTTCCTGGCACGCCTGCGTTTTCCGAACACTCCCTGAAAACGGTCAGTTGCCACCCAGAAACACCCACTTCATGTCAATCACTCTGTGGCCAGCAGTGCGACTGAAAAGCTTCGCTAGACCCTGTGTGAAACGACATAGTTCGTTGCACTAGTACGTCGCGCGTGCGCACTGCGCCGCATACGCATGCTCAGAAGTGCTGTTTTTTAGCCTGATTGCTACACAGCGAACAAATGCAGCTAGCGATCAACTCGGAATGACCCCCTATATAATGCTGCACATTTAAGAGAAAGTTTCATCACAAATATAATTTCTGTGTGCTCCAATCATCTAAATTGCAGATTGGTCAGCCGGGCGTTTGTTTCTATGATGCTGTCAAATGTGTGGGACACACCCATATCGCCTGGTCAATTTCTCTGACCGCCCCGGGAAAGTGTAAAACCGGGTAATTTCACACTTCCAGAAAAGCTCCATGATCATCTGCTAAGGGGTCTATTCAATGCCTGTCGGATCCTCTCTGTCAGAGAGGATCCGACAGGTCAGTATTCAATTAGTGGCCAATTCCAACGGGTTTTGCCTGTTTTCGACAATGCTGATCCGACTTTTTTTGAAGTCGGATAAACATTGTCGAAAACGGTCCAAAAACCTGTCAGAATTGGACGCTAATTTGGCAAAACATGTGGATCCGTGGCTAATCCGCCGATCCACGTGTTTTCCGACAAGTCAGAACTGCCGACAAGTTGGAAAAACGGCAACTCCACTGAATAGGTCGAATCCTGATTCGACCAAAAAAAGTTGGAAACTGCCGTCTCTCCAACTTGACTGCAATTCCGACAGGCATTGAATAGACCCCTTAGCCTTAAAAACATAAATATGCACATAAGTTACAGCCAATAGTGGTCACATCCTGTTGGGCTTAAGGGCCGTACACACTGCGCGATATCTTCGAAAGTTCTGAATGATATCGTTCACAAATGAACGATAAATCGTTCATATCTTTCAGTGTGTATGCTACAACGATGATGTCAGGAATCGGCGTTCAGCGGCATTTCACTTACCAGCGCCCAGTCGCGGCTGCGTGAATGCACTGTCCGCGAGCGTGATGTCCATTGTCGCCATGTACCCCTGAACCTCATCCAGAGTGTACCCCACTGTGTGCCGGCGTCTGTACAGCATGGGCGCCGCCATGACACCTGGGCTCAGCTGACCTGAACATCTAATCTGTCACGAACCGGTCTCTCACCTTTGCGGGTTCTGGGGTTCATCCGTTGCCAGTGCGGTTGCTCGCGGTGCTGTGCGCCCGTGTGGGGACACGGCGTGATCAATGGCACAGGTAATGCAGAGTCTGGGAACTGTGAGTGCGGGGACCAAATGGCCTAAGGCACTGCGGTGTGTCTGCTGTGTAGGAGGTGGCCATGTTGGAGACCAAATAGCTAATACTGAGCACTTGTGAAAACACCTGTGGGCAGGTGTAAGCCAATCCCGTGCTTGTGCTGCCTTTAAGTAGGCTGGGATTATGTTACTCTGGGCCAGTGCTTTGTTGTATCAAAGCTGTGCTCTAGCTCTGAGCTCTCTCCGTGCATTCCTGTGTGATTCCCATGGTCCAGATATCGCCTCCGTTCCCAGAGGTCCATCTGCAGCCTTCACTGCTGAAAGATCCACCGGCTCTCCGCCGTGCTGTCAGTTAATTGCACTCCTATTGGAAATAGTTGGATTCCCAGTGTCCTGCATGAGGTTACCTTGTCAGTCTGCCTATCATTCAAAGTCTGGAGGATTCCGTTTCTCTCAGCTGTTCGTTTGTTCAACTCTGCATTTAACCCATTCATCACCTTGTCTTCTACTACAGTTTCACAGTGATCTCCGGAACCCGCAAGTAACCCAATTCAGTACTTTTATTTGCTATGTTGTCATTACAAGGATAATTCATCACAGTCTCTCAGTTAACTCTCAAAACTCCATTGCCAATTCTTACAGTTAATTCTCCATGTCTGCATTAACCAGTTAAACACAATCTGCAGTTCAGCATCAAAGCTTGTTTATATTTGCTATGTTGTCATAACAAGGATAATTCTTCACAGTCTCTCAGTTAACTCTCAAAACTCCATTGCAAATCCTTACAGTTATTTCTTCATGTCTGCATTATCCAGTTAATCACATTCTGCAGTTCAGGATCAAAGCTTGTTTATATTTGCTATGTTGTCATAACAAGGATAATTCTTCACAGTCTCTCAGTTAACTCTCAAAACTCCATTGCAAATCCTTACAGTTATCTCTTCATGTCTGCATTATCCAGTTAATCACATTCTGCAGTTCAGCATCAAAGCTTGTTTATATTTGGACAATCCAACATTTATTCATCAGCTTGTTTTGCATATGTTTCCATGAACATTTCTTTTATTTATTTTTGAGTTTTCTCTTGCATATTATTCCTGCAATACTTCAGTATAATATGATGATTAACAACTTGTCAGTTAACCCTTTACTGAATTGTTATTTTGAATACATATATGAATCGGAACTTTCTTCGTCCTCCCTGCTTTCTTCATAGCCCAGCACCTACACCTGTGGTTGGTTCCGGGTTAACGGATTCACAAAAACACCCGGGCCTGACAGTAAGCACTGGCCACATGGATCCGTCAAGTGACCAATTCGCAGGAGGCGGTGCTACGTCAGATATCCTTTCCCGTCTGGAAAACCAGGAGTCTATACAGACACAAATAGTGCAGTTTATGCAAACTATGGCAGACCGTTTAGAGACTCTCCATACGGCTATTAAAACGTCCCAAGTCCAGATTCCAACCCCGGATGTCCCAGTTACCACTACAGCTTCTCCTGTGACGCTGCCTACGTCCCGCTTGCAGTTACCCTCTCCGAGTAAGTTTGACGGAACTCCAAAACTTTGCAGAGGATTCCTGAATCAATGCGAGATCCAGTTCGAACTGATGTCCGCCAGTTTCCCATCAGCTCGTTCTAAGGTCGCATATATTATTGCCCTCCTCTCCGGTCAGGCTCTGGAGTGGGAATCACCATTATGGGAGAGAGGTGATCCTATCCTTTTGAATTACAAAGAGTTCGTATCTTCCTTCCGGAGAATCTTTGACGAACCAGGCAGGACCACCTCAGCATCCTTGGAGATTCTCCGTCTACGTCAAGGTTTACGTCCTGTCAGTCAATATATTATTCAGTTTCGCACGTTGTCTTCAGAGTTAAACTGGAATGAGGAGGCCCTGATCGACGCGTTTTGGAATGGACTTTCAGAAAGAATCAAGGATGATTTAACTATCCGGGATGTGCCAATTAAACTGGATGAATTGATTTCTCTCTGTAACAAACTTGACCTACGCTACAGGGAGCGATGTTTAGAGAAATCCAGGGCAGAGCGATCCAGTCCACGTGATCATCCTAGACCTCGACAAGATTCTTCATCACAGTCTCTAGTAATGACTGAAGAACCTATGCAGATTGGGCGCTCTCGCCTCACAGAGGAGGAACGACTTCGTCGTCGACAGGGTAACCTCTGCATGTACTGTGGGTCCTCCGAACATTTAGTTAAATTCTGCAAACTCCGACCGGGAAACTCTCGCCTCCTAGCTTATTCAAGAGAGGTTAAGCTAGGAGTTACTTTAGAATCACGTTCTGGGAAAGAGCCGACCTTGTCTATTCAATTAGAAGTTCCAAGTTCTACAGTGAAAGTTTCAGCTCTCCTAGATTCCGGGGCAGCCGAGAACTTCATCTCCTCAGCCTTTGTCATACGGTCTAAAGTTCAAACCATGCCTCTGGAAGCAGCAGTTGCCGTTACAGCAGTGGATGGAAGTCGAATTCCAGATGGTAGAATTACTCATCGAACCGTATGTCTCAAGATGAAAGTTGGTGAGCTCCATTCCGAATACCTCTCCTTCTACGTGATTCCCAAAGCCTCTCAAGATGTGATACTTGGTTTACCTTGGCTGCAGAAACATAATCCTCAACTTAATTGGCAAACCATGGAAGTCCTTTCATGGGGTAAATCTTGTACCAAGGACTGTGTAGCTACAATTGTACCTCTTCGGTCAATTAGCCTTTCCGATCTACCTCCGGTGTATCAATCCCTTGCGGATGTTTCCAGTAAGCAAGCAGCAGACTCTCTACCTCCTCATCGTGAATGGGACTGCCCAGTCGTCCTGGTTCCGGGCAAGACCCCTCCTAGGGGACAAATTCATCCGCTATCCATCCCAGAGACGCGAGCTTTCCGGGATTGGTCCACTCCTACAACTCTCAAGGGGATTCAGCGATTTCCTGGCTTTGCTAATTTCTATAGGAGATTCATTAAGAATTATTCTACGTTAGCTGCTCCTATCACAGCCCTAACTCGCAAGGGAGCAAATCCTACGAACTGGTCTTCTGAAGCAATCAAAGCCTTCTCTGATTTAAAGCAAGCCTTTGTGTCAGCCCCCATTCTTCGACAGCCTGATTTGAATCGTCCCTTTCTACTAGAGGTGCATGCATCTACAGAAGCAGTAGGAGCTGTGTTGTCACAAGTCTTTGAAGATAAAAAGGTCCATCCCTGCGGATATTTCTCCCGTAAGTTCCTCCCGGCAGAACGTAATTATGCAATCGGTGAGCAAGAGTTACTTGCCATCAAGTTGGCATTTGAGGAGTGGAGATACCTTTTAGAAGGAGCTCAACATCGCATTACAGTTTATACTGATCATAAGAATCTTCTGTATCTGCAGTCAGCTCAGTGTTTGAATCCACGACAAGCTCGATGGGCGCTTTTCTTCTCACGATTTGATTTCAAACTCACCTATCGTCCAGGGTCTCAGAACAAAAAGGCAGATGCCCTTTCCCGGTCCTGTGCTTCTTCTGAATTAAATGATGCTACCACGAATCAAGCCATTGTGAATCCTACGTCCTTTTTAATGACTCGAACCTCTCCAGTTCCTCCGCCTGGCAAGACCTTTGTCGCCACAAGTCTCCGAAAACGGCTGCTTACCTGGGCTCACTCCTCTTCCTTCATGGGTCATCCTGGGGTTCTAAAGACTCTCAAATTTATTCAACAGTCTTATTGGTGGCCACGTCTCAAAGCCGATGTCCAAGAGTTTATAGCAGCATGTCCTAAATGTGCCCAACATAAGAGTCCAAGAAGTTCTCCACCAGGGTTTCATCCATTGCCAGCCCATCTATCTAGCATCTGAAGTTGTGTACGTAAGTCCTTGGTCAAAACTTCCGCTCGTTATAAATCTTTTGCAGATAGAAAACGTAAAGCTGTACCGAATTACAAAGTGGGAGACCAAGTTTGGATTTCTACGCGCAATCTCAAGTTCAAAGTTCCTTCTAAGAAATTTGCTCCCAGGTTTATTGGTCCATTTCCCATTGTAAAGGTACTCAACCCTGTGTCATACAAAGTCAAGTTGCCACCGTCTTTGAGAATTCCTAACGCCTTTCATACATCTTTACTGAAGCCTTTGATTCTCAATAAGTTCCGTACTACCCAGTCCAAACCTCCTAAAGTTCACTCTTTGCAGAATGAGGAATTTGAAGTTAAAGAGATTGTGGACTCACGTTCCCGATATGGACGTTTACAGTTTCTGGTCGACTGGAAGGGTTACGGTCCGGAGGAGAGATCCTGGGTTTTCTCTGAAGATGTTCATGCTCCAAGACTGGTACAGAAATACTTCTCCAAAAATCCTGACAAGGTTCAAAGGTGTTCGGAGACCACCCGTAGAAGAGGGGGTACTGTCACGAACCGGTCTCTCACCTTTGCGGGTTCTGGGGTTCATCCGTTGCCAGTGCGGTTGCTCACGGCGTGATCAATGGCACAGGTAATGCAGAGTCTGGGAACTGTGAGTGTGGGGACCAAATGGCCTAAGGCACTGCGGTGTGTCTGCTGTATAGGAGGTGGCCATGTTGGAGACCAAATAGCTAATACTGAGCACTTGTGAAAACACCTGTGGGCAGGTGTAAGCCAATCCCGTGCTTGTGCTGCCTTTAAGTAGGCTGGGATTATGTTACTCTGGGCCAGTGCTTTGTTGTATCAAAGCTGTGCTCTAGCTCTGAGCTCTCTCCGTGCATTCCTGTGTGATTCCCGTGGTCCAGATATCGCCTCCGTTCCCAGAGGTCCGTCTGCAGCCTTCACTGCTGAAAGATCCACCGGCTCTCCGCCGTGCTGTCAGTTAATTGCACTCCTATTGGAAATAGTTGGATTCCCAGTGTCCTGCATGAGGTTACCTTGTCAGTCTGCCTATCATTCAAAGTCTGGAGGATTCCGTTTCTCTCAGCTGTTCGTTTGTTCAACTCTGCATTTAACCCATTCATCACCTTGTCTTCTACTACAGTTTCACAGTGATCTCCGGAACCCGCAAGTAACCCAATTCAGTACTTTTATTTGCTATGTTGTCATTACAAGGATAATTCATCACAGTCTCTCAGTTAACTCTCAAAACTCCATTGCCAATTCTTACAGTTAATTCTCCATGTCTGCATTAACCAGTTAAACACAATCTGCAGTTCAGCATCAAAGCTTGTTTATATTTGCTATGTTGTCATAACAAGGATAATTCTTCACAGTCTCTCAGTTAACTCTCAAAACTCCATTGCAAATCCTTACAGTTATTTCTTCATGTCTGCATTATCCAGTTAATCACATTCTGCAGTTCAGGATCAAAGCTTGTTTATATTTGCTATGTTGTCATAACAAGGATAATTCTTCACAGTCTCTCAGTTAACTCTCAAAACTCCATTGCAAATCCTTACAGTTATCTCTTCATGTCTGCATTATCCAGTTAATCACATTCTGCAGTTCAGCATCAAAGCTTGTTTATATTTGGACAATCCAACATTTATTCATCAGCTTGTTTTGCATATGTTTCCATGAACATTTCTTTTATTTATTTTTGAGTTTTCTCTTGCATATTATTCCTGCAATACTTCAGTATAATATGATGATTAACAACTTGTCAGTTAACCCTTTACTGAATTGTTATTTTGAATAAATATATGAATCGGAACTTTCTTCGTCCTCCCTGCTTTCTTCATAGCCCAGCACCTACACCTGTGGTTGGTTCCGGGTTAACGGATTCACAAAAACACCCGGGCCTGACATAATCCTGCAGTGTATTTGCACACATGATCCCGGTAACCAATCACTGCGGAGCAAGAGGTATAAATACAGGTCCGTTGTTCAGTCTCATCGCCTCGAACAACGAGTCACATTCAGTGAACAAGTTCTCCTGGTTCCTGTGTTCCTGTTTCCAGTGGCTTCCTTGCTTTTATTCCTTTGTTGATCTCCAGTCTTCAGTCATCCAGCTTGTAATGAACTCCTACCACAGTCAGCCACCATACAACTTGCAGTAAGAGACTTTCTCCAGGGCCAATATTTACTAAGAATTCGAGTTTGTCCGATTTGTGTTTTTTTTTTCTAAGTCCCAATCCGGGAATTCACTAAGCACCAATCTCGGCAGTGTTTGGACTTTTCGTAATGGTTTGATTTGCAAAGTTCCGAAATACGAATGAATAGACCATCGGTCAAACACGGCTGTTATTTCATACAATATGGGCATTCACTATTCATTCGTATTTGGGTGTTAGTTTCTGAGTGCTAAAGTGCGGGTCTGTTTTTTTTCGATTCGTTAAAAAAAGCAGTAAAAAAATAGACCTGCTTTTTCCAGTCGAGTTTAGATAACCATGCACGGATCAGTGAGATCTGTGCATGTTTATCTATGGGAAAGGGTCTGTTTAGTGTAAAATCTGAAAAAAAAATTGCGTGGGGTCCCCCCTCCTAAGCATAACCAGCCTCGGGCTCTTTGAGCCGGTCCTGGTTAGAGAAATATGGGGGGGGGAATTACAGGGGTTCCCCTATATTTAATCAACCAGCACCGGGCTCTGCACCTGGTCCTGGTTCCAAACATACGGAGGACAAAAAGCGTAGGGGTCCCCCGTATTTTTTAAACCAGCACCGGGCTCCACTATCCAGGTACATAATGCCACAGCCGGGGGACACTTTTATACTGGTCCCTGCGGCCCTGGCATTACATACCCAACTAGTCACCCCTGGCCGAGGTACCCTGGAGGAGTGGGAACCCCTTAAATCAAGGGGTCCCCCCCTCCAGCCACCCAAGGGCCAGGGGTGAAGCCCGAGGCTGTCCCCCCCATCCAAGGGCGGCGGATGGGGGGCTGATAGCCTTTTGAAAAAATGTGAATATTGTTTTTAGTAGCAGTACTACAAGTCCCAGCAAGCCTCCCCCGCAAGCTGGTACTTGGAGAACCACAAGTACCAGCATGCGGTGGAAAACCGGGCCCGCAGGTACCTGTAGTACTACTACTAAAAAAATACCCCCAAAAAAACAGGACACACACACACCGTGAAAGTATAAGTTTATTACATACATGCACACCTCCATACACACATACTTACCTATGTTCCCACGAGGCTCTGTCCTCTTCTCCATGTAGAATCCTTGGGGTACCTGTGAAAAAAATTATACTCACATAATCCAGTGTAGAATCAGACCTTTGTATAATCCACGTACTTGGCAAAATAATAAAACGGAAACCCGACCACGCACTGAAAGGGGTCCCATGTTTACACATGGGACCCCTTTCCCTGATTGCCAGGACCCCCCCTGACTCCTGTCAAAGAGGGTCCCTTCAGCCAATCAGGGAGCGCCACGTCATGGCACTCTCCAGATTGGCTGTGTGCTCCTGTAGTGTCTGTCAGGCAGCACACGGCACAGATACAATGTAGCGCCTATGCGCTCCATTGTAGCCAATGGTGGGAACTTTGCGGTCAGCGGTGAGGTTACTTTCGGTCAACCGCTGACCGCAAAGTTCCGCCGCCCTTGGATGGGGGGGGGCAGCCTCGGGCTTCACCCCTGGCCCTTGGGTGGCTGGAGGGGGGGGACCCCTTGATTTAAGGGGTTCCCACTCCTCCAGGGTACCCCGGCCATGGGTGACTAGTTGGGTATGTAATGCCAGGGCCGCAGGGACCAGTATAAAAGTGTCCCCCGGCTGTGGCATTATGTACCTGGCTAATGGAGCCCGGTGCTGGTTTAAAAAATACGGGGGACCCCTACGCTTTTTGTCCCCCGTATTTTTGGAACCAGGACCAGGCGCAGAGCCCGGTGCTGGTTGATTAAATATGGGGGAACCCCTGTCATTTTTTCCCCCATATTTTTTCAACCAGGACCGGCTCAAAGAGCTCGGGGCTGGTTGTGCTTAGGAGGGGGGACCCCATGCAATTTTTCTCTGATTTTTTAAGACTTTAAACAACTTTTTAAGGTACACAATAAAGCCCTGCACAGATCTCACAGATCCAGCTGGGATTCCTTGTGTTTTGTCAGGCAGTGTTTTACTCATCACTCCCGTAAAACATTGCCTGACATTACGAATCACATCGACATCGGAAAAAACGATTGTGCAAAACTCGGCAGCTTAGTGAATGATCGTATCAGGATTCAAAACATTGCAGTAAAATGCACCCGATACCATTCGAGTTCAAACACCCTTCAAAACGGCCAAAACACAAATCTTTGTAAATATACCCCCAGGTGTTTCTCCATTCATTCAACCTGTGCATTTAATTACCACCATTCAGCATTGTGCAATTGCATTCAGCACTTAATATACCAGCTTGCTGTGTTATGAACTGTCTCCTGCTTGGGCCTTGCTTGGCTTAGTGAACGTGTGCTTATATACAGACTGTGTGCTCTTCATTACTGGTTTCTCAACCATCCACCGGAGTTTCGTTTGCTGCATATTTGTGTCATCCATTTCATCTGCTTCTGCTGTTATCATTACCATTATTATCAACTTTCAAGTTAACCATCGTTGTCATTTGTTATCAGTGACTTTTAAAACTCATTTCATTGGATTCATTTACTGCCATTCATTCTTGTTGTCATCAACTGCATTTGTTTTTCATCCATATATAATTTCTGCTGTTACCGACTTCCAAGTCAATCAACGTTTTGTTATTCTCATTGACTTTCAAACCATCAGTTTATCATTGTGTTCCAGTTGCTGTATATACCCCTGTGTGCTAATAAAAATCAAGTGCACATGCGCAGGACTTTTCTTCAGCCTCCTCGTTTCCTCTACCGCACCTACACTGACCCACTAGTGCCCACTCCGGGGACAGACAAAGTTACAGACCTGACAGATGAACGATGAGCGTTCCCGCAATCGTTAATCGATCATCATTTAATCATGCAAGCCAATTTGGACGATATCAATGTATGTAATGTCATATCGTCCAAATCGGCCATAGATATCATCCGGTGTGTATGCAAAAATCGTTGATGAAAATATCGACCAACGACAATGCCGTTGGTCGGTAAAATCGACCAAATCGCCCAGTGTGTAGGGCCTTTCAGTGTTGTGTATTGTATGCAGTTTGCTTGGCTATGAGCTGCCGTTGGATAATAAAGAACACACAAAACACATGAACTGTCTGCACCACCAAAAAGTGGCAAAAACACAACAAAAATAAAAAACAGATTACACATGGAGAACTCCTGCCGGATACACAACATTCCCCCTCCGTATATAATGCAATTGTCCATCCATTTGAGAGAAACTCCATTGCGTCGGGGCTGTTCATCCGTACATGCCAAACCAGATAAGAACAATTTATTCCACAGTGCTGTCTCCTGAGGAAGGTATGCCGGGGGGGAGGGGGGGAGGCATATGCGGCGGAGGCGGGTTGCGGTGGCCGGTGATAAGAAGCCCATAGGCTTCTATGGGGTATCGCCAAAACCCGGCATCCGGCTCTTAGTACATGTGAAAATGCGGTAAAACCCCCGAAAACGGTGTGTGTGCATTTCCCGACTGTGTTTGAAAAATGACAGGAGCCGAGTCTGTGGTACTTTATATCTGCCCAAGGCTTAGTAAATAGACCCCTTAGACTATGCTAGAAAATTGATAGCTATAAGATGATTAGTTGATATCTCTCTAGAATTTTTTATACGTTTCCCCCACAGTCTGTTATCGTCAGCTGAACGCCTCAGGAGCTGATCAGTGCCAATCTTGGCCACCAGCCGTCCCCACCTTGTAGGAGTCAGGCCTTGTGGTCTCACTCACCGCAGCAGGACTATACTTTGGACAGGCCCAATAGTTCCATCCATGGATGAGATCCTGGTATAGAAGTCTGTAGGTTAGATAAGAATAAAGAGAAACATTTTTACTTCAATTCCTCAGTTATGTTTGGGATGAGGAAATCTGGACTCATCATCAGATCATGGCACATCCCAACCAAGGTGGCCAGACACCTGTAGCTGGACGTGAAGTAATGTTTATTTTGAAAAAAGAAAAAAAAAACACGTAAAATATTAACACTCCAAGTTTGGCAAAAAAAATTTTTTTTTAAAAAGGAAAATTTGAATTTTTTGTTTTATTTGTAAAGAACATGATAACAAGTGGTGAGTCTAAAATCCTGGAGTCTGCCCAGAGCCTGTCCCGGCGCTGAGCTGGAAGTAGCATTATAGGTCACACTAACACTCTGTATCCTGGTTCAGAACCAGCGCGCGCCCAACATGCATCCGTGGGGGCAGACGGAGAAGGATCCTGAGGATTCCTCTGCATAAGAATCGGGCTTAGAGAAGCAAAAGGACAGTACAATCTTGAGATGGCGTTAGTGGCTGGGGCCAAGATCCGTAATGTGAAGCGTGATAAACCCAGGAGGTGGCTTTTGGGTTGTAAATGGAGGGACTGTGGCAGATATCTGAGATATCTCCTGTGGTTCCTCCTTGTTGCAGTCAGGAGATCCTTTATATTTGCAGGAACCAACCACCAGAAAATGGGTGTTTTGAGGGGCCATCCCGCATATATTCTTTAATAAATGTGCCCCAAAACATTTTAAACATATGTTTAAGAGTTAAGGCAGATTGTTTTTACATTTCTTAGTATTAAACAGCAGTGTCATTATGTGGGCAGGGAGATTACACAGCAAGTTGGTAAATACCTTCTATAAATATTACACTTCACATCTATACCCAACCCATCACTGATATATCTATTAGGCTAGGGAGGAAAGTGTGTAACTGGGCATCACCCTATCAGCAGCATTTCCTGCATAAGTACATTAGCGTTGGGTATGGGTGAACGACGGCCAGGATCCTGACTGCCGGCAATGGAACGGCCTCCTGTACATTATGGTGCATGAAGGACACTTATACTGATATTGTCCCCAGCCGGTCACATGAAAGATAGTATACTGCGGCATTGGACTTAAGGGCATGGTTCAAATGGACTGAGACAATTTTCTTATTTTTTATAGATAGTACGACTATGCCGATTTGATGGGATATAGGGGGTCATTCAGAGTTGGTCGCAGATTTTGCTATCGTAGCAAAATCTGCGACCACTGAAATCACATGCTGGGAGCCAGCCTGCACAGGGCAAGTGTGTTACCACCATGCGATGCAATGGCAATTCAATTGCGATCACATCAAATATAGGTTGACCCATGCCTACGCAGCATGCGTATGCAGTCGGTCCCGCGCCATGTTACCTATTGCAGGAAACGCAGGCGATGTAATCGGCCAGCCCGAAAACTGCCCCCCCCCCAACGCCGTATCGCCACCCCCGGACGCCCGCCGTCTGTCAATCACTATGCGATCGCATCCTTCATAGTGAAGGGTCACGCACTACAGCCGCTGCACAGACCCTTTGGACGCATGTGAACGCAGCATCCAAAGTCTGAATAAGGCCCATAGTCAGCTTGCTCACAATCTATATGTGGAGAGGATAATGCCGACACCATTATGCCAGCACGGTTGTAATGTTAGAAACATCATTTTAACTGTGTCGGCAGTATAACTTCAAACACAGTGGATAAGGATAACTGCCAACACCGTTAAAGTGCTGCAACAAACATTACAACCGTGTCGGCATAATGATGCCGCGATTGTCCCATCCACATATCATTTGTCGACACGTTGACCCCTGACAAACCATATGAATTCCATCATAATTTACTGGTGTTCACACATATATATATATATATATATATATAGCCTGATACATGCATGTGACGTACTGTATTACTGTGACAGTGGCATTAGATGTGGGTGCATACGCCTATATACATTTTATGTGGCATATATCTTTTGGGTGCTGGAAAGCAGGTGCGATGATGATGATGATGACGATGGCGATGATGATGACTGTCAGCGGTTATATTATACAATGTCGTGTCTATCGGGTCGCATTATTTAGCCTACATTTCCATTTGGGCTACTCCACGTATGAAAGGTGGAAACTACAGATGTTTGTACATCATTTAATTTACTTTTTGCACTAATATTTTGCATTTACTGTATGTTTGTATTTTATTACATTTTGTATTGAAAATGTGACTTTCATATTCATCACTACTTTTCTCTCTCTTATTTGACATTTCATTATGTTATTACATAGGGTCTGATTCATGATTGTAAGGAAGGAAGCGGCTGGGCAATTCCGTGTCATTGAAACGCGATTCCAGCAGGAGGCGTCTGTAGGAGACAGGCGTCTCCTGTTTACATTAGCCAGGATCCGAGTGCTGCGTCTGAGGTCAGCATCGCAACCCATGTCGATCTGGTATGTTCGGGTGGGTCCGGTTCTCAGAGAACCGGAACCTCTCATCTCTGAGAATTACGTTAAGGCAAGATTCTGTCTGTGTATCGGCCCTCATTCCGAGTTGATCGGTCGCAAGGCGAATTTAGCAGAGTTACACACGCTAAGCCGCCGCCTACTGGGAGTGTATCTTAGCTTCTTAAAATTGCGACCGATGTATTCGCAATATTGCGATTACTAACTACTTAGCAGTTTCAGAGTAGCTCCAGACTTACTCTGCCTGTGCGATCAGTTCAGTGCTTGTCGTTCCTGGTTGACGTCACAAACACACCCAGCGTTCGGCCAGGCACTCCCACCGTTTCTCCGGCCACTCCTGCGTTTTTTCCGGAAACGGTAGCGTTTTCAGCCACACGCCCCTGAAACGCCGTGTTTCCGCCCAGTAACACCCATTTCCTGTCAATCACATTACGTTCGCCGGAGCGATGAAAAAGCCGTGAGTAAAATTACTTTCTACATAGCAAAGTTACTTGGCGCAGTCGCAGTGCGAACATTGCGCATGCGTACTAAGCGGATTTTCATTGCGATGCGATGAAAAATACCGAGCGAACAACTCGGAATGAGGGCCATCATTAGTAATGACCACTGGGTGCTACAATTAACAGACGGCCCAGTTCCATCCGCATGCTGCAACTGAGCACTGAAGCCAGCCAATATAATATAATCTAGCATAACTAGCACCTTACATGTACCTACCCTAATACAAATATTTGTCTCCCCATATTTACAGCATCTTATCAGCCGTTGTTGACATTTAATATCAGCATTAGCGAGAAGTAATTATCAGTGGGTGCGGCCGCTCGGCGAGATTCCGTCTCATTTACATATGATGTTTTATTCGGATAAGTATTTAAATCCCTTTTTAATACGCAGCTGAGGGTCAGTGCGAGACGGATTCTGGTTTACAATACAGAGCAGCAAGTACATCCCCGCGGATAACCAGGTAATTATTCTTATTATTCCTTTATTTATATGGCGCCACAAGGGTTCCGCAGCGCCCAATTACAGAATGTACATGTATCAGCAAATAATGTAGCTGATTAAATGAAAAGTATAGCTATAAAGTACAGTAATAAGCCAGGTACTGTAACTATACGCTCGGTTGTTACATATTGAAGTCCTCAGCACTGATTTATAATAATACCTGCTGTAACAACGCCTATCTAACAGAGCTGAGGAATATAGTATGTGTCACTATGTAGATAAAGAACACTAATAATAATCCGATTCTACGTTTTGTTAGAATTCTAGTTTTATTGGACCTGAAATTTAGTGAAATTGATATTCAGGGCACAATAATTCATTAAACTTTATAATATCACGAGCCTGACTTTCTTACATGCTTCCCCTGATGAAGTCCGGCTGTATACAAGTGTAAGAGTCGAAACGCGTAGAGGAAACATTTTGCGGTGACTTGTATTCTCGCCTTCACCAGCTATAGTCTCCCATGGGTTTTGGAGCTGACATATAAGCGTTATAACTATTTTTAAATGTCCAGGCAATGTGATTATATTTGTGTTGTATTAAATTCCTAAATACCACTCTATGAGATATATTTTCTCTGTCTTTCACATACGTTTGGTGCTTTAACTGGATGAGTTCACGCTCAGGTAAACCACAGAGGGATCGCTTATAAAGTACTGCTCTGACAAAAGTTTGGGGGCCAGAAGAAGTAAAAAAGACCATCTGGAACATTGCTTTTACGGTTTATTTTACTTTATTTGCAGTTTTTTTCCCATATATAAGACTTCTAATACCGGGGGTCATTCCCAGTTGATCGCTAGCTGCCGTTATCAGTGCAGCGTTCAGGCTAAAAATCGGCGTTTCTGCGCATGCGTATGCACCGCAATGCACACACGCGACGTACGGGTACAAAGTCCTTTGTGGTTTTGCACAGGTTCTAGCGAAGCTTTCAGTCGAACGGCCGAATGCAGGAAGATTGACATGAAGTTGGCGTTTCTGGGTGTCAACCGACCGTTTTCAGGGAGTGCTTAGAAAAACGCAGGCGTGTCGGGGAAAACGCAGGCGTGGCTGGGCGGACGCTGGGCGGTTGTGTGACGTCAAAAGCCGTCCCTTCGTCGTTAGAATCAACGCACACGAAGAGTAACTACATGGCTGGTCTTGTTTTGCACAAAATGATTTTGCAGGCGCTCTGCTGCACAGGCGTACGCACTTCTGCACAGCGAAAATACACTCCCCCGTGGGCAGCGACAATGCGTTTGCACTGCTGCTAAAAGTAGCTAGCGAGCGATGAACTCGGAATGACCCCCACTGTCCTTGTGTGCATAAGTATGCTAAACACCCATTGGTAAATATTGCAAACTTGCAGGTGCTATTCCCACTATTGAATACATATATATACTACTGTGTATATATGTATATATATATATATATATATAGAAGTTTTCAATGAAACAATCAGCGGCACTCAGAGACTGCAACAGCCAGGAATAAAGTGCAAGTGCTTTTAATCCATATAAACAAAAATGGGTGGTCCAACGTTTCAGGGCGCAGACGCCCCTTTGTCAAGGTGAACAAATGCAGGGTCTGCATTTGTTCACCTTGACAAAGGGGCGTCCGCGCCCCGAAACGTTGGACCACCCATTTTTGTTTATATGGATTAAAAGCATTTGCACTTGGACCACCCATTTTTGTTTATATGGATTAAAAGCACTTGCACTTTATTCCTGGCTGTTGCAGTCTCTGAGTGCCGCTGATTGTTTCATTGAAAACTTCTGCATGCATGTTCCAGATGGCACCGGAGCACTATTGAACTTATATGGAGAGTGCCGATCCGAATATATACTATATATATATATATATATATATATACAGCAAATAGAACCATGCAGCGGCACTCAGAGACTGGATCCCGGTAAATGATGTGAAAAAAAGGGACTTTAATCCATAACAACAGATAAGGTGACCAACGTTTCGGGGCGCTGGGGCCCCTTTGTCAAGGTACTTGACAAAGGGGCCCCAGCGCCCCGAAACGTTGGTCACCTTATCTGTTGTTATGGATTAAAGTCCCTTTTTTTCACATCATTTACCGGGATCCAGTCTCTGAGTACCGCTGCATGGTTCTATTTGCTGTATGTGTATTACTCCAGATGGCACCTGAGCAGTATTCATTTGGGGTGAGTGCCAGCTCTTTTCAAGATATATATATATATATATATATATATATATATACAGTATATATAGAACCAGGATTCCACAAAAGTGGAAGGGGCACTCACAATCTCATAATCATACAAAAAAAATCACATTTCATAAAATATCATAGTTTAATAGTTGGATCTTCTATTACACCAACTCGCCCTTTAATCAACGTTTCGACCCTAATCCTGGGTCTTTTTCAAGATAGGCAGATTCGGTGAAGGTTCAAAGAGTTCACAGACATAAATATTACAACATCAGTGGAGATCTAGAAAAGATATAGAACATGAAAAGACACACTCAGTGCCTCCCAGGCCCCGTTGTTGCAAAACAAACACTTAATTACAACTATAGGCACAGTCATCCATTACACCTTAAGCCCAGTGAGTATACACAACCATACTGTTGTGGCCACCCATAATGAGTCAATACATCGAACATTATGAAGAAACATACATTTACCCGAAATATGGAAGCTTTATACGCATGTATAAGCGATTTATTGATGATGTGTTCATATTATGGGCTGGTTCCGAACAGATGTTTGTTAGTATGGTCAAAGATCTAAATCGGTTGGCAAACCCTGTTAGATTTACATATACGGTGTCAACTGACGAGATCAGTTTTTTGGACATTAGGGTATTAGTCCGAGAGGGGAGATTAGTGACAACACTCTTTCGGTAGGCTACTGATCGGAACACTACACTGTTAGCCAGTAGCCATCATCCACCGTCATTAAAAGATAACTTGCCAGTATCTCAGTACCTCAGAGTTATGCATATAAATTCTGAGACAGGAGCGATGGATACACAGCTTGCAGAAATGACTGCCAGATTCATTGTTAGGGGCTATAAGCACAGGGTTCTTAAGGGTTGCTTAAGGAAGGCAACGAGGATATTTAAAGGAGAAGTTGGAGCAAAACAAGCAAATACTAACAGAATGATATTCCCCACTACATATAATGGTATGTCTGGTTGTGTCCGAAGATCTATTAATAGACATTGGCCAATTGTGACTTCAGATGCAGCATTGCCCTTTACCAATATGCCTAGACCAATGATGGCATATGGTAGGGGACCTAATTTAAAACAACTCCTGATGCGCCCTACTCTATACCCTGGTGATAACTCTGACACGACCCTTATTATGAAAAAGAAACCTGGTTGTTTCTCTTGCGGGAGTTGTGTGACCTGTAGGTCCATGGTGGTGGGTCCCAATATAATTCATCCTCAAACTGGGAAGAAAATACGGATCACATATCACCTACATTGTCGACGTGATCACGTTATTTATATATTAATTTGTCCCTGTGGTTTATATTATGTGGGGCTCACCACGAGGGCCTTTAGAGACCGAATGGCCAACCACCGCACCACCATACGTGCAGCTTTTGATGTCGGGTACTCTGATAAACCAGTGGCCTGACACTTTTTTGAGAACAGACATCAGGTCTCCAGCTTGAGATGTAAATTGATAGATTAGGTCCCACCTAAATTGGGTGGGGGAGACAGGGTGCTCGCGCTTAAACAGCGCGAGAGTTATTGGATTTACACCCTGGACACTGTCGCACCTAAAGGTATGAATGAATATAATCCACTGAATCTCTTTATTAAGAGATAGACCCTGTTAGAGCTCATTTTGGTGATTGTATTCCATTATCTCTCTGTCTAATTTTGATATTTATAGACCGGTTGGTGCATCGACTTATCAGTTTAGAAGGGTAAAAGTGGTTGTTATGATAGTGAATCACCAACCGAGTATTATGATCCTATTCGGAGACGCATGTCCTTATTGCATATGTCTCTGGTTTCGCCTTCTGGTCCATTTTTTAAACTTTTGATTATTGTATAATAAGGAACTGAATGAATGATCTTATATGTTCATATTCTATGCAACATTAAATGTATGACTCATGTGTCACCCCCTGCTGAAATGTACACGGATTGTGATATATTAATACTGTATGTATAGTTTGTTTATTATGATTTTGTGTTTTTGACAATGTATTTTCCGTGTAAGTTTCTGGGGGGGTGAGATCCCTTTCGGGGATCTGTGACCAGTGGATTATCTGTATGATTTTTTTTTTGCACAATGAATGGAATATTGATTATTATATGCATAATATTGATTTGAACTGTTAATCCTGTAGGTTTGGTCCAGAGGGCGGGACAGGCGGGAGGTATGCCCCACACTTAGTCCTCAGGTCCTATTGTTGCAATTTTTATGAATATCATAATATTTTATGAATAAAAAAACGCATTTTTTTCACAAACATTTATATATAAATAATAAATATGAAAAATTACAATAAAGCATAAGATTATGCATGGTTTATTAAGTATACATTCCCTTTTGGGAATGTAATGCTTATTTTATTGGTATAGTACCCTCTGAGCCCAGTTAGTATACTTGAGTGTTTCAGCACTGATTTATACTTCATTTTGTTGTGGTGATCCTGGTATTGGGGTTGTTTTGTTACTATGTAAGTGTAGATAATGGCCGGTAAAACACATGTGAGTAACCTTTGCCCCTGGCTTTAGCTTGTTGATTGTGTAGGAAGCGATGCGTCTCACTGTTTTTCGGTGGAACGCATGATTTACTTCCGGGAGGCGGTACGCATGACGCGTCCCGGATCACGTTGAGGGTGATATTTCCGGTCCGTGGAACGCAAAGTGCGTCTCGGACCGTGACACTGCTGGACCCGATGAAAGGGTTGGTTATATTGGAGGGATCTATATTGCGGTGGCTGGTGGCATTGTCAAAGAGGTGAGGAGTTGGCCCAGTTGATATTCGGTGGTTTAATGGGACTATTTGAGAGATCGAATGAACGGAAGTGACGTTGTCTCCGCTTCCGGGTGCTCGGGTTTAAAACTCCTGGTGCCGGGATAGTGTTTATGTAGCCATGTGCAGGAGGACAGTTTGACTTCAGCTGTGTGAGTATCCACTTCAGTGGTGGTGTTTATTATTTGTCGTTTTATCTCTGGTATTCAATGGCTAATATATAGTGTTTTATATTTCTAGTGTTCCTTATGACCTATTTGAGGACCCACTAAGTGGCCAGCTTGGATCTATGCAAATTTGGTCTGATTAGGCCATGTTAATATAGTGAGTGAGTGTCTATTATTAGCATTTCTTATGCTTATTGTGTATATACATTTAGTGATTGGCTAATTGTATTCCCTCCTTTGTTCTTAGAGAGCCTATAGTAGTAATTAGAGGAACAATAGGTTGACTGATGAAGAAGCACGGCTATCACAGTATGTGGTCTTTTGTGTCTATTTGATTTATTGCAATTTAGTGATGTCCTCTTTATACATAGCTGACCCTTTTGTTTATATATATATTGATTGCAGATGTCTGCGGACTGCCTACTTTTTGATTGGACAGGCGCTGTTTGGATTTCTCCTAGAGAGAGTTATGTTCATGTAAGCCTTCGATGTATTGACTCATTATGGGTGGCCACAACAGTATGGTTGTGTATACTCACTGGGCTTAAGGTGTAATGGATGACTGTGCCTATAGTTGTAATTAAGTGTTTGTTTTGCAACAACGGGGCCTGGGAGGCACTGAGTGTGTCTTTTCATGTTCTATATCTTTTCTAGATCTCCACTGATGTTGTAATATTTATGTCTGTGAACTCTTTGAACCTTCACCGAATCTGCCTATCTTGAAAAAGACCCAGGATTAGGGTCGAAACGTCGATTAAAGGGCGAGTTGGTGTAATAGAAGATCCAACTATTAAACTATGATATTTTATGAAATGTGATTTTTTTGTATGATTATGAGATTGTGAGTGCCCCTTCCACTTTTGTGGAATCCTGGTTCTGTATTTGTGGCTGACTTAGTCAGTTCCACTGGGAGCACCCAAGCATGTGTATATTTTATTTTTGATGTGAGTGCGGATCTCCAATGATATACAGTATATATATGTATATATATATCGAGGTGATATGGGCTAATTAGCTCGGTAGAAGGGTGTATTGGTCTAAGTGCTGAATCAGGATCCAAAGACAGCTTTTCTGGTGAATGAATGAAGTAATAAAGCTTTACTGGCAGCATTGAACACAAATGAGCAGAGAATAGCAAACGCTTAGCCCCCATTCAGGCCACTGACTCACTTCTTCGCCCCTGACTAACCTTGTGCAGCTAGTCTCTAAAGGTCTTTCCAGTCCTACCTTTCAGAGCAGAGCTGGCCCTAACCATAATGATGCCCTAGGCAAGATTTTGGCTGGTGCCCCCTAGCACCGCCGCTAGTTCTGCAGGAGATGCCTGGCATGAGTCAGCTGGCAGCTCTGCGAACGTCGAGCGCCTTTTGTTTATGAAAATGCATCTTATTTGCATTACTTTGTGGCTAGGATGCACAAGCAGCTTCTGCTGATTAAAATGATATGCAGCATGCCTATATTCTGTGTGCGACTGCGGCTGTATCTGCATACATTACAGTGATTTCCAGGAATACACTGTAACGTAGCATTTCGTATGCAGATACAGCTGCAGTCACACACAGAATATAGGCATGCCGCATATCATTTTTATCAGCAGAAGCTGCTGGTGCCCCTAAGCATACCAAATGCCCTAGGCATTTGCCTAGTTTGCCTATGCCTAAGGCCGGCTCTGTTTCAGAGGTATATCACAGATTCCAGCCTGGCTTGGGTACCACAGCTACTCACATATAAAGTCTCACAGTCTGGCCTGTTTCCTTGTGGGTAACTCACAGGCTTTGGGTAAGGCTCCTCCTGTCCTACTCACGCACAGGCTCACTGGCCTGGCTTCTGTCCGGTAACATGTAGCTCATCCCCACAGTTTGGTAACCCACACTGCCACATAGAGGTGTAGCTAGGTGCCATGGTGCCCGGAGCAAGGGTATGTTTTGGTGCCCCCCTCCCCTGTACTGAACTTGGGTCATGGACAACATGTGGTGGTGAGGTACTGCATCAGCTGGACTAGACAGAAAGAAGTGTTGCAGCATCTGGGCTAGACAGAGAGAGGTGCTGCAGCAGTGGAGGCAGAGAGTGGTGCTGCAGGACGGGTGTAGTACGGCTGACCGGCGGTCTCCTGACCGCCGGTCAGCTTACCGACGCCGGGATCCTGGCAGGATACCGACGCCGGGATCCCGGCGGGGAGGGGCGAGTGCAGCAAGCCCCTTGCGGGCTCGCTGCGCTCGCCACACTGCAGGCTCGGTGGCGACCGCAGCGTTCTATTCCCACTCTATGGCTGTCGTGGACACCCACGAGTGGAAATAGTCCCTGTTGTTCGGCATGCCGACCATCGGGACAGTGACCCGTCGGGCTGGTGGAGGAGGTCATGTGACTGTCGGTCAGCTGACCGGCGGTCACATGAATACAACCCTGCAGGACAGACGTAACTCTGCTGCACAGCTACAAGCACACAATGAGCCATATACAGAGGACAGACAGAGCTCCAGCATTCGCTGGCTTTCAGTATCTCCTGCTGTTGCCTCTGGCCTGCCCTGTTCCCTACCTAGTCTCAAAGTCCGAGTCAATGTACGCACCCTCTTTTATCCCTCTCCTGCTCTGCCTATACAGCGGTCTGCAGCACAGCGGGGGGAAGCGGCGGTGCGCCCTCTAACTTTGCCAGCACCTGGAGCAACCCTCGCAACCACCCTGCTGCCACATGCAGGTCTGGACTGACCTCCTGGCCCTCAATGGCTTCCTTGCATAATGAGCTCTAACCATCGCTCACAATCTTGCTGCAGTGAGGGAAACTAGCTGCACTCTTCCTCCTATACTTGTGCCTGTTTAGCTCAGTATATGGTGTGCCGCAGTGTATGGCTACTGACTGAGCTGCTCCTGGACGATGTGAGTGGCTACTGTAGTTCAGCACTGACGGAACCAGTGACATCAATTTCTCCTCATCTCACAACTGCAGCTGTCTCTTTATATGAAGGGGCGGCTCTGTGGAGTCTTACTGCTGCAGCTCCCTGCCAAGCTCTCACAGGAAGTCTCGGTCCCTTTCCTCAGATGAGTCCCAGTGTCGGCTCTCCGACTAGCACCAGCAAACGCCGCAATGTTCCTGACACGGTGCTATATCAGTGCATCTCCCCTTCTCTTGCCTTGCCTGCCCCCTCAGGAGTAGAGACTGCTACTGAGTGAATGTCACTCTCAACACACTGACTCGAATCTTGTAGATGGTCGAATGAATCGAGTCAGGAAAAGCTGAAGTGTCGAGACATGATACTCACTGCAGCAGCCTCTCCCCCCAGTTCACACACACACTCACATATAGCGCAGCCCACATGTCCTCCGGCCTCAGGATCCGCCCCCTTGTCTCTCCCCCGGGCAACGGCTCTCCTCTGCTGATGAGTCCACAGTGACCCCCGGGCTCAGGATCCACCCCCTTGTCTCTGCCCCGGGCAACGGCTCACCTCTCCTGATGAGTCCAGAGCGACCCCCCGGGCTCAGGATCCGCCCCCTTGTCTCTCCCCCGGGCAACGGCTCTCCTCTCCTGATGAGTCCTGAGTGACTCCTGGTCTCAGGATCCGCCCCCTTGTCTCTCCCCCGGGCAACGGCTCTCCTCTCCTGATGAGTCCTGAGTGACTCCTGGTCTCAGGATCCGCCCCCTTGTCTCTCCCCCGGGCAACGGCTCTCCTCTCCTGATGAGTCCTGAGTGACTCCTGGTCTCAGGATCCGCCCCCTTGTCTCTCCCCCGGGCAACGGCTCTCCTCTCCTGATGAGTCCTGAGTGACTCCTGGTCTCAGGATCCGCCCCCTTGTCTCTCCCCCGGGCAACGGCTCTCCTCTCCTGATGAATCCAGAGCGACCCCCCGGGCTCAGGATCCGCCCCCTTGTCTCTCCCCCGAACGACGGCTCTCCTCTCCTGATGAGTCCTGAGTGACTCCTGGTCTCAGGATCCGCCCCCTTGTCTCTCCCCTGAACGACGGCTCTCCTCTCCTGATGAGTCCTGAGTGACTCCTGGTCTCAGGATCCGCCCCCCTTGTCTCTCCCCTGAACGACGGCTCTCCTCTCCTGCTGAGTCCTGAGTGACTCCTGGTCTCAGGATTCGCCCCCTTGTCTCTCCCCCGAACGACGGCTCTCCTCTCCTGATGAGTCCTGAGTGACTCCTGGTCTCAGGATCCACCCCCTTGTCTCTCCCCCGAACGACGGCTCTCCTCTCCTGATGAGTCCTGAGTGACTCCTGGTCTCAGGATCCACCCTCTTGTCTCTCCCCCGAACGACGGCTCTCCTCTCCTGATGAGTCCTGAGTGACTCCTGGTCTCAGGATCCACCCTCTTATCTCTCCCCCGAACGACGGCTCTCCTCTCCTGATGAGTCCTGAGTGACTCCTGGTCTCAGGATCCGCCCCCTTGTCTCTCCCCCGAACGACGGCTCTCCTCTCCTGATGAGTCCTGAGTGACTCCTGGTCTCAGGATCCACCCTCTTGTCTCTCCCCCGAACGACGGCTCTCCTCTCCTGATGAGTCCCGAGTGACTTCTGGTCTCAGGATCCGCCCCCTTGTCTCTCCCCCGAACGACGGCTCTCCTCTCCTGATGAGTCCTGAGTGACTCCTGGTCTCAAGATCCGCCCCCTTGTCTCCCCCAGGCGACGGCTCTCCCATACCCTCCAACATTGTACACGTAAAAACCGGTACAAATAAGGAAAGGGGGCGTGGCCGCGGGTAAAGGGGGCGTGGTCACGCCCCCTTTCCTATACTTTCAATGGAGATGCAGTGAGTAAAAAATCGGTACAAAGCCCTTTTTGGCCTGTACAGACCTTAAAAAAACGGTACTGTACCGGCCAAAAAGGTACAGTTGGAGGGTGTGCTCTCCTCTCCTGATGAATCCTGAGTGACTCCTGGCATTAGGATCCGCCCCCTTGTCTCTGCTCCGAGTCCCTCTGCAGTGGGATGCATTGAAGATGAGCCGTGAGCCGAGACACTGTGTCGAGCCACTCCACTGAGCTGAATAACTTGACTTGACACACACCAGTGTCTCGGCTTGCCCATCTCTACTCAAGAGTTCTCCTGACAGGACGACTCACCCTGAGACTATATCACTCCGCCCCGCTCCTCAGAGACAGATCACACACACTTTGCTCTGTATTACTCAGCCCCTCACTCTGTCCTCTGTGTATACAGTGATAGCCCATACATTGCACATCATCCTTGCAGGGCTCAATCAACTTAGTGGGGTTTCACATTAGTACTGTACCTTAAATGAGAAATTCTAAATTATAATAGATACAAACAATGACAGTATGGCATATAATGGAGATAACGGTGTTCATACAATGTACAGTACCTACAACATAGCGAGCACAGTTTCATCTAACAAAACCCATATAAACATAATGAAATAACTTTTAACCTGAATACGTCATACAGACAATTTATATTTAATTTAAAAGATCAAATTATTATTATTTTTCTAAAAATAGTTACTTTCCATAGAAATGATTTAGGTCAAGAAGTCAAACCTCTGAGAGAGCTAAAGTGGAGGTTGCCCATAGCAACCAGCTCCTATCATTTATCTAGCACTGTCTATAAAGCTAATTAGTTGCTATGGTCAACTTCTCCACGTCATCTCTTTCACATTGTAGGAAATATTTATAAAATGACTGTAAGATAGTTGCTCATGTGATAATTTCTACATATTAGCAATAATTCCATTATCATTTTTTTAATTGCGTGAATACACTGGGCCTATACAGTGTTGAACGCAAGTCAGTTTTGGGAAAGTACTGCGCACGTTTTTGCAGTACTCATGCTCCGCAAAGGAGCTAACGCGTCTATCGGTGAGTCCGAGCCGCTGAAGGGGCATTGGGTGGGTGGTAGTGATGGTACCGTAGACAAAACTCAGTACGGGGCATGTCGAGGGACAGAATTACGGGGGGCTGCAGAGTTCTGCGTATGTGAAGACACGCCGGATAAGTCTGGGACCAGTGCGCAATGATAATGACGACATTCAGCTACGATAGTGATAGTGCTCAGTGTATGGATAGGAGTGGTGCGGGTGGGTGAATAGACACATTTATACCCAAGCACTTAATACACGTGTAACAGCTGCTGACTTGCATTCAACTCCGCATCTGATCCTTATAAAATGGATTTGAAGGAATCTTTTTTTCCCCCCAAAACCTATTTCTGTGTCTTTACAGCTGCTGTCTAACTGCACAATGGTGTTACTACTCACCGCTGCTCTCTTCTGGCTGGTGACCGCTACTACAGCCCGGACCTGTGAGTGTGAGTCTGCTTTTGCTGTCGGGGTTGGGATAAAAACAAGGGCACAAGACAACTGGGGCCACATAAGATAAAAATAAAACTCCACAACCTAAATCAATCTAAATATATATCTAAATATATATATATATACACAAACAGGGGAAATTAGCTTGGTAGAGGAGTACAGTGGTTCATTGTCTTGGTGCTCAATTGGGGCCCACACACAGATTTTCAGGTAAATAAATGCAGTGATAATGAAAGAGAAAATAACAAGCAGCCTAGCCCCTGTGTAGGTCGGTAGCTCACTCCTTCGCCCATCATTATACTGGCCAGTTATTAATCTGCTTCTTGTAGGTATATATCACAGGCTCCTGCATGGCTTCGCTTGGCTGCTACAGGTTCATAAATGCAGTGTCCGTTTTCTGCTTCTCCCTGCCTCCTGCATGTAAGAATGCGGCTTCCTAGCCCCCACTGGCCTCTGGACACACTGGGCTCTGACTGTCCAGTCCCGGCCTCGGCTGCTGGAACCCCAACTTGGCTCTGTCTCCACAGGCAGCTGCCTCGCCTGGCTGCCACAGTCCCTGCCATACTGTCTGCACTCTCCGGCAGCAGCCATTAGGCGTGGTCACACCTGCTTTTTGTCCTGTGTGGACACATCTCTCCAGCCCCACACAGAATCCGTGGCTCTGTAATGCCATTTACCTTTATACGACCACAATATCTATATAACCAAAAAACAAAAATCTATATAATCCAAATGGTCTTTTCTTTTAATGTACTCATTTTGGGCCATATTATTATCATTACTAGTAGGGACTTAACTTTGGGGGCAAATCAGTTACACTCCTCGCCCTGTTGAGTACAGGGGGCCTAATTCAAACCTGATCGGTGCTGTGCGTTTTCGCACAGCAGCCGATCAGGTCTGAACTATGCACGTGCTGGTGCCGCAGTGCGCCGGCGCATGCCAGACAGCCGTCTCAGCCCTGTGATCGCCTCTGCCTGATTCACAGGCAGAGGCGGTGGCTGGACGGGAGGGGGCAGGCTGGCGGCGTTTGTCCGCCGTTTAGGGGGCGCGGTCTGGACAATGCAGGCGTGCCCGGACCTTGCAGGGGGGAGGGCTGACATTCGGGGCGGACTAGCCCTGTGCTGGGCGTCCCCCCGCATGTCTGAGAATCTGATCGTAGCCATGCAAAATTTTGCACAGCTACTATCTGGTCTGAATTATGCCCAATTTAATTATGGAGCCCCCTGATTCCATCTTACACAGGCGGCATTTTAGTTTCCTGCAGCAACTTGGGAGGCAAGTACAAGGGTCCGGAAAGCTGTTACTGCTGCTAAACCATTATTTACACCTGATTAATTATTATTTCCAACACAATAATAAGGTAGTAAGACCAATTATGAACTGAACAGGAAGGAAGACATATTACTAAAGTGACCAATGAATGTCGTTGGCCAATGCCCGTCCACAACTACAGATCACCGATGTTTCTCTCTACTCACACTCTCTACAGATAGAAATGTTGCCATGCGGGGCCGTGCCACCCAGTCCTCTATATTCTACAACTTCGAGCTTGGTTACCTCTCCAACGCCATCAACGCCATAGACGGGAACCTGAACTCCAACTTCGGATTCGGATCATGTTCCAGCACCAACAACGACTATTCGGCCTGGTGGAAGGTGGACTTGCTGGAGCCCCATAAGATATCCCACATAATAATCACTAACAGGGGTGACTGCTGCGGAGACTGGCTGAACGGCGGCGAGATTCTGATCGGGAACTCCGTAGAAAACAACGGAAATGACAATCCAAGGTAAATCCTCTTTCGGAGTAGACATATCTGACCGGGAGGCAGTCAACTGACCGCCTGTCGGGATCCTGACACCAGCTGAAATACCGGTGGTCGGAGTGCTGACCGCCGGTTGGTTACTCCTCTTGGGTGGTGGTCCACGCCACCACCCGGAGTGGAATAGAAACCTGCGCGGTGAGTGCAGCGAGCCCGCGAGGGGACATGCTGCGCTCACTGCCGGGATCCGGGCTGCTGGTCTCTCGTACTGATCCCATCTGACCATGTGGGTCTTTTCCTAGACAGTTGTCGCATTTAAAAATCTACTATTGCCGCACATCAAAAGGTATCTCGTATTGCAGCATTTTCTATATATATTATTATTACCAGTTATTTATATTGGCCCTCATTCCGAGTTGTTCGCTCATTAGCTGCTTTTAACAGCTTTGCACACGCTAAGCCGCCGCCTACTGGGAGTGAATCTTAGCTTATCAAAATTGCGAACGAAAAATTAGCAGAATTGCGAATAGACACTTCTTAGCAGTTTCTGAGTAGCTCCACACTGGTGGTCATTCCGAGTTGTTCACTCGTTATTTTTCTTTCGCAACGGAGCGATTAGTCGCTAATGCGCAATGTCCGCAGTGCGACTGCGCCAAGTAAATTTGCTATGCAGTTAGGTATTTCAAACCAGGAACAACAAGCACTGAACTGATCGCAGATGCCGAGTAAGTCTGGAGCTACTCAGAAACTGCTAAGAGGTGTCTAATCGCAATTCTGCTAATCTTTCGTTCGCAATTTTGATAAGCTAAGATTCACTCCCAGTAGGCGGTGGCTTAGCGTGTGCAAAGGTGCTAAAAGCAGCTAATGAGCGAACAACTCAGAATGAGGGCCACTTACTCAGCATCTGCGATCAGTTCAGTGCTTGTCGTTCCTGGTTAGACGTCACAAACACACCCAGCGTTCGCCCAGACACTCCTCCGTTTCTCCAGCCACTCCCGCGTTTTTCCCAGAAACGGTAGCGTTTTTCGCACACACCCATAAAACGGCCAGTTTCCGCCCAGAAACACCCACTTCCTGTCAATCACATTACGATCACCAGAACGAAGAAAAAACCTCGTAATGCCGTGAGTAAAATACCTAACTGCATAGCAAATTTACTTGGCGCAGTCGCACTGCCGACATTGCGCATGCGCATTAGCGACTAATCGCTCCATTGCGGAAAAAAATAAAAATAAAGAATGGCCGCTGTAGTAGCGACACTGGCGCCACATTTTCTGTGCATGCGATTGCAGATGAAGGCAGTGACGCCCCAAAAACGGTTGCGACAAGCCTGTTTTTTTGCCAGTAATCTCTATTAACTTTCCAAAAAGGTCCTTTCCTGTCAATCACTGGATCATCACTGCGAGCGGCTTTCCTGAGGTACCTTGCTGCCTGCGCAGTGCAGAAGATAATCGCTCAGCTGCACGAACATCGGCATTCCGTACAAATCGGAATCAGCCCTATAATCCCTACCACGTACACACTAGGGTGCAGTTTTGTTGGCACTGCTAATGAACTCATGAACCGTATGAGTATTATATGGTGCAAATAGGACAATGTA
This sequence comes from Pseudophryne corroboree, assembly GCF_028390025.1. Lineage (NCBI taxonomy): Eukaryota > Metazoa > Chordata > Amphibia > Anura > Myobatrachidae > Pseudophryne > Pseudophryne corroboree. The sequence continues at coordinate 40,320,669 of NC_086447.1, read as the reverse complement.
TTCGAGGCTGCCGAGAGCTGAATAGGGCCCAGCTACTGGGGGCGTGGCCAAATCTGGGAGGTGTGGCCACACCCCATCCAAAAAAAACCAATAAAAACCACTACTGTATGTGCACTGGCATCCCTGAATGTATTATATAATGGGGGACAAGAGAGTATATAGAGAATATTAAATACAGTAGATATTGTTACCGCACATACCCCGGGCACGTATTGATAATACTGTGTATTAGTAAATACATATCAAGTATATGCCATGGAGAAAATACATGTTATTAACAATCACGCAATGTCTTTGATTTGTTTGGTTTCCCCAGGTGCGCGCAGATTACCTCCACGTCCACCGGCACCACCCAAACCTTCCAGTGTAAAGGGATGGTCGGACAGTTTGTGAATATCATCTTACCGGCCAAACAGAAATATCTCCAGCTGTGTGAAGTGCAGGTCTTCGGGATTCCCACCGCCGACTTACCTGTGCCGGATTTAGAGAAATAATAAATACAAAATGATCTTAAAAGTAATGATAACAATGTACAAGAGTTGGTGATGAAGTCTGCAGTATTTATAGTAGCGTCTGACCATAGAAATATTTCTGCCCTTAGAGAGCCTAATAAATCCTAACGTCATGGTTTAACTGGACTTAGATTGTAAACTTGTGAGCAGGGCCCTCCGACCTCTATGACTGTCTGTTATTACCCAGTTTTGTTTCATCACTGTTGTTTCCAACAGCACAACGGAATATGCTGCGCTATATAAGAAACTGTTAATAAATAATAAAATAGAATATAATGTGCTGTAGCATTAAGGAGAAAACCAGAGACGGACATTACCCATGTTACTGCAGTGTTACAATTAGACTGATACTGCTGCAGTTTGGAGGAGCTTCAAAGTATGTTATTTACTGTATACCTCTTTCACCCCAAAACCCCGGGTCCAGCTCCAAACTGGGTGTCACAGCTGCTTGAAACCACGTTCACCCTGCAGGCTGGACCCGGGTTACTGCCAGGTCGTCCCTTTGCTGGTGCCTGGAGATGACATCATCTCTAAGCGCCGGTGATCTTCGGCTCTCTGCATACTTTTAGCGTGACCCGGGTCGGATAACCTGGGTCCCGCATTCACACTGAAGACTACCCGGTTCAGTCCCAGGTTCAACCGTGGTCATGACCAGGGATGATTTCACGGGGCACCGGACCCAGGCTGTCCCTTTCACGCCAAGCCAGGACCAGGGTTGCCATGGCAATATCCCAGGTCAAGGGCTCAGTCAGAGAAAGTATATACTATGCCGGGTACAGGGTGTCGCTAGAATACATCATAACAAGACTTCTGTACTGTGCATCATTCTTTCTCCCTGAATGTCAGTGAGACTCCCTGAGATAGGGGTGACCTCTCTGACTCCCTGAGGATTCCAGCAATCTCCCTGAGGACGGGCCGGGTGGGCGCCACACAGTGAAAGGACGTAACTCTCTGCCCACCACTGGGAAGAATAATAATAATGGCTCCCACTCTCCAGCACGCTGATGGCCACGTGTGTCTGTGTGCCCGGAGATGCAGGGGGGCAGATGTAACGTGCACCTGGGTAATACTATGCTGCACTGCGGGTGGGGCATATGTTACCTGTGCACCTGGGTAAGACCATGCTGCACTATATATATACTGTATATATCACCCTGATTTTACAAAATCATACTTGGAGTTCACACTAAGATTACTGATCCTATTATAGGGTCTTGAGTTTCTTATTTCATTCACATGATATATCTGTCTCTGTTGCCTAGATACGAGTTATTGTAATATCTGAATTTGTATTCAGTTATGTGTTCAATACACAATTTTTTCTATAGTAACTACGAGCCCCCACAACGGAATCTTCTCTTTCCCTCTGCCATCTTGGAGAGAACCCGCAGTGTTTAATGCTGTACACGCTGATTCCGGGACGCACCACCAAGTGTTATTCTGAACATATGAGCGTGTGACTTACCCCGGTATTATTGGTATACACTTACTGTACCGTATCCTATCCTGTGCAGAAATCCCCTCTACCCCCGTGCGCTGTTCCCTGCACATGTAGCTATAAAAATGGGGACAGAATGAGTGAAACGCGTTATTCTCACATTCCTAGAGTTGATAACGGGTTAGATCATCTGTAGTTTGGGCTGCGGAGGAGTAAGGACCCAAAGCCCCATCAGAGGACCAATACACCAAACAGAGAGCCCCCAATACTAGGCTGAATAAAGGGGCCCCAGTGGTTGGAACGCTGCGTTTTCTACTGTTTTTTTGGGTATGGATCATAGGGTCCGACACCTGAAATAGGTCGACGCAGTCATTACAATGGGTCGACATAGAAAAAGTTCGACATGAATTTTTTATATATTTTTTGAGTTGTTTTCTCCATGAAGTGACCGGGAACCCCACTTAGCGCACCGCGTCCCCTAACTTCGCTCGCCATACTTTGGGCAAGGTGCCTCGCTGCGCTCCGCACAGGTTATCATCCCTAATCGTAGTCCACGTGGATAATACAGTAGGAAAAAGTTCCAAAAAAAAAAAAAAGAAAGAAAAAAAGTGAAAGTCATATCGACCTTTTCATGTGTTGACCTTTGCCATGATGACCTAGTGATCACGTCGACCAAAAGACCGGTTACCGTTTTTGGTATAACAAATAATGCCACCCAAAGTGCTACATTTAGTATGGGGATGCTTTTGCAACTAGAAATTATTATTTACCAATGAAAGAACCACTTACCATTAATTACTACTCTCCATTCAAAACTAAGGGGTAAATTTACTAAGATGGGAGTTCTATTTAAGATAGGATGTTGCCAATAGCAACCAATCAGATTCCAGGTATTTTCTTCTAGAAGGTACTAGATAAATGAGAAGTAGAAGCTGATTGGTTGCTATGGGAGACATCTCATCTTAAATAGAGCGCCCATCTTAGTAAATTTACCCCTAAGTTTTTGGTAGCGTTTCTCCCAAAATATTTCTTAACTGTGATATGGGGAAGGGGGGTCCGCAAAGATCACGTTCTGCTTGTGTATAGAGACAGGGCACACAGCGGAGGGGGTGGGGGGTTACCATTGTACATTGGAAGTTGTTGGATAGTTCTCTATCCTGATCTGTTTTGTGAAGCACACAGGGCACTGCCAGGTGATGACACGCTGCCAATTGGAGCGTGTGGCGGGCATTTGGAGGACTACCGGGACCCATATCTGAGATAAACAATCTTTTGGGACAGATTCATACTTTCTATATCATACAATGGGGCAGATGTATTAACCTGGAGAAGGTATAAGGAAGTGATAAACCAGTGATATGTGCAAGGTGATAAAGGCACCAGCCAATCAGCTCCATTATGTAAATTAACAGTTAGGATCTGATTGGCTGGTGTGTTTATATGAGATGAGCGGGTTCGGTTTCTCTGAATCCGAACCCGCCCGAACTTCATGTTTTTTTTCACGGGTCCGAGCGACTCGGATCTTCCCGCCTTGCTCGGTTAACCCGAGCGCGCCCGAACGTCATCATGACGCTGTCGGATTCTCGCGAGGCTCGGATTCTATCGCGAGACTCGGATTCTATATAAGGAGCCGCGCGTCGCCGCCATTTTCACACGTGCATTGAGATTGATAGGGAGAGGACGTGGCTGGCGTCCTCTCCATTTAGATTAGGGTTGAGAGAGAGAGAGAGAGATTGACCTGAGGCTGTGATACTGTAGAAGAGAGTGCAGAGTTTAGTGACTGACGACACACAGTGACCACCAGACAGTGCAGTTGTTTGTTTTATTTAATATATCCGTTCTCTGCCTGAAAAAAACGATACACACAGTGACTCAGTCACATACCATATCTGTGTGCACTGCTCAGCCCAGTGTGCTGCATCAATGTATATATATATCTGACTGTGCTCAGCTCACACAGCTTATAATTGTGGGGGAGACTGGGGAGCACTGCAGTGCCAGTTATAGGTTATAGCAGGAGCCAGGAGTACATAATATTATATTAAAATTAAACAGTGCACACTTTTGCTGCAGGAGTGCCACTGCCAGTGTGACTAGTGACCAGTGACCTGACCACCAGTATATATAATATTAGTAGTATACTATCTCTTTATCAACCAGTCTATATTAGCAGCAGACACAGTACAGTGCGGTAGTTCACGGCTGTGGCTACCTCTGTGTCGGCACTCGGCAGCCCGTCCATAATTGTATATACCACCTAACCGTGGTTTTATTTTCTTTCTTTATACATACATACTAGTAACGAGTATACTATCTCTTTATCAACCAGTCTATATTAGCAGCAGACACAGTACAGTGCGGTAGTTCACGGCTGTGGCTACCTCTGTGTCGGCACTCGGCAGCCCGTCCATAATTGTATATACCACCTAACCGTGGTTTTTTTTTCTTTCTTTATACATACATACTAGTTACGAGTATACTATCTCTTTATCAACCAGTCTATATATTAGCAGCAGACACAGTACAGTGCGGTAGTTCACGGCTGTGGCTACCTCTGTGTCGGCACTCGGCAGCCCGTCCATAATTGTATATACCACCTAACCGTGGTTTTTTTTTCTTTCTTTATACATACATACTAGTTACGAGTATACTATCTCTTTATCAACCAGTCTATATATTAGCAGCAGACACAGTACAGTGCGGTAGTTCACGGCTGTGGCTACCTCTGTGTCGGCACTCGGCAGCCCGTCCATAATTGTATATACCACCTAACCGTGGTTTTTTTTTCTTTCTTTATACATACATACTAGTTACGAGTATACTATCTCTTTATCAACCAGTCTATATATTAGCAGCAGACACAGTACAGTGCGGTAGTTCACGGCTGTGGCTACCTCTGTGTCGGCACTCGGCAGCCCGTCCATGATTGTATATACCACCTAACCGTGGTTTTTTTTTCTTTCTTTATAGTCATACTAGTTACGAGTATACTATCTCTTTATCAACCAGTCTATATTAGCAGCAGACACAGTACAGTGCGGTAGTTCACGGCTGTGGCTACCTCTGTGTCGGCACTCGGCAGCCCGTCCATAATTGTATATACCACCTAACCGTGGTTTTTTTTTCTTTCTTTATAGTCATACTAGTTACGAGTATACTATCTCTTTATCAACCAGTCTATATTAGCAGCAGACACAGTACAGTGCGGTAGTTCACGGCTGTGGCTACCTCTGTGTCGGCACTCGGCAGCCCGTCCATAATTGTATATACCACCTAACCGTGGTTTTTTTTTCTTTCTTTATAGTCATACTAGTTACGAGTATACTATCTCTTTATCAACCAGTCTATATTAGCAGCAGACACAGTACAGTGCGGTAGTTCACGGCTGTGGCTACCTCTGTGTCGGCACTCGGCAGCCCGTCCATAATTGTATACTAGTATCCAATCCATCCATCTCCATTGTTTACCTGAGGTGCCTTTTAGTTGTGCCTATTAAAATATGGAGAACAAAAATGTTGAGGTTCCAAAATTAGGGAAAGATCAAGATCCACTTCCACCTCGTGCTGAAGCTGCTGCCACTAGTCATGGCCGAGACGATGAAATGCCAGCAACGTCGTCTGCCAAGGCCGATGCCCAATGTCATAGTACAGAGCATGTCAAATCCAAAACACCAAATATCAGTAAAAAAAGGACTCCAAAACCTAAAATAAAATTGTCGTCGGAGAAGCGTAAACTTGCCAATATGCCATTTACCACACGGAGTGGCAAGGAACGGCTGAGGCCCTGGCCTATGTTCATGGCTAGTGGTTCAGCTTCACATGAGGATGGAAGCACTCAGCCTCTCGCTAGAAAAATGAAAAGACTAAAGCTGGCAAAAGCAGTAGCACCGCAAAGAACTGTGCGTTCTTCGAAATCCCAAATCCACAAGGAGAGTCCGACTCCAATTGTGTCGGTTGCGATGCCTGACCTTCCCAACACTGGACGTGAAGAGCATGCGCCTTCCACCATTTGCACGCCCCCTGCAAGTGATGGAAGGAGCACCCGCAGTCCAGTTCCTGATAGTCAGATTGAAGATGTCAGTGTTGAAGTACACCAGGATGAGGAGGATATGGGTGTTGCTGGCGCTGGGGAGGAAATTGACCAGGAGGATTCTGATGGTGAGGTGGTTTGTTTAAGTCAGGCACCCGGGGAGACACCTGTTGTCCGTGGGAGGAATATGGCCGTTGACATGCCAGGTGAAAATACCAAAAAAATCAGCTCTTCGGTGTGGAGGTATTTCAACAGAAATGCGGACAACAGGTGTCAAGCCGTGTGTTCCCTTTGTCAAGCTGTAATAAGTAGGGGTAAGGACGTTAACCACCTCGGAACATCCTCCCTTATACGTCACCTGCAGCGCATTCATAATAAGTCAGTGACAAGTTCAAAAACTTTGGGTGACAGCGGAAGCAGTCCACTGACCAGTAAATCCCTTCCTCTTGTAACCAAGCTCACGCAAACCACCCCACCAACTCCCTCAGTGTCAATTTCCTCCTTCCCCAGGAATGCCAATAGTCCTGCAGGCCATGTCACTGGCAATTCTGACGATTCCTCTCCTGCCTGGGATTCCTCCGATGCATCCTTGCGTGTAACGCCTACTGCTGCTGGCGCTGCTGTTGTTGCTGCTGGGAGTCGATGGTCATCCCAGAGGGGAAGTCGTAAGCCCACTTGTACTACTTCCAGTAAGCAATTGACTGTTCAACAGTCCTTTGCGAGGAAGATGAAATATCACAGCAGTCATCCTGCTGCAAAGCGGATAACTGAGGCCTTGACAACTATGTTGGTGTTAGACGTGCGTCCGGTATCCGCCGTTAGTTCACAGGGAACTAGACAATTTATTGAGGCAGTGTGCCCCCGTTACCAAATACCATCTAGGTTCCACTTCTCTAGGCAGGCGATACCGAGAATGTACACGGACGTCAGAAAAAGACTCACCAGTGTCCTAAAAAATGCAGTTGTACCCAATGTCCACTTAACCACGGACATGTGGACAAGTGGAGCAGGGCAGGGTCAGGACTATATGACTGTGACAGCCCACTGGGTAGATGTATGGACTCCCGCCGCAAGAACAGCAGCGGCGGCACCAGTAGCAGCATCTCGCAAACGCCAACTCTTTCCTAGGCAGGCTACGCTTTGTATCACCGCTTTCCAGAATACGCACACAGCTGAAAACCTCTTACGGCAACTGAGGAAGATCATCGCGGAATGGCTTACCCCAATTGGACTCTCCTGTGGATTTGTGGCATCGGACAACGCCAGCAATATTGTGTGTGCATTAAATATGGGCAAATTCCAGCACGTCCCATGTTTTGCACATACCTTGAATTTGGTGGTGCAGAATTTTTTTAAAAACGACAGGGGCGTGCAAGAGATGCTGTCGGTGGCCAGAAGAATTGCGGGACACTTTCGGCGTACAGGCACCACGTACAGAAGACTGGAGCACCACCAAAAACTACTGAACCTGCCCTGCCATCATCTGAAGCAAGAAGTGGTAACGAGGTGGAATTCAACCCTCTATATGCTTCAGAGGTTGGAGGAGCAGCAAAAGGCCATTCAAGCCTATACAATTGAGCACGATATAGTAGGTGGAATGCACCTGTCTCAAGCGCAGTGGAGAATGATTTCAACGTTGTGCAAGGTTCTGATGCCCTTTGAACTTGCCACACGTGAAGTCAGTTCAGACACTGCCAGCCTGAGTCAGGTCATTCCCCTCATCAGGCTTTTGCAGAAGAAGCTGGAGACATTGAAGGAGGAGCTAACACGGAGCGATTCCGCTAGGCATGTGGGACTTGTGGATGGAGCCCTTAATTCGCTTAACAAGGATTCACGGGTGGTCAATCTGTTGAAATCAGAGCACTACATTTTGGCCACCGTGCTCGATCCTAGATTTAAAGCCTACCTTGGATCTCTCTTTCCGGCAGACACAAGTCTGCTGGGGTTGAAAGACCTGCTGGTGACAAAATTGTCAAGTCAAGCGGAACGCGACCTGTCAACATCTCCTCCTTCACATTCTCCCGCAACTGGGGGTGCGAGGAAAAGGCTCAGAATTCCGAGCCCACCCGCTGGCGGTGATGCAGGGCAGTCTGGAGCGACTGCTGATGCTGACATCTGGTCCGGACTGAAGGACCTGACAACGATTACGGACATGTCGTCTACTGTCACTGCATATGATTCTCTCAACATTGATAGAATGGTGGAGGATTATATGAGTGACCGCATCCAAGTAGGCACGTCACACAGTCCGTACTTATACTGGCAGGAAAAAGAGGCAATTTGGAGGCCCTTGCACAAACTGGCTTTATTCTACCTAAGTTGCCCTCCCACAAGTGTGTACTCCGAAAGAGTGTTTAGTGCCGCCGCTCACCTTGTCAGCAATCGGCGTACGAGGTTACATCCAGAAAATGTGGAGAAGATGATGTTCATTAAAATGAATTATAATCAATTCCTCCGCGGAGACATTGACCAGCAGCAATTGCCTCCACAAAGTACACAGGGAGCTGAGATGGTGGATTCCAGTGGGGACGAATTGATAATCTGTGAGGAGGGGGATGTACACGGTGATATATCGGAGGGTGATGATGAGGTGGACATCTTGCCTCTGTAGAGCCAGTTTGTGCAAGGAGAGATTAATTGCTTCTTTTTTGGGGGGGGTCCAAACCAACCCGTCATATCAGTCACAGTCGTGTGGCAGACCCTGTCACTGAAATGATGGGTTGGTTAAAGTGTGCATGTCCTGTTTTGTTTATACAACATAAGGGTGGGTGGGAGGGCCCAAGGACAATTCCATCTTGCACCTCTTTTTTCTTTTCTTTGCGTCATGTGCTGTTTGGGGAGGGTTTTTTGGAAGGGACATCCTGCGTGACACTGCAGTGCCACTCCTAGATGGGCCCGGTGTTTGTGTCGGCCACTAGGGTCGCTTATCTTACTCACACAGCTACCTCATTGCGCCTCTTTTTTTCTTTGCGTCATGTGCTGTTTGGGGAGGGTTTTTTGGAAGGGACATCCAGCGTGACACTGCAGTGACACTCCTAGATGGGCCCGGTGTTTGTGTCGGCCACTAGGGTCGCTTATCTTACTCACACAGCTACCTCATTGCGCCTCTTTTTTTCTTTGCGTCATGTGCTGTTTGGGGAGGGTTTTTTGGAAGGGACATCCTGCGTGACACTGCAGTGCCACTCCTAGATGGGCCCGGTGTTTGTGTCGGCCACTAGGGTCGCTAATCTTACTCACACAGCTACCTCATTGCGCCTCTTTTTTTCTTTGCGTCATGTGCTGTTTGGGGAGGGTTTTTTGGAAGGGCCATCCTGCGTGACACTGCAGTGCCACTCCTAGATGGGCCCGGTGTTTGTGTCGGCCACTAGGGTCGCTTATCTTACTCACACAGCGACCTCGGTGCAAATTTTAGGACTAAAAATAATATTGTGAGTTGTGAGGTATTCAGAATAGACTGAAAATGAGTGGAAATTATGGTTTTTGAGGTTAATAATACTTTGGGATCAAAATGACCGCCAAATTCTATGATTTAAGCTGTTTTTTAGGTTTTTTGGAAAAAAACACCCGAATCCAAAACACACCCGAATCCGACAAAAAAAATTCGGTGAGGTTTTGCCAAAACGCGGTTGAACCCAAAACACGGCCGCGGAACCGAACCCAAAACCAAAACACAAAACCCGAAAAATTTCCGGCGCTCATCTCTAGTGTTTATCACCTTGCACATATCACTGGTTTATCACTTCTTTATGCCTTTTCCAGGTTAATACATCTGCCCCATTGTATGATATGGAAAGTATGAATCTGGCCTGAGGTGATACTGCCGGGAGAACAGATGTAACATGTGCAGAGAGACACAGATTTGGGAGGGGTGTGTCCTGGCTTAAATTCAAATTGCAGTGTAAAAATAAAGCGGCTCAAGGTTTGTGGGCTACGTGCAAAAGCAGCCTGTATTTACCCTGCATGCAAACATAATACATGTACTGTATTTTCCTCCCTTGCTTTGCAGCAATACAAAGTTCCTTGTTTTATCAGCCCCATAGTGTCCGACAATAATGTGAAATGCTGAAGACATATAACACATCACTACAGCTGGACGGTGCGTTCTCAGTGTGTGCACGTCTTTATTCGCAACCATTGACATATACAGTAAGTCAGACTTTTTCTTTTACCTCACAGTGAAATAAGATTTTCAATTTAAAGTACATCTAAACCTCTATATGACTAAACTGAAGAATAATATAACATGCCGTCTGTCCTATTATCCCTTTGTTGAGAGGAAACCGTTTGAAATGCTGTTTTGCCAGTCTCTGTTTTGCACCACTTAATATAAAGGCAGGTGATAGTCCCTGGCCTTCTAACAAGGATGCTGCAGCATAAATTCCGGGGGGCGCCTGTACCCCACATGTAGCTGCAATGCTTCACATACTGTACGCATAGGGAGTGACTACTTAATTCCAGCTGTGCCTTAGAGGATTCCGCGGAAGTGACTGGCCTGACTGGTGTCTGAGCTTGATCACGTCTAACTATAAATAACTAATAATTAATAGAATAGTTTCATCCCGGACATTTCCGGATTAATTCTAGTGCCTCCAGCCTACTGAAGTACAACAAAATGCCACTATGTTAATAGATCCTGGTCCCCAAACCGCACAAAGTCAACATTCTTTAACTTATAAGGACACACAAGTGGCGCATATAGCTTTCGCTGCTGCTGAAGTCTTCCCCGCACCCTCTGCACGGGTAGGACTTTCTGCCGGTATGCCTCTTCTCATGTCTGGCGCAGCTGGAACCGCTGCTGAACTTGCGCCCGCATAGAACGCATGCATAGGGCTTGTCCCCAGTGTGGGTTCTCTGGTGTAAGATGAGGTTGGAGCTGCTGCTGAAACTCTTCCCGCAGTGGGGACAGGTGTAGGGCTTCTCCCCCGTGTGGGTCCTCTGGTGGGAGGCCAGGTGGGAGCTTCTTCCAAAGCCTTTCCCACATTCTGGGCACTTGAAGAGTTTCTCTCCGGAGTGGACCGTCCGGTGGACAGTCAGCTGGGAGTTGTGAGTGAAAGACTTGCCACACTCGCCACACACGTACGGCTTCTCGCCAGTGTGGGTCCTCATGTGGGAGGAGAGGTTGGAGCTTTGGGCGAAGCAGTTTCCGCACACTGCGCAAGTGTAGGGTCTCTCCCCTGTGTGGGTCCTCTCGTGCCTGGCCAGGTGGGACTGAAGTCTGAAATGTTTGTGGCACACCGTGCAAGCCCAAGGCTTCCCCTCCGTGTGGGCCTCCTTGTGGAGATTGTAACTAGTCCAGCTGGTGAAGGCCTCTCCACAAGCCTCGCAGATGTTGGTGCTGTCCTCAGAGTGGTTTCTCTGATGTTTCCGGTAGCCTGATCGAGTGTAGAAAGTCTTGTCGCACTTATTGCACTTATATATAGTCTCGGTCATTAATGTTATGTTCCCAGCGGAGTCAACTGCACTTCTCTCCCTGGCAATGGACTTCTCAGGAGAGGACCTATCAGAGCTCTGCACCCGCTCACGCGGCCTGTAAGCTCCTCTGCCGTGCTTGCTTCTCATATGTCCAAAGTTGGGTTGCAATCCATGAGAGCTGATGTTTGCGGCATCTTCAAACAGCTTTGTGTCCACTACTTCTTCATCTGCTCAACAGAAACATAAGAAATAAAGATTAGCACTAGATACCTGTATTACAAATGATTCACACACTTAAGGCCACAAACTTCCTGAAAATACAGCAGGATGCATGAGCAGGGCACCGTGGCCTGCCGGTTTTGCAAATTTATTAAATGTGCCTTGCTCTTTGCTGCAGGGGTAGATCCAGAGGGGAGCGATTGGGGCGATCAACCACATGATCACCCTCCTCATTCTCTTTGCCCGCACATTTCATATACTGTATGTGGCACATTTAGTGTATTCACAAGCTGTGACCAGTGTGGCTCCAGTACAGGAGGCCGAGGCAGATGGGAAGTGTTCCACATGCTCTCATTTCCTCTTGTCTCTTGCCGGCCACGCTGCCTGCACTCCTGCTTCTGCAACCCCAGCTGACTGCCTTCACCCAGAGACTGAACCAAATACCCAGCAACCGCTACCACAAATAACCGGCTAAGAGGGTTAGTTAGTGACAACATAAAAACGTCCCCTGCAGTTCTGGTAGCTGCAATACTGTACAATAAAGATTCAAATGCTGCAGGAGGAGTCTGTACGTAATAGACGCCTCCTGCCAGCATCTGCCATCTGAGTACTGCATCCGAAGATGCAGCATCGGATCACCATCGCGCCCATCGCTCGCTATAGTCGCAACCGTCGGCCAGTTTATGTAAGCTGAAGCTTCCTCAGACTGGCTGACGGAAGTGGTCAGCCGGGTCTATGAAGTCTGAATCAGACGATGCAGAACCTAGGCCTGGTTCGGCTACAAAACGGGGTCGACCTGCAAAATTCTTCCCACCAATTTGCATATTTCAGGGGCGGGGCTGGTGGTCCTTTACAGGATTTCTTGTGGGGAGCAGACAATATCAGCCGCTCAGAAGAGTAGTCTATGTCCTGGGGGTGGATGAGTCCCTCAGTGTGTCCCGGGTGGGGGAAGGGGCGGTATTGGCACTTTGTCTATGTACAGATGGGTGGGGCATTGTTGTTACACACTGCTTGCCATAAGTCTGCGCACGCTTATGGATTTTGGAGGCCATTCCGACCCGATCGTTCACTGCATTTTATCGCAGCGATCGGGTCGGAACTGCGCATGCGCTTTCCAGACGTTACCTAGCCATCGCCTCTGCCTGATTAACAGGCAGAGGCGGTCGCTGGCCGGGAGGGGGCTGGACGGCGGAGTTAAGCCGCCGTTTAAGGGGCGCGGTCAAGCCAACGCAGGCATGGCTGGACCGTTGGGGGGGGACGGGGGGGGGGGACTCAGCTACAGTCAACTCGGAATGACCCCCATTCTGATAACTATATATTGTAACCCACCCCTCAGTCCCTAGGACATGTGGGCTACCTGGCCACTATCTAAGTACCTCCACCCAAGTTATGATAAATCAAGTGAAGAATATGTGCCCCTAGGACATAGGGGTCTTTTTACTAACCATTGGACAGGGATAAAGTGGACTAGGAATACCAGCCAATCGCTGTAACACGGCATTTAGGAGCTGATTGGCTGGTACTTTATCTCCATCCAAGGCTTAGTAAATAGACCCCATAATCTTCACTTGGTCCCATAAAACCACAGAACACAGGACCTCATCTAGGTTCAGCAGCAGATTCTGCTAACTCACCGCCTTCTTTAGCTTTGCATCGGCTGCTTGTGACGCTGCCGCCATAAAAATGGTCCGGACATGCCTGCGTTATCCGGACCACGGCCTTGCAACGTCGCGTCAAGGCCCCCCTCCCCACATTGCTGCCAATCACAGTATGATCAAATCCTTCCGGGATGCAGTCGCACTGTGAGGATAGGCGCAGGTGCTTTGTGCGGATCACTTGTTTGCGATTTTCGGTAATCTGCGTCCCGTACTGACTGAGGGCCACCGTGCAGTTTCCCCATCTCCAAAAAGAAACTGGGTTCCAATGTATAGACAGACAATGTCTCAGTCAATAGGTTGATCATAAGGTCGACGTGCATTAGGTCACCATGGACAAAAGGTCGAACTATGAAAGCTTGACACTGGAAAAGGTCGACATGTACGACATGGCAATGATCGACACAATTTTTTAAGGTTTTTTTGCATTTTTTTACACTTTTTTTTCATATTTTACCATCCACGTGGACGGGTTCGGTATGCTTAACCAGCTACCGGCATCCTGGCCGTCAGCATACCTACGCTGGGACCCCGGCCGCCAGTATGCCGACAGGGGGGGCGAGCGCAACAAAGCCCCTTGCAGGCTCACTGCGCTCGCCACGCTGAGGGCTCGATGGGTCGCCACAGATTCTATTCCCACTCTATCAGTGTTGTGGACACCCTCGAGTGGGAATAGTCCTCGGCCCCTGCCGGCATTCTGGCAGCCGGGATCCCGATGTCGGTATGCTGACCGCAGGTATGGTGACTACATCCCATGTGGACTACAGCTGGGAATAGTAACCTGTGCGGAGCGCAGCGGTAGCAGAGCGAAGCACCTTCCCCACAGTTTGCGTGCCATGCAAGGGGACGCAGTAAACTAATTTGGGTTCTCTGTGCTCTTACAGTGGCAATGCTATGGGCACCCTGACCATAGCATAGCCACTGTAAGAGCACAGGGAACCACCGTCAGCGGGGTGCTTGGGGCACAACTGACCCGAGCACGGCCGCTCTGACGGAGAGTGGAGGGCCTGGGCTGCCGGCTACTGAGAAAGCCCCTAAGTATTGAAAATGTCCCACCCAAACTGGCATTTTGGGAGGGACGTTTTCAAAAGGTTGAAGGGAGCAGGCGTGGCGGCAGCCAGAGGGTGTTACCCTGACAACGAGCAGAACCCCTGACAACGAGCAGAACCCCCGAGAGCAGGTACTGCGGCATAGGGTATTTTTACCATAATATGGTGACCGAGGCATTACTGCGGGGACTTAATCTGGTGTCTGGGGAATTACTGTGGGAGCTTATTTTGCACTTATTTTATATATATATATATATATATATATATATATATAGGTGTCCACGAAGGTGGCGGGCGCACTCTCACAAATATATACAAATTCTTTAGTGAATATCAACTGTTCTTTATTGTAGCCTCATAAATCGACGTTTCGATCCTTCCACGGGATCTTTTTCAAGAAAGGCAGTACGATATCATTTATTTCATGATGCACAATCATTAAACAATGCCTAAAGAGAATACAAAAATGAGAGAAGACTCAGCCTCCCAGGCCCCTTAATAATGGCAGAAAGTCTATATAAACAGGGCTTCAGTTACCCCATTCACATAGTGACTACAGTATAAAATCAATATAATTATTATGATGTTTAATAAACACCTTCAACCAAAGTGTAATTTTTCACCAAAGTGTTCGGAAAAACCACCTTAGTCCCTTTAGCAAAAGTTATACTTATCCACCAAAACGTGCCTAATTGGACCATTTAACCCACACGTGGGAATAATATTATAAAGGCTCTCAAGGAAACCAGAGATCACTTACACAAAGACTTAAAAACAGAGGGACAGTATCCAGGTCCGGAGGACTGCCAGCAACGTGTGTGGTCCTATAGCAACTACATGCATAATATGAGACTGTTAGACGACTGAAAAACTCCACAATTTCAAAAAAGACACTAGCATGATAAATAGGCTATTACCTATAGCGATCACAATCTAGGTGTAATGTATCCTGGGTTCATAGTTGTTCGATACGGCTGATCGGCCCAACCTACTGAAACAATACTTGCTATTCAAAGTGTGCAAATCTCACAACTCAACACAACATATGCGAAAAACAGTGCTTACTATGTGCTGGAGCCTGCCATGTGATCCCAGGAAGCATGCTGTAGACAGCCTTGCCCCGGATGTATATATACGCCCCCGGACCGGAAGTGCGTCCACAAAGGCAAAAAACTCCTCAGTCAGCTATATGAAAAATGTACATTAGCTGCATACACTAACCGCAGGTTAGTGATTCACAGGGCGGACACTGTACTCTACCCGTCGCTCAAGCCCTAATGGTTTCATGTTCGGCCGTGTCTTGCGTTCCACTAACCGGAAGTGGAACGCGATGCGTTCCAAACCCCGGAAGTGGATGCGGTGTGTCTCTAACAGCTGGGCTGTAACAGCACATACTCACTGGTGAATTCAACTCAGTTTCGCGTTTAGGTTCAGGCTCATCATATCCCCGCACAACCTTCTACCAGCACCGCTTACTCGTCTCAACGGGGCATTTAGAAAAAAACGTATATATATATATATATATATATATATAACAACACTGTGGTTCTCCATTACACTGATAAGTCGGGTTAACAACATACTCAACCCGAATAGCCTACACGAAACTTCGTGGCTCAGGAAGTGTATTCTGATGTAATGCAATCATGACCTGAGATTTAATTAAAAATCTTTACATGGTAGTAATTATTTAAATTCATGCCATCAGGGACCTGGGAGGGTGGGCTAATAGACACAACCAAAGTACATAAAAACAATACACACATAACAAAAAATATCTACAGGAACACCCCATAGGGGTTATTTTCATTTAGTCCTCTTGGGGACACCGTGTCCAAGTGGCTGATCCAAAAGCACTCCCTAACTGCCCCATTGAGACGAGTAAGCGGTGCTGGTAGAAGGTTGTGCGGGGATACGATGAGCCTGAACCTAAACGCGAAACTGAGTTGAATTCACCAGTGAGTATGTGCTGTTACAGCCCAGCTGTGAGAGACACACCGCATCCACTTCCGGGGTTTGGAACGCATCGCGTTCCACTTCCGGTTAGTGGAACGCAAGACGCGGCCGAACATGAAACCATTAGGGCTTGAGCGACGGGTAGAGTACAGTGTCCGCCCTGTGAATCACTAACCTGCGGTTAGTGTATGCAGCTAATGTACATTTTTCATATAGCTGACTGAGGAGTTTTTTGACTTTGTGGACACACTTCCGGTCCGGGGGCGTATATATACATCCGGGGCAAGGCTGTCTACAGCATGCTTCCTGGGATCACATGGCAGGCTCCAGCACATAGTAAGCACTGTTTTTCGCATATGTTGTGTTGAGTTGTGAGATTTGCACACTTTGAACAGCAAGTATTGTTTCAGTAGGTTGGGCCGATCAGCCGTATCGAACAACTATGAACCCAGGATACATTACACCTAGATTGTGATCGCTATAGGTAATAGCCTATTTATCATGCTAGTGTCTTTTTTGAAATTGTGGAGTTTTTCAGTCGTCTAACAGTCTCATATTATGCATGTAGTTGCTATAGGACCACACACGTTGCTGGCAGTCCTCCGGACCTGGATACTGTCCCTCTGTTTTTAAGTCTTTGTGTAAGTGATCTCTGGTTTCCTTGAGAGTCTTTATAATATTATTCCCACGTGTGGGTTAAATGGTCCAATTAGGCACGTTTTGGTGGATAAGTATAACTTTTGCTAAAGGGACTAAGGTGGTTTCTCCGAACACTTTGGTGAAAAATTACACTTTGGTTGAAGGTGTTTATTAAACATCATAATAATTATATTGATTTTATACTGTAGTCACTATGTGAATGGGGTAACTGAAGCCCTGTTTATATAGACTTTCTGCCATTATTAAGGGGCCTGGGAGGCTGAGTCTTCTCTCATTTTTGTATTCTCTTTAGGCATTGTTTAATGATTGTGCATCACGAAATAAATGATATCGTACTGCCTTTCTTGAAAAAGATCCCGTGGAAGGATCGAAACGTCGATTTATGAGGCTACAATAAAGAACAGTTGATATTCACTAAAGAATTTGTATATATTTGTGAGAGTGCGCCCGCCACCTTCGTGGACACCTATAGATTCAGCGGACTTCGTTCTGTTGGGATAGCACCCACCCTGGAAGATTTGATGCGAGTACAGGACTTCCTTCGTATATATATATATATATATATATATATATATATATATATATATATAAAATGTATTTACTTTGTGTGTTTTTTTCAGGGAACTGCCTATTTTGTCAGTTCCGGACCCCACAATTTCTGATGACAGCCCTGGCTATGGGTAACAGAGGATGGCCTGATCTTCACTTGTTCAATCAAAAGCACAGCCCCTGAAGGCTGTCACCTGCAATGTAACTGTAGAATGGAGGCTTGTGGTAAATTACAGACTTCCCTACCATCTTCTGCATTCTCTTGCCGGCCTCTGTGTGATACTGCCCTAGGTTGTTATGGCTTCCTCTCTCTGTATATTGGTGAAATGGTGCTCTCTTGTACTAGCTGCTGCCGCTGGCCTCCATCCTGTCAGCCCTCTCTCATGCCGTCACTGTGTTCATGGACACCAGGGATCCCTTATGCTGAGGTAATGCTCCTCCAGCCACAGCCTCTGCACCTTCAGTTCCCTCATACACTGACAGGCATCAAGGGATAGGGACATCCTTGAAGTGAGCCGGCGGATCTGGGCGGCCCTTTCAGTGGTGGCTACTGACCAGTCCCCACCAGGTAACGACACTCTGGGAATGCGCTACGGACATTAGACACCCACATCTAATGGTGACACTGGAGCTGATGGTGCATGCTCTGCTCTTGAAAAACAGGTGCCATGGCGCTTCTTTCCCTGACAGGACAAATCACTCCCCAGCTATATCAGTCCGCCCCTCTCTCCAACTGTCACCAATGTCTGTAACATGTATACAGTATGTGCCGTGTGAAGAACTAAAGTCCATTGCCCCAATGCAGTAAAAGTAACATACTTATACACTGGGTGTTATCCAATTAGCCACAGCTAATTGGTTCGCCAGGGACTATCCTATTATCTCCGAGAACCGGCACTTATCCCCCGATGCCGACACTTATCAGGGATTGATTTCACCCGCCTCAGGAAGGCGAAGCCAAATCCCCGATAAGTGACCAATTTTTACATTAAAAGTGCTGCGAAAAGTACATAGGTCCGTGGCTCTTTGCAGACACTAAGTATTTTTGCTCAAAAACAGGGGGGGGGTTTAGCATGGACTAATTGCATAGAGGGATAAAAAAATAAAAATAAAAAAAAATTGCAAAACCCTCACATTTTTCGCTACTGCTGCATTTTCACGGCTATTTGGGTACCGCCATTAATTAAACGTAGTACATACAGTATGTGTCCCTTACACATTTTGTCTCAATACGCCATGCAGCTCGAGATGACTGGCACAAAAGAGCTGACAGGTCCCATGCAACTCCGTTAGCATCTGGCGTCTTTTTTTGCCGAAAATGTGTCTTATTCACATTGCTATTTGAATAAGACGCACAAGCAGACTCTGCTGATTAACATGTATCTGCGGCATGCCTATATTCTGTGTGTCTGCGGCTGTATCTGCATATGAAATGCTACATTACAGTATTTTCTGGGAATACACTGCAACATAGCATTCCGTATGCAGATACAGCCACAGTCACACACAGAATATAGGCATGCCGCATATCATTTTAATCAGCAGATCACTTTGCAAATAAGGCGCATTTACATGGAAAAAGTTGCACGTAAACACGCCCAGCGCTCTGAGTCACTCCATGGCATGGCTAGAAGGGCTGTTTAATGTGCAGGGAGGCTAGGTGTAAGTGGACATCTGAACATGAATGTCTAATACACTTACTGTAACAATAATTCAGTCACGTGCTATTTTGCTCTTCACAATACAAAATGACTTGAGGGAAGTTTTTATTACTGCACCTGATGTGCGGAAATGCTATTGCTACATGGATAATGAGGGGATTATGTAATAGTCCGTGAGATGAATGCAAGGCGAGCTTCTGGCAAGTGTGCCGGTAATTTTAGAGGGGCAATCATTTAAATGGCAAAACCAGGTTAAATTGTGTCATACGGTCTCATGAGAAGTCATTAACCAGCTTTTTGTCAGGAGTCTTAGGAATCTATTTACTAAGCCTTGGAGGGAGATAAAGTGGACGAGATTTGTACAGATTTGTCCTCATACATCTCAGCGACTCGACACGCCAGGTTCCATGAGACCTTGCTATGCCGGGTCGTCTTTACTGCATCTTTTTTCCCCATGAGAGGGAGAGACACGGAGTGGCAGCTGAGGAGAGTGTGGTGCGCAGCTAGAGATAACAAGCCCCGGTATCCGGTGACCGAGATCAGTGTTAAGGCAGCAGACTCCCCACATCACCTCCCGACGGGCGCCGCAGCTTCCAGTGTCTCTGGTGGAGAAGTGTCTGATGGAGATGGAGCAGAGGTTGGGAATCCCCTGTGAGAGTCTGGCCAGGAGAGCGGCGGCTCCAGAGGCGGCCTCCACTACAGACTGACAGCCGATGGGTCATGCCTTAGCAATTCCTAACATTACAGAGGAGGAACGTGGGGCAGACTTACCCAGTGACTGACAGCCGGTGTGCGGGCAAGAGCCCTGTATATACCCGGTCAGTAAAGCCTTGACATAACCCAGGGACTAGCGGTATGCCATATAACAGGCACATAGTCCTGCACTGCTGCACTAAAGGCACTTCCTCTGTACATACAGTACATAAGAGTGACAACGAGAGATAGTCAGCACAGTGCAGGTACTCAGGACGGCTAGGACCAAGCAGTGTAAGAGATAACTGGCCAGCTTTCCTTATGTGGAAACCGTTTATTCCTCAGACTCAATCCAGGAGCAGAGATGGGATTTTACTTATTAACCAACGGAGCTTCTGACTGGAACCCATCATAATGCACTTCAGACTCAGGGTCTATCCGTAGTGCACAGCTCATTGGCTGCAGCTACACAAGCCATTCTCCCGCAACACTGCCACCGTATCACAGCACGGAAAGAGTTAATAAGTACTCCTCAGCACAGGGAGCAGCCTGAAACTGCGTTCCGTTCTGCAAATATATATTGCAGTGCAAGGAAAGGAATACTTTACAATTTGGATGAAAAGCAGCTTATCCCTGCAAGGCTTACACATGTAACATAAGGCTTGGCTTTTACAGAAACGGAGTACTGCAATGTGAACTGCTTAACAGACGTAAGTTAGCAACACGGGGCATATTAGTAATCATTTATAAGAGACTATTATAACATTGATAAGATTGTTAGTTATTGTTGCTGTTTATTTAAATGTTTATTCTATTTATGAGCAAGGTGTGCACATACAGTCTACATTGAGTGCATTATAAATAATGGGGGAGATGTATCAAAGTACGCTGTGGTTTCTGCTGACCACAGCGCACGTAAAGCCTACAGTTACCACAAACCATTAATGTATCAACGGCGTGTTAACGCCGTGTGCTGTGGCTGCTGCGCCCCCCCCCGCCACTTCTCGCTTCCCTGCAGACGACAATGGGAGACCAATGTATGATTGCCTCTGCTGTCACTTTTCGTCTCGTAAAGCCTCCGGGCTGGAACGCCTCCCCCAGGCAGGCGATGTCTGCAAAATGTGCACTCGCTTAGTCTTTTTTTTTTTTAAATAAAACTTTATTGAACGTGGACATTCTTCTGCTGGTCCACACAGCCTTACTGCGCATGCGCCGGGGGCCTCCGGCGGCGCAGACAGGAAGCAGGGGAGGAGGGCGCATGCTCACATCTGCGGCGCCGATCCCAGCCGAGCCGATGTGGAAGGAGCGCTATCGCGGGACAGGTAAGATAACGCCCTCCCACATTGGCTGCCACACATGTAATACATTGTGGCGGCGGGTGCGGGCGTATCACTACAATAATGTGGTGATACGCCCCCAGGCACATAACGTCCGTTAGGACGTTTTTCATACATCACCCCCAATATCGTCTATGCTATGGTAACTACTTAGAACAGAGGTTCTCAAACTCGGTCCTCAGGACCCCACACAGTGCATGTTTTGCAGGTCTCCTCACAGAATCGCAAGTGAAATAATTAGCTCCACCTGCGGACCTTTTAAAATGTGTCAGTGAGTAATTAATACACCTGTGCACCTGCTGGGTTACCTGCAAAACATGCACTGTGTGTGCCCCCGAGGACCGAGTTTGAGAAATTCTGACTTAGAAGGTCTTACAGTGATAAAAGCCCCAGAGGCGTTCCAGCTTAATAAAATGACTGTGGAGCGATTGTGTAATTTTTGACGGTGTGTAACATATTCTGAACTGTGTGGTAAACCGACAGAGAAAGCTGCCTCCACTCCATACTAGTCACCAGGACCTGGTATGGAGAGTGAGAAGACACTAGGCCCCCGCACACCGCACGAACTAGAGAAATCCTGAGGCCTACTTTAAACTCATCTGAAAGCTGGTAAATGCTGTGATACTTACCTGAGTATTACCGTGGGCCTGTTTGTATGTGGAGGCCTGGAGCTGCATCCCCCCACTTTTATCTGTTTTATCTGGCCATACTAGCCATTAAATAATACATTGCCATCATTTTCTTTGCCAGGTTTCCCCGGCAATATCTTTCCACTGAAGATGCCCTCACAGAATGCTGCATGGGAAAATTGCAGCTCAGTGGGGGCATCACTGCAGCAGTTATATACAGAGAAGAAGAGGCTTCTTCAGGTGTGACGTACCTGAACTGAAGTGCGCTTTAAAAGACCTTGAATGCGAATAAACCCCCCATTCATCTTCTGCTTTAATGCTGGACAGTTGTTCCAAGTTCCCAGGGTCCAACCTGGACACAAAAACCACAAAATATGACATTTACCGTGACCGTTATATTACATTACAAGAAGTGTGAAGAGAGAAAATACTCAACTGACGATCATTACAGTATACAGGGCAGATGTACGAAGCATTGAAGAGAGATAAAGTGGACCGAAATAAAGTATCAGCCAATCAGCTCCTTACTGTCATTTTTCAAATACAGCCTGTAACATAGCAGTTAGAAGCTGATTGGCTGGTACTTTGGGATCTATGGCCCTCATTCCGAGTTGTTCGCTCGCAAGCTGCTTTTAGCAGCATTGCACACGCTAAGCCGCCGCCTACTGGGAGTGAATCTTAGCTTATCAAAATTGCGAACGAAAGATTTGCAATATTGCGAAAAGACTTCTCTGTGCAGTTTCTGAGTAGCTCGAGACTTACTCTTCCAGTGCGATCAGTTCAGTGCTTGTCGTTCCTGGTTTGATCTCACAAACACTCCCAGCGTTCGCCCAGACACTCCCCCGTTTCTCCAGCCACTCCTGCGTTTTTCCCAGAAACGGTAGCGTTTTTTCACACACACCCATAAAACGGCCAATTTCCGCCCAGAAACACCCACTTCCTGTCAATCACATTACGATCACCAGAACGAAGAAAAAATCTCGTAATGCAGTTAGTAAAATACCTAACTGCATAGCAAATTTACTTGGCGCAATCGCAGTGCGAACATTGCGCATGCGCAGTTAGCGGAAAATCGCTGCGATGCGAAGAAAATTACCGAGCGAACAACTCGGAATGACCACCTATGTACTAAGCCTTAAAGAGAGATCAAGAATCAGCTAATCAGCTCCTAACTGCCATGTTTCAGATTGTATTTGAAAAAGGACAGTAAGGAACTGATTGGCTGGCATTTTATCTCTGTTCACTTTCTCTCTCTCCAAGGCTCCTAGTGACGCAATCACTATATACTTCTAAGTGATTGGACATCCATATAACTTATTATACTGTACTATACTGAGCTATCACTAACCACAATATTGAGGAATGTTGTACTTTCCGGCGCGTTTCATCTGACGATGTCAGTACAAGAACAACAGCTGCATCCAGGCGTCATTAATGCACAAAAAGGCAGCAGAATATAAAAACGTACAGTATTCTGACTGCCGATGGGCAATTAGGTTTTATATGTAGTTCTTGGATTTTTGCAATCCTATCTACTTTGTATTAAGGGCTTTGCAAAACTTTGCAACAAAATGGAAACATATTTGTAGTTTTTCTGTTTGACTGATGTGTAGGGTTGTGTCGCCCGTCACAACTTATATACGGATTCGTACCAGCAGGAATCGGAGTCTGAGGAATCATCGTCCTGGATCATACAGTACGCCCCATCCGCCATCCTCTGCGCAGTTTCTCAGTCACTCGATCATAGACAGGAAATCCTGCGACCTGGTTAGTAAGATACAGAGAAGAGATGCAGGTTAATCAGGTTCAACCAACAGTGTCAGAAATGCTACACGTGTTTATCCAGAACGTGGCACAACAACCCCCTCCACCAGCGTCTGTGGACCATTTAGCCTGAACAAATTCCCTCATGGACCTAAAAGCGACAACTGCATACATTTCCTGCACCACTCTCCCCCGTATCCTCCTAATTACTGATTATAGGTTCAGATAACATTTAGGGGGTGATTATGTTTATACTAGCAGGGTACCCCGCCCTCTATGTGGTACGGATGGCTCTTACACCAGTGGTTCCCAAACTTTTTGAGTCACAGTGCCCTAGAGCATCAGAATTTTCTTTCACGTCGCCCCTAGGCCAAAAGTTTCTTATTGATAAATTTAGAAAATAAATATTATATTCCGTACAGTAAATTGTGTTTGTGTCATCCTTTAGGTTTAATTCGGTGGTGATAGACAGGTTTCGCTTCTGTTTCTCCACATATTTTCTAATTGGCCCCTACCAGCTCCGGTTTGCAGATTACCTTGATCATAAATAATTTGAATTGGTCCTGGACCACCAACCCGAGAGCACCCGTACAAGTGTCCCGAGGACGTTGGGGCCTTGAAACGTCGGTACACAAGGAATAAATGTCACCTTTATTAACGCCGAACGAGTGCAGCCTCAGCGTATGGATACCTCTAGGTGTATATATACAGACGGAGCCTCCGTCATTTCACCCTGCCTAGTCGCAGGCGTGTACTCCCGGCGTGACTAGGCGATCCGTCCGCCTAGTCACAGCGGGAGTGCACGAGCCGCTTCCCATTGTAAGCGTCTCTGTCTAAGCGCGCGCGACCGTCCAGACGGAGACGCTCACAGTGACTAGGTGCGCCCAGGTGGGCGCGCCTAGTCACAGTGGAGCCTGAATAACGGAGGCTCCATCTGTATATATATATATACAGTACCAGTCAAAAGTTTGGGCACACCTTCTCATTCAATGGTTTTTATTTAATTTTAATTATTTTCTACATTGTAGATTAATACTGAAGACATCAAAACTATGAAAGAACACATATGGAATTACAGTGAGGCAAAAAAGTATTTGGACAGTCACGGATTGTGCAAGTTGATCCACTTAAAAAGATGAGAGAGGTATGTAATTTCCATCATATGTACACTTCAACTGTGAGAGACAGAATCTGAAAAAAAAAACCCCACAGGAAATCACAGTGTATGATTTTTAAACAATTTACTTGTATATTCTTGTGGAAAATAAATATTTGGACACCTACCAAGCAGCAAGATTTCTGGCTCTCACAGACCTGTTACTTCTTCTTTAAGAAGCTCTTCTATCCTCCACTCGTTACCTGTATTAATGGCACCTGTTTGAACTGGTTATCTGTATAAAAGACACCTGTCCACACCCTCAAACAGTCAGACTGCTACCTCTCCACCATGGCCAAGACCAGAGAGCTGTCTAAGGACACCAGTGACAAAATTGTAGTGCTGCACAAGGCTGGGATGAGCTACTCGACAATAGGCAAGCAGCTTGGTGAGAAGAGATCAACTGTTGGAGCAATTATAAAAAACAGGATTTTAATATCTACCGGTAAATCCTTTTCTCCTAGTCCGTAGAGGATGCTGGGGTCCACTTCAGTACCATGGGGTATAGACAGTTCCGCAGGAGCCATGGGCACTCTAAAGACTTTTCAAGGGTGTGAACTGGCTCCTCCCTCTATGCCCCTCCTCCAGACCTCAGTATAGGAACTGTGCCCAGGGAGACGGACATTTCGAGGAAAGGATTTACTTTTAATTTAACGGTGAGATTCATACCAGCTCACACCTCAACCATGCCGCACACATGGCATTCAACAGAACACATGCCAACAGGCATGAACAATTTGCAGCAACATGCTGAAAATAACCGTAACACAACACTTGTGTAACTACAAAACTAACAACTGCAGATAAAGTACGCACTGGGTCGGGCGCCCAGCATCCTCTACGGACTAGGAGAAAAGGATTTACCGGTAGGTATTAAAATCCTGTTTTCTCATACGTCCTAGAGGATGCTGGGGTCCACTTCAGTACCATGGGGTTATACCAAAGCTCCAGTACGGGCGGGAGAGTGCGGATGACCCTGCAGCACCGATTGACCAAACTTGAGGTCCTCATCGGCCAAGGTGTCAAACTTGTAAAACTTTGCAAACATGTTTGCCCCTGACCAAGTAGCTGTTCGGGCAAAGCTGTAATGCCGAGACCCCCCGGGCAGCCGCCCAGGATGAGCCCACCTTTCTAGTAGAATGGGCATTTACCGACTTCGGTATCGGCAATCCTGCCGTGGAATGAGCGTGCTGAATCGTCCCTCTGATCCAGCGTGCAATGGTCTGCTTAGAAGCAGGACACCCAATCTTGTTGGGAGCATATAGGACAAATAGAGTCTCTGTTTTCCGTATCCGAGCTGTTCTTGCAACATACATTTTCAAAGCTCTAACCACATCAAGAGGCTTTGATGCAGGGAAGGTGTCAGTAGCCACTGGCACCACAATGGGTTGGTTTTTATGGAAAGACGAAACCACCTTTGGAAGAAATTGTTGGTGAGTTCTCAACTCTGCCCTATCTTCATGGAAGACCAGGTAAGGGCTCTTGTGAGACAAGGCCCCCAATTCAGACACCCGCCTTGCAGATGCCAAGGCCAAGAGCATCACCACTTTCCAAGTGAGAAACTTCAATTCTATCTCCTGCAGAGGTTCAAACCAATCTGATTGAAGGAACTGCAACACCACATTAAGGTCCCAAGGTGCCACCGGGGTCACAAATGGAGGTTGGATGTGCAGCACCCCTTTCACAAACGTCTGAACTTCTGGAAGGGAGGCCAATTGTTTTTGAAAGAAAACGGACAAGACCGAAATCTGGACCTTGATTGAACCCAATCTTAGGCCCGCATCCACACCTGCCTGCAGAAAATGGAGAAAACGTCCTAACTGAAACTCTTCCATAGGAGCCTTCTTGGATTCACACCAAGACACATATTTTCTCCAAATACGGTGGTAATGTTTAGACGTTACTCCTTTCCTGGCCTGAATAAGAGTGGGAATGACTTCCTTGGGAATACCCTTTCGGGCTAGGATCCGGTGCTCAACAGCCATGCCGTCAAACGTAGCCGCGGTAAGTCTTGATACACGCACGGCCCCTGCTGCAGCAGGTCCTTGCGAGGAGGAAGAGGCCGAGGATCTTCTATGAGCAACTCCTGAAGATCTGGATACCAAGCCCTCCTTGGCCAGTCTGGGGCAATGAGGATTGCTCGAACCCTTGTTCTTATTATTTTGAGAACTTTTGGTATTAGTGGAAGTGGAGGGAAGACATATACCAACCGAAACACCCACTGGGACACCAGTGCATCCACCGCTATTGCTTGAGGGTCTCTCGACCTGGAACAATATCTCTGAAGCTTCTTGTTGAGACGAGATGCCATCATGTCTACTTGAGGAACTCCCCAAAGACTTGTCACCTCTGCGAAGACTTCTTGGTGGAGGCCCCACTCTCCTGGATGGAGATCGTGTCTGCTGAGGAAGTCTGCTTCCCAGTTGTCCACTCCCGGAATGAAAATTGCTGACAGAGCTCTTGCATGTCTTTCTGCCCAGAGGAGGATCTTTGTCACCTCTGCCATTGCAGCTCTGCTTTTCGTTCCGCATTGACGGTTTATGTACGCGACTGCTGTTACATTGTCCGACTGGATCTGCACGGGTTGATCTTGAAGAAGATGCACCGCTTGTAGAAGGCCGTTGTAAATGGCTCTCAATTCCAGAACGTTTATGTAAAGACAGGTTCCTGACTTCACCATTTTCCCTGGAAGCTTTTTCCCTGTGTGACTGCTCCCCAGCCTCGGAGACTTGCATCCGTGGTAACTAGGACCCAGTCCTGAATCCCGAACCTGCGTCCCTCTAATAAGTGAGAACTGTGCAGCCAACGCAGGAGCGAAATCCTGGCTTTGGAGGACAGGATTATCTTCTGGTGCATGTGTAGGTGGGATCCGGACCACTTGTCCAACAGGTCCCACTGGATTACTCTGGCATGGAATCGGCCAAACTGTATGGCCTCGTAGGCCGCTACCATCTTTCCCAACAACCGAATGCATTGATGGATCGACAATCTTGTTGGTTTCAAAATTTGTTTGACCATTCTCTGGATTTCCAGAGCCTTTTCCACTGGAAGAAATACCCTCTGTACTTCTGTGTCCAGTATCATCCCCAGAAAGGACAATCTTGTTGTCGGTACCAACTGTGACTTTGGAAAATTCATGATCCAACCGTGTTGTTGGAGTACTGACAGGGAGAGTGCAATGTTCTACACCAACCGTTCCCTGGATCTCGCTTTTATAAGGAGATCGTCCAGGTAAGGAATTATATTGACTCCTTGTTGTCGAAGCAGGACCATCATCTCTGCCATCACCTTCGTGAATAGTCTCGTGCCGTGGAGAGCCCGAACGGCAACGTCTAGAACTGGTAATGGCAATCCTGTACTGCGAATCTCAGATACGTTTGATGAGGAGGATAAATGGGAACATGTAAGTAAGCATCTTTTATGTCTACTGATACCATGAAGTCCCCTTCCTCCAGACTGGAAATCACTGCTCTCAGAGATTCCATCTTGAATTTGAACCTTTTTAGGTAAAGATTCAGAGATTTCAGGTTTAAAATTGGTCTGACCGAGCCGTCCGGCTTCGGAACTACGAAGAGGCTTGAATAAAAACCTTCTTCCTGTTGTGACAAGGGTACCAGTACAATGACTTGATCCTGACATAATTTTTGAATTGCAGCTGTTACTACTTCTCTGTCCGGAAGAGAAGCTGGCAAGGTCGATTTGAAAAATCGGCATGGGGGGACGTCTTGCAACTCCAGTTTGTATCCATGGGACACTATTTGCAAGACCCATGGGTCCAGGCCCGATTGAACCCAGAGCTGACTGAAAAGTTTCAGACGTGCTCCCACCCGAGCGGACTCCCGCAAGTGAGCCCCAGCGTCATGCTGCAGATTTGGCAGAAGCAGGGGTTGATTTCTGCTCCTGCGATCCTGGAGACGCTGTGGACTTCTTTCCTCTTCCCCTCCCTCTACCTGCAAAGAAAGGGGAACCTTTACCCTTTTTGTATCTGTTGGGCCGAAAGGACTGCATCTGAGAGTGATGTGACTTTTTCGCCGGCGCAGGAGCATAAGGCAAGAATGACGACTTATTTGCGGTAGCCGCAGAGACTAAAGCATCCAGCCCATCTCCAAACAAGGCCTCACCTTTATACGGGAGAGCCTCCATATTTCTTTTGGAATCTGCGTCAACATTCCATTGGCGAATCCACAACGCCCTCCGAGCTGAGACTGCCATGGTAGCGGCTTTGAACCCAAGAGCCCAATATCTTTCATGGCTTCTAGCATGTATGCAGCAGCGTCTTTGATATGACCTAACGTTAGGAGTATCTCGTCTCTATCTATTGTGTCAATTTCAGACGACAAATTGTCCGTCCATTTTTCGATAGCACTACTCACCCACGCACAGGCAATGGTGGGCCTGAGTAGCGTACCATTGGCCACATAAATAGATTTTAACGTAGTCTCTAACGTGCGGTCTGCCGGCTCCTTTAGTGAAGCCGCCCCAGGTGCAGGGAGAATCACCTTTTTAGTTAATCGTGACAGAGCACTGTCTAAAACGGGGGGTGACTCCCACCTTTTCCTGTCCTCTGCCGGGAAAGGATAAGCAACCTGAATTCTTTTGGGAATCTGAAACTTCTTTTCAGGATTTGCCCAAACTTCCTCAAAGAGAGTATTTAGTTCGTGAGAAGGAGGGAAAGTTACATTTAATTTATTTTCCTTATAAAAATAAGCCTTCTCCTGAGGTAAAGGAGGGGCTTCCGTAACTTCCAAGACCTCCTTTATAGCAACAATCATGTATTGAATGCTTTTTGCCAATTTAGGATCTATTCCTCTAGAATCACTAGTGTCGACACAGGAGTCAGAGTCCGTGTCGGTATCAGTTTGTACTATTTGTGCAAATGGTCTCTTATGTGACCCAGAGGGGTCTCCTGTGGATGAAAGGGCAGAACTATGAAAAATCACATCTTCCACTGATTTTCTCCAGTTTTCTGCACGAGACTCAGACTTATCCAATCTCTTACTGATATGATTCACACTATCACGTAATTCTTTCACCCATTCAGGCTCGTGGTGTGTCGGCAGCACCACCACATTACAACTCTGTGTCCCTAAAATGGCTCCCTCAGGGGAAGAGCTCCCTGCCTCAGACATGTCACACACGTGTACAACCACACCACAGACACTCCGGGACTTATAGGGGACAGACCCACAGTAAAATCTGTCAGAAGGACACAGATAGGATTTGCCAGCTCACAACCCAGCGCCAGTTATAAAAATCCTGTGAAACACAAAATGGCCACAGACCTGTAGCGCTTTCAAAATGATAAATTCACAATATAGCACCAAATTACACTCTGCCCCCCCCTGTTTTGCACCATGATACTTGGTTCAGAAGTGGTGGAAGGACCAGCATTCTTCTCTGCAGCTTGCTAGGAGAGAAAATGGCGCTGAGCAGTGTGCTGGCTGACTGAGGAGGAAGCCCCGCCCCCGTAATGGCGCGTTTCCACTCAGATTTTTTAATACTAATTTTTATACTGGCGGGGGTAGTACTGTGCCTCAGCATCTTATGTCCCCTTATCTGCCAGTTTTGAGTAGGTTACATCCCCCCCGCGCCCTGCTGTGCCTGTGTTACCGGGTAGCATGGCGCGCAGCGTTCCAGCCCGCTGCGCGGTACCTTTTAGCCATCACGATGAAGAGCCTTCTTCTTGTACACTCACCTGTCTTCTGACTTCTGGCTCTGTGAGGGGGGTGACGGCGGGCTGTGGGAGAGAGCACATAGCCGCAGCTAGCGTTCAGTTCCCTTCAGGAGCTAATGGTGTCCTGTCAGCCAGAAGCAGAGCCATGAAACTCTTTAGGAAGTTGGTTCCTACTTCTGCCCCCTCAAGTTCCACGAAGCAGGGAGACTGTTGCCAGCAGATCTCCCTGAAAATAAAAAACCTAACATAAAGTCTTTTCAGAGAAACTCATTAGAGCTCCCCTGGAGTGCATCCAGTCTGCCTAGGCACATTTTCTAAACTGAGGTCTGGAAGAGGGGCATAGAGGGAGGAGCCAGTTCACACCCTTCAAAAGTCCTAAAGTGCCCATGGCTTCCTGCGGAACGTCTATACCCCATGGTATTGAAGTGGACCCCAGCATCCTCTAGGACGTATGAGAAAAATGGAAGAAATACAAGATCACTGACAATCTCCCTTGACCTGGGGCTCCATACAAGATCTCACCTCGTGGGGTAGTAATGATCTTGAGAACGGTGAGGAATCAGCCCAGAACTATACGGGGGGACCTGGTCAATGACCTCAAGAGAGCTGGGACCACAGTCACAAAGGTTACCATTAGTAACACACTACGTCGTCATGGATTGAAATCCTGCAGCGCCCAAAAGGTCCCCCTGCTTAAGCCGGCACATGTCCAGGCCCGTCTAAAGTTTGCCAGTGACCATCTGGATGATCCAGAGGAGGATTGGGAGAATGTAATGTGGTCAGATGAGAGCAAAATCAAACTTTTTGGTATAAACTCCACTCGCCGTGTTAGGAGGGAGAAGAATGATGAATGGCATTCCAAGAACACCATACCCACTGTGAAGCATGGGGGTGGAAACATCATACTTTGGGGCTGCTTTTCTGCAAAGGGTACAGGACGACTGATCCGTATTAAGGAGAGGATGAATGGGGCCATGTATCGTGAGATTTTGTCCAAAAACCTCTTTCCCTCAGTAAGAGCATTGAAGATGGAACGTGGCTGGGTCTTCCAGCATGACAATGACCCCAAACACACCGCTCGGGAAACTAAGAAGTGGCTCTGTAAGAAGCATTTCAAGGTCCTGGACTGGCCTAGCCAGTCTCCAGACCTCAACCCAATAGAAAATCTGTGGAGGGAGTTGAAAGTCCGTGTTGCCCGGCGACAGCCCCAAACATGACAGATCTAGAGAAGATCTGCATGGAAGAGTGGGCCAAAATACCTGCTACAGTGTGTGCAAACCTGGTAAAGAACTACAGGAAACGTTTGACCTCTGTAATTGCCAACCGAGGTTATATTACAAAGTATTAAGTTAAACTTTTTGATTGTCCAAATATTTATTTTCTGCAAGAATATACAAATAAATTGTTTAAAAATCATACAATGTGATTTCCTGTTTTTTTTTTTTTTTTCAGATTCTGTCTCTCACAGTTGAAGTGTACCTATGATGGAAATTACAGACCTCTCTCATCTTTTTAAGTGGGTTAACTTGCACAATCGGTGGCTGTCCAAATACTTTTTTGCCCCACTGTATGCTGTAAACAAAAAAGTGTTAAATCAAAATATGTTTTATATTTTAGATTCCTCAAAGTAGCCCCCTTTTGCTTTGATGACAGCTTTGCACACTCTTGCCATTCTCTCAATCAGCTTCATGAGGTAGTCTCCTGGAATGGTTTTGAATTAACAGGTGTGCCTTGTCAAGAGTCAATCTGTGGAATTACTTGCCTTCTTAATGTGTTTGAGACCATCAGTTGTGTTGTGCAGAGGTAGGGTTAGTACACAGTAGACACCCCTATTTGACTACTGTTGTAATCCATATTATGGCACAAACCACTCAACTCAGCAAAGAGAAAAAAAAAGTCCATCATTACTTTAAGACATGAAGGTTAGTCGATACGGAAAATTTCAAGAACTTTGAATGTATCCTCAAGTGCAGTTGCAAAAACCATCAACCGCTATGATGTCACTGGCTCTCATGAGGACCGCCCCAGGAAAGGAAGACCAAGAGTAACCTCTGCTGCAGAGGATAAGTTCATTAGAGTTACCAGCCTCAGAAACCACTACTTAACAGCACCTCAGATTAGAGCCCACATAAATTCTTCACAGAGTTCAAGTAGCAGACAAATCTCAACATCAACTGTTCAGAGGAGACTGCGTGAATCAGGCCTTCATGGTCAAATTGCTGCGAAGAAGCCACTACTGAGGATGAACAACAAGAAGTAGAGAATTGTTTGGGCCAAGAAACACAAGGAATGGACAGACCAGTGGAAATCTGTACTTTGGTCTGATGAGTCCAAATTTGAGATTTTTGGTTCCAACCGCCATGTCTTTGTGAGACGCAGAGAAGGTGAGCGGAAGGTTTCTGCATATGTGGTTGCTACCACAGCATTCTGCAGCGCCATGCCATCCCATCTGGTTTGCGCTTACTGGGACCCATCATTTGTTTTTCAACAAGACAATGACACAAACACACCTCCAGGCTGTCACTGACCTAGGTTGGGGGTGTTGTGAACTCGGGGGTTCTCCCGATGGTAGGGGAGAGGAACCACAGTTGGGTCGGAACAGGGATGGCTTGATATAGGTCTTCCTCATGCAGGACTCTGACAGTAAAGCTTGGTGAAAATATTATAGGACTTTATTGCAGGAAGGGGACAACACAATGTCACATAACAGAGAAGGAGCGTATGGAGAAATGTCCAGAAAGTACTTGTGAGTGATGGTAAAAGATACTGGTGACTGAAGAACTTGAGAGCGGTGATTAAAAGACACTGATGATTTGAAGAACTTGAGCGCGGTGGTTAAGACTCTGATAATTTGAAGAACTTGAGCGCGGTGGTTAAAGACACCGATGATTTAAAGAACTTGAGAGCGGTGGTTAAGACTCTGATAATTTGAAGAACTTGAGCGCGGTGGTTAAAGACACTGATGATTTAAAGAAACCTTAGAGCGGTGGTTAAAGACACTAATGATTTGAAGAACTTGAGAGCGGTGGTTAAAGACACTAATGATTTGAAGAACTTGAGAGCGGTGGTTAAAGACACTGATGATTTGAAGAACTTGAGAACGGTGATTAAAGACACTGAGGATTTGTATAACTCGGGAGCGAGGGTTAAAGACACTGAGAACTTGTATAACTTGAGAGCGACGTTTAACCTGCAGCCCACGCTGACTCCAAGAAGTGCTGGTGACTGGAGCGCAGTGGAACCCAGCAGCGGCTGGGAACGCTGGAAGCTGTGCAACAACTGACACCTGGAAATGCCGGAGACACTGGGGTATGCTGCAGAGAGATCCGCCGAGAACAGAAGCACTGGCATCCACTTCAGAGGAAAAGATGATACTCAGGCGCCGAGGCTCTGCCCGGCGTCTGCCTTTGAATCTCCCGCCTCCGCTGGATTGGCGGAACAGTCCGATGACGTCACCCGCTCCCCGCCCACGTGATGGCGGGTGTCATGGCGGCGCCCCTGCCGCGGGGAACCGCCGGGAGCCGCGCCAGCCAGACGCCGGAGCCCGTGGACCACCGAAGGCGGAGGCCGCAACACAGACCAGCAGGCACGCAGGGGTAAGCGCGGCGAACGCCGCCCATGGCGTGTAACAGTACCCCCTCCTCCAGGAGTGGCCCCCGGACACTTTCCAGGTTTTGTTGGATGTCTGGAATGGAAAATCCGCACCAGTCGGGGAGCCATAACTTCAGTAGCCTTGACCCAGCTCCTCTCCTCGGGGCCAAAACCCTTCCACTCCACCAAATACTGTAGATTCTTGTGAAGATAACGAGAGTCGAGAATAGCTTTGATTTCAAAGTCCGTTCCAGCTTCAGACTCAGCAGAGGTTGGCCTCGGGGATTTTAAATGGAACCGGTTTAAAATAAGGGGGCGAAGGAGAGAGGCATGAAAGGAGTTTGGTATCCGGAGGTGGGAAGGCAATCCCAATTTGCAGACAACCGGGTTCAGGACTTGTAACACAGGGTAAGGACCAATAAACTTTGGGGCGAACTTCATAGTGGGCACCCTTAACCGGAGGTTGCGGGTGGAGAGCCATACCCTGTCACCAACCTTGTATTGGGGAGCTGCTCGTCGCTTCCTATCAGCAAAGAACTTATAGCGGCCGGAGACTCTCTTGAGATTAGCATGAACTCGACTCCAAATTTGGCTGAAGTGTCGAAGAGTAGAGGCTGCAGCAGGAACATCCTCCGAAGGACAAATGGGTAATTCAGGAACTTGAGGATGGAACCCATAATTAATAAAAAAATGGGGACTCACCAGTCGAAGAGTGGTACAGATGATTGTGGGCAAACTCGGCCTATGGCAACAGTTCCACCCAATCTTTCGAGGGAGAGAGATAAACACAGAGAAAAGTCTCTAAATCTTGATTGACGCGTTCAGTTTGCCCATTGGTTTGCGGATGGTAAGCGGATGAAAACTTGAGTTTTATTTGTAAGGCCGTACAGAGAGCTCTCCAGAATCTTGCAGTGAATTGTACCCCCCGATCAGAGACGATTTCCTGAGGTAAGCCGTGCAGGCGGAAATGTTCTCGGATAAATAACAACGCCAACTTGGGAGCTGATGGTAACCCGGTCAAAGGTACGAAATGTGCCATCTTAGAAAAACGGTCGATAATTACCCAGACAGTATTGTGACCCTTGGAGAGGGGCAATTCGGTGACAAAGTCCATAGAGATATATGGGTCCAAGGCCTCTGAGGAATGGACAGTGGATGCAACAACCCCGCAGGAGGCAAACGAAGAATTTTGTGCTGAGCACACTGAGGACATGAGTTGACATAATCTTGAATATCCTTCTTCATAATGTCCCACCAGTAAGACCTTCGTAGAAACTCCCACATCGTTTGAACTCCAGGGTGACCGGAAAACTTGGAAATATGAGCCCACTGCAACAACCTTGGTCGAAATTTAGCTGGCACAGACATTCTCCCAGGAGGAGGGCCCAGAGCGGTGGGAGCCGCTGACATAGAAACAGGACTGAGAATCAAAGCCTTCTCAACAGAATTCTCCTCATCCGAAGCTGTTAAGGAACAGGATAAAGCATCAGCCTTGGTGTTAAAAATCCCGGCCTGGTACTTAATAACAAACGAAAACCGAGTAAAAAAGAGCGACCATCTAGCTTGACGGGGATTCAAGCACTGGGCCGTCTTGAGGTACAGCAAATTCTTATGATCAGTGAAAATTGTAATTAGGTGTTTAGCACCTTCCAAAAGATATCTCCATTCCTCCAAGGCAGATTTTATTGCCAAAAGCTCTTTGTTTCCAATGGTGTAATTCTGTTCCGCAGGAGAGAATTTGCGAGAATGGAAACCACATGGATGTAACTTCCCATCTGGAGCGTACTGCGAAAGCACGGCACCTACGCCTACCGTAGAGGCATCAACTTCCAAAAAGAATGGTTTTTAAAAATTTGGTTGTTGAAGTACTGGAGCAGACATAAAGGCTGCCTTTAACTGAGCGAACGCTGCTACAGCTTCGGAGGACCAATGACTTGGGTCAGAACCCTTCTTGGTCAGGGCAGTAATAGGTGCCACGATGGTAGAAAATCCCTTTATGAATTTCCAGTAGTAATTTGCAAAACCCAGAAATCGTTGTACTGCTTCCAAGGAAAGAGACTGAGTCCAGTCCCGGATGGCAGTGAGTTTTTCTGGATCCATACGAAGCTCCGTGCCCGAAATGATGTAACCAAGAAATGGAACAGAAGGAACCGCAAAAGTACATTTGGAAATCTTGCCATAAAGATGATTCTCTCGCAATCGAAGAAGTACCTCCTTGACCTGTATTCTGTGCTCTGTGAGACTTTTAGAAAATATCAGAATGTCATCCAAATATACCACTACACTGAGGTATAGCATATCCCGAAAGACTTCATTAATGAATCCCTGGAAGACGGCAGGGGCATTGCTGAGGCCAAACGGCATTACCAGATACTCGTAATGCCCGTCCCTGGTATTGAAGGCCGTCTTCCATTTGTCCCCCTGTCGAATACGTATCAAATTATAAGCTCCCCTTAAATCAAGCTTGGTGAAAACTCGGGCTCCGCGAACTCTATCAAAAAGCTCCGTAATGAGTGGCAAAGGATACTTATTATTAATGGTGACATCATTTAGACCACGATAGTCAATACATGGTCTCAGCCCTCCGTCCTTCTTCTTCACAAAAAAGAAACCCGCCCCCGCCGGGGAGGTAGAGGGGCGGATGAATCCTTTCTGCAGATTAGACTTGATATAGTCCGACATAGCTTGGGTCTCGGGTAATGATAAGGGATAAGTGCGACCCCGAGGTGGCATTTTCCCCGGAATGAGCTCAATGGGGCAGTCCCAGGGTCTATGCGGTGGTAGCTGATCGGCCGCTTGCTCCGA
Source organism: Pseudophryne corroboree (assembly GCF_028390025.1). Lineage (NCBI taxonomy): Eukaryota > Metazoa > Chordata > Amphibia > Anura > Myobatrachidae > Pseudophryne > Pseudophryne corroboree. The sequence goes on along the minus strand of NC_086447.1, from coordinate 40,283,880 downwards.
GAACACGTCAGAATACTCCCGATAAGCCTCCGGAATGAGCCCTTCATCTGACTTGGAAGATACACGGAGTGGATAGACAGGGGTGAGACAATTCGAATGACAAAAAGGACTCCAAGATGTTATCTGTGTCGAACTCCAGTCGACGTGAGGGTTGTGAAGTTTGAGCCAAGGAAGGCCAAGAACCAGATCGTGGGGCATCTCCCGAATCACTAGAAATTCCAGGTGTTCTTGATGCAGAGCTCCCACCTGCAGTTTGATTGGTACTGTACAACTTGAAATCAGACAGTTAGAAATTTGGGTACCATTGATAGCAGTCAACGTAATAGGTCGTTCGACCGACCGTAACTGAAAACCCAGATCCTGGGCACAGGAAAGGGAAATAAAATTCCCTGCAGCCCCTGAGTCCAGCAGAGCCTTAACGGGTTTGGCTACTGACCCGGAAAACAGAGACACTGAGAGTAAACAGTCCACTGGCGGAGAAGGTTTAGAAGAAACCCCTAGTTCGACTCCTCCGGAACAAGCTAGGACTGCCCGTTTCCCGGGCGAGACTTGCAAAACTTGAGAGAATGATCCGCGGCTCCACAGTAGAGGCAGAGTCTACCCTCACGACGACGCTGACGTTCCTCTGGGGACAGCCGAGATCGATTAATCTGTATGGCAGGCATTCCCAACCACGGTCCTCAAGGCACACCAACAGTGCAGGTTTTAGTGATATCCAGGCTGCAGCACAGGTGGGTAAATCAAAATAACTGAGCTACTAATTAAGTCACCTGTGCTGAAGCCTGGATATCACAAAAACCTGCACTGTTGGTGTGCCTTGAGGACCGTGGTTGGGAATGCCTGCTGTATGGGTTCATCAGGACTTGGAATAACAGTCTGCTTAGGCGGAAGAGATCGGACCCTTTATCGACCTGACCGACTACGTTCGCCACCTCGTTCCTGCATGCGAAGATCCACCTTTACACAGAGCGAGATCAACTGTTCTAAAGAATCCGGCAAATCTCTAGTGACCAACTCGTCCTTTAGACGATCGGGGAGCCCGTTCCAAAAGGCAGCCCGAAGAGCATCATTATTCCAGCGCAGTTCTGAGGCTATGGTCTGAAAATTAATCACATACTGTCCCACTGAACGAGAGCCTTGTCGGACACGAAGCAAGTCTGCAGAGGCAGCGGTCGTCCTGCCGGGCTCATCAAAGATCCTCCGGAATGACGTAATGAAATTGGTGTAACTAGAAACCAATGGATCAGATCGCTCCCATAATGGAGACACCCAATCCAACGCTGAACCCTCGAGCAAAGAAATAATGTATGCCACCTTGGACCGATCAGTAGGGAAGTTATGTGAAAGCAGTTCAAAATTTACCTCGCACTGATTGAGAAAACCACTGCAATTCTTTGGATTCCCATTATAGCGAGAAGGAGTAGGGAGCTAAAGGCGTGACCTGGTTCCAGAGGAGGATGGAACATTACTAGAGACAACCACTGGAACGGGTACTGGAGCTGGGGCCTGTACTACTGAAGCCAGCGAAGTCTGAATTTGATCCAGCCGACCAGATAATTCCTGGAGATAATGCATCACCTGGCCCTGTGCTGCTTCCTGACTTTGTACACGAGAAATCAAGTCCTGGATGGTACTTGCCTCTGGGCTCCGATCCCCCGGGGCCATGTGGCCTGAGTATACTGTCACTGACCTAGGTTGGGGGTGTTGTGAACTCGGGGGTTCTCCCGATGGTAGGGGAGAGGAACCACAGTTGGGTCGGAACAGGGATGGCTTGATATAGGTCTTCCTCATGCAGAACTCTGACAGTAAAGCTTGGTGAAAATATTAAAGGACTTTATTGCAGGAAGGGGACAACACAATGTCACATAACAGAGAAGGAGCGTATGGAGAAATGTCCAGAAAGTACTTGTGAGTGATGGTAAAAGATACTGGTGACTGAAGAACTTGAGAGCGGTGATTAAAAGACACTGATGATTTGAAGAACTTGAGCGCGGTGGTTAAAGACACTGATGATTTAAAGAACTTGAGAGCGGTGGTTAAAGACACTGATGATTTAAAGAACTTGAGAGCGGTGGTTAAAGACACTGATGATTTAAAGAACTTGAGAGCGGTGGTTAAAGACACTGATGATTTGAAGAACTTGAGAGCGGTGGTTGAAGACACTAATGATTTGAAGAACTTGAGAGCGGTGGTTAAAGACACTGATGATTTGTATAACTCGGGAGCGAGGGTTAAAGACACTGAGGACTTGTATAACTTGTGAGCGACGTTTAACCTGCAGCCCACGCTGACTCCAAGAAGTGCTGATGACTGGAGCGCAGTGGAACCCAGCAGCGGCTGGGAACGCTGGAAGCTGTGCAACAACTGACACCTGGAAATGCCGGAGACACTGGGGTATGCTGCAGAGAGATCCGCCGAGAACAGAAGCACTGGCATCCACTTCAGAGGAAAAGACGATACTCAGGCGCCGAGGCTCTGCCCGGCGTCTGCCTTTGAATCTCCAGCCTCCGCTGGATTGGCGGAACAGTCCGATGACGTCACCCGCTCCCCGCCCACGTGATGCCGGGTGTCATGGCCCGGGGAACCGCCGGGAGCCGCGCCAGCCAGACGCCGGAGCCCGTGGACCACCGAAGGCGGAGGCCGCAACACAGACCAGCAGGCACGCAGGGGTAAGCGCGGCGAACGCCGTCCATGGCGTGTGACACAGGCTATGTAAGGGCTACTTGACCAAGAAGGAAAGTGATGGAGTGCTGCGTCAGATGACCTGGCCTCCACAATCACCCGACCTAAACCCAATTGAGATGGCTTGGGATGAGTTGGACCACAGAGTGAAGGAAAAGCAGCTAACAAGTGCTCAACACCTCCGGGAACTCCTTCAAGACTGTTGGAAAACCATTCCAGTAGACTACCTTATGAAGCTGATTTGAGAGAATGTCAAGAGTATGCAAAGCTGTCATCAAAGCAAAAGGGGGCTACTTTGAGGAATATAAAATATAAAACATATTTTGATATGTTTAACACTTTTTTGTTTACAAAATAGGGGGTAATTCTGAGTTGATCGCTCGCTAGCTACTTTTAGCGGCTGTGCAAACGCATAGTCGCCGCCCACTGGGGAGTGTATTTTAGCTTTGCAAGTGTGCGAACGCCTTTGCAGCCGAGCTCTGCAAAAATATTTTGTGCAGTTTCTGAGTAGGTCTGAACTTACTCAGCCCTTGCGATCACTTCAGTCTTTTTGGTCTCGGATTGACGTCAGACACCCGCCCTGCAAACGCTTGGATATGCCTGTGTTTTTCCAACCACTCCCAGAAAACGGTCAGTTGACATCCACAAACGCCTTCTTCCTGTCAATCTCCTTGCGATCCACTATGCGAATAGATTCTTCGTTAAAACCATCGCTCAGTAACGATCCGCTTTGTACCCGTACGACGCGCCTGCGCATTGCGGGGCATACGCATGCGCAGTTTTGCCTTTTTTTACCTGATCGCTGCGAAAATCGTCAGCGAGCGATCAACTCGGAATGACCCCCATAATTCCATATGTGTTCTTTCATAGTTTTGATGTCTTCAGTATTAATCTACAATGTGGAGAATAATTAAAAACCATTGAATGAGAAGTTGTGTCCAAACTTTTGACTGGTACTGTATACATATATATATATATATATATATAAATGATACAGTATGTGTACGATACAGTATATATATATATATATATATAAAAAAGTCATTCGCGGCTGCATATCCAAATAAAATCACAGACGCATAAGGTAGCTTATCAACGTTTCAGTGCTTGCGCACTTTTATCAAGATGTGTCACAATAATAATACAACAAACACTTACCCTCTAAATAGACCCAGTGAGTGAACGTCTCTGGCGCCACTTCCCGCCACGCCATCCGAATCCTTGGCGTCGCTAGAAGATGACGTCAGACACACTCGACGTGTTACCTAGTAACCAACAAACAATACACAAAGATCCCGTCATTTTGCTATTGCTAGACATACAGTAGTCTTACTTCCATTAGATACCGTATTATTGACCACATCCCTATGCCCACCAGAGGGGGTGATAGGAAAAAGATGTTGTTACAGCGTGAGGTCCAATGGATAGATAGGTTGGGTACGTTGTCCCCTAGAGGACTAAATGAAACACTGGGCTTAAGCTGCTATTTATAATTAATCTTAAATTGCTACCTCAAACTTTGCTGCTTGTTATTTAATGCTATGTCAGTCAGAGTGATTTTTTCCTACTAGAGGTCATTTGTTTGACAATGCTTTACTGTATCCTCTTTGTATTCTGACCGGAGTGTTTTAAAATAATGTTTTTGCTAATAGCTTGCTATCGATTCTAGCAAGATTTTTTTAAATTGGGTTTATACGATGTTTGACATGTTTGATGATTGAGCATTACATTTATGATTACATCTAGGATGCATTAAGTGTCACTGGTATGCAGTTGTAATTCGCTGGTGGTGCTTTAGAAGAGGAATAATGGGATCTTTGTGTATTGTTTGTTGGTTACTAGGTAACACGTCGAGTGTGTCTGACGTCATCTTCTAGCGACGCCAAGGATTCGGATGGCGTGGCGGGAAGTGGCGCCAGAGACGTTCACTCACTGGGTCTATTTAGACGGTAAGTGTTTGTTGTATTATTATTGTGACACATCTTGATAAAAGTGCGCAAGCACTGAAACGTTGATAAGCTACCTTATGCGTCTGTGATTTTATTTGGATATGCAGTCCTGAGTGCCGCCGCGAATGACTTTTGTATGGAGCTGTATGCTAATTGCAGCTTAATTCGGAGGGCACCGGGCAAATACACTGTGGAGATCATCCGAGTGCCGGATTATTGCATTCTATATATATATATATATATATATATATATATATATATAAAATAAGATTTTACTCACCGGTAAATCTATTTCTCGTAGTCCGTAGTGGATGCTGGGACTCCGTAAGGACCATGGGGATTAGCGGCTCCGCAGGAGACTGGGCACAACTAAAGAAAGCTTTAGGACTACCTGGTGTGCACTGGCTCCTCCCACTAAGACCCTCCTCCAGACCTCAGTTAGGATACTGTGCCCGGAAGAGCTGACACAAATAGGAAGGATTTTGAATCCCGGGTAAGATTCATACCAGCCACACCAATCACACCGTATAACTCGTGATACTATACCCAGTTAACAGTATGAAATATAACTGAGCCTCTCAACAGATGGCTCAACAATAACCCTTTAGTTAGGCAATAACTATAAACAAGTATTGCAGACAATCCGCACTTGGGATGGGCGCCCAGCATCCACTACGGACTACGAGAAATAGATTTACCGGTGAGTAAAATCTTATTTTCTCTGACGTCCTAAGTGGATGCTGGGACTCCGTAAGGACCATGGGGATTATACCAAAGCTCCCAAACGGGCGGGAGAGTGCGGATGACTCTGCAGCACCGAATGAGCAAACTCTAGGTCCTCCTCAGCCAGGGTATCAAACTTGTAGACTGTTGCAAAAATGTTTGAACCCGACCAAGTAACAGCTCGGCAAAGTTGTAAAGCCGAGACCCCTCGGGCAGCCGCCCAAGAAGAGCCCACTTTCCTCGTGGAATGGGCTTTTACAGATTTAGGGTGCGGCAGTCCAGCCGCAGCATGTGCAAGTTGAATCGTGCTACAGATCCAGCGAGCAATAGTCTGCTTAGAAGCAGGAGCACCCAGCTTGTTGGGTGCATATAGGATAAATAGCGAGTCAGTTTTCCTGACTCCAGCCGTCCTGGAAACATATACTTTTCAGGGCCCTGACTACGTCCAGTAACTTGGAATCCTCCAAGTCCCAAGTAGCCGCAGGCACCACAATAGGTTGGTTCACATGAAAAACTGATACCACCTTAGGAAGGAATTGGGAACGAGTCCTCAATTCCGCCTTATCCATATAAAATACAGATAAGGGCTTTTGTATGACAAAGCCGCCAATTCTGATACACGCCTGGCCGACGCCACGGCCCACAGCATGACCACTTTTCACGTGAGGTATTGTAGCTCCACGGATTTAAGTGGCTCAACCCAATGCGACTTCAGGAAATCCAACACCACGTTGAGATCCCACGGTGCCACTTGAGACACAAACGGGGGCTGACTATGCAGCACTCCCTTAACAAAAGTCCGAACTTCAGGCAGTGAAGCCAGTTCTATTTTGGAAGAAAATCGATAGAGCCGAAATCTGGACCTTCATGGAACCCAATTTTAGGCCCATAGTCACCTCTGACTGTAGGAAGTGCAGAAATCGACCTAGCTGAAATTTCTCCTTTGGGGCCTTCCTGGCCTCACAGCACGCAACATATTTCCACCATATGCGGTGATAATGGTTTGCGTTCACTTCTTTCCTAGCTTTAAATAGCGTAGGGATAACTTCCTCCGGAATGCCCTTTTCCTTCAGGATCCGGCGTTCAACCGCCATGCCGTCAAACGCAGCCACGGTACGTCTTGGAACAGACAGGCCCCCTGCTGCAGCAGGTCCTGTCTGAGCGGCAGAGGCCATGGGTCCTCTGAGATCATTTCTTGGAGTTCTGGTTACCAAGCTCTTCTTGGCCAACCCGGAACAATGAGTATAGTTCTTACTCCTCTCCTTCTTATTATTCTCATTACCCTGGGTAAGAGAGGCAGAGAAGGGAACACATACACCGACTGGTACACCCACGGTGTTACCAGAGCGTCCACAGCTATCGCCTGAGGGTCCCTTGACCTGGCGCAATATCTTTGTAGCGTTTTGTTGAGGCGGGACGCCATCATGTCCACCTGTGGCCTTTCCCAACGGTGTACCATCATTTGGAAAACTTCTGGATGAAGTCCCCACTCTCCCGGGTGGAGGTCGTGTCTTCTGAGAAAGTCTGCTTCTCAGTTGTCCACTCCGGGAATGAACACTGCTGACAGTGCTAACACATGATTTTCCGCCCATCGGAGAATCCTTGTGGCTTCTGCCATCGCCATCCTGCTTCTTGTGCCACCCTGTCGGTTTACATGAGCGACCGCCGTGATGTTGTCTGACTGGATCAGCACCGGCCGGTGTTGAAGCAGGGGTCTAGCCTGACTTAGGGCATTGTAAATGGCCCTTAGTTCCAGAATATTTATGTGTAGGGAAGTCTCCTGACTTTTCCATAGCCTTGGAAGTTTCTTCCCTGTGTGACTGCCTCCCAGCCTCGAAGGCTGGCATCCGTGGTCACCAGGACCCAGTCCTGTATGCCGAATCTGCGGCCCCCTAGAAGATGAGCACTCTGCAGCCACCACAGCAGAGACACCCTGGCCCTTGGAGACAGGGTTATCCGCCGATGCATCTGAAGATGCGACCCGGACCACTTGTCCAACAGATCCCACTGGAAAATCCTTGCATGGGACCTCGCGAATGGAATTTCTTCGTAAGAAGCTACCATCCTTCCCATGGCTCGCGTGCATTGATGCACCGACACCTGTATACGTATTAGGAGGTCTCTGTCTAGAGACGACAACTCCTTGGACTTCTCCTCCGGAAGAAACCCTTTTTATCCTGTTCTGTGTCCAGAACCATACCCAGGAACAGTAGACGCGTCGTAGGAACCAGCTGCGACTTTGGAATATTCAGAATCCAGCCGTGCTGTTGTAGCACTTCCCGAGATAGTGCTACTCCGCCGAACAACTGCTCCCTGGACCTCGCCTTTATAAGGAGATCGTCCAAGTACGGGATAATTATTTCGGCCATTACCTTGGTAAATACCTCGGTGCCGGGGACAGACCAACGGCAACGTCTGGAATTGGTAATGACAATCCTGTACCACAATTTTGAGGTACTCCTGGTGAAGAGGGTAAATAGGGACATGCAGGTAAGCATCCTTGATGTCCAGTGATACCATGAAATTCTCCAGGCTTGCAATAATCGCCCTGAGCGATTCCATTTTGAACTTGAACCTTCGTATATAAGTGTTCAAGGCTTTTAATTTTAGAATGGGTCTCACCGAACCGTCTGGTTTCGGTACCACAACATTTTGGAATAGTAACCCCGGCCTTGTTGAAGGAGGGGTACCTTGATTTCACCTGCTGGAAGTACAGCTTGTGAATTGCCGCCAGTACTACCTTTCTCCGAGGGCAGCAGGCAAGGCTGATGTGAGGTAACGGCGAGGGGGAGTCGCCTCGAACTCCAGCCTGTATCCCTGTGATACTATTTGCAGAACCTAGGGATCCACCTGTGGGCAAGCCCACTGGTCCCTGAAGTTCCCGAGACGCGCCCCTACCGCACCTGTCTCCACCTGTGGAGCCCCAACGTCATGCGGTGGACTCAGAGGAAGCGGGGGAAGATTTTTGATCCTGGGAACTGGCTGCTGGTGCAGCTTTTTCCTTCTTCCCTTGTCTCTGTGCAGAAAGGAAGCGCCTTTGACCCGCTTGCTTTTCTGAAGCCGAAAGGACTGTACCTGAAAATACAGTGCTTTCTTAGGCTGTGAGGAAACCTGAGGTAAAATGTTTTCTTCCCAGCTGTTGCTGTGGATACGAGGTCCCAGAGACCATCCCCAAACAATTCCTCACCCTTATAAGGCAGAATCTCCATGTGCCTTTTATAGGCAGCATCACCTGTCCACTGCCGGGTTTCTAATACCCTCCTGGCAGAATGGACATTGCATTAATTCTGGATGCCAGCCGGCAAATATCCCTCTGTGCATCCTTTATATCTAAGACGACGTCTTTAATATGCTCTATGTTAGCAAACTATTATCCCTGTCTTAGAGTATTAATATTATCTGACTGGGTATCAGACCACGCTGCAGCAGCACTATTTATGCTGAGGCAATTGCAGGTCTCAGTATATAACCTGAGTGTGTATATACAGACTTCAGGATAGCCTCCTGCTTTTTATCAGCAGGCTCCTTCAAGGTGGCCGTATCCTAAGACGGCAGTGCCACCTTTTTTGGACAAACGTGTGAGCGCCTTATCCACCCTAAGGGATATCTCCCAACGTGACCTATCCTCTGGCGGGAAAGGGTACGCCATCAGTAACTTTTTAGAAATTACCAGTTTCTTTATCGGGGGAACCCACGCTACTTTACACACTTCATTCATTCATCTGATGGGGGAACAAAACACTGGCTGCTTTTTCTCCCCAAAAATAAAACCCCTTTTATGTGGTACTTGGGTTCATGTCAGAAATGCGTAACACATTTTTCATTGCCGAGATCATGTAACGGATGTTCCTAGTGGATTGTGTATATGTCTCAACCTCGTCGACACTGGAGTCAGACTCCGTGTCGACATCTGTGTCTGCCATCTGAGGTAACGGGCGCTTTTTTGAGCCCCTTTGAGCCCCTGATGGCCTTTGAGACGCCTGGGCAGGCGCGGGCTGAGAAGCCGGCTGTCCCACAGCTGTTTTACGTCATCCAGCCTTCTATGTAAGGAAAAGAGATGTAGGCGCTCTGGGGAAAGAGTGAGTCAATTACCTCTGATGAAACCGCCCACCTTGGAGGCGGAGAAACGCGTCAGGTGACCTGATACGACTGTGGAACGCAGGTGGACCGCAACCGGAAGCCCCGAACCCGGAAGCCGCGTATCGCGGCATTACAGCGTCCCCTGCCATCCAGGACCTGGACACGTGTACCCCTGTCTCCGCTCCTGTCCGAGTACGGCACTCAAGGATAGTGCAGGACACCAAGCGATACCCAAGAGAACCGCCGCAGTGCGGTCAGTCATCTGAGCAGTGAGTGACATAAACCATTAAGATCACAGGAGACAAATGCGGGATTGGCATACTGAACACTCAGTTACATCTCTGACTCTATTCACCAGTTTTCAGGTGAAGTACTAACAGGCTTCTTTCAACATCATACAGCCTCCATTCCGCAAAGTGCAATTTGAATCTAACATGCACTAACCCTAATTGCAACTAACAATAAGCTTTTTTTGCATGCAAGTCAATTCAAATTTAAAAAGGGAGGGTACCCAACCTTTAGCCTTAAAGGCCCTGGACACAGTTACCAGTTATATTTTATTGAATTGTTGTGATTTTAGAAAACTATTTTTATTTGAATATATTTATATATTGCTAATGGCATTACAATTATCCATTGTCCATTTGTGATAAAATCTTCTATCAATAAATTACTTTTATTTTTGCAAAACCAGCAGCAATTGACTCACTCTTTCCCCAGAGCGCCTACATCTCTTTTCCCCATATTCCGCTTGTGCTGTATACGGTGGATAGCCAGGTTCACCTTTGTGGGCAGCCAGAAGGGTGAGAGCTATTTTTGTTTAGATCATTCAATAGACTCTCGTTAAAGACTTGATCTAACAAACACATTCAATTTTGAAGTTAAATAAATACATTCTTAATCAGCGCCCACTGTTGTCCTAGAGACTTTCTTTATTCTATGTAAGGAGTTGACATTGTCGGTTAATACCTTCCACCTATCCATCCACTCTGGTGTCGGCCCCACAGGGGGCGACATCCCATTTATCGGCCTCTGCTCCACCTCCACGTAACCTTCCTCATCCAACATGTCGACACAGCCGTACCGACACACCGCACACACACAGGGAATGCTCTGACTGAGGACAGGACCCCACAATGTCCTTTGGGGAGACAGAGAGAGAGTATGCCAGCACACACCAGAGCGCTATATAATGCAGGGATTAACACTATAACTGAGTGATTTTTCCCCCAATAGCTGCTTGTATAAACAATATTGCGCCTAAATTTAGTGCCCCCCCTCTCTTTTTAACCCTTTGAGCCTGAAAACTACAGGGGAGAGCCTGGGGAGCTGTCTTCCAGCTGCACTGTGAAGAGAAAATGGCGCCAGTGTGCTGAGGGAGATAGCTCCGCCCCTTTTTCGCGGACTTTTCTCCCGCTTTTTTATGGATTCTGGCAGGGGTATTTATCACATATATAGCCTCTGGGGCTATATATTGTGATGATTTTGCCAGGCAAGGTGTTTATATTGCTGCTCAGGGCGCCCCCCCCCCCCCAGCGCCCTGCACCCATCAGTGACCGGAGTGTGAAGTGTGCTGAGAGCAATGGCGCACAGCTGCAGTGCTGTGCGCTACCTTGGTGAAGACTGATGTCTTCTGCCGCCGATTTTCCGGAACACTTCTTGCTTCTGGCTCTGTAAGGGGGACGGCGGCTCTGGGACCGGACTCCATGGCTGGGCCTGTGATCGTCCCTCTGGAGCTAATGGTGTCCAGTAGCCTAAGAAGCCCAATCCACTCTGCATGCAGGTGAGTTCGCTTCTTCTCCCCTTAGTCCCTCGATGCAGTGAGCCTGTTGCCAGCAGGTCTCACTGAACATAAAAAACCTAAAACTAAATTTTTCACTAAGCAGCTCAGGAGAGCCCCTAGTGTGCACCCTTCTCGTTCGGGCACAAAAATCTAACTGAGGCTTGGAGGAGGGTCATAGGGGGAGGAGCCAGTGCACACCAGGTAGTTCTAAAGCTTTACTTTTGTGCCCAGTCTCCTGCGGAGCCGCTATTCCCCATGGTCCTTACGGAGTCCCCAGCATCCACTTAGGACGTTAGAGAAATATATATATATATATATATATATATATATATATATATATATACATATATATACACACACACACACACACATACCCAGTACACCACTAGTGGATTTGTGTGTCACGCTAATTGATATGACTGAGCTGCGCCACACAACCCGCCACACAGCGTCCTGTGAATTTACACTGTCACGATTGTGAGAGGTACAGATCCCAAGTCCCAGCTACACTGTAATTCCGTATTGGGATGTATGTCTGGGAGATGTTATAATGCCAACCCTGGCGCTAAGTGGCACCAGTCATATCGCACCATATGGCACAAGAAACTACTATCCATGGCACTAAGTGGCACCAGTCATATCGCACCATATGGCACAAGACACTACTATCCATGGCACTAAGTGGCACCAGTCATATCGCACCATATGGCACAAGACACTACTATCCATGGCACTAAGTGGCACCAGTCATATCGCACCATATGGCACAAGACACTACTATCCATGGCACTAAGTGGCCCCAGTCATATCGCACCATATGGCACAAGACACTACTATCCATGGCACTAAGTGGCCCCAGTCATATCGCACCATATGGCACAAGACACTACTATCCATGGCACTAAGTGGCCCCAGTCATATCGCACCATATGGCACAAGACACTACTATCCATGGTGCTAAGTGGCACCAGTCACATCGCACCATATGGCACAAGACACTACTATCCATGGCACTAAGTGGCACCAGTCATATCGCACCATATGGCACAAGACACTACTATCCATGGCACTAAGTGGTACCCGTCACATCGCACCATATGGCACAAGACACTACTATCCATGGCACTAAGTGGTACCCGTCATATCGCACTATATGGCACAAGACACTACTATCCATGGCACTAAGTGGCACCAGTCATATCGCACCATATGGCACAAGACACTACTATCCATGGCACTAAGTGGCCCCAGTCATATCGCACCATATGGCACAAGACACTACTATCCATGGCACTAAGTGGCCCCAGTCATATCGCACCATATGGCACAAGACACTACTATCCATGGTGCTAAGTGGCACCAGTCACATCGCACCATATGGCACAAGACACTACTATCCATGGCACTAAGTGGCACCAGTCATATCGCACCATATGGCACAAGACACTACTACCCATGGCACTAAGTGGTACCCATCACATCGCACCATATGGCACAAGACACTACTATCCATGGCACTAAGTGGTACCCGTCATATCGCACCATATGGCACAAGACACTACTATCCATGGCACTAAGTGGCACCAGTCATATCGCACCATATGGCACAAGACATTACTATCCATGGCACTAAGTGGCACCAGTCATATCGCACCATATGGCACAAGACATTACTATCCATGGCACTAAGTGGCCCCAGTCATATCGCACCATATGGCACAAGACATTACTATCCATGGCACTAAGTGGCCCCAGTCATATCGCACCATATGGCACAAGACACTACTATCCATGGTGCTAAGTGGCACCAGTCATATCGCACCATATGGCACAAGACACTACTATCCATGGCACTAAGTGGCACCAGTCATATCGCACCATATGGCACAAGACATTACTATCCATGGCACTAAGTGGCACCAGTCATATCGCACCATATGGCACAAGACATTACTATCCATGGCACTAAGTGGCACCAGTCACATCGCACCATATGGCACAAGACACTACTATCCATGGTGCTAAGTGGCACCAGTCATATCGCACCATATGGCACAAGACATTACTATCCATGGCACTAAGTGGCACCAGTCACATCGCACCATATGGCACAAGACACTACTATCCATGGCACTAAGTGGCATCAGTCATATCGCACCATATGGCACAAGACACTACTATCCATGGCACTAAGTGGCACCAGTCATATCGCACCATATGGCACAAGACACTACTATCCATGGCACTAAGTGGCACCAGTCATATCGCAACATATGGCACAAGACACTACTATCCATGGCACTAAGTGGCACCAGTCATATCGCACCATATGGCACAAGACACTACTATCCATGGCGCTAAGTGGCCCCAGTCATATTGCACCATATGGCACAAGACACTACTATCTATGGCACTAAGTGGCACCAGTCACATCGCACCATATGGCACAAGACACTACTATCCATGGCGCTAAGTGGTACCAGTCACATCGCACCATATGGCACAAGACAATACTATCCATGGCACTAAGTGGCATCAGTCATATTGCACCATATGGCACAAGACACTACTATCCATGGCCCTAAGTGGCATCAGTCATATTGCACCATATGGCACAAGACACTACTATCCATGGCACTAAGTGCACCAGTCATATCGCACCATATGGCACAAGACACTACTATCCATGGCGCTAAGTGGCATCAGTCACATCGCACCATATGGCACAAGACACTACTATCCATGGCACTAAGTGGCATCAGTCATATTGCACCATATGGCACAAGACACTACTATCCATGGCACTAAGTGGCATCAGTCACATCGCACCATATGGCACAAGACACTACTATCCATGGCGCTAAGTGGCACCAGTCATATTGCACCATATGGCACAAGACACTACTATCCATGGCACTAAGTGGTACCAGTCACATTGCACCATATGGCACAAGACACTACTATCCATGGCACTAAGTGGCATCAGTCATATTGCACCATATGGCACAAGACACTACTATCCATGGCACTAAGTGGCATCAGTCATATTGCACCATATGGCACAAGACACTACTATCCATGGCACTAAGTGGCCCCAGTCACATCGCACCATATGGCACAAGACACTACTATCCATGGCGCTAAGTGGCACCAGTCATATCGCACCATATGGCACAAGACACTACTATCCATGGCACTAAGTGGCACCAGTCACATCGCACCATATGGCACAAGACACTACTATCCATGGCGCTAAGTGGCCCCAGTCACATCGCACCATATGGCACAAGACACTACTATCAATGGCACTAAGTGGCACCAGTCATATGGCACAAGACACTACTATCCATGGCACTAAGTGGCACCAGTCACATTGCACCATATGGCACAAGACACTACTATCCATGGCGCTAAGTGCACCAGTTATATCGCACCATATGGCACAAGACACTACTATCCATGGCACTAAGTGGCCCCAGTCACATCGCACCATATGGCACAAGACACTACTATCCATGGCGCTAAGTGCACCAGTTATATCGCACCATATGGCACAAGATACTACTATCCATGGAGCTAAGTGGCACCAGTCACATCGCACCATATGGCACAAGACACTACTATCCATGGCGCTAAGTGGTACCAGTCACATCGCACCATATGGCACAAGACACTACTATCCATGGCACTAAGTGGTACCAGTCACATCGCACCATATGGCACAAGACACTACTATCCATGGCACTAAGTGGTACCAGTCACATCGCACCATATGGCACAAGACACTACTATCCATGGCACTAAGTGGCACCAGTCATATCGCACCATATGGCACAAGACACTACTATCCATGGCGCTAAGTGGCACCAGTCACATCGCACCATATGGCACAAGACACTACGTGGTACCAGTCATATCGCACCATATGGCACAAGACACTACTATCCATGGCACTAAGTGGTACAAGTTATATCGCACCATATGGCGCAAGATACTACTATCCATGGAGCTAAGTGGCACCAGTCACATCGCACCATATGGCACAAGACACTACTATCCATGGCGCTAAGTGGTACCAGTCACATCGCACCATATGGCACAAGACACTACTATCCATGGCACTAAGTGGTACCAGTCACATCGCACCATATGGCACAAGACACTACTATCCATGGCACTAAGTGGTACCAGTCACTTCGCACCATATGGCACAAGACACTACTATCCATGGCACTAAGTGGCACCAGTCATATCGCACCATATGGCACAAGACACTACTATCCATGGCGCTAAGTGGCACCAGTCACATCGCACCATATGGCACAAGACACTACTATCCATGGCGCTAAGTGGTACCAGTCATATCGCACCATATGGCACAAGACACTACTATCGATGGCGCTAAGTGGCACCAGTCACATCGCACCATATGGCACAAGACACTACTATCCATGGCGCTAAGTGGTACCAGTCACATCGCACCATATGGCACAAGACACTACTATCCATGGCACTAAGTGGTACCAGTCACATCGCACCATATGGCACAAGACACTACTATCCATGGCACTAAGTGGTACCAGTCACATCGCACCATATGGCACAAGACACTACTATCCATGGCACTAAGTGGCACCAGTCATATCGCACCATATGGCACAAGACACTACTATCCATGGCGCTAAGTGGCACCAGTCACATCGCACCATATGGCACAAGACACTACGTGGTACCAGTCATATCGCACAAGACACTACTATCCATGGCACTAAGTGGTACAAGTTATATCGCACCATATGGCGCAAGATACTACTATCCATGGAGCTAAGTGGCACCAGTCACATCGCACCATATGGCACAAGACACTACTATCCATGGCGCTAAGTGGCACCAGTCACATCGCACCATATGGCACAAGACACTACTATCCATGGCACTAAGTGGTACCAGTCACATCGCACCATATGGCACAAGACACTACTATCCATGGCACTAAGTGGCACCAGTCATATCGCACCATATGGCACAAGACACTACTATCCATGGCGCTAAGTGGCACCAGTCACATCGCACCATATGGCACAAGACACTACTATCCATGGCGCTAAGTGGCACCAGTCATATCGCACCATATGGCACAAGACACTACTATCCATGGCGCTAAGTGGCACCAGTCACATCGCACCATATGGCACAAGACACTACTATCCATGGCGCTAAGTGGCACCAGTCACATCCCACCATATGGCACAAGACACTACTATCCATGGCACTAAGTGGCACCAGTCACATCGCACCATATGGCACAAGATACTACTATCCATGGCGCTAAGTGGCCCCAGTCACATCGCACCATATGGCACAAGACACTACTATCAATGGCACTAAATGGCACCAGTCATATGGCACAAGACACTACTATCCATGGCGCTAAGTGCACCAGTTATATCGCACCATATGGCACAAGACACTACTATCCATGGCACTAAGTGGTACCAGTCATATCGCACCATATGGCACAAGATACTACCATCCATGGAGCTAAGTGGCACCAGTCATATCGCACCATATGGCACAAGACACTACTATCCATGGCACTAAGTGGCACCAGTCATATTGCACCATATGGCACAAGACACTACTATCCATGGCACTAAGTGGCATCAGTCATATTGCACCATATGGCACAAGACACTATTATCCATGGCGCTAAGTGGCACCAGTCATATCGCACCATATGGCACAAGACACTACTATCCATGGCACCAGTCATATCGCACCATATGGCACAAGACACTACTATCCATGGCACTAAGTGGCACCAGTCATATCGCACCATATGGCACAAGACACTACTATCCATGGCGCTAAGTGCACCAGTTATATCGCACCATATGGCACAAGACACTACTATCCATGGCGCTAAGCGGCATCAGTCATATCGCACCATATGGCACAAGACACTACTATCCATGGCGCTAAGTGGCACCAGTCACATCGCACCATATGGCACAAGACACTACTATCCATGGCACTAAGTGGTACCAGTCACATCGCACCATATGGCACAAGACACTACTATCCATGGCACTAAGTGGTACCAGTCACATCGCACCATATGGCACAAGACACTACTATCCATGGCACTAAGTGGTACCAGTCACATAGTACCATATGGCACAAGACACTACTATCCATGGCACTAAGTGGTACCAGTCATATCACACCATATGGCACAAGACACTACTATCCATGGCGCTAAGTGGCACCAGTCATATTGCACCATATGGCACAAGACACTACTATCCATGGCACTAAGTGGCATCAGTCATATTGCACCATATGGCACAAGACACTACTATCCATGGCGCTAAGTGGCACCAGTCACATCGCACCATATGGCACAAGACACTACTATCCATGGCACTAAGTGGCATCAGTCATATTGCACCATGTGACAGGACGGTACCGTACGGAAGCACTCGCCGCTTGCCGCGTCCCGTCGACTGCGCACAGATTGGAAGGTCAAGCCGCACGAGGCCTGACCACATAGGGGATTCCCGCTTACCGTCAGTAACCGCCTGTTACTGACTCCACCCACTGCGCTGTGGGCGGGTTCTCGCTGCCACCACCAAACTCCTAACCTGCCGTGGCGTTTGGAACCACGGTTCTGCTCTGTATGTGCCGACGCACTGCTTTACCACACCTGTGTGGTGTCGACGAATCCCCACTAGCCACTTGCTAGGCCTCTACCGGTAGCTGGCGGAAGGCGGAGCTTGGAGACGTCAGGTGCTTCCCTGGACAGCCGGAGAACGGGGCTAGGTTTGGCCTAACCCTGTTGGTCACAAGATGAAGCAGTCTTCTTGAGGCAAAGGTGTTTATTGCTCAAATAACCTTTAAAAAGGCTCCTCCCTATTGCTAGGGGCAACAGCATACAATCAAGATCTTTTCAGCAGAAGATGTTATAATACACACTCCTATGGGCCAACTGCCCTTCTTTTATCCCTCTCCAAGACCCCTTACCACAGGGGGTAAGCCCGCCCTGTGGTGTACAACCAATCAATGTTTACCCATGAGCTGTGCATGCTCTGGTCTCATGCACACCTTTACATTGTTCCCTATGGACAGTGGGGAGTGGTCGGTCTCCTTTGACCCTCCTATCTGGGAGAGTCAGGGCACTCCCCGGTGCCGTTCAGTCTGGCTGGGGGGAAGTTTTTCCCTCCTAAACTGACTTCCAGAAACCTGCCCGGGACCCCTCTCACTGCCTGCAGCCTGGATTTGGGCTCCAGAGCTGGGCAGCCTGGCTCCCCGGTCCAGGTTTCTTGGCACTACGGCAGATCTCCATGGAGCTCCAAGAAACCACTCAGCTTGTTTTATAGCTAAGCTGCTTCTCTTTCTCCCTGTGCCCATTGGAACTGTGAGGCTGGATGGGAAAGCATTCCGTTTTTAGGGAAAAGGTCTGGGAGAATCCATCAGCCTGCACAGCTATGGATTCCCCCCTCCTGGGACACACAATCAAGTAAGTGCATTTTATCTTTAAATACATTACATTTTAAATCACACTGTACATTTCCCTGTAACTATACACTGAGCCTGTGCCCTGCACAGACTCTACATACTCAGGCACTGCAGTGCCTTCCCTAGCCCTGCAGCCTGGCTGCTAGGGCTCTCTGTGTGCTGGAGGTATGGGGCTGGCTTCCCCCACCCTCCAGCCTGTCTGCCTGCCACTGGGGTCCAGGGAGCTGGCTCTCCCTGTCCCCCCAGTGTGGCACTACCTTTGTGGCCTCGCCGCACGCAGCGGCGCACCCCCCTGTACCTAAGCCCGGCGGCCCGGGACACTTGTCCCGGCCGCCGTGACTCTGGCTTTGTTGTGGCGCTGGGGCGCCGGGAGCGTAGCTCCCGGACCCCAGTGTTCATCAGCCTGCTCGCCCGCCTAATTCACCCACGCCGCTAGGGAGCCGGCTAGCCCGGTCCCCCATGAGCGGCGCCTGTCTGGTAGCCTCGCTGCAGCGTCCGGCGGGGAGCCGGGCTGCAGCGCACCCCCCTCGCCGGCTAGCAACGTCCATCCCGGCTGCTGCGGCTGGCCACCTGTGCTGGGCTGAGGCGCTGGGAGCAGAGCTCCCGGCCCCCAGCGGCGGCTCTCACATAGAGCACTGCAGCGGGAGCCGAGCTCCCAGCCGCAGCGCTCACCCTTCTCCCCGGCGCGCACACTCCAGTGCGCCCGGGGCTACACTGACCGCTGCCGGGAGCGGAGCTCCCGGACTCCGGCGGTCAGCGGCTGCCTCCTCTCCCCCGGCGCGCACACTCTGCTGAGCGCGCCGGGGAGCTGTCCTCCCTGCCGTGGTCTCCGGAGGGGTCCGGGACCACGGCACAGTTTAAAAATACAATTTAAACACATTTTTACAAACACGGCGCCTAGCGCCCAACACAATTCAAATTTGGCGCCAAGCGCCCCTTTGTCTTTAAAAATGGCGCCGGGCACTAGGGGTTAACCCCTTCAGTGCCAGGGCGGCCATTTGCCTCGTGGCTGGGGGTCTCTCCGGCCACACACCATATGGCACAAGACACTACTATCCATGGCACTAAGTGGCATCAGTCATATTGCACCATATGGCACAAGACACTACTATCCATGGCACTAAGTGGTACCAGTCACATCGTACCATATGGCACAAGACACTACTATCCATGGCACTAAGTGGTACCAGTCATATTGCACCATATGGCACAAGACACTACTATCCATGGCACTAAGTGGCATCAGTCATATTGCACCATATGGCACAAGACACTACTATCCATGGCACTAAGTGGCACCAGTCACATCGCACCATATGGCACAAGACACTACTATCCATGGCACTAAGTGGCACCAGTCATATCGCACCATATGGCACAAGACACTACTATTCATGGCACTAAGTGGTACCAGTCACATCGCACCATATGGCACAAGACACTACTATCCATGGCGCTAAGTGGCACCAGTCACATCGCTCCATATGGCACAAGACACTACTATCCATGGCACTAAGTGCACCAGTCATATCACACCATATGGCACAAGACACTACTATCCATGGTGCTAAGTGGCACCAGTCACATCGCACCATATGGCACAAGACACTACTAACCATGGCGCTAAGTGGCACCAGTCATACCGCACCATATGGCACAAGACACTACTATCCATGGCACTAAGTGGCACCAGTCACATCGCACCATATGGCACAAGACACTACTATCCATGGCACTAAGTGGCACCAGTCATATCGCACCATATGGCACAAGACACTACTATCCATGGCGCTAAGTGCACCAGTCACATCGCACCATATGGCACAAGACACTACTATCCATGGCGCTAAGTGGCACCAGTCACATCGCACCATATGGCACAAGACACTACTATCCATGGCGCTAAGTGGCACCAGTCACATCGCACCATATGGCACAAGACACTACTATCCATGGCACTAAGTGGTACCAGTCACATCGCACCATATGGCACAAGACACTACTATCCATGGCACTAAGTGGTACCAGTCACATCGCACCATATGGCACAAGACACTACTATCCATGGCACTAAGTGGTACCAGTCACATCGTACCATATGGCACAAGACACTACTATCCATGGCACTAAGTGGTACCAGTCACATCGCACCATATGGCACAAGACACTACTATCCATGGCACTAAGTGGTACCAGTCACATCGCACCATATGGCACAAGACACTACTATCCATGGCGCTAAGTGGCACCAGTCATACCGCACCATATGGCACAAGACACTACTATCCATGGCACTAAGTGGCACCAGTCACATCGCACCATATGGCACAAGACACTACTATCCATGGCACTAAGTGGCACCAGTCACATCGCACCATATGGCACAAGACACTACTATCCATGGCGCTAAGTGCACCAGTCACATCGCACCATATGGCACAAGACACTACTATCCATGGCGCTAAGTGGCACCAGTCACATCGCACCATATGGCACAAGACACTACTATCCATGGCGCTAAGTGGCACCAGTCACATCGCACCATATGGCACAAGACACTACTATCCATGGCACTAAGTGGTACCAGTCACATCGCACCATATGGCACAAGACACTACTATCCATGGCACTAAGTGGTACCAGTCACATCGCACCATATGGCACAAGACACTACTATCCATGGCACTAAGTGGTACCAGTCCCATCGTACCATATGGCACAAGACACTACTATCCATGGCACTAAGTGGTACCAGTCACATCGCACCATATGGCACAAGACACTACTATCCATGGAGCTAAGTGGCACCAGTCACATCGCACCATATGGCACAAGACACTACTATCCATGGCACTAAGTGGCACCAGTACTAAAATTCCTGCTAGCTAAAAATACACTCAAATATATTCCTATGAGTAGCAAAAAAGGGAATAAAAATCATAAACCGATGTGGCTTAACAAAAAGATTAAGGAACTTATGGGCAAGAAAAGGCGAGCATTTAAAAAATACAAATCTGACGGGGAAGCAGAGTCATTTCAGCACTATAAGGAATGTAACAAAAATTGCAAAAAGGAAATAAGAGCGGCTAAAGTAGAAACTGAAAAACTAGTAGCAAAGGAAAGCAAAGCGAATCCCAAAAAATTCTTTAAATACATTAATAGCAAGAGATTAAAAAATAAGATTTTACTCACCGGTAAATCTATTTCTCGTAGTCCGTAGTGGATGCTGGGGACTCCGTAAGGACCATGGAGAATAGACGGGATCCGCAGGAGACTGGGCACTCTATAAGAAAGATTTGGTACTATCTGGTGTGCACTGGCTCCTCCCTCTATGCCCCTCCTCCAGACCTCAGTTAGGATACTGTGCCCGGAAGAGCTGACACAATAAGGAAGGATTTTGAATCCCGGGTAAGACTCATACCAGCCACACCAATCACACCGTTTAACTCGTGATACTATACCCAGTTAACAGTATGAAATATAACAGAGCCTCTCAACAGATGGCTCAACAATAACCCTTTAGTTAGGCAATAACTATATACAAGTATTGCAGACAATCCGCACTTGGGATGGGCGCCCAGCATCCACTACGGACTACGAGAAATAGATTTACCGGTGAGTAAAATCTTATTTTCTCTGACGTCCTAGTGGATGCTGGGGACTCCGTAAGGACCATGGGGATTATACCAAAGCTCCCAAACGGGCGGGAGAGTGCGGATGACTCTGCAGCACCGACTGAGAGAACTCTAGGTCCTCCTCAGCCAGGGTATCAAATTTGTAGAATTTAGCAAACGTGTTTGCCCCTGACCAAGTTGCAGCTCGGCAAAGTTGTAAAGGCGAGACCCCTCGGGCAGCCGCCCAAGATGAGCCCACTTTCCTCGTGGAATGGGCTTTCACTGATTTAGGATGCGGCAATCCAGCCGCAGAATGCGCCAGCTGAATTGTGCTACAAATCCAGCGAGCAATAGTCTGCTTAGAAGCAGGAGCACCTATCTTGTTGGGTGCATACAGGACAAAAAGCGAGTCAGTCTTCCTGACTCCAGCCGTCCTGGAAACATAAAGTTTCAAGGCCCTGACTACATCCAGTAACTTGGAATCCTCCAAGTCCCTAGTAGCCGCAGGCACCACAATAGGTTGGTTCAAGTGAAAAGCAGATACAACCTTAGGGAGAAACTGGGGACAAGTCCTTAATTCTGCCCTATCCATATGAAAAATCAGATAAGGGCTTTTACAAGACAAAGCCGCCAATTCTGACACACGCCTGGCCGAAGCCAAGGCCAATAACATGACCACTTTCCACGTGAGATATTTCAGATCCACAGTTTTAAGTGGTTCAAACCAATGTGATTTTAGGAAACTCAACACCACATTGAGATCCCAAGGTGCCACGGGAGGCACAAAAGGGGGCTGAATATGAAGCACTCCCTTTACAAAAGTCTGAACTTCAGGCAGTGAAGCCAGTTCTTTCTGGAAGAAAATCGACAGGGCCGAAATCTGGACCTTAATGGAACCCAATTTTAGGCCCATAGTCACTCCCGACTGTAGGAAGTGCAGAAACCGACCCAGCTGAAATTCCTCTGTTGGGGCCTTCCTGGCCTCACACCACGCAACATATTTTCGCCAAATACGGTGATAATGGTTCGCGGTTACTTCTTTCCTGGCTTTTATCAGCGTAGGAATGACTTCCTCCGGAATGCCCTTTTCCTTTAGGATCCGGAATTCAACCGCCATGCCGTCAAACGCAGCCGCGGTAAGTCTTGGAACAGACAGGGCCCCTGCTGTAGCAGATCCTGTCTGAGCGGTAGAGGCCATGGGTCCTCTGATATAATTTCTTGAAGTTCTGGGTACCAAGCCCTTCTTGGCCAATCCGGAACCACGAGTATCGTTCTTACTCCTCGCCTTCTTATTATTCTCAGTACCTTTGGTATGAGAGGCAGAGGAGGGAACACATAAACCGACTGGTACACCCACGGTGTCACTAGAGCGTCCACAGCTATCGCCTGAGGGTCCCTTGACCTGGCGCAATATCTCTTTAGCTTTTTGTTGAGGCGGGACGCCATCATGTCCACCTGTGGCCTTTCCCAACGGTTTACCAACAGTAGGAAGACTTCTGGATGAAGTCCCCACTCTCCCGAGTGTAGGTCGTGTCTGCTGAGGAAGTCTGCTTCCCAGTTGTCCACTCCCGGAATGAACACTGCTGACAGTGCTAGTACGTGATTTTCCGCCCATCGGAGAATCCTTGTGGCTTCTGCCATCGCCATCCTGCTTCTTGTGCCGCCCTGTCGGTTCACATGGGCGACTGCCGTGATGTTGTCTGACTGGATCAGTACCGGCTGGTTTTGAAGCAGGGGTTTTGCCTGACTTAGGGCATTGTAAATGGCCCTCAGTTCCAGAATATTTATGTGTAGGGAAGTCTCCTGACTTGACCATAGTCCTTGGAAGTTTCTTCCCTGTGTGACTGCTCCCCAGCCTCGAAGGCTGGCATCCGTGGTCACCAGGACCCAGTCCTGTATGCCGAATCTGCGGCTCTCTAGAAGATGAGCCCTCTGCAGCCACCACAGTAGAGACACCCTGGTCCTTGGAGACAGGGTTATCAGTTGATGCATCTGAAGATGCGATCCCGACCACTTGTCCAAGAGGTCCCACTGGAAGGTCCTCGCATGGAACCTGCCGAATGGAATTGCTTTGTATGAAGCCACCATTTTTCCCAGGACTCGTGTGCAGTGATGCACCGATACCCGTTTCGGTTTTAGGAGGTCTCTGACTAGAGATGACAGCTCCTTGGCTTTCTCCTGCGGGAGAAACACTTTTTTCAGTTCTGTGTCCAAAATCATCCCCAGGAACAGTAAGCGAGTGGAAGGAACCAGTTGTGACTTTGGAATGTTTAGAATCCAGCCATGCTGTTGTAGCACTTCCCGAGATAGTGCTACTCCGACCAGTAACTGCTCCCTGGACCTCGCCTTTATAAGGAGATCGTCCAAGTACGGGATAATTAAAACTCCCTTTTTTCGAAGGAGTATCATCATTTCTGCCATTACTTTGGTAAACACCCTCGGTGCCGTGGACAGTCCAAACGGTAGTGTCTGGAATTGGTAATGGCAATCCTGTACCACAAATCTGAGGTACTCTTGGTGAGGAAGGTAAATGGGGACATGCAGGTAAGCATCCTTGATGTCCAGGGATACCATGTAATCCCCCTCGTCCAGGCTTGCAATAACCGCCCTGAGCGATTCCATCTTGAACTTGAATTTTGTTATGTAAGTGTTCAAGGATTTCAAATTTAAAATGGGTCTCACCGAACCGTCTGGTTTCGGTACCACAAACAGTGTGTAATAGTAGCCCCGGCCTTGTTGAAGTAGGGGTACCTTGACTATCACCTGCTGGGAATACAGCTTGTGAATGGCCTCTAGCACAGCCTCCCTGCCCGAGGGAGTCGTCGGTAAGGTCGATTTGAGGAAACGGCGGGGGGGAGGCGCCTCGAATTACAGCTTGTACCCCTGAGATACTACTTGAAGGATCCAGGGATCCACCCGTGAGCGAGCCCACTGATCGCTGAAATTCTTGAGGCGGCCCCCCACCGTACCTGGCTCCGCCTGTGGAGCCCCACCGTCATGCGGCGGATTTGGAAGAAGCGGGGGAGGACTTTTGGTCCTGGGAACCTGCTGTGTGTTGCAGCTTTTTCCCCCTTCCTCTGCCTCTAGACAGAAAGGACCCGCCTTTTCCCCGCCTGTTTTTCTGGAAGGACTGTACCTGGTAATACGGTGCTTTCTTAGGCTGTGAGGGGACATGGGGCAAAAATGCAGACTTCCCAGCTGTAGCTGTGGAAACAAGGTCTGAGAGACCGTCCCCGAATAACTCCTCACCCTTATAAGGCAAAACTTCCATGTGCCTTTTAGAATCTGCATCTCCTGTCCACTGCCGAGTCCATAAGCCTCTCCTAGCAGAAATGGACAATGCGCTTATTCTAGATGCCAGCCGGCAGATCTCCCTCTGTGCATCTCTCATGTATAAGACTGAGTCTTTTATATGCTCTATGGTTAGCAATATAGTGTCTCTGTCTAGGGTGTCAATATTTTCCGACAGGGAATCTGACCAAGCAGCAGCAGCACTGCACATCCAGGCTGAAGCAATAGCTGGTCTCAGTATAACACCAGTGTGTGTGTATATAGATTTTAGGATAGCCTCCTGCTTTCTATCAGCAGGTTCCTTTAGGGCGGCCGTATCCGGAGACGGTAGTGCCACCTTTTTAGACAAACGTGTGAGTGCTTTATCCACCCTAGGGGGAGTTTCCCAACGTGACCTATCCTCTGGCGAGAAAGGGAACGCCATTAGTA
The DNA here is from genome assembly GCF_028390025.1 of Pseudophryne corroboree. Classification (NCBI taxonomy): domain Eukaryota; kingdom Metazoa; phylum Chordata; class Amphibia; order Anura; family Myobatrachidae; genus Pseudophryne; species Pseudophryne corroboree. The sequence goes on along the minus strand of NC_086447.1, from coordinate 40,257,811 downwards.
ATTTTTTTGAAATCACCAATTTTTTATCGGGAAAAGCCCACGCTTCTTCACACACATCATTCAATTCCTCAGATGGGGGAAAAACTATTGGTAGTTTTTTCTCCCCAAACATAATACCCTTTTTAGAGGTACCTGGGTTTATATCAGAAAGGTGTAATACCTCTTTCATTGCCTCAATCATGCCACAAATGGCCCTAGTGGACATTAAATTTGACTCATCGTCGTCGACACTTGCATCAGTATCCGTGTCGACATCTGTGTCTGCCATCTGAGGTAGTGGTCGTTTCAGGGCCCCTGACGGCCTTTGAATCGTCTGGGCAGGCACGAGCTGAGAAGCCGGCTGTCCCGCATTTGGCATGTCGTCAAATTTTTTATGTAAGGAGTCGACACTTGCACGTAATTCCTTCCATAAGTCCATCCACTCAGGTGTCTGCCCCGCAGGGGGTGACAACACATTTATAGGCATCTGCTCCGCCTCCACATAAGTCTCCTCATCAAACATGTCGACACAGCCGTACCGACACACCGCACACACACAGGGAATGCTCTTAAAGGAGACAGGACCCCACAAAAGCCCTTTGGGGAGACAGAGAGAGAGTATGCCAGCACACACCAGAGCGCTATAATAATACAGGGACTAACTGAATTATGACCCTTTATAGCTGCTTATTGTATTAAACTGCGCCCAAATTTTGTGCCCCCCTCTCTTTTTTACCCTTTCTGTAGTGTAGACTGCAGGGGAGAGTCAGGGAGCTTCCTTCCAGCGGAACTGTGAGGGAATAATGGCGCCAGTGTGCTGAGGGAGATGGCTCCGCCCCTTTTTCGGCGGCCTTTTCTCCCGCTTTTTTCTGTATTCTGGCAGGGGTAATTACCACATATATAGCCTCTGGGGCTATATAATAAGATTTTACTTACCGATAAATCCATTTCTCGTAGTCCGTAGTGGATGCTGGGGACTCCGTCAGGACCATGGGGGATCAGCGGCTCCGCAGGAGACAGGGCACAAAAATAAAGCTTTAGGATCAGGTGGTGTGCACTGGCTCCTCCCCCTATGACCCTCCTCCAAGCCTCAGTTAGGATACTGTGCCCGGACGAGCGTACACAATAAGGAAGGATTTTGAATCCCGGGTAAGACTCATACCAGCCACACCAATCACACCGTACAACTTGTGATCTGAACCCAGTTAACAGTATGACAAACGTAGGAGCCTCTGAACAGACGGCTCACAACAATAACAACCCGATTTTTTTGTAACAATAACTATGTACAAGTATTGCAGACAATCCGCACTTGGGATGGGCGCCCAGCATCCACTACGGACTACGAGAAATAGATTTATCGGTAAGTAAAATCTTATTTTCTCTGACGTCCTAGTGGATGCTGGGGACTCCGTCAGGACCATGGGGATTATACCAAAGCTCCCAAACGGGCGGGAGAGTGCGGATGACTCTGCAGCACCGAATGAGAGAACTCCAGGTCCTCTTTAGCCAGGGTATCAAATTTGTAGAATTTTACAAACGTGTTCTCCCCCGACCACGTAGCTGCTCGGCAGAGTTGTAATGCCGATACCCCTCGGGCAGCCGCCCAGGATGAGCCCACCTTCCTTGTGGAATGGGCCTTGACAGATTTAGGCTGTGGCAGGCCTGCCACAGAATGTGCAAGTTGAATTGTGCTACAAATCCAACGAGCAATCGTCTGCTTAGAAGCAGGAGCACTCAGCTTGTTGGGTGCATACAGTATAAACAGCGAGTCAGATTTTCTGACTCCAGCCGTCCTTGAAATATATATTTTCAATGCCCTGACAACATCCAGCAACTTGGAATCCTCCAAATCGCTAGTAGCCGCAGGCACCACAATAGGCTGGTTCAGGTGAAACGCTGACACCACCTTAGGCAGAAACTGAGGACGCTTCCGCAGTTCTGCCCTGTCCGAATGGAAAATCAGATATGGGCTTTTATACGATAAAGCCGCCAATTCTGACACTCTCTTGGCTGAAGCCAGGGCCAGTAGCATGGTTACTTTCCATGTAAGATATTTCAAATCCACCGATTTGAGTGGCTCAAACCAATGGGATTTGAGAAAATCCAAAACTACATTAAGGTCCCACGGAGCCACTGGGGGCACAACCGGGGCTGTATATGTAGTACTCCTTTTACATAAGTCTGGACTTCAGGAACTGAAGCCAATTCTTTCTGGAAGAAAATCGACAGGGCCGAAATTTGAACCTTAATGGACCCCAATTTGAGGCCCATAGACAATCCTGTTTGCAGGAAATGTAGGAATCGACCCAGTTGAAATTCCTCCGTGGGGGCCTTCCTGGCCTCACACCACGCAACATATTTTCTCCAAATGCGGTGATAATGTTGTGCAGTCACCTCCTTCCTGGCTTTTACCAGTGTAGGAATGACCTCTTCCGGAATGCCTTTTTCCCTTAGAATTCGGCGTTCAACCGCCATGCCGTCAAACGCAGCCGCGGTAAGTCTTGGAATAGACACGGTCCCTGCTGAAGCAGGTCCCGTCTTAGAGGTAGAGGCCACGGATCTTCCGTGAGCATCTCCTGAAGTTCCGGGTACCAAGTTCTTCTTGGCCAATCCGGAGCCACGAGTATCGTTCTTACTCCCCTTTGCCGTATAATTCTCAGTACTTTTGGTATGAGAGGCAGAGGAGGAAACACATACACTGACTGGAACACCCACGGTGTTACCAGAGCGTCCACAGCTATTGCCTGAGGGTCTCTTGACCTGGCGCAATACCTGTCCAGTTTTTTGTTGAGGCGAGACGCCATCATATCCACCTTTGGTTTTTCCCAACGGTTCACAATCATGTGGAAGACTTCTGGATGAAGTCCCCACTCTCCCGGGTGTAGATCGTGTCTGCTGAGGAAGTCTGCTTCCCAGTTGTCCACTCCCGGAATGAACACTGCTGACAGTGCTATCACATGATCTTCCGCCCAGCGAAGAATCCTTGCAGCTTCTGCCATTGCTCTCCTGCTTCTTGTGCCGCCCTGTCTGTTTACGTGGGCGACTGCCGTGATGTTGTCCGACTGGATCAACACCGGCTGACCCTGAAGCAGGGGTTTTGCCAGGCTTAGAGCATTGTAAATCGCTCTTAGCTCCAGTATATTTATGTGAAGAGACATCTCCAGGCTTGACCATACTCCCTGGAAGTTTCTTCCCTGTGTGACCGCTCCCCAGCCTCTCAGACTGGCATCCGTGGTCACCAGGACCCAGTCCTGTATGCCGAATCTGCGGCCCTCTAACAGATGAGCACTCTGCAACCACCACAGAAGAGACACCCTTGTCCGTGGCGATAAGGTTATCCGCTGATGCATCTGCAGATGCGATCCGGACCATTTGTCCAGCAGATCCCACTGAAAAGTTCTTGCGTGAAATCTGCCGAATGGAATCGCTTCGTAAGAAGCCACCATTTTTCCCAGGACCCTTGTGCAATGATGCACTGACACTTTTCCTGGTTTTAGGAGGTTCCTGACTAGCTCGGATAACTCCCTGGCTTTCTTCTCCGGGAGAAACACCTTTTTCTGGACTGTGTCCAGAATCATCCCTAGGAACAGCAGACGTGTCGTCGGAAACAGCTGCGGTTTTGGAATATTTAGAATCCACCCGTGCTGTCGTAGAACTACTTGAGATAGTGCTACTCCGACCTCCAACTGTTCTCTGGACCTTGCCCTTATCAGGAGATCGTCCATTTTCTTTGAAGAAGAATCATCATTTCGGCCATTACCTTGGTAAGGACCCGGGGTGCCGTGGACAATCCAACCGGCAGCGTCTGAAACTGATAGTGACAGTTCTGTACCACGAACCTGAGGTACCCTTGGTGAGAAGGGCAAATTGGGACATGGAGGTAAGCATCTGTCCCGGGACACCATATAGTCCCCTTTTTCCTGGTTCGCTATCACTGCTCTGAGTGACTCCATCTTGATTTGAACCTTTTTATGTAAGTGTTCAAATATTTCAGATTTAGAATAGGTCTCACCGAGCCGTCTGGCTTCAGTACCACAATATAGTGTGGAATAATACCCCTTTCCTAGTTGTAGGAGGGGTACTTTGATTATCACCTGCTGGGAATACAGCTTGTGAATTGTTTCCAGTACTGCCTCCCTGTCGGAGGGAGACGTTGGTAAAGCAGACTTCAGGAACCTGCGAGGGGGAGACGTCTCGAACTTCCAATCTGTACCCCTGGGATACTACTTGTAGGATCCAGAGGTCCACTTGCGAGTGAGCCCACTGCGTGCTGAAACTCTTGAGACGACCCCCCACCGCACCTGAGTCCGCTTGAACGGCCCCAGCGTCATGCTGAGGACTTGGCAGAAGCGGTGGAGGGCTTCTGTTCCTGGGAATGGGCTGCCTGCTGCAGTCTTCTTCCCTTTCCTCTATCCCATGGCAGATATGACTGGCCTTTTGACCGCTTGCCCTTATGGGGACGAAAGGACTGAGGCTGAAAAGACGTTGTCTTTTTCTCCTTTATACGGCAATACTTCCATGTGCCGTTTGGAATCTGCATCACCTGACCACTGTCGTGTCCATAAACAACTTCTGGCAGATATGGACATCGCACTTACTCTTGATGCCAGAGTGCAAATATCCCTCTGTGCATCTCGCATATATAGAAATGCATCCTTTAAATGCTCTATAGTCAGTAAAATACTGTCCCTGTCAAGGGTATCAATATTTTCAGTCAGGGAATCCGACCAAGCCACCCCAGCGCTGCACATCCAGGCTGAGGCGATCGCTGGTCGCAGTATAACACCAGTATGTGTGTATATACTTTTTAGGATATTTTCCAGCCTCCTATCAGCTGGCTCCTTGAGGGCGGCCCTATCTGGAGACGGTACCGCCACTTGTTTTGATAAGCGTGTGAGCGCCTTATCCACCCTAAGGGGTGTTTCCCAACGCGCCCTAACTTCTGGCGGGAAAGGGTATACCGCCAATAATTTTCTATCGGGGGAAACCCACGCATCATCACACACTTCATTTAATTTATCTGATTCAGGAAAAACTACAGGTAGTTTTTTCACACTCCACAAAATACCCTTTTTTGTGGTACTTGTAGTATCAGAAATATGTAACACCTCCTTCATTGCCCTTAACAAGTAACGTGTGGCCCTAAAAGAAAAATACGTTTGTTTCTTCACCGTCGACACTGGAGTCAGTGTCCGTGTCTGTGTCGACCGACTGAGGTAAAAAGACGTTTTAACGCCCCTGACGGTGTTTGAGACGCCTGGACAGGTACTAATTGGTTTGCCGGCCGTCTCATGTCGTCAACCGACCTTGCAGCGTGTTGACATTATCACGTAATTCCTTAAATAAGCCATCCATTCCGGTGTCGACTCCCTAGAGAGTGACATCACCATTACAGGCAATTGCTCCGCCTCCTCACCAACATCGTCCTCATACATGTCGACACACACGTACCGACACACAGCACACACACAGGGAATGCTCTGATAGAGGACAGGACCCCACTAGCCCTTTGGAGAGACAGAGGGAGAGTTTGCCAGCACACACCAAAACGCTATAATTATACAGGGACAACCTTTATATAAGTGTTTTTCCCTTATAGCATCTTAATATATATAATCATATCGCCAAATAAGTGCCCCCCCTCTCTGTTTTAACCCTGTTTCTGTAGTGCAGTGCAGGGGAGAGCCTGGGAGCCTTCCCACCAGCATTTCTGTGAGGGAAAATGGCGCTGTGTGCTGAGGAGAATAGGCCCCGCCCCCTTTTCGGCGGGCTTCTTCTCCCGTTTTTCTGAGACCTGGCAGGGGTTAAATACATCCATATAGCCCCAGGGGCTATATGTGATGTATCTTTTAGCCAGTATAGGTATTTCATTGCTGCCCAGGGCGCCCCCCACAGCGCCCTGCACCCTCAGTGACCGCTGGTGTGAAGTGTGTGACAACAATGGCGCACAGCTGCAGTGCTGTGCGCTACCTCATGAAGACTGAAAGGTCTTCTGCCGCCGGTTTCTGGACCTTCACTTTTCGGCATCTGCAAGGGGGTCGGCGGCGCGGCTCCGGGACCGGACTCCATGGCTGGGCCTGTGTTCGATCCCTCTGGAGCTAATGGTGTCCAGTAGCCTAAGAAGCCAATCCATCCTGCACGCAGGTGAGTTCACTTCTTCTCCCCTAAGTCCCTCGTTGCAGTGAGCCTGTTGCCAGCAGGACTCACTGTAAAATAAAAAACCTAAAAACTTTTTCTAAGCAGCTCTTTAGGAGAGCCACCTAGATTGCACCCTGCTCGGACGGGCACAAAAACCTAACTGAGGCTTGGAGGAGGGTCATAGGGGGAGGAGCCAGTGCACACCACCTGATCCTAAAGCTTTATTTTTGTGCCCTGTCTCCTGCGGAGCCGCTGATCCCCCATGGTCCTGACGAAGTCCCCAGCATCCACTAGGACGTCAGAGAAATTGTGGTTATTTTGCCAGCCAAGGTGATATTATTGCTGCTCAGGGCGCCCCCCCCCAGCGCCCTGCACCCTCAGTGACCGGAGTGTGAAGTGTGTATGAGGAGCAATGGCGCACAGCTGTAGTGCTGTGCGCTACCTTGGTGAAGACTGAAGTCTTCTGCCGCCGATTTTCCGGACCATCTTCATGCTTCTGGCTCTGTAAGGGGGACGGCGGCGCGGCTCCGGGAACGAACACCAAGGACGGGTCCTGCGGTCGATCCCTCTGGAGCTAATGGTGTCCAGTAGCCTAAGAAGCCCAAGCTAGCTGCAAGCAGGTAGGTTCGCTTCTTCTCCCCTTAGTCCCTCGATGCAGTGAGCCTGTTGCCAGCAGGTCTCACTGTAAAATAAAAAACCTAATTTAAACTTTCTTTCTAGAAGCTCAGGAGAGCTCCTAGTGTGCAACCAGCTCGGGCCGGGCACAGAAATCTAACTGAGGTCTGGAGGAGGGGCATAGAGGGAGGAGCCAGTGCACACCAGATAGTACCAAATCTTTCTTATAGAGTGCCCAGTCTCCTGCGGAGCCCGTCTATTCCCCATGGTCCTTACGGAGTCCCCAGCATCCACTAGGACGTCAGAGAAAAGGAGAGTATAGGCCCTTTGAAAGACAAGTTGGGAGTCTTAAGCAAAAATGATAATGACATAGCGGACACACTAAATTAGTTTTTTTCAACAGTATTCACTAGAGAGGACCCAATTCAGGAACTGACACACAATCTCAATAATGACAATATCACACTGATAGGTACTTATTTAAGCGAGGAAGTAGTCTGTGACCGATTAAAACATTTAAAGATTAATAAATCACCAGGGCCCGATGGTATTCATCCAAGGGTTCTAATGGAGCTTCACTCTGAACTGGCAAAACCGCTATCTTTGATCTTTGAGGATTCAGTTATATCAGGTATGGTTCCCAAAGACTGGCGTATAGCGGAAGTAGTGCCTATATTCAAAAAGGAAAGTAAAGCTGAACCAGGTAATTATAGACCAGTTAGTCTTACATCTATAGTGGGGAAAGTATTGGAAGGTATTCTAAGAGATAGTATTCAGAAGTTCCTTGAAACCAATAAGGTCATTAAAAGGAATCAACATGGGTTTATGAAGGACAGATCCTGTCAAACCAACTTACTTGGCTTTTATGAAACAGTAAGCGCAAACCTAGATCAGGGTAAAGACGTGGATGTAATCTTTTTAGACTTTGCCAAAGCGTTCGATACTGTACCACACAGACTTATATACAAGCTACAAGAATCAGGGCTAGGAAGCACAATATGCACTTGGGTCAAAAACTGGTAAGATAATAGGAAGCAGCGCGTTGTGGTTAATGGATCTTTTTCAACTTGGACTGAAGTGCTAAGTGGTGTGCTGCAAGGCTCAGTATTAGGACCGCTATTGTTCAATATTTTCATTAACGACCTAACAGAAGGTCTAGAGAGCATGGTGTCAATTTTTGCAGATGATACCAAATTGTGTAAGGCTATAAATACAGAGGAGGATGCAGAGTCTCTTCAGAACGACTTAGTTAAATTAGAAGCATGGGCAGCCAAATGGAGAATGCGCTTCAACACAGACAAGTGTAAGGTAATGCACTGTGGTAACAAGAACAAAAATTACACCTACCTACTAAATGGAGTAAAATTAGGGGATTCTGTACTGGAAAAGGACTTAGGTGTCCTCATAGATAGCAAGCTAAGCAGTAGTACCCAAAGTAGGACTGCAGCAAAGAAGGCTAATAAGATATTAGCATGCATAAAACGGGGTATTGATGCTAGGGACGAGAGTATTATACTCCCGTTATATAAATCACTAGTGAGGCTACACCTTGAATACTGTGTACAGTTCTGGGCACCGTACTACAAAAAGGATATCCTGGAGCTTGAAAAGGTATAGAGGAGGGCGACCAAACTAATTAAGGGCATGGAGACGATGGAATACAAGGAAAGGCTTGAAAGACTAGGCATGTTTACATTAGAAAAGCGGAGACTAAGAGGGGATATGATCAACATCTACAAATATATAAGGGGACAATACAAAGAGCTTGCGAGGGACCTGTTTTTGGTTAGATCAACACAGAGGACTCGTGGACACTCGCTCAGGTTAGAGGAGAGGAGATTCCGCACAATACGTCGTAAAGGCTTTTTCACGGTAAGGACAATACGTGTTTGGAATTCCCTGCCCGAGGGAGTTGTAATGGCGGAATCTGTCAACACCTTTAAAAATGGGTTAGATAAATTCCTATTGGATAAGGATATCCAGGGGTATGGTGCATAGTCATGCCCTATAGTTACTATAAAAAGGGATAAAATGCAACGGCTGACAGCAGCATCAGTCAGAAATTTTAGTCAAATCATCATGCATAGGAGACCACAAATAGGTTGAACTCGATGGACAATTGTCTTTTTTCAACCTCAGATACTATGTTACAGTCACATCGCACCATATGGCACAAGACACTACTATCCATGGCGCTAAGTGGTACCAGTCACATCGCACCATATGGCACAAGACACTACTATCCATGGCGCTAAGTGGTACCAGTCACATCGCACTATATGGCACAAGACACTACTATCCATGGCGCTAAGTGGCACCAGTCACATCGCACCATATGGCACAAGACACTACTATCCATGGCACTAAGTGGCACCAGTCACATCGCACCATATGGCACAAGACACTACTATCCATGGCACTAAGTGGCACCAGTCACATCGCACCAAATGGCACAAGACACTACTATCCATGGCACTAAGTGGCACCAGTCACATCGCACCATATGGCACAAGACACTACTATCCATGGCACTAAGTGGCTCCAGTCACATCGCACCATATGGCACAAGACACTACTATCCATGGCGCTAAGTGGCACCAGTCACATCGCACCATATGGCACAAGACACTACTATCCATGGCACTAAGTGGCACCAGTCACATCGCACCATATGGCACAAGACACTACTATCCATGGCGCTAAGTGGTACCAGTCATATCGCACCATATGGCACAAGACACTACTATCCATGGCGCTAAGTGGTACCAGTCATATCGCACCATATGGCACAAGACACTACTATCCATGGCACTAAGTGGCACCAGTCACATCGCACCATATGGCACAAGACACTACTATCCATGGCACTAAGTGGCACCAGTCACATCGCACCATATGGCACAAGACACTACTATCCATGGCACTAAGTGGCACCAGTCACATCGCACCATATGGCACAAGACACTACTATCCATGGCACTAAGTGGCACCAGTCACATCGCACCATATGGCACAAGACACTACTATCCATGGCACTAAGTGGCACCAGTCACATCGCACCATATGGCACAAGACACTACTATCCATGGCGCTAAGTGGCACCAGTCACATCGCACCATATGGTACAAGACACTACTATCCATGGCACTAAGTGCACCAGTCATATCGCACCATATGGCACAAGACACTACTATCCATGGCACTAAGTGGCACCAGTCATATCGCACCATATGGCACAAGACACTACTATCCATGGCGCTAAGTGGTACCAGTCATATCGCACCATATGGCACAAGACACTACTATCCATGGCGCTAAGTGGTACCAGTCATATCGCACCATATGGCACAAGACACTACTATCCATGGCACTAAGTGGTACCAGTCACATCGCACCATATGGCACAAGACACTACTATCCATGGCACTAAGTGGTACCAGTCACATCGCACCATATGGCACAAGACACTACTATCCATGGCACTAAGTGGTACCAGTCACATCGCACCATATGGCACAAGACACTACTATCCATGGCACTAAGTGGTACCAGTCACATCGCACCATATGGCACAAGACACTACTATCCATGGCGCTAAGTGGTACCAGTCACATCGCACCATATGGCACAAGACACTACTATCCATGGCACTAAGTGCACCAGTCATATCGCACCAGATGGCACAAGACACTACTTACTATCCATGGCACTAAGTGCACCAGTCATATCGCACCAGATGGCACAAGACACTACTATCCATGGTGCTAAGTGGCACCAGTCATATCGCACCATATGGCACAAGACACTACTTCATTCAGGACACATCTGTATTTTTATCCTTTATCTGATTACAATTCACAGTTCCCATAGTTGTCAATGTTTTAGACTGATCTGCAGGGGCATGTACCGTAAGCACGGACCTGACAGCGCTCACTGAACTATCACCTTCAATAAGCATAAAACGCATAAGATACTAAGATGCTGAGAATGGTGTGCAGTGTAAGGTGAGCAGGGTAGGAGCAGGGTAAGGTGAGCAGGGTAGGAGCAGTGTGCAGGGTAAGGTGAGCAGGGTAGGAGCAGTGTGCATGTTAAGGTGTGCAGTGTGCAGGGTAAGGTATGCAGTGTTCAGGGTAAGGTGAGCAGGGTAGGAGCAGAGTGCAGGGTAAGGTGTGCATGTTAAGGTGTGCAGTGTGCAGGGTAATGTGTGCAATGCAAGGTGAACAGTGTGCAGGGTAAAGTGTGCAGGGTAAGGTGTGCAGTGTGCAGGGTAAGGTGAGCAGTGTGCAGGGTAAGGTGAGCAGTGTGCAGGGTAAGGTGAGCAGTGTGCAGGGTAAGGGTAAGGTGAGCAGTGTGCAGGGTGAGGTGTGCAGTGTACAGGGTAAGGTGAGCAGTGTGCAGGGTAAGGGTAAGGTGAGCAGTGTGCAGGGTAAGGTGAGCAGTGTGCAGGGTGAGGTGAGCAGTGTGCAGGGTGAGGTGAGCAGTGTGCAGGGTGAGGTGAGCAGTGTGCAGGGTAAGGGTAAGGTGAGCAGTGTGCAGGGTAAGGTGAGCAGTGTGCAGGGTAAGGTGAGCAGTGTGCAGGGTAAGGGTAAGGTGAGCAGTGTGCAGGGTGAAGGTGAGCAGTGTGCAGGGTAAGGTGAGCAGTGTGCAGGGTAAGGTGAGCAGTGTGCAGGGTAAGGTGTGCAGGGTAAGGTGAGCAGTGTGCAGGGTAAGGGTAAGGTGAGCAGTGTGCAGGGTGAGGTGTGCAGGGTAAGGTGAGCAGTGTGCACGGTAAGGTGAGCAGTGTGCAGGGTAAGGTGAGCATTGTGCAGGGTAAGGTGAGCAGTGTGCAGGGTAAGGGTAAGGTGAGCAGTGTGCAGGGTAAGGGTAAGGTGAGCAGTGTGCAGGGTAAGGGTAAGGTGAGCAGTGTGCAGGGTAAGGTGAGCAGTGTGCAGGGTAAGGTGAGCAGTGTGCAGGGTAAGGGTAAGGTGAGCAGTGTAAAGGGTGAGGTGAGCAGTGTGCAGGGTAAGGTGAGCAGTGTGCAGGGTAAGGTGAGCAGTGTGCAGGGTAAGGTGAGCAGTGTGCAGAGTAAGGTGAGCAGTGTGCAGAGTAAGGTGAGCAGGGTAAGGTGAGCAGTGTGCAGGGTAAGGTGAGCAGTGTGCAGGGTAAGGTGTGCAGTGTACAGGGTGAGGTGAGCAGTGTGCAGGGTAAGGTGAGCAGTGTGCAGGGTAAGGTGAGCAGTGTGCAGGGTAAGGTGAGCAGTGTACATGGGGGGTAATTCCAAGTTGATCGCAGCAGGAAATTTTTTAGCAGTTGGGCAAAATCATGTGCACTGCAGGGGGGGCAGATATAACATGTGCAGAGAGAGTTAGATTTGGGTGTGGTGTGTTCAATCTGCAATCTAAATTGCAGTGTAAAAAATAAGAATTTACTTACCGATAATTCTATTTCTCATAGTCCGTAGTGGATGCTGGGAACTCCGTAAGGACCATGGGGAATAGCGGCTCCGCAGGAGACTGGGCACAAAAGTAAAAGCTTTAGGACTAGCTGGTGTGCACTGGCTCCTCCCCCTATGACCCTCCTCCAAGCCTCAGTTAGGATACTGTGCCCGGACGAGCGTACACAATAAGGAAGGATTTTGAATCCCGGGTAAGACTCATACCAGCCACACCAATCACACTGTACAACCTGTGATCTGAACCCAGTTAACAGCATGATAACAGAGGAGCCTCTGAAAAGATGGCTCACAACAATAATAACCCGATTTTTGTAACAATAACTATGTACACGTATTGCAGACAATCCGCACTTGGGATGGGCGCCCAGCATCCACTACGGACTATGAGAAATAGAATTATCGGTAAGTAAATTCTTATTTTCTCTGACGTCCTAGTGGATGCTGAGAACTCCGTAAGGACCATGGGGATTATACCAAAGCTCCCAAACGGGCGGGAGAGTGCGGATGACTCTGCAGCACCGAATGAGAGAACTCCAGGTCCTCCTCAGCCAGGGTATCGAATTTGTAAAATTTAGCAAACGTGTTTGCCCCTGACCAAGTAGCTGCTCGGCAAAGTTGTAAAGCCGAGACCCCTCGGGCAGCCGCCCAAGATGAGCCCACCTTCCTTGTGGAATGGGCTTTTACAGATTTTGGCTTTGGCAGGCCTGCCACAGAATGTGCAAGCTGAATCGTACTACAAATCCAACGAGCAATCGTCTGCTTAGAAGCAGGAGCACCCAGCTTGTTGGGTGCATACAGGATAAACAGCGAGTCAGATTTTCTGACTCCAGCCGTCCTGGAAACATATATTTTCAGGGCCCTGACTACGTCCAGCAACTTGGAGTCCTCCAAGTCCCTAGTAGCCGCAGGCACCACAATAGGCTGGTTCATGTGAAACGCTGAAACCACCTTAGGGAGAAATTGAGGGCGAGTCCTCAGTTCTGCCCTGTCTGAATGAAAAATTAGGTAAGGGCTTTTATATGATAAAGCCGCCAATTCTGAGACACGCCTGGCTGAAGCCAGGGCTAACAGCATGACCACTTTCCATGTGAGATATTTTAATTCCACAGTGGTGAGTGGTTCAAACCAATGTGACTTTAGGAGACTCAACACTACATTGAGATCCCAAGGTGCCACTGGAGGCACAAAAGGAGGCTGTATATGCAGTACCCCTTTGACAAACGTCTGAACTTCAGGCACTGAAGCCAGTTCTTTTTGGAAGAATATTGACAGGGCCGAAATTTGAACCTTAATGGACCCTAATTTTAGGCCCATAGATAGTCCTGTTTGCAGGAAATGCAGGAAACGACCCAGTTGAAATTCCTCTGTAGGGGCCTTCTTGGCCTCACACCACGCAACATATTTTCGCCAAATGCGGTGATAATGTTTCGCGGTTACATCCTTCCTGGCCTTGATCAGGGTAGGGATGACGTCATCTGGAATGCCTTTTTCCTTCAGGATCCGGCGTTCAACCTCCATGCCGTCAAACGCAGCCGCGGTAAGTCTTGGAACAGACAAGGTCCCTGCTGGAGCAGGTCCTTTCTTAGAGGTAGAGGCCACGGGTCCTCCGTGAGCATCTCTTGAAGTTCCGGGTACCAGGTCCTCCTTGGCCAATCCGGAGCCACGAGTATAGTTCTTACTCCTCTCCTTCTTATGATTCTCAATACTTTGGGTATGAGAGGCAGAGGAGGGAACACATACACTGACTGGTACACCCACGGTGTTACCAGAGCGTCCACCGCTATCGCCTGAGGGTCCCTTGACCTGGCGCAATATCTGTCTAGTTTCTTGTTGAGGCGAGACGCCATCATGTCCACCTTTGGTTTTTCCCAACGGTTTACAATCACGTGGAAGACTTCTGGGTGAAGTCCCCACTCCCCCGGGTGGAGGTCGTGTCTGCTGAGGAAGTCTGCTTCCCAGTTGTCCACTCCCGGAATGAACACCGCTGACAGTGCTATCACATAATTTTCCGCCCAGCAAAGAATTCTTGCAGCTTCTGCCATTGCCCTCCTGCTTCTTGTGCCGCCCTGTCTGTTTACGTGGGCGACTGCCGTGATGTTGTCCGATTGGATCAATACCGACTGACCCTGAAGCAGAGGCCTTGCTTGACTTAGGGCATTGTAAATTGCCCTTAGTTCCAGGATATTTATGTGAAGAGACGTTTCCATGCTTGACCACAAGCCCTGGAAATTTCTTCCCTGTGTGACTGCTCCCCAGCCTCTCAGGCTGGCATCCGTGGTCACCAGAATCCAGTCCTGAATGCCGAATCTGCGGCCCTCTAGAAGATGAGCACTCTGCAACCACCACAGGAGAGACACCCTTGTCCTTGGAGATAGGGTTATCCGCTGATGCATCTGAAGATGCGATCCGGACCATTTGTCCAGCAGATCCCACTGAAAAGTTCTTGCATGGAATCTTCCGAATGGAATCGCTTCGTAAGAAGCCACCATCTTTCCCAGGACCCTTGTGCATTGATGCACTGACACTTGTCCTGGTTTCAGGAGGTTCCTGACTAGCTCGGATAACTCCCTGGCCTTCTCCTCCGGGAGAAACACCTTTTTATGGACTGTGTCCAGAATCATCCCTAGGAACAGTAGACGTGTTGTTGGAATCAACTGCGATTTTGGAATATTTAGAATCCACCCGTGCTGACGTAGCACTACCTGAGATAGTGCTACTCCGACCTCTAACTGTTCCCTGGACCTTGCCCTTATCAGGAGATCGTCCAAGTAAGGGATAATTAAGACGCCTTTTCTTCGAAGAAGAATCATCATTTCGGCCATTACCTTGGTAAAGACCCGTGGTGCCGTGGACAATCCAAACGGCAGCGTCTGAAACTGATAATGACAGTTTTGTACCACAAACCTGAGGTACCCTTGGTGAGAAGGGTAGATTGGGACATGGAGATAAGCATCTTTGATGTCCAGAGACACCATATAGTCCCCTTCTTCCAGGTTCGCTATCACTGCTCTGAGTGACTCCATCTTGAATTTGAACCTTTTTATGTAAGTGTTCAATGATTTCAGATTTAAAATCGGTCTCACCGAGCCGTCCGGCTTCGGTACCACAAACAGCGTGGAGTAATACCCCTTTCCCTGTTGTAGGAGGGGTACCTTGATTATCACCTGCTGGGAATACAGCTTGTGAATAGCTTCCAATACTGCCTCCTTGTCGGAGGGAGACGTTGGTAGAGCAGACTTCAGGAACCGGCGAGGGGGAGACGTCTCAAATTCCAATTTGTACCCCTGTGATACTACCTGCAGGATCCAGGGGTCCACTTGCGAGTGAGCCCATCGCGCGCTGAAATTTTTGAGACGGGCCCCCACCGTGCCTGAGTCCGCTTGTAAAGCCCCAGCGTCATGCTGAAGACTTGGCAGAAGTGGGGGAGGGCTTCTGATCCTGGGAAGAGGCTGTCTGCTGCAGTCTTTTTCCCCTTCCTCTGCCCCGGGGCAGAAATGAGTGGCCTTTTGCCCGCTTGCCCTTATGGGGACGAAAGGACTGAGTTTGAAAAGACGGTGTCTTTTTCTGCTGAGAGGTGACCTGGGGTAAAAAGGTGGATTTCCCAGCCGTCGCCGTGGCCACCAGGTCCGATAGACCGACCCCAAATAACTCCTCCCCTTTATACGGCAATACTTCCATATGCCGTTTGGAATCCGCATCACCTGACCACTGTCGTGTCCATAAACTTCTTCTGGCAGAAATGGACAGCGCACTTACTCTTGATGCCAGGGTGCAAATATCCCTCTGTGCATCTCGCATATATAGTAATGCATCCTTTAAATGCTCTATAGTCAATAATATACTGTCCCTATCCAGGGTATCAACATTTTCAGTCAGGGAATCCGACCAAGCCACTCCAGCGCTGCACATCCAGGCTGAGGCGATTGCTGGTCGTAGTATAACACCAGTATGTGTGTATATACCTTTTAAGATATTTTCCAGCCTTCTATCAGCTGGTTCCTTGAGAGCGGCCGTATCAGGAGACGGTAACGCCACTTGTTTTGATAAGCGTGTGAGCGCCTTATCTACCCTAGGGGGTGTTTCCCAACGCGCCCTAACCTCTGGCGGGAAAGGGTATAATGCCAATAATTTATTAGAAATCAGCAGTTTTTTATCGGGGGAAACCCACGCTTTGTCACACACCTCATTTAATTCATCTGATTCAGGAAAAACTATGGGTAGTTTTTTCACACCCCACATAATACCCCTTTTTGTGGTACTTGTAGTATCAGAAATGTTCAAAGCCTCCTTCATTGCCGTGATCATGTAACGTGTGGCCCTACTGGACATTACGTTTGTCTCGTCACCGTCGACGCTGGAGTCAGTATCCGTGTCTGGGTCTGTGTCGACCATCTGAGGTAACGGGCGCTTTAGAGCCCCTGACGGTGTTTGAGACGCCTGGACAGGCACTAACTGATTTGCCGGCTGTCTCATGTCGTCAACAGTTTTTTGCAAAGTGCTGACACTGTCACGTAATTCCTTCCATACGACCATCCAGTCAGGTGTCGACTCCCTAGGGGGTGACATCACTATTACAGGCAATTGCTCCGCCTCCACATCATTTTCCTCCTCATACATGTCGACACAATCGTACCGACACACAGCACACACACAGGGAATGCTCTGATAGAGGACAGGACCCCACGAGCCCTTTGGGGAGACAGAGGGAGAGTTTGCCAGCACACACCAGAGCGCTATATATATACAGGGATAACCTTATATAAGTGTTTCTCCATTCTATAGCTGCTGTATTTGTATTATCTGCCAATTAGTGCCCCCCCTCTCTTGTTTTACCCTGATTCTGTAGCAGGACTGCAGGGGAGAGTCAGGGAGCCGTCCTTCCAGCGGAGCTGTGAGGGAAAATGGCGCTTGTGTGCTGAGGAGATAGGCTCCGCCCCCTTTTCGGCGGCCTTTTCTCCCGCTTTTTTTTTTTAGGAAAACTGGCAGGGGTTAAATGCATCCATATAGCCCAGGAGCTATATGTGATGCATTTCTTTAGCCATATAAGGTTTAAAACGTGTTTTATTGCGTCTCAGGGCGCTCCCCCCCAGCGCCCTGCACCCTCAGTGACCGGAGTGTGAAGTGTGCTGAGAGCAATGGCGCACAGCTGCAGTGCTGTGCGCTACCTTATTGAAGACAGGAACGTCTTCTGCCGCCGATTTTTCTGGACCTCTTCGCTCTTCTGGCTCTGTAAGGGGGCCGGCGGCGCGGCTCCGGGACCCATCCAAGCTGAGCCTGTGATCGTCCCTCTGGAGCTAATGTCCAGTAGCCAAGAAGCCCAATCCACTCTGCATGCAGGTGAGTTCGCTTCTTCTCCCCTTAGTCCCACGATGCAGTGAGCCTGTTGCCAGCAGGTCTCACTGAAAATAAAAAACCTATTTAAACTTTTACTCTAAGCAGCTCAGGAGAGCCACCTAGATTGCACCCTTCTCGGCCGGGCACAAAAATCTAACTGAGGCTTGGAGGAGGGTCATAGGGGGAGGAGCCAGTGCACACCAGCTAGTCCTAAAGCTTTTACTTTTGTGCCCAGTCTCCTGCGGAGCCGCTATTCCCCATGGTCCTTACGGAGTTCCCAGCATCCACTAGGACGTCAGAGAAATAAAGCAGCCAGTATTTACCCTGCATAGAAACAAAATAACCCACCCAAACCTAACTGCCTCCCCTGCAGTGCACATGGTTTTGCCCAACTGCTAACAAAATTCCTGCTGCGATCAACTTAGAATTACCCCCACGGTGAGGCGTGAAGTGTGCTGGGTAAGGTGTGCTTTGTGCACGGTGAGGTGTGCAGGGTAAGGTGTGCGGTGAGCAGTGTAAGGTGTGCAGTGTGCAGGGTAAGGTGAGCAATGTGCAGGGTAAGGTGTGCAGTGTGCAGGGTAAGGTGTGCAGTGTGCAGGGTAAGGTGTGCAGTGTGCAGGGTAAGGTGTGCGGTGAGCAGTATAAGGTGTTCAGGGTGAGGTGTGCACGGTGAGGAGAGCAGTGTGCAGGGTAAGGTGTGCAGTGTAAGGTGAGCAGTGTGCAGGATAAGATGTGTAGTGTAAGGTGTGCGGTGAGCAGTATAAGGTGTGCAGGGTAAGGTGTGCAATGTGCACGGTGAGGTAAGCAGTGTGCAGGGTAAGGTGTGCAGTGTGCAGGTTAAGGTGAGCAGTGTGCAGGTTAAGGTGAGCAGTGTGCAGGATAAGGTGAGCAGTGTGCAGGATAAGGTGTGCAGTGTGCAGGATAAGGTGTGCAGTGTGCAGGATAAGGTGTGCAGTGTGCAGGATAAAGGTGTGCAGTGTGCAGGATAAAGGTGTGCAGTATAAAGGTGTGCAGTGTGCAGGATAAAGGTGTGCGGTGAGCAGGATAAGGTGTGCAGTGTGCAGGGTAAGGTGTGCAATGTGCACGGTGAGGTGAGCAGTGTGCAGGGTAAGGTGAGCAGTGTGCAGGTTAAGGTGAGCAGTGTGCAGGATAAGGGAGGTCATTCCGAGTTGTTCGCTCGCAAGGCGATTTTAGCAGAGTTGCTCACGCTAAGCCGCCGCCTACTGGGAGTGAATCTTAGCATCTTAAAATTGCGAACGATGTATTCGCAATATTGCGATTACACACCTCGTAGCAGTTTCTGAGTAGCTTCAGGCTTACTCGGCATCTGCGATCAGTTCAGTGCTTGTCGTTCCTGGTTTGACGTCACAAACACTCCCAGCGTTCGCCCAGACACTCCTCCGTTTCTCCGGCCACTCCTGCGTTTTTTCCGGAAACGGTAGCGTTTTTTCCCACACGCCCATAAAACGGCCTGTTTCCGCCCAGAAACACCCATTTCCTGTCAATCACACTACGATCGCCTGAGCGAAGAAAAAGCCGTGAGTAAAAATCCTAACTTCATAGCAAATTTACTTGGCGCAGTCGCAGTGCGGACATTGCGCATGCGCACTAAGCGGAAAATCGCTGCGATGCGATGAAATTTACCGAGCGAACAACTCGGAATGAGGGCCAAGGTGTGCAGTGTAAGGTGTGTGGTGAGCAGTATAAGGTGTGCAGGGTAAGGCGAGCAGTGTGCAGGGTGAGGTGTGCAGGGTAAGGTGTGCAGTGTTCAGGGTAAGGTGTGCAGTGTGCACGGTGAGGTGTGCAGGGTATGGTGTGCAGTGTGAGGTGTGCAGGGTAAGGTGTGTAGTGTGAGGTGCGCAGGGTAAGGTGTGTAGTGTGAGGTGCGCAGGGTAAGGTGAGCAGTGTGTAGGGTGAGGTGTGCAGGGTAAGGTAGCAGTGTGCTGGATGAGGTGTGCAGTGTGCTGGGTAATGTGTGCAGTGAGCAGTATAAGGTGTGCAGGGTAAGGTGAGCAGTGTGTAGGGTGAGGTGTGCAGGGTAAAGTGAGCAGGGTGAGGTGTGCAGTGTGCATGGTAAGGTGAGCAGGGTGAGGTGTGCAGGGTAATGTGAGCAGGGTGAGGTGTGCAGTGTAAGGTGAGCAGTGTGTAGGGTAGGGTGAGGTGTGCAGGGTGAGGTGTACAGTGTGCAGTGTGAGGTGAGCAGTGTGCACGGTGAGGTGTGCAGGGTAATGTGAGCAGAGTGCAGGGTGAGGTGTGCAGGGTGAGGTGAGCAGTATGCAGGGTGAGGTGAGCAGTGTGCAGGGTAAGGTGAGCAGTGTGTAGGGTGAGGTGTGCAGGGTAAGGTGAGCAGTGTGTAGGGTGAGGTGTGCAGGGTAAGGTGAGCAGTGTGTAGGGTGAGGTGAGCAGTGTGCAGGATAAGGTGTGCAGTGTGTAGGGTGAGGTGTGCAGGGTGAGGTGTGCAGGGTAAGGTGAGCAGGGTGCAGGGTGAGGTGTGCAGTGTGAGGTGAGCAGTGTGCAGGGTAAGGTGAGCAGTGTGCGGGGTGAGGTGTGCAGTGTGCAGGGTAAGGTGAGCAGTGTGCGCGGTGAGGTGTGCAGTGTGAGGTGAGCAGTGTGCAGGGTAAGGTGAGCAGTGTGTAGGTTGAGGTGTGCAGTATGCACGGTGAGGTGTGCAATGTGCAGGGTAAGGTGTGCAGGGTAATGTGAGCAGTGTGAGGTGTACAGTGTGCAGGGTAAGGTGAGCAGTGTGTAGGGTGAGGTGTGCAGTGTGCAGGGTGAGGTGAGCAGTGTGTAGGATGAGGTGTGCAGGGTAAGGTGAGCAGTGTGAGGTGTGCAGTGTGAGGTGAGCAGTGTGCAGGGTGAGGTGTGCAGTGTGAGGTGAGCAGTGTGCAGGATGAGGTGAGCAGGGTGAGGTGAGCAGGGTGAGGTGAGCAGTGTGTAGGGTAAGGTGTGCAGTGTGTAGGGTAAGGTGTGCAGTGTAGGGTGAGGTGTGCAGTGTGCACGGTAAGGTGTGCAGGGTGAGGTGAGCAGTGTGCAGGGTAATGTGAGCGGTGAGCAGTGTGCAGGGTGAGGTGAACAGTGTGCAGGGTAAGGTGTGCAGGGTGAGGTGAGCAGTGTGCAGGGTAAGGTGAGCAGGGTGAGGTGTGCAGTGTAAGGTGAGCAGTGTGCAGGGTGAGGTGAGCAGTGTGCAGGGTGAGGTGAGCAGTGTGCAGGGTGAGGTGAGCAGTGTGTAGGGTGAGGTGTGCAGTGTGCACGGTGAGGTGTGCAGTGTACAGGGTGAGGTGAGCAGGGTGAGGTGTGCAGTGTAAGGTGAGCAGTGTGCAGGGTAAGGTGAGAGGTGTGCAGGGTAAGGTGAGCAGGATGAGGTGTGCAGGGTAAGGTGAGCAGTGTGCAGGATGAGGTGTGCAGGGTAAGGTGAGCAGTGTGCACTGCTGTGCAGGGTGAGGTGAGCAGTGTGCAGGGTAAGGTGAGCAGGGTGAGGTGTGTAGGATAAGGGGAATAACACTGCACTGGCTGATACAGGAAATATGTGTTATACAGGATGCTGCACACAGGCCACACACACCTGTCTCCCGGCTCACCCCAACTCATGTCTCCCTGATTATCATTGTTTGTGCAAACATCCCTATATATATACTATTGTGTATGCAGCGTATATGGTGCACCTTGCTCCCCTCTGGTGCTGCACTGGTTAATGTCCTGCCTCCCCCCTCCCGCACTGTGCACAGCCCCCGCCTCACTTACACTGCAGAGTCAGACCCCTCAGGTGACCACGGGGGGGTGAGCTCCTGGGCATGGGGTCTCCCGGGGCAGCAGACAGGCAGTGACTGGTGCATGTGCCAGGGAAGGAAATTCCAGCCAACCCAGGAACCAGTTCCTGCACACAATGCCCTGGCTGCAGCACTCTGGGAAATGTAGTTCTCTGTTATTATCACTGTGTGTATGTCTGCCAGCAGCCCTGGGGAGTAAGGGGCACATGTCACTGCTGGCCCTGGGTGTATGGGGAATGGGGCACAACATGAGCCATGCAGATGAATAACTGGCACTGTTACATTATTACACAGTCAGAGGAGGTGCATGCATTATTACATAGAGCTGGTGCATGCATTATTACACAGAGCTGGTGCATGCATTATTACACAGAGCTGGTGCATGCATTATTACATAGAGCTGGTGCATGCATTATTACACAGAGCTGGTGCATGCATTATTACACAGTGCTGGTGCATGCATTATTACACAGAGCTGGTGCATGCATTATTACACAGTGCTGGTGCATGCATTATTACACAGAGCTGGTGCATGCATTATTACACAGCTGGTGCATGCATTATTACACAGAGCTGGTGCATGCTTTATTACATAGAGCTGGTGCATGCATTATTACACACAGCTGGTGCATGCATTATTACACAGAGCTGGTGCATGCATTATTACACAGAGCTAGTGCATGCATTATTACACAGCTGGTGCATGCATTATTACACAGAGCTGGTGCATGCATTATTACACAGAGCTGGTGCATGCATTATTACACAGAGCTGGTGCATGCATTATTACACAGAGCTGGTGCATGCATTATTACACAGTCAGAGCTGGTGCATGTATTATTACACAGAGCTAGTGCATGCATTATTACACAGAGCTGGTGCATGCATTATTACATAGAGCTGGTGCATGCATTATTACACAGTCAGAGCTGGTGCATGCATTATTACACAGAGCTGGTGCATGTATTATTACACAGTCAGAGCTGGTGCATGCATTATTACACAGAGCTGGTGCATGCATTATTACATAGAGCTGGTGCATGCATTATTACACAGTCAGAGCTGGTGCATGCATTATTACATAGAGCTGGTGCATGCATTATTACACAGTCAGAGCTAGTGCGTGCATTACTACATAGAGCTGGTGCATGCATTATTGCACAGTCAGAGCTGGTGCATGCATAAATTACACAGTCATAGCTGGTCCATGCATTATCACACAGAGCTGGTGCATGCATTATTACATAGAGCTGCTGCATGCATTATTACACAGAGCTAGTGCATGCATTATTACATAGAGCTGGTGAATGCATTATCACATAGAGCTGGTGCATGCATTATCACACAGTCATAGCTGGTCCATGCATTATTACACAGAGCTGGTGCATGTATTATTACACAGTCAGAGCTAGTGCATTCATTATTATACAGAGCTGGCGAATGCATTATTACACAGTCAGAGCTGGTGCATGCATTATTACACAGTCAGAGTTGGTGCATGCATTATTACACAGTCAGAGTTGGTGCATGCATTATTACACAGTCAAAGTTGGTGCATGCATTATTACACAGTCAAAGTTGGTGCATGCATTATTACACAGTCAGAGTTGGTGCATGCATTATTACACAGTCAGAGCTGGTGCATGCATTATTACACAGAGCTGGTGCATGCATTATTACACAGTCAGAACTGGTGCATGCATTATTACACAGTCGGAGCTGGTGTATGTATTATTACACAGTCGGAGCTGGTGCATGTATTATTACACAGTCGGAGCTGGTGCATGTATTATTACACAGTCGGAGCTGGTGCATGTATTATTAAACAGTCAGAGCTGGTGCATGCATTATTACACAGTCAGAGCTGGTGCATGCATTATTACACAGTCAGCTGGTGCATGCATTATTACATAGAGCTGGTACATGCATTATTACACAGTCAGAGCTGGTGCATGCATTATTACACAGTCAGAGTTGGTGCATGCATTATTACACAGTCAGAGTTGGTGCATGCATTATTACACAGTCAAAGTTGGTGCATGCATTATTACACAGTCAAAGTTGGTGCATGCATTATTACACAGTCAGAGTTGGTGCATGCATTATTACACAGTCAGAGCTGGTGCATGCATTATTACACAGAGCTGGTGCATGCATTATTACACAGTCAGAACTGGTGCATGCATTATTACACAGTCGGAGCTGGTGTATGTATTATTACACAGTCGGAGCTGGTGCATGTATTATTACACAGTCGGAGCTGGTGCATGTATTATTACACAGTCGGAGCTGGTGCATGTATTATTAAACAGTCAGAGCTGGTGCATGCATTATTACACAGTCAGAGCTGGTGCATGCATTATTACACAGTCAGCTGGTGCATGCATTATTACATAGAGCTGGTACATGCATTATTACACAGTCAGAGCTGGTGCATGCATTTTTACATATAGCTGGTGCATGCATTTTCTCTTACGTCCTAGAGGATGCTGGGGACTCCGTAAGGACCATGGGGTATAGACGGGCTCCGCAGGAGACATGGGCACTATAAAGAACTTTTAGTATGGGTGTGCACTGGCTCCTCCCTCTATGCCCCTCCTCCAGACCTCAGTTAGATCTTGTGCCCAGAGGAGACTGGATGCATTACAGGGGAGCTCTCCAGAGTTTCTCTGAAAAAATAATTTTGTTAGGTTTTTTATTTTCAGGGAGCTCTGCTGGCAACAGGCTCCCTGCATCGTGGGACTGAGGAGAGAGAAGCAGCCCTACTTAACTGATAGGCTCTGCTTCTTAGGCTACTGGACACCATTAGCTCCAGAGGGAGTCGGAACGCAGGTCTCACCCTGCCGTTCGTCCCGGAGCCGCGCCACCGTCCTCCTCGCAGAGCCGGAAGATAGAAGCCGGGTGAGTATAAGAAGAAAAGAAGACTTCAGGGCGGCAGAAAACTTCAGATCTTCACTGAGGTAAGCGCGCAGCGGTAACGCTGCGCGCCATTGCTCCCACACACTACACACACAGAACGGGCACTGATGGGTGCAGGGCGCAGGGGGGGAGGCACCCTGGGCAGCAATAAACCTCTGTCTGGCAATAAAAAGGGTACATTAGGCTGCGGAGGCAGTAAATTAATAGTTCCCCCGCCATTTTTGTATATTGAAGCGGGACCGAAGCCCGCCGCTCGAGGGGGCAGAGCTTGATCCCTCAGCACTAACCAGCGCCATTTTCTCCACAGAACGCTGCAGAGAGGCTGGCTCCCCGGACTCTCCCCTGCTAAACTCGGTGACAGAGGGCTGAAAAGAGGGGGGGGGGGGCATGTTTAAAGCGCAGTGAGTATATAACATTGAGTATATATATATATATATATATATATATATATAGCGACATCTGGGTTGTTCCAGTGTAAGTTTGGCGCTGGGTGTGTGCTGGCATACTCTCTCTCTGTCTCCCCAAAGGATCTTGGTGGGGAATTATCCCCTTGTAGATATATCCCTGTGTGTGTGGGGGTGTCGGTAGGTGCGTGTCGACATGTCTGAAGCGGAAGGCTTGTCTAAGGAGGAGGTGGAGCAGATGTGTGATGTGTGACCGTCGGCAATGCCGACTCAGGATTGGATGGACATGTGGCATATGTTAAATGCGAGTGTGGTCTCATTACATAAAAGACTGGACAAAGCAGAGTCCAGGGAGAACACAGAGAGTCAATCCACGGATTGGACTGGGTCACAGGGCCCTTCTGGGTCTCAAAAACGTCCCCTATCCCAATTAGTGGACACTGGTACCAACACGGATTCTGACTCCAGTGTCGACTACGATGATGTAAAATTACACCCAAAGGTGTCAAAAAGTATTCACTGTATGATTATTGCAATAAAAGATGTTTTGCATATAACTGTCCCTGACACGAGGGTGCGCATGTTTAAGGAAAAGAAACCTGAGGTAACCTTTCCCCCATCTCATGAGCTGAACGAGTTGTTTGAAAAAGCTTGGGAAACTCCAGATATAAAACTGCAGATTCCCAAAAGGATTCTTATGGTGTATCCTTTCCCTGCACAGGACAGGGTACGTTGGGAATCCTCTCCCAGGGTGGACAAGGCTTTAACGCGCCTGTCCAAGAAGGTGGCACTGCCATCTCCGGACACGGCAGCCCTCAAGGATCCTGCTGATCGCAGACAGCAGACTACTTTAAAGTCTATTTATGCGCATACAGGTGCTTTGCTCAGACCGACAATAGCATCGGCATGGGTATGTAGCGCAGTTGCAGCATGGACAGATCCCTTGTCAACTGACCTTGATACCCTAGACAGGGATACCATTTTATTAACCTTAGCCCACATTAAAGACGCAGTCTTATATATGAGAGACGCACAAAGGGACGTTGGGCTGCTGGGTTCCAGAGCCAATGCCATGGCTATTTCTGCGAGACGAGCTCTATGGACCCGCCAATGGACGGGTGATGCAGACTCGAAGAAGCATATGGAGGTTTTACCTTACAAGGGTGAAGTCTTGTTTGGGGAGGGGCTCGCGGACCTGGTTTCAACAGCTACCGCGGGTAAATCTACCTTTTTACCTTTTGTTCCCCCACAGCAAAAGAAAACTCCACAGTATCAGATGCAGTCCTTTCGGTCGCATAAGTCCAGAAGAGGTCGGGGTTCCTCCTTCCTTGCCAGAGGTAAGGGTAGAGGGAAAAGAACGCCAGCTTCGGCTAGTTCCCAGGAGCAGAAGTCCTCCCCGGCTTCTACAAAATCCACCGCATGACGCTGGGGCTCCCCTAAGGCTCCTTGGGCGATGGAAATTGTTTCCCAAGGCTACAAGCTGGAATTGGAAGACGTGCCCCCTCGCCGATTTTTCAAGTCGGCCTTACCAGCTTCACCCCCAGAGAGGGAAGTAGTGTTAGCTGCAATTCAAAAGCTGTGTCAACAGCAAGTGATTGTCAAGGTTTCCATGGTCCAACAGGGAAAAGGGTATTATTCAACCCTGTTTGTGGTCCCGAAGCCGGATGGCTCGGTCAGACCCATTTTAAATCTAAAATCCTTAAACCTGTTCTTGAAAAAGTTCAAATTCAAGATGGAATCGCTCCGAGCTGTAATATCCAGCCTGGAAGGGGGGGATTTTATGGTGTCACTAGACATAAAGGATGCTTACCTTCATGTCCCCATATATCCCTCTCATCAGGAGTACCTGAGATTCGCTGTACAGGACTGTCATTACCAGTTTCAGACGTTGCCATTTGGGCTTTCCAAGGCCCCGAGGATTTTCACCAAGGTGATGGCGGAAATGATGGTGCTCCTGCGCAAACAAGGAGTCACAATTATCCCATACTTAGACGATCTCCTGATAAAAGCGAGATCGAGAGATCAATTGCGGAAGAGCGTGTCGCTCTCCCTGAGGGTGCTCCAACAGCACGGTTGGATTCTCAATCTGCCAAAGTCACAATTGGTTCCAACGACACGAATATCATTCCTAGGCATGATTCTGGACACTGAACAAAAGAAGATTTTTCTCCCATCGGAAAAAGCCCAGGACCTCCAGAACATGGTCAGAGACCTGCTAAAACAAAAAAGAGTGTCAGTTCATCAATGCACTCGAGTTCTGGGAAGAATGGTGGCAGCCTACGAGGCCATCCCCTTCGGCAGGTTTCATGCAAGGACTTTTCAGTGGGACCTTCTGGACAAGTGGTCCGGATCCCATCTACAAATACATCAGAAAATAAAGCTGTCCCCCAGGGCCAGGGTGTCTCTCCTATGGTGGCTACAGAGTGCTCACCTTCTAGAGGGTCGCAGGTTCGGCATTCAGGACTGGGTTCTGGTGACCACGGATGCGAGCCTCCGAGGATGGGGAGCAGTCACACAAGGAAGAAATTTTCAGGGACTATGGTCAAGCCAGGAGGCTTGTCGACACATCAACATACTGGAATTGAGGGCCATATACAACGGCCTACGACAAGCGGAGAATCTTCTTTGCGACCTACCGGTTCTGATCCAATCAGACAACGTCACAGCCGTGGCTCATGTAAACCGCCAAGGCGGGACAAGGAGCAGAGTCGCGATGGCGGAAGCCACCAGGATTCTTCGCTGGGCGGAAAATCATGTAAGCGCTCTGTCAGCAGTCTTCATTCCGGGAGTGGACAACTGGGAAGCAGACTTCCTCAGCAGACACGATCTCCATCCAGGAGAGTGGGGACTTCATCAAGAAGTTTTTGCAGAGATAACAAGTCTCTGGGGAATTCCTCAAATAGACATGATGGCGTCACGCCTCAACAAGAAGCTTCGGAGGTATTGTGCCAGGTCCCGGGACCCTCAGGCAGTAGCAGTGGACGCCTTGGTGACACCATGGGTGTTTCAGTCGGTCTATGTGTTTCCTCTCATCACAAAAATTTTGAGGATCATAAGACGAAAAAGAGTAAAAGAGTACAGACAATACTCATTGTTCCAGATTGGCCTCGAAGGGCCTGGTACTCAGATCTTCAGGAAATGCTCACAGAAGATCCGTGGCCTCTTCCTCTCAGAGAGGACCTGTTGCAGCAGGGGCCCTGCGTGTTCCAAGACTTACCGCGGTTACTTTTGACGGCATGGCGGTTGAACACCGAATCATAGCTGGGAAGAGTATTCCGGACGAAGTGATCCCTACTCTGATAAAGGCTAGAAAGGAGGTGACAGCGAAACATTATCACCGTATCTGGAGGAAGTATGTATCTTGGTGTGAAGCCAAGAATGCTCCTACGGAAGATTTCCATCTGGGCCGGTTTCTTCACTTTCTACAGACAGGAGTGGATATGGGCCTGAAGTTAGGCTCCATTTAGGTACAGATTTCGGCCCTATCTATATTCTTTCAGAGGGAATTGGCTTCTCTCCCAGAAGTCCAGACTTTTGTGAAGGGAGTGCTGCACATCCAGCCCCCCTTTGTGCCCCCAGTGGCACCGTGGGACCTTAACGTTAAGTTTCCTGAAATCTGACTGATTTGAGCCTCTTCAAACGGTTGAATTCAAATTTCTCACGTGGAAGGTGGTCATGTTATTGGCCTTGGCATCGGCAAGGCGGGTGTCCGAATTGGCGGTCTTGTCCCACAAAAGCCCCTATTTGATTTTCCATGTGGATAGAGCTGAGTTGAGGACTCGTCCTCAATTTTTACCTAAGGTGGTTTCTTCATTTTATATGAACCAACTTATTGTGGTGCCTGTGGCTACGGGGGACTGGCGGCCTTATCTCATAAGAGCCCCTATCTCATTTTCCATGAGGATAGAGCAGAGTTGAGGACTCGTCCTCAATTTTTGCCTAAGGTGGTGTCATCGTTTCATATGAACCAACCTATTGTGGTGCCTGTGGCTATGGGAGACTTGGAGGATTCCAAGTCCCTTGATGTGGTCAGGGCTTTAAAGATTTATGTAGCCAGGACGGCTAGGGTTAGGAAAACAGAGGCTCTGTTTGTCCTGTATGCAGGTTGGCGCTCCTCCTTCTAAGCAGACTATTGCTCGCTGGATCTGTAACACGATTCAGCTGGCTCATTCTATGGCAGGATTGCCGTTACCTAATTCAGTAAAGGCCCATTCCACGAGGAAGGTGGGCTCTTCTTGGGCGGCTGCCCGAGGCGTCTCGGCATTACAGCTTTGCCGATCAGCTACTTGGTCGGGTTCAAACACTTTTGCAAATTTCTACAAGTTCGATACCCTGGCTGATGAGGACCTCGCGTTTGCTCAATCGGTGCTGCAGAGTCATCCGCACTCTCCCGCCCGGTTTGGAGCTTTGGTATAAACCCCGTGGTCCTTACGGAGTCCCCAGCATCCTCTAGGACGTAAGAGAAAATAAGATTTTAAACCTACTGGTAAATCTTTTTCTCCTAGTCCGTAGAGGATGCTGGGCGCCCGTCCCAGTGCGGACTAAATCTGGAAGACTTGTATATAGTTGTTGCTTACATAAGGGTTATGTTACAGTTGGAATCAGTCTTTGACTGATACTGTTTTTGTTCATACTGTTAACTGGTTGCGTATATTCCAGTTTATATGGTATGATGGTGTATGCATTATTACACAGTCGGAGCTGGTGCATGCATTGTTACGTAGAGCTGATGCATGCATTATTACATAGAGCTGGTGCATACATTATTACACAGTCGGAGCTGGTGCATGCATTATTACATAGAGCTGGTGCATGCATTATTACATAGAGCTGGTGCATGCATTATTACACAGTCAGAACTGGTGCATGCATTATTACATATAGCTGGTGCATGCATTATTACATAGAGCTGGTGCATACATTATTACACAGTCAGAGCTGGTGCATGCATTATTACATATAGCTGATGCATGCATTATTATATAGAGCTGGTGCTTGCATTATTACACAGCTGGTGCATGCAATATTACACAGTCGGAGCTGGTGCATGCATTATTACATAGAGCTGGTGCATGCATTATTACACAGTCGGAGCTGGTGCATGCATTATTACATAGAGCTGGTGCATGCATTATTACATAGAGCTGGTGCTTGCATTATTACACAGCTGGTGCATGCAATATTACACAGTCGGAGCTGGTGCATGCATTATTACACAGAGCTGGTGCATGCAATATTACACAGTCGGAGCTGGTGCATGCATTGTTACGTAGAGCTGGTGCATGTATGCCGTTATCACTGCATTACTGATCTGCAGTGTCCTCTCTGCTTACTGCGTAATGTACGGGGGTCATTCAGACCTGATTGCTCGCTAGCTGTTTTTTGTAGTCCTGCTTTCGCATAGCCGCCACCCACCGGGGAGTGTATTTTAGCTGTCCAAGTGTGCAATCGCATGTGCAGCCGAGCGGTACCAGAAAACTTTGTGCAGTTTCTGAGACGCCCAGAACTCACTCAGCCGCTGCGATCACTTCAGAATGTCCGGGCCCGGAATTGACGTCAGACACCCGCCCTGCAAACGTTTAGACATGCCTGTGTTTTTTCATCCACTCCCAGAAAATGGTCAGTTGACACCCACAAAAGCCCTCTTCCTGTCAATCTCCTTGCGATCAGCTGTGCGAATGGATTCTGTGTAAAACCCATTGCACAGCAACAATCTAGTTTGTACCCATGCAACACGCCTGCACATTGCGGTGCATACGCATGCGGTGCTAACCTGATCGCAGCGGTGCAAAAAACGCTAGCGAGCGATCAGGTCTGAATTACCCTCATGGTTCCATAGGTCAGCCTCTCATGGGACTTAGAGGGGGGACCGAACCAACCTCCTGAGGGTTAATAGTTCATAATCCCAGCTGACAGGACACTGAGCTCCTGATGTGCTGATCACACACCGTTAGTATGTGTGCCCACGCTGGCAGCTAGCCGCCACCCTCTAACAGATGCCAAAGTTACAAGGTGCGGTGAGAGTTCCACCGGGGTCCCGGTTAGCGGGTCCCCGGTGCAGTTTTGTCGGCAAGTCATGCGGCGGTCACGGGCCCGGAGCTGCGGTGCCCGCCGTGGACAAACTGGCTCAGGGCTGTTGCCCCGCAGTGCTCACTGTATCAAAGCTTTGTGTATACTGTACAATGCATAGTTTCCTACGTGGCCAGTATAAACTGTGATAGGGACTGCGCGCCATTACAAGGGGCGGGGCTTCCTGGAACTGGACCAGCGGCGGAAAGGCACCATTTCCTGCTGCTGTGGTTCTTCAAGGCTGCATGCACGCTGCTTCTCCAGGACCCACGCTGCTACAGATTCTAACACTGTGACCAGGGGGTCATAGACGGGGGAGCACGACGGCGGTAGCGCCGTTGCACTAATATCGGGTCATACACATATTTCTACACACTGCGCTGCTGTGTTCTGTGTGCTGGTGTCCGCTCCTCAGTGTCACTTCAAGGGCTCTCTAGGGTCTGTGTGGAGGTGTTGGTCAGAGAGTTGCGCTATATTACTATTGTGTAAGATGTCTGTTGACAAGGTTATGGGGGTCATTCTGACCCGATCACACGCTGCAGTTTATAGCAGCGGTGCGATCGGGTCAGAACTGTGCATGCAAGACGGAGGAGGGGGAATTCCTGGTGTCTCTGGATGTCAAAGATGCTTACCTACACATTCCCATGTGGCCCCCTCATTAGGCTTACCTCAGGTTCACCATATTGGACGACCATTTCCAGTTTCAGGCCTTACCCTTTGGATTATCCACAGCTCCGAGGGTCTTCACCAAAGTCATGGCAGAGATGATGCTGCAACTGTGCATGATGGGAGTAAACATAGTCCCCTACTTGGACAATCTCCTCAAGTCTGTGTTCAAGGAGTGTCTGCTGCGCAGCATCGATCTGGTGGCTCGCCTATTTACGGATCATGGGTGGATCCTACATTTTCAGAAATCTCACCTGGAACCAACCCAACATCTTCAGTTTCTGGGACTGATTCTGTATACAGTGTCTCATTGGGTGTTTCTCCCGATGGACAAGGCCTTGACTATCCAGGCTGTGGTTCGCTCGGTGCTCAGTCCTCGCAAGGTATCCATACATCTTTGCATCCGATTACTAGGCAAGATGGTGGCTGCTTACGAGGCAATCCAATATGGCAGATTTCATGCCCGGCCATTTCAGCTGGATCTGCAGGACAAATGGTCGGGGTCTCACCTTCACATGCATCAGGAAGTGATCTTATCTCCGAAAGCCAGGATTTCTCTATTATGGTGGCTACAGGTTCCTCACCTGGTAGAGGGCAGGAGTTTCAATGTCCGCTTGTGGATTCTACTGACAACGGATGCCAGCCTCCGGGGTTGGGGGGCTTTGACCCAAGGAGCCCAGTTCCAGGGGATATGGTCAAGACAGGAATTTGTTCTGCCGATAAACATCCTGTAACTCAGGCCAATTTACAATGCTCCTCTGCAGGCTTCTCATATCCTGAAGGATTTAATTATTTTATTTATTAACAGTTTCTTATATAGCGCAGCAAATTCCATTGCGCTTTACAATTGGAAATGTCAATGATATAACAAAACAATGATATAACAAAACTGGGTAATAACAAACAGTCATAGAGGTAGGAAGGCCCTGCTCGCAAGCTTACAATCTATAGGGAAATAGGCATGGATACACAAGGCTAGGTGCTATCTATTGCATAGTTGTCCACCAGATTGCAAAGGTTCTTGGTGGGCTGTATGATATGGTCATACAGCAATAATGAACCGGGGACGAGAGGAAGGATGAGAAGACATGTTAGGATATGTGTGGACTGTGCACAGTGGATGCAATTTGATAGGAAGGTTTATGAAAGTTATGTGGGTGGTGCTGGAATTTGATACGCTTGCCTGAAGAGGTGAGTTTTCAGGGAATGCTTGAAGGTTTGGAGACTAGAGGAGAGTCTTATTGTACGTGGTTGGGCAATTCACAGAGTGGGTGCAGCCCGATGATAGTCCTGCCATCGTGAGTGGGAGCGAGTAATGAGTGTGGATGAGAGACGCAGGATCAGGCGATCCAGGTTCAGTCGGACAATGCCACGGCGGTGGCGTACATAAATCGACAAAGGGGAACAAGAAGCAGAGCGGTGAGGCGAGAGGTGTCAAAAATCCTCCACTGGGTGGATGCCAACGCAAGGGCCATCTCAGCCATATTCATTCCAATAGTGGACAACTGGGAAGCAGACTTCCTCCGCAGGCACGACCTCCATCCAGGGGAATGGGGCCTACATCCCCAGGTGTTTCAACAGTTAATTCACTGGTGGGTCTGTCCGCAGATAGATCTGATGGCTTCTCGACTCAACAAGAAGCTATGCCGTTACTGTTCTAGAACGAGGGAACCGAAGGCTGTTTCAGTGGATGCGCTGACGACGCCATGGATGTACCAGTTTGTATACCTGTTCCCTCCTCTACCGCTAATCCCAAGGGTTCTCAAAAGACTATGAAGGGAAAGCGTTCAGGCAATTCTAATTGCCCTGGATTGGCCTTGACGGGCGTGTTACTCAGACCTCCTAACCATGGCTCTTGAGAATCCCTGGCCTCTACCACTCCAAGAAGATCTTCTTCAACAAGGTTTGTTTGTCTATCCAGACTTACAGCGGCTAAGTTTGACGGTTTGGAATTTGAGAGGGAAATTCTAGCTAGGAAAGGTCTTCCCTCCTGGGTCATTTCCACCATGGTCCAGGCCAATGTCAAAACATTACCATCGTATCTGGAAAATGTATGTTTCCTGGTGTGAGGGTAGAAAGGTTTCTCCCGTTGAATTTAGAATTGGCGATTTTCTACTTTTCCTGTAAGTGGGAGTGGATATGGGCCTACGGTTAGGCTCCTTCAAAGTTCAGATTTCTGCGCTCTCTATTTTCTGCCAGAAACAACTTGCCATGTTGCCTGAAGTACAAACTTTCCTGAGGGGAGTTCTTCATTTGCAACCGCCCTTTGTACCTCCCACGGCTCCGTGGTACCTCAATGTGGTTCTGTCCTTTCTCCAATTGGACTGGTTTGAACCCTTACATAGGGTGGAGTTAAAATTTCTCACCTGGAAGACGGTGATGTGATTGGCATTTGCGTCTGCCAGACGTGTGTCTGAATTGGGGGCCTTATCCTGTAATAGCCCTTATTTGATATTTCATGAAGACAGAGTGGAACTTAGCACCCGTCCTCAGTTCTTACCAAAAGTGGTGTCAGCCTTTCATGTGAATCAACCTATTGTGGTTCCAGTGTTGTCTGACGCTTCCGTTGGTCCTGAGTCCTTGGATGTGGTCAAGACCTTGAAGATTTATGTCAAAAGTACAGCCCGTCACCGGAAATCTGACTCGCTGTTTGTCCTTTATGATGAATCCAAAGTTGGTCGGCCGGCTTCTAAGCAATTTCTTGCTCTCTGGCTCCGGTTGACCATTCAACAGGCATATACTTTGGCGGCTCTGTCCTTGCCGATGTCTATTCAGGCCCACTCGACGAGGTCGGTGGGATCTTCCGGGGCAGCTGCCTGGGGAGTATCGGCCCTACAGTTGTTTCGAGCTGCTACTTGGTGTGGTTCGAACACGTTTGTTAAATTCTTTAGGCTCGATACCTTGGCCAAGGATGACCTTCAGTTTGGTCAGGCGGTTTTACAGGGGTCTCAGCACTATCCCACCCATTTGGGAGCTTTGGGACTTCCCCGAGGTACTAAAGTACAGGACCCCAGTATTCACTAGGACGTAAGAGAAAATAGGAATTTGATATCTACCGGTTATTCTTTTTCTCCTAGTCCGTAGTGGATACTGGGCGCCCGCCTCAGTGCTTCGTTCCTGCTTACCTTTGTAAGTATTTGTCTGGACCAGCGTTGCGGTTTCATTATGTTGTTGGGATAGCTGTGCTATCCGGGTTAGGTTGGTGTTGCTATCCTCTGTTCTGGTTAGCGCCCTCCTTTCGTTTATGGTTGTGTGTTGGCTTATTGTTGGTATATTGTTCTTCTCTCATATTATGTCCGTCTCCTCGGACACAGTTTTCCTACACTGAGTCTGGTAGGAGGGGCATAGAGGGGAGGAGCCAGCACACACATACACACACTAATGGTTTTTAAAGTGCCAGGCTTCAGTGTACCCGATCTATACCCCATGGTACTAAAGTACAAGACCCCAGTATCCACTGGGATCCGGACTGAAAGTCGACAGTAACTAGGTCGACAATGTCTAGGTCGACCACTATTGGTCGACAGTAACTAGGTCGACAGGGTGTCTAGGTCGACAGGGTCTTTAGGTCGACATGTTCTGGGTCGACAGGTCAAAAGGTCGACATGAGTTTTTCACAATTTTTTTCTTTTTTTGAACCTTTTCATACTTAACGATCCACGTGGACTACGATTGGAACGGTAATCTGTGCCGAGCGAAGCGGTAGCGGAGCGAAGGCACCATGCCCGTAGCATGGCGAGCGAAGCGGTGCACTAATTGGGGTTTCCGGTCACTCTACGAAGAAAACGACACCAAAATAACATGAAAATCTCATGTCGACCTTTTGACCTGTCGACCTAGAACATGTCGATCTAAAGACCCTGTCGACATAGACACCCTGTCGACCTAGTTACTGTCGACCAATAGTGGTCGACCTAGACATTGTCGACCTAGTTACTGTCGACTTTCAATACCACACCCGTATCCACTACGGACTAGGAGAAATGGAATTACCGTTAGGTATCAAAATCCTATTTTCTCTTACGTACTAGGGGATACCTAATCTTGGTACTTAGTCTGCGACCTGGCTAAGCTTAGCATTAGCGATTAGGGCGCCATGTGCTGGTTCCATACTCTCTCTGTGTCTCCCTGGAAGGGCTTTGTGGGTTAGTTGTGCATTTAACCTTTTCGTGTGTGTGTGTGCTTTCACTGTTACAGTATGTCAGGCAAAGAGTGTGTTTCATGTAAGGCACAGTGTTCCTCTTCTCCAGGGGGTTCACTAGTGTGTACTCAATGTAGTATCCCTTCCCATGGGGTCTGGGACTCAGGGTCGACACCACTCAGGTCGACACCAATTGGTCGACACACCTTAGGTCGACATTGGCAAAAGGTCGACATGAACAAGGTCGACATGGAAAAAGGTTGACATGAGTTTTTTATGTTTTTTGGTGTCGTTTTCTCCATAATGTGACCAGGAACCCCAATTAGTGCACTGTGTCCCCTCGCATGGCTCACTTCGCCATGCTTCAGGCAAGGTATCTCGCTCTGCTACCGCTGCGCTTGGCACAGATTACCGTTCCCAAGCGTAGTCCACGTGGATCATAAAGTATGAAAAAGTTAAAAAAATGAAAAAAAAGTGAAAAACTCATGTCGACCTTTGTCTATGTCGACCTAAGGCGTGTCGACCAATTGGTGTCGACCTAAGTGATGTCGACCTGGAGTCCGGATACCCTTCCCTAGCTAGCGGGGCAGAACCAGCATGGCTGGACTCCATTAGGGGAATGATTTCCACAATCTCTACTAAGTTATCTCAGACGCAATACTTAAGACAATCTATGACTAAGTTTATGAAAAAAGACTCGGGCAGATTTATTAAGCCTGGCGAAGTGATAAAGTGGAAGGTGATAAAACTTCAGCCAATGAGCTCCTAACTGTCATTTTTAAAACCCAGCCTGTGACATGTCAGTTAGGAGCTGATTGGCTGGTGCCTTATCACCTTCCACTTTATCCCTTCACCAGGCTTAATAAATCTGCCCCTCAGTCCCCAAACCAGCGTCTCAGTTCCCTGCCATTTGTCAGCAAAAACGTACTTTGGCCCATATCCTGCAATCCGACTCTGATAATTAGGGGTCAGAAATGGAGGAGGGTGAGGTAAACTCAGAGGTGGAGGAGGGTACTCTGTCTCAGGGAATAGAGGCTATCAGAGATGTTCTGAATATCCCTGATAAGGTGACAGAGGAGAGTGAGGAATCTTATTTTAATATAAAGAAGAAATCCTCAGACACTTTTCCTGTGTCAAAGGAACTAAATACCCCGTATGAAGAACCGTGGGTTAATCCTGATAGGAAATTCCAAATTCCTAAATGGTTGTTATCATCTTTTCCTTTTCCTCCTGAGGCTACACTCAAATCTTTGTGGTCCAGAGGCCCACTATAGCATGTGGGTGGATTACGCGAGCCATTGCTAAATGGTCCGGTAACCTAATTGAGGGGTTAGATAGGCTTGCTTAATGCATGCACTACAGCTATGGCAGTGTCTGCATGCAGGGGTTTATGGCTACACCAGACTCCAGGAAAGGCGTGGAAGGCCTACCTTTCACAGTCGAGTCCTTATTTGGAGATGAACTAGACAAATGGATCTCCAAAGCTACTGCGGATAAGTCCACATACCTACCTTCTGCAGCTCCCCCAGCTAGGAAGGCCTATTCAGGGTCCAACTTACAGTCCTTTCGGGTGGCTACGTTTAGGGGCAAGGCCAGAGGTACTAGAGGTAAACAACGGAAACCAGCTACTGGCGGTTTACAGGAACAGAGTTCAGGCTCTGCTTCCTCAAAACCTTCTGCATGACGGTGGACCGCGATGCCTGGAAGACTGGCAGGTGGGAGCCCGACTAAAAAATGTCAGTCACATCTGGACAAGATCGTGCCAGGATAGTCCTTATATACCAGGGCTGGAGTTCCAGGAGCTCCCACCTCACAGATTCTTCAAATCAGGTTTACCAGTTTCACAGGAGGCAGGAATAACCTTACAGGACGCCATTCAAAAACTGTTACAGACACAGGTCATTGTTCCAGTTCCAGCTCATCTACAAAACAAGGGTTATTATTCCAACTTGTTTGTACGACCGAAGCCGGACGGTTCGGTAAGACCTATTCTGAACCTCAAGTCGTTGAACTCGTACTTACGTGTGTTCAAATTCAAGAGGGAGTCTCTTAGAGCGGTGATCTCAAGTCTGGAGGAGTGGGAATTCCTAGTGTCTCTGGATATCAAGGATGCGTACTTTCAGATTCCGATCTGGCCCCCTTATCAGGCTTATCTACGGTTTGCACTGCAGGACTGTCACTACCAGTTCCAGGCCCTGCCATTTGGTCTCTCCACGGCACCGAGGGTGTTCACCAAAGTGATGGCAGAGATTATGTTATTACTCCGCAAACGAGGAGTGAACATAATTCCATTCCTGGATGATCTTCTGATATGCTGCATCTACCTCTTCATGAGGATCCTCTGCAACAGTGCCCATTCGTCTATCATGACTTACCGTGGCTATGTTTAACAGCATGGAAGTTGAACGGCTGATTCTAGCCAGGAGAGGGATTTTTGACAAGGTAATCCTGACTATGATCCAAGCCAGGAAGGGGGTAATGTCTAAACATTACCACTGTATTTGGAAGAAATATGTCTCTTGGTGTGAGAGCAGACAATAGTCTGCGGTCGAATTTCATCTGGGAAGTTTCCTGGTTTTTCTGCAGTCGGGAGTGGATATGGGCCAACGTCTAGGCTCCATAAAAGTCCAGATTTCGGCCTTGTCTGTTTTCTTTCAGAAACAATTGGCTTCTCTCCCTGAGGTCCAGACGTTCTTGAAAGGTGTTCTGCACATCCAACCTCCCTTTGTGCCTCCCACGGCACCTTGGGATCTCAATTTGGTGCTGCAGTACCTCCAATCAGACTGGTTTGAACCATTACCGGAGGTAGACGTAAAGTACCTTACGTGGAAGACCGTCACACTGTTGGCCTTGGCTTCAGCAAGACGTGTTTCGAAGTTGGGGGCGTCAGCCCCTACCTGATTTTCCATGAGGACAGAGCTGAACTCAGGACTCGTCAGCAATTTCTTCCTAAGGTGGTGTCCGCGTTTCACATAAACCAACCTATTGTGGTTCCATTTGTTTTGGACACCTCTGCTACTTCAAAGTCTTTGGATGTTGTGAGGGCTTTGAAGGTGAATGTAAAGAGAACAGCTCATCATAGGAAATCGTACTCGCTGTTCGTTCTCTATGTTACCAATAAGATTGGGTGTCCTGCTTCAAAGCAGTCAATTGCACGCTGGTTCAGGCTCACTATCCAGCATGCTTATTCCACAACAGGCTTGCCAATTCCGAAATCTGTACAGGCCCACTCTACTAGGTCGGTGGGTTCTTGGGCGGCTGGCTGGGGTGTCTCGGCTTTACAGCTCTGTCGAGCAGCTACTTGGTCAGGTTCGAACACGTTTGCTAAGTTTTACAAGTTCGATACTTTGGCCTCTGAGGACCTTGAGTTTGGTCAGTCAGTTCTGCAGGACCTCAGCACACTCCCACCCGGTTTGGAAGCTTTGGTTCTTCCCCATGGTACTAAATGGATTCCCAGTATCCCCTAGGACGTAAGAGAAAATAGGATTTTATTTACCTACCGGTAAATCCTTTTCTCGTAGTCCATAGGGGATACTTGGCGCCCGCCCGGTGCTTCGTTCTTCCTACATGGTTAATTGTTTAACTACTCTTGTTTGGTTCAGCTGTTGCTGTTCCTGTTTACAAGTTTTGGTTAGCATGGCTTTCCTTTTGTTATGGTTGTGCTGGTTCGAAATCTCACCACTTTCCTTTTATATCCTTCTCTCAAAGTATGTCCATCTCCTCGGGCACAGTTTCCTAGACTTAGTCTGGTAGGAGGGGCATAGAGGGAGGAGCCAGCACACCTAATCAAACTTCCATAGTACCCATGGCTCCTAGGGGACCCGTCTATACACCATGGAACTAAATGGATTTCCAGTATCCCCTACGGACTACGAAAAAATGGATTTACTGGTAGGTAATTATAATAAGATTTTAAACCTACCGGTAAATCTTTTTCTCCTAGTCCGTAGAGGATGCTGGGGACTCCGTAAGGACCATGGGGTATAGACGGGCTCTGCAGGAGACATGGGCACTATAAAGAACTTTAGAATGGGTGTGCACTGGCTCCTCCCTCTATGCCCCTCCTCCAGACCTCAGTTAGAGAAACTGTGCCCAGAGGAGACGGACAGTACGAGGAAAGGATTTTTGTTAATCCAAAGGCAAGATCCATACCAGCCCACACCATCCACACCGTATAACATGGAATATACGCAACCAGTTAACAGTATGAACAAAACAGTATCAGCCAACGACTGATCTTAACTGTAACATAACCCTTATGTAAGCAATAACTATATACAAGTCATGCAGAAATATGTCCACACTGGGACGGGCGCCCAGCATCCTCTACGGACTAGGAGAAAAAGATTTACTGGTAGGTTTAAAATCTTATTTTCTCTTACGTCCTAGAGGATGCTGGGGACTCCGTAAGGACCATGGGGATTATACCAAATGTCACAACTGAGGGCTGGTGCTGACCAGGGGGAAGCCTCAGTTGTAGGGGCTGAGGTATATGTGTACCTGGGAGGCAGTACAGGGTTCTTGGACATGCAGGGAACCTTTAGAACAAATGCCCGAAGGCGTGACCACGACAACAAGGGAAAGTTCAAAGGTTTTATTAAACACAGTTCAGAGGAATACTGATGACTTGGTACTGGTAATAGGAAACACAGTTCAGAGAAATACTTGGGATCGATGACGGAACACCGATGGTGACTTGGAATTGATGATGGAACACCGATGGTTACTTTGGGATCGATGGCGGAACACCCATGGTTACTGGGGATCGATGGCGGAACACTGATGGAGACTTGGGATCGATGGCGGAACACCGATGGAGACTTGGGATCGATGGCGGAACACCGATGGAGACTTGGGATCGATGGCGGAACACCGATGGAGACTTGGGATCGATGGCGGAACACCGATGGAGACTTGGGATCGATGGCGGAACACCGATGGAGACTTGGGATCGATGGCGGAACACCGATGGAGACTTGGGATCGATGGCGGAACACCGATGGAGACTTGGGATCGATGGCGGAACACCGATGGTGACTAGGGATCGATGGCAGAACACCGATGGAGACTTGGGATCAATGGCGGAACACAGATGGAGACTTGGGATCAATGGCGGAACACCAATGGTTACTGGCAGGGCAGAGCACCGCTGGAAGCTAGAAGCTGGAAGCCGGTGTCGGATAACTGCCAGTCACAGGGTGCAATGTTGAGACACTGCAGAGTCAGTCACCAGGGAGTCAGGCTGTACTGCAGAGAAAGTCCATGGGAGAACTGCACACTGGAATCTGTGAAGACAATTGAAGCACTGACTTACTTTCCAGCCCAGGAACAAGATATTTATACTAGTGATGAGCGGGTTCGGTTTTACTCGGTTTTACTCGGTTCTCAAAACCGAACCTTATAGGCTATTCAAAACACGTGACATCCGTGAGCCAATAAGATGCCGTTTTGAGAACCGAGTAAAACCGAGTGAAACCGAACCCGCTCATCACTAATTTATACCTGCTGGGAAGCAGGGATTGGCTGGCTGATTAAGCAGAGACCAGAGTGCAGCTGCTGGGTAATCAGGTAGAAACCAGAGTGCAGCTGATAGGCTGAAAGCAGTGGCGTAACTACTGCCCCCGCAGCCCTCGCGGTGGCTTGGGGGCGAGGGGCTGCGGGGGCGCCACTGACATAGAACAGATTGACATGCGGACGAGCATCCGCATGTCAATCTGCGGTCTCCTCTCCCTCCCTGCTGTGTTGGAGGGACACGGAACGCACATCGCGCGTCTCTCCTGTGTTCCTCCCTGGCTCTCCCCCGGCTGGTCTAAGGAAGTGCCGTTCGTGAGCTCTGATTGGCTCACGAACCGGCACTTCCTTTATTAGACCAGCCGGGGGAGAGCCAGGAGGGACACAGGAGAGACGCGCGATGCGCTCCGTGTCCCTCCAACACATGGGGGGGGGAAGCAGGCACTTGGGGCATATACCTGGCACTGTGGGGGGGCATATACCTGGCACTGTGGGCATATACCTGGCACTGTGGGCATATACCTGGCACTGTGGGGGGAAGATCTGGCACGGGGGGCATATACCTGGCAATGTGGGGGCAGATCTGGCACTGGGGGCACATACCTGGCACTGTGGAGGCAGATCTGGCACTGGGGGCATATACCTGGCACTGTGGGGGGAAGATCTGGCACTGGGGGCATATACCTAGCACTGTGGGGGCAGATCTGGCACTGGGGGCATATACCTGGCACTGTGGGGGCAGATCTGGCACTGGGGGCAGATCTGGCACTGGGGGCATATACCTGGCACTGTGGGGGGAAGATCTGGCACTGGAGGCATATACCTGGCACTGTGGGGGAATATCTGGCACTGGGGGCATATACCTGGCACTGTGGGGGAATATCTGGCACTGGGGGCATATACCTGGCACTGTGGGGGAATATTTGGCACTGGGGGGAGCAGGCACTGAGGG
Organism: Pseudophryne corroboree; assembly: GCF_028390025.1. NCBI lineage: Eukaryota > Metazoa > Chordata > Amphibia > Anura > Myobatrachidae > Pseudophryne > Pseudophryne corroboree. The sequence goes on along the minus strand of NC_086447.1, from coordinate 40,215,879 downwards.
GGCATATGTGCCACTGTGGGGGAATATTTGGCACTGGGGGGAGCAGGCACTGAGGGGGCATATGTGACACTGGGGGGGGTATATGTGGCACTGGGGGCATGTACCTGGCACTGTGGGGGAATATCTGGCACTAGGGGGGAATATCTGGCACTGGGGGCATATGTGGCACTGGGGGCATATGTGGCACTGGGGGCATGGCCCTAGCAATAAGCACTACCCCCTAGCAACGAGCATGACACCCAGTGCATGAAACCCCTGGCAACGAGCATGACACCCTGAGCATGAAAACCCCTGGCACCGTGCATGGAACCAAGAGCATGAAACCCCTGGCAACGAGCAGGTAATTTAAAAGTAATTAGAAGCCTTACTGTAGAACTTAATGTGTAATGGGCATTACGGTGTGTGGCATAATATATCACGGACATTGCGGTGTGTGTCATAATGTATCAGGCATTACGATGTGTTGTATACTATATCACGGGCATTGTGGTATGTGGTATAATGTCTCAGGATCATTGTGGTGTGTGTCATACTGTGTCACAGACATTGTATGTGCTATAATGTATCAGGGGCATTGCAGTGTGTAGCATAATGTATAACGGGCATTGCGATTCCTGTCATAATGTGTCACAGGCATTACGGTGTGTGGCATAATGTGTCTGGGGCATTACGGTGTGTGCATATTGTGTCATGTGCATTATTGTGTGTGGAATAATGTCTAAGGGCCATTGCAGTATGTGGAATAATGTATACTGGGCATTACTATAAGGAGGAAAAATGACAAATAATGTAAGGGGCATGAATCAGGATTATTTTTCTTTCCTGTGGTGGCCAACGTCTGGGCGTGCAGGTTGCAAAACTGGGGTATAAGGTAGTCTTTTCCTGCAATGCCACGCCCTTCACGCCCATTTCGACAAAGCCACACACCCTTTTTTCCGACGCGCGCCTGCGGCGCACGCATTTTCTACTTTTGCTAGTGCCACTTACGGGGGGTATGGGGGGGGGGGGGCAGAAGGATTTTTTGGCTTGGGGGAGAAAAATTTCTAGTTACGCCACTGGCTGAAAGGTAACATGTGACCAGTGTCAAAGTCAGAAAAATATCACTATGCACACTGCCATATTTGCACCTCATACATGTCCGCGCTGCGCATGCGTGAGCTCTCCCGTGCGTGCGCATACTCGCTGTTGCGTGCACCCGCAGGCGCACGGTATGCGCATTTACGGTGAAGTTTATGTGTTCGTAGCGTGCGACTCAATCGTTACATAATTTAACCATATAATGTATTTTATAAGTTAATATTCCCCTGAGTCCAGCAGGTATCAGTGGGTCTCAAATGGCTCTTTGACCTTAGAGATTCCCCAAACAATAGTTTGCATGTTGGGAGGGCTTCACATCTTCATATGCATAGTTAAGCACAGGAATAGTAATTGAAGATTAATTGTATTCCGAATCAGTATCTTTCCCGCAGACGGAGTACAATAGCCTTTAATTACACTGAGCTTTGAGACTCAATGAGGAGGGCCAACACCTGTGTTTACGAAATGGGGCTGGATTTGTCTCCAGAAGAATGATTGCTGAGATGTCATTGTCTCAACTGAGAGTTGACAGTGGGACAGTATTCGCCAAACAATAGCTTCCCACAAGACAGGAATGTGTTAGTCATCATCCATTGTTTTGCATAACCAAGGCCACTGATGCAGCTGGCTCACATGCTGTGAGGGACACACACACATCCTGTTGACACCCCCCCACAGCTGGAATGAGGGTATGATATACCCACTGGAGATCACAGGGCTCACTCACTCACACAGCTACCTGGCACCCAGCAGCATGGCGGCTACATCCCCAGGACTGACCTCCAAGCTAAAGGCTAAGTATTGAATTCACATGGCTAGATAAGGAAATATAGACAGATTGCTTTAAGGTCAATGGTGCTGGTTTAAATAGGATATTGTAACTTGTTTGTGTGATAGATCTGGGAATATGTGCTGGTAGCAATGGCAGGCTGATATGTGTGGTTACATTGTGATCTGGTCTTGTGATGAATATGCTCTGGTTATTGAGATACTGAAGTTGTTTGGAATGTGAAATTGAATAAGATGGTTCAAGGAAGTTGTTTGGAATGTGAAATTGAATAAGATGGTTCTAGGAAGTTGTTTGGAATGTGAAATTGAATAAAATGGTTCTAGGAAGTTGTTTGGAATGTGAAATTGAATAAGATGGTTCTAGGAAGTTGGATTGGAATGTGGAATAAGATTAGTTGGTTTGAGTAAAATGGCTGCTGCTGGGTGTTTTCCCCTCCCCCTTTCAACCATGTGTTGCAGTCTTTGGAATCATTGGAGTTTTCCCAAAATGGAGTCTAGCTTCTGTCCCATGCGGTATTGTAGGGTTGTGTATATAGGGACAGCCAGTATGGGTAAGCTCAAGTATTTTCTCCACAAAGATTCTCAGCATTGACTAACTGCGCAGCGATTGTTCCTCACATGTGTAAGCTTCTCTGCAATCATATTGTCTTTATTGTTATTGTGAGCCATATCTCTCTCTCTCTCTCTTCTCCTCTTTTTCTCTCATTTTCCCTTAAACGTAATTGTATTGTATTTCCTGTGCAGTTATCTGGTTAGTTAGTCTATGTTATATTGTAGTGTGTGACTTGTACTGTATTACTCTTTTTGCAAGTAATAACATTCTTACTAAAGGCGTTAGAACCTTAGACCGGTGTTTGATTGGTTATTATAAATGCATAAAGGTTTCTCAGAGCGTCATAGTCGCACATACAGCTTTTAAGCTAACAAGGTTACACTGCATTACATCTACACATTGTCACTGCACAAATGTTTACAGTATAAGTACATTCCTTAAGGTATAGTTAAGGGAGTACCCTTGCGGTACTTTTTGCGCCAATGGCGTACTGTGTTCTTTAACCATTAACGTGTTTTTAATAGGACAAATATTATAGACATTGTCAATTGGGGACTCGTCCTCCGGTCTTCACATATCTGCACTAGGTAATTTTAGCAGACATTATCGGTCAGCAAAGGGCGGAGAAGGTAGTATCCCTCGTTAAACCGTTTGGAGGTCGGGGATACTGCAGTGCTGACCAGTTAATTGTCTGCTTCACTTGGTAAGGAGTGCTGAGGGAATTCGGGAACTGGAAGGTAAGAACAGTACGTTATTGTCTTTGAAAATCTGTTTTTTTTATTTCTATTTTGTGCCTAACTACACACGCAGATTGGATGGTTTGTCTGTTTAAATAGGTTTAAAATTATTTTTAATCGCTCTGCATAGCATGATAACTTTAGGAGTTTGAATGATGACTTTCTTTGTGACAAGAAGCAGCATGGTCTGTCCACCATTTTGTGTGACCCTCATGGAGGTGAAAGGGGGAGGAGCAGCGGCCATTTTGGGAAGGTCACATTTTTTTATTTATTTTTTTCTCCCTAAGCGGCTGATTTTCAGTTGACTCAGGAAATAATCAGCCATCCATTGTCAAAAAGAAATCATCATTTAATTAGTTTTTTTTAATGCATTTATTTAATCTATATCATAGTCAATCATAAGTAATAGTGATTGGTACTTATATGTAATATCTATATGCGTGTGCTTACATCAATGTATGTTATTAGATTAAATTTAGAATTGCATGTTCATTTGTGTAATTTTCACATCTCACCTTCCTGTTTGCAATTTGCATTGATAACGTGCTAAGAAAGATTTGTTGCTATTAGTAGTTAAAAAGATAAAAAGTAATATTTAAGGGTATAATTTTAAAAAGCACACACGCAGCTCTACCTAAAGGTACAAGGAGAGATTGATGTGGTGCTCGGTAGACGATCGAGGATCATCTACATTGATAAACGTGTTAGTTGTGTTACGGTGGATAAAAGACTGGTGTACACGTGTCTCTAACAAAGGGTGAGACTCGCGTGCGCAAAGGCCGACGCACGCAACGTAAATTACGCAACGGAGCGTCTGGGTACGCCCACGTAACTCAAGTCACACGATAGTGTTATTTTAGCAGGCGAAGAGGTGGCAACGCGATAAATAGCGCAAGTGTCCGAAATTTAGACTAACAGATCCTTCTCCAAATTTACAACACATCTGGTCTAAAGAGAAATTTCTGCGCAGAAATAGAAATAGAAACAAAAGTGTACATGTGGTGAGTGAGTGTGTTATATACAATTTTGAGGTTGAACCACAGGAAGTCGGGTTCCCGCAGGGTACATACGTGTAAGTGACGTACATGGTGGCTAGGGAGGCATCCCTTGTTAAACATAAATCAGAGCATTAGAGCATAGCAGACCAGGAGGTCATACTGTAGCACAGACCAGGAGGTCCAGAACAGACCAGGAGGTCCAGGTACAGCAGACAAGGAAGTCCGCTATAAATAGAGAAAAGAGCACAACCCCGGGGGTTGGTGCAGAACCCATATAGGCCATAAAGTTCTTGCTGAAGGAATTCGCAGCCGAAATTTTCGATTCCGTTGGTCGCTCCGTACATAAGATTAGTTGCTTATGTACTGAACGATTGTACCGCACGTAATTGTGTGCATTAGTAAACCTGACCAGTACCATTTGCGTACCATTAAGGGTCATAAACGCTATTTGTACATTCTGACGTGATTTGTGTAATTTTTTATTTTCTAAAGGGAAGTTCGCTGGTCACTCAGGAATTGTCCAACAACCAATAGTTACTGGAAAGAGTAAGTGTTCTGCGGATAACCCTCGCATGTTCCAGTAAATAGAGGTTCAGGTCAGGGGCCCTGGGTCGAGTACACCAGCACTAGGGCAGTGTGTAGGTCGTATTGGTCGGCGTGGGCGAGTGAGTGGGGTACTCGGTAAACCGCCACCGTTGGCCTATTTTGAACATTTTGGTTTGTTTGTAAGGGTTCGCTAAGAGCAACGCCTGCAAGTTATGGGGGCCAATTGTTCAGGTAGGGGACGATCAACCTCGGTTCGGGTTGATTCAGTAAACCGACCAATTGGGTCGGCAAGATATGTAATGTGTGAAAAATACGGTTCACACACAGAGGTTTTATGTGATGAATGGGAGAGAATGACAGTACATGACGGGGAGAAATTCCCAAGAGTAGGCAGCTTCAGCCCAGATGTGTTACTAAATCTAAGGAGAAGGATAGGTCTCATTAAATCAGTAAAGAGACGGATCAAACATTATGATTGTTTAAAATTATGGCAACAGGAAAGTGAAATGCAAAGAAATTTAACTTACATATCTGACCCTCATCTTGGGAAGAGAGACATGGCAATGGAGAGGATTATGGTTGCAGAGAAATGGCACAATGTTGTACGATAAAAATGCACTTAGTAACTGTATTTAGAACGAAAGTAACAAATGTAATAATGTTTATAAAAATGAAAGTGTAAAAATCACAAATGTTAACCTGTGCAAGTCGCACCCCATGTTAAACTTCCCTCAGGATTGCCAGCAAGAAAGTGAGCCCAGCACGATATCGGCACCCCTTCCAGCAGCCATCACACAAGACATCCAGGTGGACGCGACCAAATCGGTAAAGGCAATAATCAAACCCCCTAATGGAGGGTCAGGTGAGGTCGTGTCCACAGGTACGTACAATGTTTTATATCACGCACAAACAAATGTACCCCATATTGTAAGACCAACACAAGGTGATGTAATTGAATTTAGTCCTGTCAGGATGATCACAGTCCCCAATGGGAAGACTGACGATCAGGGAATCATTCCCGTCAAGGACAGTGCAATGCGCCATCCCTGGTCCCGGACAGAATTGAGATCAATCATGTCTGATTTCCCAGATCCTAGGAAAGATCTAAGTGTATGATCAAAGATTCACAGAAGGTATATCAACTCCCTAGACAACGACATAATCAGGGTATCCAAGGAATCAGGGAGGTACAGGGAAAGCAGTTGATGGTGATGAGCATCCAAGCTTTTGAGGAGACATCAAATCAACCAAGACCCCATTTCACTGACACTTGGAGGAAGCCCAGGGTTTGTGATCTTTGCAAAAGAGAAGGGCATTATGCCAGTAACTGCAACAGCCCACATAAAGTCAGACCCCCTAGACATGAATATGACACACCAAACTATAAAAGGTGATCATTAGGACTGATGGTAAGCCTGAGGTAACAGTTAATAAATTGGGAGGTCATTCCCTGAAGACACAGGAATGACCGGGTGAAACGTTGTAAATGTATCTGTGAAATGTTTCTTTTCTCTCCCCATCTCTGACGATTATTGATAGGACTCAAACATTGCATATCTGCTTGGTCTTTGCAGAAGTCTACCAAACCCCAGCATGACCTATCCGCATCAATGTATCCTGGCCAGATACAGAGGGTGGAGTATGGAGGTGCTGGTGGGAGGGACTGCGCAAGGAAACCATTGGACATGTAGATATGACAGCCTGATGATATGACAATGTTTTAAAATGTTTGAAAAATGTTTTTTTTCCTGTTGTTGTTTATTGATGTGTTATGTTATATATATATATATATATATATATATATATATATATATATATATATATATATATATATAAATTGTTCTCTCTCTCTTTTTTTTTTGTTTCTCTCTTCTCACTCATGTTTTAAAGATGGTATGTCACACATCAGTTAGACAAATGGTAATGCAAGATTTTTGCTCCCTACAGAAAGATCGCTGGTTTGGAAGGAATATTGCATCACCGGAATGTTCGTTTGGAAGACTGAGAGACAGCAACTTTGAGATGACAGCAGAACGAGAAGAACAACAAGACTAGAGAACTAATTATCGTAACAAGTTTCTCTTCCCCTCAAACTGTTTTCCTATACCCCCATTACAAATGTCTCCTTTTCTCCTCCTGTAAGATGGACTCGCCTCAAGAGACTGTGATCCGTGTTTTCATGTTGACCCTGATGTTGACCAGAGCAGTCTGTTTCGGTGAGAGTACCAGTGAGGTCGAGAAAGGATCCAGAAAGGTTCCGATGACTGAGACGGAGGTGTAAATTTCCAATAGCAACACAATCACCAAGCAACGGCGAGTACCGGAAACGATCTAGCAGCCATGTTATTTGTAAACATTGTGAAGGATTGTTAGCTGAAGTTCTGTATCTGTAGGCTCTGTGACAATGTAGTTGAGGATGGGTGCATTAAGAAATGCCAATCCAGTTTTAATATCCACATGGACCGGCATCCATTGAGTGACTATCACTCCTTAGTGGGTAGTGTGTTAAATAAGACAGATTGTTGGGTATGCTCTCAAGTACCTCAAGGTCATAGCAAATCAGGGCTAGTACCATTTCCTTTAACGGTAGGGGAGGTACTTGAGCTAAAGGGTGGGAGACCTGTGGACAGGAGGTTTAATATCTCCAGTCCTCCTAGCTTGAAGCTCCACCAATATCATGTGGATAGATCCCTAATATATTTTAACATTTCCAATCCCCGAAAGCCGGGAAATTGGGAAGTGTCATGGAGTAACCAAACCATGACCTTTTCACATAGAGCCGATAGAATGCCAACAGATACAGAACTTATACGCCACATAGCCAGTAGAGGAAAATCTTTCCGGTATATGTATACCCTAGGAAGTAGGATTACGAGAGTTGGAGAGGTATCACCAGGATACTGTGCACATATCGTACAAACTGATACGTGTACAAAACAGATGGGAGAATTAGGGTTAGGAGATTTCACATGGAAGATGTGTAATATGGTAATGTCCTACTCCGTCCCATATGTCCTCCCCGATGATGCATATTTCATATGCGGGAGGAAGGCGTATAAGTGGCTTGCCCCAAACTCTGAAGGATTGTGTTATATTGGAAAAGTACTGCCTGAAGTAATGACTGTATCACATGCCAAAATGAAAGATATACACCATGGTGCCCAAGCTCCTTATACTCACACTCATTACGAGCACGTAGTTAAAAGGCAACTGACAGAAAGGACAGAGCATTTGGCCTCTGACATGATCCATGAATCCACCGGGATTCAGGTTCTACTTGCGCTAGATTTCACTTGCACCGCTCGAGGAGTGATGAACTATAGATACATATCTGCGCTTGCCAATTTGTTAGACAATATCACGGAAATGTATGATGACACGTTTAGGTATACTGGAAGAGAACTTCAAGCTTATAAAACAGAACTGGTTCAGCATAGAATGGTTCTTAATTATCTCACAGCAGTGACAGGTGGATATTGTGTCACACTGGCAACGCAGTACGGCGTGAAATGTTGCACATATATTACGAATAGTACCGAGGACCCGGTCGAGGTCATAGACCAAAAGATGGACGATATTCTCCAATTAAAGTGGGAATTTCGCAGGAGACACAATCTCACTCTTGCTGCTGTAGGTAATGAGCTGACTGGTTGGGTGTCATGGTTGAACCCGCAAAATTGGTTCTCTGGTTTAGGAGAATGGGCTCAAGGAGTCATAATGGATGTTGGGAAGTTTCTCCTATGTATCTTAGGTGTTTGACCTTAGAGATTCCCCAAACAATAGTTTGCATGTTGGGAGGGCTTCACATCTTCATATGCATAGTTAAGCACAGGAATAGTAATTGAAGATTAATTGTATTCCGAATCAGTATCTTTCCCACAGACGGAGTACAATAGCCTTTAATTACACTGAGCTTTGAGACTCAATGAGGAGGGCCAACACCTGTGTTTACGAAATGGGGCTGGATTTGTCTCCAGAAGAATGATTGCTGAGATGTCATTGTCTCAACTGAGAGTGGACAGTGGGACAGTATTCGCCAAACAATAGCTTCCCACAAGACAGGAATGTGTTAGTCATCATCCATTGTTTTGCATAACCAAGGCCACTGATGCAGCTGGCTCACATGCTGTGAGGGACACACACACATCCTGTTGTTGACACACCCCCACAGCTGGAATGAGGGTATGATATACCCACTGGAGATCACAGGGCTCACTCACTCACACAGCTACCTGGCACCCAGCAGCATGGCGGCTACATCCCCAGGACTGACCTCCAAGCTAAAGGCTAAGTATTGAATTCACATGGCTAGATAAGGAAATATAGACAGATTGCTTTAAGGTCAATGGTGCTGGTTTAAATAGGATATTGTAACTTGTTTGTGTGATAGATCTGGGAATATGTGCTGGTAGCAATGGCAGGCTGATATGTGTGGTTACATTGTGATCTGGTCTTGTGATGAATATGCTCTGGTTATTGAGATACTGAAGTTGTTTGGAATGTGAAATTGAATAAGATGGTTCTAGGAAGTTGTTTGGAATGTGAAATTGAATAAGATGGTTCTAGGAAGTTGGATTGGAATGTGGAATAAGATTAGTTGGTTTGAGTAAAATGGCTGCTGCTGGGTGTTTTCCCCTCCCCCTTTCAACCATGTGTTGCAGTCTTTGGAATCATTGGAGTTTTCCCAAAATGGAGTCTAGCTTCTGTCCCATGCGGTATTGTAGGGTTGTGTATATAGGGACAGCCAGTATGGGTAAGCTCAAGTATTTTCTCCACAAAGATTCTCAGCATTGACTAACTGCGCAGCGATTGTTCCTCACATGTGTAAGCTTCTCTGCAATCATATTGTCTTTGTTATTGTGAGCCATATCTCTCTCTCTCTTCTCCTCTTTTTCTCTCATTTTCCCTTAAACGTAATTGTATTGTATTTCCTGTGCAGTTATCTGGTTAGTTAGTCTATGTTATATTGTAGTGTGTGACTTGTACTGTATTACTCTTTTTGCAAGTAATAACATTCTTACTAAAGGCGTTAGAACCTTAGACCGGTATTTGATTGGTTATTATAAATGCATAAAGGTTTCTCAGAGCGTCATAGTCGCACATACAGCTTTTAAGCTAACAAGGTTACACTGCATTACATCTACACATTGTCACTGCACAAATGTTTACAGTATAAGTACATTCCTTAAGGTATAGTTAAGGGAGTACCCTTGCGGTACTTTTTGCGCCAATGGCGTACTGTGTTCTTTAACCTTTAACGTGTTTTTAATAGGACAAATATTATAGACATTGTCACCAGGAAAACATGGCTGCGCCCATGTTAGCTTTTGGAGGGAAAGATTGTTTGTAACTTGCATGTGAAACTTAACCCTGATGCTGCCAGAATCACAGTAAGGAGATTAGAGACAATGAGATGCAGCATGCTGCACACAGACAGTGCAGATGGAATCCAGGCTTGGAACGCTGGGACAGTCTCAGGAGGCATTTGGAAGGTAAATTCTGATAAGGAATTACCTGGATTGTGACACCAAAGCTCCAAACCGGACGGGAGAGTGTGGATGACTCTGCAGCACCGATTGAGCAAACATAAGGTCCTCCTCAGCCAGGGTATCAAACTTGTAGAATTTTGCAAAAGTGTTTGAGCCCGACCAAGTAGCTGCTTGGCAAAGCTGTAAGGCTGAGACGCCTCGGGCAGCCGCCCAAGAAGAGCCCACCTTCCTAGTGGAATGGGCCTTTACTGAATTTGGTAACGGCAATCCAGCCGTAGAATGAGCCTGCTGAATCGTGTTACAGATCCAGCGAGCAATAGTCTGCTTAGAAGCAGGAGTGCTAACCTTGTTGGCTGCATACAGGACAAACAGTGCCTCTGTTTTCCTAACCCGAGCCGTCCTGGCTACGTAAATTTTTAAGGTCCTGACTACATCAAGGGATTTGGAATCCTCCAAGTCTCCCGCAGCCACAGGCACCACAATAGGTTGGTTCATATGAAAGGATGACACCATCTTAGGCAAAAATTGAGGACGAGTCCTCAACTCTACTCTATCCTCATGGAAAATGAGATAGGGGCTCTTATGAGATAAGGCCGCCAATTCGGACACCCGCCTTGCAGATGCCAAGGCCAACAACATGACCACCTTCCAAGTGAGAAACTTTAATTCAACTGTTTGAAGAGGTTAGAACCAGTGAGATTTTAGGAACTGTAACACCACGTTATGGTCCCATGGTGCCACTGGAGGGCACAAAAGGAGGCTGGATGTGTAGCACTCCCTTTACAAAAGTTTGGACTTCTGGAAGACAAGCCAATTCCTTCTGGAAGAATATAGATAGGGCCGAAATCTGTACCTTAATGGAGCCTAACTTTAGGCCCATATCCACTCCTGTCTGTAGAAAGTGGAGAAAACGGCCCAAGTGGAAATCTTCCGTAGGAGCATTCTTGGCTTCACACCAAGATACATACTTTCTCCAGATACAGTGATAATGTTTCGCCGTCACTTCCTTCCTAGCCTTTATCAGAGTAGGGATGACTTCTTCCAGAATACCCTTCCCTGCTAGGATTCGGTGTTCAACCGCCATGCCGTCAAACGTAAACGCGGTAAGTCTTGGAACACGCAGGGTCCCTGCTGCAACAGGTCCTCCCTGAAAGGAAGAGGCCACGGATCTTCTGTGAGCATTTCCTGAAGATCTGAATACCAGGCCCTTCGAGGCCAATCTGGAACAATGAGTATTGTCTGTACTCTTTTTCGTCTTATGATTCTCAATATTTTTGAGATGAGAGGAAGAGGAGGGAACACATAGACCGACTGAAACACCCATGGTGTCACCAGGGCGTCCACAGTTTCTGCCTGAGGGTCCCTTGACCTGGCACAATACCTCCGAAGCTTCTTGTTGAGGTGTGATGCCATCATGTCTATTTGAGGAAGTCCCCAAAGACTTGTTATCTCTGCAAAGACTTCTTGATGAAGTCCCCACTCTCCTGGATGTAGATCGTGTCTGCTGAGGAAGTCTGCTTCCCAGTTGTCCACTCCCGGAATGAATACCGCTGACAGAGCGCTTACGTGATTTTCTGCCCAGAGCAGAATCCTGGTGGCTTCCGCCATTGCCACTCTGCTCCTTGTCCCGCCTTGGCGGTTTACATGAGCCACGGCTGTGACGTTGTCTGATTGAATCAGAACCGGTAGGTCGCGAAGAAGATTCTCCACTTGTCGTAGGCCGTTGTATATGGCCCTTAATTCCAGTATGTTGATGTGTAGACAAGCCTCCTGGCTTGACCACAGTCCCTGAAAATTCCTTCCTTGTGTGACTGCTCCCCATCCTCGGAGGCTCGCATCCGTGGTCACCAGCACCCAGTCTTGAATGCCGAACCTGCGACCCTCTAGAAGGTAAGCACTCTGCAGCCACCACAGGAGAGACACCCTGGCCCTGGGGGACAGGGTTATTTTCTGATGTATTTGAAGATGGGACCCGGGCCACTTGTCCAGAAGGTCCCACTGAAATGTTCTCTCATGAAACCTGCGGAAGGGGATGGCCTCGTAGGTCGCCACCATTTTTCCCAGAACTCGAGTGCATTGATGGACTGACACTCTATTCGGTTTTAACAGATCTCTGACCATGTTCTGGAGTTCCCGGGCTTCTTCCATTGGGAGAAAAACCCTCTTCTGTTCCGTGTCCAGAATCATGCCCAATAAAGATGGCCGAGTCGTTGGAACCAACTGTGACTTTGGTAGATTTAGAATCCAGCCATGTTGCTGCAGCACTCTCAGGGAGAGCGACACGCTTTTCAGCAACTGATCTCTCGATCTCACTTTTATTAGGAGATCGTCCAAGTACAGGATAATTGTGACTCCCTGCCTGCACAGGAGCACCATCATTTCCGCCATTACCTTGGTGAAAATCCTCAGGGCCGTGGAAAGCCCAAACGGCAACGTCTGAAACTGGTAATGACAGTCCTGTACAGTGAATCTCAGGTACGCCTGATGAGGGGGATATATGGGGACATGAAGGTATGCATCCTTTATGTCTAGTGACACCATAAAATCCCCCCCTTCCAGGCTGGAGATAACTGCCCGGAGCGATTCCATCTTGAATTATAACGTTTTCAAGTACAGGTTTAGGGATTTTAGATTTAGAATAGGTCTGACCGAGCCATCCGGTTTCGGAACCACAAATAGGGATGAATAGTACCCCTTCCCCTGTTGAACTAGGGGAACCTTGACAATCACTTGCTGTTGACACAGCTTTTGAATTGCAGCTAAAACTATCTCCCTCTCTGGGGGAGAAGCTGGTAAAGCCGATTTGAAAAATCGGCGCGGAGGCACCTCTTCGAATTCCAGCTTGTAGCCTTGGGATAAAATTTCCATCGCCCAAGGATCCACGTCTGAATGAACCCTGACGTGGCTGAAGAGTCGAAGACGTGCCCCCACCGGCGCGGACTCCCTCAGTGGAGCCCCAGCGTCATGCGGTGGATTTAGTAGAAGCCGGGGAGGACTCCTGCTCCTGGGAACTAGCCATAGCAGGCATTCTTTTCCCTCTACCCTTACCTCTGGCGAGGAAGGAAGAGCCCCGACCTCTTCTGGACTTATGCGACCGAAAGGACTGCATCTGATACTGTGGTGTTTTCTTTTGCTGTGGGGGAACCTAAGGCAAAAAAGTAGATTTACCCGCGGTAGCTGTGGAAACCAGGTGTGCGAGACCTTCCCCAAATAAAACCTAACCCTTGTAAGGTAAAACTTTCATAGGCCTCTTTGAGTGGGCATCACCCGTCCATTGGTGGGTCCACAGGACTCGCCTAGCAGAAATGGCCATGGCGTTGGCTCTCGAACCTAGCAGCCAAACGTCTCTCTGAGCGTCTCTCATATATAAGACTGCATCTTTAATGTGACCTAAGGTCAATAAAATGGTATCCCTATCTAGGGTATCAATGTCAGCTGACAAGGTATCTGTCCACGCTGCTACAACGCTACAAACCCAAGCCGATGCTATTGCCGGTCTGAGCAAAGCACCTGTATGTGTATAAATTGATTTTAAGGTAGTTTCCTGTCTGCGATCAGCAGGATCCTTGAGGGCTACCGTGTCTGGAGACGGTAGCGCCACCTACTTGGACAAGCGCGTTAAAGCCTTGTCCACCCTGGGCGAGGATTCCCACCGTACCCTGTCCTGTGCAGGGAAAGGATACACCATAAGAATCCTCTTGGGAATCTGCAGTTTTTTGTCTGGAGTTTCCCAAGCTTTTTCAAATAACACGTTCAGCTCATGAGATGGGGGAAAGGTCACCTTAGGTTTCTTTTCCTTAAACATGCGCACCCTCGTGTCAGGGACAGAGGGGTCATCTGTGATATGCAAAACATCTTTTATTGCAAAAATCATATATTGAATACTTTTGGCCATCCTTGGGTGTAAGCTCGCATCATCGTAATCGACACTGGAGTCAGAATCCGTGTCGGTATCAGTGTCTGCTACTTGGGACAGGGGACGTTTATGAGACCCTGAAGGGCCCTGTGACACAGTCAAAGCCATGGATTGACTCCCTGTTTTATCCCTGGGCTCTGCTTTGTCCAATCTCTTATGTAATAAAGACACATTTGCATTTAAAACATTCCACATATCCAACCAATCAGGTGTCAGCATTGCCGATGGAGACACCACAATCATCTGCTCCACCTCCTCCTTAGATGAGCCTTCCGCTTCAGACATGCCGACACACACGTACCGACACCCCCACACACTCAGGGATATATCTATATGGAGACAGTCCCCCAATAAGGCCCTTTGGAGAAACAGAGAGAGAGTATGCCAGCACACACCCAGCGCCACCGGACACTGGAATAAAATCCCAGTTAGTACAGCACTTTTATATAAATATATATTTACACTCTCTGTGCCAATTAAATGTGCCCCCCCCCCTCTTTTTTGCCCTCTGTAAACGTGTTCAGCAGGGGAGAGTCCGGGGTGCCAGCTTCTCTGCAGTGTGCTGTCGAGAAAATGGTGCTGGTTCGTGCTGGAGGATCAAGCTCCGCCCCCTCACCGGCGGGCTTTGGTCCCACTCAAATTATTTATCCTGGCAGGGTTTTTCAATATACCGCCCCTGCAGTATCTAATCTATCTGCCAGTGTCCCTTGAGGTTAATATTGGTGCCCAGGGTGCCCCCACTGCTTCCTGCACCCTTACAGTGCCCGCTGTGTGTGTACGTGTGGGAGCAATGGCGCGCAGCGTTACCGCAGTGAAGATCTGAAGTCTTCTGCCGCCTTTTGAAGTCTTTTTTCTTCTTAACACTCACCCGGCTTCTAACTTCCGGCTCTGTGAGGAGGACAGCGGCGTGGCTCCGGGACGAACGGCGAGGGTGAGACCTGCGTTCCGACCCTCTGGAGCTAATGGTGTCCAGTATCCTAAGAAGCAGAGCCTATCATTTAAGTAGGTCTGCTTCTCTCTCCTCAGTCCCACGATGCAGGGAGCCTGTTGCCAGCAGTGTTCCCTGAAAATAAAAAACCTAACAAAAAATGTATTTTTCAGAGAAACTCAGGAGAGCTCCCCTGTAATGTACCCAGTCTCCTCTGGGCACAGGATCTAACTGAGGTCTGGAGGAGGGGCATAGAGGGAGGAGCCAGTGCACACCCATTCTAAAATCTTTAGGGTGCCCATGTCTCCTGTGGAGCCCGTCTATACCCCATGATCCTTACGGAGTCCCCAGCATCCTCTAGGATGTAAGAGAAATAAAATTCACTGTTGTTAAATATTAAAAACATAAAAATAACAGTAGATATTAATTTCAAAAGTGTTATATTGGTTTCTTTCTTCCCTGTACCATGTCCCACCTTGCACATGGCACACATTGGGGTGGTATTCATGTGACCGGCGGTCACATGACCTCCCCCAAAATCCCGCCCCCTCACTATCCCAACGGTGCCTCCTCACTATCCCAACGCTTGGCATGCCAACCAACAGGGACTATTTCCACTCGTGGGTGTCCACCACACCCGTAGAGTGGGAATAGAACCTGTGGCGACCGCAGGTCGCCACCGAGCCTGCAAGGGGCATGCTGCACTCGCCCCTTCCCACCGGGATCCCGGCGTCGGTATGCTGCCGGGATCCCGACATTGGTATGCTGACCGGCGGTCAGGAGACCATCGGTCAGCCATACCACACCCGTCACGTGAGGTGATGGTCACCTTACTGTATATCTCCTGTCAGACCCATTGCATTGTTTTTCTTAATCACAGACCTGCCCCACCTTTCTCCTAAACTAAATATTTCTGTACAGAGGTTCTCAAATCCAACCCTCAAGTACCCCCAACAGATCATATTTTCCAGGTCACCTAGCAGTAGAACAGTTGTATTCATTACTCACTGACACATTATAAAAGTCCCACAGGTGGGGCAAATTATTTAACTTGCAATCCTGTGAGGAGACCTGGTAAACATGAACTGTTGGGGGTACTTGAGGACCGAGGTTCAGAACCACTGGGCTAAACTAAGGGTCATGGATGGACTGGGGCCCTTCATCAGGCCGGGCAATGTACTGTGCACTCACACGCTTCAGACACATGCGTGCACGAAAAGGGAGCATGGTCACGGCTTAAAGTGGCATGCCGCAAGGAGGGGCACTGTGATGACGGCAGTGAGCTGTGAGGGAGGTAGTGTGATCTAGAGTGGGTCAGTATGAGCGGTAAGGGAGTATTGTGATCCGGAGCGGGCAGTGTGATCTCGAGAGGGGCAGTGTGATTTGTGAGCAGCGTGTGTCCGCGTGTCATCTATGCCCGTTCTCTATTATGAAATAATTGTTTAAACCAGTGCTAATGGATTATTATATCCAAATGTAGATACACAGTCCTGCTCTTTAGTTAACAGCGCAGTGCAAGTGCTATTCGTGCCAGGCTAATTGTTAGACACTCTGAATTGAAGAGAGGGATGATAGGGGTCTGGGACTCAGGGTCGACAGCACAAAGGTCGACAGACTTTAGGTCGACACCAATTGGTCGACACACATTAGGTCGACAGGGTCAAAAGGTCGACAGGAACAAGGTCGACATGGAAAAAGGTCGACATGAGTTTTTTATGTTTTTTTGGTGTCGTTTTCTTCGTAGAGTGACCGGGAACCCGAATTAGTGCACCGCGTCCCCTCGCATGGCTCGCTTCGCTCGCCATGCTTCGGGCATGGTGCCTTCGCTCCGCTACCGCTTCGCTCGGCACACTTAACGATCCACGTGGACTACGATTGGAACGGTAAAGTGTGAAAAGGTTCAAAAAAAGAAAAAAATCATGAAAAACTCATGTCGACCTTTTTCCATGGCGACCTTGTTCCTGTCGACCTTTTGACCCTGTCGACCTTTTGACCCTGTCGACCTAATGTGTGTCGACCAATTGGTGTCGACCTAAAGTCTGTCGACCTTTGTGCTGTCGACCTGGAGTCCGGATACCACCTGGGAGTAGTGTGAGGCTTTGTGATTCATTCTATAAGAAACATTGTTTCAAAGTTGTTTCCCACAGCTGCTCAGCAGCCACATTGAAACATTTATGATACAATCTGGCAACTACAAATGTAAGAAATATCTCAGTATCAACTTAAGTAACCACACAGTGAACACACTGATGCCACAGAGATTATACAAATCATAATAATAAAACTGGCATTATTGAATAAATCAGATACGTTTATATTCTCAGTGGTGGCAATGATGACAGGTATTTAATCCCTATTATCGAACATGCCTGTCCTCCAGGGATATATTGTATAACTGTGAATAGCTGACCAACACAGCAATTTGGCATAGGTCTGAATATATCAACACTGAGGAGTGGAAGAGATATCTATCCCCCATTCAATTTATTAATTGTACATGCTAGTATTATCATCAGCTCACTTGAGCTGATAAGCATCATAATCTAAAAGGGTTTGATATCTGACCCATACATCTTATATGTCCACAAAGAACCCTAGTGTTATTAATAACCATATATTATCATTACTATTAATTCCCTCTTGAGAGTGCTGGAAATATGTAAATTAATATATCATCACAGGTTGAGAAAAGCCTAATTATATTGCCAAGCCGCCGCTATTATTACATAAGCGGGACAAATACGGCACATGATATATGAATTAGTGAACCATGAGATAAATTATTGGTAACTAAATAAATTGATATCATACCTGGGTATTTCATATATTAGCAACAAATCTTATATGAGTGGTTGTATAACAAAGTAATATTTAATAAAGGATACCATCCTCCAGAGGAATTATACAGTGTGGATAACTGCATACTGTATCATTAGCACTACTAGCACTTAGATGAGACTGCTGGGAATGTGACAAGCAGCATACGATTACCGGCTGAGCGAAACTGATTCATATTGTCAGCCAGAACATCAGTACATGAGTGGGACAATCATGGCATGTGCCATATGAATAAGTGATCCAAGAGATGAATTACTGATAATCAAATAAATCAACTCACTGGTTTAAACTAAGAACAACAATATACCCAATAGGGCATTAGATTAAACACGCGGACACATATTTTTGTAATCTTTAATCACTTTTATTTCTTTCATGCACTTATTCAATGTTTTGTATGTGTCTAAATTTTAACCTCTATGTTTCACCTATACCTGTAGTTTGTGTGTTAGTCAATGTCACACTGTTTTAATTCAAGAATATTAAAAGTTAAATTTTATAAGTATTGAGGAGGATGTGAGTATCAGGTCACTCTTCCTTTTGTGCACCGACAATACAGCCTTTTTTCTTGTTCTACTGTGATTTGTGAGCAGCGAAGGAGGGCAGTGATTTGTGAGGGGGGCAGTGTGATCTGGAGGGAGCAGTGAACGGTAAGGGGGAGCAGTTTGAAATGTGAGGGGTCAGTGAACTGTGAGTGAAGCAGTGTGATATGAAATGGGGCAGTTAGCTAGAGGGGGCAATTCTATATGCCAGTTGGCAGTGTGATCTGGAGGGGGCAGTGTGAGAGGGGAAGTGAGTTGTGAGGTGGGGCAGTGATCTGTGAGAAGGGCAGTGTGATCTGGAGGTGGTCGGTGTGAGTGATGAGGGAGTAGCAGTGTAAAGGGGCAGTGAGCTGTGAAGTAGGGCAGAATGATATGTGAGAGGGCAGTGTGATGTGGAGGTGGTTAGTGTGATCTGGAGGTGGTTAGTGTGATCTGGAGAGGGCAGTGTGATCTGGAGGTGGTTAGTGTGATCTGGAGGGGGCAGTGTGATGTGGAGGTTTTTATTGTGATCTTTAGAGGGCAGTGTGATCTGGAGGTGGTTAGTGTGATCTGGAGGTGGTTAGTGTGATCTGGAGGGGGCAGTGTGATCTGGAGGTGGTTAGTGTGATCTGGAGGGGGCAGTGTGATCTGGAGGTGATTAGTGTGATCTGGAGAGGGCAGTGTGATCTGGAGGTGGTTAGTGTGATCTGGAGAGGGCAATGTGATCTGGAGGTGGTTAGTGTGATCTGGAGAGGGCAGTGTGATCTGGAGGTGGTTAGTGTGATCTGGAGGGGACAGTGTGATCTGGAGGTGGTTAGTGTGATCTGGAGGGGGCAGTGTGATCTGGAGGGGGCAGTGTGATCTGGAGGGTGGTTAGT
This sequence comes from Pseudophryne corroboree, assembly GCF_028390025.1. NCBI lineage: Eukaryota > Metazoa > Chordata > Amphibia > Anura > Myobatrachidae > Pseudophryne > Pseudophryne corroboree. Next base: position 40,196,609 of record NC_086447.1, on the reverse strand, counting down.
GTGATCTGGAGGGGGCAGTGTGAACTGGAGGTGGTTAGTGTGATCTGGAGAGGGCAGTGTGATCTGGAGGTGGTTAGTGTGATCTGGAGGTGGTTAGTGTGATCTGGAGGGGGCAGTGTGATCTGGAGGGGGCAGTATGATCTGGAGGTCGTTAGTGTGATCTGGAGGGGGCAGTGTGATCTGGAGAGGGCAGTGTGATCTGGAGGTGGTTAGTGGGATCTGGAGGGGGCAGTGTGATCTGGAGGTGGTTAGTGGGATCTGGAGGGGGCAGTGTGATCTGGAGAGGGCAGTGTGCTCTGGAGGTGGTTAGTGTGATCTGGAGGTGGTTAGTGTGATCTGGAGGGGGCAGTGTTATCTGGAGGGGGCAGTGTGATCTGGAGGTGGTTAGTGTGATCTGGAGGGGGCAGTGTGATCTGGAGAGGGCAGTGTGATCTGGCGGTGGTTAGTGTGATCTGGAGGGGGCAGTGTGTACTGGAGGGGGCAGTGTGATCTGGAGGGGTTAGTGTGATCTGGAGGTGGTTAGTGTGATCTGGAGAGGGCAGTGTGATCTGGAGGTGGTTAGTGTGATCTGGAGGTGGTTAGTGTGATCTGGAGGTGGTTAGTGTGATCTGGAGAGGGCAGTGTGATCTGGAGGTGGTTAGTGTGATCTGGAGGGGGCAGTGTGATCTGGAGGTGGTTAGTGTGATCTGGAGGGGGCAGTATGATCTGGAGGTGGTTAGTGTGATCTGGAGGGGGCAGTATGATCTGGAGGTCGTTAGTGTGATCTGGAGGGGGCAGTGTGATCTGGAGAGGGCAGTGTGATCTGGAGGTGGTTAGTGTGATCTGGAGGGGGCAGTGGGATCTGGAGGGGGAAGTGTGATCTGGAGGTGGTTAGTGTGATCTGGAGGGGGCAGGGTGATCTGGAGGTGGTTAGTGTGATCTGGAGAGGGCAGTGTGATCTGGAGGTGGTTAGTGTGATCTGGAGGTGGCAGTGTGATCTGTAGGGGGCAGTGTTATCTGTAGGGGGCAGTGTTATCTGTAGGGGGCAGTGTGATCTGCAGGGGGCAGTGTGATCTGGAGGTGGTTAGTGTGATCTGGAGGGGGAAGTGTGATCTGGAGGGGGCAGTATGATCTGGAGGTCGTTAGTGTGATCTGGAGGGGGCAGTGTGATCTGGAGAGGGCAGTGTGATCTGGAGGTGGTTAGTGAGATCTGGAGGGGGCAGTGGGATCTGGAGGGGGCAGTGGGATCTGGAGGTGGTTAGTGTGATCTGGAGGGGGCAGTGTGATCTGGAGGTGGTTAGTGTGATCTGGAGAGGGCAGTGTGATCTGGAGGTGGTTAGTGTGATCTGGAGGTGGTTAGTGTGATCTGGAGGGGGCAGTGTGATCTGGAGGTGGTTAGTGTGATCTGGAGGGGGCAGTGTGATCTGGAGGGGGCAGTGTGATCTGGGGAGGGCAGTGTGATCTGGGGAGGGCAGTGTGATCTGGAGGTGGTTAGTGTGATCTGGAGGGGGCAGTGTGATCTGGGGGTGGTTAGTGTGATCTGGAGGGGGCAGTGTGATCTGGAGGTGGTTAGTGTGATCTGGAGAGGGCAGTGTGATCTGGAGGTGGTTAGTGTGATCTGGAGGTGGTTAGTGTGATCTGGAGGGGGCAGTGTGATCTGGAGAGGGCAGTGTGATCTGTAGGTGGTTAGTGTGATCTGGAGGGGGCAGTGTGATCTGGAGGGGGCAGTGTGATCTGGAGGGGGCAGTGTGATCTGGAGGGGGCAGTATGATCTGGAGGTCGTTAGTGTGATCTGGAGGGGGCAGTGTGATCTGGAGGGGGCAGTGTGATCTGGAGAGGGCAGTGTGATCTGGAGGTGGTTAGTGGGATCTGGAGGGGGCAGTGTGATCTGGAGGTGGTTAGTGTGATCTGGAGGGGGCAGTGTGATCTGGAGGTGGTTAGTGTGATCTGGAGAGGGCAGTGTGCTCTGGAGGTGGTTAGTGTGATCTGGAGGTGGTTAGTGTGATCTGGAGGGGGCAGTGTTATCTGGAGGGGGCAGTGTGATCTGGAGGTGGTTAGTGTGATCTGGAGGGGGCAGTGTGATCTGGAGAGGGCAGTGTGATCTGGCGGTGGTTAGTGTGATCTGGAGGGGGCAGTGTGATCTGGAGGGGGCAGTGTGATCTGGAGGTGGTTAGTGTGATCTGGAGGGGGCAGTGTGATCTGGAGAGGGCAGTGTGATCTGGAGGTGGTTAGTGTGATCTGGGGGTGGTTAGTGTGATCTGGGGGTGGTTAGTGTGATCTGGAGGGGGCAGTGCGATCTGGAGAGGGCAGTGTGATCTGGAGAGGGCAGTGTGATCTGGAGGTGGTAAGTGTGATCTGGAGGGGGCAGTGTGATGTGGAGGTTTTTATTGTGATCTTTAGAGGGCAGTGTGATCTGGAGGTGGTTAGTGTGATCTGGAGGTGGTTAGTGTGATCTGGAGGGGGCAGTGTGATCTGGAGGTGGTTAGTGTGATCTGGAGGGGGCAGTGTGATCTGGAGGTGGTTAGTGTGATCTGGAGGGGGCAGTGTGATCTGGAGGTGATTAGTGTGATCTGGAGAGGGCAGTGTGATCTGGAGGTGGTTAGTGTGATCTGGAGAGGGCAATGTGATCTGGAGGTGGTTAGTGTGATCTGGAGAGGGCAGTGTGATCTGGAGGTGGTTAGTGTGATCTGGAGGGGACAGTGTGATCTGGAGGTGGTTAGTGTGATCTGGAGGGGGCAGTGTGATCTGGAGGGGGCAGTGTGATCTGGAGGTCGTTAGTGTGATCTGGAGGGTGCAGTGTGATCTGGAGAACGCAGTGTGATCTGGAGGTGGTTAGTGTGATCTGGAGGGGGCAGTGTGATCTGGAGGGGGCAGTGTGATCTGGAGGTGGTTAGTGTGATCTGGAGGGGGCAGTGTGATCTGGAGGTGGTTAGTGTGATCTGGAGAGGGCAGTGTGATCTGGAGGTGGTTAGTGTGATCTGGAGGTGGTTAGTGTGATCTGGAGAGGGCAGTGTGATCTGTAGGTGGTTAGTGTGATCTGAAGAGGGCAGTGTGATCTGGAGGTGGTTAGTGTGATCTGGAGGGGGCAGTGTGATCTGGAGGTGGTTAGTGTGATCTGGAGGGGGCAGTGTGATCTGGAGGTAGTTAGTGTGATCTGGAGGGGGCAGTGTGATCTGGAGAAGGCAGTGTGATCTGGAGGGGGCAGTGTGATCTGGAGGGGGCAGTATGATCTGGAGGGGGCAGTGTGATCTGGAGGGTGGTTAGTGTGATCTGGAGGGGGCAGTGTGAACTGGAGGTGGTTAGTGTGATCTGGAGAGGGCAGTGTGATCTGGAGGTGGTTAGTGTGATCTGGAGGTGGTTAGTGTGATCTGGAGGGGGCAGTGTGATCTGGAGGGGGCAGTATGATCTGGAGGTCGTTAGTGTGATCTGGAGGGGGCAGTGTGATCTGGAGAGGGCAGTGTGATCTGGAGGTGGTTAGTGGGATCTGGAGGGGGCAGTGTGATCTGGAGGTGGTTAGTGGGATCTGGAGGGGGCAGTGTGATCTGGAGAGGGCAGTGTGCTCTGGAGGTGGTTAGTGTGCTCTGGAGGTGGTTAGTGTGATCTGGAGGTGGTTAGTGTGATCTGGAGGGGGCAGTGTGATCTGGAGGTGGTTAGTGTGATCTGGAGGGGGCAGTGTGATCTGGAGAGGGCAGTGTGATCTGGCGGTGGTTAGTGTGATCTGGAGGGGGCAGTGTGTACTGGAGGGGGCAGTGTGATCTGGAGGGGTTAGTGTGATCTGGAGGTGGTTAGTGTGATCTGGAGAGGGCAGTGTGATCTGGAGGTGGTTAGTGTGATCTGGAGGTGGTTAGTGTGATCTGGAGGTGGTTAGTGTGATCTGGAGAGGGCAGTGTGATCTGGAGGTGGTTAGTGTGATCTGGAGGGGGCAGTGTGATCTGGAGGTGGTTAGTGTGATCTGTAGGGGACAGTATGATCTGGAGGTGGTTAGTGTGATCTGGAGGGGGCAGTGTGATCTGGAGGTCGTTAGTGTGATCTGGAGGGGGCAGTGTGATCTGGAGAGGGCAGTGTGATCTGGAGGTGGTTAGTGTGATCTGGAGGGGGCAGTGGGATCTGGAGGGGGCAGTGTGATCTGGAGGTGGTTAGTGTGATCTGGAGGGGGCAGGGTGATCTGGAGGTGGTTAGTGTGATCTGGAGAGGGCAGTGTGATCTGGAGGTGGTTAGTGTGATCTGGAGGTGGCAGTGTGATCTGTAGGGGGCAGTGTTATCTGTAGGGGGCAGTGTTATCTGTAGGGGGCAGTGTGATCTGCAGGGGGCAGTGTGATCTGGAGGTGGTTAGTGTGATCTGGAGGGGGAAGTGTGATCTGGAGGGGGCAGTGTGATCTGGAGGTCGTTAGTGTGATCTGGAGGGGGCAGTGTGATCTGGAGAGGGCAGTGTGATCTGGAGGTGGTTAGTGAGATCTGGAGGGGGCAGTGGGATCTGGAGGGGGCAGTGTGATCTGGAGGTGGTTAGTGTGATCTGGAGGGGGCAGTGTGATCTGGAGGTGGTTAGTGTGATCTGGAGAGGGCAGTGTGATCTGGAGGTGGTTAGTGTGATCTGGAGGTGGTTAGTGTGATCTGGAGGGGGCAGTGTGATCTGGAGGTGGTTAGTGTGATCTGGAGGGTTCAGTGTGATCTGGGGAGGGCAGTGTGATCTGGGGAGGGCAGTGTGATCTGGAGGTGGTTAGTGTGATCTGGAGGGGGCAGTGTGATCTGGGGGTGGTTAGTGTGATCTGGAGGGGGCAGTGTGATCTGGAGGTGGTTAGTGTGATCTGGAGAGGGCAGTGTGATCTGGAGGTGGTTAGTGTGATCTGGAGGTGGTTAGTGTGATCTGGAGGGGGCAGTGTGATCTGGAGAGGGCAGTGTGATCTGGAGGTGGTTAGTGTGATCTGGAGGTGGTTAGTGTGATCTGGAGGTGGCAGTGTGATCTGTAGGGGGCAGTGTTATCTGTAGGGGGCAGTGTTATCTGTAGGGGGCAGTGTGATCTGCAGGGGGCAGTGTGATCTGGAGGTGGTTAGTGTGATCTGGAGTGGGAAGTGTGATCTGGAGGGGGCAGTATGATCTGGAGGTCGTTAGTGTGATCTGGAGGGGGCAGTGTGATCTGGAGAGGGCAGTGTGATCTGGAGGTGGTTAGTGAGATCTGGAGGGGGCAGTGGGATCTGGAGGGGGCAGTGTGATCTGGAGGTGGTTAGTGTGATCTGGAGGGGGCAGTGTGATCTGGAGGTGGTTAGTGTGATCTGGAGAGGGCAGTGTGATCTGGAGGTGGTTAGTGTGATCTGGAGGTGGTTAGTGTGATCTGGAGGGGGCAGTGTGATCTGGAGGTGGTTAGTGTGATCTGGAGGGGGCAGTGTGATCTGGGGAGGGCAGTGTGATCTGGGGAGGGCAGTGTGATCTGGAGGTGGTTAGTGTGATCTGGAGGGGGCAGTGTGATCTGGGGGTGGTTAGTGTGATCTGGAGGGGGCAGTGTGATCTGGAGGGGGCAGTGTGATCTGGAGGGGGCAGTATGATCTGGAGGTCGTTAGTGTGATCTGGAGGGGGCAGTGTGATCTGGAGAGGGCAGTGTGATCTGGAGGTGGTTAGTGGGATCTGGAGGGATCAGTGTGATCTGGAGGTGGTTAGTGTGATCTGGAGGGGGCAGTGTGATCTGGAGGTGGTTAGTGTGATCTGGAGAGGGCAGTGTGCTCTGGAGGTGGTTAGTGTGATCTGGAGGTGGTTAGTGTGATCTGGAGGGGGCAGTGTTATCTGGAGGGGGCAGTGTGATCTGGAGGTGGTTAGTGTGATCTGGAGGGGGCAGTGTGATCTGGAGAGGGCAGTGTGATCTGGCGGTGGTTAGTGTGATCTGGAGGGGGCAGTGTGATCTGGAGGGGGCAGTGTGATCTGGAGGTGGTTAGTGTGATCTGGAGGGGGCAGTGTGATCTGGAGAGGGCAGTGTGATCTGGAGGTGGTTAGTGTGATCTGGGGGTGGTTAGTGTGATCTGGGGGTGGTTAGTGTGATCTGGAGGGGGCAGTGTGATCTGGAGAGGGCAGTGTGATCTGGAGAGGGCAGTGTGATCTGGAGGTGGTTAGTGTGATCTGGAGGGGGCAGTATGATCTGGAGGGGGCAGTATGATCTGGAGGGGGCAGTGTGATCTGGAGGTGGTTAGTGTGATCTGGAGGTGGTTAGTGTGATCTGGAGGTGGTTAGTGTGATCTGGAGGTGGTTAGTGTGATCTGGAGGGGGCAGTGTGATCTGGAGAGGGCAGTGTGATCTGGAGGTGGTTAGTGTGATCTGGAGGGGGCAGTGTGATCTGGAGGGGGCAGTGTGATCTGGAGGGGGCAGTGTGATCTGGAGGGGGCAGTGTGATCTGGAGGGGGCAGTATGATCTGGAGGTCGTTAGTGTGATCTGGAGGGGGCAGTGTGTTCTGGAGAGGGCAGTGTGATCTGGAGGTGGTTAGTGTGATCTGGAGGGGGCAGTGGGATCTGGAGGGGGCAGTGTGATCTGGAGGTGGTTAGTGTGATCTGGAGAGGGCAGTGTGATCTGGAGGTGGTTTGTGTGATCTGGAGGTGGTTAGTGTGATCTGTAGGGGGCAGTTTTATCTGTAGGGGGCAGTGTGATCTGCAGGGGGCAGTGTGATCTGGAGGTGGTTAGTGTGATCTGGAGGGGGCAGTGTGATCTGGAGGGGGCAGTATGATCTGGAGGTCGTTAGTGTGATCTGGAGGGGGCAGTGTGATCTGGAGAGGGCAGTGTGATCTGGAGGTGGTTAGTGTGATCTGGAGGGGGCAGTGGGATCTGGAGGGGGCAGTGTGATCTGGAGGTGGTTAGTGTGATCTGGAGGGGGCAGTGTGATCTGGAGGTGGTTAGTGTGATCTGGAGAGGGCAGTGTGATCTGGAGGTGGTTAGTGTGATCTGGAGGTGGTTAGTGTGATCTGGAGGGGGCAGTGTGATCTGGAGGTGGTTAGTGTGATCTGGAGGGGGCAGTGTGATCTGGGGAGGGCAGTGTGATCTGGAGGTGGTTAGTGTGATCTGGAGGGGGCAGTGTGATCTGGGGGTGGTTAGTGTGATCTGTATGGGGCAGTGTGATCTGGAGGTGGTTAGTGTGATCTGGAGGGGGCAGTGTGATCTGGAGGGGGCAGTATGATCTGGAGGTCGTTAGTGTGATCTGGAGGGGGCAGTGTGTTCTGGAGAGGGCAGTGTGATCTGGAGGTGGTTAGTGTGATCTGGAGGGGGCAGTGGGATCTGGAGGGGGCAGTGTGATCTGGAGGTGGTTAGTGTGATCTGGAGGTGGTTAGTGTGATCTGGAGGGGGCAGTGTGATCTGGAGGTGGTTAGTGTGATCTGGAGGGGGCAGTGTGATCTGGGGAGGGCAGTGTGATCTGGAGGTGGTTAGTGTGATCTGGAGGGGGCAGTGTGATCTGGAGGGGGCAGTGTGATCTGGAGAGGGCAGTGTGATCTGGAGGTGGTTAGTGTGACCTGGAGGGGGCAGTGTGATCTGGAGGTGGTTAGTGTGATCTGGAGAGGGCAGTGTGATCTGGAGGGGGGAGTGTGATCTGAAAGTGGTTAGTGTGATCTGGAGGGGGCAGCGTGATCTGGAGAGGGCAGTGTGATCTGGAGAAGGCAGTGTGATCTGGAGAGGGCAGTGTGATCTGGAGAGGGCAGTGTGATCTGGAGAGGGCAGTGTGATCTGGAGAGGGCAGTGTGATCTGAAAGTGGTTAGTGTAATCTGGAGGGGGCAGTGTGATCTGGAGGTGGTTAGTGTTATCTGGAGGGGGCAGTGTGATCTGGAGAGGGCAGTGTGATCTGGAGGTGGTTAGTGTGATCTGGAGGGGGCAGTGTGATCTGGAGAGGGCAGTGTGATCTGGAGGTGGTTAGTGTGATCTGGAGGGGCAGTGTGACATGATAGTGTGATAACATTTGTAGTTTGCTATACAGTAAAATAAAACACATATGACCCGATCCTGAGTCATATGCTGCTGCAAATGCCATTGCCAAAGGGGTCTATTTATCAAACAGTAATAATAACTTTCTCTGGATATTTTGCTAGAGAAATGGGTTTGTCATGGCTTTATAGGAAGAGGGATACAGCAGAGAAATCACATGACATGCATTACCCAAAACCATGCAATGGGAGACCTGCGAAACAAGAAACCACAGCATTCGCTCTGGGTCGTGTCTCTCTATAGGAGCCATGGCGTGGTAATTGCAGCATACACAGATTATGTATTGCTGGAATAGGGTGGTCTTCAGTTTGCCGGCTGTCGGAATCCCGGCGCGCAGTATACCGGCGCCGGAATCCCGACAGCCGGCATACCGACACTTTTTCTCCCTCTTGGAGGGCCAAGACCCCCCTGGAGGGAGAATAAATAGCGTGGCACGCGTAGCGCACCACCGTGCCCGCAAGGGGCTTATTTGCGCTCGCCACACTGTCGGCATGCCGGCGGTCGGGAGCCCGGCCGCCGGCATACAATACTACACCCGCTGGAATATGCCATACTACATAATATAGACATTTTTCATCTCTGTACCAAAGCAGGAGACACTATTAGATGTAGAATGATATTTTGTAGACTTGAGATGAGGTGAGGGAGAGAGAACAGCTTTACAGCAGGAATACAAATACAACATGATATAAAGTCCCCTCAGAAAACATTGAATCATCTGAAATGTAAGACATTGAGATTCAACATTTTGGTAAAGGAAAACCCCTCTAATCTTTATCTTCTTTTGTACACGTCTGTATTGTCAAAGTCAGAAAAATATCTCTATGCACGTTGCCATATTTGCACCGCACACTGGTCTGCGCTGCGCATGCGTACGCTCTCCCGTGAAGGCGCATACCCGCAATAGCGTGCACCCGCGGGCGCACGGTATGCGTATTTACGGTAGAGTTTATGTAGTCGTAGCGTGCGACTCATTCGTTACACATTTTCATAATTAATGTAGTTTATAGATCATGATCCCTTTAATAGTTCCTGAAAGTTTGGTTAATATAGAACGTCCCTGAACGGAGGAATCCCTCTTTGTATTGTACGAAGGGTCTAACAGGAATCATATAGCAGTGTTTGGTACCCATCGGAAGAGTATTTAAGTAACAATATTCCGGTGTTGGTTTGGAGCGTATTAATCGCTCGTGCGGATAGTTATGGACATAAGAAGTTTATGTCCATTTCTATTATTTACTCATACTCAAGTATGCGGCAGAAAACCCAGTTTCCCACCCACCTGAGCTGTTGGAAATCGTCACAGCCCACCTGTATGAATCAACCTATGACCTCTTGTTATAGTGCGAAGCCGAATTCCTGTGTCCAATGGACGATCAGATTGTAGGGACCATTAGATTGCATTGTGTGTGGGGCATAAATAGGCAGGCCGACCACATCCAGCTCTCACTCTTCAACGGTTCTCATTGCTGAAAATCGGGTGCTGGATGTCCAGGCGCATGCGATCGTTTCCCCTTGTGCGTAAGTTTTTCTCCGTAATCATTGTCTTACTGTGAGCCAATTTCTCTCATCTCTCTCTCCATCTCTCTCTCTCTCCTTTCTCTTTTCCCTCATATCTCCCCTAGACTAGTATTGAATTGTATTAGATAGTATTGAATTTTGGTTAGGAAGTATCTGTTATATTGTAGTGTATCATTTGTACTGTTATTCCCTTTTACAAGTATATTAGATATAATACAGTTAATAGGCTTTGGACCCTAAACCAGTATCTGTGTATTTTCTATAGTATTAAGTGTTCACTTGAGCGTCGGTGACGCTCAAGCAGCTTTGTAGTTAGTTAGGTTACACAAGGTTGCACTTACACCCTGTATTCACATTAAGGTATTCTGTGTATTTCATTGATAAGGTTTATACGATAAAGGTATAGCGTTGTGAGCGTCTGCGCCGCTGGTGATCTCCTCGTGGTCTCGAGCGAACCGCTACGCCATAGCGAATCATTCTGTCCTGTGATCTCTGGGCCGTGAGCGAACGTGACGCTTGAGCGTCTCGCCTACGGCTGAGCGATCGTTACGCAACCAGCGTACCCGTACGGTACTTCTTAAGTAAACAGCGTACAGTGTTCTTAGACTTCATAAAGGGTTGTTTATACGACAAAGGAATTTAACATTGTCAATTGGGGACTCGTCCTGTCCTTCTCATATCTGCACTAGGTAGATCAGCAGACATTATCCCCCAGCAAAGGGTGGGAGGTTGTCTCGCAGTGCTGACGGGATAAGCGTCTGCTTCACTTAGATAAAGAGTGCTGAAGGAATCCGGGAACCGGAGGTAAGAACAAAACGCTTGTGTCTTTAAAAAAACTGTTTATTTGTCGTCTGTCTTGCGTACACACGCACGCATACATATATCTGCATTTCTTTTTCATTTTCGTATATCACTATCCTGTTTGCCAATTTTATAGTTGATAGAAAAGTGCTAAAAGAAACTTGCTGTTATTTCATAGTTTAAGAATAGAGGTAATAGTTAAAGTATAGACCAACACAGGTTTGCCTGGGAGATAAGGCAAAGCCAGTGGGGTACGCGGTAGATGATCAGGGATCGTCTACACTGATAAAAGTATATTGTGTTACGGTGGATCTTTGCATTGCGTACACGTGTCTCTAACAAAGACTAGCATACGAAATCCAAAGGCCGACGCACGCAGCGTACATTACGCAACGGAGCGTCCGGTTACGCCCACGTAGCTCAAATCACGAAAAGTTGAATTTTAGCGCAAAGCGATAATTAACGCAAAAACGATAGTTAGCGCTAAGCGGTAAATAGCGCAAAAGGCGATAAATAACGCAAGTCTATTTTTTGGAAAATCTGAAATTTAGTTTAACAGATCCTGCTCCTAATTGGTAACACAGCTGGGCTAAAGAAAATTTCTGCGCAGAAATAGAAATAGAAGCAAAAGTGTACATGTGTTGAGTGAGTGTGTTTTTTTTTTATCACATAAGAGGTAGAACAAAAAAAGAAATCGGGTACTCGTAAGGGACATACGTGTAAGTGACATATACGGTGGCTAGGGAGGCATCCTTGGTTAAACATAATATTTGAGCATTAGAGTATAGCGGACCAGTATAGAACAAGACCAGGAGGTCAGACCAGGAGGTCGTACAGAACAAGACCAGGAGGTCATAAGGAGACAAAGAAGTCCGCTATAAAGGTAAGAGGCACAACCCCGGGGGTTGGTGCAGAACCCATATAGGCCATACAAGCTCTGGCTGAAGGAATTCGCAGTCGTAAGTTTCGATTCCATTGGTCTTTCCGTACATAAACTTAGTTGTTTGTGTACTGAACGACTGGACCGCACGTAAGTGTGTGCAGTAGTTAGTAATCTGACCTAGTACCATTAGAGTAAAGGGGTCACAAACGCTATCTGTACACTCTAACGTGATTTGTGTAATTTTTTTATTTTAAGGGAAGTTCGCTGGTCACTCAGGAACTATCCAACAACCAATACTTGCTGGGGAACGCGCCCCAGTAAATAAAGGTTCACAGGGGCCCTGAGTTGGGTACCGCAGCTCTGGATACAGTGATTGCAGTACTGGCCAACGTGGGCGAGAAGTGAGTGGGGTACTTGGTAAACCGCCACCGCCAGCCTGCCCAGGACATCTTGGTTTGTTTGTAAGGGTTCGCTGAAAACCTTGATATAAAGATCAAAGGAGTAGTAAGCAACACCTGCAGATTATGGGGGCCAGTTGTTCAGGTAGGGGGCGATCAACCTCGGTTCGGGTTGATTCAGAGAACCGACCAGTTGGGTCGGCAAGATACATCATGTGTGAAAAATACGGAAGTCACACAGAGGTTTTATGTGATGAATGGGAGAGAATGACTGTACAAGACAGGGACAAATTCCCAAGAATAGGTAGCTTCAGCCCAGAAGTGTTACAAAATTTAAGGAGGAGGATATGTCTCATTGAACCAACAAAGAGACGAAGTAAACATTATGATTATTTACAGTTATGGCAACAGGAGGGTGAATTACAAAGAGATTCAATTGACTTTTCTGACTCTTATCTTGAGGGGAGAGATATGGCAGCAGGGAGGATTGTGGTTGCGGAGAAAAGCACAAGGTTGAACAATAAAAACGCTCTTAGCAACTGTAGTATAGATTATAAGAATGAGTGTAATAAAGGTAACAATGATTATTGTAATACTGTTGAATGTACAACTATTAACCTATGCAAGTTGCACCCCATGTCAAACTTCCCTCAGGAATACAAACAAGAAAGTGAGCCCAGAACAATGTCGACACCTCTTCCAGAAGCCATCCTACAAGACATCCAGGTGGACGCGACCAAATTGGTAAAGGCAATAATCGAACCCCCTAACGGAGGGTCAGGTGAGGTCGTGTCCACAGGTACGTACAATGTTTCATATCACGCACAAACAGATGTACCCCAAAATGTAAGACCAACACAGAATGATGTAACTGAGTTCGATCTGGCCAGGGTGATCTCAGTCCCCAATGGGAAGACTGACGATCAGGGAATCATTCCCGTCAAGGACAGTGCAATGCGCTGTCTCTGGTCCCGGACCGAATTGAGATCAATTATGTCGGAATTTCCTGATCCTAGGAAAAATCTAGCCAAATGTCAAACGTTTATTAAAGAACTAGGAAACGCCACAGAACCCACCAACAAAGAGTGGCAGACAGTGCTGAGGGCATGTTTGCCCTCCAGTGTTGACCCTGCAAAATTCATTGCTGATTGTAAATTGGACACGGAGGTACCTTGTATGGAGGAACACAATCAGGAATGTATTAGGCAGATTAACCGACAGTTGGGAATATATTTCCCAGCCGCTGTCAAGTGGAATGACATTTTCTCCATAAGGCAAAACGAAAGGGAAAATGTTTCTAATTATTTCAATCGAGCACTGCAAATAATGGCTAGAAACACTGGGATCGCAGACATCAAGACAAATGCACAACATAAAGGAATAGCGGTTAAGGTATTAATGAATGGTTTAAAGGATGAATTAAAAACAAGGGTACAGACCACCAACCCAAACTGGAGAGAGATCTCGGTGGCCGCACTAAGAGAGGCCGTCATTAATCATGATCAGAATATCACCAGATACAGAGAGTCACTAAGAGATAAGTTATTGGCAGCAAATATACAGGCCCTAACCACAAGACCACCCCAACAAAAGCCCCACACCCCTGCGAGAAATCCAGATATGGAAGTCTGTTACAATTGTCATAAAAAGGGACACTTTGCCAGAGATTGTAGATCAAAAGAAAGACAACACCATAATCATGAAATCCAAAGAATCAGGGAAGTACAGGGGAAACGGTTGATGATGATGAGCATCCGAGCGTTTGAGGAGGCATCAAATCAACCAAAACCTCAGGTCATTGACACGTGGAGGAAGCCCAGGATTTGTTATCATTGTAGAAGGGAAGGGCATTATGCTAGCAACTGTAACAGCCCACATAAAGTTAGACCCCCTAGACCAAGAAATGAGCAAAGTAAGGACACACCAAATTATAATCAGAGATCCGACAGGAAGAATTTTGGGCCACACCCATAATATATAGTCAGGAAAGGTGATCATTAGGACTGATGGTAAGCCTGAGGTAACGGTTACTAAATTGGGAGGTCATTCACTGAAAGACACAGGAATGACCAGGTGAAACGTTGTAAATGTATCAGTGAAATGTTTTTTTTCTCTCTCTCTCTCTATCCCCATCTCTGACGAGTATTGGTAAGAATTCACACATTGCATACCCACTTGGTCCTTGCAGAAGTCTACCAAATCCCAGCATGACCTCCGCCACAATGTATTTCTGGCCAGATACAGACAGTGGAGTAATGCAGGTGCTGGTGGGGAGGGACTGCTCAAGGAGACCAGTAGACACATAGATATGACAGCCTAATAAGTCTGACAATGTTTTTCTAATGCTAACAATGTTTTCTTAATGTTGACAATGTTTAAAAATGTTTTGTTTCTCTTTTCTCATTGGTGGTTATTGTCGAGTTATGTAATGTATATATGCACATGAATTGTTCTCTATCTCTTTTTTGTTTTTTTGTTGTCTCTCTCTTCCCACTCATGTTTCCATGGTTTAAAGATGGTATGTCACCCCTCAGTTGGACCAATGGTAATGCCAGATTTTTTTCTCCTTACAGAAAGATCGCCGGTTAGGAAGGAATATTGCATCACCAGAATGTTCGTTTGGAAGACTGAGAGACAGCACCTTTGAGAGGACAGCAGAACAAGAAGAACAACAAGACGAGAGAATTTATTATCGTAACAAGTTCTCTCCCCCTCAAACTGTTTTCTTATACCCCCTTTACAAATTTCTTCTTTTCTCCTCCTGTAAGATGGACTTGCCCCAAGAGACTGTGATATGGATTTTTCCTGTTGACCATGATGTTGACCAGAACAGTCTGTTTCGGTGAGAGTACCAGTGAGGTCGAGAAAGGATCCAGAAAGGTCCTGATGGCTGTGACGGAGGTGTAAATTTCCAATAGCAACCCAATCACCAAGCAAAGGCGAGTACCGGGCACGATCTAACAACCATGTTATCTGTAAACATTTTCTTTGAAGGATTGTTAGTTCAAAAAGAAAAACTGTATCTGTAGGCTCTGTGACAATGGTTGAAGATGGATGCATAAAGAAATGCCAATCCAGTCTTAATATCCATATGGACCAGCATCCATTGAGTGTCCATCACTCCTTAGTGGGTAACGTGTTAAATAAAACAGATTGTTGGGTATGCTCTCAAGTACCTCAGGGTCATAGCAAATCAGGGCTAGTACCATTTCCTTTAGCGATAGGGGAGGTACTTGAGCTAAGTGGTGGGAGACCGGTGGACCGGAGGTTTAACATCTCCAGCCCTCCTAGTTTGAAGCTCCACCAATACCATGTGGATAGGTCCCTCTTATGTTTTAATATCTCCAATCCCCGTAAGCCGGGAAATTGGGAAGTGTCATGGAGCAACCTTACCATGACCTTTTCGCATAGAGCAGATAGAATGCCTACAGATACAGAGCTTGTACGCCACATAGCCAGTAGAGGAAAATCTTTCCGGTATCGATATACCTTAGGAAATAGGATTACTAGAGTTGGAGAAGTATCACCAGGATGCTGTGCACATATCGTACAAACTGATACGTGCCTTAAGCAGATGGAAGAATTAGGGTCAGGAGATTTCACCTGGAAGGTTTGTAACATGGTCATGTCCTTCTCCGTCCCATATGTTCTCCCCGATGACGCATATTTCATATGCGGGAGAAAGGCGTACAAGTGGCTTGCCCCAAACTCTGAAGGATTGTGTTATATTGGAAAAGTATTGCCTGAAGTGATGACTGTAACACATGACAAAATGAAGGACATACACCGTGGTGCCCAAGCTCCTTATACTCACACCCATTACGAGCACCTCGTTAAAAGACAACTGTCAGAAAGGTTAGAGCATCCGGCCTCTGATCTTATCCATGAATCCACCAGGATTCAGGTTCTGGTAGCGTTAGATTTCACTCGCACCGCTCGAGGAGTGATGAATTATAGATACATTTCCGCACTCGCCAATTTGTTAGATAATATCACCGAAATGTATGATGACACGTTTAGATACACTGGAAGAGAACTTCAAGCTTACAAAACAGAACTAGTTCAGCATAGGATGGTTCTTAATTATCTTACAGCAGTAACAGGCGGATATTGTGTTACATTGGCAACACAGTACGGCATAAAGTGTTGCACGTATATCACAAATAGCACCGAGGATCCGGTAGAGGTCATAGACCAAAAGATGGACGATATTCTCCAATTGAAGTGGGAATTTCGTCGAAAACACAATCTCACCCTTGCTGCTGTAGGTAATGAGCTGACTGGTTGGGTGTCATGGTTGAACCCGCGAAATTGGTTCTCCGGTTTGGGAGACTGGGCTCAAGGAGTCATAATGGATGTTGGAAAGTTTCTCCTATGTATTTTAGGTGTTGTTATATCTATTGGATTGATATTTAGATGCGGGCAGGCTTTAATGAGGTGCAAACAAAGTACAAGAGTGATGAGTTTGAGGAGTGAGGAAACTGTAATTAACCTGGATTTGACTTATGACCCAATGATAGAAACCAGGATGTGATGAAAATGTGATTATACGGTCCGTTTCTTTCACCTATTTTTCTGCTTTTCTCCAAGATAACAAGACCCCCTTGGACGAGGAAGTTGACGAGACGCTATACAGACAACGGATGGACCAAAGAAAGAGTTTTGACCACTTGAGAAATGGACACTTGATGAACTTTGCCATGGATCCCCAGTTTCCCTAGTATTTTTAAACTCACGCTAGCCCAACATTTTTTGTAAATCTGATGGCACTGACAAAGCTTGTTGCTCATGCCTAAGGAGCAAAACAGCGCAAAGAAGACGACTTTCAACTGATACCGAACAAAACTTCGACGACAGATGTACATTTACCTGACATAGAATATCATTGCATTTTCCATAAGTGTTCTTCATCTTCATCTCTACAACCCTCAGGTAATAACACACATAGTATAGGGAATACAGGCACAGATATCAGCAATCACATATTCCCCCATTCATGTATCATCAACTAAAATGTGCTCCCCATTTTGTTCAAAAATCCGAAAAGAGCTCGGTAAAGTTTGACAGCCCATCCACAGACCTGTACCACAGGATAAGAAGGAATTCAAATGTATACTTCGCAATACCTCGAAGCTTGATCTACAACACGTACGGCACGATGATACATGACCCCCCCCAAACATGGACTCATACACACATGCTTCTGCTATCTCACTAGGTCATACCCTCTTCACACCTACTCCTCTCTCCTCCCCTACCCAACCATGGAAATGAATTAACCCCTGACATATATTTTTCTCCTTTTGAAATGTTTTCAGGAAGTGGCAGTTATTATTGACTGCCAAAGGGTGGACTGTCAAAGTCAGAAAAATATCTCTATGCACGTTGCCATATTTGCACCGCACACTGGTCTGCGCTGCGCATGCGTACGCTCTCCCGTGAAGGCGCATACCCGCAATAGCGTGCACCCGCGGGCGCACGGTATGCGTATTTACGGTAGAGTTTATGTAGTCGTAGCGTGCGACTCATTCGTTACACATTTTCATAATTAATGTAGTTTATAGATCATGATCCCTTTAATAGTTCCTGAAAGTTTGGTTAATATAGAACGTCCCTGAACGGAGGAATCCCTCTTTGTATTGTACGAAGGGTCTAACAGGAATCATATAGCAGTGTTTGGTACCCATCGGAAGAGTATTTAAGTAACAATATTCCGGTGTTGGTTTGGAGCGTATTAATCGCTCGTGCGGATAGTTATGGACATAAGAAGTTTATGTCCATTTCTATTATTTACTCATACTCAAGTATGCGGCGGGAAACCCAGTTTCCCACCCACCTGAGCTGTTGGAAATCGTCACAGCCCACCTGTATGAATCAACCTATGACCTCTTGTTATAGTGCGAAGCCGAATTCCTGTGTCCAATGGACGATCAGATTGTAGGGACCATTAGATTGCATTGTGTGTGGGGCATAAATAGGCAGGCCGACCACATCCAGCTCTCACTCTTCAACGGTTCTCATTGCTGAAAATCGGGTGCTGGATGTCCAGGCGCATGCGATCGTTTCCCCTTGTGCGTAAGTTTTTCTCCGTAATCATTGTCTTACTGTGAGCCAATTTCTCTCATCTCTCTCTCCATCTCTCTCTCTCTCCTTTCTCTTTTCCCTCATATCTCCCCTAGACTAGTATTGAATTGTATTAGATAGTATTGAATTTTGGTTAGGAAGTATCTGTTATATTGTAGTGTATCATTTGTACTGTTATCCCCTTTTACAAGTATATTAGATATAATACAGTTAATAGGCTTTGGACCCTAAACCAGTATCTGTGTATTTTCTATAGTATTAAGTGTTCACTTGAGCGTCGGTGACGCTCAAGCAGCTTTGTAGTTAGTTAGGTTACACAAGGTTGCACTTACACCCTGTATTCACATTAAGGTATTCTGTGTATTTCATTGATAAGGTTTATACGATAAAGGTATAGCGTTGTGAGCGTCTGCGCCGCTGGTGATCTCCTCGTGGTCTCGAGCGAACCGCTACGCCATAGCGAATCATTCTGTCCTGTGATCTCTGGGCCGTGAGCGAACGTGACGCTTGAGCGTCTCGCCTACGGCTGAGCGATCGTTACGCAACCAGCGTACCCGTACGGTACTTCTTAAGTAAACAGCGTACAGTGTTCTTAGACTTCATAAAGGGTTGTTTATACGACAAAGGAATTTAACATTGTCAGTATATACAGAACCCACACAGTAATAATAAACCGAGGGTTGCGCAGGCGCCGATCATTGCTACTTTCCAGGTGCCACTTGGGGTCTCTGCAAAAGGTAAACAGAAAGGAAAATATCCGATATTGCAGATACTGAGATTCACACTAAGGGGGTTATTCAGAGTTGTTAGCAAACAAAAAAAGTTAGCAATTGGGCAGAACCGTGGGGGTCATTCCGAGTTGATCGCTAGCAGAAAATGTTCGCTGCGCAGCGATGATGCAAAAAAAAAAATGGCACTTCTGCGCATGCGTATGCAATGACCGATGTAGTTTCACACAGGGTCTAGCGAAGCTTTTCAGTCGCACTGCTGGCCGCAGAGTGATTGACATGAAGTGGGCGTTTCTGGGTGTCAACTGACCGTTTTCAGGGAGTGGTTGGAAAAACGCAGGCGTGGCTGGGCGAATGGATTGCGTGTTCGTGACATCAAAACAGGAACTGAATAGTCTGAAGTCATCGCAAGCGCTGAGTAGGTCTGAAGCTACTCAGAAAAATTATTTTGTAGCCGCTGTAAGATCCTTTCGTTCGCACTTCTGCTAATCTAAAATACACTCCCAGTGGGAGGCGGCATAGCGTTTGCACGACTGCTACAAACTGCTAGCGAGCGAACAACTCAGAATGACCCCCAATGTTGCACTGCAGGTTGGGCAGATGTAACGTGCAGAGAGAGTGCAGAACATAGTACAGGGCCCGGGGGGAGTATAAAATAGCATAATGTTATCTGTTTTCCTGAGTGGAGGGGTCATGGTCAGGCACCCTCTCTACACTCTAAGGGTGCATACACACGGTGAGATTCGGACTTATCCGATTCTCACCGTGCGACAGGGGGCCGGGTCGGCACTTAGCCAGTATCGCAAGCACATAATAACTGTGCTTGCGATGCTGGCTATGTGCGATTTCAATCCTGACTATCTCTTCTATAGAGATAGTCAGGATTGACTTGCCTGCACAGCCTATTTTTTCTTCCGATGCCGACCGCGCGGGGCCGCGCATCGGCATCGGATCGGGATCGCAAGGTGACTGTCACCTTGCGATCTGCACTATATTTTCTTCCGATTCTGACTATATAGTCAGAATCGGAAGAAAATATCTTACCGTGTGTACACACCTTAACTCGGGTCAGGCCCCCTCTCTACACTCAAACTCAGGTCAGGCCCCCTCTCTACACTCTAGCTCACGTCAGACCTGCTCTCTACACTCTAGCTCAGGTCAGGCCCCCTCTCTACACTCTAACTTAGGTCAGGCCCCCTCTCTACTCTCTAATTCAGGTCAGGCCCCCTCTCTACACTCTAGCTCACGTCAGGCTCGCTCTCTACACTGTAGCTCAGGTCAGGCCCCCTCTCTACACTCTAACTTAGGTCACGCCCCCTCTCTACACTCTAACTCAGGTCAGGCCCCCTCTCTACACTCTAGCTCAGGTCAGGCCCCCTCTCTACACTCTAGCTCAGGTCAGGCCCCCTCTCTACACTCTAGCTCAGGTCAGGCCCCCTCTCTACACTCTAGCTCAGGTCAGGCCGCCTCTCTAGCTCAGGTCAGGCCCCCTCTCTACACTCTAGCTCAGGTCAGGCCCCCTCTCTACACTCTAGCTCAGGTCAGGCCCCCTCTCTACACCCTAGCTCAGGTCAGGCCCCCTCTCTACACTCTAGCTCAGGTCAGGCCCCCTCTCTACACTCTAGCTCATGTCAGGCTCCCTCTCTACACTCTAACTCAGGTCAGGCCCCCTCTCTACACTCTAACTCAGGTCAGGCCCCCTCTCTACACTTTAACTCAGGTCAGGCCCCCTCTCTACACTCTAACTCAGGTCAGGTGTACATTGTACACAAGCCCCCCTTCCCTCCCCCATGTACAATGTACATTGTACACAAGCCCCCCTCCC
The DNA here is from genome assembly GCF_028390025.1 of Pseudophryne corroboree. Taxonomy (NCBI): domain Eukaryota; kingdom Metazoa; phylum Chordata; class Amphibia; order Anura; family Myobatrachidae; genus Pseudophryne; species Pseudophryne corroboree. The sequence continues at coordinate 40,176,441 of NC_086447.1, read as the reverse complement.
TCCCCCATGTACAATGTACATTGTACACAAGCCCCCCTCCCCCATAGCACACCCATGCTATAGTACATTATACACAGCACCCCAAAAAAGCATATTATAATATATACAGCCATCCCCACATCCATAATATATTACATTGTACAGAAGCCCCTCCCCCATAGGACACCCATGCTACATTATACACAGCATCCCCCTCCCTCCTCCATATTACCCCCCAGTAACCACAGCCCCTACCTGGCTTTTTAGTGTAGTCCTGTGAATAGCAGGAAGCCAGCCCGAAACAGAGACAGCCAGGGAGTGTATGCAGCCGAGGAGCAGGAAGACAGGGGAGGGCTGACACACGCAGCCCACTCTAAGCCTGGTGGGAGGGGCTGGCCAGACACTGTTAAGCAGAGCTCAATCGGCACACTTGATGAGGGGGGTGCTGAACATTAGGGGGTGCCTGAGAGCACGAATCGTACCCTGCTCCTGTCAAAAAGGCTCAACTCACCCAGGCCCCAGGAGGAGATAGGAGTCAGGGGGAATGAAGAGAGGTGAGCCTTGTTTCGCCGCCTCCTATGGGTGATTGGACAGCGGATCCAGCACTGGATCCGCTGTCCAATCACATGTGCCTCGCTGGCAGGGGAAGCCCATCCCTGTTAACGAGGTACATGTAGAAGTGCCGCTTTCACTGCTTTTTTCAATGGGCATTTACTGCCCAGTGCTTAGCCCCGCCCCCCTCTCTATCCCCGTTACCGTTGTCAGCGGGAGGCACTGCTATCAGTGCCTCCCATACTGCTTTAACGCTGTTAAATGATTAGAATAAGGGGGGTAATTCCAAGTTGATCGCAGCAGGAATTTAGTTAGCAAATGGGCAAAACCATGTGAACTGCAGGGGAGGCAGATGTAACATGTGCAGAGAGAGTTAGATTTGGGTGGGGTGTGTTCAATCTGCAATCTAATTTGCAGTGTAAAAATAAAGCCGCCAGTATTTACCCTGCACAGAAACAAAATAACCCACCCAAATCTAACTCTCTCTGCACATGTTATATCTGCCCCCCTGCAGTGCACATGGTTTTGCCCAATTGCTAACTAAATTCCTGCTGCGATCAACTTGGAATTACCCCCAATGTAAAGAAGATACTTATGACAGAATATGTGTAAGTATCTTCTTTGTATTACTGTAATCATTAATGACCTCCCCTGACTGCACTTCCCTGCTGTATAAAGCTGCAGAGTGAAAATGGCGCTGGTGAGCTGCTGGATCCGCTCAGAGTGAAGCCCCGCCCCCTTAATGTCCCGCCGTCTTTCCGGTTTTTATACTGGCTGAGGTAATATTTCTGTTCTACAGTGGGTTAAAACCCCTGTAGATATACTGCCAGTGTGGGTATTATTAGTGGCTTCAGCTCGCCCCTCACAGTGATCACACAGTGTCACTGAAGCCTGGAGCACAGCCTGCCTGTCAGCGCTGCGCTCCTACCCTTGTGCCGCCATTACAGCCGGTGACCCGCTAACCGGGACGCCGTACACCTACTCACCACTTTTCTTTCTTCTGGCTCTGATAGGGGTGGTGGTGTGCTGCGGGAATGTACGCTCGCCGTGGTCAGGCTTGCGAATTGGATCCTCAGGAGCTCAGTGTCCTGTCAGCGGGGAACGGGACCATTAACCCTAGGGAGTTTGGGCCGTTCCCCCCCCTAAGTCCTACGAAGCAGGCAGGCTGGTGCCAACCAGACCTGTCTGAAAATAACAAATAGAAAATAAATGCAGAAACTCTTCAGGAGCTTCCCAAGCGTGACCAGCTCCTCTGGGCACATTTTCTAAACTGAGTCTGGTGGGATGGGCACAGAGGGAGGAGCCAGCCTGCACTATCAAATGCTTAATGTGCCCATGGCTCCTAGTGAACCCGTCTATACCCCATGGTACTAATGTGGACCCCAGTATTCTCTAGGACGTAAGAGAAACAGTACAATTTACAGCAGAGTATAGCGCAGCACAGAGTGCAGCACACAGCCACGTGCCCCTTATACACAGTCACTATACAATACAGCCACTTGTGAGTCTGGACACAGCACAGCCAGTATAGCAGAGTATAGCACAGCACACAGCAGAGTGCAGCATGCCCCCTATACACAGTCACTATACAGCACAGCCAGTATAGCAGAGTATAGCATAGCAGTAAGCAGCGTGCAGCATGCCACCTATACACAGTCACTATACAGCACCGCCAGTATAGCAGAGTATAGTGCAGCACACAGCAGAGTGCAGCATGCCCCCTATACACAGTCACTATACAGCACAGCCCGTATAGCAAAGTATAGCACAGCAGCATGCAGCATGCCACCTATACACAGTCACTATACAGCACAGCCCGTATAGCAAAGTATAGTACAGCACACAGCAGAGTGCAGCATGCCCCCTAAACGCACAGTCACTATACAGCACAGCCAGTATAGCAGAGTATAGCATAGCAGACAGCAGTGTGCAGCATGCCACCTATACACAGTCACTATACAGCACCGCCAGTATAGCAGAGTATAGTGCAGCACACAGCAGAGTGCAGCATGCCCCCTATACACAGTCACTATACAGCACAGCCAGAATAGCATAGTATAGCACTGCAGCATGCAGCATGGACACCTATACACAGTCACTATACAGCACAGCCAGTATTGCAAAGTATAACACAGTAAACAACAGAGTACAGCATGCCCCCTATACACAGGCACTATGCAGCACAGCCAATTGTAAGTCTGAACAAAGCACAATCAGTATAGCAGAGTATTGTGCAGCACACAGCCGCATGCAGCATGCCATGTACACACAGTCACTATACAACACAGCACACAGCATGCCCCTTATACACAGTCACTATACAGCACAGCTAGTATAGCAGAATATTGTTCAGCACACAGCAGAGTGCAGCATGCCCCCTATACACAGTCACTATACAGCACAGCTAGTATAGCAGGGTTTTGTGCAGCACACAGCAGAGTGCAGCATGCCCCATATACACAGTCACTATACAGCACAGCAAGTGTAGCAGAGTATTACGCAGCACATAGCAGAGTGCAGCATGCCCCATACACACAGTCACTATACAGCACAGCAAGTGTAGCAGAGTATTGTGCAGCACATAGCAGCGTGCAGCATGCCCCCTATACACAGTCACTATACAGCACAGCAAGTGTAGCAGAGTATTGCGCAGCACATAGCAGCGTGCAGCATGCCCCCTATACACAGTCACTATACAGCACAGCAAGTGTAGCAGAGTATTGCGCAGCACATAGCAGCGTGCAGCATGCCCCCTATACACAGTCACTATACAGCACAGCAAGTGTAGCAGAGTATTGCGCAGCACATAGCAGCGTGCAGCATGCCTCCTATACACAGTCACTATACAGCACAGCAAGTGTAGCAGAGTATTGCGCAGCACATAGCAGCGTGCAGCATGCCCCCTATACACAGTCACTATACAGCACAGCAAGTGTAGCAGAGTATTGCGCAGCACATAGTAGCGTGCAGCATGCCGTTTATACACTGTCACTATCCAGCACAGACTATACAGTACAGCCACTACAGCAGAGTATAACGCAGCAAACGTCAGTGTGCGTTCCAGTGAAATGGCGCCGACTCCCGGCCGCGGTGCCTTATATAGAATCCAAGTCCCGCAAGAATCTGACGCCAGGAAGATGACGTTCGGCCTTGAATAAGAATCTGAGTCTGGCGGGAACACCCGAGCTGTGCCTCGGGTGGACCCGGAGTACCAATGTTCGGAGCGGCTCAGAATCCACGTAATCCGAACCACTCATCCCTAGTTCTAATGTGCTGGGGGCTTTAGCTTTCAACATTTTCTGACTTGTATCCTAAACACTGTGTTTCAGCAGGTGGCAGCGGCGCACCTTATCCTGGCCTGAAAACATTAGGTTTTTGTGTGCTCATAAGTGCCAAAATTTGCAGATTTTCAACATTTTATAAACCTTACATCTCAAAAAATAAGATTTGTGCTTTAATTGTATATTTTGGGACATCATCTTATAGTATTACATGTGTGCAGAGAACAAAAGTAAAAGTAAATGATAAGGTTATTTGCGTTGGGGTGATTGACATGGAATGACCCATTTAAATCTTTACTATGTATATATTCCATTCTGCGCTGCAGAGTTACCAGTGAAGCCTTATAATAAACATTATTCTGTTTCCTGTTCTAATTAATAACAGGTGCTAAAGCAAACCCTCCAGAACACACATGGGGGTCATTCCGACCCGATCGCTCGCTGCAGTTTATCGCTCCCCAGCGATCGCCCCTGCCTGATTGAGAGGCAGAGGCAGTCGCTGGGCGGGAGGGGGTGGCACGGCGGCGTTTAACCGCCGCTATGGGGGTGCGGTCCGGCCAACGCAGGCGCAGTGGCTGCGTAACGTCACATGCAGCGGCTGCAACCAGGGCAACCAGGGGCAGCGACGATTAACTCCCGGCCAGCCGCAGGATCTGTGCTAGCCGGGAGTTACTTCACAAGTACAAAAGCATCGCCGCTGTGCGATGCATTTGTACTTGTGCAGGGAAGGGGGGCCGGACAGACATGCGGGGCGGACTAGACCTGTGCTGTGCGTTCCCCCGCATGTCAGGTAACATGATCGTAGCTGTGCTAAATTTCAACTCGGAATGACCCCCTTACACTGGTAGAATTTTATTAAGGCCACTTGCTTTGGTAGGTAGGATCATTGCACAACACACATTTCTATGGAAAAATCTACTTGCATGGTACAAGATTTATTAGGAGCCTATTTATTGATTATTGGGACTTGATCCTGATACGTTTTGTTTCTTATTGCCTCTTATTGCAGCAAGAAGAAATTAAATGTCCCCTAAATGTAACAATATTCACATGTAGGGACAGGGGCTCCTACAGCAGTCCTGGCCAACCTGTGGCTCTCCAGCTGTTGTGAAACTACAGGTCCCAGCATGCCCTGCCACATTTTTGCTATTAGGGAATGCAATAACTGTGGGAGGGCATGCTGGGATATGTAGTTTTACAACAGCTGGAGAGCCACAGGTTGGCCAGGACTGTCCTACAGGATCCAGTCCAAGCAAAGTGATTGCTAATGTGATCACTACTTCTGAGGTCAGAGCCCGGTCGCACTACTTTGCATGTGCAATTATCAGATCACACAAGTGCAAGGGGCTACAATGACTAGTGCTCTTTGATGATGGCATTATCTACTGGGGCAGTACAGGATCTGACTTTTATTTGGTAAGATATGACATTAAGGGGGACATTTACTAAGCAGTGATAAGTGCGGAGAAGTGAGCCAGAGAAGAAGCCCCATCAACCAATCGGCACTGAATAACATCTATAATTTGCATACCATAAAATGATACAGAGCATCTGATTGGTTGATGGGGCAACTTCTCCACTGGCTCACTTCTCCGCTCTTATCACTGCTTAGTAAATGTCATGTGAACAACAAAAACCAGGTTGCGCTTGACAATCAAAAAAATATGAATATTTATTGTAATAAAAGTATTTACAACAATTCTCCCGGGAGTATGATAAAAACAATTCAATATGACATAATAATCTGCTCAAATAGAATACCCCTGAGCTTTGATAATTAATTAATTAAAAGGTACTTTCTATGCAAAGAATGCCTAATGCTGTTTGATGCGAACTACAAATGGTTAAAAAAAGGAATTTGTAACATTGATGGTGAACTAAAAAATGAACTGCAGATCTGTATACAGAAAAATGAAACTCACTTAATCCGCGAAAACAAAGTCCCAAGAAAAGTCTTACATCTGTAGCAGCACGTGACAGTTTCAATGATCTTTAAATGATGTGGAATCTTAAATGAATAAACAATGTCCGAGTGATGTAGAAATAAACTGTGCAGATATACAATTACCCGCTGTGATGATGGCAGCAGAGAGAGCCCGGAGTGATGTCGTCTCGGTCAGCCGCTATGCCCCTGCATGGGGATGGGAGAGCAGGGTCCGCACTGAGCCGCCGGGCCAAGATGGAATGCAGCCCTGCACGCTGGCGGCTGATGCTGGTACTTTCCAGGTGGCTAAGCTGTTACCTGTGCGGCCCGATGCCAGCGGGCTCTCACCAATAGCGGCACGTCGGGACTCCCACGGGCAGCTCAGAAGGAGCCTCTCTGTTGTTCACCTATGCAAAGGTGAGATGATGATGGAGTCACAGGGTGTCTGCAGTGTTTGTAGACTGCAGTCAAACACACTGGTAGTGATGGTGTGGTAACTGAATTATCACACAGAGCTCCAGGTGGGTTCACAGCTGCCGTGATGAAATGACTCCAATAGCCAGTGATTGGCTGTGAGCTGAATAATGAACAGCCGCCGTGGTTGTGCTCGTGCTATAGCTAATCCTTTGTAATAGAATAGTCTCAGGGGTATACAGGAATGAGGGAGAATAACCTGTATCCTTAACGCGTTCCAACGCCAGCAGGGCGTCTTTTTCCAAAAGGCAGGTTCTCCTGGTTCTGCCAAAACAGCTCTGATTTATCGGGGCATGGACACCACAAGACCTCTGCAGGTCTCCTGTGGTATCTGGCACCAAGACGTGAGCAGCAGATTCTTTAAGTCATGTATACTGTAAGGTGGGGTCTTCATAGATCAGACTGGTTTTTCCAGTACATTGCACAGATGCTCAATTGGACTAAGATCTTGGAAATTTGGAGGCCAAGTCAACAGCTTGATCTTTTTGACATGTTCCTCACACCATTGTGGCAGGGCGCATTATCCTGCTGAAAGAGGCCACTGCCATCAGGGAATACCATTGCCATGAAGTACTTGGTCTGCAACAATGTTGGTAGGTGGTACATGTCAAAGTAACATCCACATGAATGCCAGAACCCAAGGTTTCCCAGCAGAACATTGCCCAGAGCATCACATAGCCTCCACCGGATTGCCTTCTTCTCATAATGCATCCTAGTGCCATCTCTTCTCCATGCAAATGACGTGCAGGCACCCAGTCATCCAAATCATTCATCAGACCAGGCCGGACCACTCTCTTCCATTCTCCATGGTCCAACTCTAACACTCATGTGCCCCTTGTAGGCACCATCGGCAGTGGACATGGGTCAGCATGGGCACGGTGACCGGTCTGTGACTATTCTTTTACGCAGCAAGCAAGCTGCAATGCCCTTTATGTTCTGACACTTTTCCATCATGGACAGCAACACATTTTTCAGGAATTTGTGCTACGTTAGCTCTTCTGAGGTATAGGACAAGACGTGCTAGAGATTTGGGCTCCCATGACTTTGTAGCCGGTTCACCAGTTGTCCTTCATTGGACCACATTTGGTAGGTACTGAATACTGGGACCCCCCACAAGACCTATTGTATGAGTTTTTAGGTAGTTTTGGGCATGAGCAGTAGCAAAAAGTTCCTCAACATTGGCATTGCATGTGACTCTGAATCAGGCACGTAATACTGAAAGCACTATGTTTTTTTTTTGCAGGGGCGGTGGCAAAGGCCCTTTTTTCTTCAGGGCTCCACCTTGTCTATGACCGGCCCTAATTCCCATGCCCATTTTGCCATGTGACTACCCATCACCTATCTGATTTTCCTATTGGCTTGATACATACAGTAACACCATCACATCAGCATAGCCTCACCTCCTGTATATATAGTTGACACTATTATACCGGTGAGGTTCTCTCTGACGATTGAGCTGTTGCTGTTCCTGGTCCGTATCACACTTACGATGGTGGTTTGCTCCCTCCTGCTGCTTCTTCTGGGGATCACCGGTGTACCCTCTGGTGAGTATGTGAGGTGGGGACCAGTCATGTATTATATTTTGGGTACGGATGTCATATTTGCACAGTATGTAGGGAATTGTCATTGTGTAGAGTGATGTTTTATCTTAGCAATGTAGTTATTAAAGAACATTTATAAAGCGGGTGCTCACTAAATAATATAAATAGTGAAGACACAACCTTATCAAACCCCCTAAATAGTGGAGAAGTTGCCCATAGAGACCACAAGCCACCAATCTAGCACGTTCTGTAACACGCGTGGACAAAATGTGGCACACATGACATCACATATATATATTTGCAAAAAAACCATAATAACCATGAAATATAAAATCATCAGACTTATAAATATTTTGGGCTAACAAATGCTGGGTCTCGTATTGAATACTTTCTATAAAAGCAGCTGCCACGTAATTACAGTATGTACAGTAAGTGCCCAGTATTTATGCACGAGGAGAGTTCCATATATTAATAAAGTTACACACGTGATGCAATTTAATCTGGAACTTGTAGTCCCTTTAGGGCGGAACAGTGAGTGGATCTCAGTTATAGTAGTGATAGAACTAAAGTCGCACCAGTGATATAGTTAGTCTGTAACTTGTAGTCCCTTTAGGATAAAGCAATGAATGGGTCCTGGTTACTACATTGGAAAAAATACCTGTGCCGATGGCTGCTGATTGATGTCTGTTCCTTTCAATGACGAATCCAGGGTAAATAGTTCTCACTAACGTGCAAAAAATATAAACGTGAAGCCCACAGAGTAATCTGATTTCATCTCACTGTGGTGATTTTCTCAAAGAATGTTTTCACAGCGCGGATCCTTTTATAAATATACACAGCGGTTCTTTCAATGGTTCTTGAAACTTCAACGAATCTTTTGTATCCACCAACATTACAATGAAAGTCATTTAGTTTTCGATGGCTGTATAAATGTGAGAGTATGATCCCTATAATATTTTTATAGCAGCAGAATGTTACCTCACCTGCTCCTGTTCATTGTGTTACTTTACACATACAAAACTGGTCTATAAAACAAAACAAACAAACCTATTTCTATTTTTGCAACACTATTGGCTATTTCTCCATACAGATCTTAGTCAAATTTACTTTAAAAGAACAAAAATTTCCGTAATTTTCCAAAAATTTTGATAATTTTTGAAGATCCTTTCTGTTAGCTAATGCTACCTATCAGTGACGTGAGGTGGGGTGAGGCAGGTGAGGCAGAGCCTTGTCTGTCATACTAACGTATAAGCCAGAGTTTTGACTTTATAAAGTATATGATAAATACAAAGAATATATTAGAAATATCTTCTTTGTATTATTCTAATCATTTTTATAGTCAAAACACTGACGTATAAAGTCTATGACAGGTGAGGCAGTGGGATGCTCTTTGTACTTTGTGGAGGTCACTGGGATGCTCTTTGTAATTTACGGAGGTCACTGGGATGCTCTTTGTACTTTGTGGAGGTCACTGGGATGCTCTTTGTACTTTGCGGAGGTCACTGGGATGCTCTTTGTACTTTGTGGAGGTCACTGGGATGCTCTTTGTACTTTGCGGAGGTCACTGGGATGGTCTTTGTACTTTACGGAGGTCACTGGGATGCTCTTTGTACTTTACGGAGATCACTGGGATGCTCTTTGTACTTTGCGGAGGTCACTGGGATGGTCTTTGTACTTTGCGGAGGTCACTGGGATGCTCTTTGTACTTTGCAGAGGTCACTGGGATGCTCTTTGTACTTTGCGGAGGTCACTGGGATGCTCTTTGTACTTTGCGGAGGTCACTGGGATGCTCTTTGTAATTTACGGAGGTCACTGGGATGCTCTTTGTATGGTGATCACGGCAATGGTCTTTGTACTGTATGTATATCTCCCAACTGCCCCAATTTTGGCATGAATACCTCATTTTTCTGGCACTGACCTGCTATTCCGGCCACGGTGTCCCAGAGGGCTGGAGCTGGGAAGCCCCCTCTCACCTGGTGCTGCAAAACAAGGGGTGAATAGAGGCCATGCACATGCAAGCAAGATCTAGTCACTAGACAGAGGGACTCGGGGCATGCGAGTGTGGGGAGGGTGGGGGGTAGTATCTTGTGGGCACATTTGGTGTGAGGCCATAGGGCTAATGGTCTGATATCCCCTCCACCCCTGCATCCTAATGTATATTATACACAGAATATAAAAAATAAGATGTTAGTTAGAATAATTATTGTGCACATAAGTGTACAGGCAAATATTATATATATATATATATATATATATATATATACACATATATATATATATATATATATATATATATATACTGTATAATGCACTTGCAACATCCCGATAGCAAGTCTGCACCATTCCTTGCACAAGAGTGACTTCAGCAATGACGCACTCCGATGTGCATGCCCAATGCACATTTGTGACACGTGCATAACATGTATACTGTAAGTTCTGTGAAATACTTTGGATATGTGATAAATAATGCAAACTAAAATGTGGCTTGGGCTGCGGGTGTCTGCGTGTCACAGGAGCCGAGGATCGATGCATGCAATAACGTTCATTAACAAAATGCTATATCATCTATTATTTAGCATAAATCTTATCACATGTGTGAACAATAGGCCGCTGTATCTGTTCAATTATTGTACAATAAATAGGAAGGATGGGCAGTGGTGCTGAGAGAAGGGGGGGGGAGGGTACAAATTACTCGGGCCCAGGTCTGGTGGAGGGGCCCATTGAGGGTTCAGTAGGGGCCCGGGCCCCCTCCCCCTTACCTGGCAGCAGCAGCTGCAGCTCTTCTCCACAGCCCAGCACAAGCTGCTGTGTACTGCAGTGCAGTGTGGCCATGGAGGTGCTTAAAATACAATTTTTTTTCTGTATTATTTTCTAAGGGTGCAGGACCACGCCTCCTGTGATTAGGTCACGCCCCCTGATAAGTACCAGGGCCCAGCCCGGCTCTCAACTGCCCTGAGGATGGGATGGGAAGAAGAGATAGTGGGATGTATGGGAGAATACATGGTGGGTGTAGGAGTGGGGGTTATGTATGTTGTAGGATGTGCACGTTTCCCACAGTTGGCAATAAAAACAATAAAAAAAAAATGAAAATGCTGTCTGCCGTATCTCAATAAAACATATTTCCTGGTACGTGGGAGTTATTATATGATGTATATCTCAAGATTCCCACGTTTTATGAAAAGATTTAACAGTGTCACTTGGCAGGACACATATATATTCCACTGAAGCAATATAACCATCCTTATGCAAGCCTGAGCTGGTTTATTCCAGTTGTTGGCTATGGCCCTCATTCCGAGTTGTTCGCTCGCCATGTTACAGGATGTGTTTGAAAAATGACAGTTAGGAGCTAATTGGCTGGTACTTTATCTCTCTCCACTTTATCTTCATCATTAGTAAATAGACCCCTATTACTCAGCTAAATCATGAGATTTCTTCATACATAAACTGGGAAATGTGTGGAAATTATATATATATGTACTAAAGTTCAATTCTGTATTCCATTTTAAGTTTCATTTAAATCAAGTAAAATCGAATCAAATCAACATTCTTTTTCACTCATCAAATCACGCACTCACTAATGGTTCGATTTTTAAATCAACTTTAAAATCGAATCTGATGTTCGATGTTGACTAGTGATTTTGTGTTCAGTTTAGGATATCGAACATAAAATCACCTATATAAAAGAATAGAAAATCGAATGAAATAGAAAGAAAGCCCCTTTATGTATTTATGCAGTGAGGTACACTGGTATTCCACAGGGAATAACATCGGGGTGTAGAGTAGGATCTTGATCCGAGGCACCAACAGGTAAAAGCTTTGACTGAGCTCAGTTTGTAAGTTGGTGCCCTGCAGGCAGGTTACTAACAGGAAGGTCTGCTCCAGCAGCCCAAAAAAGAGCTTTTATGAAGAAAAATAGAAGACTTCAAGGGCTGCAGCATTGGTACTGAGTACTAGATGTCATTCTGACATCTCCTGCTGCAGCTCCATCACCTCCCCCAGCGGCGCTGTATACTCCTGCGTCCCTGGTTGCCGGGTACTTACAGTGGAGGGCTCCGGTCTACATTAGGGCACACACACTCACCGCTGCTTTCCGGGATCGCCTGGCCGCACCAATGGAGGAGGTAAGAGGGTCCCCCAGGTGGAACCCGCTGCAAATCGCGATCCGCTGCGGTCTCTAGGAGACGGACCGCGCGTGCTGGCATGGACACTGTGTTGGTACAGGGACCCCACTTGACCACCAGGGCAGGGGCACAGGTCGGTTTCTATAAAAAAAAACATTTTATTATGGCCCACAGTACCCGGTGGTGAAGTTCAGCAGGGGGATAAGGCTCTGACCTGTAGCCCCTCCCCCCAGCCCCAGGCGCCATTTACTGCAAATGTTCCCGCCCTGGAGCTGCTCCTCTGCCTTCCTCACTCCCTGTCAGCGTTTGGGCGCCATTCCTCACATGCTGAGCTAATTCTGGGATTGCTGGGCAGCGTCTCCTCTGTAAAGCCGCCTGCATCCAGTGATGTGCATTTTACAGGACACTTAAGTATTCTACATGTCTTCAGACAGCGTTAGTTAAGAAAGAGTGCATTTATTCAGGGTTATTTAGTACAAGTACCCTGTGATATACATCCAGTTTCACTGTGCATTGTTATAGCTATATTACCATATAGCATTACTCTGTAGTCCAGTTACTTAGTATTGCTAGTTCAGTGCAGTTTTATTGTTTTATTGTTTGTGATAATTCCTGCATTGTACATGTGACTGAGTGTGTGCCAATAGCTGCTGTGTGATCTCTATTCCGTGTATCCCACAGGCATTGCTATCCCTATATTCTATACGCTGAGGGGGGCTATGTGCGTCAGGGTCCTACAGATATAGTGTTTCACAGGATATACTTGTTTGATATCTTTCTCTGTTAGTTACAGTCACCGCATTCCCTATTTTGTGCTCTGTTTGCAGTCACACTCAGTAGCGGATCTTGCCACGGGCAAGCAGGACTTTTGCCCGGGGTGCCGCCTCCCGGAGGGCGCCGCACCAGGGCAAGATCCGCTGCTGCTGTGTCCCCCGCTGCCCGCTGCCCCCCACTGCCGCTGGCCGCTGTGAAGGGAAACTAGACGCTACGCGTCTAGTTTCCCTTCGTGAAGAGGACCTTTGCTGTACGGTGACGTCATCGCGCACCGCACATTTCAGAGCGCTACAGTAGTCTGTACAGGGGGCGTAAATGACCACGCCCCTGTACGAAGCCACGCCTCCTATTGCCGCCCGGGGCGCACAGAGCCCCAGAACCAGCCCTGGTCACACTGTAAGGGTTTTTTTTGCCAGGTATTCTGCTTAAATTGTACTTTTTTTCACCCTAGGGGTACGGTTACAAATGATGTCTGCTAAACAGGGTGAGGACTCCAGGGCTGATCCTGCACCAGGGCAGTGCTGACGCCACGGATGGTCCTGAGGAAAATGTAGCAGCTGAGGGTTCAGGTACTGGGGTCTCTGCACCCCAAGGTCAGTTGGCAGCACCAGGGGCAGATCAAGTCCTGCCGTGGGCTACCTTCTCTAATTTACTGACTACGCTGGTAACTAGATTTATGCCCCCTATGGGACCTCCTGTGCCATTACAGCCACATATTGTCCCTGCAGTTAATCCGCCATGGGCAGATACTCTGTCTTCTCAGTTACAGCAATTAAATCAGTCTCTGGTTAAACAAAATACTAACCCTCGCCCACCTAAGACCAAGGGGTCATCTAAACGGGCCATTACTTCCTCACAACCCACACATGTCCTGGATACTTCATCCGATGAAGATGGCGCTTATACTGACCCCTCCGACACTGATGCAGATGCTTCCGATGGGGAATCTCTGACACAAGTGGATGTTCCTGACCTCCTAGAGGCCATCAGGCTCATTCTTCAAATTGAGGATGACAAAGAGCCTCCTACTACATGTTTGGTTCCTGGTGCTCAGAACAAGGGAGATGTTATGAAGTGAGTCCAGAGCACCAGGACGTAATGCTGGGAAAGGGGAATGGAAAGGGAATAGCCCCTGGCGCCCTATCTCCGTTGTCTCGCCCGTGCTGTCAGTACACTCTTGCGAGACTATGGTTGCTTGAGCCCATGGCAGCCGCGTTTGAAGGGCGGATTACGTCTGCCCAACTTCGATGCCCCCTCAGGTCTTAATGAGAGGCAAAGAGTGTACCGAGACAGGGTGATAACAAGGGGCCCTCTTACTGAAACAACCAAAGCCAGGGGCTACTAACTAGCCTAAAACTAAATGTATGTGCGGCTTGCCGCCAAAGGAAAAGAACAACAAAGGAAATGCTGACCACACGCCGACACAATACTTTTGTGTACCGGCGGTGACAGCATAAGCAGAACCCTCTGCAAAACACCAGTGACAGAAATAATAACGGAATACAGCGGCCTAGGCCGACGGACGCGGCAGAGCCACTACTCACGGAACCGGTACGAATACTGGCAAATGGACAGGAACCCCCAATGCTGCCGACACAGACTCTCAGAACTGGAGGACAGGCAGAATCCCAAATGACAGACCGGTGGACACCAAGAAGCCAGAAACTTGACCAGGCACAGGTAAAGCCACTGGACCTCAGGACAGGAACACCTCACGGCAGGACACGGGATCAGACACAGGAATCGACACAGGGACTGACACAGGAATCGACACAGGAAGCAGCTCGACTGACACTGCTACACAGGAGCTCAGGAATTAGCAGGAACCAAGCTCAGAACTCAAGCAGACTGGAAACCTAGAAATATCACCAGCGTCTGTGAATAGCACTGAGCCAGCATATAACAGAGAGGCCTAATTAATAATCTCATGCAGCTGCCCTGTTGCATGACTCCAAACTGACAAGATGCAATTAGCAGCCAGGTGAGGCTGAACACATGGGAACAAGCTGCAATTACACAGACTCACCAGCGGCAGCAACCAAGAGTACTCTTAAACAGAGCAACGGGAAATCCTGGCCTGCGAAACAACTTATAACCATAAAATAGGAATGAACCACTACCTGTGGTTCATAACAGTATCCCCTCCTTAAGGGTGAGTTCCGAGCACCCCATGACACCCACGGGGAACATGAACAGAAGAATAACATAAAATACCTAACTGACATGCAAAACAGGAATGAGCCACAGCCGTGGCTCATAACAGTACCCCCCCCCCTTGAGGAGGGGTCAAAGGACCCCAAAATACAGACTATCCAAAACAAGGGATACAAAAAAAAAACCTGACACACTGGTCTAACAGACACGAAAACAGAAACAAGCTGCAACCACAGCTTGTAACAGTGCCCTCCCCCTGACGGTGGCCACTGGACACAAGATAAGGAAAAAAAAAATCTTTTTTTTTTTTTTTATATCAAGGCAACAGTCAAAAATTATTACTTTTTCTTCTTCTTCTTTTTACAAAGCTCTTTAGGTCTGACCAAGGTAATTCCCCAAACATTGTCTGAACTGATGGTACCACCCAGCAAGGCTGCGTTCAAATCAGAGACAGGTTTCTTACCCTTGGGAGCTGAACTTTCTGGCAAAGTACTATTATTAGAAGAAGAGGAAGTCAGAAAAGCACATCCTGCAGTCAAAACAACGGGCTGGGACTCTTGTGCCGAGTTTACAGTATTTGGTGGACTCTCAGCAGACAAGACGGGTGACTTAGAGGAACCTGAACCAATTTCTTTGGAACCATATCTTTTAATAATTGCATCACTGAATGCTGGGGGATCCTGAAGAATGGGATCTTCAGCTTCATTAGGCTGGTCGCCCACTCAAAAGGCTCTCCTCTAAAAGAATAAATCAGATAAAGCACAAGGTTCTCTGAAGTGATGCCCAGAAATGGTCTAGACAACATAATAATGTAATAGTGTTTGTAAAGCACCAGAAATTGGGCTAAGTCCCCATCAAAGATTATGGATGTTGAGACATCAGAGCCAGGATCTGTTTCCTTCCCATCTGACTGACCGGAGCGCTCCGCTAGGACCTGGTCACTACTGACCTTACTCGAGGCTGAGACTCTCTGAACCCCACCCGGGGCAGTGACTTTCTGAACCCCACCCGGGGCAGTGACTTTCTGAACCCCACCCGGGGCAGTGACTTTCTGAACCCCACCCGGGGCAGTGGCCTCCGGGAACCCCGCTGGGGCAGTGGCCTCCGGGAACCCCGCTGGGGCAGTGGCCTCCAGGAACCCCGCTGGGGCAGTGGCCTCCGGGAACCCCACTGGGGCAGTGGCCTCCGGGAACCCCACTGGGGCAGTGGCCTCCGGGAACTCCGCTGGGGCAGTGGCCTCTGATTCTTTTACTGGGACCGAGCCGTCGGCCTCCCCCACTGGGACCGAGCCATCGGCCTCCCTCTCTGAGTCGATAATTATCGAAACTTCTCCCGGGACTATGACTTCCGGGACTTTTGCTGAAGGTATAACCTTCAGCACCTCCACTAATGCTACGCCTCTTAAGTTCTTTCCTGGGGAAGCGACCTCTAGACCCTTCTTAGAGGCTGCGTCTCTCGAGACCCCACTTGGGGATATTACTTCAAATATCCCTTCTGGGGTTTTGCTTCTCGAGTTCCCTTCTAGAACTATGGTTTTAGATACCCTTTCTGGGGTTGCGCTCTTCAAGTCCCTACATGGGGTAACAGCTTCTGAGACCCCTTCTGGTATGGAAACCTTAGCTATAATATTTGATGTCCCTCTATAAGCTACAGCATCGGGTACCGCTCCAGCGCTCTGGGCATCGGGTACCGTTCCAGCACTCTGGGCATCGGGCACCGCACCAAGATCCTGAGCATCGGGCACCACTCCAGGACCCTGGGCAACGGGCACCACTCCAGGACCCTGGGCGACGGGCACCACTCCAGGACCCTGGGCAACGGGCACCACTCCAGGACCCTGGGCAACGGGCACCATTCCAGGACCCTTGGCATCGGGCACCACTCCAGGAACCTGGGCATCGGGCACCACTCCAGGGGCTTGCAACGCTGCTTCAACATGAACCTCAAGAGGGGAGAGAAACATTCTCTTTTGATTCCTGAATCTATAATGGGGCTCCCTTGCCCAAGGACCCCAATTATAGGACAGAGAGCTTTTTAGTGTGGGTTGTGTGACAAGTACCTCTGCCACAGTAGAGACAGGAGTAGGTCTTGTATCCTGACTCAACTTGGCCAGAGAGCAAGACTCGTCACCACACTTTGGCTTGCGCAACTCACAGGTCTGCAGATAGTGGCCTAAACCCCCACAATATAGGCATAAGTTTAAGTTTCTGCGACGCAGACGCTCCTCTTCTGAGAGCCTGGGCCGCAGAAAACTTTTAAACCTTTTCTCTTCAATTAAACCAGAGGATTCTCTTGTCACCATACTGTGAACTAGAGTCTCTTTAGAGATAGATGTACTCTCAACGACTTCTGGCAAGATGAGCAAGATTTTAGTCAGAAGGTTTTGCAGTTGCTTTAAGGATTGCTGCAAAACTTCTAGTCGCTCTGGTCTCAAAGCACTGAAAGCAGAGTTCAGGGCTGAAAGAGATGCCTGCAGGGCTTGCATAGTAGACATAGGAGGATTTAAAACTAGACAAGACAAGACAAGGCAAGACTAGACAAGGCAAGACTAGACAAGGCAGGACTAGACAAGGCAGGACTAAATTTTTGCTAAACAAAACAAGACTGGGTTTTTTTTTTGTTTTTTTTAAACACCGGACTGGATTCTAAACACCGGACTGGATTCTAAACACCGGACTGGATTCTAAACACTGAATTCTAGACAGGACTGGATTCTAAACACCGGATTGGATTCTGCACACTGAATTCTAGACAAGACTGGATTCTAAACACCGGATTGGATTCTGCACACTGAATTCTAGACAAGACTGGATTCTAAACACCGGATTGGATTCTGCACACTGAATTCTTGACAGGACTGGATTCTAGACTAGACACTGGACTGGGCCAAAAAAGAAAAAAGTTTTATTTCTTTTTTGTGGTATGGCTGGTGATAATGTTAGGTTCCTGGTGCTCAGAACAAGGGAGATGTTATGAAGTGAGTCCAGAGCACCAGGACGTAATGCTGGGAAAGGGGAATGGAAAGGGAATAGCCCCTGGCGCCCTATCTCTGTTGTCTCGCCCGTGCTGTCAGTACACTCTTGCGAGACTATGGTTGCTTGAGCCCATGGCAGCCGCGTTTGAAGGGCGGATTACGTCTGCCCAACTTCGATGCCCCCTCAGGTCTTAATGAGAGACAAAGAGTGTACCGAGACAGGGTGATAACAAGGGGCCCTCTTACTGAAACAACCAAAGCCAGGGGCTACTAACTAGCCTAAAACTAAATGTATGTGCGGCTTGCCGCCAAAGGAAAAGAACAACGAAGGAAATGCTGACCACACGCCGACACAATACTTTTGTGTACCGGCGGTGACAGCATAAGCAGAACCCTCTGCAAAACACCAGTGACAGAAATAATAACGGAATACAGCGGCCTAGGCCGACGGACGCGGCAGAGCCGCTACTCACGGAACCGGTACGAATACTGGCAAATGGACAGGAACCCCCAATGCTGCCGACACAGACTCTCAGAACTGGAGGACAGGCAGAATCCCAAATGAAAGACCGGTGGACACCAAGAAGCCAGAAACTTGACCAGGCACAGGTAAAGCCACTGGACCTCAGGACAGGAACGCCTCACGGCAGGACACGGGATCAGACACAGGAATCGACACAGGGACTGACACAGGAAGCAGCTCGACTGACACTGCTACACAGGAGCTCAGGAATTAGCAGGAACCAAGCTCAGAACTCAAGCAGACTGGAAACCTAGAAATATCACCAGCGTCTGTGAATAGCACTGAGCCAGCATATAACAGAGAGGCCTAATTAATAATCTCATGCAGCTGCCCTGTTGCATGACTCCAAACTGACAAGATGCAATTAGCAGCCAGGTGAGGCTGAACACATGGGAACAAGCTGCAATTACACAGACTCACCAGCGGCAGCAACCAAGAGTACTCTTAAACAGAGCAACGGGAAATCCTGGCCTGCTAAACAACTTATAACCATAAAATAGGAATGAACCACTACCTGTGGTTCATAACAGTATCCCCTCCTTAAGGGTGAGTTCCGAGCACCCCATGACACCCACGGGGAACATGAACAGAAGAATAACATAAAATACCTAACTGACATGCAAAACAGGAATGAGCCACAGCCGTGGCTCATAACACTACCTCTAAGAAACCAGATAAATTTAAATGTCAGAAGGTTACTAAATTGCTCTTACCCCATTCTGACCACCTGGTTGACATATGTCAGGAATCCTGGGAATCTCCAGGAACGAAATTTTCACTGTCTAAAAAGATGCTGGCTTATTATCCCCTCGCTGCAGAGCTAAGTAAAATTTGGGAAACACCGCCGCTGGTGGACTCTCAGGTCGCACATCTGGTGGTGTCCTCGGCTCTGCCTGTCACTACCGTCACATCACTAAAGGAACCGACGGATAAGCGTGTGGAGGGTTGCTTGAAGTCCATTTACACTCTTGCAGGGGCTGTGCATAGGCCCACTATAGCAGCTGCCTGGGCAGCGGAAGCTGTTGAAGCCTGGGTTCAGGAAGTTGAAGCTGAACTACCTTCTAATTTTTCTGATCATACCAGGCAGTGTCTTTCCTACATTATTACAGCCGCTCATTACATTCAAGAGGCGGCATCTGATGCAGGTGTCCTGGCGGCCAAAGCTTCTACTACGTCCATTCTGGCTCTCTGGTTGCGGTCCTGGTCTGTTGACCTGGACTCTAAAAAGACCTTGGAGGTGATACCCTTTAAGGGAAACATACTTTTTGGGGAAGACCTCAACAAGATTGTTGCTGATTTGGCATCAGCTAAGACTACTTGTCTGCCTAGTACTACTCCTTTGGCTCCGAAGGCTAAGTGTACTTCCTTTTGTTCCTTTCAGCCTCCAGGTAAAGCAAAGGGTCAGGGGTACCCAAAACAGACACGCTGGGGTATATTTACTAAGCTCCCGATTTTGACCGAGATGGTGTTTTTTCTTCAAAGTGTCATCTCGGGAATTTACTAAACTCAATCTTGGCAGTGATGAGGGCATTCTTATTTTTTTTGAAGTCAAAGGAAAAAAATACGAATTAATACACCATCGATCAAATATGCCTGTTTTTTGATACAACTCGGTAATTTACTAACAATTGTATTTCACAAACACTGCCGGCAACAGCCAAACACTGCCGTGAAAAAATACAAATCGTAAAAAAAAAGCAGTTTTAAAACAGACCTGCTTTTTTTTACCGTGTTCTGATAGGCATGCACGGATCCATGATATCCGTGCATGTTTATCAGTGGGAAGGGGTGGGAAATAGTGTAAAATTTGAAAAAAAAAATGCGTGGGGTCCCCCCTCCTAAGCAAAACCAGCCTCGGGCTCTTTGAGCCGGTCCTGGTTGAAAAAATATGGGGATAAAAATGACTGGGGTTCCCCCATATTTCATCAACCAGCACCGGGCTCTGTGCCTGGTCCTGGTGCAAAAAATACGGTGGACAAAAAGCATAGGGGTCCCCCGTATTTTTTACACCAGCACCGGGCTCCACTAGTCAGAGAGATAATGCCACAGCCGGGGGACACTTTTATATAGGTCCCTGCGGCCCTGGCATTAAATCACTAACTAGTCACCCCTGGCCGGGGTACCCTGGAGAAGTGGGAACCCCTTAAAGCAAGGGGTCCCCCCCTCCAGCCACCCAAGGGCCAGGGGTGAAGTCCGAGGCTGTCCCCCCCATCCATGGGCTGCGGATGGGGGGCTGATAGCCAAGTGTAAAATAAAAGAATATTGTTTTTTGCACAAGAACTACAAGTCCCTGCAAGCCTCCCCCGCAAGCTGGTACTTGGAGAACCACAAGTACCAGCATGCGGGGGGTTAAACGGGCCCGCAGGTACCTATAGTCCTTCTGCAAAAAAATACCCAAATAAAAACAGGACACACACACCTTGAAAGTACAACTTTATTACATACATTCCGACACACATATACATACCTATGTTCAGATGCCGACTCTGTCCAGGTCTCCACGTAGAATCCAGGGTACCTGAAAATAAAATTATACTCACCTACATCCAGTGTGTCCTGTCCTTTTTTTGTAATCCACGTACTTGGCAAAAAAATAAACCGCATACCCGGACCACGCACTGAAAGGGGACCCATGTTTACACATGGGACCCCTTTCCCCGACAGCCGGGACCCCCCCTGACTCTTGTCAAAGAGGGTCCCTTCAGCCAATCAGGGAGCGCCACGTCGTGGCACCCTCCTGATTGGCTGTGACCTCCTGTAGTGTCAGTGAGGCTGTGCAGTGAAGATACAATGTAGCGCATAGGCGCTCCATTGATTCCAATGATGGGAACTTTGCAGTCAGCGGTTGAGGTTACTCGCGGTCAACTGCTGACGGTCCAATTCCTACAAGCCCACGGGTGGCTCATCAACTGAAAGAAATCCTCCCTGGTCCCTGCTCAGAGCATGGTGCATCTGGGAGCGTTGCTGGACACACACAAACAGCGATAGTTTTTGTCTCCGAACAAGATCCTGAAACTTCAGAACAAAATAAGACACTTCCTCTCTCGCCCACGTGTGTCCATACACTCGGCGATGCAAGTACTGGGCCTCATGGTGTCGGCTTTCGACATGGTAAAGTACGCTCAATTTCACTCCCGCCCTCTCCAGAAGTTAATTCTCTCCAAATGGGATGGCCTACCCCACCAGATCAGGACTCACATGGTCTCCTTAACTCCGGAGGTTCGCCTGTCTCTGTCCTGGTGGCTCCAGGATCAGCGATTGAGCATGGGTCGTCCCTTCTGGATCTCCAACTGGGTACTTCTGACGACGGATGCCAGTCTGAGGGGTTGGGGTGCGGTATTGGAGCAACACTCTCTTCAGGGTCGGTGGACCAGGAAGGAGTCTCTCCTCCCGATAAACATTCTGGAACTGCGGGCAGTGTTCAATGCACTGACACTAGCCCTGCCTTAGGTATAGAACAGGCCTGTTCAAGTACAGTCGGACAACACCACCACTGTGGTGTACATAAATCATCAAGGCAGCACTCGAAGCGGCATGGCAATGAGGGAAGTGTCAAGGATACTTCAGTGGGCAGAACGCCACCTGCCAGACATATCGCAGTGTTCATTCTGGGAGTCCTCAACTGGGAAGCGGACTGCTTCAGTCGTCAGGACGTACATGCCGGTGAGTGGAGCCTTCATCCAGAAGCATTTGAACTCCCTAGTGGACAATTGGGGCCTACCAGATGTAGACCTGATGGCGTCTCGACACAATCACAAGGTTCCGGTCTTCGGAGCAAGAACAAGGGATCCTCAAGCAGCGTTCGTGGACTTACTGGCAATTCCATGGAACTTTCGTCTGCTGTACGTGTTCCCTCCGGTGTCACTCCTGCCCAGGGTAATAAGGAAGTTAAAGCAAGAAGGAGGAATACTACTTCTGCTCGTTCCAGCGTGGCCCAGATGGCATTGGTTCTCAGACCTACAGGGTCTCTCAGAGCGTCCTCTTCTGCTTCCACAACGCCCAGACCTCCTCGTTCAGGGCCCCTGTGTCTACCAGGATTTGGCCTGGCTGGCTTTGATGGTGTGGCTCTTGAAGCTTCCATCCTGAGGGCCAAAGGTTTTACTGAAGCGGTCATTCAAACGATGTTGAAAGCCCGTAAACCAGCTTCGGCTCGGATTTATTATAGGGTCTGGAATTCTTATTTCACATGGTGTGCTGCTAAGAATTTTGATGCTTTCAAATTCAGTACTGCCAATCTTTTGGCTTTTCTTCAACAGGGCCTGGACTTAGGCTTGCGTCTGCCCTCTCTCAAGGTTCATATTTCTGCCTTGTCTATTTGGTTTCAGAGAAAGATTGCGACTTTTCCTGATGTTCATACCTTCACTCAGGGTGTTCTGAAAATTCAACCTCCCTACGTTCCTCCTGTGGCTCCTTGGGATTTGTCTGTTGTTCTGGACGCCTTACAAGAGGCTCCATTTGAACCCCTTGTGTCGATTGACCTTAAATGGCTTACGCTTAAGGTCTTGTTTTTGCTATTGCCTCTGCTAGACGGGTTTCAGATTTAGGTGCCTTGTCCTGTCGGTCACCATACCTGATTTATCACCGTGACCGGGCGGTTTTTCGGACCCGCCCAAGTTATCTGCCTAAGGTGGTGTCTTCTTTCCACCTTAACCAAGAAATTGTGTTTCCGGCATTTACCTCTCCAGGTTTGTCTTCCAAAGAAAAGTCTTTGGATGTGGTACGGGCTCTCCGTATTTATGTGAAAAGAACAGAGTCCGTTCGGAAATTTGACTCTCTGTTTGTTCTTTTTGGTTTTCACAAACGTGGATGGCCTGCTAATAAGCAGACCTTATCCAGATGGATTAGAATGGTGATTGCACATGCTTATGTACAGGCTGGCCTTTCAGCTCCTGATACCATTACAGCTCATTCTACTCGGTCTGTTGGACCTTCTTGAGCGGCCCGCCGTGGTGCGATCCTTGAACAATTGTGCAAGGCATCTACGTGGTCCTCAGTGAACACGTTCATAAGATTCTATGCCTTCAATACTTCCGCCTCCCAGGATGCTTCCTTTGGACGCTGGGTTCTTGTGCCCGCTACAGTGCGTCCCCTCCCATAGGAACTGCTTTAGGACATCCCCGATGTTATTCCCTGTGGAATACCAGTGTACCCCTCTGCAGAAAAGGAGATTTATGGTAAGAACTTACCGTTGTTAAATCTCTTTCTGCAAGATACACTGGATTCCACAGGGCGCCCACCCTGACGCACTTAGCTTCTTTGGGTTTGCATGGCATTAGCCACTGGTACCTTCTCCTGTCGTGACAATGGGGTTCTGTGTGGCTACTAACCGTTGTCGTCTCTTTTCTACCTGATACTGCATTGGACTGGTTAACAAAACTGAGCTCCTGTGCACGGAGGCGGGGTTATAGAGGCGGCGGTGCAAGGCATCCTGGGACAGTCAAAGCTTCAGCCTGTTGGTGCCTCAGATCAAGATCCTACTCTACACCCCGATGTTACCCCCTGTGGAATCCAGTGTACCTCGCAGAAAGAGATTTAACAAAGGTAAGTTCTTACCATAAATCTCCTTTTCTATTAGACAAATATATCACATGCTAGGATCTGCTGTAGTTTATCTAATTCTGATTTGCGTACATTTCTGATGGTGGGGCGTCTGCGCATACACAGTGTCTGTTGTGTGCAAAGGCAGAATGGGTTCTGCATCGTCACACCCAGCGCCCCCCTAATCTGCAGCCTATCACCGTTTGGGGAGAAGACGCAGGAGCGATGTGCACTCCGTCCATCTCTGAATGAGGCCCATAAGTCCTACAGCCACAGCCAACCGTATGTTTGGGTCCCTTTTTAATAGACATTGTTCTGGCTATGGATCCGTGGCTGGGGAGTTGGAGGATGGCCAGTGCTGGTGTGTCTGGGCAAGATGCAGTCTTAATATTGGGGTCCGGAGGAGTCACTGTGGTATTAGATAGGTGGTGCAGATAAGCATTATGAAAGGTACTGTAATAGTTGCTTGACACATTTCGCTGGGACAGTCCCCCCCAGCTTCTTCTTCCAACTCACGGATCCACGGCCAGAACAATTGCAACTCATCTTGCTCAAGGGGTGGTATTCATGTGACCGCCGGTCAGCTGACCGACAGTCACATGACCTCCTCCACCAGCCCGACGGGTCACGGTCCAGATGGTCGGCATGCCGACCAACAGGGACTATTTCCACTCGTGGGTGTCCACGACACCCATAGAGTGGGAATAGAACCCGTGGCGACCGCAGGTCGCCACCGAGCCCGCAGCGTGGCGAGCTCTGCGAGCCCGCAAGGGGCTTGCTGCACTCGCCCCTCCCCGCCGGGATCCCGGCGTCGGTAAGCTGACCGGCGGTCAGGAGACCGCCGGTCAGCCGTACTACACCCTGCTCAAGGACTGATTGGACCTCAAATTCCAAGGACTGGTAAATATCTTTAGTGGGAAACAGCCTATCTGGACTGATACCTGCTATAGCTGGGACTCATAGTTCATTCCTGTGGGTACAGACCAGCCCTAAACTCACGGCTTAGGGCAGGGGTGGCCAACCAGTCAGAGGCAAAGAGCCAGAAAAGATCAAATATGTGGGCGTGGCCTAGTTGTCACAAAGCCACACCCCATTTTTGTGTGCACACCTTTCAGTATGACGTTTGTAGAAGTATGACCTCATATCATAACCCCGTTTTTCGTCATGTTGTACAGTGCCAGATACATATAATGCCCCAGTACAGTGCCACATACTTATAAAAACGCCAGAAAATGGGTGCCTCCACAGTGTAAGATACATATATGTCCCCAGTGCCAGATACACATGTCCCCAGTGCCAGATACATATGTCCCCACAGTGCCAGCTATGCCCCACAGTGCCAGATACACATGACCCCACAGTGCCAGATACACGTCCCCACAGTGCCAGATATGCCCCCAGTGCCAGATACACATGTCCCCACAGTGCCTGCTATGCCCCCAGTGCCAGATATGCCCCCAGTGCCAGATACACATGTCCCCACAGTGCCTGCTATGCCCCCAGTGCCAGATATGCCCCCCAGTGCCAGATACACATGTCCCCACAGTGCCTGCTATGCCCCCAGTGCCTGCTATGCCCCCAGTGCCAGATATGCTCCCAGTACCAGATACACATGTCCCCACAGTGCCAGATATGCCCCCAGTGCCAGATACACATGTCCCCACAGTGCCTGCTATGCCCCCAGTGTCTGCTATGCCCCCAGTGCCAGATATGCTCCCAGTACCAGATACACATGTCCCCACAGTGCCAGATATGCCCCCAGTGCCAGATATGCCCCCAGTGCCTGCTATGCCCCCAGTGCCTGCTGTGCCCCCAGTGCCAGATATGCTCCCAGTACCAGATACACATGTCCCCACAGTGCCAGATATGCCCCCAGTGCCAGATATGCCCCCAGTGCCTGCTATTCCCCCAGTGCCTGCTATGCTCCCAGTGCCAGATATGCCCCCAGTGCCTGCTATGCCCCCAGTGCCAGATATGCCCCCAGTACCAGATATGCCCCCAGTGCCTGCTATGCCCCCAGTGCCAGATATGCCCCCAGTGCCAGATATGCCCCCAGTACCAGATATGCCCCCAGTGCCTGCTATGCCCCCAGTGCCAGATATGCCCCCAGTGCCAGATATGCCCCCAGTGCCAGATATGCCCCCAGTACCAGATATGCCCCCAGTGCCTGCTATGCCCCCAGTGCCAGATATGCCCCCAGTGCCTGCTATGCTCCCAGTGCCAGATATGCCCCCAGTACCAGATATGCCCCCAGTGCCTGCTATGCCCCCAGTGCCAGATATGCCCCCAGTACCAGATATGCCCCCAGTACCTGCTATGCCCCCAGTGCCAGATATGCCCCCAGTGCCAGATATGCCCCCAGTACCAGATATGCCCCCAGTACCTGCTATGCCCCCAGTGCCAGATATGCCCCCAGTGCCAGATATGCCCCCAGTGCCTACTATTCTCCCAGTACAGATACACATGTCCCTACAGTGCTCACCAGCCCCCCCCCCCCGATCCCTTCCCTGCTCACCGCGGCGCTGCTGCTGCTTCTGCTTCTTCTCTCTCCGGCGGCGACTGCGTCTATCTTGAACTAGGCGCCGGTCCATGAGCCAATCAAAACTTGCGGTCCAGCAGCCAATCAGAAGCCTTAGCTGCCGGTCCGTGAGCTCTGATTGGCTCGCGGGCCGGCGCCGTATTGAAGCGAGACACCGCTGCCGTCGAGGCGTGCGTGTGTCTGGAGCTGGGGGCAGCTGTGGCCAGGAGCCGGCTGAGCCGCATGCGGTGGATGAAAGAGCCGCATGCGGCTCGAGAACCGCGGGTTGGCCACTGCTGGCTTAGGGGGTTATTCCGACCCGATCGTTCGCTGCAGTCTGTCGCAGCGCAGCGATCGGGTCGGAACTGCGCATGGCAGTCGTCGATGCCCAGTGATCGCCTCTGAGACAGAGGTGGTCGCTGGGCGGGAGGGGGATGAACGGCAGGCGTTAAGCCACCGATTAGTAGGCGCAGACCGGCCAACGCAGGCGTGGCCAGACCATTGGGGGGACGTGGCTCCGTGGCTGTGTGATGTTTCACGCAGCTGCTGCGGCTAGCGGCAGCGAGACACAACTCCCAGCCAGCCGCAGGAGCGGCGCTGGCCGGGAGTTACTCCACAGATACAAAGGCATCGCCGCTGTGCGATGCTTTTGTATTTGTGCGGGGGGGGGGGGGGGGGGAGCGGCACTGACATGTGGGGCGGATTAGCCCTGTGCTGGGCGTCCCCCCGCATGTCTGAGTTTACGATCATAGCTGTGCTACATTTAGCACAGCTACGATCAACTCGGAATGACCCCCTTAGTACTGTACATTGCTGTGCGGATTTCAAAGTGTGCAAATTTACCTTTTTTATAGTGACCTTTTATGCAAAAAAATTTTTATATAATAAATGTTGACTTTTTATTCTTAGCATCTATTCCATTTTATTTATTGAATACTCACAATCTCATTTTAATAGCCATCATATTTTTATTAGCAGTTAACCCCTAATAGGCTGACACCCTCCATTACAGCTGCTTTGGGTATACTAGGCAGCGCCAGTGTGGATCACTTTCTTTTTTTTTAAGCTTTGATTGTCTGCTTGGTGACCCCATATAATAATGTCTGCTGCCACAGGTACATTGTCAACACGCATCCCACATCAATACAGTGTGGCCATGTGTGGACTGATATCTTCCTCTGTCTTCCTCTCAGTTCCTCCAGAGGTGAGGTCACAAAGCTTCACTGTCAGGTGTCCGGGTTTAACCCCCAAACTATGAACGTGACCTGGCTGAAGAACCGGCAGGAGAATGTCTCCTTAGATGAGGAGAAGCTGATCCTCCCCAATCCTGATGGCACCTACCAGGCCATAGCCACGGTGAATGTAACAGCTGGAGAGGAGAACAGCTATTCCTGTAAAGTTCAGGACCGCAGAACAAATGACTCAATCGCTGTTAAAGCAGGTGAGAGTGATAAGTGTGTGGGGTAAGAATTAGGTAAGTCATGGGAGTAGAACTGTATCTATGAATTGCCACGGAATATAAGTGAATCCGGGAGTTTGAGTCCTTTGGTAAATCCTGCGGCTTATTGGATCTCCCCCAGTGTGTTCCTGGACTGTACTCAATACTACTCATTTGCTGGGTCTTTTTCTACATCATATGGCATTTTCTTTATATAAAAAGTCAGTCAAAGAGCAAAATTTACTAAAAGGCAGATTGTAAACCCTGGCAATTTTGTGGTTTGGTTTGGTGGTGGTTTTTCAATCCGCTGATTTATGAAGGCCAAAACTGATGCAAAACTGCATAGAAAGCACACTTTACAATACAGTATAACAGAACTGAATATCAAAGTCAGGGCCAGCAACAGGGGGGGACCAAAGGGGACACCTGTACCGGGCCCAAGGATCAGAGGGCCCCAAATATATGCCACTTAGTGTTCGGCAGGGATGTGAGCAGGGAATCATCATGGTGTTATTGAAAAGAGACAGACCGTGGTGCGTGTGGGGGAGGAAGGAGATATATATATATATATATATATATATATATATCTGTATACTGTAGATAAATAAATATATACTGTACTGTATATATATTTATTTAATAACAGTTTATTATATAGCGCAGCAAATTCCATTGCTCTGAGGGGGCCCCAGAAATATCACTGTACCGGGCCCCAAGATGTCTGTTGCTGGCCCTGATCAAAGTACCATGTTCTAAACCATAGCAAGAACAGGACAGAATAGAAATGTATTTTTGGAGCGGTGGTTTATAAAACCAGCATAAAACAGTTACAGAGGTATCCATTAGGAACTGCATTGTATCATTCTAAGATCTCATTGGGTATATCTCTATTATAATTATTTCATTATTTGTTTGCGCCTGAATTTTATAGCATCATAATATGCTGCATTTGAGAAAAGAGCGATGAGTTCAACATGGAGAGCAAGACAATAAGTTCCTCTGGAAAACCAAACCCAGGAAGGGACGTGACTAAATGGTCCCGTGAATCAAGGTCAAAGGAAGAAATCCATTGTCCACTGAGTGGCACCAGAGGTGTCACTCACCCGCTCGATACCCGGTGTATCGGGATCAAAAGCTTTGTATGACAGGAGCATGGCTTAGCTGGAGTGGACATCTCGACCCCCATTTTCGTCTCTCTGGGGAAGGGGGCACTCGCCAGGGGTGTCATCTGTGGAGGGGCGCCACCCGGCTGTGCCACCTGCGGCCAGGGTAGATTAACTGTGCCCCTGTGTCCCCCACCCGCAGGGATGCCTGGCAATGACCACAGAAAGGCAGCAGCGGCAGCCACTGTTCTTGGCACCGGGGTCCGGCACCGCTCCGCAGTCTGCACTACAATCAAGCAACTCTGCAAAACTACAGCTCCCAGCAGCCATTGCTGCTGTGAACTCCCGGCAGCAATGGCTGCTGGGAGCTGTAGTTTTGCAGTTACTTAATGTAGTTTGACTGGGGAGTGGTGCCACTGCCGGACCCCAGCGCCAAGAACAGTGGCTGCCACTACTGCCTTTCTGTGGCCATTGCTGGGCATCCCTGTGTGTAGGAACTGCCCCGGGAGGGGGACATCGATGGGGACACAGGTGCTTCCTCTTCAGAGAAATGTGTATATATATATATATGTGTGTGTGTGTGTGTGTGTGTGTGTGTGTGTATATATATATATATATATATATATATATGAATTTTAAAGAGAAAGAAGTCAATCAACTTGAATAGCAGCACTCTTCCCCTTCAACAAAAGATTCAATTCTTCTTTAATGACAAAAACCAACATTTTCTATACTTTATTATTAAAATTGAGGTTACGATACCTATACTGTATGTGATGTAAATGTATTTAATATTACCACATATGATGTATTATGTCCTTTTAAAGAAGGATATACAAGTGAAATATAAAATCAATAGAGACAGAATAGCGTGTAAGAAAGAAAAATAAAAATTTTTATTATTATTTTTTAGGTGAATACATTTTATTAAAAGAAAATGCTTGTGTGCTCTCTTTATGCTGTAATTTTAGTAAACACCTATGATGGCAAAAGTAGTAAGATAATCACTCAAGACTACCACTGATTGTTATTGCCAGTGATGTCTATGAAAAGCTACAATGTAAAATTTTTGCAACATTACTGACACTTTCTTTTGCAAACAATCATAGTGTAACATTTGTTGCTGAGAGTTGAAGAAATTCCAAGCAAAGATGGAGAGTAATAAGATAATCACTCAAGACTACCACTGGCTGTTATTGCCAGTGGGGATCATTCCGAGTTGATCTCTCGTTATTTTTTTATTGCAACGGAGCGATTAGTCGCTAACGCGCATGCGCAATGTCCGCAGTGCGACTGCGCCAAGTAAATTTGCTATGCAGTTAGGTATTTTACTCACGGCATTACAAGGTTTTTTCTTCGTTCTGGTGATCGGAGTGTGATTGACAGGAAGTGGGTGTTTCTGGGCGGAAACTGGCCGTTTTATGGGTGTGTGCGAAAAAACGCTACCGTTTCTGGGAAAAACGCGGGAGTGGCTGGAGAAACGGGGGAGTGTCTGGGCGAACGCTGGGTGTGTTTGTGACGTCAAACCAGGAACGACAAGCACTGAACTGATCGCAGATGCCGAGTAAGTCTGGAGCTACTCAGAAACTGCTAAGAGAGGTGTAATCGCAATATTGCAAATCCGTCAGTCTCAATTTTGAGAAGCTAAGATTCACTCCCAGTAGGCGGTGGATTAGTGTGTGCAGAGCTGCTAAAAGCAGCTTGCGAGCGAACAACTCGGAATGAGGGCCATAGTTATTTGACCCTAGGCACATAAATTGCAGTTCATCCAGCATCTAACGTAACTGAAAACAGCCACACTAGTCCCTATATCTCACAGTGGCAGTATACGTGACCCAAACTGATGTGACCTATTGAACACTCCTCACATTATTGCAGCCAGCAAGCCTCTCGTGTTACAAACAATAATCCCCTCTATATTAACATTAGTAGCCTATATTGATTCACAGGTATTTAGTACACAGTGGGGTAAATTTACTAAGATTCGTAATTTCCGAAAAAAGGTCAAAGTTCAATCACGAATGACATCGACAGTGTAAAACTGCAACTTTTTGAATTGATTACGATGGATTTACTAAGCTGTCGTATTCGGGTTTTTCTTTTCTTCCGATGTCGATGTCATTCGTTTTTTTTTACCTATTTTTACGGCAGTGATTAGCAAAACACTGCCGTTTTTTTTTACAATCAATCTCGGCCGGATCTGTGTGATCCGTGCTGGGGTTTAATTTTTTTTTTTTTTTTAATTAAACACTGTAAAATAATAAAAAAAAATGCGTGGGGTCCCCCCTCCTAAGCATAACCAGCCTCGGGCTCTTTGAGCCGATCCTGGTTGCAAAAATATGGGGAAAAAAATGACAGGGGTTCCCCCATATTTAAGCAACCAGCATCGGGCTCTGCGCCTGGTCCTGGTCCCAAAAATACGGGGGACAAAAAGAGTAGGGGTCCCCCGTATTTTTAAAACCAGCACCGGGCTCCACTAGCTGGACAGATAATGCCACAGCCGGGGGTCACTTTTATATAGTGCCCTGCGGCCGTGGCATCAAAAATCCAACTAGTCACCCCTGGCCGGGGTACCCTGGGGGAGTGGGGACCCCTTCAATCAAGGGGTCCCCCCCCCCAGCCACCCAAGGGCCAGGGGTGAAGCCCGAGGCTGTCCCCCCCCATCCAATGGGCTGCGGATGGGGAGGCTGATAGCCTTTGTTGTAAAAGAAAAGATATTGTTTTTAGTAGCAGTACTACAAGGCCCAGCAAGCCTCCCCCGCATGCTGGTACTTGGAGAACCACAAGTACCAGCATGCGACGGAAAAACGGGCCCGCTGGTACCTGTAGTACTACTACTAAAAAAATACCCAAAAAAAGACAAGACACACACACCGTGAAAGTATAATTTTATTACATACATACACACATACATACATACTTACCTTAAGTTCCCACGCAGGTCGGTCCTCTTCTCCAGTAGAATCCAAGGGGTACCTGTTGAAGAAATTATACTCACGAGATCCAGGGGTCCAGGCTCCTCGGGAAATCCATGGGTAATCCACGTACTTGCATAAAATAAGAAAACGGAAAGCCGAGCCACGAACTGAAAGGGGCCCCATGTTTTCACATGGGACTCCTTTCCACGAATGCCAGAAACCCACTCTGACTGATGTCTAAGTGGGTTTCTTCAGCCAATCAGGGAGTGCCACGTTGTAGCACTCTCCTGATCGGCTGTGTGCTCTTGTCCTCACTGACAGGCAGCACACGGCAGTGTTACAATGTAGCGCCTATGCGCTACATTGTAACCAATGATGGGAACTTTCTGCCCTGCGGTTGACCTAAAGTGACGTCACCGCTGAGCTGAAAGTTCCCATCATTGGTTACAATGTAGCGCATAGGCGCTACATTGTAACACTGCCGTGTGCTGCCTGTCAGTGAGGACAGGACCACACAGCTGATCAGGAGAGTGCTACAACGTGGCGCTCCCTGATTGGCTGAAGAAACCCACTTAGCCAGAAGGCAAAGTGGGTTTCTTGCATTCGGGGAAAGGTGACCCATGTGCAAACATGGGTCCCCTTTCAGTTCGTGGTCGGGACACCATTTTTTTATTTTTGGCAAGTACGTGGATTAACCCTGGATTTGCCGAGGAGCCTGGACCCCTGGATCTCGTGAGTATAATTTATTCAACAGGTACCCTTGGATTCTACTGGACAAGAGGACCGACCTGCGTGGGAACATAAGGTAAGTATGTATGTATGTGTGTATGTAAGTAATAAAATTATACTTTCACGGTGTGTGTGTCTTGTCTTTTTTTGGGTATTTTTTTAGTGGTAGTACTACAGGTACCAGCGGGCCCGTTTTTCCGCCGCATGCTGGTACTTGTGGTTCTCCAAGTACCAGCATGCGGGGGAGGCTTGCTGGGACTTGTAGTACTGCTACTAAAAACAATATCTTTTATTTTACAACAAAGGCTATCAGCCCTCCCATCCGCAGCCCATTGGATGGGGGGGGACAGCCTCGGGCTTCACCCCTGGCCCTTGGGTGGCTGGGGGGGGGGGGACCCCTTGATTGAAGGGGTCCCCACTCCCCCAGGGTACCCCGGCCAGGGGTGACTAGTTGGATTTTTGATGGCACGGCCGCAGGGCGCTGTATAAAAGTGACCCCCGGCTGTGGCATTATCTGTCCAGCTAGTGGAGCCCGGTGCTGGTTTTAAAAATACGGGGGACCCCTACTCTTTTTGTCCCCCGTATTTTTGGGACCAGGACCAGGCGCAGAGCCCGATGCTGGTTGCTTAAATATGGGGGAACCCCTGTC
Organism: Pseudophryne corroboree; assembly: GCF_028390025.1. Classification (NCBI taxonomy): domain Eukaryota; kingdom Metazoa; phylum Chordata; class Amphibia; order Anura; family Myobatrachidae; genus Pseudophryne; species Pseudophryne corroboree. Next base: position 40,143,251 of record NC_086447.1, on the reverse strand, counting down.
ATTTTTTCCCCCATATTTCTGCAACCAGGATCGGCTCAAAGAGCCCGAGGCTGGTTATGCTTAGGAGGGGGGACCCCACGCAATTTTTTTTGAAAAAATAAGCACTTTCACACCCCTTCCCACTGATATACATGCACGGATCTCATGGATCCCTGCATGCATCTCAAATCACGGATAAAAAAAGCAGGTCTGTTTTTTTTTAGGACTTTTTTACGAGTTGTAATTTTTCACGGCAGTGTTTTGTGTTTTTTTGCTTTGCACTTCTTAGTAAATGACCGAGATTCATACTTAAACAGCCGCGTTTTGACCGATGGTGTATTCATTCGTAATTTTTTACCTGAACTAGCAAAAAATTACGAATGCCCTCATCACTGCCGTGATTAGTGTTTAGTAAATGACCGAGATTTACCGAGATGACACTTTGATGAAAAAACGGCATCTCGGTCAAAATCGGGAGCTTAGTAAATATACCCCAGTGTGTGTATATATAAGTGTATTTATATATATATATATATATATATGTATATATATATATATATATAGAGAGAGAGATATTAAGTGTGTGTGTGTGTATGTATGTATATATATATATATATATATATACACACACATATATATATATATATATATACACACACACACTGCAAAAGGATGGCACTACCTTAAAAAATGCATGCATGCAACAATACTGTTTTCGTACCACTCTGCAGGTGCAGCACGCCTGGCTTCACAAGAACGCAAGACACTGGCGACTGGATTAGTCAATAACCTTTCAGTTGTATTCAACTGCCATCAGATTCAGAATCTGATGACAGTTGACTACAACTGAAATGTTATTGACTACGCCAGTCGCCAGTGACTTGCGTCTTTGTGAAGCCAGGTGTGCTGCACCTGCAGAGAGGTATATATATATATATGCTGTAGTACAGTAGCTGCCGGCACTCACAGGTCTTCCTGTTAATGTTAGAAATGGGGTGTTAGACAAGGGGTACTGCTGTGTAGCATAATGTGAATAAGGGACATTACTGTGCGGTAAAATGTGAGTAGGGGACACTACTGTGCGGTGTAATGTGAGTAGGGGACATTACTGTGCGGTGTAATGTGAGTAAAGGACACTACTGTGCGGTGTAATGTGAGTAGGGGACATTATTGTTCGGTGTAATGTGAGTAAGGGACACTACTGTGCAGTGTAATGTGAGTAAAGGACACTACTGTGCGGTGTAATGTGAGTAGGGGACATTACTGTGCAGTGTAATGTGAGTAAGGGACACTACTGTGCGGTGTAATGTGAGTAAAGGACACTACTGTGCGGTGTAATGTGAGTAGGGGACACTACTGTGCGGTGTAATGTGAGTAGGGGACATTATGTGCGGTTTAATGTGAGTAAAGGACACTACTGTGTGGTGTAATGTGAGTATGGGACATTACTGTGCGGTGTAATGTGAGTAGGGGACATTACTGTGCGGTGTAATGTGAGTAAGGGACACTACTGTGCGGTGTACTGTGAGTAGGGGACATTACTGTGCGGTGTAGTGTGAGTAAGGGACACTACTGTGCGGTGTAATGTGAGTAGGGGACATTACTGTGCGGTGTAATGTGAGTAGGGGACATTACTGTGCGGTGTAATGTGAGTAAGGGACACTACTGTGCGGTGTAATATGAGTAGGGGACATTACTGTGCGGTGTAATGTGAGTAGGGGATATTACTGTGCGGTGTAATGTGAGTAAGGGGCACTACTGTGCGGTGTAATGTGAGTAGGGGACATTACTGTGCGGTGTAATGTGAGTAAGGGACACTACTGTGCGGTGTAATGTGAGTAGGGGACATTACTGTGCGGTGTAATGTGAGAAAGGGACACTACTGTGCGGTGTAATGTGAGTAGGGGACATTACTGTGCGGTGTAATGTGAGTAAAGGACACTACTGTGCGGTGTAATGTGAGTAGGGGACATTACTGTGCGGTGTAATGTGAGTAGGGGACATTACTGTGCAGTGTAATGTGAGTAGGGGACATTACTGTGCGGTGTAATGTGAGTAAGGGACATTGCTGTGCAGTGTAATGTGAGTAAGCGACACTACTGTGTGGTGTAATGTGAGTAAGGGACATTACTGTGCGGTGTAATGTGAGTAAGGGACATTACTGTGCGGTGTAATGTGAGTAGGGGACATTACTGTGCGGTGTAATGTGAGTAGGGGACATTACTGTGCGGTGTAATGTGAGTAAGGGACACTACTGTGCGGTGTAATGTGAGTAGGGGACATTACTGTGCGGTGTAATGTGAGTAAGGGGCAGTACTGTGCGGTGTAATGTGAGTAGGGGACATTACTGTGCGGTGTAATGTGAGTAAGGGACACTACTGTGCGGTGTAATGTGAGTAGGGGACATTACTGTTTGGTGTAATGTGAGAAAGGGACACTACTGTGCGGTGTAATGTGAGTAGGGGACATTACTGTGCGGTGTAATGTGAGTAAAGGACACTACTGTGCGGTGTAATGGGAGTAGGGGACATTACTGTGCAGTGTAATGTGAGTAGGGGACATTACTGTGCGGTGTAATGTGAGTAGGGGACATTACTGTGCGGTGTAATGTGAGTAAGGGACACTACTGTGCGGTGTAATGTGAGTAGGGGACATTACTGTGCGGTGTAATGTGAGTAAGGGACACTACTGTGCAGTGTAATGTTAGTAGGGGACATTACTGTGCGGTGTAATGTGAGTAGGGGACATTACTGTGCGGTGTAATGTGAGTAAGGGACATTACTGTGCGGTGTAATGTGAGTAAGCGACACTACTGTGCGGTGTAATGTGAGTAAGGGACATTACTGTGCGGTGTAATGTGAGTAAGGGACATTACTGTGCGGTGTAATGTGAGTAGGGGACATTACTGTGCGGTGTAATGTGAGTAAGGGACATTACTGTGCGGTGTAATGTGAGTAGGGGACATTACTGTGCAGTGTAATGTGAGTAGGGGACATTACTGTGCGGTGTAATATGAGTAGGGGACATTACTGTGCGGTGTAATGTGAGTAAGGGACACTACTGTGCGGTGTAATGTGAGTAGGGGACATTACTGTGCGGTGTAATGTGAGTAAGGGACACTACTGTGCAGTGTAATGTTAGTAGGGGACATTACTGTGCGGTGTAATGTGAGTAAGGGACACTACTGTGCGGTGTAATGTGAGTAGGGGACATTACTGTGCGGTGCAATGTGAGTAAGGGACACTACTGTGCGGTGTAATGTGAGTAGGGGACATTACTGTGCGGTGTAATGTGAGTAAGGGACACTACTGTGCAGTGTAATGTGAGTAGGGGACACTACTGTGCAGTGTAATGTGAGTAGGGGACACTACTGTGCAGTGTAATGTGAGTAGGGGACATTACTGTGCGGTGTAATGTGAGTAAGGGACACTACTGTGCAGTGTAATGTGAGTAGGGGACACTACTGTGCAGTGTAATGTGAGTAGGGGACACTACTGTGTGGTGCAATATGTATTAAGGGCACTATTGTGTGGCCACGCCCCTTTTTTGTGACTTTCATATTTCAAATATGGGGGGGGGCCGCCTGTCCCTACTTTGCCAGGGGTGCTCAGAACCCTAGATACACCCCTGCTCTGGGGGCCCGGGACATACGGGCTGGCCCAGGAGTATGCAGTGCCGGCTCCTACACGGTGACAGGAGCTGTGTGCCACACGTAATGTTACAGTGAGGCCCCCGCCTCCTGTCACTGAGCAGGAGCCGGCACTTTGGTGTCACTCCTCGACTGGTGACACCCGAGTGTGCTCCGTACCCCCCCCCCCTTTGTGACTCCTCTTAGTGGTATCCCAATACCTTGGGCGAATACTGCCCAAGGTAATGCCCCCATTAGGGTGATCTGACACTACCAGTCAACGAAGGAAGTACACCCAAAATGAATTATTGCCGCCGGATTGGTGACCTGCTTTTCCTTAACGCCACAGAATAGCCAACAATCATTCACCAAACAAGACAACTATAACGGAGGGAAGATTGGACCACAGAGGCATAAGGTCCATACACAATAGGGCACAGGTTCTCAAACTCGGTCCTCAGGACCCCACATGGCGCATGTTTTGCAGGTCTCCTCACAGAATCGCAAGTGAAATAATTTGCTCCACCTGTGGACCTTTTAAAATGTTTCAGTGAGTAATTAATACACCTGTGTACCTGCTGGGTTACCTGCAGAACATGCACTGTGTGGGGTCCTGAGGACCGAGTTTGAGAACCACTGCACTAGGGGATACGCTCCATGGGGGTAATTCCAAGTTGATCGCAGCAGGATTTTTTTTAGCAGTTGGGCAAAACCATGGTGGTCATTCCGAGTTGTTCGCTCGCTAGCTGTTTTTAGCAGCTTTGCACACGCTAAGTCGCCGCCTACTGGGAGTGAATCTTAGCTTATCAAAATTGCGAACGACGGATTCGCAATATTGCGATTAGACCTCTCTTAGCAGTTTCTGAGTAGCTCCAGACTTACTCTGCCAGTGCGATCAGTTCAGTGCTTGTCGTTCCTGGTTTGACGTCACAAACACACCCAGCGTTCGCCCAGACACTCCTCCGTTTCTCCAGCCACTCCCGCGTTTTTCCCGGAAACGGTAGCGTTTTTTCGCACACACCCATAAAACGGCCTGTTTCCGCCCAGAAACACCCACTTCCTGTCCATCACATTACGATCACCAGAACGATGAAAAAGCCGTGAGTAAAATACCTAACTGCATAGCAAATTTACTTGGCGCAGTCGCAGTGCGGACATTGCACATGCGCAGTAAGCGGAAAATCGCTGCGATGCGAAGAAAAATACAGAGCGAACAACTCGGAATGACCACCCATGTGCACTGCAGGGGGGGGGGGGGCAGATATAACATGTGCAGAGAGAGTTAGATTTGGGTGGGTTATATTGTTTCTGTGCAGGGTAAATACTGGCTGCTTTATTTTTACACTGCAAATTAGATTGCAGATTGAACACATCACACCCAAATCTAAGGGGCCCTACACACTCGGCGATGCGCCGCCGAGGTGCCCGACGGCCGATACGGCCGACGAGCAACCCGGCGGCGGGGGGGCAGTGACGGGGGGAGTGAAGTTTCTTCACTCCCCCCGTCACCCGGCTGCATTGAAGTGCAGGCAAATATGGACGAGATCGTCCATATTGGCCTGCATGCACAGCCGACGGGAGACCAGCGATGAACGAGCGCGGGGCCGCGCATCGTTCATCGCTGGAGTCTCCACACTGAAAGATATGAACGAGTTCTCGTTCATTTATGAACGAGATCGTTCATATCTTTCAGAATATCGGCATGTGTGTAGGGCCTATAACTCTCTCTGCACATGTTATATCTGCCTCCCCTGCAGTGCACATGGTTTTGCCCAACTGCTAACAAAAATCCTGCTGGGATCAAATTGGAATTACCCCCCATGAGCGATATCGCTTAGTGTATTAATTACCCTCCCAGGCAGCCAACATGTGCACTGCAGCGGGGGCAGATGTAACATGTGCAGAGAGAGTTCAATTTGGGTGCGGTGTGTTCAATCTGAAATCTAAATTGCAGTGTAAAAATAAAGCAGCTAGTATTTACCCTGCACAGAAACAAAATAACCCACCCAAATCTAACTCTCTCTGCACATGTTACATCTGCCCCATCTGCAGTGCACATGGGCCCTCATTCCGAGTCGTTCGCTCGTTCTTTTTTTTCGCATCGCAGTGAAAATCAGCTTAGAGCGCATGCGCAATGTTCGCACTGCAACTGCGCTAAGTAATTCTGCTATGAAGAAAGGATTTTTACTCACGGCTTTTTGTTCGCACCGGCGAACGTAGTGTGATTGACAGGAAATGGGTGTTACTGGGCGGAAACACGGCGTTTTATGGGCGTGTGGCTGAAAACGCTACCGTTTCCGGAAAAAACGCAGGAGTGGCCGGAGAAATGGGGGAGTGTCTGGGCGAACGCTGGGAGTGTTTGTGACGTCAAACCAGGAACGACAAGCACTGAACTGATCGCACAGGCAGAGTAAGTCTGGAGCTACTCTAAAACTGCTAAGTTTTTTTTGTTCGCAATATTACGTAAACTTCGTTCGCACTTTTAAGATGCTAAGATACACTCCCAGTAGGCGTAGACTAAGCGTGTGTAACTCTGCTAAATTCGCCTTGCGACCGATCAACTCGGAATGAGGGCCATGGTTTTGCCCATTAGCTAACAAATTTGCTGCTGCGATCAGGTCTGAATTAGGCCCATAATGTGTACACACTGAGCTCAGTGACGTCACGCCGTGGCCGGCCCTTGCATGCAGTTTTGGATGATAGTCCAAATTGAGCTGCATGCACAGCCAACAGCAGGGGTTGACAACGATACACAGGAGGGGGCGGTGTCGGCCTCCGTTTGTGAAAACAGAGGCTTGTTTTCACCGTTTAGGGGGAGAGAAAAGGTTGGGGATCTCCGCCCTTGGAATGAGATTTCCTGCCCTCTTCGACGGGCGGCTTGCGTGACAGCATGGGTACCATAAACCGCTTGATGGTGGGTGCCTGGTCCGATGCTGCGGCAATCATTTTCATGGCAAAACGATGCCTTGTAGCTGATTGGCTCTTTAAAAAAAGTCAGAGATCGGCTGGCATACCTCACCTCCGGCCAAATCTGACCCTATTACATATGCCACCACATCTGAATGACCCATAATAATAATAAAAATAATACAAAGTAAAGACTCAGAGACATAAATTTGGTAGGAAAGCCGTTAGCTATTTATTTATTTAAATATATATGTAAGGGAAAGTATGGTGATATAGAAAGGACGGCCAGAATCAGTACAATCCACAATAACAACCAACTACATGCATTGTAGGGGGATACCGCCCAAAGGGGGTCATTCCGAGTTGATCGCTCGCTAGCAGTTTTTAGCAGCCGTGCAAACGCTATGCCGCCGCCCACTGGGAGTGTATCTTAGCTTAGCAGAAGTGCGAACGAAAGGATCGCAGAACGGCTATAAAAAAAATGTGTGCAGTTTCAGAGTAGCTCAAAACCTACTCAGCGCTTGCGATCACTTCAGACTGTTCAGTTCCTGTTTTGAGGTCACGAACACGCCCTGCGTTCGCCCACCTATGCCTGCATTTTTCCTGGCACGCCTGCGTTTTTCCGAACACTCCCTGAAAATGGTCAGTTGACACCCAGAAACGCCCACTTCATGTCAATCACTCTGCGGCCACCAGTGCGACTGAAAAGCTTCGCTAGACCCTGTGTGAAACTAGATAGTTCGTTGTAATAGTACGTCGCGCGTGCGCATTGCGCCGCATACGCATGCGCAGAAGTGCAGTTGTTTTGCCTCACCGCTGCACAGTGAACGAATGCAGTTAGCGATCAACTCGGAATGACCCCCCAAAGTGCATTACCCAGCTCTAACACCACAAAGGGTATCCACTCGCCTCCTAACTTGACAACCACCCGTTAGGGTGGCACTGTACATCCAACTACCAGTCAACGGAGAGAGCCATAAAGGGTCTGGAGCGCTTTACAAAATGCATCATGGAAACAGTATGAACAATACAAGAAAAAAGTGACAGTACAGACATTGCAGGACATTGACAGAGTCTATAGACAGCAGTCATAACACCCAAAAACACAGCGGCAGACCCTTACTAGGCTTATGAAAACCTAGAGCTGCACAATAAAAATACATTCTTCAAAGTACAATGTTAAATATATCTATATATAATTATATATACAGTATATATATATATATATATATATATATATAATTTATTATTAGCAGTTTCTTATATAGCGCAGTATATTCTTTTGCGCTTTACAATTAGAACAACAGTAATAGAACAAAACTGGGCAAGAACAAACAGTCATAGAGGTAGGAGGGCCCTGCTCGCAGGCTTACAATCTATAGGGAAATAGGCATTGATACACAAAGATAGATGCTATCAATTGCATAATGGTCCACCAGATTGCTATGTTCTTAATGGGTTGTAGGATTTGATCACCCAGCAATGTTGGCCAAGTGTCAGGTGGGTGTGAGAGTAAAGAAAGACAAGATATGTGATGTTATGTGTACTGTACAGGGAGGGTGTGATTAGATAGGGAAGCACTGAAGGTTATGTGGGTGGGTCTGGAATTTGATAGGCTTGTCTGAAGAGGTGAGTTTTCAGAAGAGTTTTCAAAGGTTTGGAGACTAGAGGCGAGTCTTATTGTGCGTGGGAGGGCATTCCACAGAGTGGGTGAAGCACGGATAAAGTCCTGTAATTTTGAGTGTAAAGAAATTATGAGTGTGGATGAGAGACGCAGATCTTGTGCAGAGCGGAGAGGTCGGGTAGGGAGATATTTTGAGATAAGTGAAGAGATGTATGTTGGTGCAGTTTGGTTTATAGCTTTGTATGTAAGTAAAAGTATTTTATATTTAACACGGTAGAATACCGGTAACTAGAGATGAGCGGGTTCGGTTCGTCGAGATCCGAACCCCCCCCCCGAACTTCACCTATTTTACACGGTTCCGAGGCAGCCTCGGATCTTTCCGCCTTGCTCGGTTAACCCGAACGCGGTCGAACGTCATCATCCCGCTGTTGGATTCTCGCGAGATTCGTTTTCTATAAAAAGTGCCTCGCGTCGCCGCCATTTTCACTCGTGCATTGAAGATTGAACGGAGAGGACGTGGCTACGTTTTCTGCCTGAAAAGCTCCACATCTGGGTTCAGTGTGCCGCAAATATCTGGACTCAGTATGCTGCAAATATCTGTGCTCAGTGTGCTGCAAATATCTACGTTCTCTGCCTGAAAAGCTCCATATCTGTGCTCAGTGTGCTGCAAATATCTGTGCTCAGTGTGCTGCATTTTGGTGACCAACAGTATATAGTTGTACAGTACAGTAGGCCATTGCTGTATCTTGCAGCTCCGTGTCACTGCAAGTATCCATTCCATATCTGTGCTGCATTTTTGTGAGCAGTATATATAGTAGTACAGTGCAGCATTTTGGTGACCAACAGTATATAGTTGTACAGTACAGTAGGCCATTGCTGTATCTTGCAGCTCCGTGTCACTGCAAGTATCCATTCCATATCTGTGCTGCATTTTTGTGAGCAGTATATATAGTAGTACAGTGCAGCATTTTGGTGACCAACAGTATGTAGTTGTACAGTACAGTAGGCCATTGCTATTGATATATTAATATTACTGGCACATAATTCCACACATTAAAAAATGGATAACAAAACTGTGGAGGGTGAAATAGGGAAAGATCAAGATCCACTTCCACCTAGTGCTGAAGCTGCTGCCACTAGTCATGGCAGAGACAATGAAATGCCATCAACGTCGTCTGCCAAGGCCGATGCCCAATGTCATAGTAGAGAGCATGTAAAATCCAAAAAACTAAAGTTCAGTAAAATGACCCAAAACAAAAATCTAAATTAAAAGCATCTGAGGAGAAGCGTAAACTTGCCAATATGCCATTTACGACACGGAGTGGCAAGGAACGGCTGAGGCTCTGGCCTATGTTCATGGCTAGTGGTTCAGCTTCACATGAGGATTGAAGCACTCATCCTCCCGCTAGAAAACTGAAAAGAGTTTAGCTGGCAAAAGCACAGCAAAGAACTGTACGTTCTTCTAAATCACAAATCCCCAAGGAGAGTCCAATTGTGTCGGGTGCGATGCCTGAGCTTCCCAACACTGGAATGGGAAGAGGCGGCTCCTTCCACCATTTGCACGCCCCATGCAAGTGCTGGAAGGAGCACCCACAGTCCAGTTCCTGATAGTCAAATTGAAGATGTCACTGTTGAAGTACACCAGGATGAGGATATGGGTGTTGCTGGCGCTGGGGAGGAAATTGACAAGGAGGACTCTGATGGTGAGGTGGTTTGTTTAAGTCAGGCACCCGGGGAGACACCTGTTGTCCGTGGGATGAATATGGCCTATGACATGCATGGTCAAATTATAAAAAAAATCAGCTCTTCGTGTCAAGCCGTGTGTTGCCTTTGTCAAGCTGTAATAAGTAGGGGTAAGGACGTTAACCAGCTAGGAACATCCTCCCTTATACGTCACCTGGAGCGCATTCATCAGAAGTCATTGACAAGTTCAAAAACTTTGGGTGACAGCGGAAGCAGTCCACTGACCACTAAATCCCTTCCTCTTGTAACCAAGCTCCTGCAAACCACACCACCAACTCCCTCAGTGTCAATTTCCTCCTTAGATAGGAAAGCCAATAGTCCTGCAGGCCATGTCACTGGCAAGTCTGACGAGACCTCTCCTGACTGGGATTCCTTCGATGGATCCGAGTGTAACGTCTACTGCTGCTGGTGCTGCTGTTGTAGCTGCTGGGAGGTGATCGTCATCCCAGAGGGGAAGTCGGAAGACCACTTGTACTACTTCCAGTAAGCAACTGACTGTCCAACAGTCCTTTGCAAGGAAGATGAAATATCACAGCAGTCATCCTTTTGCAAAGCGGATAACTCAGGTATTGGCACTGTGTTGGTGTTAGACGTGCGTCCGGTATCTGGCGTTAGTTCACAGGGACTTAGAGAATTTCTTGAGGTAGTGTATCCCCGGTACCAAATACCATCTAGGTTCCACTTCTCTAGGCAGGCGATAGCGAGATTTTACAAATTAATATCAGTGATTTATAATTAATTATTAATTACAGTGACCTTGCCAAATGATTCCAGTGATTTTGTCATTTTCTTCCAGTGATTTGGACCAATAATACCATTGATTAGAACAAATAATTCCTGTGATATTGAGGTGTTTGTGTCGCTTGGCTTAGCCATCCAGCGACCTTGGTGCACCTCTTTTTCTCTTTTCTTTGCATCATCTGCTGTTTGGGGCCAATTTTTATAAGTGCCATCCTGTCTGACACTGCAGTGCCACTCTTAGATGGGCCAGGTGTTTGTGTCGGCCACGTGGGTCGCTTAGCTTAGTCACACAGCTACCTCGGTGCAAATATTAGGACTAAAAATAATATTGTGAGGTGTTCAGAATAGACTGGAAATGAGTGTAAATAATGGTTATTGAGGTTAATAATACTATAGGATCAAAATGACCCCCAAATTCTATGATTTAAGCTGTTTTTGAGGGGTTTTTGAAAAAAAAACACCCAAATCCAAAACACACCCGAATCTGACAAAAAAAAAAATTCAGGGTGGTTTTGCCAAAACGCATCCGAATCCAAAACCAAAACCCAAAACCCAAAAAATTTCCGGTGCACCTCTCTGCCGGTAACCAATGGAGGGACTGACAGAGCGGATCTGCAGACGATGAACGTCTAGCAAGGAAAATTAGCCTCGCAGCTGCATTCAGAATGGATTGTAGTGGTGAGAGTCTCGTTTTGGGAAGACCGGTCAGGAGACTATTACAATAATCAATGTGGGAGATAATGAGAGCAAGGGTTAGAGTTTTAGCAGTGTCTTGTGTAAGGTATGGTCATATCTTGGATATGTTTCTAAAATGTACAGTATGTAACATGATATATATATATATATATATATATATAGAACAAACAGGACAGCCCGACACTCCACTCCAAATGACAACAGCAGCTGAGGTGCCTTCCCAGTTGGAGATACGAAAATCCCAAGTAAATAGCAATGGTGGTATGGCCGGCGCTCATGCAGACTCCACAACGTGTGAAAGATAATTTACATTATTAGGACCAACATGTTTCGGGGACCTAACCCCGTCCTCAGGGCCAGACAAGCCACAAACAGCTAAGACATTACTTATATAGAGAGAACAAAACAAGACATTAATGCAGATCATACTCACCTGCTTCACGGCGCAGCCGCCCGCAAAACCATCCGGCCACACTTCCGCGTTGCCATCCAGTGACGTCACGGCGCGCCGCGTCGCAGGCGGGTATCCATGGCGACCAAACAAAGCCTCCGCTCGGTCACCTACGGAAATACCGTAGAAACAAAAGACAGTGTTAAAACAAACATATACTAATATACAAAATGATAAAAACATTGGTGTACATATAACTAATGAAAAACTGTAAACTATATAGTAACTACAGTGTCCTCATCCACCACTATACAATGCACAGATTATTTGCCTATTGATAAATTAGCCCATTTGTTCTGCAGAATCTTCATATGAGAACTGAGACACATTCTCATCTCTAATGAGCAGCCTGTACTTTATAATGCGGGAAGATTGTATTGCTACACGGTTGAGTCACATTATTACGACCACCTCCTACATGTGACATGGGCAGCGCGTAGCCCATGAAATACGTCTCGTGTGGTGCGCTGGCTTGGTGGGTATATAAGGTGTGCCATAGACCGTCTGCACACATATCACTCATTGCTGTCATGGGTAAAAGGGGCGATTTATCTGAGGTTCAGAAAGGGCTGATTATCGGCTTTCGGGCCATGGGCCATTGATGTGAGAGGTGAACGTCGGCTATGAAGATGCGTGAAAGCCGACTGACACATTACAGTGGATCAACTCGCCGTCACAATGACCTGGGGGCTTCCAGGCGTGTGTCTATAACAACAGTTCAGTGAACCCTGCTGCGTATGGGGCTACGGAGCAAATGGATGGTCACTGCAGCTATGCTAATGAAGGTGCACCTGCGGAAAAGGCTTCAATGTGCACGGCTGTATTGGAATGGTACCTCCGCTGATTACTGAAGGGTTGCCTTCTCCGAGGAGTCACGTTTTCTGCTTCATCGAATGGATGGACGTTGGCTCGTCAGGCGAGAAACATCAGAAAACAAATACCTTGCAATGATTCTTGTGTTCTCTCTGTGGATCCTGCGTCATGCACCCTCCAGCAGCTGTGGGATGCACTGCAGTCAGCATGGCTCCAGCAACCTGCGCCAACCTGCCAGCACCTTATTGAGTCACTCCCAGCCCACATAGCTGCTGCCCGTGCTGCTCACCGTGGCAACTGTATTAGCTGGTGCTCCTAGTAATGAGACTCCACCATGTATGGAACTCTCTTCTTTATATAGGAACTTAATTTTCCTTTGCCTAGGTAATCAAAACAATTACTACAACTCTCGCCAGCTGCACAGTGAAGTAGGATACTATATCATTGCAATGTCTTTTTTGCCTAGGTAATCTGGAGTTATTGTTATATGCAGAATTTAGGCTGTTTAATTGTTAGATATTTGGGGATTTTTTTATTTGTTTGTTTTAGCTTTTATTGCCCACCAGCGGGTGTTCGGCAATGGGTGGGGTTTTAATCAGTGAACCTATACCTTACACACATTAATGTTAGTTCATATTAGAGTATAGGAGGTCATTCCGACCCGTTTGAACACAGCGGTTTATCGCTGCGGTGCGAACGGGTCCGGAATGCGCATGCGTGGTGGCCACAATGCGCGTGCGTTACGTTGCGTACTACAACAGAAGCGGTCGCAGAGCTGACCGCAATGAAGATTGACAAGAAGAAAGCATACCTGGGTGGATCCGGACCGTTGGAGGCCGTTTTCGGGGAGTGGTAAGAAAAACGCAGACGTGTCCAGCAGAACAGAGGGCGGATGTCTGACGTCAAAGCCGGCTCCTGCATCGCTGAGATCGTCGCACAGGGTAAGTAGGTACAGGGCTGGTCTTGTTCTGCTTGAAATATTTTTAGATTAGCAGGGATGCACAAGCGATCACAGCCCTGCTAAGCTAAAATACACTCCCCCATAGGCGTGTGCTAGTTGATCGCACCAGCAGCAAAAAGTTGCTGGCTGCGATCAACTCGGAATGACCACCACAGATTAAGCCAAGAAGATATATCATTTTAATATCAAAGCCTGGACTTAAGCCTAGACTTAAGCCTAGACTTAAACTGGATGAAAAACTGAAAGAAAACATCAAACACCACACACAACAACAGATGAACTGCTTCTCAATATCAACTGTATATGCAAATTTATCACCCTCCAACTTTCACTCTGTGAACTCTATGCAACCCATTTGCAGAAAGGAACATATTCAAGTTTCCATCCATAATCAGGATCACAAAGATCTTCATTGGGACAATTGTGAGTTCATCTTCATATCACACCTAACAACTCCTGTCTATGTAACCTGGACAATAAGCACTGTATTTCCATGTTTTGACGCACCTACAATTTTTAATTTCTCCTTCAGTTACTTGTATGTTTACTTGCAGTATTTACAAACATCTTCATGCACATGCGGAAACTACATCATTTTGTCTTTACACACCTGCAAATCCAGTCTTAATATAGATTGTAAGCTTGCGAGCAGGGCCTTCCTACCTCTATGTCTGTCTGTTTTTACCCAGTTTTGTTCTATTACTGTTGTTCTAATTGTAAAGCGCAATGGAATATGCTGCGCTATATAAGAAACTGTTAATAAATAAATAAATAAATAATTACCTTTTCTTATTGCTGACCCTCTCATGTCTTCTCATCATGGCTGGCTCCAGGCCTACTAACACCCTGAGCGAGTAACTTTCAACCCCCCCCCCCCTCCCATACACGCACCGAAGGTGCGCGCTCCTGGAAAAATGGGCGTTGCCTCACAATTTCATATTATCAAACTATAAATAAATGTATTTTCACACCCCCTCTACGCACACAATTAGCAGCCTTACACATAGCAGCCACAGTAGTGTTCCTTACACATAATGTCTCCAGTATAGTGCCAGATATACATAATGTCTCCAGTATAGTGCCAGATACACATAATGACCCCAGTATAGTGCCAGATACACATAATGTCTACAGTAGTGCCAGATAGACATGATATGCCCCCCAGCAGTGCCAGATACACATGATATGCCCCCAGCAGTGCCAGATACACATGATATGCCCCCCAGCAGTGCCAGATATACATGATATTCTCCCCAGCAGTGCCAGATACACATGATATGCCCCCCAGCAGTGCCAGATACACATGACATGCCCCCAGCAGTGCCAGATAGACATGATATGCCCCCCAGCAGTGCCAGATAGACATGACAAGCCCCCAGAAGTGCCAGATACACATGATATGCCCTCAGCAGTGCCAGATACACATGATATGCCCCCCAGCAGTGCCAGATAGACATGATATGCCCCCCAGCAGTGCCAGCTACACATGATATGCCCCCAGAAGTGCCAGCTACACATTACATTGCCCCCAGCAGTGCCAGCTACACATGACATGCCCCCCAGCAGTGCCAGCTACACATGACATGCCCCCAGAAGTGCCAGCTACACATTACATTGCCCCCAGCAGTGCCAGCTACACATGACATGCCCCCCAGCAGTGCCAGCTACACATGACATGCCCCCAAGCAGTGCCAGATAGACACAATATGCCCCCCAGCAATGCCAGCTACACATGATATGTCCCCTAACAGTGCCAGATACACATGACATGCCCCCCAGCAGTGCCAGATACATAAATGCCCCCACAGTGCCAGATACATAAATGCCCCCACAGTGCCAGATATGCCCCCACAGTGCCAGATACATAAATGCCCCCCACAGTGCCTGATACATAAATGCCTCCACAGTGTCCGAAATGCCCCCACAGTGCCCGATACATAAATGCCCCCACAGTGCCCCCACAGTGCTCGATACGTAAATGCCCCCACAGTACCTGCTGTGCTGGGAGGGGGAATGCTGTGGGCCATGGGCGGACTTGCCAAACTATTCAGTGCGCATTATGCGCGCTACGCTGGCGTCTGCCGCCAGACGCCAGCGCCGTACAGCGCACACAGAGTGCACAGAACAGTGAAAGGGAAGCAGGCTGGCTCCAGGCTCGAATATGGTGGTGCCAGCGTGTGGCGCCCATTAAGGGTGGCGCCCTGCGCGGCCGCTCTATTTGAACATTGCTGGAGCTGGCCCTGCTTCTCATTTCTAACACCTCCTTCTACTTCAATTTATGCAACTACATAAACTTTCTGCTGTAACCAAATTACTGCCACTGAACACTTCCAACAGTGTCCTATTACCTGTATTTCTGCTATCCCACTGCTCTGTTCAGCTTACATCCACAACTCCTATTTCCATATGTATCATACTCCATTTACCTCCTCCATACTACAGTATGTCTAGCCTGTCACTATCACCCCCAATACTCCTTGTCTGCCCTATCCTTTTCTCCGTCCCCTGCTCCCACCTCTAGCCTTCTCCCTTAGTCTCCTACATTTCCTCCTCTCTCCCCTCCTTTGTCTCCCATCCACTCCATTGCCTCACTTCCACTCCTCCCCTGACACCCCACTGTCATTCACCTCTACCCTACCTTGTGCCCAATCGTCCACCACTCTGCCCTGCTCCCTCCCTCCTCTACCTACCTCACCTCATACCACTCTGTAACACACTTTACTCCCTCCATGCTCAACTGCTGCCGTGTCCCTTCCTACTCCAGGAGCCAGCACCCTCACTACACCCTCTGTATCCCTGTATTCTAAATCCATCTCACCTCATTGCTACAGCAACCCTGATAATCTCATTCACATCACTCCCTCAGACTCTCTCCCTCTCTCCTGTGCCCTCTGGAATGCCAGATCTGTCTGCAATAAACTGGTCCCTACCCATAACCTTTTAATCTCAAATTCCTTGCATCTCCTAGCCATCACTGAAACTTGGATTACCCCCTCTGACACAGATTTTCCCCGCTTTCTCTCTGCAGGGGGTATCACATTCTCCCCCACCCCCAACCTGGGGGTCACCATGGTGGTGGTGTTGGGCTCCTACTACCCTCTAGCTATTCATACCAACTCATACCACCAGAACCATCCCTTACATTCTCTACATTTGAGGTCCATGCCATACGCCTCTTCCAGCCTGTTCATCTTCGAGTAGCTGTCATTTACCACCCCCCCTGGCATTCCCTCCAAATTCATTGACTACTTTGCTTCCTGGCTTCCTCACTTCCTCTATTCTGACATTCCCTCCATTATCCTAGGTGATTTCAACATCCCTATTGATAACCCCACAAAATCACCTGCCTCTAAACTCCTTAACCTCACCTCTTCTCTTGGTCTCTCCCAGTAAACCTCCTCCCCCTCCCATGTGAGTGGAAGCTCACTGGATCTGGTTTTTACTCACTGCTGTGATCATTCTGATTTCTCAAACTCCTTGTTCCCCCTTTCTGACCATCACCTGCTCACTTTTAACCTATCTCTATCTGCTTCTCCATCTTTACCACCTAAGACTACCATCACTAAGCGTAACATTGAGGCTATTGACACTATTTCCCTATCTTCCCTGTTTGACTCACTGCTCTCTCCTATTCTCTCTCATTCCTGCCCTGAACAAGCACTTCCCTTTACAATGCATCCCTTACCTCTGCTCTTTACTCTGTTGCCCCACCAACCACTATTAACCCTCGCAGATCGACACTTCAACCCTGGCACACCAAATGCACCAGATATCTCCAAAAAGGCTCACGTACCGCTGAGTGACAGTGGAGGAAATCACGCAATAAGGCCAACTTCCTCCACTACAAATGTATGCTCTTACTTTGCTGCCCTTACCCTCTCTAAACAAGCTTACTTCAAAAATCTCATCTCCTCCCAATCCTCAAACCCCAGGCACCTCTTTACCACTGTCAACTCGCTCCCCTGCCCACCCCCACCTCAACTCCCCTCTTCACCTTCTGCTCTTGACTTTTCCACCTACTTCACATCCATAATTGACTCCCATTGTCAGGACATAACATCCCACCAGAAACTGAGCATCCCCCTTCCTCCATTTCTCATCCCCCTCTCTCCTTCCCTCCTGCCAACTCTGACATCTTTTTTCCCTGCATCTGGAGAGGAAGTCATGGTCCTCACCCTGTCCTCACCCCCCTCCACCTCCCCACTTGACCCTATTACCTCCCGCCTTCTTCAGTTCCTCTCTTCTTCTGCCTGTTCCCATCTTGCCCATCTACTCAATCTCTCACTCTCATCTTCTGCCTTCAAGCATGCACTTGTCTCCCCTATTCTCAAAAACCTACCCTTGATCCAACCAATCTCTCCAAATACCAACCCATCTCTTTTCTCCCTTTTGCCTCCAAACTCCTTGAGCGTATTGTGTACAACCCCCTCACTGTCTTTCTTTCTTCCCACTCACTGCTTGACCCTTTCTAGTCTGGTTTCCATCCTCAGCACTCCACTGAAACTGCCCTCGTGAAAGTCTGCAATGACCTCATTGCTGGTAAATCCAGGGGCCACTACTCTCTGCTTATTCTCCTTGACCTCTCTGCTGCTTTTGACACTGTAGACCACCCTCTCCTCCTGCAAATCCTTTACTCCCTTGGTTTGTGTGATGCTGCTCTCTCCTGACTGTTCTCCTACCTTTCTGACCTTCTCTCATGACTCCACCTCCCCCATACTTCCTCTACCAGTAGGGGTCCCCCAAGGTTCTGTTCTTGGGCCTTTCCTTTTCTCTCTCTACACATCCTCATTATCTCTGCGCTGACGATACTCAAATTTACCTTTCCTCCCCTGACCTCTCCATGGCTCTCCTCACTCTTATCTCCAACTGTCTCTCTGCTATCTCCTCCTGGATGTCTCAGCACTTTCTTAAACTTAACATGTCTAAGACTAAGCTGATCATCTTCCCTCCCTCCCGCATAACCTCACCTCCCACAATTTCATTATCCATTGATGGCACAACTATCTCCTCTAGCCCCCAGGTGCGATGTCTTGGAGTAATCCTTGACTCTTCCCTCTCCTTCAAACCACACATTCAGTACCTCTCAAAAACCTGCCATTTTCCTCTCAAAACCATCTCCAGGATCAGACCCTTTCTCACCCAGGTTGCTACTAAGACCCTCATCCACTCACTGGTCATCTCCAGATTGGACCACTGCAATCTCCTATCTGGCCTCCTTCAAAAATGCCTCTCTCCACTTCAATTTATCCTCAATGTTGCTGCTCGTCTCATCTGCCTCACCAAACATACTACATCCACAAACCCTCTCTTGCAGGACCTTCACTGGCTACCCTTCCCATTCAGAATCCAATTCAAGCTTCTCACACTCACCTACAAAGCCCTCATCCACTCTTCTCCCTCTTACATCTCTGATCTTATCTCTCTTTACATTCCCACTCGTCCTCTTCGCTCTGCTAATGCACGCCGTCTCTCCTGCCAACTGATTACATCCTCCCACTCCTACCTCCAGGATTTTGCACGTGCTGCTCCCTTTCTCTGGAATGCTCTACCTCTCCCCATCCAACTCTACACCTCTTTACAAAACTTCAAACGGGCTCTCAAGACCAACTTCTTCACCAAACCCAGCCAACTCTCCTCCTAACCCTCTTGTCTATGCTCACTGTCTACCCCTTCGGTGTCACCCCGGTCTGTTAGAACCTCACCTTTTAGATTGTAAGCTCTCAAGAGCAGGTACTTCTTTCCTCATGTGCCTTTCCTTTTCTTGCTTACACTATCTTATACTCCGTACTCCCTATGATGGCACCTAACCCCGGGTTTTCTATACCTGTCCTATATTGTCTTGTACTGTAAGTGCTGTTTTCTTGTTTTCTCATTTGATTATGTACTGTGTAATGGGCGCTGCAGATCCCTTGTGGCGCCATATAAATAAAGAATAACAATAATAATAATAATAATAATAATAATAATAATAATAATGTAATTGTCGATATCACTAATATCTCATATTTTTCTTTCTCTTTACCTCACTCAGAGGCTGAAAGTGGCTACCACATAGTGGAGATCATTTGTCCAAGCACCATTGGTGGCTTTTTATTCCTACTTGCTCTCATTTTTACAGTTAGAAGGGTAAGTACCAGAATTATGTGGCTTTGAGTTTTACAAACTATATTCAGTCTCATCTATATATATATATATATATATATATATATAAAAATGCGAAAGCCCTCACTGACTGACTGACTGACTCACTCACTCACTGACTGACTGACTCACTCACTCACTCACTGACTGACTCACTCACTCACTCACTCACTCACTCACTCACTCACTCACTCACTCACTCATCACTAATTCTCTTACTTCCCGAAATGTTAGGAAGATAAAATGTAACATAGGTATTCTTCAGCTGGGAAATAACAAAACTACGTAATTAGAATTTTAATAAACCTCCCCTAAGGGGATGAACAGGGGGTTGACATAATGACGTCATTACTGATGAGTGGCCTGCGTTGCATTAACGATAACGCCCAAATGTACATTCGTTTTAAAATTTATATTGCACGTCCAGAGTGTAGAATTTAATAAACAACAAAAATGTTCCTGTCACTTTTTACCGACTCTGCTACGGGTGCTCCTCAGGTAACACCAAGAACCATGGATTAATATTTACTTACATTAAGACGTCTCAAATTTACATCTCTATAAATTACCAAATTGTTAACACTCATTGATATGTACAACCATGAAAATCAGAAACTCCCGTGTGAAGAAAGGCCCTCATTCCGAGTTGATCACTCGCTAGCTACTTTTAGCAGCCGTACAAACCAAACGCATAGTCGCCGCCCACGGGGGAGTTTATTTTCGCTTTGCAGAAGTGCGAACGCCTGTGCAGCCGCGCGGCAGCAAACACATTTTGTGCAGAACAAGACCAGCCCTTTAGTTACTTATCCTGTACGATGATCGCTGCGACGAAGGTCCCGGAATTGACGTCAGATACCCGCCCTGCAAACGCCCAGCCACGCCTGCGTTTTTCCAAACACTCCCAGAAAACGGTCAGTTGACACCCAGAAAATCCCACTTCCTGTTAAGCTCCTTGCGTTCGGCTTTGCGAATGGAAGTGTCGCTAGAACCAGTGCAAAACCACAAAGCTCTTTGTACTTGTACGACCCGCGTACGCATTGCAGTGCATACGCATGCGCAGATTAGCCCCATTCTGCCATAATCACTGCACTGCGAAAATCCGTAGCGAGCGATCAACTCGGAATGACCCCCAAAGTGTAGAACAGCTGGGGGTATATTTACTAAGCTCCCAATTTTGGACGATTTTGTGTTTTTTGTTCAAAGTGTCATGTCGGCAATTTACTAAGCACAAATCTCGGCAGTGATGAGGGCATTCCTATTTTTTTTTGAGTGCAGGGAAAAAAATACGAATGAATACACCATCGGTCAAACACGCCTGTTATTTTATACAACTCAGTAATTTACAAAAAATTCGTATTCACAATCACTGCCGTCAAAAGCCAAACACTGCCTGGAAAAAGTACAAATCATAAAAAAAGCATTTTTCAAATAGACCTGCTTCCCCCCCCCCCCCGTATTCTGATAGGCATGCACGGGTCAGTGAGATCCGTGCATGTTTATCTGTGGGAAGGGGTGTGAAAGGGTTCAAAATCTCTGAAAAAAATTGCGTGGGGTCCCCCCTCCTAAGCATAACCAGCCTCGGGCTCTTTGAGCCGGTCCTGGTTGAAAAAATACAGGGGAAAAAATGACTGGGGTCCCCCCATATTTAGACAACCAGCACCGGGCTCTGCGCCTGGTCCTGGTTAAAAAAATACGGGGGATAAAAGACGTAGGGGTCCCCCGTATTTTTTAAACCAGCACCGGGCTCCACTAGCCAGAGAGATAATGCCACAGCCTGGGGGCACTTTTATGTCAGCCCCTGCAGGCGTGACATTACCCCCCAACTTGTCACCCCTGGCCAGGGTACCCTGGAGGAGTGGGGACCCCAAAAATCAAGGGGTCCCCCCCTCCAGCCACCCAAGGACCAGGGGTGAAGCCCTAGGCTGTCGCCCCCATCCATGGACGGTGGATGGGTGGCTGATAGCCATGGTGTAAAAACAAACAATATTGTATTTTGTAGAAGAACTACAAGTCCCAGCAAGCCTCCCCCGCAAGCTGGTACTTGGAGAACTACAAGTACCAGCATGCGGGGAATTAATGGACCCGCTGGTACCTGTAGTTCTACTACAAAAAAATACCCCCCAAAAAACACGTCACACACCGTGATCGTACAACTTTAATTTACAAACATGCACACTTAAACACACACACACACACACACACACACACACACACACACACACACACACACACACACACACACATACACTTACCTATGTTGACACAGAGCCCCTCGGTCCTCTTCTCCAGTAGAATCCACGTGGTACCTGTAAATAAAATATATACTTACAAACAATCCTGTGTAGATCGGTCCTCTTCTTTAAGTTTATAATCCAGGGACTTGTTAAAATAAAAAAATGAACAACCCGAACCACGAACTGAAAGGGTTCCCATGTTTACACATGGAACCCCTTTCCCCGACTGGCGGGACCCCCTGTGACTCCTGTCAGTGAAGGTCCCGCCAGCCAATCAGGGAGCGCCATGTCATGGCACTCTCCTGATTAGCTGTGCGCTCCTGCACTGTCAATCAGGAGGAGCGCACTGGTTACATTGTAGCGTAGCAGCGTTCCATTGTTACCAATGATAGGAACTTTGCGGTCTGCGGTTAACCGCAAGTTAATTGGGGTCACTCTTGTGGGTGACCCCAATTAACTCGCGGTTAACCGTTTCTACTGGAGAAGAGGACCGATGGGCTCCGTCCCAACATAGGTAAGTATGTGTGTATGTAAGTGTGCATGTATGTCAATTAAAGATGTACTGTCACGGTGTGTGTCTTGTGTTTTTTTGGGGGTTTTTTTTTTTGTAGTAGAACTACAGGTACCAGCGGGCTCGTTATTCTCCCGCATGCTGGTACTTGTGGTTCTCCAAGTATCAGCTTGCGGGGGAGGCTTGCTGGGACATGTAGTTCTTCTACAAAAAACAATATTCTTCATTTTTACACAATGACTATAAGCCTCCCATCCACCACCTCGGGCTTCACCACTGGTCCTTGGGTGGCTGGAGGGGGGACCCCTTGATTTAAGGGGTCCCCACTCCTCCTGGGTACCCCGGCCAGTGGTGACTAGTTGGGGGGGTAATACCACGGCCGCAGGGGCTGACATAAAAGTGCCCCCCGGCTAGTTGAGCCCGGTACTCGCTTAAAAAATATGGGGGACTCCTACTTTGTTCGTCCCCATATTTTTTTAACCTGGACCAGGAGCAGATCCCGATGCTGGTTGTTTAAATATGGGGGGACCCTCTTCATTTTCCCCCCTGTATTTTTACACCCAGGACTGGCTCAAAGAGCCCGAGGCTGGTTATGCTTAGGAGGGGGGACCCCACACAATTTTTTGGGAAATTTTTAACACTGTCCACACTTGTTTTAATGTACACAATAAAGCCCTGCACGGATCTCACAGATCCAGCCGGGATTCATTGTGTTAAGTCCAGCAATGTTTTACTAATCACTCCCGTAAAACACTGCCCGACATTATGAATGACATCGAACACGGAAAAAATAAAAATGCAGAATACGGCAGCTTAGTAAATGACACGTAAACCCCCCCCCCCCCCAACAGTTCTAAATTCACACTACCGATGTAATTCGTGTTTAATCTCCCACCAAATCCCTACAATTACGAATCTTAGTAAATATACCCCCTAGTGTGAAGATATTTATCAACTGTTTTTTTTGCAGTACTGCAGGCCTGGTCACTAGAGGGAGCTCTCTACTCACTTGTAGGAGTTTAAGCCGTTACGTGTGCTGAATTTCATAGGTCACAGTAATGGATGTCTCTCATATAACACAGAGTATATGTAGATTAGTACAATAAGTACAATGAAGCGGTCAATTCATTCAGTGGAGACATATAAATGCGTATGGTATACCATTATGTTTTGATGCATAAACAGTGTAGCCAAGTAATAAGCCAAATAGGTTTAGTATTTTCTGAGACTGAGCAGGCTGTTACCTCCAGTATATAGAGAGTGCTACTAACCCAGTTCTAGGTCCTTTACACTATATATATATATATATATATATATATATATGTGGGTTCTTACCTATGTGTATGTCTGGGATAGGCTAACCCTGCATTGAGTGTTGCTGATCTTCATTCATTTAGATAAATATACCTACTGTATATGTTCCCCCATGAGGTATACAATACATACAGTCTTCTGCCCATGTTTTGTATCCAGGGATTACAATGCATCATAGTTTCTTTCTGGAACTGTAATCTATTGATTTGCGAAGCAAAATCATCTGGTAGAAGTGCCCTATACACAGGACAACTGTGTAATTATCTGTTACTTAATATATTTTCTTCTACTTATTTCAGCGAAATTATCTGGTGTTTCTTTTCTGACACAAATAGTAAGTATTCTATTATATTGTCCCTATGGGGCTGATTCAGGTTCACATCTGCTAAGAGGATGCGGGCGCATGCGTGGTGCCCAGCAGAAAATGCGATCGCCTCTGCCTGTCGCAGGGGCGGGGCAGCAACACTCCGTTTCCAAGGTGGAGACGGAGCATTGTGGGGTGCTTAAAAAATGAGGGCGTTTCAGCGCAAACAGTGGACATGGTGGGGGCGTGATTGATGCGGCTGCATAACAACACACGCAGCCGCGGCCTCTGTCTCCACTGAATAGACACGCTGTGCGCATAACACAGTGTCTATTCTCCGCTGCTCTGCTAAGCAGAACAGAGAGTGCAGGAGCCTCCCAACTGCCCCCCCCCACCGCGGGACACTGTGGCCCGCAGGTGGGACAGCGGGACAATCTCCCAAAAAACGGGACTGTCCCGCGAAAATCGGGACAGTTGGGAGGTATGATCACTGTATAATGTGTGTGAGGGGGCTGTGCTATCTCTGTGGGGTGTTTATAGTGTAATCACTGTACAGTGTGTGTGAGGGGGCTGCTCTGTCTCTGTGGGGTGTATATAGTGTAATCACTGTATAGTGTGTGTGAGGGGGCTGCTCTGTCTCTGTGGGGTGTATATAGTGTAATCACTGTATAGTGTGTGTGAGGGGGCTGTGCTGTCTCTGTGGGGTGTATATAGAGTAATCACTGTACTGTGTGTGTGAGGGGATTGCTCTGTCTCTGTGGGGTGTATATAGTGTAATCACTGTACAGTGTGTGGAAGGGGGCTGCTTTGTCTCTGTGGGGTGTATATAGTGTAATCACTGTACAATGTGTGTGAGGAGGCTGCTCTGTCTCTGTGGGGTGTATATAGTGTAATCACTGTACAGTGTGTGTGAGGGGGCTGCTCTGTCTCTGTGGGGTGTATATAGTGTAATCACTGTACAATGTGTGTGAGGGGGCTGTGCTGTCTCTGTGAGGTGTATATAGTGTAATCACTGTACAGTGTGTGTGAGGGGGCTGCTCTGTCTCTGTGGGGTGTATATAGTGTAATCACTGTACAATGTGTGTGAGAGGGCTGCTCTGTCTCTGTGGGGTGGATATAGTGTAATCACTGTACAGTGTGTGTGAGGGGGCTGTGCTGTCTCTGTGGGGTGTATATAGTGTAATCACTGTACAGTGTGTGTGAGGGGGCTGTGCTGTCTCTGTGGGGTGTATATAGTGTAATCACTGTACAGTGTGTGTGAGAGGGCTGCTCTGTCTCTGTGGGGTGTATATAGTGTAATCACTGTACAGTGTGTGTGAGGGGGCTGCTCTGTCTCTGTGGGGTATATATAGTGTAATCACTGTACAGTGTGTGTGAGGGGGCTGCTCTGTCTCTGTGGGGTGTATATAGTGTAATCACTGTATAGTGTGTGGAAGGGGGCTGCTCTGTCTCTGTGGGGTGTATATAGTGTAATCACTGTACAATGTGTGTGAGGGGGCTGCTCTGTCTCTGTGGGGTGTATATAGTGTAATCACTGTACAGTGTGTGTGAGGGGATTGCTCTGTCTCTGTGGGGTGTATATAGTGTAATCACTGTACAGTGTGTGTGAGGGGGCTGTGCTGTCTCTGTGGGGTGTATATAGTGTAATCACTGTACAGTGTGTGTGAGGGGATTGCTCTGTCTCTGTGGGGTGTATATAGTGTAATCACTGTACAGTGTGTGTGAGGGGGCTGTGCTGTCTCTGTGGGGTGTATATAGTGTAATCACTGTGCAGTGTGTGTGAGGGGGCTGTGCTGTCTCCGTGGGGTGTATATAGTGTAATCACTGTACAATGTGTGTGAGGGGGCTGTGCTGTCTCTGTGGGGTGTATATAGAGTAATCACTGTACTGTGTGTGTGAGGGGGCAGCTCTGTCTCTGTGGGGTGTATATAGTGTAATCACTGTACAATGTGTGTGAGAGGGCTGTGCTGTCTCTGTGGGGTGTATATAGTGTAATCACTGTACAATGTGTGTGAGGGGGCTGTGCTGTCTCTGTGGGGTGTATATAGAGTAATCACTGTACAATGTGTGTGAGGGGGCTGTGCTGTCTCTGTGGGGTATATATTGTGTAATCACTGTACAATGTGTGTGAGAGGGATGCTCTGTCTCTGTGGGGTGTATATAGTGTAATCACTGTATAGTGTGTGTGAGGGGGCTGCTCTGTCTCTGTGGGGTGTATATAGTGTAATCACTGTACAATGTGTGTGAGGGGGCTGCTCTGTCTCTGTGGGGTGTATATAGTGTAATCACTGTATAGTGTGTGTGAGGGGGCTGCTCTGTCTCTGTGGGGTGTATATAGTGTAATCACTGTACAAAGTGTGTGAGAGGGCTGTGCTGTCTCTGTGGGGTGTATATAGTGTAATCACTGTACAATGTGTGTGAGGGGGCTGCTCTGTGTCTGTGGGGTGTATATAGTGTAATCACTGTACAGTGTGTGTGAGGGGGCTGCTCTGTCTCTGTGGGGTGTATATAGTGTAATCACTGTACAATGTGTGTGAGAGGGCTGCTCTGTCTCTGTGAGGTGTATATAGTGTAATCACTGTACAGTGTGTGTGAGGGGGCTGCTCTGTCTCTGTGGGGTGTATATAGTGTAATCACTGTACAATGTGTGTGAGAGGGCTGCTCTGTCTCTGTGGGGTGTATATAGTGTAATCACTGTATAGTGTGTGTGAGGGGGCTGCTCTGTCTCTGTGGGGTGTTTATAGTGTAATCACTGTACAATGTGTGTGAGGGGGCTGCTCTGTCTCTGTGGGGTGTATATAGTGTAATCACTGTATAGTGTGTGTGAGGGGGCTGCTCTGTCTCTGTGGGGTGTATATAGTGTAATCACTGTATAGTGTGTGTGAGGGGGCTGTGCTGTCTCTGTGGGGTGTATATAGTGTAATCACTGTACAATGTGTGTGAGGCTGCTGTGTGTCTGTGGGGTGTATATAGTGTAATCACTGTACAATGTGTGTGAGGGGGCTGCTCTGTCTCTGTGGGGTGTATATAGTGTAATCACTGTACAATGTGTGTGAGAGGGCTGCTCTGTGTCTGTGGGGTGTATATAGTGTAATCACTGTACAGTGTGTGTGAGGGGGCTGCTCTGTCTCTGTGGGGTGTATATAGTGTAATCACTGTACAATGTGTGTGAGGGGGCTGTGCTGTCTCTGTGGGGTGTATATAGTGTAATCACTGTACAGTGTGTGTGAGGGGGCTGCTCTGTCTCTGTGGGGTGTATATAGTGTAATCACTGTATAGTGTGTGTGTGAGGGGGCTGCTCTGTCTCTGTGGGGTGTATATAGTGTAATCACTGTATAGTGTGTGTGAGGGGGCTGTGCTGTCTCTGTGGGGTGTATATAGTGTAATCACTGTACAATGTGTGTGAGGGGGCTGTGCTGTCTCTGTGGGGTGTATATAGTGTAATCACTGTACAATGTGTGTGAGGCTGCTGTGTGTCTGTGGGGTGTATATAGTGTAATCACTGTACAATGTGTGTGAGAGGGCTGCTCTGTCTCTGTGGGGTGTATATAGTGTAATCACTGTACAATGTGTGTGAGGGGGCTGTGCTGTCTCTGTGGGGTGTATATAGTGTAATCACTGTACAATGTGTGTGAGGGGGCTGTGCTGTCTCTGTGGGGTGTATATAGTGTAATCACTGTACAATGTGTGTGAGGGGGCTGTGCTGTCTCTGTGGGGTGTATATAGTGTAATCACTGTACAATGTGTGTGAGAGGGCTGCTCTGTCTCTGTGGGGTGTATATAGTGTAATCACTGTATAGTGTGTGTGAGGGGGCTGCTCTGTCTCTGTGGGGTGTATATAGTGTAATCACTGTATAGTGTGTGTGAGGGGGCTGCTCTGTCTCTGTGGGGTGTATATAGTGTAATCACTGTACAATGTGTGTGAGGGGGCTGTGCTGTCTCTGTGGGGTGTATATAGTGTAATCACTGTACAATGTGTGTGAGGGGGCTGTGCTGTCTCTGTGGGGTGTATATAGAGTAATCACTGTACAATGTGTGTGAGAGGGCTGCTCTGTCTCTGTGGGGTGTATATAGTGTAATCACTGTACAATGTGTGTGAGGGGGCTGCTCTGTCTCTGTGGGGTGTATATAGTGTAATCACTGTACAATGTGTGTGAGGCTGCTGTGTGTCTGTGGGGTGTATATAGTGTAATCACTGTACAGTGTGTGTGAGGGGGCTGCTCTGTCTCTGTGGGGTGTATATAGTGTAATCACTGTACAATGTGTGTGAGGGGGCTGTGCTGTCTCTGTGGGGTGTATATAGTGTAATCACTGTACAATGTGTGTGAGGAGGCTGCTCTGTCTCTGTGGGGTGTATATAGTGTAATCACTGTACAATGTGTGTGAGAGGGCTGCTCTGTCTCTGTGGGGTGTATATAGTGTAATCACTGTACAATGTGTGTGAGAGGGCTGCGCTGTCTCTGTGGGGTGTATATAGTGTAATCACTGTACAGTGTGTGTGAGGGGGCTGTGCTGTCTCTGTGGGGTGTATATAGTGTAATCACTGTACAGTGTGTGTGAGGGGGCTGCTCTGTCTCTGTGGGGTGTATATAGTGTAATCACTGTACTGTGTGTGTGAGGGGGCTGCTCTGTCTCTGTGGGGTGTATATAGTGTAATCACTGTACAGTGTGTGTGAGGGGATTGCTCTGTCTCTGTGGGGTGTATATAGTGTAATCACTTTACAATGTGTGTGAGGAGGCTGCTCTGTCTCTGTGGGGTGTATATAGTGTAATCACTGTACAGTGTGTGTGAGGGGGCTGTGCTGTCTCTGTGGGGTGTATATAGTGTAATCACTGTACAGTGTGTGTGAGGGGGCTGCTCTGTCTCTGTGGGGTGTATATAGTGTAATCACTGTACTTTGTGTGTGAGGGGGCTGCTCTGTCTCTGTGGGGTGTATATAGTGTAATCACTGTACAGTGTGTGTGAGGGGATTGCTCTGTCTCTGTGGGGTGTATATAGTGTAATCACTTTACAATGCGTGTGAGGAGGCTGCTCTGTCTCTGTGGGGTGTATATAGTGTAATCACTGTACTGTGTGTGTGAGGGGGCTGCTCTGTCTCTGTAGGGTGTATATAGTGTAATCACTGTACAGTGTGTGTGAGAGGGCTGCGCTGTCTCTGTGGGGTGTATATAGTGTAATCACTGTACAGTGTGTGTGAGGGGGCTGTGCTGTCTCTGTGGGGTGTATATAGTGTAATCACTGTACAGTGTGTGTGAGGGGGCTGCTCTGTCTCTGTGGGGTGTATATAGTGTAATCACTGTACTGTGTGTGTGAGGGGGCTGCTCTGTCTCTGTGGGGTGTATATAGTGTAATCACTGTACAGTGTGTGTGAGGGGATTGCTCTGTCTCTGTGGGGTGTATATAGTGTAATCACTTTACAATGTGTGTGAGGAGGCTGCTCTGTCTCTGTGGGGTGTATATAGTGTAATCACTGTACAGTGTGTGTGAGGGGGCTGTGCTGTCTCTGTGGGGTGTATATAGTGTAATCACTGTACAGTGTGTGTGAGGGGGCTGCTCTGTCTCTGTGGGGTATATATAGTGTAATCACTGTACTTTGTGTGTGAGGGGGCTGCTCTGTCTCTGTGGGGTGTATATAGTGTAATCACTGTACAGTGTGTGTGAGGGGATTGCTCTGTCTCTGTGGGGTGTATATAGTGTAATCACTTTACAATGCGTGTGAGGAGGCTGCTCTGTCTCTGTGGGGTGTATATAGTGTAATCACTGTACTGTGTGTGTGAGGGGGCTGCTCTGTCTCTGTAGGGTGTATATAGTGTAATCACTGTACAGTGTGTGTGAGAGGGCTGCTCTGTCTCTGTGGGGTGTATATAGTGTAATCACTGTACAGTGTGTGTGAGGGGGCTGCTCTGTCTCTGTGGGGTGTATATAGTGTAATCACTGTATAGTGTGTGTGAGGGGGCTGTGCTGTCTCTGTGGGGTGTATATAGTGTAATTACTGTACAGTGTGTGTGAGGGGGCTGCTCTGTCTCTGTGGGGTGTATATAGTGTAATCACTGTACAATGTGTGTGAGAGGGCTGCTCTGTCTCTGTGGGGTGTATATAGTGTAATCACTGTACAATGTGTGTGAGAGGGCTGCACTGTCTCTGTGGGGTGTATATAGTGTAATCACTGTACAGTGTGTGTGAGGGGGCTGTGCTGTCTCTGTGGGGTGTATATAGTGTAATCACTGTACAATGTGTGTGAGAGGGCTGCTCTGTCTCTGTGGGGTGTATATAGTGTAATCACTGTATAATGTGTGTGAGGGGGCTGTGCTGTCTCTGTGGGGTGTATATAGTGTAATCACTGTACAGTGTGTGTGAGGGGGCTGTGCTGTCTCTGTGGGGTGTATATAGTGTAATCACTGTACAGTGTGTGTGAGGGGGCTGCTCTGTCTCTGTGGGGTGTATATAGTGTAATCACTGTACTGTGTGTGTGAGGGGGCTGCTCTGTCTCTGTGGGGTGTATATAGTGTAATCACTGTACAGTGTGTGTGAGGGGATTGCTCTGTCTCTGTGGGGTGTATATAGTGTAATCACTTTACAATGTGTGTGAGGAGGCTGCTCTGTCTCTGTGGGGTGTATATAGTGTAATCACTGTACAATGTGTGTGAGGAGGCTGCTCTGTCTCTGTGGGGTGTATATAGTGTAATCACTGTACAGTGTGTGAGAGGGCTGCTCTGTCTCTGTGGGGTGTATATAGTGTAATCACTGTACAGTGTGTGTGAGGGGGCTGCTCTGTCTCTGTGGGGTGTATATAGTGTAATCACTGTATAGTGTGTGTGAGGGGGCTGTGCTGTCTCTGTGGGGTGTATATAGTGTAATTACTGTACAGTGTGTGTGAGGGGATTGCTCTGTCTCTGTGGGGTGTATATAGTGTAATCACTGTACAGTGTGTGTGAGGGGGCTGCTCTGTCTCTGTGGGGTGTATATAGTGTAATCACTGTACAGTGTGTGTGAGGGGATTGCTCTGTCTCTGTGGGGTGTGTATAGTGTAATCACTGTACAGTGTGTGTGAGAGGGCTGTGCTGTCTCTGTGGGGTGTATATAGTGTAATCACTGTACAGTGTGTGTGAGGGGGCTGCTGTGTCTGTGGGGTAAATATAGTGTAATCACTGTACAGTGTGTGAGGGGGCTGCTCTGTCTCTGTGGGATGTATATAGTGTAATCACTGTACAGTGTGTGAGGGGGCTGCTGTGTTCCTGTGGGGTGTATATAGTGTAATCACTGTACAATGTGTGTGAGGGGGCTGCTCTGTCTCTGTGGGGTCTATACATTGTAATCACTGTACAGTGTGTGAGGGGGCAGCTCTGTCTCTGTGGGGTGTATATAGGTAATCACTGTACAGTGTGTGTGAGGGGTGTCAAAGTCGGAAAAATATCATGATGCGTATGCCTTGTACTAACCCCTAATGCATGCACGCGCTGCTCGTCACCTGGTCCCCCGTGCGTGCACATACACGCAAGTTGCATAAGGGACGCTCCAGCATCTCGTGCGCATGAGATGTGTAAATGCGGCGGAGTTTGTGAGCGTGTAGCGTGCAACTCGATTGTAGCATATTTAACTCAAATAGTGCATTTTGTAGTTAATATTCCCCTAGACAATGTCAGCAAGTATGTTTAGTTTAAACAGTTCCTGGACAGAGGGATTCCTCTTTGCATCGTAGGAAGGGTCAGATAAAGGTTGGACGGTGGTGTCTAGTATCCAGCTGTAGGGTAGTTTGAGGGTAACATTTCGGTGTTAGTTAGGAAAGGATCACTCGCTCCTGCGTATAGTTATGTACAGTAGTATGTTATGAACATTAAATGTATTTGCTGTTAATTACACATGCGGCGGGAATCCTGAGGATACCACCCACAAGAGCAGTTGGGGAAAGATACTGCCCACCTGTTCAAACCCACCTATGACCTTTGCTGTAATGTAGAGACACATCCCTGTGTCCAATGAACAATGAGGTTACAGTGACCATTGTGTTGTGAATGAATGTTGTGTATATAAAGACCACTGTTTCCTGACCGGCCAGAACTCACTCTCTCAACGTTATCTACCTGATATCGGAGGTCTGGATCCGGGTTGCGCATGCGAGTATTCTCACGTATGTATTTTTCTCTGTAGCCATTGTTCGCCATTGTTCACTGTTATTTCTCTGTTATTATGTTAGATTTCTGTGTTAGCTTGTAGTGTATAACTTGTACTGTTTTACCTTTTATCATACTCAAGTCCACGGAGGCCTTAGAACCCCTGTGGTTTCAAATACAAATCAGTGCTGTGTTGTCACTTTCCTGCCAGGGCTTTTAAAGTGGTTTAACCTGTTTAACCTGTTTAAGGTGTATAAGCATTGGTAAGGTTTATCAGCGTAACATCGTCATACTATTTGACTATAAAGGTTTAGAGCATAAGCATATCATTACTGTGTTGTATTAACAAGGTTTACTGCATATCATTCCGTTAGCGTACGTACCGATCGTGCGTCGCGCTCTCGGCGTAGCATCTGTTACGCTAAGTGCATACCCATACGGAACTCTATACGCAAATGGCGTACTCAGTCTGTAATAGTGTATAGCTTTATGTTTAATGGTAATTTATTGACATTATCAATTGAGGGCTCGTCCGGTTCTCCTCATATCCGCAAGCCTAGCAGGACAAGGCAGACTTTATCCACCAGCAAATGGCGGGAAGGTATCTCCTGTTAAACCTTTGTGGTCAGAGATACGCTGGTGCTGATTAGATAAGCGTCTGCTCCGCTTGGTCTGAAGGGATGCTGGTGGGATCCGAGAAAGGTAAGAACATAAAGCTATTGTTTTAAATCTGTTAAAATTTCTGTTTGGTGCCAATTGCGCACGCAACACACGCAAAACACGCACACACACCTGTATTTTTATTTGTGTACTTTCGCATATCTACCCGCTTGTTGCCATTAGCATTGATTTTTAGACACGTGCTGAGGAAATTTGTTGCTATTTAGTTAATAATACAGTAATATTTAAGGGAGTAAGTATAAAACACACACGCAGCCTGGCCCAGTTATAAAGGGTTGAACAGGAGATACTATGTGGTGTTAGTAAGCGATTATAGTTGAACATCGTTTACATTTATAGAAGCGTGTTATTTGTGTTACTGTGAGCATATCTGGCCTTTTGTATACGTGTCTCGGACAGCGTGCAAGATTACGTACGCAACGCGAGGGCCTACACACGTGGCGTATATTACGCAACGTGCGTACGGATACGCCCACTAAATACAAATCACACGATAGCATTGTTTTAGTTTGGGCGATACGGTAGCCACGTGATAATTGCACAAATTTGTTCAGTTTCCAAAAGTTTAGTTTAAAAGAACCTTCTCTTATTGCGACACCTCTGGGATTAGCCTGTTTCACCTGAATGAAAGTCATTTCTGTACAGAAAAATCAGAGTTCATATGAGTGAACAAGAGTGAGTGTGCAAATAAAGTTTTTTTGTGAACCCAGAAATCGGGATCCCGTCGGAGACCACACCAGGTGAGTGGACACTTGGTGGCGTGGGAGTGGCTTGCTCACGTTAACATTGTAATAAGGTATAAAGGAGCAATTAGTATCACAGCAGACAAAAAGGTCTGCAAAGTCAGAAATCGCGAGCCAGGTCACGTGATGTTCTGAAAACCGTGAGAAATATAGTTTTAAGAGGTTATAGAGTGCGCAATAAAATCCAGAAATCAGCTCAGTGATAATATAAATGAAGTTTCACCTACTTCACAGAATTTGCACAAATTTTTACACAGGTAATATACTCCACTTTAGCGCTCTCCGGATTTAACACGCCACTTATATATACTTCAAAGGGCCACAACCTGTATAATATGTGTCTCTAATGGTATATACCAATTAGAGTACACACAGGAGAAAACAAAAGGCACACAATAGTGTAGAGTCTTTTTATCGAGAGGTGGTAATTCTTATTTCAATACATCACACTCACAAGGCTCCATATGATCTTAAGCATATCGTGATTTCTTTATGTCAGACGGTCTGTCCAATTCCACAAGATCAAGGAAAAGAGGGGGGGGGGGGGGAGGCACTTCTTCTAAGGATTCAATATCCTGCCACTCCAGGTACCATATAACAAAGAAAAAAGCAAATAGTGCAGCAAGCCCTTACACCAGTGATTTTCAACCTTTTTTCACTCGCGGCACACCGAACAATATTTTAAAATTGCCAAGGCACACCATCAGTTCCCCACAGAAAAAAACAAAAAACACACATTGGCCCTCAGTAAAAAAAATTCCATACATACATTGGCCTACACAGAAAAAAAACAATCACATTGCTCCCCACATAAATCCTGTTGCTCCCCACATAAATTATTCACATTGTTCCCCCCATAAATTCATAAATCCTTATTCTCCCCACATGAATCCTACTGTTCCCCACAGGAGAAATAAAAATAACAACAAATATTAGCTCCCTTCCAGTCATCTGTCCTCCTCCCTGTCTCTCAGTGGCGGTGGTTGTTCATAGTGGAGTGCTGTGAATACTGAGCAGCAGGTGGTCGGGCAGGTTGGGAAGTGGGTGGTTAAGGAAAGCTGTGTATGCAGGCAGGAACTGGAAGATGTGTATGCAGGTGGGTGGGCTGGCTGGGTGGTGAGACGCGGCGGTGTGACCTATGATATCACACCGCCGCGTCTTCAAGGCATACATCACGGCCGGAGCACGACTGATCCTCAAACAAGAGCCCGGGCCAACAGTTCACTCTGAAGGTGCAGGAATCTGCTCTGGCTCCACGGCACACCTTGCAACTGGCCACGGCACACTGGTTGAAAAAGCCTGCCTTACACAAACGGGTATTTATTCA
This sequence comes from Pseudophryne corroboree, assembly GCF_028390025.1. Taxonomy (NCBI): domain Eukaryota; kingdom Metazoa; phylum Chordata; class Amphibia; order Anura; family Myobatrachidae; genus Pseudophryne; species Pseudophryne corroboree. Next base: position 40,108,341 of record NC_086447.1, on the reverse strand, counting down.
AAAGGATGCACTCACATATTTCATAGATAAAAAGGCATATCACAAAGCGTTATTCCCGATTTCCCAAAAGACACCTCACTGGCTCGCTGAGATGGTTCTTACAGCAGGTGTAGTCAGAGTCCCGGAAACTCACGGCTTTCCTTCCAGGTGGTGAATATGGAATCTCAGGAATCGTCAGGATACACAGCACAATCCCGCTTAACGCGTTTCGGTTGTAACCTTTCTCAAAAGATAAATGTCTTAATGCTAATGTTAATGCTAATGCTAACCCGTGCAAGTTGTATCCCATCTTAAACTTTCCTCAGGACTGCGACCAGGAAGATGAGCCCACTATGATATCGGCACTCTCTATAGCAGCCACCATACAAGATACTCCAGTGGGCACGACCCAACCAGTAAGAGCGGTAGCGAAGGTCCATAGTGCAAGGACAGGTGCGGTCGTGTCCACAGGTAAGTACGGCACTGTACATTATGCTGAAACCATTACACCACACATTGTAGAATCAACCCAGAGTGATGTAATTAAACTTAATCCTGTCAGGGTGATCGCGATCCCCAATGGGAAGACCGACGCAAATGGAGTCACTCCCGTCAGGAACATTGCAATGTATTGTCCCTGGTCACGGGCAGAATTAAGAACAATTATGTCTGAATTTCCTGATCTCAGAAAGGATCTAGCCGCATGTCAAAGGTTTATTAAAGAACTAGGTAACTCCGCTGAACCCACTAACAAAGATTGGCGGACATTGCTGCGGGCATGTTTGCCCTCTAGTATTGACCCTGTGAAATTCATTACTGATTGTAAGTTAGATGCAGAGGTAGCTCTCACTGATGAGTACAATCAGGAAAATGTCAAACAGATCAATCTGCAGTTAGGAGTGTATTTCCCAACTGTTGTCAAGTGGAACAAAATTTTCTCCATTAGACAAAAGGAATGTGAAGCTGCTTCTGACTATTTCCATCGAGCACTGGAGGAAATGGCTAGATATACTGGGTCCTGGACATTGAGGCAAATGTACATCATAGAGAGGTAGCGGTGTCCGTATTAATGGACGGTTTAAAGGAAGTGTTAAGGACTAGGGTACAGACCACTCAACCTAACTGGAGAGGTATGTCGGTGGCTGCCTTAAGAGAGACTGCTGTCGGGCATGATCGGAACATCGTAAGACACAGGGAGTCACAGGGTGATAAGCTGATGGCCATAAGTATCCAGGCCCTTACAACAAGGCCACCTCAGCATAAGCCCCAGACCCCTGTTGGTAAGCCGTATGTGCTAAAATGTTATAACTGTAACAGGGAAGAACATTACTCATGGAACTGCAATTTTAGAAACCCACATAAGGTATATCGACCCCCTAGACCAGAGCATGACACAGTATGGCACACGTAAATGGGATCAGGGACCGCAGAGGAGGAGTGATGAGCCACATGCAGGGGAAACTAGGAGGTACCCACCAAGGAGAGACTGGCAGGTCTCTAAAAATTCCCAGTTACCCCCCTCACATATTGTAGCTACCAACGCGCTGCGGGAGGGTCTCAACCTACAATAGGGGTCAGGCCACACCTGTAGTCTGCAGCCAGTGAAGTTAATTGCGAGCCTTGGAAAAGAACCAGAGGTCACAATTGATGTAGCTGGTAGATCACTACCTTTCCTTGTAGATACGGGGGCGGCCAAGTCAATGTTAAATTCAACGGTGGGTATGAAAACCACGGGTAAAACCATTCCAGCAATGGGAGTAACAGGAGTAGTACAACACTACCCCTTAAGTAAACCCGCAGAGATTAAGATAGGGCCTTTACAGACTAAGCACTCCTTTCTGCTGGCTGCATCGGCTCCGACTAATCTCCTTGGGAGAGATTTGCTGTGTAAGATGGGGTGTGTCATATATTGTTCTCCTGGAGGTGTTTTCTTAGATATACCCGAGAATCACGCCCAGGAAGTGCAGGATATGTTAGACTCCCCTCAAAGGTTGATGTCACACACTGCTGTTACAGATAGGTGTCCATCCAAGGTAGAGGAAATGATCTCCCAGATACCGGAGTCACTTTGGACCAAAGATGGACAAGACACTGGATTGATGGCAAATGTAGCTCCTGTAGTGGTTCAAGTAAAAGATGGTAGGATAGCTCCAAAAATCCCACAGTATCCTCTGAAGCCAGAGGTGGAGTTAGGAGTGTATCCTGTCATAGAGCGCTTGCTGCAACAGGGCATCCTAGTTAGGACGTCCAGCACTGCCAATAGTCCCATCTTCCCTGTGAAAAAAAGAGTGGGGGGAGGGGTTACAGGCTAGTGCAGGATCTAAGGGGGATAAACAAAATAGTTGAGAGCCAATTCCCCGTAGTACCAAATCCAGCTTTCATCCTTATGCAAATCCCTCCTACTGCAAAATTTTTCACTGCAATTGACCTCTGCTCCGCTTTCTTTTCGGTCCCTCTGCACCCTGACAGCCAATACTTGTTTGCATTTACATACAGAGGAGTACAGTACACCTGGACTCGCTTTCCACAAGGTTTCATTGACAGCCCAAGTATTTTCTCACAGGCTTTGCATGACTGTTTACAATCCTTTCAACCTGAGAGCGGATCAGTATTAATACAGTATGTAGACGACTTACTGCTGTGTTTTGATTCACTCGAATCATCCTTGAGAGACACGAAACAGCTTTTGTTTCATCTTTCTGATACGGGACACAAGGTTTCAAAGGATAAGTTGCAGTTATGCCAGACCAAGGTAAAATATTTGGGACATTGTTTGACACAAGGACTGAGACACCTCACCGCTGATAGAATTCAGGCGATTCGCGACAAATCCGCACTTTCCTAGGAATGTGTGGGTATTGCCGCAACTGGATCCCAGGGTTTCCATACTAGCCTTACCTTTACAAGAGATGGTCTCATCAAACAAACCAGATCGGATTTCGCACACAGATGAGTCCGAACTGGCATTTGAGAGACTCAAACAGTGCCTATCACAGGCACCAGCTTTAGGTATGCCAGATTATGGGAAACCCTTTGAATTATGTGGTACGGAGAGTGCTGGGTGTGCGGCAGGTGTCTTAACCCAGAGACATGGTGATGCCAGCAGGCCGGTAGCCTACTACAGCGCTCAGCTAGACACCGTAGCGCGATCTCTCCCCACATGCTTGCGAAGTGTTGCAGCGATAGCTTTGCTAGTGAGTAAAAGCGAAGATGTAGTGTTGGGACACAACCTGACAATCCATACATCTCATGCAGTGTCAGCCTTACTGAATTCTGCCCAAAGCAGACACGTCTCATCAGCACGGTTTACAAGGTGGGAATTAGCACTAATGGCCCCTGTAAACATCACCATAAGGAGATGCAGCACACTAAATCCTGCAACGTATCTCCCAGGTGTGCCTGGACAGGCACAAACTGTGGAGGATGAGAGTGATGGTGAAGGAGGATTTAGTACAAACACTGACACACATGATTGTATGGAATATTTGACCCAAAATTTCACGGCAAGGCCCGACATCAGTGACAACCCACTGGAAGTTGTAGATTTTACTTTTTACACTGACGGTAGTTGCCACAGACAGACGGACTCGGGAGACTTGTGTACTGGATACGTAGTCGTAGATGACAAAGGTACCATAGAAGCGGAACCTCTGGGCCCACCTCACTCAGCACAAGTGGCTGAGCTGGTCGCCCTAACCAGAGCGTGTGAATTGGCTAAAGGTAAGTCAGCCAATATTTACACGGATTCTAGGTATGCCTTTGGAGTAGTGCATGATTTCGGGGCCCTATCGCACCTCAGAAATTTCATGACGGCAGCTGGCACACCCGTGGCGCATGCAACCCACATCAAAAGACTTCTAGCAGTGATACAGGAACCTGACAGAGTGGCTGTTATCAAGTGTAAAGCTCACACGTACAGCCAAGACCCAGTGTCACTTGGTAACAGCCGGGCAGACGAAGCTGCTAAATCAGCAGCCAGCACCCCCAGACAGACAAACATCACACAACTGATGGTATTCAATACTGTCAACACACAAAAATTGTGAGAAATGCAAAATTTGTGTTCCCCACAGGAAAAGGCAGTTTGGAGGTCAAAAAGATATGGCCAGGAGTCCTCAGGACTCTGGACAGATGGACAGGGTAAGCCAGTGGCACCCAGAGCATACCTTCCAAGTTCAGCGGAAGCGGCACATGGGCTGACCCATCTAGGCAAAGAAGGAATGTGTAAGTTGGTAAGAGCCTACTGGTGCGCGCCAGGATTCTCTTCCCATGCGGGTAAAAGAGCAATGACATGTCTCACCTGCTTGAGGAAGAATATCGGAGAGGCAATACCAACAGAACCATCCCATATCCCTCCAACAGACGGCCCTTTTCAGGTAATACAAATTGATTTCATACAATTGCCACCCTGTAGAAATTTAAAGTACGTACTGGTTTGTATTGATGTATTTTCAAATTGGGTAGAAGCGTTCCCCGCTGCCACAAATACCGCTGTGTTTACTGCAAAGAAAATTGTGCAGGAATTTGTGTGCAGGTATGGTATCCATAGGATAATTGAAAGTGATAGGGGTACCCATTTTACAGGTGAAGTCTTTCAGGTAATGTGCAAATTAATGGGAATTAATAGTAAGCTGCATACTCCGTACCGCCCCCAGGCGAGTGCGAAAGTGGAAAGAGTAAACAGCGCTATTAAGAACAAGTTGAGCAAAGTGATGGCTGAAACAGGATTGTTGTGGCCGGAAGCTTTGCCACTTGTATTGTACAGCATCAGAACCACTCCCAGGTCCCCTCTTAACCTGTCACCCTTTGAGATTCTGTTTGGTCGACAACCTCATGTAATGATTGACCCCCCAGGATGATTTGAAATGTAACAATGAAGTAACCGTAAAGTATTTGGTTAAGATGAGCAAGCAGTTGAGGAATCAAAACAGCAATCTACAGCTGGTGATTCCTGATCTGCCAGACAGTAATTGTCATGACATTGAACCTCGGGATTATGTAATGATTCAAAACTTTCTACGCTCAGGTTGCCTTATTGACAGATGGGAAGGACCGTACCAAGTCTTACTGACCAGCATGACAGCATTGAAGGATGCAGAGAGAGAGACTTGGGTCCATTCGTCTCACTGTAAGAAGGTCGCTGACCCAGAGAGGTCCCGTGACAAAGAACAGACGGTAGAGGAAATTGTATCACTGGAGTGTCTGTTCCGGGAAGGTCGAGATGGCACCTGAGCACTGAAAACAATAGGATCGGATGCGGCTGTCGCACCAGTTTTCTTTTTCCCTTTTATTATTTTCTCCACTTCCCATCTCCTTCCTTCCCCCCCCCCCCCCCTTCTCATTCTTCTCCTCTTCCTCCTGCAAAATGGACTTACCCCAAGAGACTGTGTTACGGATTTTCCTGTTGACCCTGTTGTTGACCAGAGCAGTCTGTTTCGGTGAGAGTACCAGAGGGGTCGAGGAAGGATCTGGAATGGGTTCTGATGACAAGGACGGACTCGTAGGATTCCAAAAGCAACACAATCACCGAGCAAAGGCGAGTATCAGAAAACGATCTGGTAGCCATGACACTAGAAGACATTGTGAAGGATTGTTAGTTGAAGAGAACTGTATCTGTAGGAATTGTGAAAATATAGTTGAGGACGGGTGCATCAAGAGATGTCAGTCCAGCTTTAATATGAACATGGACCGGCATCCATTGAGTGACTATCACTCATTAGTGGGAAAAGTGTTAAATCAGACAGACTGCTGGGTGTGCTCACAAGTACCTCAAGGTCATAGCAAGTCAGGACTAGTACCATACCCTTTAACAATAGATGAGGTACTTGAATTAAGGGGTGGGAGACCGGTGGACAAGAAATTTAATATTTCTAGGCCTCCTAGTTTGAAGCTCCACTAATATCATGTGGATAGGTCCTTAGTATGTTTCAACATTTCCAATCCCCGAAAGCTGGGAAATTGGGAAGTGACATGGAATAATCAAACCATGACATTTTCACACAGAGCCGACAGAATGCCCGTAGACCCAGAACTTATACGCCAAATGTGGGAGATATTTCCGGTATAGGTACACTCTAGGAAGTAGGACCATTCGGGTTGGAGAAGTATCACCAGGATACTGTGCGCATATCATACAGCCTGATACGTGTACCGAACAGATGAGAGAGCTAGGGATAGGATTTTTCACATGGAAAGTTTGTAATATGGTTATGTCATATTCTGTCCCATATGTTCTCCCCGATGACGCATATTTCATATGCGGGAGAAAGGCATATAAGTGGCTTGCCCCAAACTCAGAGGGATTGTGTTACATTGGAAGAGTGTTGCCAGAAGTAATGACCATTACCCATAATAAGATGAAAGACATTCACCGCAATGCTCAAACTTCTTACACTCACACTCATTACGAACACATCGTTAAAAGACACCTTATAGAGAGGACAGAGCATCCGGCCTCTGATTTGTTTCACGAATCCACCGGGATTCAATTCCCTCTCGTGTTAGATATCACCCGTACAGCCAGAGGAGTTATAAATTTTAGGTATATAAATGCGCTAGCGAACCTGATAGACAATATCACCGAAATGTATGATGACACCTTCAGGTATACTGGGAGAGAGTTGCAAGCCTACAAAATGGAACTGATCCAGCACAGGATGGTTCTCAATTACCTCACAGCAGTGACAGGTGGGTATTGTGTCACCCTAGCAACTCAGTATGGTGTGAAGTGCTGTACATATATTACTAACAGCACCGATGACCCAACCGAGGTCATAGATCAAAAGATGGACGATATCTTACAATTGAAGTGGGAGTTCCGAAGGAGGCACAACCTTACCTTTACTGCTGTTGGTAATGAACTGACCGGCTGGGTTTCATGGTTGAACCCACGTAATTGGTTCTCAGGTTTAGGAGATTAGGCTCAAAACGTTATCGTGAATGTAGGAAAATTTCTCTTGTGTATCCTGGGAGTTGTCATAATGATTGGATTGATATTCAGATGTGTTCAGACTTTAATGCATTGCAAGCGCAGTACCAAAGTGATGAGTTTGAGGAGCGAGGGCATTGTTACAACAACTGGTTTAATTTATGACCCATCAATTGAGACAATGTTGTGATAAGACGTGATTCCACGATCCGTTTCTTTCACCCGTTCCTCCTATGTTTTTCTCCAAGGTAAAAAGACATCCACCTGGAAGAAGATTTTGATGAGCATTTCTACAGACCTTTGATGAATTTTACTACAGACATTTGATGAACTTTTTCACAGACTTTGCAAGATACTTTAGTGACTTTAACTTTCTATGGACACTTGAAAAACTTTGCTTACCACTTACAGCAAAGATACAGCAAGAATACAGCAATCCGGACAAGACTTCAACAGACGCCCAAGGACAATTACACACATAAATACAAGAATGTATTTATAACACATGTCTCTTATCTTCATCTCTACAATCTCCAGGTAGTATCACACATAGTCGACAGGTGACATTCACATATTAGCATCCACATATGTTTCCCCCCTCATGTATCATCAACTTAATGTGCTCCCTCCTTTTTGTAACCAAAAGCCGAAAAGAGCTTGGTAGAGTTTGTCAGCCCATCCACAGACCCTTAATATGGGATAAGAAGGATTCAATGTATACTTCGCAATACCTCTAAGCTTATTTAGAACATGTACGGCACGATGATACATGCCCCTCAGACATAAATTTCATACATACATGCTTTTACTATCCCACTAGGTCATACATTTCCCACCTTCTCCTCTCCTTCCTCAACCCAATCATTTATAGGTATTTCATTGAATTGGATATTTTTCTGCTTGATTATTTAGATAGTGGCAGTTATTGTAGACTGCCAAAGGGTGGACTGCCAAAGTCAGAAAAATATCATGATGCGTATGCCTTGTACTAACCCCTAATGCATGCGCGCGCTGCTCGTCACCTGGTCCCCCGTGTGTGCACATACACGCAAGTTGCATAAGGGACGCTCCAGCGTCTCATGCGCATGAGATGTGTGAATACGGCGGAGTTTGTGAGAGTGTAGCGTGCGACTCGATCGTAGCATATTTAACTCAAATAGTGCATTTTGTAGTTAATATTCCCCTAGACAATGTCAGCAAGTATGTTTAGTTTAAACAGTTCCTGGACAGAGGGATTCCTCTTTGCATGGTAGGAAGGGTCATATAAAGGTTGGACGGTGGTGTCTAGTATCCAGCTGTAGGGTAGTTTGACGGTAACATTTCGGTGTTAGTTAGGAAAGGATCCCTCGCTCCTGCGTATAGTTATGTACAGTAGTATGTTATTAACATTAAATGTATTTGCTGTTAATTACACATGCGGCGGGAATCCTGAGGATACCACCCACAAGAGCAGTTGGGGAAAGACACTGCCCACCTGTTCAAACCCACCTATGACCTTTGCTGTAATGTAGAGACACATCCCTGTGTCCAATGAACAATGAGGTTACAGTGACCATTGTGTTGTGAATTAATGTTGTGTATATAAAGACCACTGTTTCCTGACCGGCCAGAATTCACTCTCTCAACGTTATCTACCTGATATCGGAGGTCTGGATTCGGGTTGCGCATGCGAGTATTCTCACGTATGTATATTTCTCTGTAGCCATTGTTCGCCATTGTTCACTGTTATTTCTCTGTTATTATGTTAGATTTCTGTGTTAGCTTGTAGTGTATAACTTGTACTGTTTTACCTTTTATTATACTCAAGTCCACGGAGGCCTTAGAACCCCTGTGGTTTCAAATACAAATCAGTGCTGTGTTGTCACTTTCCTGCCAGGGCTTTTAAAGTGGTTTAACCTGTTTAACCTGTTTAAGGTGTATAAGCATTGGTAAGGTTTATCAGCATAACATCGTCATACTATTTGACTATAAAGGTTTAGAGCATAAGCATATCATTACTGTGTTGTATTAACAAGGTTTACTGCATATCATTCCGTGAGCGTACGTACCGATCGTGCGTCGCACTCTCGGCGTAGCGTCTGTTATGCTAAGTGCGTACCCATAGGGAACTCTATACGCAAATAGCGTACTCAGTCTGTAATATTGTATAGCTTTATGTTTAATGGTAATTTATTGACATTATCAGGGGGCTGCTCTGTCTCTGTGTTGTGTATATAGTGTAATCACTGTACAGTGTGTGAGGGGGCTGCTCTGTCTCTGTAAGGTGTATATAGTGTAATCACTATACAGTGTGTGTGAGGGGGCTACACTGTCTCTGTGGGGAGTATATAGTGTAATCACTGTACAGTGTATGTGAGGGGGGTGCTCTGTGTCTGTGGGGTATATATAGTGTAATCACTGTACAGTGTGTGAGGGGACTGTGCTGTCTCTGTGGGGTGTATTTAGTGTAATCTTTGTACAGTGTGTGTGAGGAGGCTGCTCTGTCTCTGTGGGGTGTATATAGTGTAATCACTGTACAGTGTGTTTGAGGGGGCTGCTCTGTGTCTGTGGGGTGTATATAGTGTAATCACTGTACAGTGTGTGTGAGGGGGCTGTGCTGTCTCTGTGGGGTGTATATAGTGTCTTTACTGTACAGTGTGTGTGATGGGGCTGCTCTGTGTCTGTGGGGTGTATATCGTGTAATCACTGTACAGTGTATGTGAGGGGGCTGCTCTATCTCTGTGGGGTGTATATAGTGTAATCACTGTACAGTGTGTGTGAGGGGGCTGCTCTGTCTCTGTGGGGTATATATAGTGTAATCACTGTACAGTGTGTGTGAGGGGGCTGCTCTGTCTCTATGGGGTGTATATAGTGTAATCACTGTACATTTCATGCGAGAAGGCTGCTCTGTCTCTGTGTGGGGTATATAGTGTAATCACTGTACATTTTATGTGAGGGGATTGCTCTGTCTCTGTGGGGTGTATATAGTGTAATCACTGTACAGTGTATGTGAGGGGGCTGCTCTGTCTCTGTGGGGTGTATATAGTGTAATCACTGTATGGTGTGCGTGACAGGGCTGCTCTGTCTCTGTGGGTATATATAGTGTAATCACTGTACAGTTTACTTGAGGGTATTGCTCTGTCTCTGTGGGGTGTATATAGTGTAATCACTGTACAGTGTGTGGGGGGGCTGCTCTATCTCTGTGGGGTGTTTCTATATATATATATATATATATATATATAGTGTAATCACTGTACAGTGTGTGTGAGAGGGCTGTGCTGTATCTGTGGGGAGTATATAGTGTAATCACTGTACAGTGTGTGTGAGAGGGCTGTGCTGTCTCTGTGGGGAGTATATAGTATAATCACTGTACAGTGTTTTGAGGGGGCTGCTCTGTGTCTGTGGGTTGTATATAGTGTAATCACTGTACAGTGTGTGTGAGAGGGCTGCTCTGTGTCTGTGGGGTGTATATAGTGTAATCACTGTACAGTGTGTGTGAGGGGGCTGTGCTGTCTCTGTGGGGAGTGTATAGTGTAATCACTGTACAGTGTGTGTGAGGGCTGCTCTGTCTCTGTGAGGTGTATATAGTGTAATCACTGTTCAGTGTGTGGGAGGGGATTGCTCTGTCTCTGTGGGGAGTATATATTGTAATCACTGTTCAGTGAGTGTGAGGGGGCTGCTCTGTCTCTCTGGGGTGTATATAGTATAATCACTGTGCAGTGTGTGTGAGGGGGCTGTGCTGTCTCTGTGGGGTATATATTGTGTAATCACTGTACAGTGTGTGTGAGGGGGCTGCTCTGTGTCTGTGGGGTGTATATAGTGTAATCACTGTACAGTGTGTGTGAGGGCTGCTCTGTCTCTGTGAGGTGTATATAGTGTAATCACTGTGCAGTGTGTGTGAGGGGGCTGTGCTGTCTCTGTGGGGTATATATTGTGTAATCACTGTTCAGTGAGTGTGAGAGGGCTGCTCTGTCTCTCTGGGGTGTATATAGTATAATCACTGTGCAGTGTGTGTGAGGGGGCTGTGCTGTCTCTGTGGGGTATATATTGTGTAATCACTGTACAGTGTGTGTGAGGGGGCTGCTCTGTGTCTGTGGGGTGTATATAGTGTAATCACTGTACAGTGTGTGAGGGGGCTGTGCTGTCTCTGTGGGGTATATATTGTGTAATCACTGTACAGTGTGTGAGGGCTGTTCTATCTCTGTGGGGTGTATATAGTGTAATCACTGTACAGTGTGTGTGAGTGGTCTGCTCTGTCTCTGTGAGGTGCATATAGTGTAATCACTGTACAGTGTCTGAGCAGGCTGCTCTGTCCCTGTGGGGTGTATATAGTGTAATCACTGTACAGTGTGTGTGAGGGCTGCTCTATCTCTGTGGGGTGTATTTAGTGTAATCACTGTACAGTGTGTGAGGGAGCTGCTCTCTCTCTGTGGGGTGTATATAGTGTAATCTCTGTACAGTGTGTGTGAGGTGGCTGTGCTGTCTCTGTGGGGTATATATTGTGTAATCACTGTACAGTGTGTGTGAGGGGGCTGCTCTGTGTTTGTGGGGTGTATATAGTGTAATCACTGTACAGTGTGTGTAAGGGCTGCTCTGTCTGTGAGGTGTATATAGTGTAATCACTGTACAGTGTGTGTGAGGGGATTGCTCTGTATCTGTGGGGTGTATATAGTGTAATCACTGTACAGTGTGTGTGAGGGGATTGCTCTCTCTCTGTGGGGTGTATATAGTGTAATCACTGTACAGTGTGTGAGGGGGCTGTGCTGTCTCTGTGGGGTGTACATATAGTGTAATCACTGTACAGTGTGTGTGAGGGGACTGTGCTGTCTCTGTGGGGTGTATATAGCGTAATCACTGTACAGTGTGCGTGAGGGGGCTGTTCTGTCACTGTGGGGTGTATATAGTGTAATCACTGTACAGTGTGAGGGGGCTGTGCTGTCTCTGTGGGGTGTATATAGTGTAATAACTGTACAGTGTGTGTGAGGGGGCTGCTCTGTCTCTGTGGGGTGTATATATAGTGTAATCACTGTACAGTGTATGTCAGGGGGCTATGCTGTCTCTGTGTGGTGTATATAGTGTAATCACTGTACAGTGTGTGTGAGGGGATTGCTCTGTCTCTGTGGGGTATATATAGTGTAATCACTGTACAGTGTATGTGAGAGGGCTGTGCTGTCTCTGTGGGGTGTATATTGGAGGTCATTCCGAGTTGTTCGCTCGCAAGCTGCTTTTAGCAGCTTTGCACACGCTAAGTCGCCGCCTACTGGGAGTGAATCTTAGCTTCTCAAAATTGCGAACGACGGATTTGCAATATTGCGATTAGACCTCTCTTAGCAGTTTCTGAGTAGCTCGAGACTTACTCTGCCATTGCGATCAGTTCAGTCAGTTTCGTTCCTGGTTTGACGTCACAAATACGCCCAGCGTTCGCTCAGACACTCCCCCGTTTCTCCAGCCACTCCCGCGTTTTTCCAAGTAACGTCAGCGTTTTTCCACACACACCCATAAAACGTCCTGTTTCCACCCAGAAACACCCACTTCCTGTCAATCACATTACGATCACCAGAACGAAGAAAAACCCTTGTAATGCCGTGAGTAAAATACCTACCTTCATAGCAAATTTACTTGGCGCAGTCGCACTGCGGACATTGCACATGCGTACTAGCGACTAATCGCTCCGTTGCGATAAAAAAATAACGAGCGAACAACTCGGAATGACCACCATAGTGTCTTTACTGTACAGTGTGTGTGAGGGGATTGCTCTGTCTCTGTGGGGTGTATATAGTGTAATCACTGTACAGTGTGTGTGAGGAGGCTGCTCTGTCTCTGTGAGTTATATATAGTGTAATCACTGTACAGTGTGTGTGAGGGGGCTGCTCTGTCTCTGTGGGGTGTATATAGTGTAATCACTGTACAGTGTGTGTGAGGAGGCTGCTCTGTCTCTGTGGGGTATATGTAGTGTAATCACTGTACAGTGTGAGAGTGCTGCTCTGTCTCTGTGGGGTGTATATAGTGTAATCACTGTACAGTGTGTGTGAGGAGGCTGCTCTGTCTCTGTGAGTTATATATAGTGTAATCACTGTACAGTGTGAGAGTGCTGCTCTGTCTCTGTGGGTTATATATAGTGTAATCACTGTACAGTGTGAGGGGGCTGCTCTGTGTCTGTGAGTTATATATAGTGTAATCACTGTACAGTGTGTGTGAGGAGGCTGCTCTGTCTCTGTGAGTTATATATAGTGTAATCACTGTACAGTGTGAGGGGGCTGCTCTGTGTCTGTGGGGTGTATATAGTGTAATCACTGTACAGTGTGTGTGAGGAGGCTGCTCTGTCTCTGTGGGGTATATGTAGTGTAATCACTGTACAGTGTGAGAGTGCTGCTCTGTCTCTGTGGGGTGTATATAGTGTAATCACTGTACAGTGTGTGTGAGGAGGCTGCTCTGTCTCTGTGGGGTATATATAGTGTAATCACTGTACAGTGTGAGAGTGCTGCTCTGTCTCTGTGGGGTGTATATAGTGTAATCACTGTACAGTGTGTGTGAGGAGGCTGCTCTGTCTCTGTGGGTTATATATAGTGTAATCACTGTACAGTGTGTAATCACTGTACAGTGTGAGGGGGCTGCTCTGTGTCTGTGGGGTGTATATAGTGTAATCACTGTACAGTGTGTGTGAGGGGGCTGTGGTGTCTCTCTGGGGTGTATATAGTGTAATCACTGTACAGTGTATGTCTGGGGCCTATGCTGTCTCTGTGGGGTATATATAGTGTAATCACTGTACAGTGTGTGTGAGGGGTGTATATAATGTAATATCGATGCTGTCTTGGTAACGAAGGATTCCCGCTGAAACCTGTTTATGTAGATGCTGTACCCAGGAGATCGCTGACGAGGATATGTGACTTGGAAGTGATTGCGGACCCCAGAACCTAAGGCTGTCTGCGACTACCCAGTATTGTTTCCAAACCAGTGCGCAGCCTCATTACTATGCGGGTACGATCTACCTCCTATGTCTGTGTGCCCACTTGTATGTTCCTGTTTGGCTATTAGTGTAATTTTATGTTTATTTTATACATTGGAATAAATGTGAAAGAACACAAGCGAAACTTTTCTTCTTTTCACATATACAGTATATCTATGGTGCCTTGGGAAAAATAATGGCCTCCATTCCGAGTTGATCGCTCGCTACCTACTTTTAGCAGCCATGCAAACGCATAGTCGCCGCCCAAGGGGGAGTGTATTTTCGTTTAGCAGGAGTGTGAACGCCTGTGCAGCCGCGCGGCAGCAAACACATTTTGTGCAGGACAAGACCAGCCTTGTAGTTACTTGTTTGTGCGATGATTGCTGTGATGAAGGTTCCGGTATTGACATCAGAAACCCGTCCTGCAAACACCTGGCCACACCTGCGTTATTCCAAACACTCCCAGAAAACGGTCAGTTGACACCCAGAAACTCCCATTTCCTGTCAATCTCCTTGCGTCCGCCAGTGCGAGTGGAAGCGTCGCTTGAACCTTTGCAAAACCACAAAGCTCTTTGCACTTGTACGGCGCGCGTGCGCATTGCGGTGCATACGCATGCGCAGATTAGCCCCGTTCTGCCATAATCGCGGCGCTGCGAATATCCGTTGCGAGCGATCAACTCGGAATGACCCCCAATATTGGGTGGCTTTAGATGGCTTCCTAGGGGCGCCGGCCACTGGGGGGCACCACTGAATTTATCTAGCAAAAAAAGGAAGGTTGTCTCTATATGCAGGTAAGTAATGTACTTATAGATGTGGGATGGAACACAATAAGGAGCATACAAATAAATGTATGTCTGTGCGTATATATGTATGTATTCACATACAATTAAAGGGATGTAGTTGGCATCCTGGCGGACGGGAAGCTGCTGTTCAGAATACTGGTTCTGGAATCCCAACAGCTGGCATCCTGAATGATAGTATGCCGGGGGAGGGTTAGGGAAGGGTAAGGGGTAGGGTTAGGCATAGGCTGCATGGTGGGTTAGGGAAGGGTAAGGGGTAGGGTTAGGCTTAGGCTGTTGGGAGGGAGGGTTAGCGAAGGATAAGTGGTAGGGCTAGGCTAAGGCTGCAGGGAGGGAGGGTTAGGGAAGGATAAGGGGGAGGGGTAGGCTTAGGCTGCAGGGAGGGAGGGTTAGGGAAGGGGTAGGGTTAGGCTTAGGCTGCAGGAAGGGAGGGTTAGGGAAGGGTAAGGGGTAGGGTTAGGCTTAGGCTGCGGGGAGGCAGGATTAAGGAAAGGTAAGGGTTAGGCTTAGGCTGCATGGAGGGATGGTTAGGGAAGGGTAAGGGGTAGGGTTGGGCTGCAGGGAGGGATGGTTAGGGAAGGGTAAGGGGTAGGGTTGGGCTGCAGGGAGGGAGGGTTAGGGAAGGGTAAGGGGTAGGGTTAGGTTTAGGCTACAGGGAGGGAGGGTTAGGGAAGGGTAAGGGGTAGGGCTAGGCTTAGGCTGCGAGGAGGGAGGGTTAGGGAAGGGTAAGGGTTAGGCTTAGGCTGCAGGGAGGGAGGGTTACAGAAGGGTAGGGGGTAGGGTAAGGCTGCAGGGAGGGAGGGTTAGGGAAGTGTATGGGGTAGGGTTAGGCTTAGGCTGCATGGAGGGAGGGTTAGGGAGGGGTAAGGATAGGGCTAGGCTTAGGCTGTGCGGAGGGAGGGTTAGGGAAGGTTAAGGGGTAGGGTTAGGCTTAGGCTGCGGGGAGGGAGGGTTAGGGAAGAGTAAGGGGTAGGGTTAGGCTTAGGCTGCAGGGAGGGAGGGTTAGGAAGGGTAAGGGGTAGGTTTAATTAATTTCTTTCAAAATGTAGGTATTATGGTGGTCGGGATGCCGCTGTCAGTATCCTATATCCAACCCCAATTAAATATTCCCACCAGACCCCATATACAGTATTATACAGTATATAAAGAATAGACAACACTCAAGGATATTAAAAGTGAAAGTATATTGTGATTTTGTTTACAATATTTTATCACTCTACAAGTCCTGAGCGTTGTCCCTTTTCTCTGTGTATTTATAATGATGCAATTCACCCCAGCCCACCTAGTGGCCAGCTGCATCGCCCCTCCGAGAGGTGGTGGTGGGGGGGGGGGGGGTTTGCAGGTAGGGGGCACAAGGCTGAAGCTTTGCCCAGGGTGCAGAGAGACCTTGGACCGTCCTTGAGTACACTGCACTTTGTATGATGCATGGTATAGCTGGCTCAGTGCTAAATATGCCCTCTTCATGGACTGGCCACATGCACTCTAACATCAAGCAGTTGGAGAACACCGTCTAGAAATCCTGCGTTTGCCCCTGCCATCGCATGTCTGCTTGTGACAGAAGTTCTGGATTAATGCCCATAAGGATTATACCCATCGTCCTCAATTGATTGACCGTCTGTGGAGAGCACACGGCCACCTTTGTACCTGGCGGCACATGACCTCCTCCCCTCCCGACTGGGAAACAACGCGCGGTCCGACTGCTTGCACGGATAAAACTTGGTGCAACCGATACTACCATGACAATACCAAATGGGAAGGCATTGCCCGTAATTTCATGGAGCATAAAAGAAACCAGCAGTATCTACAGGCTGCTCAGCAGCGGAGTGACCCCATCCGGGGAACAGGTATTGGGGGCTCACAGGTGTCAGATCCTTGCAGGACAGAACCACAGGATTTATCTATCTATGCCCATATGGTGCAATAAGGAGCACATTGGAACAGACCTATTTATACCTTCTGATCATATCTCACCAATCCTATAGATTGTAAGCTTGCGAGCAGGGCCCTCCTACCTCTATGTCGTTCTGTTTTTTAATAGTTTCTTCTATTACTATTGTTCTAATTGTAAAGCTCAATGGAATATGCTGCGCTATATAAGTGCATACTTTCATCTCACAATATTTGCATTAGACTAATTAAATGTCTACAGTGATTCTTTTTTTTTTTTTGTAACCTTAGGGCCTTGGTCCTAATTCAGTAAGGGTTGCACATTCTGCTAATTAGCAGAATGTGCAGTCCTTTGGATCGCATTCTGGGGGCCGCCCAGCGCTGGGCAAGGTCCGCCCAACATACTGACCGGCGCCTCTCCCCGTTCAACAAGCAGAAATTGCGAACATGTTGCAATTTGTGCTTATTAGCAGAAGCTGAGGATGGCTCTGCAGGAGGCCCACCGCCATGTTCTCACAGCCACTGCGATCATGCTCCTGACGCCCCCGGTTGCGCCGCACCGCCCCCGTACACCTGCACCACCCCCGCAATGCTCCATCTCCCCCGTGACTGCCTCTACCCGCTTGACAGGTAGGGGCGATTGCATTTTCTGCGGGCGCATGCGCCTGTGGGGCGATCATATTTATTCCATTTGGATCGCGATTTGCAATCGAAACTGAATTAGCCCCGTTATTCAGCTTCAGTTGCAGTTTTGCGAATATAGGAAAATTTCAACTTCTTGTGATTGTGTCCTGTGCGTGTGCGATGCCACGGGGACCGGGAAAATGCTGAATAGGGCCCTTAATCTATACACCAGAACACTAACTGATTTTTGTAACAGCTGCATAAAAGTGTATTTACTATTTTAAGTGAATATGATTATTAGTGGCTTTTGACAGCGCTGCTATATTTTATATTACTTTGTTGTTTCCTTTCACTGTTCTTTTCAGCTGTCTAACGTTTCCATCAGTAACGTTCTGTCTGGATGGCTTGTAGGGGGAGCAACTAGCAGGGTGTCCCACCACAGTTATTGGGATTTTTTTTTTTTTTTTTTAATTAAAAATAAAACAAGGTATAAAAAATGTATTTAAGGAGGAGCATTCAATTTCATGGGAGATAGACAAACCATTCTAGCGCCTCAATACTGCGCTTCCTGAGTTGTCAGGAGACTCTAACCAGGCAGTGCCCACAATATGTTTTTGAAAAATAAACAAATTAAAGACAATAAGGACAAAAAGAGCAGCTACAACATTGGCAGTGTGGGTTCATTGGAGGCGATTCAAATGTTTTAAAAGTCAGTTGGGTGTCTGTTTTTCCTGTCAGTTAGATAGGACAGACACCCAACTGACTTTTCAAACATTTAAATTCCCCCCATTTTGTTTTATTAATGGGAGAATGACAAATAGTGCATAATAGTAAAGCAGTCACTGTTGAACAAGCAAAATTGATTCTGTAAGATTTACACATAACAGGTTTTATTTTCCTTCCATTTAGAGGTTTTATTTATTTATTTTATATTTCCACTCTCAATCCCTTTTTTCCAGTCTCTGCCGACCTCCTTCCCTTTCTCCAGTCTCTGCCGATCTCCTTCCCTTTCTCCAGTCTCTGCCGATCTACTTCCCTTTCTCCAGTCTCTGCCGATCTCCTTCCCTTTTTCCAGTCTCTGGCGATCTCCTTCCCTTTCTCCAGTCTCTGGCGATCTCCTTCCCTTTCTCCAGTCTCTAGCAATCTCCTTCCCTTTCTCCAGTCTCTAGCGATCTCCTTCCCTTTCTCCAGTCTCTACCGATCTAATTTCCTTTCTCCAGTCTCTGGCGATCTCCTTCCCTTTCTCCAGTCTCTGGCGATCTCCTTCCCTTTCTCCAGTCTCTACCGATCTCCTTCCCTTTCTCCAGTCTCTGCCGATCTCATTCCCTTTCTCCAGTCTCTGCCGATTTCCTTCCCTTTCTCCAGTCTCTGCCGATCTCCTTCCCTTTCTCCAGTCTCTGTCGATCTCCTTTCTCCAGTCTCTGCCGATCTCCTTCCCTTTCTCCAGTCTCTGACGATCTCATTCCCTTTCTCCAGTCTCTGCCGATCTCATTCCCTTTCTCCAGTCTGTGCTAATTTCTGTCTGTTCCATTCTCCCTCCTCTTATCCAGTCTGTGCCAGTTTCCTTTCTCTTATCCAGCCTGTGCCAGTCTTTTTTTCCCCGTATCCAGTCTCTTTCCTCATATCCAGTCAGTGCCAGTCTCTTTCCTCTTTTCCAGTCTGTGCCAGTCTCATTTCCTTTCTCTAGTCTGTGCCGGTCTCTTTCCTCACATCCAGTCTGTGCCAGTCTCCTTCTTATCCAGTCTGTGCCAGTCTCATTCCCTTTCTCCAGTCTGTGCCAGTCTCATTCCCTTTCTCCAGTCTGTGCCAGTCTCATTCCCTTTCTCCAGTCTGTGCCAGTCTCATTCCCTTTCTCCAGTCTGTGCCAGTCTCTTTCCTCATATCCTGTCTGTGCCAGTCTCATTCCCTTTCTCCAGTCTGTGCCAGTCTCATTCCCTTTCTCTAGTCTGTGCCAGTCTCATTCCCTTTCTCCAGTCTGTGCCAGTCTCTTTCCTCATATCCTGTCTGTGCCAGTCTCATTCCCTTTCTCCAGTATGTGCCAGTCTCTTTCCTCATATCCTGTCTGTGCCAGTCTCCTTCTTATCCAGTCTGTGCCAGTCTCATTCCCTTTCTCCAGTCTGTGCCAGTCTCTTTCCCTTTCTCCAGTCTGTGCCAGTCTCATTCCCTTTCTCCAGTCTGTGCCAGTCTCATTCCCTTTCTCCAGTCTGTGCCAGTCTCTTTCCTCATATCCTGTCTGTGCCAGTCTCTTTCCTCATATACTGTCTGTGCCAGTCTCTTTCCTCATATCCTGTCTGTGCCAGTCTCATTCCCTTTCTCCAGTCTGTGCCGGTCTCTTTCCTCCTTCCAGTGTGTGCCAGTCTCTTTCCTCTGATCCAGTCTGTGCCGGTCTCTTTCCTCCTTCCAGTCTGTGCCAGTCTCTTTCCTCTGATCCAGTCTGTTCCCCTGTCTTTCCACTTATCAAGTCTGTGCCAGTTTCCTTCCTCTTATCCAGTCTTTACCAGTCTCCTTCTTCTTATGAAGTCTGTGTGAGTCTCATTTCCATTATCCAGTCTGTGCCAATTTCATTCTCGTTCTTCATTCTGTGCCAGTCTCTTTCCTTGTATCCATTCTGTGCTAGGCTCTTTCCCTTTCTCCAGTCTGTGCCAGTCTCCTTCCTCTTATCCAGTCTGTGCCAGTCTCATTCCCTTTCTGCAGTCTGTGCCAGACTGCCAGTCTCTTTCCTCTTATCCAGTCTGTGCCAGTCTCTTTTCTCCTTTCTAGTCTGTGCTGGTCTCTTTCCTTGTATCCAGTCTGTGCCAGTCTCATTCAGTTTTTCCATTCTGTGCCAGTCTCTTTCCCTTTCCCAAGTCTGTGCTAGTCTTTTTCTTCTTATGCAGTTTTTGACAGTTTCCTTCCTCTTACCCAGTCTGTGCCGGTCTCTTTCCTTCCGGACGTCGGGCATACACACTGTGCGATATCACTAATGATACCGCACCGCCTCAGCCAGCCAGAGCGTGCAGTTTTAGACGATGAGCCCAAATTGAGCTGCATTCACTGCCGACACCTTTTAACGATCCACGGGTCCATGCGATATAGTAAATGACATAGCTCAGGAAGGGTCAAAATGAGCAACATTCACTTTATTGCTAAATGTGTACCCACCTTTAGTTTCTTTCCTCTTATCCAGTCTGTGCTGGTCTCTTTCCTCCTTTCCAGTCTGTGTCGGTCTCTTTCCTCTATCCAGTTCCCTCTCTTCAGTCTGTATTAAGGTGGGTACACACTAGGCAATCACTAATGATACCGCACAGTGAGGTCATATCTCGGCCGGCCGGAGCATGCGGTTTTGGACTATGAGCCAAAATTGAGCTGCATGCACGGCCGACACCTTTTAACGACCCACGGGTCCGTGCATCGCTCGTCGGCTGCAGCATATACACTGGGCGATATAGTAAATGACATAGCTCAGGAAAGGTCAAAATGAGCAACGTTGTTCACTTTATCGCTAAGTGTGTACCCACCTTTAGTTTCTTTCCTCTTATCCAGTCTGTGACGGTCTCTTTCCTCTTATCTAGTCTGTGACGGCCTCTTTCCTAATCCAGTCTTTGATGGTCTCTTTCCTCTTATCCAGTCTGTGACGGTCTCTTTCCTCTTATCTAATCTGTGACGGCCTCTTTCCTAATCCAGTTTGTGACGGCCTCTTTCCTAATCCAGTCTGTGATGGTCTCTTACCTCTTATCCAGTCTGTGACGGTCTCTTTCCTTTTATTTAATCTGTGACGGCCTCTTTCCTAATCCAGTCTGTGATGGTCTCTTTCCTCTTATCCAGTCTGTGATGGTCTCTTTCCTCTTATCTAGTCTGTGACGGCCTCTTTCCTAATCCAGTCTGTGATGGTCTCTTTCCTCTTATCCAGTCTGTGACGGTCTCTTTCCTCTTATCTAGTCTGTGACTGCCTCTTTCCTAATCCAGTCTGTGATGGTCTCTTTCCTCTTGTCCAGTCTGTGCCAGTCTCCTTCCTCTTATCCAGTCTGTGCTAGTTTCTTTCCTCGTAGCCAGTCTGTGCCAGTCTCTTTCCTTGTATCCAGTCTGTGGCAGTATCATTCCCTGTCTCCTCTCTGTGTGCGGTCTCTTTCCTCTATCCAGTTTTTGACAGTCTCGTTCCCTTTCTTTAGTCTGTGTCAGTTTCTTTCTCCAGTCTGTGCCGGTCTATTTCCTCGTTTTCAGTCTGTGCCGGTCTCTTTCCTCCTTTCTGGTCTGTGCCATTCTCTTCCTTCTTTTTTTTTTTTTTGCAAATCAATTTTTATTGAACATTTAAAAAAACAAACAAACAACTAAACATCACATAGTAACATCAGAGATACAGCGTCAGGAAGTTCTCAAAACCGTGTACATTAAAGAGATCCGTAAAGGGAATATCGCATATCCACAAACATATCGTATCTCAAAAAAAAAACATTACAAGAATTACAACTACTTAAATCAAAAAGGAAGAAATGGAAGAAGGAAAGGAAAGATGGAGAACAAGAGAAAGAGAAAAAAGCAAAGAGATAAGGAGTAAAGTTACTCCCAGAATAGAGGAGGAAAGAGAAAGATAGCGCAAGCAAAAAGATTTAGAGAGGGGGGGGGGGGAGGGTCTCTCCTCCCATCCTAAGGAGCCTTAACGTATCTTCAGGGGACTACTTGAGATTGAAAAAAAAAAAAAAGGGGGAGGTATCTCTTAAAGAGAAGATTTAAAATGGGTTGTCGCTTTATATTCCAGCCATGGGCTCCAAGTAGCAGTAAAGGATGTGTTTCTCACTTCCAGTGACAAAATGAGGTCCTCCATTGCCATATAGTGATCTAGGCGGGCGGTCCACTCTTTCATAGTGGGAGTCACTGTAGATTTCCAGTGTACTGGGATAACTGCCTTAGAGGCACTCAAAATATGGCGAAGTAGTGATTTCTTGAGTTGATATCTGAGTGTACGCGTAAGATTTAATAACCAAAAACTAGGACAGAAGGGTAAATCCTCACCGAGAATAATGCTAGCTGTCTCCACCACTTTGTGCCAATATGGTTGAAGGAGAGAGCATTCCCACCATATATGAAGGGGGGTGCCCACTGCTATCCCGCATCTCCAACATGTGTTGGGTACTCCGGGGTAAATTTTCGCAAGGAGATTTGGGCATCTATACCACCTTGCAAGCACTTTGTAGTGAGTCTCCAAAACCAACACATTGGTAGTTAATGAGAAAGTATTATTATAAATATCTTCCCAATCATCTGTGGTCACCAAACCCACAAGATCTAATTCCCAATCCTTGACATATTTAGGTTGGGAGGAAAATCTGTGGTTTAATATCCATTTATAAAACGTAGAGAGAGTGTGCCTGGGGTATGTGTGGGAGAGACACAGCTGCTCAAACAAAGTCAGTGCTCGTAAACCTTTCCCAGAAGAGCAAAAAGTCTTTAGGTAATGTTTAATTTGGAGATATCTCCAAATTTCTTTATTTGGTAGATTCCATTTAGTTTGCAGTTCGGGAAAAGATATTATGCCAGATGTGTCTAGCAGCTGGCTTGCTCTCAGGATGCCTCTTTCTCGCCATAAACAGAACGACAAGGAGTGGCATCCTGGGGGAAACTCAGGATTCCCAAACAGCGGCGAGAGTGGAGAAGGAGGCGCTGAAACATGAGGAAGGGAGCGTAAGAGGCGCCAACACGAACAAATGGGGCCAGCTAGCGGGTGCAACACCCGGAGGACTTTGGAAAGCCAAGGGGAGTCCGAGCTAAGAGAGGGAAGAGAGGCCAGTTCAATGTCTACCCATTGTTTCCTGTGGAGTTCACGACTCGACTCCATTACTCTCGTAAGGAGTACTGCTTGGTAGTAGGATAAAAAGTGGGGAAGTTGGAGACCTCCCTGGTATTTTCGTCTAAAGAGAATCTCATGCTTAAATCGGGGTTTTCGTCCCGCCCAAATGTAGTCTCTAATCTTTTGTTGCAGTAAGGTAAACCATGATCGGGGAACAGCGATGGGTAAAGTTTGTAGCAGGTAAAGGATTCTGGGTAAAATATTCATTTTGATAACTCCTATTCTACCTATCCATGAAATTTTTTTCCCACCCCATTTGGAGAGGTCAGATTGGAGTTTTGATAAGAGTGGGGTGAAATTCAATTGGTAAATCTGGGAAAGATCCCTATGGAGGATCACCCCTAAATATTTTAATTGTGTTGGGTGCCATGCAAAGGGCGAGATGGATTGGAGAACTTGGAGGCTCGTCTGGTCCAATGTTAAATTCAATGCTGTACATTTAGATAAATTAATTTTAAAATTGGAGAGAGTTCCAAAACGTTTAAATTCTTTAAGAAGATTGGGTATAGAGGTCAGAGGGTTAGATATCACTGCAAGGAGATCATCGGCAAACAAGGCAAACTTATACTCTGTCTTTCCCACCTGTAACCCTGTGATGTTAACGTTCTGATGAATGGCCCTCGCCAGGGTCTCCATGCAGAGCACAAAAATAAGCGGTGACAAAGGACAACCCTGACGAGTGCCATTCCGTATCTGGAACAGGTCCGACAGTTCTCCATTAATACGAACACGAGCCGCGGGCCCAGAATACAGGGCCCTAATTCTCTGGAAGCCCACTCAGCCCAAGCCCATGTGCTCCAACACCCCCAACAGAAAATCCCAGTCAACTCTATTGAACGCTTTTTCCGCGTCTGTTGAGAGGAGGATGAAAGGAGATTTGCAAGTTGATGCGTAATAAATTAAGTCCAGAACCTTTGTGGTGTTATCCCTGGCCTCACGGCCCGGAACAAAACTCACTTGGTCCGAGTGTACCAGTTTTGGAAGGAAGAGTTTTAGGCGATTCGCCATTAATTTGGCGAAGAGCTTCAAGTCTACATTTACAGGGAAATGGGCCTATAACTGGAACATTGGGCCGGATCCTTACCCTCCTTATGGATCACTGTAATATGTGCGAGCATAGACTGGGGAGAGAAGGGGGACTGGTCTGAAACCTGATTAAAAGCTCTAAGCATCAAAGGCAACAAAACATCTCCAAATGTCTTATAATACGCTAAAGAGAAACCATCAGGGCCCGGACTCCTGCCATTAGGGGTAGTTTTAATAGCTTCTTCAAGCTCTGCAAGAGTGTAGAGGTCCTCGAGTGATTCGACTTCTTCAGGTGTAAGTGTGGGGAAATTAATTTCACGCAAGAACTCTGCAATAGAGGCCTTTCGGAAGAGGTCAGGTTCGGCTTCAGTAGAACCTCTTAGATTATATAACTGAGTATAATAATGTCGGAAGGCTGCCGCTATCTCTTTCGTGGTATTCTGTGTTGTTCCAGTATGCGATTTAACTTTAGATATAAAAGATGCTGCACGTTGAGCCTGGAGAGCACGCGCCAGCAGCTTCCCAGGTTTATTCCCCCATAGAAAATAACGACTACGGCATTTTCTTGCCTCCAATTTCAATCTATGGGACATAAGCGAGTCTAGTTCCTTCCGAGCCAATAATAAAGGTTGAAGGGTATCATCTGACACGGTGGATTTATGGAGAAGTTCTAAGGCCTGAATTTTTTGTATCAAGGCCACCCGTGCCGCCATGTGTTGTTTTTTCCTATGGACGCCCAATTGAATGAGTTTTCACCTTATTACACATTTGTGGGCTTCCCAGACCACCACTTTAGAGATCTCCGCAGTGTCGTTAACATCAATATAGTCAGTTATAGCCTCCCTGATCTGCTGTTGGCAATAAGGATCCTGAAGGATCAGCTCGTTTAATCTCCACGTGTAAGAATTCGGGCGGGCAGGGGACAAACGAACCCCCAAAGAGAAAGGAGCATGATCAGCCCAGGATATGTTACCCACAGCAGAGGCCTCAGCCAGGTGCAAAAATCTATGCGGGATAAATAAGTAGTCAATACTAGTGTAAGTGTTGTGAGGGTGTGAATAGAAAGTTAAATCACGAGTAGAGGGGTGTTGTATCCTCCAGACATCAATGAGTTGGAAGTTATGTAGAATTCTCCGGACCCTACGGTGGAGTTTATCCGAACACCTAGGGGAGGGGTTTGAGGAGTCCAATCGAGGCTCCAAAGACCAATTTAAGTCCCCGCCAAAGAGCAAAATCCCATTAATATGGGGCTGGGCTAGGGTAAGGACTCTTTCTAAAAAGCCCGGTTGTACCTTGTTCGGGGCATAAACATTAAGAAATGTGAGAACTCTATTTGCGACAGTGCAATTTATAAGCAGTGCCCTGCCGGGGACAAGTTGATGGCAGACAACATCAGCAAGGGCAACATGTTTGGCAAACAATATTGCTACACCCAAAGTCTTACCATCAGCGTTGTTGGAAAAATACCCTGTAGGGAAGTCTCGATTCCTGAGAGAGGGGGCCACCCCCTCTTTAAAGTGGGTTTCTTGCACAAAGGCAATGTCTGCTTTTTCGGCCTTCAGTTCTCGCAAGGCCCTTGACCGTCTCTCAGGAATGTTGAGTCCCCGGGCGTTAATAGAAACCACTTTTAATAGCGCCATTTACTTGTTCCAAAAAGAAATAACGAATCTAGTCTCATAGAGATCCCAGCAGCATAAAATAGGGTTCGGGCATTAGTGAATCCAGGTAATTCTGGAAGGGAGGAGAGAACCAGAAGGAAAAAAGGGGAAAGAGAAGAGGACAGAGGAAGAACAGCAGGACAGAAAAACATGACAATAAAGAACAATTGAACAAGTAACCAAAGTAAAGACATAGCACCGCTCCCGGTGTTATTACGAGCAGTGGGGACGGTGTTCCCACCGATCGGTCCGGGACCAAACATTGCGGTGCAAATGGGGCAAAAAGGGAGGAACGGATCCACCCTCCGACATGAACCACATCATTGGCATAAAAAGAGGAAAAAAGAAAAGAAAAAAAAAAGAAACAAAATAGTAAAACACAATTAGCGACCACAAGATTGTGAACACAACATATCAAAGTAATAGGAACAATACGTTACCCAAACTATGTAAAGGCAGTAGAGACCATGACAAAGTTGCTAAGTCACCACTCTATTCGGGAAATAAAATGTCTAGGTCCCTCGAACAAAAGGCAACTATCAAATAAAGGGATGGGGCTTTGAGAAACATTACGCCCTCCGACTACAAGGTGCCTCAAGGGGGAGAGTCTTCTTGAAGGGACAGTGGCCCCTCCCACAGAGTCTCGGCATAATGATGCAGTCAACTATGGGCCAATAAATCCCGCATAGTAAGTAAGAGTTACAAATCAGAAAGTGGGGTAATCAGGTCTTCGCAGCCGATGAGGAAGATGAAGAGGACGGAAAGGAGCGGTTCCGTTTCTGTGATGCTGAAGGAGAGCCCATTGTTTGGAAAGGAGTGTCAACCCGAGGGGGTTGGGGGGGGGGGGGGGGGGCGAATCCTCGAGCGCACGGATTGCCACTCAGGGACCTGCACCGGGTCAATAGATAGGGTGGAGCAGAAGAGGGCGACATCCTCAGGGGTCCGAATCGTGGCAGACCGACCTTTATTGGTAGCTGTAATGCTGAAAGGAAATTTCCAGCTGTATTTGATATTGCTCTTGCAAAGGGCATCTGTTAAGGGCTTTAACTGACGTCTAGACTGTAGGGTGTGACGAGAAAGATCTTGGAAAACCTGGATAGGCGAGCCATTGAAGTCCAGGTCTCTGGAGTTCCGGAGTTTCCTAATTATCTCGTCTTTTTGGCTATAGTAGTGAAGACGGCAAATAATATCTCTCGGTCGTTCAGACTGCAGGCCTCTTGGTCGCAGCGCCCTGTGTGCCCTGTCGAAGACGATGGGGTCGTTTGGATCAGTTTCCAAGACTGCACCGAAAATCTTGTTAAGGACATCTGGGATGCTTTGCTGCGGTATGTCTTCAGGGATGCCCCTCACTCACAGGTTGTTTCTGCGTCCCCGATTGTCTATATCATCAAGATTGTCGTGCAGGCTCTGAATCTCTTCTGCTTGGAGTCTAATGGTATCTACCAATGTGTGATGGAAAGCGTTGGATTCTTCTCCACTAGTCTCCAATGTTTCGATACGAGAGCCCAGCTGAGTCAGTTCGGACCGAAGTGAGGACACCTCGGAGTGAACCACGTCCCGAAGTTTACTTTCCAAGGATGTGAAGTCCGCCTTAGTGGGCAAGGACTGTAAGAGGTTGAGGACTTTCTGCATATCCTGCTGTCCAACGGAGCTCCTATCTGGTGGAGTCGCCCTGGTTTCAACTTGCGTCTCCGACCTCTCGGATTGAACAGGAGAGGTGGGCGTCGATGGGGCCGACATATCTGTATCTTTCCGGAGATTGAGATACCGCCTGAGGTCTGAGCGGGGGGTAACTTCAGACTGATGGATAGAGGTTTTCACTCCCTTACGTTTCCTGCGACTCATGAAAAGGCAGCTTTGAAATCCAGAGAGGGCAGCCCAACGAGGGTAACAAGAAGAGGATGGGAGCATCAGAACCTGCACGACAAGAGCTGAAGCAGGGGTACAGGATGACTCAGTGCCACAAATCGCATGTTAACCACTCCCCCGTTCCCATCTCTCACAGCTAGGGACTGTTATTCAAAGAGCACTACGTCGCAACCATGTAGAAGAGAGTGTCAGGTGCAGTGATGGGTATAGATAGCAAATTGCATGGTTGCGGGCATGTCGGAGTGGCTGCGTTATCATGTCGGGTCTAGCAGAAGAATGTAGGATCAGCGAAACAAATCTGTGGTCGTTTTGTCGGTAGTACGTGTTAGAAGGTGCCAGCCATTACTCCTCGAGATGGCCTTACATAATTGTTGAAGGAGGCATCTACTCCCGTTAGGGTGGGGACAAGGTGTTCACATGGCAGTGACTACTCCATTGTAGGCAAGTTGTTTCGTTATAATAGAAGCAAGTCTGACAGAAGGGAAGGCGAGATTCAGCAAGGACCCACAAGGGGGAGCTTCGGTTCCCTATGTCAGGCAAAGAGTGTTTATTCAGGCTTGTCTCATCCCATACAACTAGTGAAGGGCAGGAATTCTGTACAATAGAGCACCACGGTGCTATTAAATAAACGGAAGTCACAGTACACACTATGATATAGGGTGAGAGTAGTGGGATGTCGGCAGCTGTAGACCACTTCTAAATACACCTCTACCCCCAATAGTGCCTAGTAAAGGTAGCCAACGTCCATAAGAACAGCAGGGAGAAGGTGCCCAGCAGCACCTGTCACCAATGCTAGAGGTGCGAGCAGGGCAGTGTCTCCCCACAGGACAGCGATTCTCAGTGTGGGCATCTTTCCAGTAGTGAAGATGGCGCCGCCAGGCTCCCGCTCCAAGTTCCAGTAACCTGGGCACGTGCGGCCCCAGCCAGCGGGGTAGACTCGTTGGTGGCAATGGTGGGTGTCCCAGCAGCCAAAGGTTCCCCTCCTCAAAGGGGCATCAGGGAGCGGAGGACAAGCGTTGGAGGCAGCGGCGGCCACGTCTGGTCCCAAGAGTGGCACCACGTGACCAGCGTAGCACTCTCCTGTATTACGGAGCTACCCTCCGGGCGCCGCGGTCAGCGGGGGAACCGCCGCACAGAGCCGCCCAGCAGGGGAGAGACTGAGATGGCGGTGTGAGGACTCCAGGGATGGAGGGGAGAGGTCCGTCACAGCTCGCTATCGCAGGGCACTTCGCTTCCGGTCCGGGGCAGCTCCAGACTCGAGGTCCCGGCTCCAACTGGTAGGGCAGGCCGCAACCCGCACAGGTCCAGGAGGCACCCGCCGGCTCTGCAACCCACTCACCCAGTGCAAGGGAGCCCGAGCAGTCAAATGGTAGGTCCCAATTTCACAGGTAAAAGGGTTAGTGAGTAGCAAAAACTACAACTAGGGCAGGAGCTCAAGTCCAACACAACCTGCTGCATTCACAGCTAAGCCACGCCCCCCATTCTCTTTCTTCTTATGTAGTCTGTGCTGGTCTCTTTCTTCCTTTCCAGTCTGTGCTAGTCTCTTCCCAGTCTGTGCCAGTTTCTATAACTGTCCTTGTGTGTACTGATTCCTCCTACTTTCACATTTGTGCTAGTGTGAGAGGTGGAAGAGATTGTGATGTGATGTAGATTTGCACTTACAGAACCTCTCTCCTTCGGGCCACTGAAGTGTTGCAGATGGCTCTGGAGCACAGATCAGACAATGATCTCTGGGGAAGACTAAGAAACCACATGATAGAATGACAAAGACAACAAAGATAATATCTACCTATTCAGTAGGTAGGTCGGGTTACAAGGATAAACACACAACAGAGCAATCTGCTCATCATGTTCACACCTTGATTGATGTCCACCACAAACAAAACACAGGCAGCCCTCCAAGACTCACTACACTGCTGTAGCGTCCTGGATATGGTGTGCCACCCACTTAGCCTAACTGTGCAACATAGTATAGTACAGAACAATCTACTAACAAGCTTGGTGTATGCACTTACCCTATCTACTTAACAAATATTCCAGATGTTCTAGTCGCTCATACTAACAAACAAGGTACACCACAGTGAAGAACACAATCAATGGACCAGCACAGCAGGAAATAAAAGAAGCAAAATGACACAAAAACACTCGGACACAAGGAAAAGTAAGAGGTGTGTCTAGTACTATTAAGGTCTTAGGCACTTTACATGGGACCTCCTCCTTCCCAAGGGCATGGCCTAATTATGTGAAAGTTGTAGTAGGGTATTTCCTACTACACACACACACACACACACACACACACACACACACACACACACACACACACACACACTTCAAAGGTCTTCTTATTGTGGCCTGTGATATGGAGCCTAGTGCCCAGACACTTATGTGGCTTTGGGCCTCGTTCCCATCTAACCAAGGGATCAAGTTATGTGGAGCCTAGTGGCCAAGGTGTCATGGGCCTTGCACCCACCTAACCAGAGGACAATCTCTCTGTGGGGCCTACAGCCTGATGTGCCAAGGGCCTTGTGCCTGGTGATCAAGGGGAAACACCGTGATGGTCTAGGAAATAGTTACGTTTTCTAGGGTAAGGCATTCCTGAGGCCTTAGCTGTTTTACCTGAGCTTGGTGGGCACAGATGGGAATCACTGCACCATCCTTTCCTTACAGGGGTCAGCTCTACTACTCAACTTACCAAACCCTGGATCATCTCTTGACTCCCAGCATTGGATTGACTCTGCCTGTTGTTTGACTTGCTGTACTATGGGGGTGATTCCGAGTTGTTCGCTTGCTAGCTGCTTTTAGCAGCATTGCACACGCTAAGCCGCCGCCCTCTGGGAGTGAATCTTATTTTAGCAGAATAGCGAACGAAAGATTAGCAGAATTGCGATTAGAAATTTTATAGCAGTTTCTGAGTAGCTCAAAACCTACTCCTACACTGCGATCAGTTCAGTCAGTTTCGTTCCTGGTTTGACGTCACAAACACGCCCAGCGTTCACCCAGCCACTCCCCCGTTTCTCCAGACACTCCCGCGTTTTTCCCTGAAACGCCTGCGTTTTTCCGCACACACTCAGAAATGTCCAGTTTCTGCCCAGAAACACCCACTTCCTGTCAATCACACTACGATCACTTCAACGATGAAAAATCTTCGTTCGGGCGTGAGTAAATCTACTAAGTTTTGTGTTAAAATACTAACCGCATGCGCACTGCGTACCATGCGCATGCGCATTTTTGCCTTAATCACTCCGTTGCGAAAATCGGCAACGAGCGAACAACTCGGAATGACACCCTTTGCCTGGACAGCAAGGGGGCCTGTATGTTGTAAGATTTTTGCAAGATCCCTCTTGCTTCCAGGGCTTAGGTACAGATATGTCCTCATAAATCTTGCCTCAACACGCCACATAGCGGGAGATGCCTGTCATGAGTCAGCTGAGAGGTCCTGTGCATTTCTGTTAGCATCGGGCGTCTTTTTTTTTTTGGTCAACAATGCATCTTAAGGTGGGTACACACTAATAGATATATCTGCAGATCAATTGATCTGCAGATATATCTATGTATGGATCAGGCAGTGTGCTGTGCATACACACTGCCCGATCCGTCGGGGGAGTGACGTCATGAACTGGGCGGGCGCTAGCCCGCCCAGTTCAGCTGCCAATCACCGCCGGCCAACGCAGCATGTGTACGGGCGGTCGGACGACACACACACAGCGACGCGCCAATATATCGTTAGATATATTGGCCATCGGCTGTGCTGCGCAGCCGACGAGATACGTCTGTGAATGACGGAGTTCACAGACGTATCGGCCGTACACGCTGGCCGAGGTTCCCGCGATATATCGGCCGTTCAAGAGAACGGCCGATATATCGACCAGTGTGTATGGGCCTTTATTCACATTGCTATGTGAATAGGACACACAAGCAGACTCTGCTGATTAAAATGATATGCAGCTTGCCTATATTCTGTGTGTGACTGCAGCTGTATCTGCATTGGAATACTACGTTACAGTTAGAGATGAGCGGGTTCGGTTTCTCTGAATCCGAACCCGCCCGAACTTCATGGTTTTTTTCACGGGTCCGAGCAGACTCGGATCCTCCCGCCTTGCTCGGTTAACCCGAGCGCGCCCGAACGTCATCATGACGCTGTCGGATTCTCGCGAGACTCGGATTCTATATAAGGAGCCGCGCGTCGCCGCCATTTTCACACGTGCATTGAGATTGATAGGGAGAGGACGTGGCTGGCGTCCTCTCCATTTAGATTAGAAGAGAGAGAGAGAGAGAGAGATTGACCTGATTTACTGGAGCTTAGGAGTACTGTAGAAGTGTAGAGAGTGCAGAGTTTACTAGTGACTGACCACAGTGACCACCAGACAGTGCAGTTTTATTTAATATATCCGTTCTCTGCCTGAAAAAAACGATACACACAGTGACTCAGTCACATACCATATCTGTGTGCACTGCTCAGCCCAGTGTGCTGCATCATCTATGTATATATATCTGACTGTGCTCAGCTCACACATCTTATAATTGTGGGGGAGACTGGGGAGCACTGCAGTGCCAGTTATAGGTTATAGCAGGAGCCAGGAGTACATATTATATTAAAATTAAACAGTGTGACTGACCAGTGACCTGACCACACTGACCACCAGTATAGTTAGTAGTATACTATATTGTGATTGCCTGAAAAAGTTAAACACTCGTCGTGTGACTTCACTTGTGTGGTGTTTTTTTTTTTTATTCTATAAAAAACTCATTCTGCTGACAGACAGTGTCCAGCAGGTCCGTCATTATATAATATATACCTGTCCGGCTGCAGTAGTGATATATATATATTTTTTATATCATTATTTATCATCCAGTCGCAGCAGACACAGTACGGTAGTTCACGGCTGTAGCTACCTCTGTGTCGGCACTCGGCAGTC
This sequence comes from Pseudophryne corroboree, assembly GCF_028390025.1. NCBI lineage: Eukaryota > Metazoa > Chordata > Amphibia > Anura > Myobatrachidae > Pseudophryne > Pseudophryne corroboree. The sequence goes on along the minus strand of NC_086447.1, from coordinate 40,075,905 downwards.
CATCCATAATTGTATACCACCTACCCGTGGTTTTTTTTTCTTTCCTCTTTATACATACATACTACTACATCTCTTTATCAACCAGTCTATATTAGCAGCAGACACAGTACAGTACGGTAGTCCACGGCTGTAGCTACCTCTGTGTCGGCACTCGGCAGTCCGTCCATAATTGTATACCACCTACCCGTGGTTTTTTTTTCTTTCTTCTTTATACATACATACTACTACATCTCTTTATCAACCAGTCTATATTAGCAGCAGACACAGTACAGTACGGTAGTTCACGGCTGTAGCTACCTCTGTGTCGGCACTCGGCAGTCCGTCCATAATTGTATACCACCTACCCGTGGTTTTTTTTTCTTTCTTCTTTATACATACATACTACTACATCTCTTTATCAACCAGTCTATATTAGCAGCAGACACAGTACAGTACGGTAGTCCACGGCTGTAGCTACCTCTGTGTCGGCACTCGGCAGTCCGTCCATAATTGTATACCACCTACCCGTGGTTTTTTTTTCTTTCTTCTTTATACATACATACTACTACATCTCTTTATCAACCAGTCTATATTAGCAGCAGACACAGTACAGTACGGTAGTTCACGGCTGTAGCTACCTCTGTGTCGGCACTCGGCAGTCCATCCATAATTGTATACCACCTACCCGTGTTTTTTTTTCTTTCTTCTTTATACATACATACTACTACATCTCTTTATCAACCAGTCTATATTAGCAGCAGACACAGTACAGTACGGTAGTTCACGGCTGTAGCTACCTCTGTGTCGGCACTCGGCAGTCCGTCCATAATTGTATACCACCTACCCGTGTTTTTTTTTTCTTTCTTCTTTATACATACATACTACTACATCTCTTTATCAACCAGTCTATATTAGCAGCAGACACAGTACAGTACGGTAGTCCACGGCTGTAGCTACCTCTGTGTCGGCACTCGGCAGTCCGTCCATAATTGTATACCACCTACCCGTGGTTTTTTTTCTTTCTTCTTTATACATACATACTACTACATCTCTTTATCAACCAGTCTATATTAGCAGCAGACACAGTACAGTACGGTAGTTCATGGCTGTAGCTACCTCTGTGTCGGCACTCGGCAGTCCGTCCATAATTGTATACCACCTACCCGAGGTTTTTTTTTCTTTCTTCTTTATACATACATACTACTACATCTCTTTATCAACCAGTCTATATTAGCAGCAGACACAGTACAGTACGGTAGTCCACGGCTGTAGCTACCTCTGTGTCGGCACTCGGCAGTCCGTCCATAATTGTATACCACCTACCCGAGGTTTTTTTTTCTTTCTTCTTTATACATACATACTACTACATCTCTTTATCAACCAGTCTATATTAGCAGCAGACACAGTACAGTACGGTAGTTCACGGCTGTAGCTACCTCTGTGTCGGCACTCGGCAGTCCGTCCATAATTGTATACCACCTACCCGTGGTTTTTTTTTCTTTCTTCTTTATACATACATACTACTACATCTCTTTATCAACCAGTCTATATTAGCAGCAGACACAGTACAGTACGGTAGTCCACGACTGTAGCTACCTCTGTGTCGGCACTCGGCAGTCCGTCCATAATTGTATACTAGTATCCATCCATCTCCATTGTTTACCTGAGGTGCCTTTTAGTTGTGCCTATTAAAATATGGAGAACAAAAATGTTGAGGTTCCAAAATTAGGGAAAGATCAAGATCCACTTCCACCTCGTGCTGAAGCTGCTGCCACTAGTCATGGCCGAGACGATGAAATGCCAGCAACGTCGTCTGCCAAGGCCGATGCCCAATGTCATAGTACAGAGCATGTCAAATCCAAAACACCAAATAGTAAAAAAAGGACTCCAAAACCTAAAATAAAATTGTCGGAGGAGAAGCGTAAACTTGCCAATATGCCATTTACCACACGGAGTGGCAAGGAACGGCTGAGGCCCTGGCCTATGTTCATGGCTAGTGGTTCAGCTTCACATGAGGATGGAGGCACTCAGCCTCTCGCTAGAAAAATGAAAAGACTCAAGCTGGCAAAAACAGTAGCACCGCAAAGAACTGTGCGTTCTTCGAAATCCCAAATCCACAAGGAGAGTCCAATTGTGTCGGTTGCGATGCCTGACCTTCCCAACACTGGACGTGAAGAGCATGCGCCTTCCACCATTTGCACGCCCCCTGCAAGTGCTGGAAGGAGCACCCGCAGTCCAGTTCCTGATAGTCAGATTGAAGATGTCAGTGTTGAAGTACACCAGGATGAGGAGGATATGGGTGTTGCTGGCGCTGGGGAGGAAATTGACCAGGAGGATTCTGATGGTGAGGTGGTTTGTTTAAGTCAGGCACCCGGGGAGACACCTGTTGTCCGTGGGAGGAATATGGCCGTTGACATGCCTGGTGAAAATACCAAAAAAATCAGCTCTTCGGTGTGGAGGTATTTCAACAGAAATGCGGACAACAGGTGTCAAGCCGTGTGTTCCCTATGTCAAGCTGTAATAAGTAGGGGTAAGGACGTTAACCACCTCGGAACATCCTCCCTTATACGTCACCTGCAGCGCATTCATAATAAGTCAGTGACAAGTTCAAAAACTTTGGGTGACAGCGGAAGCAGTCCACTGACCAGTAAATCCCTTCCTCTTGTAACCAAGCTCACGCAAACCACCCCACCAACTCCCTCAGTGTCAATTTCCTCCTTCCCCAGGAATGCCAATAGTCCTGCAGGCCATGTCACTGGCAATTCTGACGATTCCTCTCCTGCCTGGGATTCCTCCGATGCATCCTTGCGTGTAACGCCTACTGCTGCTGGCGTTGCTGTTGTTGCTGCTGGGAGTCGATGGTCATCCCAGAGGGGAAGTCGTAAGACCACTTTTACTACTTCCACCAAGCAATTGACTGTCCAACAGTCCTTTGCGAGGAAGATGAAATATCACAGCAGTCATCCTACTGCAAAGCGGATAACTGAGGCCTTGGCATCCTGGGTGGTGAGAAATGTGGTTCCGGTATCCATCATTACTGCAGAGCCAACTAGAGACTTGTTGGAGGTACTGTGTCCCCGGTACCAAATACCATCTAGGTTCCATTTCTCTAGGCAGGCGATACCGAAAATGTACACAGACCTCAGAAAAAGAGTCACCAGTGTCCTAAAAAATGCAGCTGTACCCAATGTCCACTTAACCACGGACATGTGGACAAGTGGAGCAGGGCAGGGTCAGGACTATATGACTGTGACAGCCCACTGGGTAGATGTATGGACTCCCGCCGCAAGAACAGCAGCGGCGGCACCAGTAGCAGCATCTCGCAAACGCCAACTCTTTCCTAGGCAGGCTACGCTTTGTATCACCGCTTTCCAGAATACGCACACAGCTGAAAACCTCTTACGGCAACTGAGGAAGGTCATCGCGGAATGGCTTACCCCAATTGGACTCTCCTGTGGATTTGTGGCATCGGACAACGCCAGCAATATTGTGTGTGCATTAAATATGGGCAAATTCCAGCACGTCCCATGTTTTGCACATACCTTGAATTTGGTGGTGCAGAATTATTTAAAAAACGACAGGGGCGTGCAAGAGATGCTGTCGGTGGCCAGAAGATTTGCGGGACACTTTCGGCGTACAGGCACCACGTACAGAAGACTGGAGCACCACCAAAAACTACTGAACCTGCCCTGCCATCATCTGAAGCAAGAAGTGGTAACGAGGTGGAATTCAACCCTCTATATGCTTCAGAGGTTGGAGGAGCAGCAAAAGGCCATTCAAGCCTATACAATTGAGCACGATATAGGAGGTGGAATGCACCTGTCTCAAGCGCAGTGGAGAATGATTTCAACGTTGTGCAAGGTTCTGCTGCCCTTTGAACTTGCCACACGTGAAGTCAGTTCAGACACTGCCAGCCTGAGTCAGGTCATTCCCCTCATCAGGCTTTTGCAGAAGAAGCTGGAGACATTGAAGGAGGAGCTAACACGGAGCGATTCCGCTAGGCATGTGGGACTTGTGGATGGAGCCCTTAATTCGCTTAACAAGGATTCACGGGTGGTCAATCTGTTGAAATCAGAGCACTACATTTTGGCCACCATGCTCGATCCTAGATTTAAAGCCTACCTTGGATCTCTCTTTCCGGCAGACACAAGTCTGCTGGGGTTGAAAGACCTGCTGGTGAGAAAATTGTCAAGTCAAGCGGAACGCGACCTGTCAACATCTCCTCCTTCACATTCTCCCGCAACTGGGGGTGCGAGGAAAAGGCTCAGAATTCCGAGCCCACCCGCTGGCGGTGATGCAGGGCAGTCTGGAGCGACTGCTGATGCTGACATCTGGTCCGGACTGAAGGACCTGACAACGATTACGGACATGTCGTCTACTGTCACTGCATATGATTCTCTCACCATTGAAAGAATGGTGGAGGATTATATGAGTGACCGCATCCAAGTAGGCACGTCACACAGTCCATACTTATACTGGCAGGAAAAAGAGGCAATTTGGAGGCCCTTGCACAAACTGGCTTTATTCTACCTAAGTTGCCCTCCCACAAGTGTGTACTCCGAAACAGTGTTTAGTGCCGCCGCTCACCTTGTCAGCAATCGGCGTACGAGGTTACATCCAGAAAATGTGGAGAAGATGATGTTCATTAAAATGAATTATAATCAATTCCTCCGCGGAGACATTGACCAGCAGCAATTGCCTCCACAAAGTACACAGGGAGCTGAGATGGTGGATTCCAGTGGGGACGAATTGATAATCTGTGAGGAGGGGGATGTACACGGTGATATATCGGAGGATGATGATGAGGTGGACATCTTGCCTCTGTAGAGCCAGTTTGTGCAAGGAGAGATTAATTGCTTCTTTTTTGGGGGGGGTCCAAACCAACCCGTCATATCAGTCACAGTCGTGTGGCAGACCCTGTCACTGAAATGATGGGTTGGTTAAAGTGTGCATGTCCTGTTTTGTTTATACAACATAAGGGTGGGTGGGAGGGCCCAAGGACAATTCCATCTTGCACCTCTTTTTTCTTTTATTTTTCTTTGCGTCGTGCTGTTTGGGGAGGGTTTTTTGGAAGGGCCATCCTGCGTGACACTGCAGTGCCACTCCTAGATGGGCCCGGTGTTTGTGTCGGCCACTAGGGTCGCTAATCTTACTCACACAGCTACCTCATTGCGCCTCTTTTTTTCTTTGCGTCATGTGCTGTTTGGGGAGGGTTTTTTGGAAGGGACATCCTGCGTGACACTGCAGTGCCACTCCTAAATGGGCCCGGTGTTTGTGTCGGCCACTACGGTCGCTAATCTTACTCACACAGCTACCTCATTGCGCCTCTTTTTTTCTTTGCGTCATGTGCTGTTTGGGTAGGGTTTTTTGGAAGGGACATCCTACGTGACACTGCAGTGCCACTCCTAGATGGGCCCGGTGTTTGTGTCGGCCACTAGGGTCGCTAATCTTACTCACACAGCTACCTCATTGCGCCTCTTTTTTTCTTTGCGTCATGTGCTGTTTGGGGAGGGTTTTTTGGAAGGGACATCCTGCGTGACACTGCAGTGCCACTCCTAAATGGGCCCGGTGTTTGTGTCGGCCACTACGGTCGCTAATCTTACTCACACAGCTACCTCATTGCGCCTCTTTTTTTCTTTGCGTCATGTGCTGTTTGGGGAGGGTTTTTTGGAAGGGACATCCTGCGTGACACTGCAGTGCCACTCCTAAATGGGCCCGGTGTTTGTGTCGGCCACTACGGTCGCTAATCTTACTCACACAGCTACCTCATTGCGCCTCTTTTTTTCTTTGCGTCATGTGCTGTTTGGGGAGGGTTTTTTGGAAGGGACATCCTGCGTGACACTGCAGTGCCACTCCTAAATGGGCCCGGTGTTTGTGTCGGCCACTACGGTCGCTAATCTTACTCACACAGCTACCTCATTGCGCCTCTTTTTTTCTTTGCGTCATGTGCTGTTTGGGGAGGGTTTTTTGGAAGGGACATCCTACGTGACACTGCAGTGCCACTCCTAGATGGGCCCGGTGTTTGTGTCGGCCACTAGGGTCGCTAATCTTACTCACACAGCTACCTCATTGCGCCTCTTTTTTTCTTTGCGTCATGTGCTGTTTGGGGAGGGTTTTTTGGAAGGGACATCCTGCGTGACACTGCAGTGCCACTCCTAAATGGGCCCGGTGTTTGTGTCGGCCACTACGGTCGCTAATCTTACTCACACAGCTACCTCATTGCGCCTCTTTTTTTCTTTGCGTCATGTGCTGTTTGGGGAGGGTTTTTTGGAAGGGACATCCTACGTGACACTGCAGTGCCACTCCTAGATGGGCCCGGTGTTTGTGTCGGCCACTAGGGTCGCTAATCTTACTCACACAGCTACCTCATTGCGCCTCTTTTTTTCTTTGCGTCATGTGCTGTTTGGGGAGGGTTTTTTGGAAGGGACATCCTGCGTGACACTGCAGTGCCACTCCTAAATGGGCCCGGTGTTTGTGTCGGCCACTACGGTCGCTAATCTTACTCACACAGCTACCTCATTGCGCCTCTTTTTTTCTTTGCGTCATGTGCTGTTTGGGGAGGGTTTTTTGGAAGGGACATCCTGCGTGACACTGCAGTGCCACTCCTAAATGGGCCCGGTGTTTGTGTCGGCCACTAGGGTCGCTTATCTTACTCACACAGTCAGCTACCTCATTGCGCCTCTTTTTTTCTTTGCGTCATGTACTGTTTGGGGAGTGTTTTTTGGAAGGGCCATCCTGCGTGACACTGCAGTGCCACTCCTAGATGGGCCCGGTGTTTGTGTCGGCCACTAGGGTCGCTAATCTTACTCACACAGCTACCTCATTGCGCCTCTTTTTTTCTTTGCGTCATGTGCTGTTTGGGGAGGGTTTTTTGGAAGGGACATCCTGCGTGACACTGCAGTGCCACTCCTAGATGGGCCAGGTGTTTGTGTCGGCCACTAGGGTCGCTTAGCTTAGTCATCCAGCGACCTCGGTGCAAATTTTAGGACTAAAAATAATATTGTGAGGTGTGAGGTATTCAGAATAGACTGAAAATGAGTGGAAATTATGGTTTTTGAGGTTAATAATAATATGGGATCAAAATGACCCCCAAATTCTATGATTTAAGCTGTTTTTTAGGGTTTTTTGAAAAAAACACCCGAATCCAAAACACACCCGAATCCGACAAAAAAAATTCGGTGAGGTTTTGCCAAAACGCGGTCGAACCCAAAACACGGCCGCGGAACCGAACCCAAAACCAAAACACAAAACCCGAAAAATTTCAGGCGCTCATCACTAGTTACAGTGTAAGTGGTTGTTTTCTAGTGAAAACACTGTTGTGTAGCAATTCGTATGCAGATACAGGCGCGGTCACACACAGAATATAGCCATGCCACATATAATTTTACTCAGCATAAGCTGCTTAAGCGTCCTAGGCCCTCATTCCGAGTTGTTCGCTCGCAAGCTGCTTTTAGCAGCATTGCACACGCTAAGCCACCGCCTACTGGGAGTGAATCTTAGCTTATCAAAATTGCGAACGAAAGATTAGCAGAATTGCGAATAGACACTTCTTAGCAGTTTCTGAGTAGCTCCAGACTTACTCGGCATCTGCGATCAGTTCAGTGCTTGTCGTTCCTGGTTTGACGTCACAAACACACCCAGCGTTCGCCCAGACACTCCTCCGTTTCTCCAGCCACTCCTGCGTTTTTCCCAGAAACGGTAGCGTTTTTTCCCACACGCCCATAAAACGGCCAGTTTCCGCCCAGAAACACCTACTTCCTGTCAATCACATTACGATCACCAGAACGAAGAAAAAACCGTGAGTAAAATACCTAACTGCATAGCAAATTTACTTGGCGCAGTCGCAGTGCGGACATTGCGCATGCGCACTAAGCGGAAAATCGCTGCGATGCGAAGAAATTTACCGAGCGAACAACTCGGAATGACCACCCTAGTCACATAGCGATGCAAATAAGATGCATTTTAATGGAAAAACCACACATAAAGACGCTCAGCACTACCGAGTCACGCCACAGCATGGGCAGGGAGGCTAGATGTAATGTAAGTAGTGATGAGCGGGTTCAGTTTCTCGGAAACCGAACCCCCCCGAACTTCAGCCTTTTTACACGGGTCCGAGCCGTGCTCGGATTCTCCCGTGTGGCTCGGGTAAACCGAGCGCGCCCGAACGTCATCATCCCGCTGTCAGATTGTCGCGAGACTCGGATTCTATATAAGCAGCCGCACGTCGCCGCCATTTCACACGTGCATTGAGATTGATAGGGAGAGGACGTGGCTGGCGTCCTCTCCGTTATAGTAGAAAAGACTGAGTGACTTAGTTATAATTGTGGGGAGGATTGGGGATGGGGAGCAGCTGTTAGGGAGTACAGTGCAGGGTTTTGATTATAATACCACCAGTGAGTTTAATCCGTTGTTTCTCTGCCTGAAAAAAACGCTCCACCATATCTGTGCTCACTCAGTGTGCTGCACTGCTGCATGATATATCTGTGCTGAGTGCACTGCTCACACTGCCTAATAGTGGGGACTGGGGAGCAGTTATAGCAGGAGTACAGTGCACAGTTTTGCTGACAGTGACCACCAGTCCAGTATACATTTGTCTGCCTGAAAAACACTCCTGTGGTGGCTTTTTTTTTTTCTTCATACTAGTTTAGCAGTCTGCTGACAGTGTCCACCAGGTCCGTTATTATTATACAGTATATTATATATATATAGCAGTACGGTAGGCCACGGCTGTACCTACCTCTGTGTCGTCAATCGTCGTCCATAAGTAATATAATACTATACTATCCATCCATCTACATTGTATACCTGTGGTGGCTTTTTTTTTCTTCATACTAGTTTAGCAGTCTGCTGACAGTGTCCACCAGGTCCGTTATTATTATACAGTATATTATATATATATAGCAGTACGGTAGGCCACGGCTGTACCTACCTCTGTGTCGTCACTCGTCGTCCATAAGTAATATAATACTATACTATCCATCGATCTACATTGTATACCTGTGGTGGCTTTTAGTTGTGCGCATTAAAATATGGAGAACAAAAATGTGGAGGTTAAAAAAATAGGGAAAGATCAAGATCCACTTCCACCTCGTGCTGAAGCCGCTGCAGCATGTGTACGTGCGGTCGGACGACACACACACAGCGACGCCCCAATATATCGTTAGATATATTGGCCATCGGCTGTGCTGCGCAGCCGACGAGATACGTCTGTGAATGACGGAGTTCACAGACGTATCGGCCGTACACGCTGGCCGAGGTTCCCGCGATATATCGGCCGTTCAAGAGAACGGCCGATATATCGACCAGTGTGTATGGGCCTTTATTCACATTGCTATGTGAATAGGACACACAAGCAGACTCTGCTGATTAAAATGATATGCAGCATGCCTATATTGTGTGTGTGACTGCAGCTGTATCTGCATTGGAATACTACGTTACAGTGTAAGTGGTTGTTTTCTAGTGAAATCACTGTTGTGTAGCAATTCGTATGCAGATACAGGCGCGGTCACACACAGAATATAGCCATGCCACATATAATTTTACTCAGCATAGGCTGCTTAAGCGTCCTAGGCCCTCATTCCGAGTTGTTCGCTCGCAAGCTGCTTTTAGCAGCATTGCACACGCTAAGCCGCCGCCTACTGGGAGTGAATCTTAGCTTATCAAAATTGCGAACGAAAGATTAGCAGAATTGCGAATAGACACTTCTTAGCAGTTTCTGAGTAGCTCCTGACTTACTCGGCATCTGCGATCAGTTCAGTGCTTGTCGTTCCTGGTTTGACGTCACAAACACACCCAGCGTTCGCCCAGACACTCCTCCGTTTCTCCAGCCACTCCTGCGTTTTTCCCAGAAACGGTAGCGTTTTTTCCCACACGCCCATAAAACGGCCAGTTTCCGCCCAGAAACACCCACTTCCTGTCAATCACATTACGATCACCAGAACGAAGAAAAAACCGTGAGTAAAATACCTAACTGCATAGCAAATTTACTTGGCGCAGTCGCAGTGCGGACATTGCGCATGCGCACTAAGCGGAAAATCGCTGCGATGCGAAGAAATTTACCGAGCGAACAACTCGGAATGACCACCCTAGTCACATAGCGATGCAAATAAGATGCATTTTAATGGAAAAACCACACATAAAGACGCTCAGCACTACCGAGTCACGCCACAGCATGGGCAGGGAGGCTAGATGTAATGTAAGTAGTGATGAGCGGGTTCGGTTTCTCGGAAACCGAACCCCCCCGAACTTCAGCCTTTTTACACGGGTCCGAGCCGTGCTCGGATTCTCCCGTGTGGCTCGGGTAAACCGAGCGTGCCCGAACGTCATCATCCCGCTGTCGGATTCTCGCGAGACTCGGATTCTATATAAGCAGCCGCACGTCGCCGCCATTTCACACGTGCATTGAGATTGATAGGGAGAGGACGTGGCTGGCGTCCTCTCCGTTATAGTAGAAAAGACTGAGTGACTTAGTTATAATTGTGGGGAGGATTGGGGATGGGGAGCAGCTGTTAGGGAGTACAGTGCAGGGTTTTGATTATAATACCACCAGTGAGTTTAATCCGTTGTTTCTCTGCCTGAAAAAAACGCTCCACCATATCTGTGCTCACTCAGTGTGCTGCACTGCTGCATGATATATCTGTGCTGAGTGCACTGCTCACACTGCCTAATTGTGGGGACTGGGGAGCAGTTATTGCAGGAGTACAGTGCACAGTTTTGCTGACAGTGACCACCAGTCCAGTATACATTTGTCTGCCTGAAAAACACTCCTGTGGTGGCTTTTTTTCCCTTCATACTAGTTTAGCAGTCTGCTGACAGTGTCCACCAGGTCCGTTATTATTATACAGTATATTATATATATATAGCAGTATGGTAGGCCACGGCTGTACCCACCTCTGTGTCGTCAGTCGTTGTCCATAAGTAATATAATACTATACTATCCATCCATCTACATTGTATACCTGTGGTGGCTTTTTTTTCTTCATACTAGTTTAGCAGTCTGCTGACAGTGTCCACCAGGTCCGTTATTATTATACAGTATATTATATATATATATATATAGCAGTACGGTAGGCCACGGCTGTACCTACCTCTGTGTCGTCACTCGTCGTCCATAAGTAATATAATACTATACTATCCATCCATCTACATTGTATACCTGTGGTGGCTTTTAGTTGTGCGCATTAAGATATGGAGAACAAAAATGTGGAGGTTAAAAAAATAGGGAAAGATCAAGATCCACTTCCACCTCGTGCTGAAGCTGCTGCCACTAGTCATGGCCGAGACGATGAAATGCCATCAACGTCGTCTGCCAAGGCCGATGCCCAATGTCATAGTACAGAGCATGTAAAATCCAAAACACAAAAGATCAGTAAAAAAATAACTCAAAAATCAAAATTAAAAGCGTCTGAGGAGAAGCGTAAACTTGCCAATATGCCATTTACGACACAGAGTGGCAAGGAACGGCTGAGGCCCTGGCCTATGTTCATGGCTAGTGGTTCAGCTTCACATGAGGATGGAAGCACTCAGCCTCTCGCTAGAAAAATTAAAAGACTTAAGCTGGCAAAAGCACAGCAAAGAACTGTGCGTTCTTCGAAATCACAAATCCCCAAGGAGAGTCCAATTGTGTCGGTTGCGATGCCTGACCTTCCCAACACTGGACGGGAAGAGCTTGCCCCCTGCAAGTGCTGGAAGGAGCACCCGCAGTCCAGTTCCTGATAGTCAAATTGAAGATGTCAGTGTTGAAGTACACCAGGATGAGGATATGGGTGTTGCTGGCGCTGGGGAGGAAATTGACAAGGAGGATTCTGATGGTGAGGTGGTTTGTTTAAGTCAGGCACCCGGGGAGACACCTGTTGTCCGTGGGACGAATATGGCCATTGAAATGCCTGGTCAAAATACAAAAAAAATCAGCTCTTCGGTGTGGAATTATTTCAACACAAATGCGGACAACAGATGTCAAGCCGTGTGTTGCCTTTGTCAAGCTGTAATAAGTAGGGGTAAGGACGTTAACCACCTCAGAACATCCTCCCTTATACGTCACCTGCAGCGCATTCATCATAAGTCAGTGACAAGTTCAAAAACTTTGGGCGACAGCGGAAGCAGTCCACTGACCAGTAAATCCCTTCCTCTTGTAACCAAGCTCCCGCAAACCACATCACCAACTCCCTCAGCGTCAATTTCCTCCTTACCCAGGAATGCCAATAGTCCTGCAGGCCATGTCACTGGCAAGTGTGACGAGTCCTCTCCTGCCTGGGATTCCTCCGATGCATCCTTGAGTGTAACGCCTACTGCTGCTGGCGCTGCTGTTGTTGCTGCTGGGAGTCGATTGTCATCCCAGAGGGGAAGTCGGAAGACCACTTGTACTACTTCCAGTAAGCAATTGACTGTCCAACAGTCCTTTGCGAGGAAGATGAAATATCACAGCAGTCATCCTGCTGCAAAGCGGATAACTGAGGCCTTGGCAGCCTGGGCGGTGAGAAACGTGGTTCCGGTATCCATCATTACTTCAGAGCCAACTATAGACTTGATTGAGGTACTGTGTCCCCGGTACCACATACCATCTAGGTTCCATTTCTCTAGGCAGGCGATACCGAAAATGTACACAGACCTCAGAAAAAGAGTCACCAGTGTCCTAAAAAATGCAGTTGTACCCAATGTCCACTTAACCACGGACATGTGGACAAGTGGAGCAGGGCAGACTCAGGACTACATGACTGTGACAGCCCACTGGGTAGATGTATTGCCTCCCACTGCAAGAACAGCAGCGGCGGCACCAGTAGCAGCATCTCGCAAACGCCAACTCGTTCCTAGGCAGGCTACGCTTTGTATCACCGCTTTCCAGAATACGCACACAGCTGAAAACCTCTTACGGCAACTGAGGAAGATCATCGCAGAATGGCTTACCCCAATTGGACTCTCCGGGGGATTTGTGGCATCGGAAAACGCCAGCAATATTGTGCGTGCAATACATCTGGGCAAATTCCAGCACGTCCCATGTTTTGCACATACCTTGAATTTGGTGGTGCAGAATTATTTAAAAAACGACAGGGGCGTGCAAGAGATGCTGTCGGTGGCCAGAAGAATTGCGGGCCACTTTCAGCGTACAGGCACCGCGTACAGAAGACTGGAGCACTACCAAAAACGCCTGAACCTGCCCTGCCATCATCTGAAGCAAGAGGTGGTAACGAGGTGGAATTCAACCCTCTATATGCTTCAGAGGATGGAGGAGCAGCAAAAGGCCATTCAAGCCTATACATCTGCCCATGATATAGGCAAAGGAGGTGGAATGCACCTGTCTCAAGCGCAGTGGAGAATGATTTCAATGTTGTGCAAGGTTCTGCAACCTTTTGAACTTGCCACACGTGAAGTCAGTTCAGACACTGCCAGCCTGAGTCAGGTCATTCCCCTCATCAGGCTTTTGCAGAAGAAGCTGGAGACATTGAAGGAGGAGCTAAAACAGAGCGATTCCGCTAGGCATGTGGGACTTGTGGATGGAGCCCTTAATTCGCTTAACCAGGATTCACGGGTGGTCAATCTGTTGAAATCAGAGCACTACATTTTGGCCACCGTGCTCGATCCTAGATTTAAAACCTACGTTGTATCTCTCTTTCCGGCAGACACAAGTCTGCAGGGTTTCAAAGACCTGCTGGTGAGAAAATTGTCAAGTCAAGCGGAACGTGACCCGTCAACAGCTCCTCCTTCACATTCTCCCGCAACTGGGGGTGCGAGGAAAAGGCTACGAATTCCGAGCCCACCCGCTGGCGGTGATGCAGGGCAGTCTGGAGCGAGTGCTGACATCTGGTCCGGACTGAAGGACCTGCCAACGATTACTGACATGTCGTCTACTGTCACTGCATATGATTCTCTCACCATTGAAAGAATGGTGGAGGATTATATGAGTGACCGCATCCAAGTAGGCATGTCAGACAGTCCGTACGTATACTGGCAGGAAAAAGAGGCAATTTGGAGGCCCTTGCAGAAACTGGCTTTATTCTACCTAAGTTGCCCTCCCTCCAGTGTGTACTCTAAAAGAGTGTTTAGTGCCGCCGCTCACCTTGTCAGCAATCGGCGTACGAGGTTACTTCCAGAAAATGTGGAGAAGATGATGTTCATTAAAATGAATTATAATCAATTCCTCCGTGGAGACATTCACCAGCAGCAATTGCCTCCAGAAAGTACACGGGGACCTGAGATGGTGGATTCCAGTGGGGACGAATTGATAATCTGTGAGGAGGGGGCAGTACACAGTGAAAGGGGTGATGAATCGGACGATGATGATGAGGTGGACATCTTGCCTCTGTAGAGCCAGTTTGTGCAAGGAGAGATTGATTGCTTCTTTTTTGGTGGGGGCCCAAACCAACCAGTCATTTCAGTCACAGTCATGTGGCAGACCCTGTCGCTGAAATGATGGGTTTGTTAAAGTGTGCATGTCCTGTTTATACAACATAAGGGTGGGTGGGAGGGGTGGGTGGGAGGGCCCAAGGACATTCCATCTTGCACCTCTTTTTTCTTTCATTTTTCTTTGCGTCATGTGCTGTTTGGGGAGTATTTTTTTGAAGGGTCATGTGCTGTTTGGGGAGTATTTTTTTGAAGGGCCATCCTGCGTGACACTGCAGTGCCACTCCTAGATGGGCCAGGTGTTTTTGTCGGCCACTAGGGTCGCTTAGCTTAGTCACACAGCTACCTCATTGCGCCTCTTTTTTTCTTTGCATCATGTGCTGTTTGGGGAGTATTTTTTTGAAGGGCCATCCTGCGTGACACTGCAGTGCCACTCCTAGATGGGCCAGGTGTTTGTGTCGGCCACTAGGGTCGCTTAGCTTAGTCACACAGCTACCTCATTGCGCCTCTTTTTTTCTTTGCATCATGTGCTGTTTGGGGAGTATTTTTTTGAAGGGCCATCCTGTCTGACACTGCAGTGCCACTCCTAGATGGGCCCGGTGTTTGTGTCGGCCACTTGGGTCGCTGAGCTTAGTCACACAGCTACCTCATTGCACCTCTTTTTTTCTTTGCGTCATGTGCTGTTTGGGGAGTATTTTTTTGAAGGGCCATCCTGCGTGACACTGCAGTGCCACTCCTAGATGGGCCAGGTGTTTGTGTCGGCCACTAGGGTCACTTAGCTTAGTCACACAGCTACCTCATTGCGCCTCTTTTTTTATTTGCATCATGTGCTGTTTGGGGAGTATTTTTTTGAAGGGCCATCCTGCGTGACACTGCAGTGCCACTCCTAGATGGGCCAGGTGTTTGTGTCGGCCACTAGGGTCGCTTAGCTTAGTCACACAGCTACCTCATTGCGCCTCTTTTTTTCTTTGCGTCATGTGCTGTTTGGGGAGTATTTTTTTCAAGTGCCATCCTGCCTGACACTGCAGTGCCACTCCTAGATGCGCCAGGTGTTTGTGTCGGCCACTTGTGTCGCTTAGCTTAGCCATCCAGCGACCTCGTGCAAATTTTAGGACTAAAAATAATATTGTGAGGTGTGAGGTGTTCAGAATAGACTGGAAATGAGTGTAAATTATGGTTATTGAGGTTAATAATACTATGGGATCAAAATGACCCCCAAATTCTATGATTTAAGCTGTTTTTTAGGGTTTTTAAAAAAAAAACACCCGAATCCAAAACACACCCGAAGCCGACAAAAAAAAATTCGGTGAGGTTTTGCCAAAACGCGTTCAAACCCAAAACACGGCCGCGGAACCGAACCCAAAACCAAAACACAAAACCCGAAAAATTTCCGGTGCACATCACTAAATGTAAGTAGACACATCTGTAACAAGGAGCTTTCAGGCTTAACGCATCACCTTTTCACTACCTTTTTCCTTCTTCTGTCCTCTGGCATTTTTATTCTTATCACCAGGTCTGTTTTCTTCTGTAGCATCTCTTTTTCTTTTTTGTAATCTTTGGGAGCTCTTCTCTGACACTCACCACTGTAGAACTTCCTGTGTGCCACTTATGCTGGTTAGGATCCTGCCCTGCAGACAGCCATACTGCTATGTCAGTCTCTGTCCACTCCTCTCTTTGGCCCTCATTCCGAGTTGTTCACTCGCTGCCGTTTTTCGCAGCGTAGCGATCAGGCTAAAAATCGGCATTTGTGCGCATGCGCATGGTACGCAGCGCGCATGCGCTAAGTACTTTCACACAAAACTATGCAGTTTTACACAAGGCCAAGCAACGTTTTTCCATCGCTCGAGTGATCGTAGTGTGATTGACAGGAAGTGGGTGTTTCTGGGCGGAAACTGACCGTTTTCCGGGAGTGTGCAAAAAAACGCAGGCGTGCCAGCTAAAAACGCAGGAGTGGCTGGAGAAACGGGGGAGTGGCTTGCCGAACGCAGGGCGTGTTTGTGACGTCAAACCAGGAACTAAACAGACTGCAGTCATCGCAAGCTAGGAGTAAGTATCGAGCCACTCTGAAACTGCATGAAATTTTTTAGTAGCAGAACTGCTAACTTTTCGTTCGCACTTCTGCTAAGCTAAGATACACTCCCAGAGGGCGGCAGCCTAGCGTGTGCACTGCTGCTAAAAGCACTAGCGAGCGATCAACTCGGAATGAGGGCCATTGTGCCATTCTCTACACCCTTCGCCTGTCTTCCCGTCTAGTAGGCCATACTATCTTCCCTAACACTATATATGGCAGTCCATTTCATCCTCTCTCCCCTCCCATTTCTATGCAGTTCTCTACCTATTTCTCCTGTCTATTCCATCCTTATCACCTCCCCACTATATCCTCTCTCTCCTTTACCCCAAATCAATCTTCATACAGATGCCAGTCTCCTTTTATTATTGTTTATGAGACTTCAACCTGTGGACATGGGCCCTCATTCCGAGTTGTTCGCTCGCAAGCTGCTTTTAGCAGCATTGCACACGCTAAGCCGCCGCCTACTGGGAGTGAATCTTAGCTTATCAAAATTGCGAACGAAAGATTAGCAGAATTGCGAATAGACACTTCTTAGCAGTTTCTGAGTAGCTCCACACTTACTCGGCATCTGCGATCAGTTCAGTGCTTGTCGTTCCTGGTTTGACGTCACAAACACACCCAGCGTTCGCCCAGACACTCCTCCGTTTCTCCAGCCACTCCCGCGTTTTTCCCAGAAACGGTAGCATTTTTTCGCACACACCCATAAAACGGCCTGTTTCCGCCCAGAAACACCCACTTCCTGTCAATCACATTACGATCACCAGAACGAAGAAAAAAACCTCGTAATGCCGTGAGTAAAATACCTAACTGCATAGCAAATTTACTTGGCGCAGTCGCACTGCGGACATTGCGCATGCGCATTAGCGACTAATCGCTCCGTTGTGAGAAAAAAATACAGAGCGATTAACTCGGAATGACCACCATGGAATGCAGACACTGGGCCTTTGATGGCATATGAGACACATAGAAAGAATTTTGGGAAACCTGTACAAGGACTGAATTTCAAGCTTCTGGGGGGTAACTCCAAGTTGATCGCAGCAGGAAATTTTTTAGCAGTTGGGCAAAACCATGTGCACTGCAGGGGGGACAGATATAACATGTGCAGAAAGAGTTAGATTTGGGTGGGTTATTTTGTTTCTGTGCAGGGTAAATACTGGCTGCTTTATTTTTACACTGCAATTTAGATTGCATATTGAACACACCCCACCCAAATCTAACTCTCTCTGCACATGTTACATCTGCCTCCCCTGCAGTGCACATGGTTTTGCCCAACTGCTAAAAAATTTCCTGCTGCTATCAACTTGGAATTACCCCCTTGGTGCTTTATCGGACATATTTATATTTGTCAATCTAAAAACCCATGCTAATGAGGTTTTTAGACATTACCTATCATGGATTCCTCAATAACTATTTTGCATGTACTGTACTAAGTGGGAAATTAGTATTGAGTTTACATAGAAACATTGAGGTTTATTTACTAAGCTCCTGATTTTGACCGATTTTGTGTTTTTTTCTTCAAAGTGTCATCTCAGGAATTTACTAGAGATGAGCGGGTTCGGTTTCTCTGAAACCGAACCCGCACGAACTTCATGTTTTTTTTACGGGTCCGAGCAGACTCGGATCCTCCCGCCTTGCTCGGTTAACCCGAGCGCGCCCGAACGTCATCATGACGCTGTCGGATTCTCGCGAGACTCGGATTCTATATAAGGAGCCGCGCGTCGCCGCCATTTTCACACGTGCATTGAGATTGATAGGGAGAGGACGTGGCTGGCGTCCTCTCCATTAGAAATTAGATTAGAAGAGAGAGAGAGATTGTGCAGAGTCAGACAGAGTTTACCACAGTGACCAGTGCAGTTGTTGTTAGTTAACTTTTATTTATTTTAATATAATATATCCGTTCTCTGCTATATCCGTTCTCTGCCTGAAAAAAAAGATACACAGCAGCAGCCAGTCACACAGTGTGACTCAGTCTGTGTGCACTCAGCTCAGCCCAGTGTGCTGCACATCAATGTATAAAAGGCAAAGCTTATAATAATTGTGGGGGAGACTGGGGAGCACTGCAGGTTGTTATAGCAGGAGCCCCCAGGAGTACATAATATTATATTAATTTAAAATTAAACAGTGCACACTTTTGCTGCAGGAGTGCCACTGCCAGTGTGACTAGTGGTGACCAGTGCCTGACCACCAGTATAGTAGTATATTGTTGTATGTATTGTATACTATCTCTTTATCAACCAGTCTATATTAGCAGCAGACACAGTACAGTGCGGTAGTTCACGGCTGTGGCTACCTCTGTGTCGGCAGTCGGAACTCGGCAGGCAGTCCGTCCATCCATAATTGTATTACAATATATACCACCTAACCGTGGTATTTTTTTTTCTTTCTTTATACCGTCGTCATAGTGTCATACTAGTTGTTACGAGTATACTACTATCTCTTTATCAACCAGTGTACAGTGCGGTAGTTCACGGCTGTGGCTACCTCTGTGTCGGCAGTCGGCAGGCAGTCCGTCCATCCATAATTGTATTATTATTATAATATATACCACCTAACCGTGGTTTTTTTTTCATTCTTTATACCGTCATAGTGTCATACTAGTTGTTACGAGTATACTACTATCTCTTTATCAACCAGTGTACAGTGCGGTAGTTCACGGCTGTGGCTACCTCTGTGTCGGCACTCGGCAGGCAGTCCGTCCATCCATAATTGTATTATTATTATAATATATACCACCTAACCGTGGTTTTTTTTTCATTCTTTATACCGTCGTCATAGTGTCATACTAGTTGTTACGAGTATACTACTATCTCTTTATCAACCAGTGTACAGTGCGGTAGTTCACGGCTGTGGCTACCTCTGTGTCGGCAGTCGGCAGGCAGTCCGTCCATCCATAATTGTATTATTATTATAATATATACCACCTAACCGTGGTTTTTTTTCCATTCTTTATACCGTCGTCATAGTGTCATACTAGTTGTTACGAGTATACTACTATCTCTTTATCAACCAGTGTACAGTGCGGTAGTTCACGGCTGTGGCTACCTCTGTGTCGGCACTCGGCAGGCAGTCCGTCCATCCATAATTGTATTATTATTATAATATATACCACCTAACTGTGGTATTTTTTTTTCTTTCTTTATACCGTCGTCATAGTGTCATACTAGTTGTTACGAGTATACTACTATCTCTTTATCAACCAGTGTACAGTGCGGTAGTTCACGGCTGTGGCTACCTCTGTGTCGGCAGTCGGCAGGCAGTCCGTCCATCCATAATTGTATTATTATTATAATATATACCACCTAACTGTGGTATTTTTTTTTCTTTCTTTATACCGTCGTCATAGTGTCATACTAGTTGTTACGAGTATACTACTATCTCTTTATCAACCAGTGTACAGTGCGGTAGTTCACGGCTGTGGCTACCTCTGTGTCGGCAGTCGGCAGGCAGTCCGTCCATCCATAATTGTATTATTATTATAATATATACCACCTAACCGTGGTTTTTTTTTTCATTCTTTATACCGTCGTCATAGTGTCATACTAGTTGTTACGAGTATACTACTATCTCTTTATCAACCAGTGTACAGTGCGGTAGTTCACGGCTGTGGCTACCTCTGTGTCGGCAGTCGGCAGGCAGTCCGTCCATCCATAATTGTATTATTATTATAATATATACCACCTAACTGTGGTATTTTTTTTTCTTTCTTTATACCGTCGTCATAGTGTCATACTAGTTGTTACGAGTATACTACTATCTCTTTATCAACCAGTGTACAGTGCGGTAGTTCACGGCTGTGGCTACCTCTGTGTCGGCAGTCGGCAGGCAGTCCGTCCATCCATAATTGTATTATTATTATAATATATACCACCTAACCGTGGTATTTTTTTTTCTTTCTTTATACCGTCGTCATAGTGTCATACTAGTTGTTACGAGTATACTACTATCTCTTTATCAACCAGTGTACAGTGCGGTAGTTCACGGCTGTGGCTACCTCTGTGTCGGCACTCGGCAGGCAGTCCGTCCATCCATAATTGTATTATTATTATAATATATACCACCTAACCGTGGTTTTTTTTTCATTCTTTATACCGTCGTCATAGTGTCATACTAGTTGTTACGAGTATACTACTATCTCTTTATCAACCAGTGTACAGTGCGGTAGTTCACGGCTGTGGCTACCTCTGTGTCGGCAGTCGGCAGGCAGTCCGTCCATCCATAATTGTATTATTATTATAATATATACCACCTAACTGTGGTATTTTTTTTTCTTTCTTTATACCGTCGTCATAGTGTCATACTAGTTGTTACGAGTATACTACTATCTCTTTATCAACCAGTGTACAGTGCGGTAGTTCACGGCTGTGGCTACCTCTGTGTCGGCAGTCGGCAGGCAGTCCGTCCATCCATAATTGTATTATTATTATAATATATACCACCTAACCGTGGTTTTTTTATACCACCTAACCGTGGCAGTCCGTCCATAATTGTATACTAGTATCCAATCCATCCATCTCCATTGTTTACCTGAGGTGCCTTTTAGTTCTGCCTATAAAATATGGAGAACAAAAAAGTTGAGGTTCCAAAATTAGGGAAAGATCAAGATCCACTTCCACCTCGTGCTGAAGCTGCTGCCACTAGTCATGGCCGAGACGATGAAATGCCAGCAACGTCGTCTGCCAAGGCCGATGCCCAATGTCATAGTACAGAGCATGTCAAATCCAAAACACCAAATATCAGAAAAAAAAGGACTCCAAAACCTAAAATAAAATTGTCGGAGGAGAAGCGTAAACTTGCCAATATGCCATTTACCACACGGAGTGGCAAGGAACGGCTGAGGCCCTGGCCTATGTTCATGGCTAGTGGTTCAGCTTCACATGAGGATGGAAGCACTCAGCCTCTCGCTAGAAAACTGAAAAGACTCAAGCTGGCAAAAGCACCGCAAAGAACTGTGCGTTCTTTGAAATCCCAAATCCACAAGGAGAGTCCAATTGTGTCGTTTGCGATGCCTGACCTTCCCAACACTGGACGTGAAGAGCATGCGCCTTCCACTATTTGCATGCCCCCTGCAAGTGCTGGAAGGAGCACCCGCAGTCCAGTTCCTGATAGTCAGATTGAAGATGTCAGTGTTGAAGTACACCAGGATGAGGAGGATATGGGTGTTGCTGGCGCTGGGGAGGAAATTGACCAGGAGGATTCTGATGGTGAGGTGGTTTGTTTAAGTCAGGCACCCGGGGAGACACCTGTTGTCCGTGGGAGGAATATGGCCGTTGACATGCCAGGTGAAAATACCAAAAAAATCAGCTCTTCGGTGTGGAGGTATTTCACCAGAAATGCGGACAACAGGTGTCAAGCCGTGTGTTCCCTTTGTCAAGCTGTAATAAGTAGGGGTAAGGACGTTAACCACCTCGGAACATCCTCCCTTATACGTCACCTGCAGCGCATTCATAATAAGTCAGTGACAAGTTCAAAAACTTTGGGTGACAGCGGAAGCAGTCCACTGACCAGTAAATCCCTTCCTCTTGTAACCAAGCTCACGCAAACCACCCCACCAACTCCCTCAGTGTCAATTTCCTCCTTCCCCAGGAATGCCAATAGTCCTGCAGGCCATGTCACTGGCAAGTCTGACGAGTCCTCTCCTGCCTGTGATTCCTCCGATGCATCCTTGCGTGTAACGCCTACTGCTGCTGGCGCTGCTGTTGTTGCCGCTGGGAGTCGATGGTCATCCCAGAGGGGAAGTCGTAAGCCCACTTGTACTACTTCCAGTAAGCAATTGACTGTTCAACAGTCCTTTGCGAGGAAGATGAAATATCACAGCAGTCATCCTACTGCAAAGCGGATAACTGAGTCCTTGACAACTATGTTGGTGTTAGACGTGCGTCCGGTATCCGCCGTTAGTTCACAGGGAACTAGACAATTTATTGAGGCAGTGTGCCCCCGTTACCAAATACCATCTAGGTTCCACTTCTCTAGGCAGGCGATACCGAGAATGTACACGGACGTCAGAAAAAGACTCACCAGTGTCCTAAAAAATGCAGTTGTACCCAATGTCCACTTAACCACGGACATGTGGACAAGTGGAGCAGGGCAGGGTCAGGACTATATGACTGTGACAGCCCACTGGGTAGATGTATGGACTCCCGCCGCAAGAACAGCAGCGGCGGCACCAGTAGCAGCATCTCGCAAACTCCAACTCTTTCCTAGGCAGGCTACGCTTTGTATCACCGCTTTCCAGAATACGCACACAGCTGAAAACCTCTTACGGCAACTGAGGAAGATCATCGCGGAATGGCTTACCCCAATTGGACTCTCCTGTGGATTTGTGGCATCGGACAACGCCAGCAATATTGTGTGTGCATTAAATATGGGCAAATTCCAGCACGTCCCATGTTTTGCACATACCTTGAATTTGGTGGTGCAGAATTTTTTAAAAAACGACAGGGGCGTGCAAGAGATGCTGTCGGTGGCCAGAAAAATTGCGGGACACTTTCGGCGTACAGGCACCACGTACAGAAGACTGGAGCACCACCAAAAACTACTGAACCTGCCCTGCCATCATCTGAAGCAAGAAGTGGTAACGAGGTGGAATTCAACCCTCTATATGCTTCAGAGGTTGGAGGAGCAGCAAAAGGCCATTCAAGCCTATACAATTGAGCACGATATAGGAGATGGAATGCACCTGTCTCAAGTGCAGTGGAGAATGATTTCAACGTTGTGCAAGGTTCTGATGCCCTTTGAACTTGCCACACGTGAAGTCAGTTCAGACACTGCCAGCCTGAGTCAGGTCATTCCCCTCATCAGGCTTTTGCAGAAGAAGCTGGAGGCATTGAAGAAGGAGCTAACACGGAGCGATTCCGCTAGGCATGTGGGACTTGTGGATGCAGCCCTTAATTCGCTTAACAAGGATTCACGGGTGGTCAATCTGTTGAAATCAGAGCACTACATTTTGGCCACCGTGCTCGATCCTAGATTTAAAGCCTACCTTGGATCTCTCTTTCCGGCAGACACAGGTCTGCTGGGGTTGAAAGACCTGCTGGTGACAAAATTGTCAAGTCAAGCGGAACGCGACCTGTCAACATCTCCTCCTTCACATTCTCCCGCAACTGGGGGTGCGAGGAAAAGGCTCAGAATTCCGAGCCCACCCGCTGGCGGTGATGCAGGGCAGTCTGGAGCGACTGCTGATGCTGACATCTGGTCCGGACTGAAGGACCTGACAACGATTACGGACATGTCGTCTACTGTCACTGCATATGATTCTCTCAACATTGATAGAATGGTGGAGGATTATATGAGTGACCTCATCCAAGTAGGCACGTCACACAGTCCGTACTTATACTGGCAGGAAAAAGAGGCAATTTGGAGGCCCTTGCACAAACTGGCTTTATTCTACCTAAGTTGCCCTCCCACAAGTGTGTACTCCGAAAGAGTGTTTAGTGCCGCCGCTCACCTTGTCAGCAATCGGCGTACGAGGTTACATCCAGAAAATGTGGAGAAGATGATGTTCATTAAAATGAATTATAATCAATTCCTCCGCGGAGACATTGACCAGCAGCAATTGCCTCCACAAAGTACACAGGGAGCTGAGATGGTGGATTCCAGTGGGGACGAATTGATAATCTGTGAGGAGGGGGATGTACACGGTGATATATCGGAGGGTGAAGATGAGGTGGACATCTTGCCTCTGTAGAGCCAGTTTGTGCAAGGAGAGATTAATTGCTTCTTTTTTGGGGGGGGTCCAAACCAACCCGTCATATCAGTCACAGTCGTGTGGCAGACCCTGTCACTGAAATGATGGGTTGGTTAAAGTGTGCATGTCCTGTTTTGTTTATACAACATAAGGGTGGGTGGGAGGGCCCAAGGATAATTCCATCTTGCACCTCTTTTTTCTTTTCTTTTTCTTTGCATCATGTGCTGATTGGGGAGGGTTTTTTGGAAGGGACATCCTGCGTGACACTGCAGTGCCACTCCTAGATGGGCCCGGTGTTTGTGTCGGCCACTAGGGTCGCTTATCTTTCTCACACAGTCAGCTACCTCATTGCGCCTCTTTTTTTCTTTGCGTCATGTGCTGTTTGGGGAGGGTTTTTTGGAAGGGACATCCTGCGTGACACTGCAGTGCCACTCCTAGATGGGCCCGGTGTTTGTGTCGGCCACTAGGGTCGCTTATCTTACTCACACAGCGACCTCGGTGCAAATTTTAGGACTAAAAATAATATTGTGAGGTGTGATGTGTTCAGAATAGGCTGAAAATGAGTGTAAATTATGTTTTTTGAGGTTAATAATACTTTGGGATCAAAATTACCCCCAAATTCTATGATTTAAGCTGTTTTTTAGGGTTTTTTGAAAAAAACACCCGAATCCAAAACACACCCGAATCCGACAAAAAAAATTCGGTGAGGTTTTGCCAAAACGCGGTCGAACCCAAAACACGGCCGCGGAACCGAACCCAAAACCAAAACACAAAACCCGAAAAATTTCAGGCGCTCATCTCTAGAATTTACTAAACTAAAATCTCGGCAGTGATGAGGGCATTCGTATTTTTTTTGAAGGCAGAGAAAAAAAATACGAATGAATACACCATCGGTCAAACACGCCTGTTATTTTGTACAACTCGGTAATTTACTAAAAATTTGTATTCACAATCACTGCCGGCAATAGCCAAACACTGCTGTGAAAAAGTACAAATCGTAAAAAAAAGCAGTTTTCAAATTGCTTTATTTTTACCGTATTCTGATAGGCATGCACGGATCAGTGAGATTGTGGCACTATCCTGTGGTGTTCCCACTGAAGCACAGGCCCATGCCTGGCAACGCAGCACTGCATAGGTTAACTATCCCCTAACTTTTAGTGATGTCAGCAGGAGCTGACATGGGGGGCACTAGGACCCAGGGGAGTCAAGTCTAGAATCAGAGGAGCCCAACTGTCACAGCCAGAGAGCTGGGAGAAAAGTACCCTGCGATTGGCTGACCCCATGACCTTAACAGAGCGGGAAGCTGAGGAGGCGGGGTTACTGCTCTGAGGAGAGTGTGTGAGGCTGCAGTGTGGAGAGTTGTCGTCCAGAGAGCCCTAAAAGGGGTGACCAGCGGCGAAAGGCGAGCGGTCGCAAGTGGAGCCGTCTGCGCCCGACAACTGAGTGAGACGCTAGGGAGGGAAGCGTCGCAGCTGCTGAGAGAGAAGTGCTGACAGGAATCATATCAGCGTGCGAGCCGCAAGTGAAGCAGCATGGAGTCTCTGTCATCACAGCTGGGAAGCACTGAGGAGGCTGCCTGACAGTGAGAGGATGGAGTGCAGCTGCGGGGAGTAGCGAGTAACCTTGCCCCTTCACATTGTGTCTGTGACAGTGCCTCAGCACAGCCAGCCATACCTCAGTGACAGTGCCTCAGCACAGCCAGCCATACCTTAGTGACAGTGCCTCAGCACAGCCAGCCATACCTCAGTGACAGTGCCTCAGCACAGCCAGCCATACCCCAGTGACAGTGCCTCAGCACAGCCAGCCATACCTCAGTGACAGTGCCTCAGCACAGCCAGCCATACCTTAGTGACAGTGCCTCAGCACAGCCAGCCATACCTCAGTGACAGTGCCTCAGCACAGCCAGCCATACCCCAGTGACAGTGCCTCAGCACAGCCAGCCATACCCCAGTGACAGTGCCTCAGCACAGCCAGCCATACCCCAGTGACAGTGCCTCAGCACAGCCAGCCATACCTCAGTGACAGTGCCTCAGCACAGCCAGCCATACCTCAGTGACAGTGCCTCAGCACAGCCAGCCATACCCCAGTGACAGTGCCTCAGCACATCCAGCCATACCCCAATGACAGTGCCTCAGCACAGCCAGCCATACCTCAGTGACAGTGCCTCAGCACAGCCAGCCATACCCCAGTGACAGTGCCTCAGCACATCCAGCCATACCCCAATGACAGTGTATCAGCACAGCCAGCCATACCCCAGTGACAGTGCCTCAGCACAGCCAGCCATGCCTCAGTGACAGTGCCTCAGCACATCCAGCCATACCTCAGTGACAGTGCCTCAGCACAGCCAGCCATACCCCAGTGACAGTGCCTCAGCACAGCCAGCCATACCCCAGTGACAGTGCCTCAGCACAGCCAGCCATACCCCAGTGACAGTGCCTCAGCACAGCCAGCCATACCTCAGTGACAGTGCCTCAGCACAGCCAGCCATACCTCAGTGACAGTGCCTCAGCACAGCCAGCCATACCCCAGTGACAGTGCCTCAGCACAGCCAGCCATACCCCAATGACAGTGCCTCAGCACAGCCAGCCATACCTCAGTGACAGTGCCTCAGCACAGCCAGCCATACCTCAGTGACAGTGCCTCAGCACAGCCAGCCATACCCCAGTGACAGTGCCTCAGCACATCCAGCCATACCCCAGTGACAGTGCCTCAGCACAGCCAGCCATACCCCAGTGACAGTGCCTCAGCACAGCCAGCCATACCCCAGTGACAGTGCCTCAGCACAGCCAGCCATACCTCAGTGACAGTGCCTCAGCACAGCCAGCCATACCTCAGTGACAGTGCCTCAGCACAGCCAGCCATACCCCAATGACAGTGCCTCAGCACAGCCAGCCATACCCCAGTGACAGTGCCTCAGCACAGCCAGCCATACCTCAGTGACAGTGCCTCAGCACAGCCAGCCATACCTCAGTGACAGTGCCTCAGCACAGCCAGCCATACCCCAGTGACAGTGCCTCAGCACATCCAGCCATACCCCAGTGACAGTGCCTCAGCACAGCCAGCCATACCCCAGTGACAGTGCCTCAGCACAGCCAGCCATACCTCAGTGACAGTGCCTCAGCACAGCCAGCCATACCTCAGTGACAGTGCCTCAGCACAGCCAGCCATACCCCAGTGACAGTGCCTCAGCACATCCAGCCATACCCCAGTGACAGTGCCTCAGCAAAGCCAGCCATACCCCAGTGACAGCCAGAACCCCTTTTTCTCTTACGTCCTAAGTGGATGCTGGGGACTCCGTAAGGACCATGGGGAATAGCGGCTCCGCAGGAGACTGGGCACATCTAAAGAAAGCTTTAGGACTATCTGGTGTGCACTGGCTCCTCCCCCTATGACCCTCCTCCAAGCCTCAGTTAGATCTCTGTGCCCGAACGAGAAGGGTGCACACTAGGGGCTCTCCTGAGCTTCTTAGTGAAAGTTTTAGTTTAGGTTTTTTATTTTCAGTGAGACCTGCTGGCAACAGGCTCACTGCATCGAGGGACTAAGGGGAGAAGAAGCGAACTCACCTGCGTGCAGAGTGGATTGGGCTTCTTAGGCTACTGGACATTAGCTCCAGAGGGACGATCACAGGCCCAGCTTGGATGGGTCCCAGAGCCGCGCCGCCGGCCCCCTTACAGAGCCAGAAGGCAGAAGAGGTCCGGAAAATCGGCGGCAGAAGACGTCCTGTCTTCAACAAGGTAGCGCACAGCACTGCAGCTGTGCGCCATTGCTCTCAGCACACTTCACACTTCGGTCACTGAGGGTGCAGGGCGCTGGGGGGGGGGCGCCCTGAGACGCAATAAAAACACCTTGGATGGCAAAAAATGCATCACATATAGCTCCTGGGCTATATGGATGCATTTAACCCCTGCCAGAATACATAGAAAAACGGGTGATAATGCCGCCGATAAAGGGGCGGAGCCTATCTCCTCAGCACACTGGCGCCATTTTCCCTCACAGCTCCGTTGGAGGGAAGCTCCCTGGCTCTCCCCTGCAGTCACTACACTACAGAAAGGGTTAAAAAAGAGAGGGGGGCACTAATTAGGCGCAGTATTAACTATACAGCAGCTATAAGGGGAAAAACACTTATATAAGGTTATCCCTGTATATATATAGCGCTCTGGTGTGTGCTGGCAAACTCTCCCTCTGTCTCCCCAAAGGGCTAGTGGGGTCCTGTCCTCTATCAGAGCATTCCCTGTGTGTGTGCTGTATGTCGGTACTTTTGTGTCGACATGTATGAGGAGAAAAATGATGTGGAGACGGAGCAGATTGCCTGTAATAGTGATGTCACCCCCTAGGGGGTCGACACCTGAGTGGATGAACTGTTGGAAGGAATTACATGACAGTGTCAGCTCTGTATAAAAGACAGTGGTTGACATGAGACAGCCGGCTACTCAGCTTGTGCCTGTCCAGACGTCTCATAGGCCGTCAGGGGCTCTAAAGCGCCCGTTACCTCAGATGGCAGATATAGACGCCGACACGGATACTGACTCCAGTGTCGACGGTGAAGAGACGAATGTGACTTCCAGTAGGGCCACACGTTACATGATTGAGGCAATGAAAAATGTTTTACACATTTCTGATAATACGAGTACCACCAAAAAAGGGGTATTATGTTCGGTGAGGAAAAACTACCTGTAGTTTTCCTGAATCTGAGAAATTAAATGAGGTGTGTGATGATGCGTGGTTTTCCCCCGATAACAACTGATAATTTCTAAAATGTTATTGGCATTATATCCTTTCCCGCCAGAGGTTAGGGTGCGTTGGGAAACACCCCCTAGGGTGGATAAAGCGCTCACACGCTTGTAAGGGCTCTACCTTCGCCTGAGATGGCCGCCCTTAAGGATCCTGCTGATAGAAAGCAGGAGGGTATCCTAAAAGGTATTTACACACATACTGGTGTTATACTGCGACCAGCAATCGCCTCAGCCTGGATGTGCAGTGCTGGGTTGGCGTGGTCGGATTCCCTGACTGAAAATATTGATACCCTAGATAGGGACAGTATATTTTTGCCTATAGAGCATTTAAAAGATGCATTTCTATATATGCGTGATGCACAGCGGAATATTTGCCGACTGGCATCAAGTCTAAGCGCGTTGTCCATTTCTACCAGTAGAGGGTTATGGACACGTCAGTGGTCAGGTGATGCGTATTCCAAAGGGCATTTGGAAGTATTGCTTTATTAAGGGGAGGAGTTATTTGGGGTCGGTCTTTCAGACCTGGTGGCCACGGCAACAGCTGGGAATTCCACGTTTGTACCCCAGGTCGCCTCTCAACATGAGAAGACGCCGTATTATCAGGCGCAGTCTTTTCGTGGACAAGCGGGCAAAAGGTTCCTCATTTCTGCCCCGTGACAGAGGGAGAGGAAAAAGGCTGCAGAAATCAGCCAGTTCCCAGGAACAGAAACCCTCTCCCGCCTCTGCCAAGCCCTCAGTATACGCTGGGGCTTTACAAGCAGAATCAGGCACGGTGGGGGGCCCGTCTCAATGAATTTCAGCGCGCAGTGGGCTCACTCGCAAGTAGACCCCTGGATCCTTCAGGTGATATCTCAGGGGTACAAATTAGAATTCGAGATGTCTCCCCCTCGCCGTTTCCTAAAGTCGGCTTTACCGATGTCTCCTTCTGACAGGG
Organism: Pseudophryne corroboree; assembly: GCF_028390025.1. Taxonomy (NCBI): domain Eukaryota; kingdom Metazoa; phylum Chordata; class Amphibia; order Anura; family Myobatrachidae; genus Pseudophryne; species Pseudophryne corroboree. Next base: position 40,046,167 of record NC_086447.1, on the reverse strand, counting down.
AGACAGTTTTGGAAGCCATTCACAAGCTGTATTCCCAGCAGGTGATAATCAAGATACCCCTCCTGCAACAGGGAACGGGGTATTATTCCACACTGTTGTGGTACCGAAGCCGGACGGCTCGGTGAGACCGATTCTAAATCTAAAATCTTTGAACACTTACATACAGAGGTTCAAATTCAAGATTGAGTCACTCAGAGCAGTGATTGCGAACCTGGAAGAAGGGGGCTACATGATGTCTCGGGACATCAAGAATGCTTACCTTCATGTAAAAATTTACCCTTCTCACCAAGGGTACCTCAGGTTTATGGTACAGAACTGTCACTATCAGTTCAGACGCTGCCGTATGGATGGTCCACGGCACCCCGGGTCTTTACCAAGGTAATGGCCGAAATGATGATATTCCTTCGAAGGAAGTGAATTTTAGTTATCCCTTACTTGGACAATTCCCTGATAAGGGTAAGATCCAGGGAACAGTTGGAGGTCGGTGTAGCACTATCTCAGGTAGTGTTGCGGCAGCACGATTGGATTCTCAATATTCCAAAATCGCACCTGGTTCCGACGACGTGTCTTCTGTTCCTAGGGATGATCCTGGACACAGTCCAGAAAAAGGTGTTTCTCCCGGAGGAGAAAGCCAGGGAGTTATCCGAGCTAGTCAGGAACCTCCTAAAACCGAGCCAAGTCTCAGTGCATCAATGCACAAGGGTTCTGGGTAAAATGGTGGCTTCCTACGAAGCAATCCCATTCGGCAGATTCCACGCAAGAACTTTCCAGTGGGACCTGCTGGACAAATGGTCCGGGTCGCATCTTAAGATGCATCAGCGGATAACCCTGTCACCAAGGACAAGGGTGTCCCTCCTGTGGTGGTTGCAGAGTGCTCATCTTCTAGAGGGCCGCAGATTAGGCATTCAGGACTGGGTCCTGGTGACCACGGATGCCAGCCTGCGAGGCTGGGGAGCAGTCACACAGGGAAGGAATATCCAGGGCTTATGGTCAAGCCTGGAGACATCATTTCACATAAATATCCTGAAGCTAAGGGACATTTACAATGCTCTAAGCTTAGCAAGACCTCTGCTTCAAGGTCAGCCGGTGTTGATCTAGTCGGACAACATCACGGCAGTCACCCACGTAAACAGACAGGGTGGCACAAGAAGCAGGAGGGCAGTGGCAGAAGCTGCAAGGATTCTTCGCTGGGCGGAAAATCATGTGATAGCACTGTCAGCAGTATTCATTCCGGGAGTGGACAACTGGGAAGCAGACTTCCTCAGCACGACCTCCACCCGGGAGAGTGGGGACTTCACCCAGAAGTCTTCCACATGATTAAAAACTAGACAGGTATTGCGCCAGGTCCAGGGACCCTCAGGCAATAAGCTGTAGACGCTCTGGTAACACCGTGGGTGTACCAGTCAGGGTATGTGTTCCCTCCTCTGCCTCTCATACCCAAGGTACTGAGATTGATAAGATGGAGAGGAGTAAGCTCTATATTCGTGGTTCCGGATTGGCCAAGAAGGACTTGGTAACCGGAACTTCAAGAGATGCTCACGGAGGATCCGTGGCCTCTACCTCTAAGAAGGGACCTGCTCCAGCAAGGACCCTGTCTGTTCCAAGACTTACCGCGGCTGCGTTTGACGGCATGGCGGTTGAATGCCGGATCCTGAAGGAAAAAAGGCATTCCGGATGAAGTCATCCCTATCCTGATCAAAGCCAGGAAGGATGTAACCGCAAAAACATTATCACCGCAATTGGCGAAAATATGTTGCGTGGTGCGAGGCCAGTAAGGCCCGACGGAGGAAATTCAACTGGGTCGATTCCTACATTTCCTGCAAACAGGAGTGTCTAAGGGCCTGAAATTGGGGTCCATTAAGGTTCAAATTTCGGCCCTGTCAATTTTCTTCCAAAAAGAACTAGCTTCAGTCCCTGAAGTTCAGACGTTTGTAAAAGGGGTACTGCATATACAGCCTCCTTTTGTGCCTCCAGTGGCACTTTGGGATCTCAATGTAGTTTGGGTTCCAAAAGTCACATTGGTTTGAACCACTTAAATCTGCGGAGTTAAAATATCTCACATGAAAAGTGGTCATGCTGTTGGCCCTGGCCTGGGCCAGGCGCGTGTCAGAATTGGCGGCTTTATCCTGAAAAAGCCCTTATCTGATTTTCCATTCGGACAGGGCGGAATTGAGGACTCGTCCTCAGTTTCTCCCCAAGGTGGTTTCAGCGTTTCACCTGAACCAACCTATTGGTGGTGCCTGCGGCTACTAGGGACTTGGAGGCCTCCAAGTTGCTAGACGTTGTCAGTGCCCTGAAAATATATGTTTCCAGGACGGCTGGAGTCAGGAAATCTGACTCGCTGTTTATCCTGTATGCACCCAACAAGCTGGGTGCTTCTGCTTCTAAGCAGACTATTGCTCGTTGGATTTGTAGTACAATTCAGCTTGCACTTTCTGTGGCAGGCCTGCCACAGCCAAAAATCTGTAAATGCCCACTCCACAAGGAAGGTGGGCTCATCTTGGGCGGCTGCCCGAGGGGTCTCGGCTTTACAACTTTGCCGAGCAGCTACTTGGTCAGGAGCAAATACGTTTGTAAAATTCTACAAAATTGATATCCTGGCTGAGAAGGACCTGGAGTTCTCTCATTTGGTGCTGCAGAGTCATCCGCACTCTCCCGCCCGTTTGGGAGCTTTGGTATAATCCCCATGGTCCTTACGGAGTCCCCAGCATCCACAGGACGTTAGAGAAAATAAGAATTTACTTACCGATAATTCTATTTCTCATAGTCCGTAGTGGATGCTGGGCGCCCATCCCAAGTGCGGATTGTCTGCAATACTTGTACATAGTTATTGTTACAAAAATCGGGTTATTATTGTTGTGAGCCATCTTTCAGAGGCTCCTCTGTTATCATGCTGTTAACTGGGTTCAGATCACAGGTTATACGGTGTGATTGGTGTGGCTGGTATGAGTCTTACCCGGGATTAAAAATCCTTCCTTATTGTGTACTCTCGTCCGGGCACAGTATCCTAACTGAGGCTTGGAGGAGGGTCATAGGGGGAGGAGCCAGTGCACACCAGATAGTCCTAAAGCTTTCTTTAGATGTGTCCAGTCTCCTGCGGAGCCGCTATTCCCCATGGTCCTTACGGAGTCCCCAGCATCCACTACGGACTATGAGAAATAGAATTATTGGTAAGTAAATTCTTATTTTGTGTCATTCTCCAGTCAGCCCTGTTTAAGTCTGTCAGCACAGCCTAAGACTCCTGTCACCCATCACCTGAGGCTGCCAGGGTCAGACAGACAGTAAGAGGTGTTGTCAGTCAGTGAGGCCATTTCAGCAGCAGCTCAACTTGACAGCCAGCCAACCCTTGCCAACTCAGCCAGGTGCTTCCCTCATGCAGCAATATTCCCATTTGTTACTACAGACAGAGAGGGGAAGAGCACTGAGATATATGACATCTATCAGCCAGACAGTACAGCAGCAGCACAGCCGTATCCGACAGGCTGAGCCCAGGGGGAGAATTTGATGCTTTTAATCTACGCAAGGTCACCCGGGGACAGCGACAGTGTTGTGTTCAAGGAATGAGATAATAGGTTACTGCCTATTAGGAGTTACCTTAAAGAAGGTGATATTAGTTAGCACTAGTACCGACAGAACCAGCCCGTGCGAACAGTATTGATCCCCCCTTACCCTAGATAGTGAGTGGCTATCTGACAGTATTGCATCCAGTTATCTTAGTCCCTATTTACCTCAGGATTTGTACTGAAAGCCTTCCTATAAGATATCTGAGATAATATACAAAACTCAGGGGCAGATGTATTAACCTGGAGAAGGCATAAGGAAGTGATAAACCAGTGATATGTGCAAGGTGATAAAGGCACCAGCCAATCAGATCCTAACTGTTAATTTACATGGTGGAGCTGATTGGCTGGTGCCTTTATCACCTTGCACATATCACTGGTTTATCACTTCCTTAAGCCTTTTCCCGGTTAAGACATCTGCCCCACAGTTACTAGTCACTGCCGGATTGTACTCCTACACCCTCTAGTGGACACTTGAGATACTGTAAGGAACACTACGGTCAATAGTAATTCTACAGCAACTTGGGACACTAATTTGGACTCCGTTCCTGGTTACTTGCTGCCAGTCAATTGGTAGACATTTAAGGTTATGGTTAATAGTGACGTAATAGTATACGATAAATAATTTGTGAGAAGTTCATTTACGAGTATATTGAATAAATACTTGCAATTATGAGTTCTCCTAAAAGCCGTGAATTTGTTATACAGTATGTAACTAAAATGTTTAATGCTTGACTATATTACCTGTGATACCATATGATCTCGAACTGCTGATCTGCATATTGATCTGTTCCTATATATAGTGACATTGCTTAATTTCAATTCTACCCTACTAAACCGTTTAACACAATAGCAGTGACACCTTATTGGTGATAATAAAATACCAGTCACTGTCCAAAAGTGTGGTGACTTGTTTGTATGGGGTCTGTTTGGGGGTCCTCATCCTTCTGCTGGGTATCCAGAGGTGACAAGAAAGCAAAGTCCAAGAAGACTGGGACCGACATCATCAGGGGAAATTAAGGTAGGAAACAACGCCACTTCACCACCCGGTGGCCTGTGACAAGATCCGTGCATGTTTATCAGTGGGAAGGGGTGTGAAAGAGTTAAAAATCATAAAAAAAATTGTGTTGGGTCCCCCCTCCTAAACATAACCAGCCTCGAGCTCTTTGAGCCGGTCCTGGTTGTAAAAACACAGGGGAAAAAATGACTGGGGCTCTCCCATATTTAAACAACCAGCACCGGGCTCTGCACCTGGTCCTGGTGCAAAATATACGGGGGACAAAAAACGTAGGGGTCCCCCGTATTTTTAACACCAGCACCAGGCTCCACTAGTCAGAGAGATAATGCCACAGCTGGGGGACACTTTTATACTGGTCCCTGCGGCACTTGCATTAAATCCCCAACTAGTCACCCCTGGCCGGGGTACCCTGAAGGAGTGGGGACCCCTTAAATCAAGGGGTCCCCCCTCCAGCCCTCAAGGGCCAGGGGTGAAGCCCGAGGCTGTCCCCCCATCCGTGTGCGGTGAATGGGAGGCTGATAGCCTTTTGTGTAAAAAAAGAATATTGTTTTTTTTGGTAGCAGAACTACAAGTCCCAGCAAGCCTCCCCCGCAAGCTGGTACTTGGAAAACCACAAGTACCAGTATGCGGGGGGGAAATGGGCCCACTGGTACCTGTAGTTCTACTACAAAAAAATACCCAAATAAAAACAAAACACACACACTGTGATAGTAAAACTTTAATGTACATACATGCACACTTACACACACACATACTTACCTATGTTGACCCGAAGCACTCGGTCCCCTTGTCCAGTAGAATCCAGGGGTACCTGTAAATAAAATGATACTTACAAAGAATCCGGTGTAGATCGGTTCTTTTCTTAAAAGTTATAATCCACGTACTTGGCAAAAAAACAAACCGCTCACCCGACCCACGAACTGAAAGGGGATCCATGTTTACATATGGATCCCCTTTCCCCAAATGTCGGGACCTCCTGTGACTCCTGTCAAAGAGGGTCCCTTCAGCCAATCAGGGAGCGCCACGTCATGGCACTCTCCTGATAGGCTGTGCGCGCCTGCACTGTCAGTCAGACGGAGCACTGTGGATACAATGTAGCATAGCGACGCTACATTATATCCAATGATGGGAACTTTGCGGTCTGCGGTAGACCGCGAGGTTAAGTGGCGTCACTCTTGTGGGTGGCCCCACTTAACCATGACGTGGCGCTCCCTGATTGGCTGAAGGGACCCTCTTTGACAGGAGTCACGGGGGGATCCCGACATTCGGGGAAAGGGGATCCATGTGTAAACATGGATCCCCTTTCAGTTCGTGGGTCGGGTGAGCGGTTTGTTTTTTTTGCCAAGTATGTGGATTATAACTTTTAAGAAAAGAACCAATCTACACCGGATTCTTTGTAAGTATAATTTTATTTACAGGTACCCATGGATTCTACTGGACAAGGGGACCGAGTGCTTCGGGTCAACATAGGTAAGTATGTGTGTATGTAAGTGTGCATGTATGTACATTAAAGTTTTACTATCACGGTGTATGTGTTTTGTTTTTATTTGGGTATTTTTTTGTAGTAGAACTACAGGTACCAGCGGGCCTATTTTCCCCCCGCATGCTGGTACTTGTGGTTCTCCAAGTACCAGCTTGCAGGGGAGGCTTGCTGGGACTTGTAGTTCTGCTACAAAAAACTATTATTTTTTTACACATAAGGCTATCAGCCTCCCATCCACTGCCCACGGATGGGGGGGGGGGGGGGGGGGGGACAGCCTCGGGCTTCACCCCTGGCCCTGTGCTGGTGTTAAAAATATGGGGGACCCCTACGTTTTTTGTCCCCCGTATTTTTTGCACCGGGACCAGGCGCAGAGCCCGGTCCTGGTTGTTTAAATATGGGGGAACCCCAATCATTTTTTTCCCTGTATTTTTTCAACCAGGACTGGCTCAAAGAGCCCGAGGCTGGTTATGCTTAGGAGGGGGGACCCCACGCAAATTTTTGGGGGGATTTTTAACCCTTTACAGTCTTCTTTTAAGGTACACAATGAAGCCCTGCACGGATCACACTGATCCAGCTGGGATTCATTGTGTTAACTCCGGCAGTGTTTTACTAATCACTCCCTTAAAACACTGCCTGACATTACGAATGACAATGACATCGGAAAATACGAAAATGCAGAATACGACAGCATAGTAAATGAGACGTAAAAAAACGAAAAAGTTGCAAATTCACACTACCGATGTCATTCGTGTTTAATCTCCCACCTAATCCCGACAATTACGAATCTTAGTAAATATACCCCCTAGAATTTAAAAGCAGATAAGAACCACTTGGCCCATCTAGTCTGCCCTTTTTTAACCATATTGTTACCTCAAACCGTATTTGATCCTTATTTCTTTGTAAGGATATCCTTATGTCTATCCCAAGCAGGTTTAAATTGCTATACAGTATTAGCATCCACCACTTATGGTGGGAGGCTATTCCACTTGTCCACTACCTTTTCTGTGAAGTAATTTTTCCTCAAGTATCCCTTGAACCTCCCTTCCCCAGTCTAAGTGCATGTTCTCATATTCTATTACTTCTCTTCCTTTGAAGAATGATTCCCTCCTTTACCTTCTTAACACTTGAAAGTTTCTATCATGTCTTCCCCTTTCCTTCTCTGCTCCAAACTATACATAGTAAGATCCTTTAGTCTTTCTGGGTATGTTTTGTGATGTAGGCCATGCACCATTTTAGTTGCCCTTCTTTGTACAGTCTCTAATGGATTAATATCCTTCTGTAGATATGGGTGGTCATTCTGAGTTGATCGCACGTAGCAACTTTCTGCTGCTCGTGAGATCAACTTGACGCCACCTATGGGGGAGTGTATTATAGCATAGCAGGGCTGCGATCGCTTGTGCAGCCGTGCTATGCTAAAAAAAATTCCTGCAAAACAAGACCAGGCTCAGACCTACTTACCCTGTGCGATGGATCCAGCGACGAAGGTCCCGGGATTGACGTCAGACATCCGCCCTCCAAATGCTGGACACGCCTGCGTTCGGATCTCCACGCCCATAAAACGGTGAGTAAACGTGTGCGAACGGGTCGGAATGACCCCCATGGTCTCTAAAACTGAACACAATATTCTAGATGAGACCGTACCAATGACCTATACAGGGGCATTATTACTTCTTTCTTTTGCTGATTCCTCTCCAAATGCAGCCAAGCATCTGACTAGCCTTCCTCATTGCCTTGTTACATTGCTTACCTGCCTTTCAGTCCTGTGAAATTGTGACACCTAGATCCCTTGTTGCCCCAGTAATTTCCAGCTGTCATGCTCTGGAGTCCTAAACTCACTTTCCTACCTCTAAAGTGTCTGCCCCGGTGACTACTGAGGTCCACTCATGATGCTCATCGCTCCTGGCTGGTGAGAGAGTTCGTCCACGCTGATCCCGCACAGTGATCCCAGCATATTGTGGATGATTCTAAGTGTGTTTCTCTGCAGCACTCTGCTTTCTATCGGTATCCTGACTCACAGACTAAACACCAGAGTTCTCTGCCGCTCTAGTCTGTTTGTAATACTGCTATAGGGTGGGTGGAGTGTGCTTGTACCTGAGGTTCAGTCATTACATGATCAGCCTTATCCCATCTTCAGCGATGTCGAGGCCAGCAACTATTCTTCTCGTCACCTTTAAAGCTGGGACAGAAGAACCAGGAGGACCCCGAGAGGACAACCTAAACACAGTGTGCTCAAGGACCACTACACAGGGATATGTTGACAACCATTTATTGAGCTGGAACTGTCAGTCACCGCTATAACTCAATTCTCCTTAGGAGCAATTGCATACGTTGAACTTCATTACAATGCCCTGATCCTTTCCCTGTCTATAACAATAATCACAGCTTAGATATCGCAAAGGCATGACAAGAACTTGGTCAGACAATCAATTATATCACGTGCAATAGCAATCATTTAAAATGTAATAATATCTTTGAACAAGAAACGTCTTGACAATAATTTAGATACACCTCCTATACTGTCCATGGGGTGTCGCTGTATGCTAGGCACTAATGTTCAGTTCCAACGCCTCAGTGAGCGTTTAAGGTCAGTGTCTCTTTAACAGCACACTTGCACCCTAACAGTGAACTCCTGGGAAGGCGTCAGTGAAGGTAAGGTAAGTATTTGTAGGAAGGTGTGCGGAACTAACTGTTGGTAATACAGCACAGCAGCAGTGGCTAACGGTACTAACCGTATTTGTATCCATGGAAAGGTAAGGCATTTACAAGCCTCAGTGTTCATACAGGGGTCAGCATAAGTTTCACTATCTCTCTCTAAGGTTTAGCGCTGTATCAAGCCTCACAGGCCCACCTATATACGCTGGTGAGGAGAAGCAAGAGTTCAGGCTGGCAGGACGCAAACAGGGGATTGAAAACAGGTCTGTGTTGGTTTTGTATGGTTAGGGGCGTCCCCCTTCTCACCCTGGGTACACTGTCAGTGAGAGCCTCTCTCTAGCTATAACCCTGCTGAAGTGAGGGGGGGGTGACCGCATACAGGTCTATAGAGGTGGTACCTGTGGGATGTCAGTTTTCTCCTCATTGATTTGTGCTGACACGGCGGGGCACAACTCTTGCTGGCCTGGGCGCTTCTATCTCCTGCTGCGCGGCTTACTCAGTGGCATGTATCCCCTCCCGTTGGCCAGCATTCCCCAGCGGGTCTGGGTCTCGGCTGCCTCTCTCTCCACTCTACTTCCGGCTGCGGCTCCAACAGCGGGTCTATGCCTGTGGCAGCGGCCCTGCCTCCGGTTCAAGTAGCGGCGGTCACTCCCCGCCAGTGGGTTCCCAGCAGCGTGTCTCTGCCTGCAGCAGCATCGGCTCCTGGCCCATCTCCATCTGCAGCACGCCCCTCAGCCGCCTCCTTCCACACCGCGCTCCGGCACACTTCTGCCCACGGTGAGTCCCTCCTCCTGTCTTCCCGCACTTTTTTCTCCAATTCCCGTGCAGCCAGGCTTCCAGCTCTCCCTTCTAGGGCTGAATTCTCCGGGGTCCCAATGCTCTTCCTCTCAGCAAGACGTTGCTAGGCAGCGCAGGGGGAAAAAGAATTAACCATTACGGGCCACTTAACTAGCCCTGTAGGTATTACTGGCTGCTGTCTAGGGCTGTTACCAGATACAGCAGGGGTACCCCAAACATGGGTACCACATGTGCCCCTGGTGGAAGGATGCGTGTCCTCACGCATATGCCAGTAGGCCAAAGTCTCTAACATGAGTCTCTCAATTCAGAAACAACATCAACAAGTGCAAACGAATTGGGTATAAATATACGTTGGGAACAATTAACATTTTACTCTCTATACCTTAAAGGCGGGACGCCTTGTGTGCTATGTCCCGACCTTCTGGTCTCAACTACAGGATTTTCGCTCTCGCTAGAAGCGATAACTAGGTTAGGCCGAGCCTGGCTTTCAACGGGCCTGTTAAAAACCGGGTCTGGAGCTACAGGTGGGTCTTAATTTGGTGGTGGTAGGCCGGCCATGAACACTAAGAGCTCCATTGGATCGTGTAAGGGTATGCCCCCCAGGGTCTCCCATCCCTCTGCCACAGGTGAGTCTGCACTCTTCGTCGGTAGTTCTACGGTACAGATCTTGAGTTGGTCTCTTGGCACAATGCTGACTGGACCTTCTGGGCCCTTATGGATCTCATAGGTATATCGTTCGCCCTCAGGAATACTGACCACGACGTACGGGCAACTCTCCCACATAGCGTCAAGCTTGCTGGTGCGGTGATTCAGTTTCTTCCAGACAAGGTCTCCAGTCTTCAATGCCTCAGGTCGGATGTTGGCATTATAGTTCATCTCCTGGCAATGCTGAGCATGCTCCACTCTTTTTGTTACAATTTCTCGGGCAGCTTCTATTCTTCGCTGGTGCTCACGGACCCAGTCGGTCTTTGGGTCAATGGGAGGGACCACTGCAGGGGCCAATTCCAGGTCCTGGGGTAATTTGCTTCATTGGCCAAACGTGAGGTAGTACGGCGTGAAGCCGGTAGAGCAATGTTCAGTGTTGTTGTAGAGATAGGTTAATTTGGGGAGTACGATTGGCCACTTGGTGCGGTCTTCTGCTGCCAGGCTCCGGAGCATCCCGATGAGGGTCTGGTTAGCCCGTTCACACAATCCATTCCCCTGCGGGTGATAGGCTGTTGTCCGAGCTTTTCGACAGCCGTAGTAGGAACAAAGTTCGTGAAACAACTGCGACTCAAAAGCCGGGCCTTGGTCGGTCAAGATGCAGTCCGGATACCCAGAGAGTCTGGCAAAGTGCTTCAAAAACAGTTCAGCAGTCGTTTTAGCAGTGAGATCTTTGGCCGGGACGGCTACTAAGAACTTTCTATAATGATCCGTTATTGTAAGGGCATACAGATACCCACTGGCACTCGGCTCCAATTTAACATGGTCCAGGGCGATGATATGTAGTGGATGCTGGCTCTTAATGGGGTGCAGAGGGTCCTTGTGGGTAGCATCGGGCTGTCTTTTCCTTGTGCATGGAACACAGTCATGGCACCATCTGTCCACATCTTCTCGCATGCCCACCCAGAAATAACGCGTGCGTAGGATGGCTTCAGTCTTTTGAGTACCGAAGTGTCCGGATTTGTCATGGTAGGCCGTGAGCAGCAGAGTGGCTTGATCTTTAGGGACAACCACCTGAGTGACTGGTTGATGAGTACTTTGATCTATGGTGGTACGCACTAGGATCCCGTCTTCCAGGTGAATGCGCTCCCTATGCCGTTGTAACTTGATCAATTCTGGGTCAGCATTGGCCCGTTGGATCTGGGTTAACTGGCGTTGCTGATGCACTAAGGCCACAAGTTCCCTCAGCACTAGACTCTTTTGCTGTCTCTCGCGCCAATCGACTGTGGGAGCATCAAGTAGGGCGTTTCCTACCAGTGGAGTTCCCGTGATGGACAGGGTGTCTGACTTGACCGTTCGTCCCTTTCAGGAGGCTCTAAACGCCGGGGTCTCGACCTCTTCATCCACATCTCTGTCTTCCTCTGCGACATCTACAGTGGGTAATCGGGAGAGGGCGTCAGCATTCCCGTTTGACTTCCCATTTCGGTAGGATACGGTGTACCGGAAGTTGGCTAGTCGGGATACCCATCTCTGTTTAATAGCTCCGAGCTTAGCAGTCGACAGATGTGCCAGCGCGTTATTATCCGTCATGATGATGAACGGCGTGGCGGCCAGATAATGTTTAAACTTTTCGGTGACAGCCCAGATGAGGGTGAGCAACTCCAGCTTAAATGCACTGTAGTGCTCACAGTTCCGCTCAGTCTTGCGGAGGCCCCGGCTGGCGTATGCGATCACTCTTTCACGCCCGTCCTGCACCTGGGAGAGTACAGCTCCTAGCCCCCGGTGACTGGTGTCTGTGTAAACTTGGAATGGTTGTTCATAGTCAGGATAGGCCAATAACAGGGCTTCGATTAAAGACAACTTCAACTGGTGGAAGGCTCGCTGTTGTTCCTCTCCCCAACACACTCAGGACGACCCTCTTCGCTCATGACCCGATTGGCCTCGGAGCAATTCATGTAACGGGTCCGCTACTGCGGCAAATTGTTCAATGAAACGTCTGTAGTAGCCCACGAATCCCAAATAGCTTCGGACATCTCTGACGGTCTTGGGGACTGGCCAGTCCTGAATGTCTCTGATCTTCTCCGGATCAGGCATCACGCCCTCGGCGCTGATGACATGTCCAAGATACTGGACTTCGGGCTTGAGCAGGTGACATTTGCTCGGTTTAAGCTTCAGGCCGCAGTTGGTCAATTGTTGGAACATTTCTTCCAAATGTCGCAGATGGTCCTCGTAGTTTCTTGAGAAGATTATCACATCGTCGAGGTACAACAGGACCATCTCGAAATTGCGGTGTCCGAGACAGTGCTCCATGACGCGCTGGAAGGTGGCTGGAGCGTTGCAGAGCCCGAATGGCATCCTCATAAACTCAAATAAGCCCATTGGCGTTGGGAAATCCGTCTTCTCGATGTCTTCAGGGACCATCTGGACCTGCCAGTAGCCACTGGTGAGGTCTAGTGTGGAGAAATACGCTGCTGTCTTTAAGGCCGTCAGAAATTCTTCGATTCGGGGAAGCGGATAGGCATCATTGTGAGTTGCAGCATTGAGCCTGCGATAGTCTACACTGAAGCGCAGACTACCGTCTTTCTTCTTAACTATCACCAGTGGAGCGGCCCATGGGCCGTGACTTTCGCGGATGACCCCAGCCTCTTTCATCTCCACAATCACGTTCCTCACTGGCTCATACATAGCTGGAGGAAGGGGTCAGTGTCATTCCTTGATAGGAGGGGTCGTCCCCGTGGGGATGTGATGATACACTTCTCCCACTTGCCCAAAATCTGAAGGGTGTTGGCTGAATGCAGCAGCGTTGCGTCACACAATCTGTAGTACTCCGTCCCTTTTATCAGTGGGGGTGTCAACATCACCGATCTGGATCTCAGCCCACCATGAAGGTTCTACCTCAGTCACCGACGTTTCTTTGACTGCCGCCCCTTGCTGAGCTGCAGTTACCCCCTGTCCCACGATGTCTTGGAAGTCGATCCAACTGACCTTCGCCACCGGACAGTACTTGTAGAGTCTGATAGCATACGAGTGCGGGTTCAGAAGACAGACTGGTACCCTCCCGTGTACCACTTTGGCTAGTGTCCTCGCCACAGCGAACGGCTGTTGTCCATCCCTGTCACAGGGTTCCACCAGAGCCTCGTAGTCTCTCCGCTCTGGACCAATTCTTGTCTTGCACCACACCACTTGCTCGGAGTTCGGTCTCAGTAGAACAGGTTGGCGGTCGGTGATTCGGGCCTTTCCAATCTCACCCTGACCATTAATGAATCTCTTATGGCCCTCTAGCAATTTGACGGTCTGTTGCAGGGCCTTTGGTTCCATAGGGGCCACTGTCTTCATTTCGTGTCGTAGGGCTTCTACTAGCTCCTCTGAATAGCTTCTCAGGATGTTCATGCCCAGAATCACGGGTGGCAAGTGCGCGCTGGTCGCGGTGGTGAAGAGGTATCCTTGGCGGGTCAAGGCGGCGTTTCCTACTTCCACATCGGCTTCCCAGTAGCCCCGAAAGGCGATGGGTTGCCCATTGCTGGCTAGCAGGTGTAGCCATGTAGCGGGTGGGGACACAATGGTGGCTTCGTCCCAGTGTTGAAGGAATTCCATGAGTCAGATTGTAGAGACTTGTGAGCCCGTATTAAAAAAAGCCGGTATCTCGATCCCATTGATACGGATGTTCAGGTGGGGGCACTCTCAAACGTACTGGGGCCACCAATCCCATGACGGCGGACCTGTCAGAGGTTCTCCTCCTGAGGGTCGGTCCCTCGCCTCGGGGTCCCCCCGTTTAAAGGGTCAAGTGGACAGTTCCTTTCGATGTGTCCGCTCTGGTGACATCCCCTACAAATCGGTCGACCCTGTGGATCAAACTGATCGGTAGGCCGTCGGCCCGACTCTCTCGTTACTTCCCATCGTGGGCGGTTTCTTCCACCACGTTCTTGACGCAATTCTCTGCGTCGACTCTCACTAGATTCTTTGCCAAGTTCTTCCAGCCTCTGACTCACCCGAGATAAGCTAAGCGTCACTTCTGACATCTATCGATTCAGGACTTCGATAGGGTCTGGTCCTGGTGGGGCCTGTGCCTGCTGAAGGACTGCCCCCCGCTCGGGTGAAGGCATCTACATTTTTGTATGGAGGGATGCTCTGGAGGTTTTCTTCGTCAATTTTCCTCGGTGCCTCTATGAGCGTTTAAGGTCAGTGTCTCTTTAACAGCACACTTGCACCCTAACAGTGAACTCCTGGGAAGGCGTCAGTGAAGGTAAGGTAAGTATTTGTAGGAAGGTGTGCAGAACTAACTGTTGGTAATACAGCACAGCAGCAGTGGCTAACGGTACAAACCGTATTTGTATCCACGGAAAGGTAAGTATTTACAAGCCTCAGTGTTCATACAGGGGTCAGCATAAGTTTCACTATCTCTCTCCAAGGCTTAGCGCTGTATCAAGCCTCACAGGCCCACCTATATACGCTGTTGAGGAGAAGCAAGAGTTCAGGCTGGCAGGACGCAAACAGGGGATTGAAAACAGGTCTGTGTTGGTTTTGTAGGGTTAGGGGCGTCCCCCTTCTCACCCTGGGGACACTGTAAGTGAGAGCCTCTCTCTAGCTATAACCCTGCTGAAGTGAGGGGGGGGGTGACCGCATACAGGTCTATAGAGGTGGTACCTGTGGGATGTCAGTGTTCTCCCCACTGATTTGTGCTGACACGGCGGGGCACGACTCTTGCTGGCCTGGGTGCTTCTATCTCCTGCTGCGTGGCTCACTCAGCGGCGTGTATCCCCTTCCGTTGGCCAGCGTTCCCCAGCAGGTCTGGGTCTCGGCTGCCTCTCTCTCTCTCCACTCTGCTTCCAGCCGCGGCTCCAACAGCGTGTCTGTGCCTGCGGCAGCGGCCCTGCCTCTGGTTCAAGTAACGGCGGTCACTCCCCAGCAGTGGGCTCACGGCAGCATGTCTCTGCCTGCAGTGCTCCCCTCAGCCACCTCCTTCTACACCACACTCTGGCACACTTCTGCCCACGGTGAGTCCCTCCTCCTGTCTTCCCTCACTTTTTCCACCAATCCCCGTGCAGCCAGGCTTCCCGCTCTCCCTTCTCGGGCTGGATTCTCCGGGGTCCCAATGCTCTTCCTCTCAGCAAGACGTTGCTAGGCAGCGCAGGGGAAAAAAGAATTAACCCTTATGGGCTACTTAACTAGCCCTGTAGGCATTACTGGCTGCTGTCTAGGGCTGTTACCAGATACAGCAGGGGTATCCCAAACGTGGGTACCACATGTGCAATCCAGTGAGTTCCAGATTCCAATTTCTAACTGGTAATTGTCCCCACATATCCAGCCACCAGATCCATTCTGGAAACTCAGGGTATTGTTTCTGAAAACATCTACCAGTTCCAGTCCGGCTCCAGTCATAATCCGGTTCCAGTCTGGCTCCAGTACATACTGGTTCCAGTCTGGTCCTAGTCTTAATCCGGTACCACTCCAACTCCAGTTACATACCAGTTTCAGTCCAGCTCCAGTCAAATTCCGGTTCCACTCTGGCTCCAGTTCCAGTTCCTTTTTGGTTCCAGTCAGGTTCCATTTCCAGTTCAGTTACAGTCCGGTTCCAGTTCCATTCCGGTTCCAGTTCCATTCTGGTTCCAGCTACAGTTTAGTTCCAGTTCCATTCCAGTTCTAGTTGTCTCTCAACCATCTGTTCCAGTACAATAAAGTTTTACAATTCAGTGCACGCCTTCAGTCATTCCACTTCCAAGCCACCAACATCATCTCCAGTGCTAACCTACCGTACCACTTTCTATTATCACTGTATGAGTAAGAGCTCGATCAAAATTTGATGGAAACCCAAAGAATTGCAGGTTTTTTTTAAACCAGTGTGAGATCCACTTTAAACTCCAACCGACTACCTTCCCTACTCAGAAAACCAAGTGGCATACATCATCTCTCTCCTCTCCAGATCAACCTTGGATTGGGCATTACCGCTTTGGGAGAGATCAGATTCTTTATTGTCCTCCTATAAAGACTTCGTCTCAGCATTTCGTCATATCTTTGATGAACCTGGGAGAGTTACATAGGCTTCTGCAGATATACTCCATCTACGTCAAGGGGCTCAATCCATAGGCCAGTATCTGGTTCATTTTCAAACCTGGCCTGAGATTTAAGATGGAATGGTGAAGCTCTCTATGCAACTTTCTGGAATGGTTTGTCCGGCAAGATCAAAGATGGACTTGCTACCCATGATCTGCCAGACAAGTTGGAGGATATGATTTCTTTATGTACCAAGGGGAAGGGCTTCACAACCTAAAGCCCAGGCCATAGTTCTTCCACGTCCAACGTCTCCTCCTAAGGAAGAACCAATGCAAGTTAATCGATCCGACTCTCTCAAAAGGAGTATCTAAGGTGATAATATGAAAATTTGTGCCTCTATTTGTGCCGCTCCTATACATCAGCTCAAGTCCTATCCCAAGTGTCTGGGAAACTACTGTTCCTAGTCAGGCAAGGAGATGCCCATCTAGGAATAATTAAATCCTCTCTAACAATTTCTGATTGTTTTTCTTTATTTCTCTGCAAGTGTTCCAGCACTTCAAGAAAGTTCATGCCTTATCGGACTCAGGCATGGTAGGGAACTTCATCTCCATGGCATTAGTCCAGCAGTGGTCTATTCCCACCAAGAGACTGCCACAGCCTGTCTACTCAATGCAGTGGATGGAAGTCATATTCTAGAGGGTACCATTACCCTTCAAACTCAACCTCTGCAAGTCAAGGTTGGAGTTCTTCACTCTGAACTTTTAAGATTTCTTGTCATTCCCATGGCATCACATTCCATAGTTATGGGCCTGCCCTGGCTTCAACAGCACAATCCACAAATTGACTGGAGAACTTCTCAAATTACTGCCTGGGGCCCATCTTGTTATAGTGCATGCCTCCAACAAGTTCTTTTAGTACGATCCTCCAATAAAATCATCCAGATGCTCCTCTTCACCTCTATGAGGACTTCAAAGATGTCTTCAGTAAGGCTGGTGCGGATGTCCTTCCTCCTCATAGTGAATGGGACTGTCCAATCACTTTGATTCCTGGCAACACACCTCTCAGATGGCGTACTTATCCACTTTCTCTCCCTGAAACTCAAGCCATGACTGAGTACATTTTGGAAAATCTGGTAAAAGGTTTAATCTGACCATCTACATCTCCCACTGGAGATGGTTTCTACTTCGTTAAAAAGATGGATTGAGGTTTACAACCCTGCATCGATTACCAGGGGTTAAATAACATCATTATCAAGAATTGTTATCCTCTACCTCTGATAATCGAACTCCTTTACTGTTTTAGTGGAGCCACCATATTCACTAAACTAGATTTGCGTGGATCTTACAACCTGATACGAATCCGAGAAGGGGACGAGCGGAAGACTGTGTTTAACATCCGTGATGGTCATTATGACTACCTCGTTATGACTTCCGTGATGGTCATTATGACTACCTCGTCATGCCCTTTGGCCTTAGTAATGCTCTTGCAGTATTCCAGCAATACGTTAATGATATCTTCTGTGATCTACTCTACAAGCATGTTGTCGTATACTTGGACGATATTCTGATTTTTGCCAACAGTCTGGGGGAACATCATTGACAGGTCAAAGAAGTTCTCTCTCATCTCTGTGCTAATCGCCTGTACTGCAAACTGGAAAAGTGTATCTTCAAAGTAAAATCAATACCCTTCCTAGGGTATATACTCTTTGGTTTTAGTCTCAAGATGGACCGAGAGAAACTTAAAACTATACAAGAATGGCCTCTTCTTAACAATCTTAAAGCTGTCCAGCACTTTTTAGGTTTTGTGAACCACTATTGCAAATTCTTTAGAAACTTCTCTACTTTTATTTCTCCTATTACCGCCCTCACCCAGAAAGAAGCTTATCCCTCACATTGGTCGGAAAAAGCCAACCAATCTTTCCAAGTTATCAAGCAGCAGTTTGTCCCATGATATGCCAGCCTGATGGTTCACAACCATTTATTCTGGAAGTTGATGCCTTCCCTGTGGGAGTTGGTGTGGTACTCTCTCAATGTGCTCCAGTTGGTTATCTTCACCCTTGCAGATTCTAATCTCACAAGTTCACTCCAGCCGAATGTGACTATTCTAACATAGACCAAAAATATCTAGCCATAAAGTTAGAATTTGAAGAATGGCATTATCTCCTCAAAGGGGCTATTCACTCAATTATTATCCTAACGGATCATAAGATCCTTCTGTACAGGTATCTTAGATCAACGCAATGTTTAAACCCAAAGCAAGCTAGATCGGCACTCTTCTTTCTCATTTTACTTTCAAGCTTTTCTTCTGTCCTGGAGTTCAAAATCGGAAGGCTGATGCCCTCTCAAGTTCTTTAGATCGGAAAAGGAGTCCACCTTCACTGAGAAGTACCCTATCATCAACCCTATGGTGTTCTGATTCCCTTCTTAGCGTCCTTCTGTTTATCAAGATACACATTTTTATTTTTATTATTCTGGGTCTTCTTATATTCCTAAAGCCCATCTTTTTTGTTTTCACAATACTTCATACTTTTTTTGCAAACCATACTGGCATCCTTTTCCTTGTGTCTTTCATAACACTTTTGATACAAAGGTCTGTTGCGTTTAGAATTGCACTTTTTCCCACCTCTCCTCCACTCCTTCCAAGTTCCTCCACTATGGTTTGCACATAACACAACTCACTTTCATCACAAATTCAGTAAAAGCTATTTCAAAATTGTAGTTTCAAAATATGAAATTCACCTGTTTTTGTTCACACCTCCAATGAACTGTAGGCAAAAACTTTTAAAAAGTTTTCCTTTTCATCTACAAATGTCGGGTTATAGCACAGACCATCATGCAAACTCTGGCAAAGTGATATTTTATTTATTTTTATTTATTATTTCTTGATAAAAATAAGGTTCATACAATGTTTGTTATTTCTCAGTCACATCCCTAAAAATACAGATTTGTATATATGTTTTTAATGTAGGGCAGACATGGCGTTGTGGCTGTGATGTGTTTAAGTATCTATTTTTGTATAGAATCAGAATTGTAATGCCACCATACACATTATGCTACACAGAATAGCAGCATTATAAGGATTTGAAAACGTAAAAAAAATACACAAACTGGCACTTGGCATAATACATAAAATTAATTTTCCCAGACCATTATTAAGATTTTTTTTTTTTTAATTGTTCAGTTCATTGCTGGGTTTAATTGAATGTACCATGTGACTAAGTGAAGAAGGCAATATTTCAATGCAACAAGCTCAACATTAAAATCAGAAAATTAGAAAACACTTGATTACAAGTTTTCAAAAACTGTGTTTTTCCTTAATGTTTCAATACCAAATTTCAAGTTGGCATCTCAAAGGGATCTTATATTTTTAAGAATTTTTGTTTATAATAACGTGAACATTTCTGATTTTTCACTATATTGCAGGCAAATATAAATTCAAAAAACAAAAAAATGTTGAAAAGTGTTTGGGCTTGTTACTTTTCTTATCTTAGCAGTGTTCTTTTAAAAAAGTAATTTCTCAAAATTTGTTTTACATTGGAGACAGCAACATTTAAGAGTCCATTATTCTCTACTGATTGGATGCTTTTTTAGTTGCTATGGGCAACATCACTATTCTTGCTGTTTCAGTAGTTTTAATAAATGCTGTAGTACTGTACTAAACTAAGGGGGTCATTCCGAGTTGTTCGCTCGGTAAAAATCTTCGCATCGCAGCGATTTTCCGCTTAATGCGCATGCGCAATGTCCGCACTGCGACTGCGCCAAGTAAATTTGCTATGCAGTTAGGAATTTTACTCACGGCTTTTTCATCGTTCTGGAGATCGTAATGTGATTGACAGGAAATGGGTGTTACTGGGCGGAAACAGGCCGTTTTATGGGCGTGTGGGAAAAAACGCTACCGTTTCCGGAAAAAAACGCAGGAGTGGCCGGAGAAACGGGGGAGTGTCTGGGCGAACGCTGGGTGTGTTTGTGACGTCAAACCAGGAACGACAAGCACTGAAATGATCGCAGATGCCGAGTAAGTCTGAAGCTACTCAGAAACTGCTACGAGGTGTGTAATCGCAATATTGCGAATACGTCGTTCGCAATTTTAAGATGCTAAGATTCACTCCCAGTAGGCGGCGGCTTAGCATGAGCAAATCTGCTAAAATCCGCTTGCGAGCGAACAACTCGGAATGACCTCCTAAGTACAAACCTGTCTTCATACATAAGGCGCAAAACGCCCAACGTAACTGAGCTGCTCCGAGGTGTGTAACGATTTATCTATTTCTTTGCATCACAGACGCAGTGAAACGCTGCTCAAAATGTGCTAGAGACGGGCTGAGACTTTAACCACACAGGAATTAGTTCTATACACGTACAAAGTCGCAGATGAATCACAATGGAACTAGGAGGTGTTTTATGTATGTGAAGTAGACGCACGTTTTGGACAAGAAAGACGCGCTTCACGTTCAAGTCACCAGGGACGTCGTACTCCAAGAATGGCTGTTTGGTATGACTGAAACCACTGTGTATGAGTGAGGACATATCTGCACCAGGCAAAGAAAACGGAGATTTCAAAATGTGCCAAATTGTGTCCTAAAACCTGTGTTTTAGCAGGTGGCAGTGATGCGTCTTAATCCTGGTTGGATAAAAAAATTTTTTTTTTGTGTGCTCACAAGTGCCAACGTTTGCAGATTTTCAACATTTTCAAATCCTTACAGCTCAAAAAATACAGTACACAAGTTGTTGTTTTATTGTACAATAGAGACATTCTCTTACAGTATTACATGTGTGCAGAGCAGGGCTTAAAGTGGTCCTGGAGAGGCGGTGGAACTCATTTACCTCGCCACCTACCCCCCATTCTCTCACATTAAGTGGGGCCAGTGCTAGTGTTTTCGGCAACCCCTGCAAACTATGAATTAGTGCCTTACTTCCCATACTTTATAAAGGGACCTTGATCTCACAAAGATGCAGCATGGTCACATAATAGTACCCCCAACTCAAATTACACCACACAGTAGCACAATCTAATTCACATTACACCGCATGTAGTGCCCTCGATTCATATTACACCACATAGTACTGCCTCTCTATGCATGTTATGCCACACAGTAGTGCCCCTTATATACAAGGCCTATAGTAGTGCCCCTTATACACAATTCCCACATAAATAGTGCCCCTTACACAATGTTGTGCCGGAAAAGGAAGCCACTGGGACCTGAGGAGGGGATGAATACTGTCCAACAGACGCAGCATGTGTGAGTACTAGGAGGGGTGAGCTGTAAATGTTGGAAGACCATGGAGCCACCAGGACCTGTGGAAGGGGGAGATATGGCTGCAGCTCATCAGTAACGCTAGCGCCGCCTGTAGCATCTATTCATGTAGGTCATGGGTCCGGTTTTTATGTTGGAATTACTATGCAGGGCAATGGAGGAGAAGGTGGAACTAGTTCCCCCTACCATTACAGGTGGTGGAACTCGGTTCCACCTCGTTCCCCCCCCCCCCCCCCCCATTTTAACCCCTGGTGCAGAGAACAAAAGTGACAGTAAAGGATAAAGTTATTTGCATTGCGTGACTGACATGGAACAACCTATATAAATGTTTTTTATGTAGACATTCCAATCTGTACTTCAGATTTACCAATGAAACATTATGGAATAATCATCATTTTGTTTCCTGTTCTACAAGCTAAAGCAGACACACCTGAACACACATAGACCTGCTAGTAGAATTTTATCAGGGCTGTAGTAGGTGGGATCATTGTACAAGGCAAATTTTTATGGAAAAATGTGCTACAGTTCTAGTTCCTTATTGGTTCCAGTCTGGTTCCATTTCCATTTCCGTTACAGTCCAATTCCAGTTCCATTCCGGTTCCAGTTCCATAATACATAAACTTAATTTTCTCAGACCATTATTAAGATATATATATTTTTTTAATTGTTCAGTTCATTGCCGGGTTTAATTTAATGTACCATGTGACTAAGTTAAGATGTCAATATTTCAATGCAACAAGCACAACATTAAAATCAGAATATTAGAAAACACTTTATTACAAGTTTTCAAAAACTGTGTTTTTCCTTAATGTTTCAATACCAAATTTCAAGTTGGCATCTCAAAGGGATCTTATATTTTTCAAGAATTTTTGTTTATAATAACGTGAACATTTCTGATTTTTCACTATATTGCAGGCAAATATAAATTCAAAAAACAAAAAATGTTGAAAAGTTTTTGGGCTTGTTACTTTTCTTATCTTAGCAGTGTTCTTTAAAAAAAGTAATTTCTCTAAATTTCTTTTATATTAAAGACAGCAACATTTAAGAGTCCATTATTCTCTACTGATTGCATGATTTTTTAGTTGCTATGGGCAACATCCCTATTCTTGCTGTTTTAGTAGTTTTGATAAATGCTGTAGTACTGTACTAAACTAAGTACAAACATGGCTTCATACATAAGGCGTAAAACACCCAACGTAACTGAGCTGCTCCGAGGTGTTTAACAATTTATCTTTTTCTTTGCATCACAGACGCAGTGAAACGCTGCTCAAAATGTGCTAGAGACGGGCTGAGACTTTAACCACACAGGAATTAGTTCTATACATGTACAAAGTTGCAGATGAAGCACAATGGAACTAGGAGGTGTTTTATGTATGTGAAGTAGATGCACATTTTGGACAAGAAAGATGCGCTTCACGTTCAAGTCACCAGGGACTGTTATGCACACCAGTGCCTGCAGGAATGTACTGGTGTCTGAACTGTTATGCACACCAGTGCCTGCAGGAATGTACTGGTGTCTGAACTGTTATGCACACCAGTGCCTGCAGGAATGTACTCGTGTCTGAACGGATAGGGATGCAAAACAAATGAACTCACAGACAGACTGGGGAATATGACATTACGTACACAGAAGGTGACAGGGTAACAAAATAAACACAAAGTGAACAGAGAAGCCCAGAGGCTAAGAAACTGGGTGTCTCCCTATTATTAGGAATGCTCAGATGAAAAAAGCAAGATGTTGTGTTTTAATATGTAGAGAACCCGAAATGCTGTTGCTAAGGGCAACAGCAAAACCCTAAGGGGTTACCAACGGGTGTGGCAGTAAACTCCTTGGTCAGAGATGGAATGATAGACACAAGGAGAGTCTCCACAATCCTAATCCTCACTTGCAGTGCACAGGTTCAGCTTACTGCCACTAAACTGAATACCTGAACACCTTGCACAGTGAGACAGGATTTAGGCAGGCAGTCTGAGAATACAGCCGCAAACCTGCTAAGTTCACAGAGTAGCAAAAGAACCCGAGCAGGTTAAACGACTGACTCCAGTCTTACTGCTAGGTCTGGATTGGCAGAGTGTAGTACCAAATCCCCAGGGCTATTTGCAGTAAGCAACAACAAATACAAAGCTACACAGTACTGGCTAACTTTCAGGAACTGACTAACCAACAAAGATTCAGCAGCATCTGCTTAACCTGAGAAGAGGCCTTATAAAGCAGGTGCTGTCCACGCCCCACTCAGACCTCACAGACTGTGAGCACAAAAACCAACACCGGATCCCCTGCCGTGCACAGAGCCTGTAACCACTGCACAGCAAAAGACCCGAACCGGAGTATCAGCTGCGCCCAGGTTACTCCGCTAGCACTTGTCTCCCGGTTGCCATGACGACATGGCAGCACAGGGCAGGAGACCCTAACAGGGACGTAGTACGGCAACCCCTGCAAACTATGAATTAGTGCCTTACTTCCCATACTTTATAAAGGGACCTTGATCTCACAAAGATGCAGCATGGTCAGATAATAGTACCCCCAACTCAAATTACACCACACAGTAGCACAATCTAATTCACATTACACCACATGTAGTGCCCTCGATTCATATTACACCACGTAGTACTGCCTCTCTATGCATGTTATGCCACACAGTAGCGCCCCTTATATACAAGGCCTATAGTAGTGGCCCTTATACACAATTCCCACATAAATAGTGCCCCTTACACAATGTTGTGCCGGAAAAGGAAGCCACTGGGACCTGAGGAAGGGATGAATACTGTCCAACAGACGCAGCATGTGTGAGTACTAGGAGGGGTGAGCTGTAAATGTTGGAAGACCATGGAGCCACCAGGACCTGAGGAAGGGGGAGATATGGCTGCAGCTCATCAGTAACGCTAGCGCTACCTGTAGCATCTATTCACGTAGGTCATGGGTCAGGTTTTTATGTTGGAATTACTATGCAGGGCAATGGAGGAGAAGGTAGAACGGGTGGTCTTCAGTATGCCGGCTGTCGGGATCACGGCGCACAGTATACCGGCGCCGGGATCCCGACAGCTGGCATGCCGACACTTATTCTCCCTCGTGGGGGTCCACGATCCCCCTGGAGGGAGAATAAAATAGCGTGGCGAGCGCCGTGTGGGGTGACGGAGGCAGCTGACTGAACCAAGATCCGACAGGAAAACCATCTGCATATGTGGTCTATTGGAACACGGGTTATCCAGCGGACTAATGCACAGTCAGGATTGTTCTATGTGAATAGTCTTGCATCCAGCCGGTAATTGTTCATTTTTGCAGCCTCCAGAGGATTCCCCACACTTTACTGTTATTATTATCATACTGCACTTGCACTTTGAATGATTGATGTTGGAAATTTATGTTTTTAATATATTAAAACTGTACTTCACCATATGGCATATTTTTTTTCTCTTTTAAATTTCCTTACATGCACATGAGGAATATATCCACATACGCAAACGTGGAGGAGGAAAAAAAATCGGTGAATGTATCCAGTTATATATATATTTATATCACACCTGTTTTTAAGCGCATTGTGATTTACTGCTCTAACATCAGTTGACCACAGCATCCAATCACCTCACACTCTTGCCTATAAGTTCCACTCCCTGACTGGCACAAATCGCCAGCACAACGTCGCTTCTGTTGCAGGTTAACACTCAGTGCTGTTTTCCCTGAAACTCTGTGTCTAAGCGGCTCTAGTTCTGTGCGATCCAGTGATTTCCAGCTTCTAGTTTATAACTGGAAATTGTCCCTACGTATCCAGTCTCCAGATCTATTCTGGAAACTAAGGGTATTGTCTCTAGAAACATTTACCAGTTCCAGTCCGGCTCCAGTACATACCAATTCCAGTCCAGCTCCAGTCTTAACCCGGTTCCACTCCAGCTCCAGTTACATACCGGTTCTAGTCAGGCTCCAGTCAGATTCAGGTTCCAGTCTGGCTCCAGTCACATTACTGTTCCAGTTCCTTTTCTTTTCCAGTCCGGTTCCAGTTCCATTTTGGTTCCAGTTCCATTCTGGTTCCAGCTACAGTGCAGTCCCAGTTCTATTCCAGTTCCAGTTGTCTCTCCAGCATCTGTTCCTGTACAATAAAGTTTTACAATTCAGTGCACACCTTCATGCTCAGGTGGACTCATGTGCAGCAGGGAACTTCATCTCCATGGCATTAGTCCAGCAGTGGTCCATTCCCACCGAGAGGCTGCCACATCTTGGATTGCAGTGGATGGATGTCATATTCTAGGGGGTACCATTACCCTTCAAACTCTGCAAGTCAAGGTTGGAGTCCTTCACTCCGAACTTTTAAGATTTCTTGTCATTCCCAGGGCATCACATTCCATAGTTCTGGGCCTGCCCAGGCTTCGACAGCACAACCCTCAAATTGATTGGAGAACTTCTCAATTTACTGCCTGGGGTCCACTTTGTTCCAGTTCATGCCTCTCTGAAGTTCTTTTAGTACGATCTTACAATCCGAATCATCCGGATACTCCTCCTCATCTCTATGAGAACTTCGAAGATGTACTCAGTAAGGCTGGTGCGAATGTCCTTCCTCTCCATCAGAGGGCGTACTTATTCACTTTCTCTCCCTGAACCCTAAGCTATAATGAGTACATCAAAGAAAATCTGGAAAAGGGTTTTATACGACCATCTACAAAGGGGCGTTTCAACAGAGGAGGGTGCCCGTGTGCACCTCCAGGTGGGCCCACTCTTCTGTACAGTGCTGTAGACTCCAGAATTGTGCCAGAGTCTACTGCACATGTGCAGGTCTCCGGAAACATGGCATCCACCATGATCCAGAGACCTATTCGGCTACTGCGCATGCGCTTTTGCAGCACCCAACACTGGTCTCCGGAAAGGTAAGAATTAAAATAGATACGGTGTCGGCCCCCCCGGAAACCAGGGGCTTGTGTGCACTGCACACATTGCACCCATTGTAGAAATGCTGGAGTGGGATGGATTGAGGTTTATGTCCCTGCATTGATTACCAGGAGTTAAATGACATCACCATCAAGAACGGTTAACGCCTACCTCTGATAACCAAACTCTTTGACTGCGTTAGCGGAGCCACCATATTCACTAAGCTAGATTTGCATGGATCTTACAACCTTATACAAACCTGAAAAGCAGACAAGTGGAAGATTCAATATATTTCTCAATGATATAGGAATAGGTCTGGAAATCACACAGTGTCAATCTTTGCAGATAATACTAAACTGTGTTAGGTAATTAATTCAGAAATCGATGTGGAGTCTCTACAGAATTACTTATTTAAACTTGAAACCTGGGCGTCTAAATGGGAAATGAGGTTCAATATTGAAAAATGCAAAGTTATGCATTTTGGGATTAAAAACACACACTTGCATCGTACACACTTATTGGGGAAAATATAGGGGTAACAGTAGTGGAAAAAGATTTGGGGGTGCTCATAGATAATAGGCTTAGCAACAGTACACAATGTCAAAATGCAGTAAAGAAGGCAAGTAAAGTGCTTGCGTGCATAAGACAGGGCATTGAGACAAGGGACGAGGATGTAATACTGCCGCTGTACAAATCATTGGTGCGTCCCCACCTGGAATATTGTATTCAGTTTTGGGCACCATGTTATAAAAAAGATATTGGGGGAACTCGAAAGAGGTCAAAGGCGCGCTACTAAACTGATTAAAAGGTTAGAGTCTCTGGAGTACGAGGAAAGGCTTACTAGGTTAAATATGTATTCCCTTGAAAAGAGGTGTCTAAGAGGAGACATTATTAATAGCTTCAATTATGTAAAGGGTCATTACAAAGAGTTAGCAGGGGATTTGTTTATTAATAGAACTCTGTATAGGACGCGTGGGCACTCACTGAGGCTAGAGGAGAGAAAATTCCATACAAAATGCAGGAAAGGGTTCTTCACGGTAAGGGCAATAAGGATTTGGAACTCCCTGCCGGAGAAGGTAATGATGGCAGACTCTGTAAATGCATTTAAAAATGGTTCGGACAGTTTTCTAGCACATAAAATTATCCAAGGCTATAGCATTTAATATATTGACAATAAGTATCTGGGAGTGGTATGAAACATAGTTGTCAATTGGTATGAAAACATTACTTCAGGGGGTGCATTATAATATGCACATCTTAATACAGAATACAGGTTGAACCCGATGGGCATTTTGCCTCTTTTCAACCTCATTAACTATGTTGCTATGTTACTATGTTACTGCGTTTAACACCTGTGATGGTCATTATGACTACCTCGTCGTGTCCTTTGGCCATAGTAATGCTCCTGCAGTGTTCCAACACTATGTTAATGAGATCTTTCACAATCTACTCTACAAGCATGTTGCCGTATACTTGGACAATATTCTGATTTTTGCCAACAGTCTGGAGAAATATCGTTGACAGGTCAAAGAAGTTCTCTATCGTCTGCGTGCCAATCGCCTCTAATGCAAACTAGAAAAGTGTATCTTCGAAGTAAAATCAATACCCTTCCTGGGGGATATAATCTCCGGTTCTGGTCTCAAGATTGATCCAGAGAAGCTTCAAGCTATCCAATAATGGCCTCTTCTGACCACTCTTAAAGTTAACAAGAGTGCCCAAAAAGAGAGTCTTTCTTTTCTTTCCTTTTTTTATCATATACTCTTTACGATTCTGGGAGCACCACCGACGTTAAAATAATACACTGCATTATGTAGCATATTTCATTAAATTGCTGGTATCAGACAACAGCCTCAGTGAGGTCCTGTCTGTATTAGTAACCCAGAGCGGAACTAAACCCCCTTTTTTTGTACAAAGCTAGCACTCTTAAAGTTGTCCAGTGCTTTTTAGGTTATGTGAACTATTATCGCAAATTCATTAGTAACTTCTCTACTTTTATTTTTCCTAATACTGCCCTCACCCATAAAGAAGCTAATAACTCAAACTGGTTAGAAGAAGCCAACCAGGCTTTTCAAGTTATCAAGCAGCAGTTCATCGTCGCTCCTGTGCTACGTCAGCCTGATGTTTCACAACCATAAATTCTGGTTTACTCATCCCCTGTGGGAGTTGGTGTGGTAGTGTCTCAACGTGCTCCTGATGGTTATCTTCACACTTGCGGTTTCTATTCTTCTATAATGATTGAGCAGCTACCATTGTTTGTTTACATGTGTGAGAACAGAAATTACAACAGGTGTTTTCAATGGTATGCGCAATAGACTCGGAGTGCAGCTATATCAAGTGCAAAGAGAGGTGTATCCCACACTTCAAATAATGTAACAATGGAAAAGGAAAATTTTCACATATGACAATAGCTCTCACCAAGTGACATGCAAAAGTGTATGAACAACTGGTATAGAATGCATTCACCCTTAATTGAAAGATATTCCTCATAGGCGAATTTAATGGAAGATAGAGATTCACTCTAAGGGATCCTCATAACAAACATCAGTATTCAAATGGAACGGATGATATCCCAGAAATATCTGAAAAATAAGTGCCTCTTCCCCAATATGAATGGGCAGGAAATAAGAGGCACCATTAAACACAGACCATGGTGTAGTATTTTTGGTAAAAACACGCACTGGTTGCAATGCACAAATAAAACTTACAAGAAGTTAAAAGAACAAAAGCATGTCATATAAGACTTCATGGGATAACACAGATGGTATATCACCCAAAGATTCTTTGCAACCACAGCAGATGGTATTGGAAGATGTGCACAGTCTCTCCAAGTGTCCACTAGCATGCAGGGTAACAGAGGGTAGTTGTGTCCAGATGTCCCAGGGTCAGTCACAAATTAAAAGCAAGAGCCACGCTTAACGCGTATCGGACCAAATGTCCTTCATTTTTGCATGTCACTTGGTGAGCGCTATTGTCATATGTGAAAATTTTCCTTTTCCATTGTTACATGTGTGAGAAGGCATTGAATGGGAGCAGCAATTGGAAGGCAGGCTATTCCTTGTAGTGCTAATGGCAGATCCTGGGGGTGGCTACCAGGTAAGCTTGCCCTCTGTCTGGATGCGTTTTAGTATGAGCCTTTATCATGAGGCCTTACTGTAGACAAATCACATGGCCCTATGTGGGCACTGCCATTATGTAGTGTTAGGACTGCTGATATCTGCCTGTCTGCCATTTCATCTTGGATGTCATCTCTCCACCTCAGACTCAACATTTCCAAAACAGAATTAATTATTTTCCCACCAGCTAAGAGTAGTTACCAACCTGATATCTCCATAACTGTTGACAATGTGACTATCCACCCCACCCCACAAGCTCGCTGCCTAGGTGTCACCCTTGACTCTGAACTGTCCTTTGTTCCCCACATTCAAGCTGTTTCTAAATCATGTTACATGCACCTAAAAAACATATCCAAAAATACGCCCTTATCTTACACAAGACACTGCAAAAACTCTAATCCATGCAATCATCATCTCCCGCATTGATTATTGTAATAGTCTCCTTACTGGCAGGGCCGGATTAACAATGGGGCGGATGGAGCTGCAGCTCCAGGCCACCCATTGAAAATAGGCCCAGAGCCCGCAGCAAAACCCCATATCCGCCGGCATTTCAATGAGTCACAGTGACTCATTGTATGCCGCAGCTGCTGCCAGCACCTTGTCCGACGCCAGAGACAGTGCCCTAGTCTGTGTATACATAGAAATCCCAGCTCAAGTGAGAGGAGGGGCTGCTCTCCCCCTAGACTAGGAGTAGCGGTGCTGCTGTCTCTGTGCTCACTACCCAGTGACGCGAGTCTGCCCAGCCAGGGTGGAGGAGGAGCCAATCTACTCACAACTCCTTTCCCCCAGACTTATTGCAGCTGAAGAGGACGGCCCGGCCGGATGAGGAGGAGGGGCTTCTCTAAGTCCCTCCCCTTTCCCACTAGGGCTCAAGGAGCAGGCACCGCATGAGCATCGCAACCAATGGCAGGCTGCCTTCGGGGGGCAGGATGACAGTTGCCCCCCGGTCCAGTACTAAAGAAGCAGTTTAGAGCCCAGACACACAGCAGCGTGGTCACAGGGGGCGGGGTTTCTGTCGGGGGCGGAGCCATCCGGATCACAGTATGCTAATGCCACTACAGGTGCTGCTGGCATTAAGGCTGTACAGAGGCTGCAGCTGTGGCTGGATGGTGTAGACTGTGAGTGTGTGGTGATTATAGCATGCTGTAGCCTCTCACTGCTGTCACTGTGCTGCAGCTGCTGTTCTCCAGGATTAGCTGGACAGCTAATTCTGTAGCTAACCACTCCCCTGGTACCAGCCACCAATGCTCCGAGCTCCTTTTCAGGCTGGTCCCTCCCCTATTCTGTTTCCCATTCTCCAGTCTCCTCCCTATTCTGTGTCATCCCAGTGCCTCCTGAGTCATGACTTCTTTTCCCTCCACTGCTTCTATAAAGTGCAGAAACCAGGCAAGTAGATTGTGGCGGGGACATGAAGGTTACAAGGAAAAAAATAGTTTATTATTATTAATGTAGTAGCAGCACTCATGGTAGTGGAAATAAATACAGCAGTCTGGTCTGCGGTGTCGACGCCGCAGGCGAGACTTCTGTCTTTATTTCCACTACTGTGAGTGGCCGCCGACTGCTACATTTGTATTTGTTAAGGTCCACACCTGGAGGGCACCGGTAATAGTGATATGTATCCATTGGAGTGGAGTGCTGTTGACTGAGTTTATTATTTTTATATATGTATATACAGAAATATAAAATCCCTTCCTCTCCCACTCCATCCCATTCCACACTTTGTTATTCAACCGCCCGGGAATGGTTAGTACACCGTCAGTTGAAACACCGACGCCGAAATCCTGACACTGCTTACAACGCTGGGGCGGCATCCCAACTGGGATCACAATTCCGGCACCAACATCTCAACAGCCAGGATCCCCAACGACTGACTGCCAGCCAGCCAGCCAGCCAGAAAGGTAAGCCAGCGGGGAGCATTTGGGGGGGGGAGGGGGGGTTGTTGGGGAGGTCAGGTTTAGGCTGTAGTGGGGGGGTTAAGTATAGGCATCACCAGGGAGGGGTGGGGTTAGGCTCCAGGCTGGGGAGGGTTAGGTTTAGACTGGGAACAGAGGGTTACAGTTAGGGGAGCATTGGGGAAAGGTCGACCTAGAACATGTCGACCAATAGTGGTCGACCTAGATAGTGTCGACCTAGTTACTGACGACCTAGAGACCGGATCCCATACTTACCTTCCCCTGTCCGGATCCCCATCAAAGGGAATGGCGCGGTCGGTATTCTGACTCCTGGCATTTCAAACCCAACCCCTCCACATTAGATACTATCGCTCCAAGGGGGTTAAACGAGAACATTAATTCTAGATGCCTTCTGTGATGAGATTTATAAGGGAATCCTGACCAAGTAGTTTGTTATTTATGTAACATTTATAGTTTTTATTTTATTTTTTAGATTGTGTCATTTTGCGTTAGTGACATCGTAGTGCAGCAGATTGGAATTCGTTATGTTATATCATTGGACGGGATGCCATTGGTCAGAATACTGACAGCGGCATCCCAAACATCAGAATGCCTTCAGCCCCCAGAAAGTACTTCAACCCTCCCCTGCCCCTATCCTAGCCCTCCCTTGTGAGTGCCTAACCCTCCCCGCTGGTGCCTAACCCTAACCCGCCCTGCTTGTGCCTAACCCTACCATCCCCGCTGTCTAACCTATCCCTCCCTG
Organism: Pseudophryne corroboree; assembly: GCF_028390025.1. NCBI lineage: Eukaryota > Metazoa > Chordata > Amphibia > Anura > Myobatrachidae > Pseudophryne > Pseudophryne corroboree. The sequence goes on along the minus strand of NC_086447.1, from coordinate 40,014,146 downwards.
CTTGGTGCCTAACCCTAACCTCCTCTTCCAAGTGCCTAAACCTAACCCCCCTCCCCGGTACCTAACCATAACCTTACCGCACCTGCACCCTAACCCTAACCCCCTTCTAATGTCTAAACCAAACCCCCCTCCTCCGCGGCAGAACATGATCGAGCCCCACTAAAAGTAAGTTCAAGATTTTGATGCCATGATCCCGAGCTCCTTCGGGATTTTGATACCGGCATTATTTTGCCGTTCAGGATTCCGGCGTCTGTATTTTAGCCACGAGATTCCATGCGGCACCATTTTAACTACATCCTGCAGACTATATATGTTTACACTTATTGTATTGTGCACACTGCACTTCACAGTGTTACTTACTCTCTGAGCAGCCGGATGTGAGTTTAACAGTTATTATTAGATGTGTGTAGTGAGGAGGAGCAATGGTGCTGGTACGCTCACCCGCACCGGAAGCGCGGGTGAGCATGCGCATAACGGTGGAACGCATGACGTTCCGGTGAGCATGTGCAGTGCGATGGAATACACGCATGGACCCCCGGCTGCCAGGTGTATGATCTGATTAGATAGAGATGGCTTAAGTGGTGTTCTGCGCGCAAGTCACTGTTGGCTCATTAACACTCTGTTGCATGTCTCTAGCAGCCCAGGAGGGGACCGAGGTTGACAAACTAAGTATAAGGATGAGATGGCATTGATTTGCATATTGGTTTTATGGTTGCCATAATAATTATTGGATCTCAGAAGCTTGCAATTTCTTTTACTGGGTGGTGATGAAGGCAAGCTGATTCATTAAATATGTAATTTTGTGTAAACAACTTTTGGAGAGTGCCCTCTTGATTGAATCTGTTCTGCGGCTGCACTTGGACTGTGTTGGCGTTTTTGAGTGAGCATTTTGAAGGCTGTAAATGAATGACGAGTGCATCTTTTTTTACACACACACACACACACACACACACACACACACACACACACACACACACACACACACACACACACGGGAAGCAGTTCGTTTCCCGGCTGACGGGAACGTGGCGGTCAGGATACTCTCCACCAGGCCTGAAGTGCGACAAGCCCATGAGGGGATGACCTCCATGCCACACCTATAGCACAGGCCACACACCCTATTTTGACCACCCCCACCGCAGCACTTGTCACACCTCCTATCAAGGCACACCATAGGCCCTTTGTAAATTTCAGCTCCAGGCCCATGTGGACCTTAATCTGGCACTGCTTACTGGTCTTCCCAAACATAGGCTCTCACCACTACAATCCATTCTGAATGCAGCTGCGAGGCTAATCTTCCTCGCTAGACGTTCATCGTCTGCAGATCCGCTCTGTCAGTCCCTCCATTGGTTACCGGTATTCTACCGTGTCAAATATAAAATACTTTTATTTACATACAAGCCTAATAACCAAGCTGCACCATCATACATCTCCTCACTCATCTCAAAATATCTCCCTACCAGACCCCTCCGCTCTGCACAAGATCTGCGTCTCTCATCCACAAGTACAGATGGGTCCACGTTTGGGATCGGTATGATATCCCGCCAATCATAATACCGACGGACTATATACCGACACCCATTGACCGATGGTCGATATCCCGACAAGGTCTAAATACCGACACGGACTAAATACCGACATGTGAAATACCGACAAGGTCTAAATACCGACATGTAAAATGCCGACAGGTCGAAATACCGACACAAGTTTTTCATGATTTTTTTGTTTTTTTGTGTGTATGTCGACATAAATCAACATGGACACCATATAAAGTGTACCGCGTCCCCTCGCATGGCTCGCTGCGCTCGCCATGCTTCCGGCGCGGTGCCTCGCTGCGCTCGGCACACTATTATATTCCCCCTCCAGGTCCACTGGGACGGTAAAGTATGAACAAGTCGGTTTTAATGAAAAAAATCATGAAAAACTTGTGTCGGTATTTCGACCTGTCGGCATTTTACATGTCGGTATTTAGACCTTGTCGGTATTTCACATGTCGGTATTTAGTCCGTGTCGGTATTTAGACCTTGTCGGGATATCGACCATCGGTCAATGGGTGTCGGTATATAGTCCGTCGGTATTATGATTGGAGGTAAAGTGACTGCATCCCCCACGTTAATCTTGACCTTTAATAGGATTAACTGAGACTGGCCAGTCGGACTTAATCCCCTGCTGTAATGACTTAATCCCCTGCTGTATTGTTCTCTGTATTGTATTGCAGCTGAGAACAATACATGAAGGGTTTATGCTAATAACTCATGTTGTGACTAGGCGCAGAAAACTAGTCAAGATAACTGTGGACCCATCTGTATTACCTGTTCTAACTCAAAATTACAGGACTTTACGCAGGCTTCACCCACTCTGTGGAATTCCCTCCCACGCACAATAAGACTCGCCTCTAGTCTCCAAACCTTTAAACGTTCCCTGAAAACTCATCCTTTCAGACAAACCTACCAAATTCCAGACCCACCCACAAAACCTTCAATGCTTCCCTATCCAGTTACATCCTCTCTGTACAGTCCACATAAACTCACATTTTGTCTTCCAACATTGCTGGGTGATCATATCATACAACCCATTAAGAACCTAGCAATCTGGTGGACCATTATGCAACAGGTAGCATCTATCCTTGTGTATGAATGCCTATTTCCCTATAGATTGCAAGCTTGCGAGCAAGGCCTTCCTACCTCTATGTCTGTCTGTCTTCGCCCAGTTTTGTTCCATAACTTGTTCTAATTGTAAAGCGCAACAGAATATTCTGTGCTATATAAGAAACTGCTAATAAATAAATAATAAATAATATCGGAGAAGCCTTGACACGGCTCAGCAGCTAAACATGTCTTTGCAAACGCATGCGACCAATTTCTCTGAAATTCTATTATCAGATAGGTCCATATATGGTTACAGGTAATTTTACTGTGCTGGGGGGATACCGGGGGAGGGGAAGCACCCGCCCCCCTTCTGTCTGCGGCTTCTATTCTCACAAGCTCACTCCAGCCGAATGGAACTAATCTATCGAAGACCAAGAATTTCTAGCCATAAAGTTAGCATTGGAAGAATTTAATTTTCTCCTCAAATGGGCTTTTCACCCAATTACCATCCTAACAGATCACAAGAACCTTCTGCATCTTAAATCAGCGCAATGTATAAACCCAATGCAAGCTAGATGAGCAATCTTCTTCTCTCATCTTAATGAACACAATATCACTTTGCCAGAGTTTGCATGATGGTCTGTGCGGTAACTAGACATTTGTAGATCAAACGGAAAACCTTTTAAAAGTTTTACCCTACAGTACATTGGAGGTGTGAACAAAAACAGGTGAATTTTGCATATTAAACTACAATTTTGAAAGCTTTTTACTGTATTTGTGAGAGCTTTTTACTGTATTTGTGAGGAAAGAGAGTTGTTGTGTTAAGTGCAAACCATAGTAGAGGAACTTGGAAGGAGTGGAGGAGAGGTGGGAAAAATTAAAAAGTGCAATTCTAAATGCAACAGAGCTTTGTATCAAAAGTGTTATGAAAGACACAAGGAAAAGGAAGCCAGTGTGGTTTGCGAAAAAAGTATCAAGTATTGTGAAAGCAAAAAAGATGGGTTTTAGGAATATTAGCAGACGCTGAATATCAAAGATAAAGACGTGTATCTTTATTAAAATTGGTGTATCTGACAAGAGGTGATCTGTCCATATCTAGGGACTCTGCCTCAGTGTAAAAACAAAACAAAAAAACAACAACAGTATACTGTGTGTGTACATCCAGGGGCTGGTGTGTCCGACTCCTACCAGTATCAGTCCAGGAATGCTCTGTCTGTTGTCTGGTGTATACGACAAGGGATGCGCTGTCCACAGGGCCGTCTTAACAGCAGTGTAGGCCCCTGGGCGCAGCAATGCACTGGGCCTCCTACCCATCCTCCAGCGGTAGGGGTAAGGGGTGCCCTCAGTGGCAGCTTTGATGTCCTGCTGGCGGTAGGGAGTGTTTGATCTTCCGCTGAGCATGTAGGACCTGGAGCAGTCATTTCTGCTAATTACTCCTTTACTGCACAGAGGAGGCTTAACTGTAGAAGGGGGCATTGGGCTGAATGAAGGGTGGTAGGGGGTGTTTAATACGTAGGGGAGGGTGTATAGTGGAGTGGGCTTAATATTCATCATTTTCCGGTGGGAGGGCAGCTTACTTGACTGCAGATATCTCCAGTTCCTGAAAATAGATTTCTTAGCTTTGAATGGGCTAAAAACACTAAAGAGTCCCACCTTTCAGGAGGTACTGGGGACACCTGTCAGGAGGTACTGGGGACACCTTTCAGGAGGTACTGGGGACACCTGTCAGGAGGTACTGGGGACACCTTTCAGGAGGTACTGGGGATACCTGTCAGGAGGTACTGGGGACACCTTTCAGGAGGTACTGGGGACACCTGTCAGGAGGTACTAGGGACTTGGGGATCAGAGGTCAGGTGCCAGAGCAATTCACAGATGCAAATATAAAACTGCATGTTAGGAGTGTGGAGCTGGAGCAGGGACCAGCTGCTGGAAGGCTGATATCTCTGGTTCTGGGCATAGTAGAGACAAGCATCCAGTGTCCACTGAAAGAGGAGAGTCCCAGCTTTTGGATTATAAACTCTAAATTAGACAGAACCTGAGATATCTGGCTGGGAAGAGCAATTAACAGGTTCAGATGGGGACCACTGCTTTCACGTTGGATATCTCCGGGTCCCCAGGGCCGATTTTCAAAAATCTGGTACCCCTGGAAAGAGGGGACTCTCAGCTATAAGCCCAGGGCCCTTATACTCTTGGGGCCCTTGGGCAAGAGCCCATTGAGCCCATACGAAAAGACGGCCCTGGCTGTCCACCTAGGGGGGATCTGTCTGTCCATACAGGGTCTCTGCCCCAATGTAAAATTAAAATAATAAAAGCTGAAAAGGCTAAAACATAATATATATATATATATATATATATATATATATACTGTATATAAAGATATATATAGATGTATATACTGTATATTTTTTTGTTTGTGCTGTACCACAGTGTACTATACACATTTTATTTTATTTTCATAAGTACTGTGACACTGACGATCAGCCTGCAGTATATTATTATATCGTACTCATACAGATATTGGCCCTCATTCCGAGTTGTTCGCTCACTAGGCGCTTTTCGCAGCAGTGCACACGCTAAGCCGCCGCCCTCTGGGAGTGTATCTTAGCTTAGCAGAAGTGCGAACGAAGTATTCACAATATTGCCACTCCCGTGTTTTTCCCAGAAACTGCAGTGTTTTTTCGCACACACCCATAAAACGGCCAGTTTCCGCCCAGAAACACCCACTTCCTGTCAATCTCACTCCGATCACCAGAATGAAGAAATTTCTTCGTTAAGCCGTGAGTAAAATACCAAACTTCTTAGCAATTTTACTTAGCGCAGCCACAGTGTGAACATTGCGCATGCGCAGTTTGCGGAAAATCGCTGCGATGCGAAGAAAATGAACGAGCGAACAACTCGGAATGAGGGTCATTGTGCAACACTGTTGGTGAAATTAAACCACAGTGTTTGATTACTATTCCTGACTCATATACGCATTGTGCGACACATTTTTTCAGACTCATCTCATATACGTATTGTGCAACACTGTTGGTGAAATAAAACCATAGCGTTAGATTATCTGTAACGAATACATGTATTGTGTGACACAGTAGGTAAAAGAAAACCGTAGTGGTTAGATTATTATCTTTGACTCATACACGTATTGGGTGACACTGTTGGTGAAATTAAACCATAGCGTTAGATTATTATCTGTGAGTCATACATGTATTATGTGACACTGTAGGTTAATGAAAACTTTAATGTTAGATTATTATCTCTGATGCATACATGTATTGTGACACTGTAGATGGTAGATTTTTTATACAAATTGTGGTATGTGCTGTACCTCACTTAGTTCATGTCGTTGATATATATGGAGGATGAACAATTGAGAGGTGAGGCATAGACGGCTTAAGTCAGGGCATACAAAAAAAAAGAAAACGTAAAAGTTGATAAATATATTGAACAGTAGCAGGCCAAGTACGGACCCTTGTGGTATTCCGCTGACTACTGGTACCCAGCTGGAGAAAATCCCCTTGACCACTACTTTTTGTACTCTGTTATCCAGCCAATTACCTATCCATGTACAAATAGTATACCATAGACCAAATTCCCTTAATTTGATGAGCAGTCTCCTGCGAGGCACTGTATTGAAGGTTATTGCAAAATCTACATACACCACATCCACTGCTTTACCATGGTCAAGAGTCTCGCTCACTTCCTCGTAGAAGCTAATTAAGTTAGTTTGACATGATCTGTCCCTTACAAACCCATGCTAACTTTTACTAATAACCTTATTAACCTGCAGATAATCCTCTATGCTATCCCTCAAAATACCTTCCAATATTTTACCCACTGTAGAGGTTAAACTAACTGGTCAGTAGTTACCAGGATTATTTTTAGTTCCCTTTTTAAATAAAGGAACTACCTCAGCTATGCGCCAATCCTTTGGTACCATGCCTGATCTAATTGAACTATGGAAAATCAAGTATAGGGGTTTTGTTAGCTGTGACCTAAGCTCCATAATAACCCTCGGATGAAAACCATCTGGGCCTGGTGATTTATTAATCTTTATGTTGCTTAGTCTCTCCAGGACTACTTCATCACTTAAACAAGCATCAAGCCAAGAGTCAATACCTTTGTTATGCACTACTCTCACAGTCTGATCCTCCCTGGTGAATACTGAGGAAAAAAAAATTGTTCAGTATTTCCGCTTTTATTTTATCATCGTTTATCAAAGGTCCCAATTCATCTTTTAATGGGCCTATGTTCTCCTTCTTTAACCTTTTACTGTTTATGTATTTATAAAGCTTTTTAGGATTGGTTTTACTCTCTGTAATGATTTGCTTTTCGTTCACAATTTTAGCTGCCCTTGTTACTTTTTTGCATTTTGTATTGCATTCCTTATAATACTGGAATGACTCCTCCCCTCAATCAGATTTAAATGTTTTTAAAGCACGCCTCTTTTTAGCCATTGCTTCTTTGACCTCCTTATTAAGCCACATTGGTTTGTGTTTAGCACTCCTGCGTTTACTGCTCATGGGAATGAATTTGTGAGTATTGCTATCAAGCAACCCTTTTAAAGCATCCCACATTTCCGTTGTGTCTTTACCATGAAACAAAACTTCCCAGTCAATGTCGTTTAGTGCCTGTCTCAGCATATTGAAGTTAGCTTTTCTAATGTTAAATGTTTTAGTTGTCGCCTTATAGCTATGTTTCTTGAAACTGATGTCGAATCTGATCATATAGTGGTCACTGTTTCCCAAGGTCTCCCCAACTTTAGTGTTTGATATAATGTCCACATTATTGGTAATAACTAGGTCCAGAATAGTTTTACCTCTAGTTGGGTCCTCGACTAATTGAGTGAAGTATTGATCCTTCAATGTATTTAAGAATCTGCTGCTCCTAGTTTTTACACATGAATCGTTACTCCGATTTATATCAGGATAGTTAAAATCCCCTAACACTAGGATGTCCCCCATTCCAGCAGCTTTTTCAATTTGCTGTAAGAGTTGTTCCTCGTCATGTACGCTAATATCCAGTTGCTTGTAGCACATGCCAATGATTAGTTTCTTTGCTTCAATTGCCCCCACTTGTGATCTCAACCCATAGCAACTCCACGTTATCTCCAGCCCCCTCGTAAATACCATCTATTAAGTTTGGTTTTAGAGATGGTTTAACAAAGAGACATACCCCTCCTCCCCTTTTGGTAGCCCTATCCCTCCTGAAAAGAGAATATCCCTCCAAATTCGCAACCCAGTCGTGAGAGTCGTCCCACAAAGGTTTCCGTAATACCTATAATATCATACTGAGACTTTGATACAAGCCATTCCAATTCCTTCATTTTACCTGATAGGCTTCTTACGTTTGCAAGCATACATTTTAGCTTAGCATCTCCCTTGCCTGTTTGTTTTAATGGTATCTTATCTATATTTACAAGTCACTTTCTAGAATTACCCTTACCGACGGTTATTCTCCTCCCTTCCTTTCCACCCCCATCATACATAATACAGCCTTTCTTACTACTATCCCTATTTGACCTATTAAGACTTTCTAAACCCCCCTGATGTTAGTATCTTCCCTTATGCCAGGGGTGGGGAACCTCAGGCCTGCGGGCCGTATAAGGCCCTCAAAGCCACTTGATACGGCCCTCCCAGGCTGACCTAACCAAGGTAGATGCCGGGCGCCCACTGAGATTTTGTTACTAGCGGGCGCCCGGCTTCTTCCCCTCAGCAGCAGCCGGAGGCAGGAGCTCATTCCTGAGCTCCAGCTTCTGGCTCTGGCAGTGTGCGTGTGTTCCTGTGCGGTGCTATGGGAGAGATGTCATGACGTCTTTCCCATAATTCTGAGGAGCGGGCAGCCAGGCAGAGGGCAAGGGTTAGGAAGCAGGAGCATGGTTGGTGAGTACTGTGTTTTTTCTTTCTTTTAATGTGTGTGTGTGTAAGCGGTGCTTCTAGGGGTCATATCTAATGGGGCATATCTACTGGGGGCAGGCTAATTTTTAAGTTGATAATTTTTGTATGGCCCCTGAAGGATTTTATAAATATCCAAATGGCCCTTGGTAGAAAAAAGGTTCCCCACCCCTGCCTTATGCTATGGGCATCATTTTCTATATACCGTATTGTTGAGCCACATTCACCATTAGGTAATAAATTGGGAATATCAAAAAATGTGTCAGTATTTCTGGTGTCAATACCCATGCAAAAACCCTTGCCCTTGCAGGCTGGTCTTTCACTCCCCCCTTCTCCACCCCCAAATTGTTCACTACCCCCATCCTTGCTGTTCTCTTTGATTGACCCACAGCTTCCAGCTAAACCCTCCCCCAGGATCCTAGTTTAAAAGCTCCCCCAACCTTCTAACCATCCTGCCCCCCAGCACCGCAGCCCCCTCCTCATTCAGGTGCAATCCATCGCGACAAAAAAGATGGAGCCTGACTGAGAAGTCCGCCCAGTGTTCCAGGAACACAAACCCCTCCTTCCTACACCAGTCTCTAAGCCACATATTTACCTCCCTAATCTCCCTCTGCCTCCCTGGGCTAGTGCGTGGCACAGGTAATATTTCAGAGAATATTACCCTAGATGTCCTTGCCTTGAGTTTCTTGCCTAATTCCCTATAGTCTTTCTTAAGGACATCCCACCTTCCTCTAACTTTGTCATTGGTGCCCTCATGCACCAAGACCGCCGGGTCTTTCCCAGCCTCTCCCAACAATCTATCTACCCGGTCCGCGATGTGCCGTACCCGAGCACCCGGAAGACAACAGACTGTACAGCGATCACGGTCCTGGTAGCAGATTGCCCTGTCTGTCCTCCTGGTAATAGAATCTGCTACCACCATAATCTGACTAGGTACCTCACTAACGTTTGTCCCATCTGTACCGGGGGACCTCTCCTCTGGTTTCTAGAGGGAACAGTCTCCTCTGGTTCCGTCATTTCCTCACTGCCATCCTCAGAATCTTCATGCAATCGGGCGAATTTATTGAGGTTTGGCAGCTCAGAGCTGTCCAGTCTCCCCCTTCCCCTCTTCTTCTTCCTTCTAACCGTGACCCAGCTGTCTACCTGATTATCCTCGTCTTCCAGTGTTCCCCCCTGCAACGCCTCCACTGTTCTATCTAAACTTTGATCGAGATTGTGAATACTCCTCAGTAGCGTAACGGTCCGCCCTAGATCAGTTACCTGGGTTTCCAGGGCGTCCGTACGCTCACATCCCACACAGATGTACCCGCACTTGGACTGTTGTTCCAGGTGCGCATATATCATGCACAATACGCACTGAGTGAGATCTTCGCGGACCCATCTATTTTTAATTAGTGCTAACTCCCTATTACCTTCAAAAAATTGAAAAGAGGGGGACAATCTATATATAAGGACAATATATAAGGAACAATAAAGGACAATAAATAAATAAATAAAGGACAAAACAAAAAAAAAGGACAAATAAAGGACAAAAAAAAGGATAAATTAAGTACAAATAAAATACAGTAATGGACAAAGGGAGACAATTGATTATACAACAGAGTAGAAAAAAGCTAATAGGAAAAGTTTATACTTATCTGCTCCCTGCTCCTCCGATCAGTGCTCAGATGCTGTGGTACAGGCATCGGCTCAGGCTGCTGCTGCTTGGATTAGCTTCACTCCCCTCTGCTCCTCTCCCCTCCGTCCCTCCTCTCCACTCCACTCCTTACGTCACCTTGCTGGCTCCGCCCCCAGCTCATGGCACTGCTTGCAGCTCGCGGCTCTTCCACCTTGCAGCTCGTGCAACCGCTCCATCCCACTCCGTTCTTGTGTGTGCGCGCGCTCCCGCACACGAACGTCACTTCTGGTTCCGGTCACTCAGCGTCTCTCAGCATCTTTTCTCACTCAGCTCAGTGTCCAGCGTCTGTTTCAGCAAGCCATGTGATGTCTCCTAGTCACTGACAGGATGGGATTTCACACTTTGGAAAATTGACTGGAAATTAATGTTATTGAGGTTAATAGTACTGTAAAACACCCCCAAATTCTGTGATTTTACCCGTTTTTATGATTTTTTTTCTAAAAAAATTACAGATGTGCGGTGTGCACTATTCGTATTTTGGTTTTGGTTCTGGTTCCATGCTCGTGTTTTGGATCTGGATTGGTTTTGCCAAAACCACCCTTTCATCTTTTGGTTTTGAATATGGATGATTTTTGAAAAAAAACATAAAAACAGCTAAAATCACAGAATTTGGGGGTAATTTTGTTCCTACAGTATTATTAACCTCAATAACATTCATTTCCACTCATTTCCAGTCTATTCTGAACACCTCACACCTCACAATATTGTTTTTAGGCCAAAAGGTTGCACCGAGGTGGCTGTATGACTAAGCTAAGCGACACAAGTGTGCGGCACAAACACCTGGCCCATCTAGGAGTGGCACTGCAGGGGCAGACAGGATGGCACTTAAAAAAACTAGTCCCCAAACAGCACATCATGCAAAGAAGTAAAAGAGGTGCAATGAGGTAGCTGTATGACTAAGCTAAGCGACACAAGTGTGCGGCACAAACACCTAGCCCATCTAGGAGTGGCACTGCAGTCCCACTGCACTAATGCGGATACCGGTCGCACGTCTAACACTAGCATAGTTGTTATGGCCTCAGTTATCCGCTTTGCAACAGGATGACTGCTGTCATATTTCATCTTTATACGCCAGTACCACTGGATTTATACGGCAGTACCGCTGTACGTATACGGTGGTATCACTGGACATATACAGTAGTATAACTGGATTTATACGGCAGTACCGCTGGACTTATACGGCAGTATCACTGGACTGGATTTATACACCAGTACCACTGGATTTATATGGCAGTACCACTGGACATATATGGCAGTATCACTGGAGTTATATGGCAGTACCACTGGACTGGATTTATATGGCAGTATCACTAGATTTATACGGCAGTACCGCTGGACATATACGGGAGTATCACTGGATTTATACGGCAGTACCGCTGGACATATACGGCAGTATTACTGGATATATACGGCAGTATCACTGGATATATACGGCAGTATCACTGGATATATACAGCAGTATCACTGAACATATACGGCAGTACCACTGGACTTATACAGCAGCACAGGGACACCACCACTGGACTGATGCAGGACAACACAGCACCACTGCAATGGACTGGACTTATACAGCAGCACTGGACATATGGCAGCAGAGGTCACCACCACTATCACTGGACTGATGCAGCACAAGACACTACCACTGGACTGATGCAGCACAAGACACAGTGGCGTGCAGTGAGGTCAGTGGCTGGTGAAGCACTGCAGCCATAATGTCCGCCGAGTCCCGCCGATGATCCCTACCGCCACCCAGCCAATGCCCGCTACTGCCCCTGAGCCGATGTCTACTACTGCCACCTTCCCTGATGGCCGCTACTCCAGCCACTAATGGTCACCACCCCCACCAATGGCTTACAAAATCACCTACCATTAATTGACCCGGCCTCCCGCCACTAATTCACATAACAGTCCGATGCTGACGCCGCCGCCAATGCCTGCAGCCTTCCTGCTCATCAAGCTTGTGATGAGCAGGCAGGTAATATATTGTAAACTTTTATTAAATTAAAAAAACAACTAGTCTTTGGGACTGGGGAGGGAGTGGGAGGAGGACATGAATGCAGTTTTGTTGTACAGGGCTTCCACTAACTTAATAGCGCCATGGATGCAGCACTATTAAGTTAATTGAAGTCCTGGACAAGGGTGACAGCAGTGGGTGACAAGGAGAAGGTGATGCCAGATAGAGGGTGACAGCAGTGGGTGATGCCAGGGAAAGCGTAACAGTGGGTGAGAGTGTGACAGAGAGAAGGAAAGGGTGATGAGGACAGGCAGTGAGTGACAATTATATTGCTATTTATTAACCTGGTCCAGGGCCTAGAACTGCACCACAGCTCCCCCTTTGATGTTAACTGCTGGGATCGCCAGTAGAAATTGCAGCCAGGAATCCAGGGTCAGAGAAAAACAGGGGAGGAGCGGGGATCATGGCCTCTCCTCCCCCCTCTGGCCGGACTGCACTAGGTGACAGCTGCAGCTCATGATTTTAGGTACTGGCAGAGTAGGCCAGAGATGCGCAATAAAAGTGAGGTGGAGGTGTGCGCAAGGTACGGGACTGGGCAGAGCTGGCCCCGACTATTTTGATGCCCTAGGCATTATTCTGGCAGGAGACCCCCTCTCCCCCCCGGAGATAGTGGGTGACATGGTGAGAGTGACAGGGAGATAGTGGGTGACATGGTGAGAGTGACAGGGAGATAGTGGGTGACAAAAAGTCATTGAATGACAGGAAGAGGATGACAGGGAGACATTGGGTGACAGGAAGATAGAAGGTGTCAGTGAGACATTGGGTGCAGAAAGATTGTGATGGAGAAAGTGTGTGACAGGGGAAGGGTGACGGGAAGATGATGGGTGACAGGGAGACAATGACAGGGAGACATTGGGTGAGAGGGATATAGTGGGTGACATGGTTAGGGTGAAAGGGAGATAGAGGGTGACATTATGAGGGTGACATGGACATTGGGTGACATGGATATTGTGGGTGACATGGTGAGGGTGTCAGGAAGATATTGGGTGACAGAGATATAGGTGGTGACATGGTTAGGGTGACGGAGATAATGGGTGATGGAGGTAGTGGGTGACATGGTCAGGGTGACAGGGAGATAGAGGGTGACAGGAAGATAGTGGGTGATGGAGGTAGTGGGTGGGTGTTAGCGGCGGCGGCTCGCGCCGGTTCCTGGCCGTTGCTAGACAGCCGTGCAGGCGCGTCACTTCCCCTGCTGCCTCCCTGCTCCTGGCTGGTTGCCTAGCAACCGGAGACGCCGGGCGGCCGCCCGGCACTGCAGTCCCGGCTGTTACTAAGCAGCTGGGACGCCGTGCGCTGCGCCAGCTAACAGCTGAATTAATCAAGATCTGGGGTCCTGGCTGCCTGCTAATTGGGCGGCAGGGTTTTTTTTTATGGGAGCCAGATTAGGACAGCCCCGCCGGTGATAGCTTCCTGTGGAGCCTGTACCTGCACCTGGAGTGTTCCTGCTTTCAGCTACTACGTTCCAGCATCCTGTGTCCAGTTTTCCAGAATCCGGTCTTGGGGATCTTTTCCTGCCTTCCAGTCGGGGAATCCTGAACCTTGCGCTTCTTGGGTCCTGGTTGCTCCCTGCGTGCACCTTCCCGGTGTCGTGAGTAGTGGCTCTGCCGCACCGTACGGTGGAAGCCATATTCTCTTTATTTTCTTGTCATTGTGTTTTCTGCAGAGGTTCCGCTACTGTAGTCCTTGCCGTACTATGATGGGTTTGTGTACGGCACTTTTGTTTCTTTTGTTTGCTGTTTTTCTCCTGGCGGCCGCGCCGCACATAAATTAATTATTTATTTTCTGTAGTCCTCTTTCTTATTCTTGTGTCTGTCTTAGTTAATTTTCCCCTTGTTCTCTCTCTGTCTCGGTTAACTCCTTGTCACCAACTAAGACCGGGGGGGCATCAGAGTTCGGGCAGACCTAATCCGCCCGTTCAAACGCGGCTGCCATGGGCCCAAGAAACCATAGTCTTGCAGGTGTTGACCGACCACTAGGGAAGGACAACAGAGTCAGGGTTTTCCGGTAGGGGTTTCTGCAAATCTCAGTACAGTTGCAGCTTCACGCGTCTGTACTTGGAACTCTCCTGGTGCCACCCAATCTCCTGGGTTCCAAGTACACAGACCATAACATTGGGAGACAGGGAGGGTGACAGGGACATAGTGACAGGTGACAGGGACATAGTGGGTGATGGAGGTAGTGGGTTACATGGTCAGGGTGGCCAAGATACATTGGGTGATAGAGAGATAGCGGGTGACATGATTAGGGTGACAGGGAGATAGTGGGTGATGGAGGTAGTGGGTGACATTGGGTGACAGGGAGATAGCGAGTGACATGATTAGGGTGACAGAGAGATAGTGGGTGATGGAGGTAGTGGGTGACAGGAGACATTGGGTGACAGGGAGATAGCGGGTGACATAATTAGGGTATCAGGGAGATAGTGGGTGATGGAGGTAGTGGGTGACATGGTCAGGGTGACAGGTGTAAGAGTCAGATTATTTTCCTAATAATTATTTAAGATGCCAGCGCTAATATATGTTGCGCACGCCAGGCGCATCTTATTACCATATACGATAAAAGTGCGCTGTACGTCGAAAACACTACATCCCTTAAGAGAAAACAAGTACATGCACACATTTGTCTGAGTTCCAAAGCTCATTGATGTATACTGTATATTTGATATTAAAAGGATATGTATACAATATATCACATGTACAGTATATATATGGTTACAAAGTACATTTTCATAGGAAGTAATTGTTACAAAAGAATTCATAGTCACGGCCAGCATACAATTACCATCTCCCTCAATGCACTTTATGCACACTTCGCTCCATTTCCTCCATCTTTGGCTCTCCCTCAATGCCCACAGCAGCAGAGTATCAGCAAAACCCCATCTCGATCAGCACCCAGCAAACATCAGACCTTCAAATGAATCCACTCATTAATCTGTTTACTTTGACAGCAAGCATGGCATGTCCATCTTGCTCCGCTCCAACAATATATATACATGACGTTATACTCCATTATATAATTTAAAACCTTATAATGTCTGGTGCTTGATATGTTTAATTTAAGTGCTGTACGAAATATGTGTTGAATATATCTTTGTGGCATGTCTGTGTAACTGCATATGTTACCATATATTGCTGTGCATGCTGAGCGTATTTGTATGCACAGAGACTCATAATGTGTGAAGTTTGGATATTCTCTCTATGTAATATTTTTGACTTCGACACAGGGATACATTGGGTGACAGGGAGATAGCAGGTGACATGATTAGGGTGACAGGGAGATAGTGGGTGATGGAGGGAGTGGGTGACAGGGTACAGCCAGGCTCCTCAAACAACCCCCCTCATCCCCCGTCACAGGGGGTGTCCCAGCAGCACAGACAGACTCCCACCCCCACAAGTCACAGGGGATGCCTCAAACTACACAGGCAGCCCCACTCCCCCCCACCGCTGTCACAGAGGATGACTCTCAGCGGCATAGGCATAGCCAGCCTCCTGCCCCTCCCCTTCCCTGCTCACCTGTCCGGGCTAAGCAGGTCCACGTCGCGCGGGTAGAGAGTCCTGTCTGCCACCAGTTCACAGCCGGAGCCGGGAAGCTTGCACCTCCGAGCAGAGAACAGCTGCTGCTGCTGCTGTGTAACTGGCAGTGCAGTGGCAGCAATAAAAATACAAAATACTATCTGAAAATGACGGGGCGGAGTGGACTGGAGGCCGGAGGGCGGGCAGGCAGGGACGGCCATATGACATATAGTAATGTAAATATGAGGAAAGGTGCCTTGGTCCCCCCCCTCCCCCCAGGCTGCCACTGCCCAATCACATCTTCCTCAGTGAAAGGGGCGTGCTTTCATATGGGCTGAAAGCACGCCCCTGTCAAAGAGGCACTTGTACTAGTGCCGCTTTCTGTGATTTTTTCAATGGGCTTTTACTGTCTGATGTTTGGCCCCGCCCCCTGCTTCCGCTCTTTTACAATTGACACCGGGAGGCACTGAGAGCGGTGTCTCCGAAACACTATTAAAAAGTTTTTTTTTATAAAGGTAAATATAATTTAAATAATATAAAGGCTAAAGCAGATACTTATGACACAGAATATGGGTCATAAGTATCTTCTTTGTATTATTTTAATCATTAATGACAGGGGAGGCACTGCCTCCCCTGACTGCACATCCCTGAAAAGACACCACCACTGGACTGATGCAGGATGACACAGCACCACTGCAATGGACTGGACTTATACAGCAGCACTGGACGTATGGCAGCAGAGGACACCACCACTTGGACTGGACTGATGCAGCACAAGACACCACCATTGGACTGAGCAGCACAACACAGCACTGGAATCGCCACCCCACTTTCCCACTGAGGACGGAGACACGTCCTCTCGCTACACTGCTGGAGTGAAAATGGCGGTGACGCTCGGCTCCTTATATAGAATCCAAACCCAGCGAGAATCCGACAGCGGGATGATGACGTTTTGCCTCGTTCTGGATTCTGAGTCAGGCGGGAAAATCTGAGCCGGGCTTGGATCCTGGGCTCGGGTAGTGAAATCTGGTAGGGTACGGTTTTCAGGGAACCGAACCCGCTCATCTCAAAAAAAAATACAGATCTAAAACCATAACCCGCAAGGGCTGTTTTGGTAAAACCAATGCATATCCAAAACCCAAAACCCATCTCTGCTTATAGGTGGTCATTCCGAGTTGATCGCTCGCTAGCAGTTTTTAGCAGCCGTGCAAACGCTATGCCGCCGCCCACTGTGAGTGTATTTTAGCTTAGCAGAAGTGCGAATTAATTTTTTGTGCAGTTTCAGAGTAGCTTCAGACCTACTCAGCGCTTGCGATCACTTCAGACTGTTCAGTTCCTGATTTGACGTCACGAACACGCCCTGCGTTCGCCCAGCCACGCCTGCGTTTTTCCGAACACTCCCATAAAACGGTCAGTTGACACCCAGAAACGCCCTCTTTATGTCAATCACTCTGCGGCCAGCAGTGCGACTGAAAAGCATCGCTAGACCCTGTGTGACACTACATCGTTCGTTGTAATAGTACGTCGCACGTGCGCATTGCGCTGCGTACACATGCGCAGAAGTGCCATTTTTTTGCCTCATCGCTGCACAGCGAATGAATGCAGCTAGCGAACAACTCGTAATGACCACCATAGTACGTTACATGTGTGCAGAGAACAAAAGTAAAAGTGAAAGTAAATGATAAGGTTATTTGCATTGGATGACTGACGTGGAACAACCTACTGTATATAAATGTTTACTATGTAGACATTCCAATCTGCACTTCAGATTTACAAATGAAACATTATAACATAACCATCATTTTGTTTCCTGTTCTACAAGCTTGTTAATAACAGGTTCTAAAGCAAACACACCAGAACACACGTATACCTGCTAGTAGGAGATCATTGTACAAGACAAATTTCTATGGAAAAATGTGCTTCACACAGTCCAAGATTTATTAGGGGCCCATTTATTTATTATTGGGTCTTGATCCTGATAAGTTTAATTTCTTATTGCCTCTTATTGTGGCAATAAGAAATAAAATGTCCCCAAAACGTAGCAATATTCACATGTAGGGATAACTTTACAGTCCTCTTTCTGGGTTCAGGATACAGGCCCTCATTCCGAGTTGAACGCTCGCTAGATACTTTTAGCAGCCGTGCAAACGCATAGTCGCCGCTCACATGGGAGTGTATTTTTGCTTTGCAGGAGTGTGAACGCCTGTGCAGCCGCGCGGTACAAAAACGTTTTGTGCAGAACAAGACCAGCCCTTTAGTTACTTATTCTGTGCTATGATTGGTACGACGTATGACACGGTAATGACGTCAGATACCCGCCCAGCAAACACCCGGCCACGCCTGCGTTTTTCCAAACACTCCCAGAAAACGGTCACTCAGAAACTCCCACTTCCTGTCAATCTCCTTGCATCCGCCAGTGCGACTGAAAGCTTCGCAAGAACCTGTGCAAAACCACGAAGCTCTTTGTACCCGTACGCTGCACGTGCGCATTGCGGGTCATACGCATTCGCAGTTTTGCCGTTTATTTAAATGATCGCTACGCAGCGAACAACAGCAGCTAGCGATCAACTCGGAATGAGGGCCACGGTGTGCTACTGTTCATGTTCAGCGATCAGACCATGCATGTGCAAATGTCTATTACTGGGGAAGGATCTTACTGTAAGAATCCCTCTCCTGGTAAATTTTGAAATCTGTATCCCATAGTCTACAACAGTGGTCTCCAACCTTAATTGGGGTGTGAGCCACTCGAGAAGCTGAGGAGTTACTAAAGTTTTTGAAATAAAAATAAAAATGCTGTACTTGAATGGTTGCTTGCGCTCTCTCAGTGTTAAGACTGGACTAGTGGGCAGTGGCGTAGCTATAAATTGTGCACCCTCCTGCCAAAAAAGTTTCTGGCACCCCTCCCATTGCTATATTAAAAGTAAAGAATTATCATGAGCGTCGATGGCGCGTGTGCTCCAAAAAGAGGGTGTGGCCTCACTGCAAGGGGCATGGTATTGTAGGAAATTACTACCTTATACCCCAGATACACGCCACCACAGGAAAAAAAAAAACCTAATTCACGCCTCTTACATTATTTGTTAATTTTCCTCCTTATAGTAATTCCTCTTACAGATTATGCCACACACCATAATGCCCGTGACACATTATACCACACATAGTAATGCCACTTACACAATATGCCACACATCGTAATGCCCGTTACACATTATGCCAGACACCACAGTGCTCCTGACACATTTTTCCACATACCGTAATGCCCCTGACACATTTTTCCACATACCGTAATTCCCCTGACACATTATTCTACACCCCATAATGCCCCTGTAATGCCTGTAATACACCCCATAATGCCCATGACACATGCCACACACCACAATGCCCATGATACATTATGCCACACACTGTATTGCCTGATACATTATGCCACCTACTGAAATGCCGTGACACATTGTGCCACGCACTGTAATGCCCATTACACATTATGCCCAACAGTAAGGCTCCTAATTAATTTTAAATTACCTGCTCGTTGTCAGGGGTCTTGTGCTCATTGCCAGGGGTTTCATGCTCTGGGTGTCATGCTTGTTGCCAGGGCTGTAATGCTCTGTGTTTCATGCTCATTGCCAGGGGTCTTGTTGCCAGGGGTTTCATGCTTTGGGTGTCATGCTTGTTGCCAGGGCTGTAATGCTCTGCGTGTCATGCTCGTTGCCAGGGGTCTTGTTGCCAGGGGTGTAATGCTCTGCGTGTCATGCTCGTTATCAGGGGTTTTGTGCCAGGGTTGTAACACTCTGCATATCATCATTGTTGCGATGGGTTGGTGACTGCTAGAGTGTACCCAGTATAACTTTATCATTCCCATGGATCTTAGTAAGGCTTTTATAGGGTCAACACAACCCACTGTCCAACATTCTCAAGTCAGCTACTTGAGAAGCAAAAATAAAGTTGGAAAGCCCTCCTGAGGTCCACTGTCTGTTTAAATTTCCAAAAACTTGTCCACCCAAAGCAGGGGGGAAAGACAACCATCTATAGTACAGAACACCCACAGACAAATCCAAACCACTGCCTGTTGGAAGCAATTTAATAAAAAACTGTCTGATGAGAGAACTCCACAGGATATCCCAGTTTGGTTGCAGTGCACTGTGCAGAGAACCTCTTATAGCTAATGGTCTGCAAGTTCATTAGGGGTGTAATGCTCATCATAGGGGTGTAATAGAAGTGCCGGGAGAGCCAGCGCTGAGCAATCCCGGCACTTCCGAGCATCTATAGCGCTGTGATGACTGACAGATGCTAGAGGTCAAGTATGACCTCTAGCGTCTGTCTCCTCCGCAGTGGAGTGCTATGGGCCGGCTGTGGGGAGTCACTCGCGGACTCCCCCTGAAGTTGGGCAGCGGCAGCAGCCAGCGCGGGTCGAACGACCCGGATTGCGGCTGCGAGCTACCTGTCGCTCGCGAGCGGGGGGTTGGTGACCTCTGGTCTACAATAACTAACGCTATCTGAAGAAACCTTGGGGCAGATGTATTATCCTGGAGAAGGCATAAGGAAGTGATAAACCAGTGATATGTGCAAGGAGATAAACACACCAGCCAATCAGATCCTAACTGTTAATTTACATATTGGAACTGATTGGCTGGTGCCTTTATCACCTTGTACATATCACTGGTTTATCACTTCCTTATGCCTTCTCCAGGTTAATACATCTGCCCCCTAGAAACCTATAGGGACAGCTTTTACAAGTGAAAATGTGGGGATTGCAGTAGATACCTCCAATATGTGCTGTGGTCCCCCATTCATGAATACATTCAGGGGATCCCTAATATTTGTGGATACCCCTGAAAACAGGTATTTTCAGGGTATATCCTGCAAATATCTCTTTGATAAATTAGACTCTCAACCTCTGCTTTGAACACGATGATCTTTGTAGTGGATTGCATGAGAGGTTCTGGCTTTTATTTGCTTAGATATGTTACTGTATCTGTGGATTATTGATTTGTCACAAGGCTGAAAGTCCAACTAGTATCACTTATTTTTGCGTGCGATGGGGTATTTTTTATTTTTTCAAAGGGTTATTGCCGGAGATAATACTGCTATATTATTATTATTATTATTATTATTATAATCCTTTATTTTATATGGCGCCACAAGGAATCTGCAGCGCCCAATTATGAGTACTTAAACAAATAAGCAAAAGAAGAAACCAGTGACTTAGGGGGATATGTACTAAGCAGTGATAAAAGCGGAGAAGTGAGCCAGTGGAGAAGTTGCCCATGACAACCAATCAGCATTGACGTAACATTTATAATTTGCATACTATAAAAGTATGCAGAGCAGCTGATTGGTTGCCATGGGCACTTCTCCAGTGGCTCACTTCTCCACTTTTATCACTGCTTAGTACATGTCCCCCTAAAGGCCATACATACACACTAATGAGAAAGTAAAAGATATTGCTCAGAAAGGCCAATCTGAGCGAGATCTTTTACAATCTCGTCTAGTGTGTACACTCAATGTCATTAACGATGCGCACGCTCGCGCATCGTTAATGACCCCCTACCTCATCTGAACATGTACAGACGAGGGAGGTCCTCGTTAACGACAGCCATGCTGCAGATGCAACACGGGTGTTGCTCCCCCCACCGTCGCTTCCTTCCCCGCTTGCATTGGCAAGTGTGTATGCACTTGCCGATGCTGGCACCCCGCCAGACCCCCCCCCCCCCCCGGCGCCAATTTCAGCATCAGTGGAGACTCGTTTCGTGCATATTGGCTTTTACAGTTGAACACAATATAGGACAAGTACAGGGTACATAAACATACCTGCATAAATTGAACAACACTAAAATAAGTATCAGGATGACAGAAAACTGCAGGATTTGGTCCTGTTGAAGATGGTTTAAGTAGGATAAGGAAAAGCACATGAGGGTTGAGGGCCCTGCTCGTGAGAGCTTACATTCTAAAGGGGAAGGGCAGACAGACAGGGGAGACACAGATGGGGTAGACAGTGGCTATAGTCATCTGTGGTAGGAATTAATAAAGTCTTCCTTATGCAACGTTTACAATATTGTATTGGTAACTGTACTGTACTGAAGCCATTTCCATAAAAACAAAACAAAAAAACACCTCTTTCTCTGCAGAAAGCTTTTTCTGATTTATAAAGAATTTTAAGCATCGCTAATATTTTTTTGCATTGTAATTACATTTAAAGTATATGTTGTTTTCCACATTAGTCGAAGTAAAGCACAGATTGGGTAAGCTAGTTTAAGTGCGTATATGCAAAGACCGTCCAGAAGAACAGGTAAGTTAACCCTTACCTTTCCAAGTCAGGACAGCTGGGCCAGGGTCAGATTTAGGGCCACGTGGGCCTGGGGCTGAAAATATGCAAGGGTCTAATGTTAGTAATAGGGGAGTTTGTGATCAGTGCTGTGTGGGTGTGGCTAGAGACATCTGGGCGTGTACACCCCCTTCTCTATAAACACCAGTGTTTCCCTAAGTTTTTTGTAAAAATATAAAAAAATTGCATAACTTTGTGAGAAAATTAGAAATTCAATCTTATGATTTATGGCTGACCGTGTGGCCAGCTGGTGGCTAGTGACCATCATGCTGCCATGATGATGGGCCTATTTTTATGTAGAGGCCTGGAGCTGTAGCTCCATCCGCCCCATTGTTAATCTGGCCCTGGCTAGGGCAGCTAAGTATTGCTAACCTGCACTGGTCATATTTTCACAGATACATTGAGTCAATAAGGGATTTTTTTTTTATAGCTGCAATAAGTGGCGACCAACAAAACATTCAATATCACCACAAAGTGGCTTTTGACATGCATACGATTTCACAATTTCTTGGTCACTTTGATGACTTTAGTTTAGATTAGTATTATCAAAATTAGAAAACAAAAGAAGTCACTCAATCATTATGTTACAAATGTTATTTATTTATTTTTCAGAAATGCAAAAATTCCAAAGTATTGTTGATAGCACATACACCCATCAGCCATAACATTAAAAACCACCTGCCTAATATTGTGTAAGACCTCCAGGTGCCACCAAAACAGCTCTGACACATTGAGGCATGGACTCCACAAGACCTCTGAAGGTGTCCTGTGGCATCTCACACCAAGACGTTAGCAGAAGATTCTTTAAGTCATGTAAGCTGTAAGGCGGGGTCTCCATGACTCCAGCACATCCCACAGATGCTCTATTGGACTGAGAGCTGGGGAATTTGGAGGCCAAGCCAACACCTTGATATCTTTGACATGTTCCCCAGACCATTCCTGAAATATGTGTGCAATGTGGCATGGCACATTATCCTGCTGACAGAGGGCACTGCCAACAGGTAATACCACTGCCATTGAGGGGCGTACTTGGTCTGCAATAATTTTTTTGGTAAGTGGTATGTGTCATAGTAACATCCACATGAACGCCATGACCCAAAGTTTCCCAGCAGAACATTGCCCAGAGCATCGCAATGTCTCTGACCACAGTGCATCCAGGTGCCTTCTCTTCCCCAAGTAAATTACACAGAAGCATCCGGACATCCACATGATTCAGCAGACCAGGCCACCTTCTTCCATTGCTCAGTGTTCCAATTCTGACTCTCATGTGCCCATTGTAGGCAGTATCGGCAGTATCGGCAGTGGACATGGGTCAGCATGGTCTGTGGCTATGCAGCAAGCTGCAATGCATTATATGTTCTAACACATTTCTATTTGTTCACTTGCCAGCAATGACGGCAGGTGAATTGCAGGTAAATACGCTGGTGTAGAACGGAGAACAAAACAAGAATGCTTGGATCAGTAAAGCTGGATTTTGCAAAGGTTCCAGTAGAAGCAAATTTTATTTATTAACAGTTTCTTATATAGCGAATCAAATTCTGTTGCGCTTTATAATTGGACACAATGATACAACAAAACTGGGTAATAAACAGTCAGAGGTAGGAAGGCCCTGCTCGCAAGCTTACAAGCTATAGGGAAATAGGCATTGATACACAAGGAAAGGCATTATATATTGCGTATTTGTCCACCGGATTGCAAAGGTTCTAAGTGGATTGCTTGATATCACATCACAGCAATGATGAACCCTGGTCAGAAAGAAGGGAAAGTGAAGAAAGAGAATATATGTGGAGGATATGTGCGGACTGTACAGTGGGGATATAATTGGTTAGGAAAGCTTATGAAGGTGAGCAGTTCTGGAATGTGATAATCTAGCCTGAAGAGGTGAGTTTTCAGGGAACGTTAGAAGGTTTGGAGACTAGAGAAGAGTCTTATTGTATGTGGTAGGGCATTCCACAGAGTGAGTGCAGCCCGAAGGAAGTCCTGCAATCGTGCATGGGAGCAAGTAATGAGTGTGGATGAGAGACGTAGATCTTGTGAAGATCGGAGAGGTCGGGTTGGGAGATATTTCGAGATGAGCGAAGAGATGTACATTGGTGTAGTTTGGTTAATGGCCTTATGTGTGAGTAAACATATTGTATATTGAATACGGTAGAATACAGGTAACCAATGGAGGGACTGACAGAGCGGCTCTGCAGATGATGAACGTCTAGCGAGGAAGATTAGCCTCGCAGCTGCATTCAGAATGGATTGTAGTGCTGAGAGTCTCGTTTTGGTAAGACCAGTAAGAAAACTATTGCAATAATCAATGTGGAAGATAATGAGGGCATGGATTAGAGTTTTTGCAGTGTCTTGTGTAAGGTATGGTCGTATTTTGGATATGTTTTTTAGATGCATGTAACATGATCTTGAGACAGATTGAATGTGTGTGCACAAGTATTCACCATATGACAAGTATTCAGGATACAATGACAGGGTTAAATGCTAGTAGACAGAATACTGCAGCATAAGTATCAGCCTCTGCTGGATATAAAGCTAGAGCAAGTTAAACTTTACAAGCAGACATTATGTCGTAGTATAGATAACAGCCTTAGCAGAGAATTAATGCAAACAGGATAACTTCACCTGTAAGCTATAGCATTGCAGTATTTGTCACAGTCTTTGCAATATACAGATAAAGGCTGGATGCAAACTAAGCAAAGTATTCAGGGTCCCAGCTGGATACAAGTAAGGCATTCAGGATACAAGCTGGGAACAAGCAAGATAGGTTTTCAATTGGATTCAGGAAAGGTATTCAGGATTCCAGCTGGACACAGGCAAGGTAACAAGACATGGACTAGGATGGCACAACTATAACACACTACCATAACTGGCTACTATAACTGGCAATGAGGCTGAGGGCTGACTGCCTTTTAAAGACAGGCCGGACCAATCAGTCGGCTCACAAGACAGGCCCCTAACACAACCGGTATGCGGTTAGCATACCGCTCATCGGGATCCTGACAGTCTTAATACCAATGCCAGAATCCCGACAGGGTCACCATACCGCCACTGGAATACCGGTGAGGTAGGCGATTCCCCCTCTATGGGTGTCCACAACACCCATAGAGGGAGAATAGAACCTGTGGCAAGCAAAGCGTGGCAAGTGCAGCGAGCTCGCAAGGGGCTTCATTGCACTCACCCCCCTGCTGGGATTCTTCCACACAAGATGCCGGTGTTGGTATACTGACAGCCGGCATCCCGTGCGCCGGGAGCACATAATGATACGAACACAACCATATGCTGTAGCTGTGGAGCGGCACATGAACGCAGAAGGGTGTGTGACAGAAGTCCCTCTGGCAGCCCAGATGTACTGCATGAGAGGAGACAACAGCAGCACCTCTGGCAGCACAAAGGTACTGCAACCAGGAACCAAAATATGGCATTGTCGCGACACCATCATAGCCAGCATTAACTTTTTCAGGAACTTGTGCTACAATAGCTCATCAGAGGGAGAGGACAACACAGGTGAGAGCTTTGGGTTCCCATGACCCTGTAGACGGTTCACCCGTTGTCCTTCATTGGACCACTTTTGGTGGGTACAACCACTGCATACTGGAAACACCCCACAAGACCTATAGTATGAGTTTTTAAGTATTTTTGCACATGGGTGGGAGCAACAAATTGCTGAACTCTGTCAACATTGACATTGCATGTGACTCAGAATCAGACACATAATACTGAAAGCACTGTGTGTGTGTGTGTGTGTGTGTGTGTGTGTGTTTGTTATGGAAGGGGTGGTGGCAAAGGTCCTTTATGTCATCTCCACCTAGTCTATGACCAGCCCTGCTTCCCATACACATTCTGCCATGTGACTGCCCATCGCCTACTATATCTGATTTTCCTGTTGGGCAGAGACATACAGTAACACCATCACATTAGCATAGCCCCACCTCCTGTACATATTGGTGACACTATTATATCTGTACATTTCTGTCCTCTGCAGTCAGTGCTGTTATTGTTCCTGGTCCTCCAACATATCACACTCAGGATGGCGATTTTCTTCCTACTCCTGCTTCTTCTGGGGGTAACAGATGTAACCTCTGGTGAGTATTATATTTTGGGTACGGATGGGATATTTGCACAGTACTGTATGTAGGGTACTGTCATTGTGTAATGTGATACAATGCATGTAAATGGCATTGAGTACATGAAACAAAAATATGCAGTTGTCAAAGAACAATTATAAATCGGGTGCTCACTAAAGAATAAAGACACAATCTTATAGGGGCAAGGCACTATCTTATAGGGGGAAATGTATCAAACCACCTGAATAGTGGAGAAGTGTATTAGTTGCCTATAGAGACCATGAGGTAAATTTACTAAGCTGGGAGTTCTATTTAAGATGGGATGTTGCCTATAGCAACCAATCCGATTCCAGGTATTATCTTCTAGAAGTTGCTAGATAAATGAGAAGTAGAATCTGATTCCCATCTTAAATAGAAATCTCATTTTAGTAAATTTACCCCCGTGAGCCACCATTTATTAAGCACTTTCTACAACAGGAGTAGACATTCCATATAGTATATATTTGCAAAAAAAACACATAATCATAAAATATAAAATCATCAGACTTACAAATCATTGGGGATAACATAATTATGAATGATGAAAGTTCCATGTAGTAATAGTTACACCAGAGATATAGGCCCTCATTCCGAGTTGTTCGCTCGGTATTTTTCATCGCATCGCAGTGAGAATTCTCTTAGTGCGCATGCGTAATGTTCGCACTGCGCATGCGCCAAGTAACTTTACTATGAAGAAAGTAAGTTTACTCACGGCTTTTTCATCGCTCCGGCGATCGCATTGTGATTGACAGGAAATGGGTGTTACTGGGCGGATGTACGGCGTTTTAGGGGCGTGTGGCTGGAAACGCTACCGTTTCCGGAAAAAACGCAGGCGTGTCCGGAGAAACGGTGGGAGTGCTTGGGCGAACGCTGGGTGTGTTTATGACGTCAGCCGGGACCGAAAAGCACTGAATTGATCGCACAGGCAGAGTAAGTCTGGAGTTACTCTAAAACTGCTAACTCGTTTTTGATCGCAATATTGCGCATACATCGGTCGCACATTTAAGAAGTTTAGATTCACTCCCAGTAGGCGGCGGCTTAGCGTGTGTAACTCTGCTGAAATCGCCTTGCGAGCGAACAACTCGGAATGAGGGCCATAGTTAGTCTGGAGTGGATCTCAGTTACAGTACTGATTGAGCTAAAGTTTCACAAGTGATATACTGTAATCAGTCTGGAACTTGTAGTCCCTTTACTGTAAAACAATGAATTCTGTAGCAAAGGTGTTTTCATGAGCAGGAAAGTCCATCTCTACCTGCATACAGCGTAATCTCGTCAGATTGTGTTGTGCCGGTGATTGCTGTTTTATCCTTTGAATGACAGATCCAGGGTAAATAGTTCTCTCCAACGTAGAGAACAAATAAATGTGTAGCCTGCAGATACATTTCATTTGGTGATTTTCTCAATGATTGTTCCTACAGCGCCGATCCTTTTATAAATATATACATCAATCTTTTTAATGGTCATTAAATCTTCAAAGAATCTTTTGTATCTACAACATGAAAATGAAAGTAACTTAGTTTGTGATGAGGGTGTAGTAGGGTATGCCGGCGGCCGGGCTCCGGGCCGGGCTCCGGAATCCCGGCCGCCGGCATACCGACAGCTGGGCGAGCGCATAAGAGCCCCTTACGGGCTCGCTCCGCTCGCCACGCAGCGGGCACGGTGGCGCGCGACACTATTTTTTCTCCCTCCAGGGGGGTCGTGGACCCCCAAGAGGGAGAAAAGATGTCGGTTCGCCGGCGGTCGGGATTTCAGCACCGGTATGCTGGTCGTCGGGAGCCCGGCCGCCGGCAAACCGAAGACCACCCTGTGATGACTGTAGAAAAGTGAAAATATAACACCTATTTTGAATTTACACTGTAGCAGCAGTATGTTACTTCCAAGGGCATAGCTACCATAGGTGCAGGGAGTGCAGCTGCTATGGGGCCCAGAGCTGAGAGGGGCCACCTTCCCTGTCACAGTTATATGTGTTATATAGAGGGTGTAGCTACCATAGGAGCAGGGAGTGCAGCTGCTATGGGGCCCAGAGCCAGTGCCGTAACTAGGCATTTTAGCGCTGTGTGCAAGAAACGATAGTGGCGCCCCCCCCCCCCCAATGTAAGATAGGGGCAGTGCGCGCCGTATGCGCGCCAAAAAATTATAGGGGCGTGGCTTAATGGGGAAGGGGCGTGGCCACAAAATAATAGCAATTCATACTACGGTGCACAGTAGTCTACATTATTCAAAATACGCTGCACAGTAGCGCCACTACACCAGGTAGAGCCCCTTTTATACATTACAATAGACAGCGTCCCCCTTTTTACACATTACAGCAGCCAGTCCCCCTTTTTACACATTGTGGCAGCCAGTCCCCCTTTTTACACATTGCGGCAGCCAGGCCCCCTTTTTACACATTGCGGCAGCCAGGACCCCATTTTACACATTGCGGCATCCAGGCCCCCTTTTTACACATTACGGCAGCCAGTCCACCTTTTTACACATTGCGGCATCCAGGCCCCCTTTTTACACATTACGGCAGCCAGTCCCCCTTTTTACACATTACGGCAGCCAGTCCCCCTTTTTACACATTGCGGCAGCCAGTCCCCCTTTTTACACATTGCGGCATCCAGGCCCCCTTTTTACACATTGCTGCAGCCAGTCCCCCTTTTTACACATTGCGGCAGCCAGTCCCCCTTTTTACACATTGCGGCATCCAGGCCCCCTTTTTACACATTACGGCAGCCAGTCCCCATTTTTACACATTGCGGCAGCCAGTCCCCCTCTTTACACATTGCGGCATCCAGGACCCCATTTTACACATTGCGGCAGCCAGGCCCCCTTTTTACACATTGCGGCACCCAGGCCCCCTTTTTACACATTACGGCAGCCAGTCCACTTTTTTACACATTGCGGCATCCAGGCCCCCTTTTTACACATTACGGCAGCCAGTCCCCCTTTTTACACATTACGGCAGCCAGTCCCCCTTTTTACACATTGCGGCAGCCAGTCCCCCTTTTTACACATTGCGGCATCCAGGCCCCCTTTTTACACATTGCGGCAGCCAGTCCCCCTTTTTACACATTGCGGCAGCCAGTCCCCCTTTTTACACATTGCGGCATCCAGGCCCCCTTTTTACACATTACGGCAGCCAGTCCCCATTTTTACACATTGCGGCAGCCAGTCCCCCTCTTTACACATTGCGGCATCCAGTCCCCCTTTTTACACATTGCGGCAGCCAGTCCCCATTTTTACACATTGCGACAGCCAGGCCCCCTTTTTACACATTGCGGCATCCAGTCCCCCTTTTTACACATTGCGGCATCCAGGCCCCCTTTTTACACATTACGGCAGCCAGTCCCCCTTTTTACACATTACGGCAGCCAGTCACCCTTTTTACACATTGCGGCAGCCAGTCCCCCTTTTTACACATTGCGGCATCCAGGCCCCCTTTTTACACATTGCGGCAGCCAGTCCCCCTTTTTACACATTGCGGCAGCCAGTCCCCCTTTTTACACATTGCGGCATCCAGGCCCCCTTTTTACACATTACGGCAGCCAGTCCCCATTTTTACACATTGCAGCAGCCAGTCCCCCTCTTTACACATTGCGGCATCCAGTCCCCCTTTTTACACATTGCGGCAGCCAGTCCCCATTTTTACACATTGCGACAGCCAGGCCCCCTTTTTACACATTGCGGCATCCAGTCCCCCTTTTTACACATTGCGGCAGCCAGTCCCCATTTTTACACATTGCGGCATCCAGGACCCCTTTTTACACATTGCGGCAGCCAGGCCTCCTTTTTACACATTGCGGCAGCCGGGACCCCATTTTACACATTGCGGCAGCCGGGACCCCATTTTACACATTGCGGCAGACGAGACCCCATTTTACACATTGCAGCAGACGAGACCCCATTTTACACATTGCGGCAGACGAGACCCCATTTTACACATTGCGGCAGACGGTGAGAGAGAGAGAGAGAGAGAGAGAGAGAGAGGGAGGGAGGATATACTTACCTTCTCCCCGCTGACAGGCTCCTCGTGCAGCTTCCTCTCGGTGCAGGCTGTATGAGGTGAGAAGGAGGAGGAGGGAGGGGGAGCAGCCAGCCGCAGCAGCGCTATTTGATTGGTAGTAAGCGCCGCTGCAGCATCCTCCTCTCCTCCTGTATTGGTTGCCTGGCGCTGCTGTGGATGCTGGGGAACCGCATCCCAGCATCCTTAGCAGCGCCGGGCAGCCAATACAGGAGGAGAGGGGGATGCTGCAGCGGCGCTTACTACCAATCTAATAGCGCTGCTGCGGCTCGCTGCTCCCCCTCCCTCCTCCTCCTTCTCTCCGCTCCCCGGCGCTGGTCCTCACTCCTCTTCTCCCTACACAGCGGGGCGCACGGCGCAGACTTCGGCGGCATGTAATGAGTCAATTTGACTCATTACATGCCGCTGGCCGTTGCGCCCTCAGGGCAACTGCGCTGTGTGCCAAGCCCCCTTGGCACACACGTAGTTACGGCCCTGCCCAGAGCTGAGAGGGGCCACCTTCCCTGTCACAGTTACATGTGTTATATACAGGGTGTAGCTACCATAGGTGCAGGGGGTGCAGCTGCTATGGGGCCCAGAGCTGAGAGGGGCCACATTCCCTGTCACAGTTACATGTGTTATATACAGGGTGTAGCTACCATAGGAGCAGGGAGTGCAGCTGCTATGGGGCCAGAGCTGAGAGAGGCCACCTTCCCTGTCACAGTTACATGTGTTATATATAGGGTGTAGCTACCATAGGTGCAGGGAATACAGCTGCTATGAGGCCAGAGCTGAGAGGGGCCACCTTCCCTTTCACAGTTACATGTGTTATATACAGGGAGTAGCTACCATAGGTGCAGGGAGTGCAGCTGCTATGGGGCCCAGAGCTGAGAGGGGCCACCTTCCCTGTCACAGTTACATGTGTTATATACAGGGTGTAGCTACCATAGGTGCAGGGAGTGCAGCTGCTATGAGGCCAGAGCTGAGAGGGGCCACCTTCCCTGTCACAGTTACATGTGTTATATACAGGGTGTAGCTACCATAGGTGCAGGGGGTGCAGCTGCTATGGGGCCCAGAGCTGAGAGGGGCCACCTTCCCTGTCACAGTTACATGTGTTATATACAGGGTGTAGCTACCATAGGTGCAGGGAGTGCAGCTGCTATGAGGCCAGAGCTGAGAGGGGCCACCTTCCCTGTCACAGTTACATGTGTTATATACAGGGTGTAGCTACCATAGGTGCAGGGGGTGCAGCTGCTATGGGGCCCAGAGCTGAGAGGGGCCACATTCCCTGTCACAGTTACATGTGTTATATACAGGGTGTAGCTACCATAGGTGCAGAGAGTGCAGCTGCTATGGGGCCAGAGCTGAGAGGGGCCACCTTCCATGTCACAGTTACATGTGTTATATATAGGGTGTAGCTACCATAGGTGCAGGGAGTGCAGCTGCTATGAGGCCAGAGCTGAGAGGGGCCACCTTCCCTTTCACAGTTACATGTGTTATATACAGGGTGTAGCTACCATAGGTGCAGGGAGTGCAGCTGCTATGGGGCCCAGAGCTGAGAGGGGCCACCTTCCCTGTCACAGTTACATGTGTTATATACAGGGTGTAGCTACCATAGGTGCAGGGAGTGCAGCTGCTATGAGGCCAGAGCTGAGAGGGGCCACCTTCCCTGTCACAGTTACATGTGTTATATACAGGGTGCAGCTACCATAGGTGCAGGGAGTGCAGCTGCTATGGGGCCCAGAGCTGAGAGGGGCCACCTTCCCTGTCACAGTTACATGTGTTATATACAGGGTGTAGCTACCATAGGTGCAGGGAGTGCAGCTGCTATGAGGCCAGAGCTGAGAGGGGCCACCTTCCCTGTCACAGTTACATGTGTTATATACAGGGTGTAGCTACCATAGGAGCAGGGAGTGCAGCTGCTATGGGGCCAGAGCTGAGAGAGGCCACCTTCCCTGTCACAGTTACATGTGTTATATACAGTGTGTAGCTACCATAGGTGCAGAGAGTGCAGCTGCTATGGGGCCAGAGCTGAGAGGGGCCACCTTCCATGTCATAGTTACATGTGTTATATATAGGGTGTAGCTACCATAGGTGCAGGGAGTGCAGCTGCTATGAGGCCAGAGCTGAGAGGGGCCACCTTCCCTGTCACAGTTACATGTGTTATATACAGGGTGTAGCTGCCATAGGTGCAGGGAGTGCAGCTGCTATGAGGCCAGAGCTGAGAGGGGCCACCTTCCCTGTCACAGTTACATGTGTTATATACAGGATGTAGCTACCATAGGTGCAGGGAGTGCAGCTGCTATGAGGCCAGAGCTGAGAGGGGCCACCTTCCCTGTCACAGTTACATGTGTTATATACATGGTGTAGTTACCATAGGTGCAGGGAGTGCAGCTGTTATGGGCCCAGAGCTGAGAGGGGCCACCTTCCCTGTCACAGTTACATGTGTTATATACAGGGTGTAGCTACCATAGGTGCAGGGAGTGCAGCTGCTATGAGGCCAGAGCTGAGAGGGGCCACCTTCCCTGTCACAGTTACATGTGTTATATACAGGGTGCAGCTACCATAGGTGCAGGGAGTGCAGGTGCTATGGAGCCAGAGCTGAGAGGGGCCACCTTCCCTGTCACAGTTACATGTGTTATATACAGGGTGTAGCTACCATAGGTGCAGGGAGTGCAGCTGCTATGGGGTCCAGAGCTGAGAGCGGCCACCTTCCCTGTCACAGTTACATGTGTTATATACACGGTGTAGCTACCATAGGTGCAGGGAATGCAGCTGCTATGGGGACCAGAGCTGAGAGGGGCCACCTTCCCTGTCACAGTTACATGTGTTATATACAGGGGTGTAGCTACCACAGGTGCAGGGAGTGCAGCTGCTATGGGGCCCAGAGCTGAGCGGGGCCACCTTCCCTGTCACAGTTACATGTGTTATATACAGGGTGTAGCTACTATAGGTGCAGGGAGTGCAGCTGCTATGGGGCCAGAGCTGAGAGGGGCCACCTTCCCTGTCACAGTTACATGTGTTATGGTGGTCATTCCGAGTTGTTCGCTCGCAAGGCGATTTTAGCAGAGTTGCTCACGCTAAGCCGCCGCCTACTGGGAGTGAATCTTAGCATCTTAAAATTGCGAACGATGTATTCGCAATATTGCGATTACAAACTTCTTAGCAGTTTCAGAGTAGCTTCAGACTTACTCGGCATCTGTGATCAGTTCAGTGCTTGTCGTTCCTGGTTTGACGTCACAAACACACCCAGCGTTCGCCCAGACACTCCCCCGTTTCTCCGGCCACTCCTGCGTTTTTTCCGGAAACGGTAGCGTTTTTTCCCACACGCCCATAAAACGGCCTGTTTCCGCCCAGAAACACCCATTTCCTGTCAATCACACTACGATGGCCTGAGCGATGAAAAAGCCATGAGTAAAAATCCTAACTTCATAGCAAATTTACTTGGCGCAGTCGCAGTGCGGACATTGCGCATGCGCACTAAGCGGAAAATCGCTGCGATGCGATGAAATTTACCGAGCGAACAACTCGGAATGACCACCTATATACAGGGTGTAGCTACCATGTGTGCAGGGAGTGCAGCTGCTATGGGGCCCAGAGCTGAGAGGGGGGCCCCACCTTCCCTGCCACAGTTAACATTATATAAAATTTTCACAACTGAGAGCTACATAGGGAGGGACTCTTACAAACTTTTGCCTTGGAGCATAAAATATGTCTAGTTATGCCCTTGGACCTCCTCAGTGTTATGTGGTATAAAATGAACTTGGGGGCATTATAATTTTCATACTGTAATATGAACCTGGTTCACTGTAATGTGACAAAATATGAAATGGGGACACTGTATGTCATAATGTGAATTGGGGGTACTGTGCCCTAAAATGTGACATAGGGCCTAATTCAGACATGATCGATGCTGTGCATTTTCGCCCAGCAGCCGATCAGGTCTGAATTGCTCATGCGCTGGCATCGCAGTGCACCGGCGCATGCCAGACAGCCGACGGGGCGGTCCGGCGGTGTTTGCCCGCCGTTTAGGGGGCACGGCCCGGACAATGCAGGCGTGTTGGGTAGACGGGCCGCGGTGGCAGAGTGACGACACACGCAGCCGCTGTGACCCTCACAGCGACGAGTGGCTTCCTGCCAGCGTGCAGGTAGGGAGCTACTCTTCATGTACAAAAGCATCGCCGCCATGTGATGCTTTTGTACTTCTGCTACGGGATAGGGCCAGACATGCGGGACGGACTAGCCCTGTGCTGGTGGTCCCCCCGCATGTTAGGGAATTTGATCATAGATGTGCTACATTTAGCACATCTATGATCAGGTCTGAATTAGGCCCCATGTGCACTTGCAGGTGGGGCAAATGTAACATGTGCAGAGAGAGTTAGATTTGGGTGGGGTGCGTTCAAACTGAAATCTAAATTGCAGTGTAAAAATAAAGCAGCCAGTATTTACCCTGCACAGAAACAATATAAGCCACCCAAATCTAACTCTCTCTGCACATGTTACATCTGCCCCCCCCCCCCCCCCCCCCCCCTGCAGTGCACAGGGTTTTGCCCATTAGCAAACAAATTTGCTGCTGCGATCAGGTCCGAATTAGGCCCATAATGTGAACTGGGGCACTACTTCGGATCATAAAATAAACTAGAGCACTGTTATGTTTCTGACAATTAACTATCATAGAGCAAAACATTATCAACTGCTGAAGAGATGTTATTAGAAGTATTGAGACGAGGCACCTTCAAATTGCTGCTATGGGGGGTCATTCCGAGTTGTTCGCTCGCAAGGCGATTTTAGCAGAGTTGCTCACGCTAAGCCTACGTCTACTGGGAGTGTATCTTAGCATCTTAAAATTGCGAACGATGTATTCGCAATATTGCGATTACACACCTCGGAGCAGTTTCTGAGTAGCTCCAGACTTACTCGGCATCTGCGATCATTTCAGTGCTTGTCGTTCCTGGTTTGATGTCACAAACACACCCAGCGTTCGCCCAGACACTCCCCCGTTTCTCCGGCCACTCCTGCGTTTTTTCCGGAAACGGTAGCGTTTTTTCCCACACGCCCATAAAACGGCCTGTTTCCGCCCAGTAACACCCATTTCCTGTCAATCACATTACGATCGCCAGAACGATGAAAAAGCCATGAGTAAAATTCCTAACTGCATAGCAAATTTACTTGGCGCAGTCGCAGTGCGGACATTGCGCATGCGCACTAAGCGGAAAATCGCTGCGATGCGAAGATTTTTACCGAGCGAACAACTCGGAATGACCCCCATGGTTCCCACAAAGTTCTGGCTACGCCCCTGGTTACTTCACTGCTCCTGTTCATTGTGTTACTTTACAAATACAAAACTGGTCTTTAAAAACCCCAACCTATTTATGTTTCTGTTACACTATCTGCTATTTTTGCATATGGATTTTAGTCAAGTTTGCATTTAAAGTAAAATAAAACTTTATAACATTAGACATGTCCAAACTATACACTAAGGCCCTCATTCCGAGTTAATCGCTCGCTAGCAGTTTTTAGCAGCAGTGCAAACGCTATGCCGCCTCCCTCTGGGAGTGTATTTCAGCTTAGAAGAAGTGCGAACGAAAGGATCGCAGAGCGGCTACAAAATAATTTTGTGCAGTTTCAGTTTAGCTTCAGACCTACTCAGCGCTTGCGATCACTTCAGACTGTTCAGTTCCTGTTTTGATGTCAAGAACACCCACGCCCAGCCACGCCTGCGTTTTTTTCTGGCACGCCTGCGTTTTTCCGATCACTCCCTGAAAAAGGTCAGTTGACACCCAGAAACGCCCTCTTCATGTCAATAACTCCGCGGCCAGCAGTGCGACTGAAAAGCTTCGCTAGACCTTGTGTGAAACTACATCGTTAGTTGTAATAGTACATCGCGCGTGCGCATTGCGCTGCATACGTGTAACCCTTTCCTACCCACTATTTCCCTGCAGTGAGGGGGTTACTATCAGTGACTACTAAGGCGTGCCTCCACCCAAGCACTTATGTCGTTTAGGCTTGCTTGGGAAAGCCAATGAAGAGCATGTATTAATACCCTTCCCCTAGGTTGCACTTTGACCTGTACCTTCACAACTGTCTGTTCTTCCTTGTGTTTCAGATTCACTCCAACGGTCATCAACTGGATTCTCAATTAACCCTATTGGTAAGTATTTATGGCAAATAAAACACAACCATTTATCTCACTTATAACTTTGCAATTATATTGTAATAAATCTTTATCTCAGCTTATCTCTTTATATCATGGAATATCCTATATACTCTATACCATACATTTCCAACTGCATGCATTACAAAAAAAATACTCTTTGAAATAACACCTATAGGTGTTTGAGTGACCCGGGTACTCTTAGGGTGATAGTACACTATAGGGCCCATAAACCTATGAAAACATCAGCATTTAGTACAGACTATGTAACATCATTACTAAACCATAACCTTCAATTCTCCCTTTAGCTAGTGAAAGGCCTCTTGGCTCAGTCTGGAAAATTATTGCAACAGTTACTATCCTATATAATGTTACAAATGTTTCTCTGTGGTCTGCTGAGTAGAAGGTACTTCTTAACTTATATGTATCAAACAGTAACAATCAGCTTTTTCCCTTCACAGTAGATGTGTATTTGTAGCTATACAATTTTATATGGTACTCCTTGGGACGTTAGTATATCTGATCCGTGGCGGCTGTACCTCCTTATCCAACTGTATTCCTGTGTATTTCCTAACACAAGGGTCCTCTATGTTCCTGCAGAGTTTAAGTGTTTAAGCTGTCACTTAGGCGATATCCGGGTTAGAAGCTATATATGAAATACAATCACAGTCTTGGTGTACTTGAAGTAGTTTGGCTCATAATAGTAGAGTCTTTTATAAGCTGACTACCAGTCTCTTCACCTTGTACTTATGGAACAGGTGAATTGTTCAGCATCTATTTATAAAATGTAGATTAATTTGGACTATCCCTTTACTATTGACTCTGCTTTTATTTGCTGTCTTTATATAAATGCTGCGCTTAATATCTCGGTCTCCGCTCTTACTGTTTACTAAGCAGAACGACACCCTTTGTATACATAGCAGTTCCTATTCTTCAAAAATGATTCCTCGGGGCTGCTTAATGTTCCGATTCGCCTGCACCTGTGCTAATTTGATGCTGTGCAACACTGGTAACTGATACTGCTAGAAATATTTATGCAGCGCTACTATAGTCCTTGGGCACAGTTCCACGGGTACATATACATAGCCCTCTAGCACTTTCCAGCTTTCCTAATTTCTTATGATGGAGCAGGAACCGATACTGTACAATCCACACTGGACTAATGATGCAATAAAATTTGATTCCTCTGTACTATAGTTGACTCCTCTATATCTGTTGTCTAGCGCTAGTATAATTAGTCCCACTCCTGTCATAGACTAGAGCGATAGTACTGCTGGTGTACAGTGTACAATGAATATCTGCTTAAATACACTTACACCTCCGCCCATTGATGCTGCAGTAAGGGGCTCTCCCTACTCCTCCTCTCTCATTTGCATAGGCCGCTTCTTCACTGCTTATAGGTGCCTCACTCTGTGGCTCGGCCTGGGGTTAGGGTGTGTGTGGCTGTTGCTAGGCTGCTACTGGCGTCTATGTTGTTATAGCACCGGCCAACTCCGCTTCCCCTTCCGCTGCTTCTGCCGCTCAGAGGACTCTAAGAGGGCTCTCCGCCGGGTCACACCACCTTCCCCTGCCTGCCTGGAAGACTCTGCGGGGGCAGCGTGCAGCGGCACAATACCTCAGCGTGATCTCCTCCTCTCCTCCCGATGCCTGGAAGGATAGCTGGCAGGTACTGTGCAGACTCCTGGCTCCCGACCACGTCTTCTCTGGGCTGCGTCACACTCTCACCGCGCTCCCCCTTGTAAAGTTCTGCCGGTTCTCCCTAGCGGCTGTCACTTGTCTCCTCTCACCGCTCCCGGGGCTGGCTGTGTTCAGCAGTTCCCAGCTGCGTTCAGCAGTTCCCAGCTGCATCCAGTCTCCTGCATCACCGGCACCAACTGACTTTTGTGCACCTGCTCACCTCCTCGTGCGGTCTCTTCCATTTGACCGTTATAGCAGCGTGAGGGTCAGTTTCTGGAACAATCTCTCCAGCTGTCCCATAAGTAGTATCAGCCCTGTACACCATGTAATCATTACCAGCCACATACATAGTTAAATATATATATAATGGAAAATACATGAATTAATTTATATACACCATTACATAGTATAATTAAATGGGTCATAGCAACTTGTCATACCTCTAAATAAACTCCCATGGTCTTCCTATGTTAGGGCGCTACATTCTCCCCCTGGTGAGTACACATAGATTCTAGTGGACATCACCACCTACTCTTGCGCCCTACCGTTTCATCCGCTAACCACTTGACTGATACCCAAAATATGGCCATGCCATCACCATGTTAGGATGTAACATCAGTGGGCTCTCTGTGGGAGTTCCCAATTGCTCATAAGTGAGAATTCTTGGAGGTTTCCGAACCCTTTGAGGCCTAGGAGACATACTCTGTCTTTCTGACACAATCTCAGGTCCCCTCTGTACATTAACGCGTGACTCAGATTCACCACCTTCTTCCCAATCCACATTAGGTATCATTCCTCTATCCTCTTCCCCTTCGTCCTGGTCCCAATGATGGGGTGGGGATAGTATTTCCTGGGCCTGATGATCCTGCCCCAACGTAGACTCCTCTGACCCCAACCCTCGATCATGACAGTAATATCCTGGAGCATATTCATTATCATTGTTTCCATTCTCCTCTTCCATCGCAATACTATTCCCCCGGGGCTGTGTCATACCCTTTGCCGTACTTTCCTCTGGGAGACTGTGTTCTCCAGAATTCTCCAACCGGATGTCTTGAACAATGGGGAGCAAATGCTGCCTATGGTATGTTAGAATAGATCCCTGTCAATCAGCACGCACCAGTTGATAGGCCGGTCTTCTTGGACCCCTGGGTGCCGAGCATGTTAAGTAGGGTTCGGTTGAATCGCTCTGGTTGAGGATCACCTTGAGGATGGTAGGGTGTGGTCCGAGATTTTTGAATGCCACAACACCTGCATAACTCCTTAATCAACCGGCTTTCGAATCCCCTCCCTTGATCGGAATGTATCCGCGCTGGTAGTCCATAATGAATAAAAAACTTTTCCCACAATGTGGTAGCAACGGTGCTAGCTTGCTGATTGTTAGTGATATAGGCTTGGGCATACCGTGTGAAATGATCCGTCACCACCAATATGTGCCCATCCTGTCCGTCTGGGCCTTCAAATGTCAAGAAATCAATGCAGATTAGGTCCATTGGACCAGCGCTGCTGATATTCACTAGGGAAGCAGCTCTTGCAGGTAAGGTTTTCCGGAGGATGCAATTTCCACAGGTTCGACAAAACTGTTCTATGTCGTGGTTCATAAAGGGCCAGAAAAACCGGTCAGCTACCAAACCCTGGGTCTTATCATACCCTAAATGACCATGTCGATCGTGTAATGCTTCTAATGCTATATGCTTATATATGTTGGGCAATATCAACTGGAGCCTAACCTCTCCATCATCTTTCTTAACCGTCCTATACAGTACGCCTTTCATAATTCTCAACCTGTGTCGCTGACGCCAGAGGACTTTCGACGATTTAGACATTTGTATCCGAGCAGCTGGGAGTTTGGGATTCTCCACTAACTTCATAACGGCAAGGATATCAGAGTCCTCCCGTTGAGCTTGGGCCATCTGCTCCCTGGTTATCATATCTAACCCCTCCAG
Organism: Pseudophryne corroboree; assembly: GCF_028390025.1. NCBI lineage: Eukaryota > Metazoa > Chordata > Amphibia > Anura > Myobatrachidae > Pseudophryne > Pseudophryne corroboree. Next base: position 39,974,282 of record NC_086447.1, on the reverse strand, counting down.
CTCTATGCGACTCGGCCAGCAGTAGGAAAGTGGAATAGCTGATGATGATGCCCCAGTGGTCAGAATGGCAGCTGTTTCACTGTGTCTATTGGTACTTATATGCTGACATAGTCCTTTAACAGCCGCTGCAGGTACTTCCACCCCTTCATCCACTAACCCACTACCATTTTTATTGGGCAAACGTGACAGTGCATCTGCATCCTGATTGTTAGCTCCTGGACGGTATTTGATGGTGAAGTCGTAGTTGGTCAGCGCCGCCAACCACCGATGTCCAGACGAATCTAGCTTCGCAGAGGACTGAATATATGTCAAGGGGTTATTATCTGTCTGTACTGTGAACTGGACCCCATATAAATAATCATGACACTTTTTACTTACAGCCCATTTAAGGGCCAAAAATTCTAACTTATGAACGGGGTAATTTTTCTCACTATTGGACAGTCCCCGGCTAATATATGCAATGGGTCGCAACTGTTGATCATGTACTTGGTATAGTACTCGCCCAAGGCCATCAAAGGAGGCATCTATATGCACCTCGTAGGGTAGTTCGGGTTGTACAAATGCCAGTACTGGAGATTTGGTCAAACTGTCTTTAAGATTGTTAAAGGCCTCTACACACTGTACTGTCCATCTTTCCCTGAAAGGCTCCTGGGGCTTATAATAGAATCTTTCTCGATCCAATCGATTTTGGGGCAGCCGCATCTTAACTGGGGGATAGCCTTTGGTCAAGTGAGTCAGAGGTTTGGCAAGTGCAGCATACGGTGGCACGAACTTACAGTAGTAACCGCAGAATCCGAGGAAGGATCTTAACTCTTTAAGGTTGCCTGGTCGGGGCCAGTTCTTCACAGTTGACACCTTCTCTGGATCAGTTGCGATGCCTTGTCTACTCACAATATGCCCTAGGTATTTGACTGAAGAACGACAAAACTGACACTTCTCAAAGGATCATTTCAATCCTCTAGCCTGCAGTCGATCTAACACCTTGAGTAGCCTCTCATTGTGTTCGTTCAGATATTTTCCAAAGACGATAATATCGTCGAGGTACACCAAAACCTCCCAGTAGCACACATCCCCTACCGTCTTTTCCATTGTTCGTTGGAATGTGGCCGGAGCTCCTTTTATACCTTGGGGCATCTTTACGAACTCAAAGAACCCAATGGGGCATATAAAGGTGGTCTTGGCTCTGTCCCTCGGGCTCTTCGGTATCTGGTAATACCCACATCGAAGATCGAGGACAGAGAACCATTGGCTCCCCTGCAAGCAATCGAGTGCTTCATCTACTTTTGGAACCGTGTACTGATCCGGCACCGTCCGACTATTAAAGGTGCGATAGTCTATACATAACGTGATCTTCCCACTTTTCTTACGAGCGACCACTATCGGAGAGGCGTAGGGACTTTCTGAGTCTGCAATAACATTGTTCTCTAATAAATTGCGTAAGTGCTCCCTAACATCTTCGAAATCGTCCGGGGCTAGCCGCCGCGACCTTTCCCTGAACGGGGTGTTATCCAACAAGTTGATGTGATGTTCTACCCCACTCGCAGTACCTAGATCCCAGTCGCTCCTGGAGAATACAGATTCCCTCAACTGCAGTTGTTCGATCAGTCATTGCCTATTGTCATTGTCAATATCGCTGCCCCAGAAACATGGTGATAGGTCAATGTCCCCTTGGATAGTGCTCTTGAAACTGAGAGAAGCATCACCAGGGACAGACTGGTTTCCTACCAGTGAACATGTGTAACCTCCTTCACATATGCGAACACCCCCCTTCAGACGACTCTCCTTCTCTTGTCTTTCACACCATCGACTGAGATTTCGAAACATGTTGGTGTTAGTTCCTACTATGGCGGGTAGCTGTCCATTATCCCCCGGAGAATCAGGGCATACTAATGCTATCAAGGGTACAGTCTCATTAGGGGTGATCAGTCCGGGTTCAAATGTGATTTTGGTGATGATATACCCTAAATAGGGATACTTCTGCTCGCTCAAACCCCACACAGTAAGACCACTTAGAGGGTGGATGGGTACATCCGGCAGGTGCTCCCGGTACCAAGATTCAAATACAATAGATACCTGTGACCCACTGTCCATTAGAATAGTACAGTCTTGTCCATTGATCATGGCTTTAACCAGTGGCGCGGGTCCCATTAGGCTATCTGGTATGGTGGACGACCACTGGGTACTCCCCATTGCTCTAATATTTATAATTGGGGAGCCTGTGAGGGGATCACAGTACTCCCATTGGAGTTTTCCAGGTTAGTAGTTCTAGTGCTTGGGCTGCTACTATTTCCCCTCCTTCCGACTGCATTACCAGGACATTCAAATGATCTATGCCTGGCTTGCCCACAACTGTAGCATATGATTGGATTCCGGGGCCTACTTCCCTGATTCCTCCCCCTTGGAGGCCAGTATGGGCTAGACTGAGAGCTTGTCTGCAGTGCAATCAGCTGGTCTATTTTTTTATTTTGCTCTTCTAACAATTTTAGCAACCGGTCATCCATGGTGGGAGGAGTCGGAGTTGGTAATACGACTTTCACCTTTTTTATACTTTTTTTCCCTATTTTCGATTTGCACTTCCTCCAGCTTGACTTCTTTGACTAGTTCAGTCAGCGTAGGAGGGGCTCCGCTCCCTTCTCCCTACACCATCGATAAATATCGGTCAATGTTACCTCTTCCATTGTTCACCTGTATTATAGACCAGAGAGATCTGAAATGCGTCGTTCTACTGGGATCTCAGCAGTGCCTCCATATGTAACCCTTTCCTATCCACTATTTCCCTGCAGTGAGTGGGTTACTATCAGTGACTACTAAGGCGTGCCTCCACCCAAGCACTTATGTCGTTTAGGCTTGCTTGGGAAAGCCAATGAAGAGCATGTATTAATACCCTTCCCCTAGGTTGCACTTTGACCTGTACCTTCACAACTGTCTGTTCTTCCTTGTGTTTCAGATTCACTCCAACGGTCATCAACTGGATTCTCAATTAACCCTATTGGTAAGTATTTATGGCAAATAAAACACAACCACTTATCTCACTTATAACTTTGCAATTATAGAAACATAGAAACATAGAATTTGTCGGCAGATAAGAACCACTTGGCCCATCTAGTCTGCCCCTTATTTTTTTATTTTTTATTTTATATTATTTTTTATCACTAACCTTATTTGATCCTTATTTCTTTGTAAGGATATCCTTATGTCTATCCCATGCATGTTTAAATTGCTCTACTGTCTTAGCCTCTGCCACCTCTGATGGGAGGCTATTCCACTTGTCCACTACCCTTTCTGTGAAAATATTTTTCCGCAAATTTCCCCTGAACCTCCCCCCCTCCAGTCTCAGTGCATGTCCTCGTGTCCTATTGCTTCTCTTCATTTGGAGAATGTTTCCCTCCTGGACTTTGTTAAAACCCTTCATATATTTGAAAGTTTCTATCATGTCCCCCCTTTCCCTTCTCTGCTCCAAACTATACATATTGAGATTTCTTAGTCTTTCTGGGTATGTTTTGTGATGTAGGCCATGCACCATTTTAGTTGCCCTCCTTTGTACAGTTTCTAATGTATTAATATCCTTTTGAAGATATGGCCTCCAGAACTGAATACAGTATTCTAGATGAGGCCGTACTAATGACCTATACAGTGGCATTATTACTTCTTTCTTTCTGCTGCTGATTCCTCTCCCAATGCAGCCAAGCATCTGACTAGCCTTCCTCATTGCCTTGTTACATTGCTTACCTGCTTTTAAGTCATCTGAAATAGTGACTCCTAGATCCCTTTCCTCCTCAGTAGTTTCCAGTATAGTGCCATTAATACTGTATTTAGCTTTAGGATTTTTGAGACCCAAGTGCATGATTTTGCATTTTTTGGCATTAAACTGTAATTTCCAGACTCTTGACCATTCCTCTAGTCTACCTAGATCCTCAATCATTTGTTTTACCCCACCTGGTGTGTCTACCCTGTTGCATACCTTTGTGTCATCTGCAAAAAGGCATACTTTCCCTTTAATGCCATTTGCAATGTCACCAATAAAGATATTAAAAAGCACTGGTCCAAGTACAGATCCCTGGGGTACTCCACTGGTAACATTTCCCTCCTGTGAATGCACTTGATTTACCACAACTCTCTGTTTTCTATCCTTCAACCAAGATCTTATCCATTCAATAATCCTAATATCCAATCGCAAACTTTCAAGTTTATTTAGCAGTCTGCGATGTGGAACTGTGTCAAAAGCCTTACTAAAGTCTAGATAAGCTATATCCATGGCTCCACCTCTATCCATCACTTTAGTCACACAATCAAAAAAGTCAATAAGATTTGTTTGACATGATCTCCCCCCAGTGAATCCATGCTGTTTGGGATCCAGTAAATTGCCGGATTTGAGATAATCTACAACTCTTTCTTTTAAGAGTGTTTCCATCAATTTCCTTACTACTGATGTAAGACTCACTGGTCTGTAGTTGTTTGCCTCTTCCTTGCTTCCACTTTTGTGCAGTGGGACTACGTTTGCTCTTTTCCAGTCCCCTGGAATTTCTCCTGTAGCTAATGACTGGTTGAATAATTCTGTCAATGGTGCTACCAGCACCTCTTTAAGTTCTTTTAATATCCTTGGATGTATCCCATCTGGCCCCATAGATTTGTCCACTTTCAGCTTTGAGAGTTCTGTTAGGACCTTCTCCTCTGTAAATGTACTTGTTTCATTTTCCTGAATATCCCTGCAACTTAACTGTGGCCCCTTCCCCTCTCTTTCAGTAGTAAATACTGAGCAAAAATAATCATTAAGATGATCTGCTATTAAATTGTCTCCTTCAACAAGACTCCCAGTGTCCGTCTTTAGTTTTATAATTCCGCCTTTTGTTTTTCTCTTTTCGCTTATATACCTAAAAAAAGTTTTGCCTCCTTTACCCACTTTATGTTGTAATAAATCTTTATCTCAGCTTATCTCTTTATATCATAGAATATCCTATATACTCTATACCATACATTCCCAACTGCATGCATTACAAAAAAAATACTCTTTGAAATAACACCTATAGGTGTTTGAGTGACCCGGGTACTCTTAGGGTGATAGTGCACTATAGGGCCCATAAACCTATGAAAACATCAGCATTTAGTACAGACTATGTAACATCATTACTAAACCATAACCTTCAATTCTCCCTTTAGCTAGTGAAAGGCCTCTTGGCTCAGTCTGGAAAATTATTGCAACAGTAACTGTCCTATATAATGTTACAAATGTTTCTCTGTGGTATGCTGAGTAGAAGGTACTTCTTAGAAAGAAAAAAGTATCTCCCAGCGCTTAGGTTTATCAAGTGAATAATAATGTATTTCCCACTAAAATTGTCAGAATATATAAATGAACCCAATAACAGTACTCAAATGAATATTTTTTTCTTTATTCAGAATATAGTGTTAAAAACACATCATAAAAGAGAATCTTCCCTAACTCTACTTTATCTAAAATCATAAATTTGTGAATCCTAATACCGGTATACTGTAACAAAACAGACCAACATAAAACATATAAAAAGTCAGTGATACGCTTATTTAGCGGTTAACTCACTCAAAGTCCACAGCTACAATCTCCATGTAAACTCTAATTCCTTTCTGGAAAATTGGATTTTTGCTGGGGAAAAAAATATATAGTTCCTGTATCTCCAGAAAGAGACAGTGTCAAGCCAGACCAAATAGCTCCGTTTAACACGACGTTCAGTCTTATTGTGACATAAGCATCTCCTGATATATGACAACGTTCTTTGTCAGGAATGTACCATGCATAACTTACTTCAATGCCACAGGTCCAAGAAAACACGGGTGTCTGCCGGCAGACAGTTGTTGGTGCCTCTGCTATCAACTAGTTTTGCCTGTCTAAGCAGGCTTCCTCAGGATGGCCGAGTGCACCTGCTACCCCGTTCTTTAAACCCTCCTTGGCATCTGTTGCTATGGCAACCGGGATCCCCTCGTGTACTGCGTCACGTCACTTCCGGTTAGAGTCCTCCGCCTGTGGAAAAAGCCTGCATGGGGGTAACTGCTGCGTAATAGTGTGTTATAGGGGGAACACACTATAGTAAATCTGTACAGCAGCCACTACATAGGACTGAGGGAGTCCCCCGGAGTAACATCACGCTACAGCCGGAGGTCTCTCCTTTGTTTATGGAGGATTTGGACGATTTACGCAGCAGTTACCCCCATGCAGGCTTTTTCCACAGGCGGAGGACTCTAACCGGAAGTGACGTGACGCAGTACACGAGGGGATCCCGGTTGCCATAGCAACAGATGCCAAGGAGGGTTTAAAGAACGGGGTAGCAGGTGCACTCGGCCATCCTGAGGAAGCCTGCTTAGACAGGCGAAACTAGTTGATAGCAGAGGCACCAACAACTGTCTGCCGGCAGACACCCGTGTTTTCTTGGACCTGTGGCATTGAAGTAAGTTATGCATGGTACATTCCTGACAAAGAACGTTGTCATATATCAGGAGATGCTTATGTCACAATAAGACTGAACGTCGTGTTAAACGGAGCTATTTGGTCTGGCTTGACACTGTCTCTTTCTGGAGATACAGGAACTATATATTTTTTTCCCCAGCAAAAATCCAATTTTCCAGAAAGGAATTAGAGTTTACATGGAGATTGTAGCTGTGGACTTTGAGTGAGTTAACCGCTAAATAAGCGTATCACTGACTTTTTATATGTTTTATGTTGGTCTGTTTTGTTACAGTATACCGGTATTAGGATTCACAAATTTATGATTTTAGATAAAGTAGAGTTAGGGAAGATTCTCTTTTATGATGTGTTTTTAACACTATATTCTGAATAAAGAAAAAAAATATTCATTTGAGTTCTGTTATTGGATTCATTTATATATTCTGACAATTTTAGTGGGAAATACATTATTATTCACTTGATAAACCTAAGCGCTGGGAGATACTTTTTTCTTTCTTTTTGTTTATTGGTACGCAGAGGTTAGTGGAGATCCTCCCCCTTCTCCCTAGCAGCGTTTATCTATCAAGTGAAGCAAACAAACGCAGTCCTCAAATCTGTTTTTCCTAGAAGGTACTTCTTAACTTATATGTATCAAACACTAACAATCGGCTTTTTCCCTTCACAGTAGATGTGTATTTGTAGCTATACAATTTTATATGGTACTCCTTGGGACGTTAGTATATCTGATCCATGGCGGCTGTACCTCCTTATCCAACTGTATTCCTGTGTATTTCCTAACACAAGGGTCCTCTATGTTCCTGCAGAGTTTAAGTGTTTAAGCTGTCACTTAGGCGATATCCGGGTTAGAAGCAATATATGAAATACAATCACAGTCTTGGTGTACTTGAAGTAGTTTGGCTCATAATAGCAGAGTCTTTTATAAGCTGACTACCAGTCTCTTCACCTTGTACTTATGGAACAGGTGAATTGTTCAGCATCTATTTATAAAATGTAGACTAATTTGGACTATCCCTTTACTATTGACTCTGCTTTTATTTGCTGTCTTTATATAAGTGCTGCGCTTAATATCTCGGTCTCCGCTCTTACTGTTTACTAAGCAGAACGACACCCTTTGTATACATAGCAGTTCCTATCCTTCAAAAATGAATCCTCAGGGCTGCTTAATGTTCCGATTCGCCTGCACCAGTGCAAATTTGATGCTGTGCAACACTGGTAACTGGCACTGCTAGAAATATTTATGCAGCGCTACTATAGTCCTTGGGCACAGTTACATATACATAGCCCTCTAGCACTTTCCAGCTTTCTTAATTTCTTATGATGGAGCAGGAACCGATACTGTACAATCCACACTGGACTAATGATGCAATAAAATTTGATTCCTCTGTACTATAGTTGACTCCTCTATATCTGTTGTCTAGCGCTAGTATAATCAGTCCCACTCCTGTCATAGACTAGAGCGATAGTACTGCTGGTGAACAGTGTACGATGAATATCTGCTTAAATACACTTACACCTCCGCCCATTGATGCTGCAGTAAGGGGCTCTCCCTACTCCTCCTCTCTCATTTGCATAGGCCGCTTCTTCACTGCTTATAGGCGCCTCACTCTGTGGCTCGGCCTGGGGTTAGGGTGTGTGTGGCTGTTGCTAGGCTGCTACTGGCGTCTATGTTGTTATAGCGCCGCCCAACTCCGCTTCCCCTCCCGCTGCTTCTGCCGCTCAGAGGACTCTAAGAGGGCTCTCCGCCGGGTCACACCACCTTCCCCTGCCTGCCTGGAAGACTCTGCGGGGGCAGCGTGCAGTGGCACAATACCTCAGTGTTATCTCCTCCTCTCCTCCCGATGCCTGGAAGGATAGCTGGCAGTACCTCAGTGTGATCTCCTCCTCTCCTCAGTGTGATACCTCAGTGTGATCTCCTCCTCTCCTCCCGATGCCTGGAAGGATAGCTGGCAGGTACCGTGCAGACTCCGGGCTCCCGACCACGTCTTCTCTGGGCTGTGTCACACTCTCACCACGCTCCCCCTTGTAAAGTTCTGCCGGTTCTCCCTAGCGGCTGTCACTTGTCTCCTCTCACCGCTCCCGGGGCTGGCTGTGTTCAGCAGTTCCCAGCTGCATCCAGTCTCCTGCATCACCGGCACCAACTGACTTTTGTGCACCTGCTCTTCTCCTCGTGCGGTCTCTGCCATTTGACCGTTATAGCAGCGTGAGGGTCAGTGTCTGGAACAATCTCTCCAGCTGTCCCATAAGTAGTATCAGCCCTGTACACCATGTAATCGTTACCAGCCACATAGTTAAATATATATATATAATGGAAAATACATGAATTCATTTATATACACCATTACATAGTATATTTCAATGGGTCATAGCAACTTGTCATACCTCTAAATAAACTCCCATGGTCTTCCTATGTTAGGGCGCTACATTCTCCCCCTGGTGAGTACACATAGATTCTAGTGGACATCACCACCTACTCTTGCGACCTACCGTTTCATCCGCTAACCACTTGACTGATACCCAAAATATGGCCATGCCATCACCATGTTAGGATGTAACATCAGTGGGATCTCTGTGGGAGTTCCCAATTGCTCATAAGTGAGAATTCTTGGAGGTTTTCGAACCCTTTGAGGCCTAGGAGACATACTCTGTCTTTCTGACACAATCTCAGGTCCCCTCTGTACATTAACGTGTGACTCAGATTCACCACCTTCTTCCCAATCCACATTAGGTATCATTCCTCTATCCTCTTCCCCTTCGTCCTGGTCCCAATGATGGGGTGGGGATAGTATTTCCTGGGCCTGATGATCCTGCCCCAACGTAGACTCCTCTGACCCCAACCCTCGATCATGATAGTAATATCCTGGAGCATATTCATTATCATTGTTTCCATTCTCCTCTTCCATCGCAATACTACTCCCCCGGGGCTGTGTCATACCCTTTGCCGTACTTTCCTCTGGGAGACTGTCTTCTCCAGAATTCTCCCACCGGATGTCTTGAACAATGGGGAGCAAATGCTGCCTATGGTATGTTAGAATAGATCCCTGTCCATCAGCACGCACCAGTTGATAGGCCGGTATATTAGGTAATTGCTTCACTACTATGTAAGGCTCCATCCTCCACCTATTATGCAATTTTTGTTTCTTGGGCAGCCCTAATGCTCGTATCAGAACTTTATCTCCCGGCTTTAAACAATGCTCTTTGACACCTCGATCAACTTGAGCTCTGTTCTTTTCCCCCATCTTGTGAGCAGACACTTGTGCTAACTGATATGCTTCCCGCAGCTGTCGCCTGAGTTGTGTTACATACTGTGAATGTGATGTTGCGGCCGTTGAATTAATTTGAGTGCCGGAGCATACATCAATGGGTAGTTTGGCTTCCCTACCAAACATTAGATAATATGGGGTGAATCCGGTTGCCTCATTTCGCGTACAGTTATAAGCATGAACCAAGGGTGATACATGACGTTTCCATTGGTACTTCTTCTTGGACCCCAGGGTGCCTAGCATGTTAAGCAGGGTTCGGTTGAATCGCTCGGGTTGAGGATCACCTTGAGGATGGTAGGGTGTGGTCCGAGATTTTTGAATGCTACAACACCTGTATAACTCCTTAATCAACCGGCTTTCGAATTCTCTCCCTTGATCGGAATGTATCCGCGCTGGTAGTCCATAATGAATAAAAAACTTTTCCCACAATGTGGTTGCAACAGTGCTAGCTCGCTGATTGTTAGTGATATAGGTTTGGGCATACCGTGTGAAATGATCCGTCACCACCAATATGTGCCCATCCTGTCCGTCTGGGCCTTCAAACGTCAAGAAATCAATGCAGATTAGGTCCATTGGACCAGCGCTGCTGATATTCACTAGGGAAGCAGCTCTTGCAGGTAAGGTTTTCCGGAGGATGCAATTTCCACAGGTTCGACAAAACTGTTCTATGTCGTGGTTCATAAAGGGCCAGAAAAACCGGTCAGCTACCAAACCCTGGGTCTTATCATACCCTAAATGACCATGTCGATCGTGTAATGCTTCTAATGCTATATGCTTATATATGTTGGGCAATATCAACTGGAGCCTAACCTCTCCATCATCTTTCTTAACCGTCCTATACAGTACGCCTTTCATCATTCTCAATCTGTGTCGCTGACGCCAGAGGACTTTCGACGATTTAGACATTTGTATCCGAGCAACTGGGAGTTTGGGATTCTCCACTAACTTCATAACGGCAAGGATATCAGAGTCCTCCCGTTGAGCTTGGGCCATCTGCTCCCTGGTTATCATATCTAACCCCTCCAGCTCTATGCGACTCAGCCAGCAGTAGGAAAGTGGAATAGCTGATGATGATGCCCCAGTGGTCAGAATGGCAGCTGTTTCACTGTGTCTATTGGTACTTATATGCTGACATAGCCCTTTAACAGCCGCTGCAGGTACTTCCACCCATTCATCCACTAACCCACTACCATTTTTATTGGGCAAACGTGACAGTGCATCTGCATCCTGATTGTTAGCTCCTGGACGATATTTGATGGTGAAGTCGTAGTTGGTCAGCGCCGCCAACCACCGATGTCCAGTGGCATCTAGCTTCGCAGAGGACTGGATATATGTCAAGGGGTTATTTTCTGTCTGTATTGTGAACTGGACCCCATATAAATAATCATGACACTTTTTACTTACAGCCCATTTAAGGGCCAAAAATTCTAACTTATGAACGGGGTAATTTTTCTCACTATTGGACAGTCCCCGGCTAATATATGCAATGGGTCGCAACTGTTGATCATGTACTTGGTATAGTACTCCCCCAAGGCCATCAAAGGAGGCATCTATATGCACCTCGTAGGGAAGTTCGGGTTGTACATATGCCAGTACCGGAGATTTGGTCAAACTGTCTTTAAGATTGTTAAAGGCCTCTTCACACTGTACTGTCCATCTTTCCCTGAAAGGCTCCTGGGGCTTATAATAGAATCTTTCTCGATCCAATCGATTTTGGGGCAGCCGCATCTTAACTGGGGGATAGCCTTTGGTCAAGTGAGTCAGAGGTTTGGCGAGTGCAGCATACTGTGGCACGAACTTACGGTAGTAACCGCAGAATCCGAGGAAGGATCTTAACTCTTTAAGGTTGCCTGGTCGGGGCCAGTTCTTCACAGTTGACACCTTCTCTGGATCAGTTGCGATGCCTTATCTACTCACAATATGCCCTATGTATTTGACTGAAGAACGACACAACTGACACTTCTCAATGGATAATTTCAATCCTCTAGCCTGCAGTCGATCTAACATCTTGAGTAGCCTCTCATTGTATTCATTCAGATCTTTTCCAAAGATGATAATATCGTCGAGGTACACCAATACCTCCCGGTAGCACATATCCCCTACCGTCTTTTCCATTGTTCGTTGGAATGTGGCCGGAGCTCCTTTTATACCTTGGCGCATCTTTACGAACTCAAAGAACCCAATGGGGCATATAAAGGCGGTCTTGGCTCTGTCCCTCGGGCTCATGGGAATCTGGTAATACCCACATCGAAGATCGAGGACAGAGAACCATTGGCTCCCCTGCAAGCAATCGAGTGCTTCATCTACTTTTGGAACCGTGTACTGATCCGGCACCGTCCGACTATTCAAGGTGCGATAGTCTATACATAGCCTGATCTCCCCACTTTTCTTACGAGCGACCACTATCGGAGAGGCGTAGGGACTTTCTGAGTCTGCAATAACATTGTTCTCTAATAAATTGCGTAAGTGGTCCCTAACATCTACGAAATCGGCCGGGGCTAGCCGCCGCGACCTTTCCCTGAACGGGGTGTTATCCAACAAGTTGATGTGATGTTCTACCCCACTCGCAGTACCTAGATCCCAGTTGCTCCTGGAGAATACAGATTCCCTCAACTGCAGTTGTTCGATCAGTCGTTGCCTACTGTCATTGTCAATATCGCTGCCCCGGAAACATGGTGATAGGTCAATGTCCCCTTGGATAGTGGTCTTGAAACTGAGGGAAGCATCACCAGGGACAGACTGGTTTCCTACCAGTGGACATATATAACCTCCTTCACATATGCGAACACCCCCCATCAGACGACTCTCCTTCTCTTGTCTTTCACACCATCGACTGAGATTTCGAAACATGTTGGTGTTAGTTCCCACTATGGCGGGTAGCTGTCCATTATCCCCCGGAGAATCAGGGCATACTAATGCTATCAAGGGTACAGTCTCATTAGGGGTGATCAGTCCGGGTTCAAATGTGATTTGGGTGATGATATACCCTAAATAGGGATACTTCTGCTCGCTCAAACCCCACACAGTAAGACCACTTAGAGGGTGGATGGGTACATCCGACAGGTGCTCCCGGTACCAAGATTCAAATACAAAAGATACCTGTGACCCACTGTCCATTAGAATAGTACAGTCTTGTCCATTAATCATGGCTTTAACCAGTGGCGCGGGTCCCATTAGGCTATCTGGTATGGTGGACGACCACTGGGCACTCCCCATTGCTCTAATATTTATAATTGGGGAGCCTGTGAGGGGATCACAGCACTCCCATTGGAGTTTTCCAGGTTAGTAGTTCTAGTGCTCGGGCTGCTACTATTTCCCCTCCTTCCGACTGCATTACCAGGACATTCAAATGATCTATGCCCGGCTTGCCCACAACTGTAGCATATGATTGGATTCCGGGGCCTACTTCCCTGATTCCTCCCCCTTGGAGGCCAGTATGGGCTAGACTGAGAGCTTGTCTGCAGCGCAATCAGCTGGTCTATTTTTTTTATTTTTCTCTTCTAACAATTTTAGCAACCGGTCATCCATGGTGGGAGGGGTCGGAGTTGGTAATACGACTTTCACCTTTTTTATACTCTTTTCCCTAGTTTCGATTTGCACTTCCTCCAGCTTGACTTCTTTGACTAGTTCAGTCAGCGTAGGAGGAGGTCCTGTAGTCATGGTGCACCTTAATCTCTGCGCCACCGGATTATTAGTCATGGCCCCTTTTAATATCTGTCTCCGGCAATTCTCATCCACTGCCTCCTTGGCAATTCCTCCCTTGTCTACAATCTTGTAGATCAGTCGATCCACCCTATATATATAGTGGGTCAACGTCTCCCCCGGCTCCTGATAAGTCCGATTCAAGCGGGCTAGTAAATCTCCGACATCCTCTATAGTACCGTAAGAGAAATCCAAAGCCTCGATGTAATCTTTCAAGCTAGCTGTCACTTTACTTCGCCGGGTGGCCTGAATTACTCTCATAGCGGGCCCTCGTAAACTCTCCACAATATGCTGTTTTTTGATGTGTTCAGGTCATTGCCATTCCTCCGAATGTTGGATGGCGGCTTCCCGCCATGTGTCATATGTTTCTTCTCCTGCCGGTACTGGGGTGATTCCTGAGAATATCCATAGCCGTCTATAGCCACCTTCATAATGCCAACGTTCCAGTTGGCTGACCATCTTCCCCACAACTGCGTCAACTCCTGTGCTAGTGGCGTACTCATTATTACCAGGTACCTCTTGGGCACTGGGGTGGCATGGTCCCTCCCCACAGGCAAGTGGCTCCATGCCATCCTCTCCCCCAGACGTGGCTTTTTCTCCCGTAGTCTCACCCGCTTCGGGCCACAGTACATTTACTTTCCGCCCAGCTACTCCTTCCACTACCAACATAATGGGGATTAAGGTCTTATCCAACAGATTCCGATTACTGATCAGCATGGCATATGTATCACCATACTGTCCTTTCCACCGGTCAATTATACAAGGCTGACTTATACCGTAAAGATTTCCCACTGCTTGTAACACGGAGTTATCATCCACAGTGGCCAATGCTCCCCTGATGCCGAAACTACAGAGGGGCTCCACTCCCTTCTCCCTACACCATCGATAAATATCGGTCAATGTTACCTCTTCCATTGTTCACCTGTATTATAGACCAGAGAGATCTGAAATGCGTCGTTCTACTGGGATCTCAGCAGTGCCTCCATATGTAACCCTTTCCTACCCACTATTTCCCTGCAGTGAGGGGGTTACTATCAGTGACTACTAAGGCGTGCCTCCACCCAAGCACTTATGTCGTTTAGGCTTGCTTGGGAAAGCCAATGAAGAGCATGTATTAATACCCTTCCCCTAGGTTGCACTTTGACCTGTACCTTCACAACTGTCTGTTCTTCCTTGTGTTTCAGATTCACTCCAACGGTCATCAACTGGATTCTCAATTAACCCTATTGGTAAGTATTTATGGCAAATAAAACACAACCACTTATCTCACTTATAACTTTGCAATTATATTGTAATAAATCTTTATCTCAGCTTATCTCTTTATATCATAGAATATCCTATATACTCTATACCATACATTCCCAACTGCATGCATTACAAAAAAAATACTCTTTGAAATAACACCTATAGGTGTTTGAGTGACCCGGGTACTCTTAGGGTGATAGTGCACTATAGGGCCCATAAACCTATGAAAACATCAGCATTTAGTACAGACTATGTAACATCATTACTAAACCATAACCTTCAATTCTCCATTTAGCTAGTGAAAGGCCTCTTGGCTCAGTCTGGAAAATTATTGCAACAGTTACTGTCCTATATAATGTTACAAATGTTTCTCTGTGGTCTGCTGAGTAGAAGGTACTTCTTAGAAAGAAAAAAGTATTTCCCAGCGCTTAGGTTTATCAAGTGAATAATAATGTATTTCCCACTAAAATTGTCAGAATATATAAATGAACCCAGTAACAGTACTCAAATGAATATTTTTTTCTTTATTCAGAATATAGTGTTAAAAACACATCATAAAAGAGAATCTTCCCTAACTCTACTTTATCTAAAATCATAAATTTGTGAATCCTAGTACCGGTATACTGTAACAAAACAGACCAACATAAAACATATAAAAAGTCACTGATACTCTTATTTAGCGGTTAACTCACTCAAAGTCCACAGCTACAATCTCCATGTAAACTCTAATTCCTTTCTGGAAAACTTTATTTTTGCTGGGAAAAAAATATATAGTTCCTGTATCTCCAGAAATAGACAGTGTCAAGCCAGACCAAATAGCTCCGTTTAACACGACGTTCAGTCTTATTGTGACATAAGCATCTCCTGATATATGACAACGTTCTTTGTCAGGAATGTACCATGCATAACTTACTTCAATGCCACAGGTCCAAGAAAACACGGGTGTCTGCCGGCAGACAGTTGTTGGTGCCTCTGCTATCAACTAGTTTTGCCTGTCTAAGCAGGCTTCCTCAGGATGGCCGAGTGCACCTGCTACCCCGTTCTTTAAACCCTCCTTGGCATCTGTTGCTATGGCAACCGGGATCCCCTCGTGTACTGCGTCACGTCACTTCCGGTTAGAGTCCTCCGCCTGTGGAAAAAGCCTGCATGGGGGTAACTGCTGCGTAATAGTGTGTTATAGGGGGAACACACTATAGTAAATCTGTACAGCAGCCACTACATAGGACTGAGGGAGTCCCCCGGAGTAACATCACGCTACAGCCGGAGGTCTCTCCTTTGTTTATGGAGGATTTGGACGATTTACGCAGCAGTTACCCCCATGCAGGCTTTTTCCACAGGCGGAGTACTCTAACCGGAAGTGACGTGAAGGATAGCTGGCAGGTACCGTGCAGACTCCGGGCTCCCGACCACGTCTTCTCTGGGCTGTGTCACACTCTCACCACGCTCCCCGTTGTAAAGTTCTGCCGGTTCTCCCTAGCGGCTGTCACTTGTCTCCTCTCACCGCTCCCGGGGCTGGCTGTGTTCAGCAGTTCCCAGCTGCATCCAGTCTCCTGCATCACCGGCACCAACTGACTTTTGTGCACCCACTCTCCTCCTCATGCGGTCTCTGCCATTTGACCGTTATAGCAGCGTGAGGGTCAGTGTCTGGAACAATCTCTCCAGCTGTCCCATAAGTAGTATCAGCCCTGTACACCATGTAATCGTTACCAGCCACATAGTTAAATATATATATATAATGGAAAATACATGAATTCATTTATATACACCATTACATAGTATATTTCAATGGGTCATAGCAACTTGTCATACCTCTAAATAAACTCCCATGGTCTTCCTATGTTAGGGCGCTACATTCTCCTCCTGGTGAGTACACATAGATTCTAGTGGACATCACCACCTACTCTTGCGACCTACCGTTTCATCCGCTAACCACTTGACTGATACCCAAAATATGGCCATGTCATCACCATGTTAGGATCTCTGTGGGAGTTCCCAATTGCTCATAAGTGAGAATTCTTGGAGGTTTTCGAACCCTTTGAGGCCTAGGAGACATACTCTGTCTTTCTGACACAATCTCAGGTCCCCTCTGTACATTAACGCGTGACTCAGATTCACCACCTTCTTCCCAATCCACATTAGGTATCATTCCTCTATCCTCTTCCCCTTCGTCCTGGTCCCAATGATGGGGTGGGGATAGTATTTCCTGGGCCTGATGATCCTGCCCCAACGTAGACTCCTCTGACCCCAACCCTCGATCATGATAGTAATATCCTGGAGCATATTCATTATCATTGTTTCCATTCTCCTCTTCCATCGCAATACTACTCCCCCGGGGCTGTGTCATACCCTTTGTCGTACTTTCCTCTGGGAGACTGTCTTCTCCAGAATTCTCCCACCGGATGTCTTGAACAATGGGGAGCAAATGCTGCCTATGGTATGTTAGAATAGATCCCTGTCCATCAGCACGCACCAGTTGATAGGCCGGTATATTAGGTAATTGCTTCACTACTATGTAAGGCTCCATCCTCCACCTATTATGCAATTTTTGTTTCTTGGGCAGCCCTAATGCTCGTATCAGAACTTTATCTCCCGGCTTTAAACAATGCTCTTTGACACCTCGATCAACTTGAGCTCTGTTCTTTTCCCCCATCTTGTGAGCAGACACTTGTGCTAACTGATATGCTTCCCGCAGCTGTCGCCTGAGTTGTGTTACATACTGTGAATGTGATGTTGCGGCCGTTGAATTAATTTGAGTGCCGGAGCATACATCAATGGGTAGTTTGGCTTCCCTACCAAACATTAGATAATATGGGGTGAATCCGGTTGCCTCATTTCGCGTACAGTTATAAGCATGAACCAAGGGTGATACATGACGTTTCCATTGGTACTTCTTCTTGGACCCCAGGGTGCCTAGCATGTTAAGCAGGGTTCGGTTGAATCGCTCGGGTTGAGGATCACCTTGAGGATGGTAGGGTGTGGTCCGAGATTTTTGAATGCTACAACACCTGTATAACTCCTTAATCAACCGGCTTTCGAATTCTCTCCCTTGATCGGAATGTATCCGCGCTGGTAGTCCATAATGAATAAAAAACTTTTCCCACAATGTGGTAGCAACAGTGCTAGCTCGCTGATTGTTAGTGATATAGGTTTGGGCATACCATGTGAAATGATCCGTCACCACCAATATGTGCCCATCCTGTCCGTCTGGGCCTTCAAACGTCAAGAAATCAATGCAGATTAGGTCCATTGGACCAGCGCTGCTGATATTCACTAGGGAAGCAGCTCTTGCAGGTAAGGTTTTCCGGAGGATGCAATTTCCACAGGTTCGACAAAACTGTTCTATGTCGTGGTTCATAAAGGGCCAGAAAAACCGGTCAGCTACCAAACCATGGGTCTTATCATACCCTAAATGACCATGTCGATCGTGTAATGCTTCTAATGCTATATGCTTATATATGTTGGGCAATATCAACTGGAGCCTAACCTCTCCATCATCTTTCTTAACCGTCCTATACAGTACGCCTTTCATCATTCTCAATCTGTGTCGCTGACGCCAGAGGACTTTCGACGATTTAGACATTTGTATCCGAGCAACTGGGAGTTTGGGATTCTCCACTAACTTCATAACGGCAAGGATATCAGAGTTGAGCTTGGGCCATCTGCTCCCTGGTTATCATATCTAACCCCTCCAGCTCTATGCGACTCAGGCAGCAGTAGGAAAGTGGAATAGCTGATGATGATGCCCCAGTGGTCAGAATGGCAGCTGTTTCACTGTGTCTATTGGTACTTATATGCTGACATAGCCCTTTAACAGCCGCTGCAGGTACTTCCACCCATTCATCCACTAACCCACTACCATTTTTATTGGGCAAACGTGACAGTGCATCTGCATCCTGATTGTTAGCTCCTGGACGATATTTGATGGTGAAGTCGTAGTTGGTCAGCGCCGCCAACCACCGATGTCCAGTGGCATCTAGCTTCGCAGAGGACTGGATATATGTCAAGGGGTTATTATCTGTATGTACTGTGAACTGGACCCCATATAAATAATCATGACACTTTTTACTTACAGCCCATTTAAGGGCCAAAAATTCTAACTTATGAACGGGGTAATTTTTCTCACTATTGGACAGTCCCCGGCTAATATATGCAATGGGTCGCAACTGTTGATCATGTACTTGGTATAGTACTCCCCCAAGGCCATCAAAGGAGGCATCTATATGCACCTCGTAGGGAAGTTCGGGTTGTACATATGCCAGTACCGGAGATTTGGTCAAACTGTCTTTAAGATTGTTAAAGGCCTCTTCACACTGTACTGTCCATCTTTCCCTGAAAGGCTCCTGGGGCTTATAATAGAATCTTTCTCAATCCAATCGATTTTGGGGCAGCCGCATCTTAACTGGGGGATAGCCTTTGGTCAAGTGAGTCAGAGGTTTGGCGAGTGCAGCATACTGTGGCACGAGCTTACGGTAGTAACCGCAGAATCCGAGGAAGGATCTTAACTCTTTAAGGTTGCCTGGTCGGGGCCAGTTCTTCACAGTTGACACCTTCTCTGGATCAGTTGCGATGCCTTATCTACTCACAATATGCCCTATGTATTTGACTGAAGAACGACAAAACTGACACTTCTCAATGGATAATTTCAATCCTCTAGCCTGCAGTCGATCTAACACCTTGAGTAGCCTCTCATTGTATTCGTTCAGATCTTTTCCAAAGATGATAATATCGTCGAGGTACACCAATACCTCCCGGTAGCACATATCCCCTACCGTCTTTTCCATTGTTCGTTGGAATGTGGCCGGAGCTCCTTTTATACCTTGGGGCATCTTTACGAACTCAAAGAACCCAATGGGGCATATAAAGGCGGTCTTGGCTCTGTCCCTCGGGCTCATGGGAATCTGGTAATACCCACATCGAAGATCGAGGACAGAGAACCATTGGCTCCCCTGCAAGCAATCGAGTGCTTCATCTACTTTTGGAACCAAGTACTGATCCGGCACCATCCGACTATTCAAGGTGCGATAGTCTATATATAGCCTGATCTCCCCACTTTTCTTACGAGCGACCACTATCGGAGAGGCGTAGGGACTTTCTGAGTCTGCAATAACATTGTTCTCTAATAAATTGCGTAAGTGCTCCCTAACATCTACGAAATCGGCCGGGGCTAGCCGCCGCGACCTTTCCCTGAACGGGGTGTTATCCAACAAGTTGATGTGATGTTCTACCCCACTCGCAGTACCTAGATCCCAGTTGCTCCTGGAGAATACAGATTCCCTCAACTGCAGTTGTTCGATCAGTCGTTGCCTACTGTCATTGTCAATATCGCTGCCCCGGAAACATGGTGATAGGTCAATGTCCCCTTGGATAGTGGTCTTGAAACTGAGGGAAGCATCACCAGGGACAGACTGGTTTCCTACCAGTGGACATATATAACCTCCTTCACATATGCGAACACCCCCTGTCAGACGACTCTCCTTCTCTTGTCTTTCACACCATTGACTGAGATTTCGAAACATGTTGGTGTTAGTTCCCACTATGGCGGGTAGCTGTCCATTATCCCCCGGAGAATCAGGGCATACTAATGCTATCAAGGGTACCGTCTCATTAGGGGTGATCAGTCCGGGTTCAAATGTGATTTGGGTGATGATATACCCTAAATAGGGATACTTCTGCTCGCTCAAACCCCACACAGTAAGACCACTTAGAGGGTGGATGGGTACATCCGACAGGTGCTCCCGGTACCAAGATTCAAATACAAAAGATACCTGTGACCCACTGTCCATTAGAATAGTACAGTCTTGTCCATTAATCATGGCTTTAACCAGTGGCGCGGGTCCCATTAGGCTATCTGGTATGGTGGACGACCACTGGGCACTCCCCATTGCTCTAATATTTATAATTGGGGAGCCTGTGAGGGGATCACAGCCTGTGAGGGGATCACAGCACTCCCATTGGAGTTTTCCAGGTTAGTAGTTCTAGTGCTCGGGCTGCTACTATTTCCCCTCCTTCCGACTGCATTACCAGGACATTCAAATGATCTATGCCCGGCTTGCCCACAACTGTAGCATATGATTGGATTCCGGGGCCTACTTCCCTGATTCCTCCCCCTTGGAGGCCAGTATGGGCTAGACTGAGAGCTTGTCTGCAGCGCAATCAGCTGGTCTATTTTTTTATTTTGCTCTTCTAACAATTTTAGCAACCGGTCATCCATGGTGGGAGGGGTCGGAGTTGGTAATACGACTTTCACCTTTTTTATACTTTTTTCCCTAGTTACGATTTGCACTTCCTCCAGCTTGACTTCTTTGATTAGTTCAGTCAGTGTAGGAGGAGGTCCTGTAGTCATGGTGCACCTTAATCTCTGCGCCACCGGATTATTAGTCATGGCCCCTTTTAATATCTGTCTCCGGCAATTCTCATCCACTGCCTCCTTGGCAATTCCTCCCTTGTCTACAATCTTGTCGATCAGTCGATCCACCCTATATATATAGTGGGTCATCGTGTCCCCCGGCTCCTGATAAGTCCGATTCAAGCAGGCTAGTAAATCTCCAACATCCTCTATAGTACCGTAAGAGAAATCCAAAGCCTCGATGTAATCTTTCAAGCTAGCTGTCACTTTACTTCGCCCGGTGGCCTGAATTACTCTCATAGCGGGCCCTCGTAAACTCTCCACAATACGCTGTTTTTTTGATGTGTTCAGGTCATTGCCATTCCTCCGAATGTTGGATGGCTGCTTCCCGCCATGTGTCATATGTTTCTTCTCCTGCCGGTACTGGGGTGATTCCTGAGAATATCCATAGCCGTCTATAGCCACCTTCATAATGCCAACGTTCCAGTTGGCTGACCATCTTCCCCACAACTGCGTCAACTCCTGTGCTAGTGGCGTACTCATTATTACCAGGTACCTCTTGGGCACTGGGGTGGCATGGTCCCTCCCCACAGGCAAGTGGCTCCAAGCCATCCTCTCCCCCAGACGTGGCTTTTTCTCCCGTAGTCTCACCCGCTTCGGGCCACAGTACATTTACTTTCCGCCCAGCTACTCCTTCCACTACCAACATAATGGGGATTAAGGTCTTATCCAACAGATTCCGATTACTGATCAGCATGGCATATGTATCACCATACTGTCCTTTCCACCAGTCAATTATACAAGGCTGACTTATAGCGTAAAGATTTCCCACTGCTCGTAACACGGAGTTATCATCCACAGTGGCCAATGCTCCCCTGATGCCGAAACTACAGAGGGGCTCCACTCCCTTCTCCCTACACCATCGATAAATATCGGTCAATGTTACCTCTTCCATTGTTCACCTGTATTATAGACCAGAGAGATCTGAAATGCGTCGTTCTACTGGGATCTCAGCAGTGCCTCCATATGTAACCCTTTCCTACCCACTATTTCCCTGCAGTGTGGGGGTTACTATCAGTGACTACTAAGGCGTGCCTCCACCCAAGCACTTATGTCGTTTAGGCTTGCTTGGGAAAGCCAATGAAGAGCATGTATTAATACCTTTCCCCTAGGTTGCACTTTGACCTGTACCTTCACAACTGTCTGTTCTTCCTTGTGTTTCAGATTCACTCCAACGGTCATCAACTGGATTCTCAATTAACCATATTGGTACGTATTTATGGCAAATAAAACACAACCACTTATCTCACTTATAACTTTGCAATTATATTGTAATAAATCTTTATCTCAGCTTATCTCTTTATATCATAGAATATCCTATATACTCTATACCATACATTCCCAACTGCATGCATTACAAAAAAAATACTCTTTGAAATAACACTTATAGGTGTTTGAGTGACCCGGGTACTCTTAGGGTGATAGTGCACTATAGGGCCCATAAACCTATGAAAACATCAGCATTTAGTACAGACTATGTAACATCATTACTAAACCATAACCTTCAATTCTCCCTTTAGCTAGTGAAAGGCCTCTTGGCTCAGTCTGGAAAATTATTGCAACAGTTACTGTCCTATATAATGTTACAAATGTTTCTCTGTGGTCTGCTGAGTAGAAGGTACTTCTTACTTATATGTATCAAACACTAACAATCGGATTTTTCCCTTCACAGTAGATGTGTATTTGTAGCTATACAATTTTATATGGTACTCCTTGGGACGTTAGTATATCTGATCCGTGGCGGCTGTACCTCCTTATCCAACTGTATTCCTGTGTATTTCCTAACACAAGGGTCCTCTATGTTCCTGCAGAGTTTAAGTGTTTAAGCTGTCACTTAGGCGATATCCGGGTTAGAAGCAATATATGAAATACAATCACAGTCTTGGTGTACTTGAAGTAGTTTGGCTCATAATAGTAGAGTCTTTTATAAGCTGACTACCAGTCTCTTCACCTTGTACTTATGGAACAGGTGAATTGTTCAGCATCTATTTATAAAATGTAGATTAATTTGGACTATCCCTTTACTATTGACTCTGCTTTTATTTGCTGTCTTTATATAAATGCTGCGCTTAATATCTCGGTCTCCGCTCTTACTGTTTACTAAGCAGAACGACACCCTTTGTATACATAGCAGTTCCTATTCTTCAAAAATGAATCCTCAGGGCTGCTTAATGTTCCGATTCGCCTGCACCTGTGCTAATTTGATGCTGTGCAACACTGGTATCTGACACAGCTAGAAATATTTATGCAGCGCTACTATAGTCCTTGGGCACAGTTACATATACATAGAATTCAAAAAAACAACAGTATTGGACCCCTGGCGCACTATATTACTGGATGCTATTTCTACTCCTATTACTGAATAATGGAGTCAATATGTTGATTACAACACAACACTGACAATGTTTATTAAAACACAATCCCCAGCTGGGAATAAACGAAAACAAACAAGTATATACAAATACACACAAATGTGGTGAATGGGAGGGAACCCAGTGCTTTCATAAAGTGCTTTCCGTGCTCAAAGTCCTTCTTAATTATGGAAGAAATCTCTCACCATATTGTATAGCCGCGGTGGGCTAGCTTTTTGAAGAGGTAGCTAAGGTCCTAGGCTGAATTGCCCAGCACCACCGCAGCAAGCGTGTCAGCTTCCAGTCACTGGTTCCCGGATCTCCACCACTTCTGTCCTTATCCAAATAACGCGTTTCGGTCTTGTATTGGCCTTTCTCAAAGTTGGATAAGAAATGTTCACCATGCTGGCTTTTTATTTCCTTACTAATTACTTTTT
The DNA here is from genome assembly GCF_028390025.1 of Pseudophryne corroboree. Classification (NCBI taxonomy): domain Eukaryota; kingdom Metazoa; phylum Chordata; class Amphibia; order Anura; family Myobatrachidae; genus Pseudophryne; species Pseudophryne corroboree. The sequence goes on along the minus strand of NC_086447.1, from coordinate 39,950,448 downwards.
AATGAACAGTAATTCATTCCACCTGTGACTTCCGGGGTAGTAAACCAGAAGTGAGGTGAATGCGTTCCAAATGCCGGGGAGGACGTTGTTTCTGCGTTCCACCAGCGATTCTGGCTTTCGTGATCGTTCACCGGAAGTGTGATGAATGCGTTCCAGATGCCGGGGCGGAAGTTGTTTTTTTGCGTTCCACCAGCGCTTCTGCCGTGTCCTCCTCCGATTTCAGATGTCTGCGGGTCAAACGTCATTGAAAGTGACGTTGTGCGGTCCAATGTCTCTCTTCCTTCGCAGCGGAACTCAATAGTTACATTTTGTATTATATGTGGATTAATAAGTTAATTTACCCCATCTCTACCAAACTAGGTGGTACTTCATTCCCAACCAGTCCATCCCTATTACCAAGATGGGGTAAACTTAGTTTCACATTTATATCCATTTGGTCGGTCCATATGTGGAAAGGAGGAAGAGATAAACAATGGGTTAATACAGAATCAATATTAAAAAATTAAAATATTAAGATGCTATTAAAATGGTTTAAAAATGATTTGAAATGATCTTAATAAAATTATTATAAAATGAGGAAAATGTAATGGAAAGAAGAATGAGATAATGAATCATAAAAACCATTTCAACTCAAAATCAATATTGAGGCCGTTTGGTCTAATGGAGTTTAACATATAAATCCACTTCATCTCACTTTTCGCTAATCTAGTTTCTATGTTGTTATTTTTCCAATTTGGTTTGATGTGTTGTATACCCAAATATCTCTTAATTTGGCGTTCACATTTACCGTGAACGGTCCTGAAGTGTTCTGATAAAGGGTGTGTATCGAGGCCTTTCCGGATGTTATACACATGTTCTGCCACTCTCACCTTCAGTGGTCTAGATGTTTTTCCAATGTATATATACCCGCATCCACATTCCAGCAGGTAAATAACATTTTTTGAATGGCATGTTATAAAGTCATTAATTTTAAACAACTTGCCATTGTGTTCAAATTCAGTTGTTTTTCTTGTAACATCTTTTTTTGTAGTAGACCTACACATGATACAAGACCCACAACGATGGAACCCTTCGTTACACGACCTCACTGTGTTTTTTTCCTGTAGACTACTTTGTACTACATGGTCCTTGATAGACTTGGCTTTCTTATAAATGAAAACAGGTTTGGGTGGAAGATAGCTTCCCAACACTGGATCATCTAATAGAATGCGCCAATTATTTTTGAATATCTTTTCTATCTTCTTATAGTTACCACCATACTGAGTAATAAAGGCCCACTGGTAGGGATTATCCCCACTGGCTTGTGGCTCCTTTTCTTTCAAGAGATCTTTCCTTTCAATTGAGTCAACTTTCTTCTTTGCTACTTCTAATAATGATGGGTCGTATCCTTTTTCTAAGAACCTATTGGACATTTCATCCATTTGTGAATTTAAGATGGCGGGGTCTGTTCAATTTCTCTTTAGTCGTTTATATTGACCCACCGGGATATTATTGAGCCATCTATAATGATGTTCACTATTAATGTGCAAATATGCATTTGAGTCTGTCGGTTTACGATGCGTCTTTGTGCAAATGATCTGATCTTGAATGTATACCCTTAAATCCAAGAACACCAGTTCTTCTTTGCTCTGGGTATATGTTAAGACAATATTGAACTGGTTGCTATTTAAAATCTCTTTAAAAGCTCCCAAGGATTCATCATCTCCATTCCAGATGCAAAAAATATCATCAATAAACCGCCACCAGCACACCAGGCCCGCTCCCTGTCCCCTTACATGATCTATGGTAAGACTTTCCCAATAGGCCATGTAGAGATTTGCATAGCTGGGAGCGAACCCGGTGCCCATGGCAGTCCCCTTTAATTGTAGGTAATATGAGCCGTCGAAATAAAAATAATTATTACGAAGGATAAAATCAATTGCTTCCATCAAAAAAGATTTAGTTTCCTCCTTAAAATCACTCTTGTTTAAAAAGTATTCAACGGCTATTTTTCCTTTGTCCCAATCTATTATTGTATATAAAGTGCTTACATCTGCACTAATTAAAGTGCTGTTGGTTTCCCAAGGTATCTTTTCTAGTTTCCTCAATATATCTCCTGTATCCTTCAAATAAGCACTGGTTGTAACTACCACAGTCTGTAAAAAGGAATCTACCATTGCAGATAGATTGGACGTTACACTATTAGTTCCAGTGATTATCGGGCGTCCTGGAGGATTATTTACATCCTTGTGTACCTTAGGTAACACGTAGATGGTAGGAGTGGAGGGATCACTCACATTGATGAATTCCTGCTCACTTTCTGTGATAGCTCCACTATCCACTGCCCTTTTTGTCAACATCTTTAGTTTTTCTATTATACTTTTTAGTGGATCAGATTTCAATTTCTTGTACGTGTCCTGATCTCCAAGCTGTCTGTACACTTCCTTTAGGTAGTATTCTTTTGTCATTACTACAACTCCTCCCCCCTTATCGGCAGGTTTTATTACAATTTCATCATTAGATTGTAATGACTCCATCGCCTGGAATTCCTTTTTTGTAAGGTTCTTTTTCTTTGACCGTGGTATGGTTCTCAGCTCCTTAGATACAATGGAATTAAAGCAATTAATGCTTCCACCTTTTATATGCTGAGGATAGAAGCTGGACTTCTTCTTAAATTTTGATACCTCAGCAGTTTCCTCCTTATCCGACGGTTCCTTACTTAAAAATAATTTTTTAAGGGTGATCTTCCTAATGTACTTTTGGAGATCAATAAAAAGATCAAATGGATTGGGGTCACTGGATGGGGCGAATTTAAGTCCCTTCAGAAGTACACTTTGCTCATGGGGGGTCAGGACATGGCTACTGAGATTAAATATTTTACTCTCAGTTTCAGTGGTACACACAGTATCTTCTATTTGTGTGTTCACAATGTTTACTTTATTCTTGCACTTTTTTGTGGGGTTTTTTGTGGGTTTCTTTACACCCCCTCTTTTACCCCTTTTGGTGGTCCTTACACGTGTATTGCTCATTCCCTCCTTGGGGATCGCCGGCCCCTTTCTAAAAAATACCGGCTATCCCTCGGGGTGGATGGATTCTCTTGTCTTACATTATCCTCAATATAGTTCCCTTCTCTGTTGGTATTACTCAGATTTTTGTGTATATCTCTCCTTCTTGTTGTGTATTTTGGAGTTTGATGATAGTTACCCCTTTCGTTTGGTCTATCATATCTCCTTCTTGTATCAAAACTGGGAGGAGGTTTATCAAATGTTTGCCTCTTATCCCAATTCCGATATTGATTCCTTTGGGTGAACCCACTATTTCTATTGGTAGGGGAACCATGAAGTTTCCTTCTGGAACCAGTAGTTTTACCCCTCCATGCTGGAGTAGGGACAGCTTGTTGTACTACCTTCTGTTTCTTGATGTCTAGTCTAGTAGGCTCAGATAAAATTCCCTCTTTAGGTGCATTGCAATCTCTCTGAAGTTTACGTTTCTTCCTGTTTTTTAACTCCTTAGTTTCTTTTTCCAATTGATATAATATCTCTTTCTCTCTCTCCTTTACTTCTTTTGATTCTATGAAGGGGTCCACTAATACCTTTAAGGATTCTATTTCCTTATTGGTCTCTATGAGCGTTTTCTTTCTCTCCTTTATAATAAGTTCTATTAGAGATAGACTGCAATGTGTTAAAAATTTTTCCCATTCCTTAGTGAAACCTTCATTTTCATTGGTGAATGAGGATTTTTTGGATATTAATAGACCTTTGGGTACTAATTGATTGGACAAGTAGTACTCAAGTGTGGTCACCTCCCACCACAACCTATTTTCCTTGATCATGTGTTTTTCTAGTTTATTCAAGATGGTGGAAAGATCTTCATCCTCCAAAATCATTTCACTACAAGATTCATCTAGAAATCCCTTAGATAAATTCCTTCTGGTTTCTCTATATGAAAACATCCCTGCTGCTCGTCTTTACTGATACCATGTGTTTGCAATAATCCAAATATAGAAAAAATTGGGTACTTTCAAATGAGCGCAGTGGGTATTAAAGTGCTGCCCAGATCCAAAAACAAAGGAGACAAACACAAATCTCCAGCAATAAATTCAAGAAAACAACAGTATTGGACCCCTGGCGCACTATATTACTGGATGCTATTTCTACTCCTATTACTGAATAATGGAGTCAATATGTTGATTACAACACAACACTGACAATGTTTATTAAAACACAATCCCCAGCTGGGAATAAACGAAAACAAACAAGTATATACAAATACACACAAATGTGGTGAATGGGAGGGAACCCAGTGCTTTCATAAAGTGCTTTCCGTGCTCAAAGTCCTTCTTAATTATGGAAGAAATCTCTCACCATATTGTATAGCCGCGGTGGGCTAGCTTTTTGAAGAGGTAGCTAAGGTCCTAGGCTGAATTGCCCAGCACCACCGCAGCAAGCGTGTCAGCTTCCAGTCACTGGTTCCCGGATCTCCACCACTTCTGTCCTTATCCAAATAACGCGTTTCGGTCTTGTATTGGCCTTTCTCAAAGTTGGATAAGAAATGTCCACCATGCTGGCTTTTTATTTCCTTACTAATTACTTTTTAATGAACAGTAATTCATTCCACCTGTGACTTCCGGGGTAGTAAACCGGAAGTGAGGTGAATGCGTTCCAAATGCCGGGGAGGACGTTGTTTTTGCGTTCCACCAGCGATTCTGGCTTTCGTGATCGTTCACCGGAAGTGTGATGAATGCGTTCCAGATGCCGGGGCGGAAGTTGTTTTTTTGCGTTCCACCAGCGCTTCTGCCGTGTCCTCCTCCGATTTCAGATGTCTGCGGGTCAAACGTCATTGAAAGTGACGTTGTGCGGTCCAATGTCTCTCTTCCTTTGCAGCGGAACTCAATAGTTACATTTTGTATTATATGTGGATTAATAAGTTAATTTACCCCATCTCTACCAAACTAGGTGGTACTTCATTCCCAACCAGTCCATCCCTATTACCAAGATGGGGTAAACTTAGTTTCACATTTATATCCATTTGGTTGGTCCATATGTGGAAAGGAGGAAGAGATAAACAATGGGTTAATACAGAATCAATATTAAAAAATTAAAATATTAAGATGCTATTAAAATGGTTTAAAAATGATTTGAAATGATCTTAATAAAATTATTATAAATAATAGCCCTCTAGCACTTTCCAGCTTTCTTAATTTCTTATGATGGAGCAGGAACCGATACTGTACAATCCACACTGGACTAATGATGCAATAAAATTTGATTCCCCTGTACTATAGTTGACTCCTCTATATCTGTTGTCTAGCGCTAGTATAATCAGTCCCACTCCTGTCATAGACTAGAGCGATAGTACTGCTGGTGAACAGTGTACAATGAATATCTGCTTAAATACACTTACACCTCTGCCCATTGATGCTGCAGTAAGGGTCTCTCCCTACTCTTCCTCTCTCATTTGCATAGGCCGCTTCTTCACTGCTTATAGGCGCCTCACTCTGTGGCTCGGCCTGGGGTTAGGGTGTGTGTGGCTGTTGCTAGGCTGCTACTGGCGTCTATGTTGTTATAGCGCCGCCCAACTCCGCTTCCCCTCCCGCTGCTTTTGCCGCTCAGAGGACTCTAAGAGGGCTCTCTGCCGGGTCACACCACCTTCCCCCGCCTGCCTGGAAGACTCTGCGGGGGCAGCGTGCAGCGGCACAATACCTCAGTGTGATCTCCTCTCTCCTCCCGATGCCTGGAAGGATAGCTGGCAGTACCTCAGTGTGATCTCCTCCTCTCCTCAGTGTGATACCTCAGTGTGATCTACTCCTCTCCTCCCGATGCCTGAAAGGATAGCTGGCAGGTACCGTGCAGACTCCGGGCTCCCGACCACGTCTTCTCTGGGCTGCGTCACACTCTCACCGCGCTCCCCCTTGTAAAGTTCTGCCGGTTCTCCCTAGCGGCTGTCACTTGTCTCCTCTCACCGCTCCCGGGGCTGGCTGTGTTCAGCAGTTCCCAGCTGCATCCAGTCTCCTGCATCACCGGCAGCAACTGACTTTTGTGCACCTGCTCTCCTCCTCGTGCGGTCTCTGCCATTTGACCGTTGCAGCAGCGTGAGGGTCAGTTTTTTGAACAATCTCTCCAGCTGTCCCATAAGTAGTATCAGCCCTGTACACCATGTAATCGTTACCAGCCACATAGTTAAATATATATATAATGGAAAATATATGAATTCATTTATATACACCATTACATAGTATAATTCAATGGGTCATAGCAACTTGTCATACCTCTAAATAAACTCCCATGGTCTTCCTATGTTAGGGCGCTACATACGCATGCGCAGAAGTGACAATTTTTTTGCCAGATCGCTGCGCTGCGAACGAAAGCAGCTAGCGAACAACTCGAAATGAGGGCCCAAATACAATGTTTAGAAATAGTTGGTTACTGTATAATAGCAGGTTTATAAATAAATATGTAACTAGGTGTCTGGCGGACCCGCAGGGGATCCAGCAGATATCTGACTACTGTGGGGCCTATTGATCAATGTCAAAATATTGGGAAAATTAAAATGACCACTATCTTTTTACTAAAATAATTATTATCCATATTGATCAAGAGATTAACGTTAGAGAAATAACAAATATATTTCCCTTGTACTGTAGAATAATGCTGGTGGTACACAGCGGCTGCTCTCCGTCATGACCACTAGTGCCCCATTGCCTGGTTGTCTCTTCCCTCTTCCTGCCTGCATGTGACTGCTGCTGAGGGGCATCGTATCCAGGCTGACAGTGGTGGTGGTACACACCGCTACTCTCCATCATGACCATTAGTACCCTGCTGTCGAGGTGTCTCTTACCTCCTCCTTCCATCAGGTGGCTACTGCTAAGGAGGTGCATGGTCTCCAGGCTGGCAGTGGTGGTGGTACACAGCAGCTACTCTCCATCATGACCACTAGTGCCCTGCTGTCCTGGTGTCTCTTCCGTCTTCCTGCCATCAGGTGGCTGCTGCTGAGGAGCATGGTCCCCAGGTTGACAGTGCTGGTACACAGCGGCTGCTCTCCGTCATGACCACTATTGCCCTGCTGTCTGAGTGTCTCTTCCCTCTTCCTACCATCAGGTGGCTGCTGCTAAGTAGGAGCATGATCTCCAGGCTGACAGTGGTGGTGGTACACACCGCTACTCTCTGTCATGACCATTAGTGCCCTGCTGTCGAGGTGTCTCTTACCTCTTCCGTCCATCAGGTGGCTGCTGCTAAGGAGGTGCATGGTCTCCAGGCTGGCAGTGGTGGTGGTACACAGCAGCTACTCTCCATCATGACCACTAGTGCCCTGCTGTCCGGGTGTTTTTTCCGTCTTCCTGCCATCAGGTGGCTGCTGCTGAGGAGCATGGTCCCCAGGCTGACAGTGCTGGTACACAGCGGCTGCTCTCCGTCATGACCACTAGTGCCCTGCTGTCTGAGTGTCTCTTCCCTCTTCCTGCCATCAGGTGGCTGCTGCTAAGTAGGTGCATGATCTCCAGGCTGGCAGTGGTGGTGGTACACACCGCTACTCTCCGTCATGACCACTAGTGCCCTGCTGTCCGGGTGTGTCTTCCCTCTTCCTTCCATCAGGTGGCTGCTGCTGAGGAGCGTGGTCTACAGGATGACAGTGCTGGCGGCACACAGCGGCTACTCTCCGTCATGACCACTAGTGCCCCATTGCCTGGGCGTCTCTTCCCTCTTCCTTCCTGCAGGTGGCTGCTGCTGAGGAGCATGGTCTCCAGGCTGACAGTGGTGGTGGCACACACCGTTACTATCCGTCATGACCACTAGTGCCCTGCTGTCCGGGTGTCTCTTCCCTCTTCCTGCCATCAGTTGGCTGCTGCTAAGGAGCATGGTCTTCAGGCTGACAGTGGTGGTGGTATGCAGCAGCTACTCTCCATCATGACCACTAGTGCCCTGCTGCCCATATGTCTTAGACCTCATCCTGCCCATGTCTGACTGCTATTGAGGAGGTGCATAGTCTTCAGGCTGACAGTAGTGATGGTACACACCGGCTACTCCATCATGACCACTAGTGCCCCACTGCCCGGGTGTCTCAGCCCTCTTACTGATCATGGGTGACTGCTGCTGAGGAGAAGCACAATCTCAGTCTTACATCTATGCATGGTCTCTGGGATGACAGCAGTGCCAGTCATGTCTGATGCAGAAGCAGCTCCATTACAAGTAAGAAGAGGCGAGGAAACTCCAAGGAGCAGTGGTGGCAGCAGAGCTCTCAGATCCTGGTTGGGTGATCTTTCTCTTGGATGGGAAGATTTGCCTCTCCCTAGGGGTGTCCAGCACCCTCTGCCATACTGGCACTCTTTGAATCTAACCAATCACATTAGCCAGTGCTTGATCCCTACCGGAAGCTTCAGAGAGGAGTGTGCATGCTTAAGGATGGGGAAATAACACTTCTGCTTTAGTGACACTTTGGAAGAAGAAGCTGGTAGCAGTGATGGAGAAGAAGAGAGTTACTGCTAATCACACCTGATGCATTACTCATGAATTTAAATGGAGGAGTACTCAGTACTTGGTACAGTGAGAGCTCTTGACAGCCATGAGTGGGCATCCCATTTGACCCCTGGAATCTACAACTGCACAAAAACAAGGAATGCAGCCCCTGTCCCCCATATACAAGAGGAGGAGCTAACACTGCTCCTCTCATTGTCCTCTGACTTTTGTACAGTACTGTATGTGAGGAGTTGGCTGTCCTTCATCTGGCTGTCATGTGCTGGCACTATAAAAGTTAACCATCTTCCTAATTGTAATATGTGACTTAGATATCCATCTGGGTGACAGTTACTAGAGTGGTCTTTGTACGTATGGTGGCCACTGGAATGCACTTTGTACTGTTTGGTGATCATGGGAATGGTCTCTGTACAGTATATATACATCCCAATCACTCCTATCTTTGGCGGTACTGCCCCATTTTTCTGGCACTGTCCTGTCATTCTGGCCATGGTGTCCTGGGTGGTGGGGAATTTGGAGGCCCCCTCTCACCTGCTGCTCTGCTCAGTAGAGCAAGAGGCAAATAGATGACATGCACATGGGAGTGGATTCTATTCACTAGAGAGAGGGACTCGGGGCATGCCCCCAGCATGACAAAATCAAGTGGAACGGTTTGTGGGCATGATATTTCATGAGGCCATAGAGTTAATGGTCTGCTAACCCTACCACCCATGGGCTTAACTATAGTAGGTGCAAGGAATGCAATTGCTATGGGGCCCAGAGACTTAGGGGAGCCTGGACCCAGGTTATGAAGTTGCATACCAATTTCCCTGATTTTCCTTCTAAGCCATTGGGTCTAATCCATTTTCCAGCCCGAATTGTGTGACATTACATTGTCAGTGAGATGTGTGTAGTGGATGTTATAATGGTAAAGGGACACTGTAATGTGGCATAATCTAATCTGCTCATTGTAATGTGGAGGGCATTATAATTAGAAATGTGCACCGGACACTTTTTGGGTTTTGGTTTTGGATCTGGATCTCCTTTTATGTTTTGGATCTGGATTGGTTTTGCCAAAACCACCCTTTCAGGAAAAAAACCCCATAAAAACAGCTAAAATCACAGATTTTTTTTTTCTTTTTACCAATAATATTAATTTCTACTCATTTCCAGTCTATTCTGAACACCTCACAACATTGGCCCTCATTCCGAGTTGATCGCTCGTTCTTTTTCATCGCATCGCAGTGAAAATCCGCTTAGTACGCATGCGCAATGTTCGCACTGCGACTGCGCCAAGTTATTTTGCTAAGAAGATAGTATTTTTACTCACGGCTTTTTCATCGCTCCGGCGATCGTAGTGTGATTGACAGGAAATGGGTGTTTACTGGGCGGAAACACGGCGTTTTAGGGGCGTGTGGATGAAAACGCTACCGTTCCGGAAAAAACGCAGGAGTGGCCGGAGAAACGGGGGAGTGTCTGAACGAACGCTGGGTGTGTTTGTGACGTCAAACCAGGAACGACAAGCACTGAACTGATCGCAGATGCCGAGTAAGTGTGGAGCTACTCTAAAACTGCTAAGTAGTTTGTGATCGCAATATTGCGAATACTTCGGACGCAATTTTAAGAAGCTAAGATACACTCCCAGTAGGCGTAGGCTTAGCGTGTGTAACTCTGCTAAATTCGCCTTGCGACCGATCAACTCGGAATGAGGGCCATTGTTTTTAGGCCAAAAGATTGCACCGTGGTAGCTGGATGACTAAGCTAAGCGACACAAGTGGGCGGCACAAACACCTGGCCCATCTAGGAGTGGCACTGCAGTGGCCCCAAAGAGCACATAATGCAAAGAAAAAAAAGAGGTGAAAAACGGAATTGTCCTTGGGCCCTCCCACCCATCCTTATGTTGTATAAACAGGACATGCACACTTTAACAAACCCATCATTTCAGCGACAGGGTCTGCCACACGACTGTGACTGAAATGACTGGTTGGTTTGGGCCCCCACCAAAAAAGAAGCAATTAATCTCTCCTTGCACAAACTGGCTCTACAGAGGCAAGATGTCCACCTCATCATCATCCTCCGATTCCTCACCCCTTTCAGCGTGTACATCCTCATCCTCACAGAGTATTAATTTGTCCCCACTGGAATCCACCATCACAGCTTCCTGTGTACTTTCTGGAGGCAATTGCTGGTAAAGGTCTTTCTGGAGGAATTTACAATTCATTTTGATGAACTTATACATACAGACTGTCGACATGCCTACTTGGATGCTGTCACCAATATAATCCTCCGCCATTCGTTCAATGGTGACAGCATCATATGCAGTGACAGTAGACATGTCAGTAATTGTTGGTACCCCTTCAGTCCGCTCCTGACTGCCCTGCATCACCGCCAGCAGGTCGGCTAGGAAATTATATCCTTTTCCTCGCAGCCCCAGTTGTGGGAGAAAATGAAGGAGGAGCTGTTGACGGGTCACGTTTCACTTGATTTGACAATTTTCTCACCAGCAGGTCTTTTGCACTGCTGCATACTTGTGTCTGCCGGAAAGAGAGATACAACGTAGGCTTTAAACCTAGGATCGAGTACGGTGGCCAAAGGGAGGATGTCAAAACTTTGAGGTCTACACAGTGCTGTCCTTAGTCAGTTTTATACCATCTCAGGGGTATCTTCATACCACACATATATTTGTACGGATTATGCCTAATCCAAATAAATTCTTTCACCACTTCAATTCCACTTAGCTTCAAAATGTCCATGGAAATACAGTATACAGTCCAGCCGTAAATAAAATCAATCACAATGCATTTATTAAGAGAATACATACAAAAAAAATCCTCATTTTCATCATAATCAGTATAGAGTTCAGCTGTTCCGTACCTTGGCTTTTGATATCAATAAACGGGGAATTATCTCACCGGACTCCCTGGACATCTGTTGTTCTTACGTTAATCACTCTCCCCCGGTAATTGCATTATCCTTGTTTTGTCAAAAGTTCCATTACCGCTGCCCGTTCTCTATCCTCGTAAAATGACCAAATCCACCTTTAAACCCGGTGTGGGTCTTTGTTAAGGCATAGGTGGGCTTGGTCTGGTCATTCATTAATACTATATCCTGGGAGTCCACTGTGTTACTTCCCTTATACAAATATACATATGTCTGGTTACACCATCCACATTCCCGGGTATCTTAAAGGCCTAGTACCATTAATCCAGGCAATCCTGATTTTCATACTTCAATTATATATCACTTCAATGTTATTTAATCCACACAATTAAAAATATTATTTCACTGCTGAATTAAAAAAAACATTAATTGTTCCATTTAACATAATTACAGCCTGTGAAGGTCTACAACTGAACACTGCTAAAAAATAATCTCGTTATTGGACATGATTTTATCATTTGGTATTACCAAAGTGGACATAACAAGGGTAATTATTCATTACCAGGACATCTCACTTTTGCGTGTCACCATTTAACCTGTTTGGCTGCAAGGTTTTCAACTCATTTATCCAGCGCGGTTTTAGCTAGAGTTGCTGCCACGCATTTCTCCTCCAATTACCCTTCACCTGTTCTATAACTTTAAAGTTTATGATGATGTTAACGGAGCATTTATGAAACTCTTTACAGTGAGCTGACAGGCAATGATTCTCCACGCCTTTTTTTATATTTTTTATGTGTTCTCCCATTCTAGTTTTAAATGGTCTGCTTGTTCTAGCCACATATTGTTTCATACATTCACACTGTATTAAATATGTTACATTGTTGCTTCCGCATGTTACAATTATACTCCTTTTTGGTTGTATTTCAAGATTTCAATTTTACTACCTTCATTACACTTAATATGTTTACATCCTGTACAGAAGCCACATCTACAGAAGCCCTTTGATTTCACTTGGGTTAACATAGAAGGTACCGGAGCTATGGCGATTTTAATCAAGATGTTCTTCAGATTAGGTGCTTTTTTATTAGAAATGAGCGGGTTCAGTTCTCAGAGAACCAAACCCCCCCCCCCCCCCCCCCGAAACCTAGGGGATCCGGGGCAATCCAAGCCACAAATTGAGGCAAAACCTCAGGATCCTGCTGTTGGATCCTGAAGTTTTGCCTTGGACTCCAGTCTCCATAGTAACCTATGGAAGACCACTGATTGGCTGAGAGAGCTATCTGTCATGGCTCTCAGCCAATCAGCGTGTCTCCATAAGTTACAATGGCCCCAAGATGGATGCCCCCACAGCGCTAATAGCACTGCCACCCACACTGCCGACACTCCCTCACTGCCGGCACCCCCGCACTGCCCACACTGCCGACATTGCTGGCACCCTGCACTGGGGACACTGCCAGCACTCCTGCTCTAAGGACACATCCCAGACTGCCGACACTGGTTGCACCCCTGCACTGATGACACCTGCCGCCCTTCCTACACTGCCAACACTGCCGGAACCCTGGACTCCTGCACTGAGGACACTCCCGCATTCCTGACACTACCGGCACTCCTGCACTGAGGACTCTGCCAGCACTCCTGCACTGAGCACACCTCCGGCACTCCCGCATTTCCAACACTGCCAGAACCCCTGCACAGAGGACACCTCCTGCACTCCCACACTGTCGGCACCCCTGCACTGAGGACACCTCCATGATCCTGCACTGAGGACACCTCTAGCACTTCCGCAATTGCCAACACTGCCGCCACTCCTACACTGAAGACTCTGCCAGCATTCCTGCACTGAGGACATCTTCGATACTCCCGAATTGCCAACACTGCCGGCACCCCTGCACAGAGGATGCTGCCAGAACTCCTGCATTTAGGACAACTCCGGCACTCCCGCATTGCCGGCACTGCAAGCACCCCTGCACTGAGGACACTGCCAGCACTCCTGCACTGAGGACACCTCCGACACTCCCTAATTGCCAACACTGCTGGCACCCCTGCACAGAGGATGCTGTCGGCACTCCTGCACTTAGGACAACTCCGGCACTCCCGCATTGCCGACACTGCAAGCACCCCGTCACTGAGGACACTGCCGGCACTCCTGCACTGAGGACACTTCCGAATTGCCAACACTGCTGGCACCCCTGCACAGAGGATGCTGCCGGCACTCCTGCACTTATGACAACTCCGGCACTCCCGCATTGCCAACACTGCCGGCACCCCTGCACAGAGGATGCTGCCGGCACTCCTGCACTTATGACAACTCCGGCACTCCCGCATTTCCGACACTGCAAGCACCCCTGCACTGAGGACACTGCCGGCACTCCTGCACTGAGGACACCTACGACACTCTCGAATTGCCAACACTGCTGGCACCCCTGCACAGAGGATGCTGCCGGCACTCCTGCACTTATGACAACTCCGGCACTCCCGCATTTCCGACACTGCAAGCACCCCTGCACTGAGGACACTGCCGGCACTCCTGCACTGAGGACACCTACGACACTCTCGAATTGCCAACACTGCTGGCACCCCTGCACAGAGGATGCTGCCGGCACTCCTGCACTTAGGACAACTCCGGCACTCCCGCATTGCCGACACTGCAAGCACCCCTGCACTGAGGACACTGCCGGAACTCCTGCACTGAGGACACCTCCGACACTCCCGAATTGCCAACACTGCCGGCACCCCTGCACAGAGGATGCTGCCGGCACTCCTGCACTTATGACAACTCCGGCACTCCCGCATTTCCGACACTGCAAGCACCCCTGCACTGAGGACACTGCCGGCACTCCTGCACTGAGGACACCTACGACACTCTCGAATTGCCAACACTGCTGGCACCCCTGCACAGAGGATGCTGCCGGCACACCTGCACTTATGACAACTCCGGCACTCCCGCATTTCCGACACTGCAAGCACCCCTGCACTGAGGACACTGCCGGCACTCCTGCACTGAGGACACCTACGACACTCTCGAATTGCCAACACTGCTGGCACCCCTGCACAGAGGATGCTGCCGGCACTCCTGCACTTAGGACAACTCCGGCACTCCCGCATTGCCGACACTGCAAGCACCCCTGCACTGAGGACACTGCCGGCACTCCTGCACTGAGGACACCTCCGACTCTACCACATTGCCAACACTGCTGGCACCCCTGCACAGAGGACACCTACAGTACTCCCACATTGCCAACACTGCCAGCACCCCTGCACTGAGGACACCTCCATGACTCCTGCACTGAGGACACCTCCTACGAAACTGAGACTTCAATATATTTGATTTCCAGTGTTCTAGGTGGCCACTCTTATAATGCACATAACAACCGTATTCACATCTACTGGCTTAATAAAACAGCATGTGTTTTCCTTTTTCGTATTTAAATCTCCTAAACTGAGATCGGAAAATTTTTATTGAATCTACTTTTATTTGTGATGTACAGCAACATTAAATTCAAAATTGAAATCATGAGCCTGTAAATATTCCATGAAATAAAAAAAACATTTCAATCGATCCATCCTCATAATGCTCAAGTATAAAATATATCAATTCACCAATAAGCTCACTAAATCCAGTCTCTAAGGGCCAATTTCAGACCTGATTGCTCTTCTGCATTTTTGCAGATGTCTGCGATCAGATAGTCACCACCCATAGAAAGTGAAAGTGAAAACCCGCCCCGTGCAAGTGTGCGAATGCCTTTGTACGTCATGCGAAAACCTTATAGTGAGGCTCCCAAAGAAAATCTTTAAATAAAAACCTTGCCAGACAGCGGACAGCTGCAAATCTTTTCGCAACTCACTCACCATCTAATTATTTTTCCAGTCTGTGCAGTCTGTGTGTAGCCCAGGACTTACTCCTACAGTGTGATACACACAGGCTGATGGGGGCCGGAGCTGACGTCACACACCCGCCCTGAATATGTTTGGGAACGCCTGCGTTTTTCCTGACCCTCCCAGAAAACATCCAGTTACCACCCACACACGTCCGCTTCCTGTCAATCACCCTGCGTACGCCTAGCGATCGAAATTTTCACACCATTCTGTCGCTGTTTGCCATCGCACCTGCGCATTGCGGTGCATATGCATACGCAGTCATTCGATAATCATCTGCTGTGCAATTTTCACACAACAGTGATCAGGTCTGAACATAGGCGTGCGCAGAACATTTTATTAGAGGGTGCACCGTCGGAGGGGTGTGTTTGGCACCACCTACTGGGCATGTCTAGAACCGCCTATTGGCACTCAAAGCAATATAACCATATGCCCCAAGCGGTGCACCTTACTTAATACCCCCAGTGGTTCCAGATACACACGTCTCTCCTGTGCCTCACTTCACTGAGTCCCTGGCTGTCACTTGAAATATGGCGCCGGCTTGTGAGCCAATCAAAGCTCATGGGCCAGCAGCCGAGAGACATTGTAAATGACTGCCGGAGACGGGGATACACAGTGAGGGGCAGGAGAGACGCGCGCAGCGCTCTCCTCCCTTCAAGTTTAGCGTCAGACTGAGACGGGAATCGGCGGCAGCAGCAACAGGTGCGGGGGGTTCCGGACATTAGGGGGTGCCTATGGGTCTGAATTAGGCCCTAAATTAGGATCACATTCTAAATAGCCCTTTACAGCCTCAACACCCTTCTTGCACTCTATTGATGTATATAGCACTTGTACATCAATGGTCGCCCATTTATAGGCCCTCATTCCGAGTTGTTCGCTCGGAGATTTTCATCGCATCGCAGTGAGAATTCTCTTAGTGCGCCTGCGCAATGTTCGCACTGCGCATGCGCCAAGTAACTTTACTATGAAGAAAGTATTTTTACTCACGGCTTTTTCATCGCTCCGGCGATCGCATTGTGATTGACAGGAAATGGGTGTTACTGGGCGGATGTACGGCGTTTTAGGGGCGTGTGGCTGAAAACACTACCGTTTCCGGAAAAAACGCAGGAGTGGCCGGGGAAACGGTGGGTGTGCCTGGACGAACGCTGGGTGTGTTTGTGACGTCAGCCAGGACCGAAAAGCACAGAACTGATCGCACAGGCAGAGTAAGTCTGAAGCTACTCAGAAACTGCTAACTCGTTTGTGATCGCAATATTGCGCATACATCGGTCGCACATTTAAGAAGTTTAGATTCACTCCCAGTAGGCGGCGGCTTAGCGTGTGTAACTCTGCTAAAATCGCCTTGCGAGCGATCAACTCGGAATGAGGGCCATAGTGAGGCTCCCAAAGAAAATCTTTAAATAAATTCAGTACAGCTAGAGAGTCCTCTAAATATGAGGACAGATCTTTTACAAACTTATTAATAAAAAGTTCCACATATTCAGACGCAGGGTCAGTGAGAGACTTAATGCCCGCCACTACAGGATGGCCTGGTGGGTTTAGCAAAGTCTAATGAACCTTCGGAAGTGGTACAAGATAAGGGTCTTTGGGTGCCTCTGATGGAGGAAATTATATTCATCCTGAGTAAGAAAACCCAGTTCTTTACCACCATCAATCACCATCTGTGAAGTCCTCCGTCGGATCTTCAGTTAGTTTTTTATATGATCTTGTGTCACCAAGCTAACGATCAGCTTCATTAATATACTCTTGTCTATTCATAATTACAATATCCCCCCTCCCCCTTCCTTATCTACTTGTTTTATAAGAATGCTCCCCAGAGCCGGCCCTAACCAATTTGATGCCCTAGGCAAGATTTTGGCTGGTGCCCCCTAGCACCGCCGCTAGTTCTGCAGGAATGCCTGGCATGAGTCAGCTGGCAGCTCTGCTAACGTTGGGCGCCTTTTGTTTATGAAAATGCATCTTATTTGCATTACTATGTGGCTAGGGGTGGTCTTCAGTATGACGAATGTCGGGATCCTGGCGCACAGTATACCGGCGCCGGGATCCCGACACCCGGCATACTGACAGCTGACAGCTATTCTCCCTAGAGGGAGAATAAATAGCGAGCGCCACCGTGCACGCAAGGGGCTCCTTTGCGCTCTCGCCACACTGTCGGTATGCCGGCGGTCGGGCTCCCGGCGCCGGTATGCTGGTCGCCGGGAGCCCGGCCGCCGGCATACCATACTACACCCGTGGCTAGGACGCACAAGCTGCTTCTGCTAATTAAAATGATATGCAGCATGCCTTTATTCTGTGTGCGACTGCGGCTGTATCTGCATATGAAATGCTACACTGAACTTATTATCTTTCCCCCAGCCAGAGCAACACCCCCTACAAATATCTCTATCACTGTTGACAACACTATCATCTCACCCGTTCCCCAACTCCGCTGCCTGGGCGTCACTCTTGACTCCTCCCTCTCCTTTGCACCATACATCCAAGCTCTGGCGCAATCATGTCGGTTCCAGCTACGCAACATTGCTCGCATCAGGCCATTTCTCTCCCACAGTGCAACTAAACTTATCATCCACTCACTGGTCATCTCACGACTTGACTACTGCAATGTGCTCCTCACTGGCTTCGCTTGCTCCCACATCGCTCCCTTCCAATCTGTCCTCAACTCCGCAGCTAGGCTCATCTTCCTCTCCCGCCGCTCCACTTCTGCCACTCCCCTTCAACAAAATCTACACTGGCTCCCATTCCCCTACAGAATCCTCTTCAAACTCCTCACCCTCACATACAAGGCCATCTCTAATTCCACTGCTCCCTACATCTCCAGCTCCCTTCATACTCCCTCCCGCCCACTACGGTCGGCTGATGACCGTCGCCTCTCCTCTGCCTTGGTCACTGCTTCCCATGCACGAGTTCAGGATTTTACCCGTGCTGCACCTTTTCAGTGGAATGCGCTCCCCCGCTCCATTAGACTCTCCCCGACCTTGCAAAGCTTCAAACGGGCATTGAAAACCCACCTATTTATCAAAGCGTACCCCTCCAATGCATAACCTAGTCCTTAGGCTGCTCCTCCATCCCCCTGCCCCATGCCTTGGACATCTCTGCTTTGCTCGCATACCACCATCAGGCTTCTACCTGCTTGCTTGTACCTCCTGTCATATGTCTGTTGCCCCTCCCCACTAGATTGTTAGCTCTTCAGAGCAGGGCCCTCTTTCCTCTTGTCTAAACCCTCTTCTTGACACATTTCACTCAGCGACCATCTTTACCTGCTTTCTCTCCTGCTGGTAAAGGCTCATCTCTATCTATGGCCGCCAGCCCCAAGTAGTACAATGATTACTCCTTCGCTACTTACATCTAAGCTTTTTTATGTTTTGAGAACTGTGTTGCTCTTTGTTACCTGCACTCCATTTTTGTTATTTATTTACTGTTATGCTAAGTTTTGTCTCCCTGTACTGTCCTTTGTACAGCGCTGCGAAACACTTGTGGCGCCCTATAAATAAAATGTAATAATAATAATAATAATAATTACAGTGATTTCAAGGAATACACTGAAACGTAGCATTTCGTATGCAGATGCAGCCGCAGTCACACACAGAATATAGGCATGCCGCATATCATTTTAATCAGCAGAAGCTGCTGGTGCCCCTAAGCATACCAAATGCCCTAGGCATTTGCCTAGTTTGCCTATATCTAAGGCCGGCTCTGATGCTCCCATTCTCCCTCAGGTCTTTGAGAGTGTTATTTTCCAAGAAACTCAAGTATTGTGATACTTTTGTGTTACTCATAGAATACATTTAAATAATTTTAATGAAAAATGTTTAATTTAGGGAATTTCTTTCTTGGCATAACAGTAACAAAAGTAAAGTATACTGTGTGTGTGTGTGTGTGTGTGTGTGTGTGTGTGTGTATAAGTTGTAACACTGTAGGGGTGCAAGGCGCCTTTTCCAGGGGAATATGGCAGCACGCAGCAGCTGAGGAACAACACAAGTCCAGTTTCTGGTACAACTGGCCCCGGCCAGTTTTATTGAAACAGAAAATAAAACAAAACACCAAAAGAAAATACCTTGCCTCTCCGGCACTAACTAAACACAGGATATTCCTAACTGTCACTAAACAAAACAAAGAGTTCACCAGTAAATACTGTATAGCTCACTTGTACCAGAAAGCGTGTCTCTTCCACACAGATCCTGCAGCCTTCCCAGGCAGTCTGCCCATACTAATCAGACTAGCAGCCCTATAACACTCTTACACAGCTGAAACCCTGATTAGCCCTCTGTTAGGCCAAAGACCCAAACTGGGCCCAATGTCTAGAACTCTCCTTATCTCTCTCTTAGAGCCTATAGCCAGCTTTTCCAGCAAACTGAAAAGGTTCTGACAAAACCAAAAGCATTTTTCCTAGAAGTTAACACTTTCTAAAACATGTAAGACAAGAACCTGGGACAAACATACCTTCCTTCAAACACTATCCCAGTGTTCTTGTCACATATCCCCCTCCCCTGTTTCGACCTAGGGGCCGGAACACTTGTAGCCCCCAAACAGAAGATGCGAGACAATGCATCTGCGTTGGCCAACTGTGTTCCCGGTCTATGTTCGATAGTAAACTTAAAGTCCTGTAACGCTAGAAACCATCTAGTTACACGAGCATTCTTGCCTCTATTTACATACATCCATTTTAAAGGGGCATGGTCTGTCACTAGTCTGAATTGTCTACCCAAGAGGTAATATCTCAAGGTATCTAGTGCCCACTTAATGGCCAAAGCCTCCTTTTCCACAATCGCATACCTTTTTACATGCTCATTGAGTCTCCTACTCAAATAAATTATAGGGTGTTCGTCCCCATCTCTGGTTTGGGACAGCATAGCCCCTATCCCTACCTCTGAGGCATCTGTCTGTACCACAAATTCTTTTGAAAAATCTGGTGTTATCAATACCGGTTGTGAACACAAAGCCACTTTTAACGCTTGGAACGCTTTTTCTGCATCAGGGTTCCATTTCACCATATTTGACTGCTTCCCTTTGGTAAGGTCTGACAACGGCACCGCCGTGGTTGCAAAATTGGGAATAAACCGTCTATAGTAACCAGTTATTCCCAAAAAAGCCCTTTTGTTTTTTATTCACTGGATGAGGCCAGTTTTGAATAGCATCAATTTTATTCAATTGGGGCCTAATCAGACCTCTGCCTATGGTGAAGCCCAAGTATTTGACCTCCTCCATTGCGAGGCAGCACTTCTTTGGGTTAGCAGTTAACCCTGCCTCTCTAATTGAGTCCAGTACTGCTTGTACTTTAACCAAATGGGACCCCCAGTCTGTACTGTGAATTACCACATCATCCAAATAGGAAGCTGCATATTTTCTATGGGGCCTCAAAATTTTATCCATTGCCCGTTGAAAGGTTGCTGGAGCCCCATGCAACCCAAAGGGTAACATCTTGTACTGGTACAGCCCCTCCGGAACCGAAGCTGTTTTTTCTTTTGCGCCCTCAGATAAAGGTATTTGCCAGTAACCTTTGGTCAGGTCCAACGTGGTGAGAAACCTGGCTGTTCCCAGCCTTTCTATAAGCTCGTCCACACGGGGCATGGGGTATGCGTCAAACTTGGACACCTCATTTAACTTACGAAAGTCATTACAGAAGCGTATGCTACCGTCGGGCTTCGGGATGAGAACTATGGGACTGGACCACTCACTGTTAGATTCCTCTATGACTCCAAGTTCTAACATGGTTTTAACTTCTTTAGAAACAGCTTCTCGCTGAGCTTCCGGAATCCTATATGGCTTTAAATGGACCCTGACCCCTGGTTCTGTGACAATGTCATGTTTTATTATGGTCGTTCGGCCAGGCAGCTCTGAAAATATTTCCCTATTTTGGATGAGAAATTCTTTAACCTGATTTTTCTGACCAGCTGATAATGTCTCTGACACCTTCACTGCGGGGAGCAACCGAGGTGAAGACACCGAAGGGCAAGGCTCCGCTGACAGAGACAACCTATCTTTCCAGGGTTTAATTAAGTTAACATGATAAATTTGTTCAGGTTTTCTCTTTCCCGGCTGGTATACTTTGTAATTAACCTCATTCACTTTTTCCCTAATCTCAAACGGACCCTGCCATTTAGCTAGGAACTTGCTTTCCACAGTGGGTACCAAAACAAGAACTCTATCCCCAGGAGCAAATTCCCGTATCTTGGCACTCCGGTTGTATACCCTCTGTTGAGCACTTTGGGCCTGTTCCATGTGCTCTCTGACAATAGGTACCACGGCTGCAATCCTATCCTGCATTTGTGATACATATTCAATAACGCTTCTATAAGGAGTGGGCTGTCCTTCCCACGTCTCTTTGGCCACGTCCAACAGCCCTCTGGGGTGTCTACCATACAACAAATCAAATGGAGAAAACCCCGTAGAGGACTGAGGAACTTCTCTGATGGCCATTAACAAGTAGGGCAACAAACAATCCCAATTTTTCCCATCTTTATCAACCACCTTTTTTAACATACTTTTTAATGTTTTATTAAACCTTTCCACCAACCCATCAGTTTGGGGATGGTAAATGGACGTCCGGAGGTGAGGGACCTTAAATAATTTGCACAATTCTTTCATGACCTTTGACATAAATGGAGTACCTTGGTCAGTCAAAATTTCTTTTGGTATTCCCACTCTACTAAAAACCTGCACCAGCTCCCTAGCTATCGCCTTGGTTGTGATAGTGCGTAAAGGGACAGCCTCAGGATATCGAGTGGCATAGTCCATTATTACCAGGATATACTGATGGCCCCGAGCGGACTTTAACAAGGGCCCCACGAGATCCATGGCTATTCTGTCAAACGGGACCTCTATAATAGGCATGGGAACTAGTGGGCTCCTGAAATGGGGTCTAGGGGCATGATACTGGCATTCAGGCCAGGAAGAACAATATTCAGACACTTCTTTATAAACCCCTGGCCAAAAGAACCTTTGTAAAACTCTTTCAGTGTTTTTTTCTGCCCCTAAATGTCCTGCTGTAACGTGACTATGAGCTAAATCTAGTACCGTTCTCCGATAAGGCTGGGGTACTACCAGCTGTTCTACCACATCCTCACCCTTTTTGACAATGTGGTACAAGAGCTCATTACAGATGGCAATGTGGGGATACGTAACCCTGTCACCTGGTACCACAGGCTCCCCATTAACAATCTTAACATTCTCTCTAGCCTTTATCAAGGTAGGATCCTTTAACTGTTCAGATGCAAACAGATCCTTTTTTACCTCCAGGTCAGGCACGCTTTCGTTTCCAACCACTATGTCTCTGTTCCCAGCAAGAGGGTCCTCACTGGACTCCCCATCTGTCACTTCCCCAGCCAAACTGGCAAAAGGCAAAGGGTCAGTAAGTTCCGAAGACACACGTACATCCATACAATCACCGGCATTATCAACTGGCTCTTCACTTCTCACATCTGTTGATAAACGTGATTCCCACAGTTTCCAAAAATGAGGAAAATCCCTCCCTATTATGGCCTTATGCACCAAGGTGGGGACCAGTCCTACTTTAACCATTGCTGACCCACAACAAGTTTCTATATTCACTTCAGCAGTGACATAATACTGGGTATCCCCATGTATGCAAGTTACCCCAATAGGTATTTGCTGGACCTTTAAGGGGTTCACTAACCCAGCTTTCACGAGGGTAACTAAACTTCCTGAATCTAGCAAGGCCTCTACCCGGTTACCCTCTAAGAACACATCACACATTTGTTTTTCCAGCACAGGTGAAGGTACCACAGTACAGGCTAACCTAGCAAAGAAAGACATTCTGCGACATTCAAAGGCAGCATCACATTGCATGGGTTCTTGCATGACTGGGCAATTGGCAATAACATGACCTGGCATACCACATCTAAAACATTTAACCACACGATTATCAACCCGTTTGGGCAACATGGGCCCTCATTCCGAGTTGATCGCTCGGTATTTTTCATTGCATCGCAATGAAAATCCGCTTAGTACGCATGCGCAATATTCGCACTGCGACTGCGCCAAGTAATTTAACAATGAAGATAGTATGTTTACTCACAGCTTTTTCATCGCTCCGGCGATCGTAGTGTGATTGACAGGAAATGGGTGTTACTGGGCGGAAACACTGCGTTTTAGGGGCGTGTGGTTGAAAACGCTACCGTTTCCGGAAAAAACGCAGGAGTGGCCGGAGAAACGGGGGAGTGTCTGGGCGAACGCTGGGTGTGTTTGTGACGTCAAACCAGGAACGACAAGCACTGAACTGATCGCACAGGCAGAGTAAGTGTGGAGCTACTCTAAAACTGCTAAGTAGTTTGTGATCGCAATATTGCGAATACTTCGGTTGCAATTTTAAGAAGCTAAGATACACTCCCAGTAGGCGTAGGCTTAGCGTGTGTAACTCTGCTAAATTCGCCTTGCGAGCGATCAACTCGGAATGAGGGCCATAGATCGTTCTAGCCCCATTGGCCTGTCTCCAGGGCCAGTGTTTACAGTCTCTCCAGCCTTGCGTTCTCTTATCCGCCCAGCAACGTTTTCCCACGGAACAGTCTTACCAGTCTTTACTGAAGGGCGCTGTCGAGGA
Source organism: Pseudophryne corroboree (assembly GCF_028390025.1). Lineage (NCBI taxonomy): Eukaryota > Metazoa > Chordata > Amphibia > Anura > Myobatrachidae > Pseudophryne > Pseudophryne corroboree. The sequence continues at coordinate 39,926,709 of NC_086447.1, read as the reverse complement.
TCTATGGGTTGCTGGGTGGTCATCAGTAGTTCCTCTGCTGCCAAATACCGCTCTACCATGTCCACTAATTGGTCAGCAGTACCCGGGTTTCCATGGCTCACCCACTTGCGCAGGACCATGGGCAAAGATCTCAAGTAGCGGTCCATGACGACTCTTTCAACCATCTGGGGACCAGTTAATGTCTCTGGCTGTAGCCATTTTTTTGTTAGCTGAATAAGGTCGTGCATCTGAGAGCGCGGAGGCTTCTCCATGGCGTACCCCCAACGGTGCACCCGTTGTGCTCGTACTGACAGCGTGACTCCCAGGCGGGTCAGGATCTCAGTCTTTAGTTTATCATAGTCCCGAGCCTCAGCAGGGCTTAAATCAAAGTACGCTTTTTGGGGCTCACCTGACAGAAAAGGTGCCAGCAGACTGGCCCACTGTGCTTTTGGCCAGTTCTCACGCTCTGCAGTCCTTTCAAACGTGGTCAAGTAGGCCTCCACATCATTAGCCTCTGTCATTTTCTGCAGGAAGTGACTGGCCCGTATAGAACTAGAGCTGGTCGGAGCACTGACGGCCATATCTCCAATCCGGGCTGCAAGGCTCTGCATCACTTCTGTTAAGGCCTCTCGCTGTAGTCTCCAATTTTCCTCCATTGCCACCTGCTGCTGTCTGTTGGCCTCCTGCTGAGCCGCTGTAGCTTGCAGCAAGGCTTTGAGCAGTTCCTCCATGTCGACAGACTTTTCAGGCGGCTTTATAGCTGCTTTCACCCAGGACATATATCAAATCCTCAGGGCAAGTCTCAGTAACATCACACTGGGCTGTATCTGCATAAGTCACCGTTTTCTGCAGGCCTCACAAAGCTGCTGCTTTCACTTATGCGCAGAACGGAGTGCTCGCATTCTCCACCAAGTTGTAACACTGTAGGGGTGCAAGGCGCCTTTTCCTGGGGAAGATGGCAGCACGCAGCAGCTGAGGAACAACACAAGTCCAGTTTCTGGTACAACTGGCCCCGGCCAGTTTTATTGAAACAGAAAATAAAACAAAACTCCAAAAGAAAATACCTTGCCTCTCCGGCACTAACTAAACATAAGATATTCCTAACTGTCACTAAACAAAACACAGAGTTCACCAGTAAATACTGTATAGCTCACTTGTACCAGAAAGCGTGTCTCTCACACACAGATCCTGCAGCCTTCCCAGGCAGTCTGCCCATACTAATCAGGCTAGCAGCCCTATAACACTCTTACACAGCTGAAACCCTGATTAGCCCTCTGTGAGGCCAAAAACCCGAACTGGGCCCAATGTCTAGAACTCTCCTTATCTCTCTCTTAGAGTCTATACCCAGCTTTTCCAGCAAACTGAAAAGGTTCTGACAAAACCAAAAGCATTTTTCCTAGAAGTTAACACTTTCTAATACATGTAAGACAAGAACCTGGGACAAACATACCTTCCTTCAAACACTATCCCAGTGTTCTTGTCACAATATATATATATATATATATATATATAGTAGCATAGGGCCGGCACTCCTCGGTATAGTAAATACTGCGCTGGTGCCCTCACATGTACAGCTGTACAATCATAAAGAGTCCAACGTGCGGCCCTCAGCTATCAGTGTTTTTTCTTCTTGATAGCTGAGTGCCGCACGTTAGATATATATATATATATATATATATATATATAGAAGTGCTGAACACTGTTTCATACTTCCCACTTGTGCTGGTGAGATCTCATTAACTATGCATATGCTGCAATGTGATGGGCGCACCTCGGGGTTATTCTGAGTTGATCGCTCGCTACGGATTTTTGCTGCGCTGCAATCAGCTAAAAAAATTGCAAAACTGCGCATGCTCATGTGGCACAATGCACATGCGCGTCGTACGGGTACAAAGAGCATCGTTGCTGTGCAATGGATCTAGCGAGGAATCCTTTCGCACGGGCGATCGCAAAGATATTGACAGAAAGAGGGCGTTTATGGGTGTCAACTGACTGGGAGTGGTAGGGAAAATGCAGGCGTGTCCGGGCGTTTGCAGGGCAGGTGTCTGACGCCAATTCTGGCACCAAAAGACTGAAGTGATCGCAAGGGCTGAGCGCAATGTTTTTGCAGAGCTCGGCTGCACAGGCATTCACACACTTGCAAAGTGAAAATACACTCCCCTGTGGGCGGCGACTATGCGTTTGCACGGCTGCTAAAAGTAGCTAGCGAGCGATCAACTCGGAATGACCCCCTCATGAGGTAGGCTAGTGCAACTGTAGTCAATTAACAATGCACACAAAGGAATATCTGAATAACTATTTTAAAGAGCTGCACTAGAAGACTACCAGTCAGTTCCATTGGACAGAGAACAGATAAAGGGGAATCCTGCTAATGGGCACATAGAATAAGCAATAATGACCAGTAGTGCAGAACAGGGCCGTTTCTTGGGGCAGGCGAGCAGTGCAACCGCACTGGGCGCCCGCCGCGGCACTAACTGTGGCTCCCTACTTCCCCCTCCTATTCCTCCCCGAGTAACCCGATCGGGGGACGGAGTTTCACGGAATGACGCGTTTGCATCGTTACATCATGATGCAACCCCGCGAAACTCCCCCCCCCCGAGCGGAGTACAGAGGGGGATCCAAGTTAGGAAGAGGGAAAGGCCGGCGCGAGGAGCGACTGGTGAGGTGGGCCGATGAGCGGTAATCGCCTCTGTAAGTATTCTCTCTCTCTCTCTTTCTCTCAATGTGTAAAATGGGGACACCTGCCGTAATGTGTGAAATGGGGACTCTTGCCTGCCGTAGTGTGGGGATTTAATGTATCAAGGGCATTGCGGTGTGTGGCATAATATGGTGCAGGGGGCATTACTGTGTGGGGCTTAATATGGTAGAATTTTTTTTTCTGTGGTGGTCGTGATCTGTTGGAGCAGGGTCAAAAACTGGATTGTGAGGTAGTCTTTTCAGACGAGGCCATGCCCACTTAAATGAGGCCACACCCATTTAGATGAGGCCATGCCCCCTTGCCGGGTGCACGTGTAAGTTGTTGTTTTTTTCATCTAGGTGTGTGTGGGGGGGGGGGGGGCACATGTTTTTATGTCATGGGGGGGCGCATTTTTAAATCTCGCACTGGGAGCCAAATTGGATAGAAACAGCCCTGGTGCAGAAGTCTCTGTATATCTTGCATCTCACTCAGCTTGGATTGCTATTGAGACAGAAATAGTGATTTTCTCAATCGTTCTTCTACTAAAAATCGCAGTTGAATAGTCGCCCATAAAGGAAAGAGATCCCCACCAATACAATCGCAAAAATTGCTCATGCATTTGTATAAACTGCGATGCATATGTAGAAATCAAAATTGTAGCATGGACAATTGAGGTTGACCCAGGGCTACTCAGAATACTGGGAATGCAGTTGCACCAGGTGACGTGTTTTCCATTGCAGAAATCGCAGCTGACATCACCTACCTGCCCTGAAAACAGCAATGACACGCCTGCATTTCCCGCATCACTCATTATAAATGCCATGTGTACACCCAGGAACGCCCAACGCCTGTCAATCAAACTGCTATCGCACCCTGGCAAGATGAGATCGCATAACAATCACAAATCACAGACCGTGCAATGCATTTGCATCGCAGTTGTCTGATAATCAGCCATTTGCGATTTGGCAGTTTTCGTGTCTGAATCTGAATAAGGTCCATAGTCTGTCTCTGCCCCCGGCTGTGTCTCCTGGCTAAACTCTGCCTCTGGTACCTCCCCTGGGTGGGAGATGAAGCCTGCATCACCCCCTCTCTGGTTGTACAGTCAAAACAAAGCCATGCCAGCTGCTCTGCCCCGTTTAGTGCCTGCCAGAAGCTGTCAGTTGACGGGGGAAGATTTGTACTGCTCCCCGGTTACTGTTCCCGACATTTGGTCACTAAGAACAGGGGCTCCAATCAGTCACTTGTGCGCGCCTTCCAACACTTCTCTTCTCTGTCATTCCTCCTAAGGTGGCCACTGCTGAGCTCCACCACTTGTCCCTTCAGAGCCTGATAATTAACTGTTTAATGCTGGATCCGGATCCCAACTGTCCCTAAGCCACTTGCAGGGTCTGGCACATCAGACAGCTTGTCCCCTGCAGCAGCACACAGTACAGGGGAAAAGCACACTTATATAGGGGTACATATAAACAAACTCTTGGTGGCTTATCACAATAGGGGACATGCCGCCACCCTACCTGTCTGGAGAAGAGCAGACAGTCATTCCATGTCAGCTGGGTCCCACACCAGCGCAATGGATCTGACAGGTGACAGGACCAGCGCATGCACACAACCAGTGGCCGGTGGGCTCATATGCAAAACACCTGCTTCTGTGGACTGCATCGGCTGCAGCCAATAGAAGCTGGATTGAGCTGCACAAAAGGAAGGCAGTGGCTTTCTACTGGAAGCACATGCTCTCCTAATTGCAGCCCAGAGGGAGAAAACACCTCCCAATGGTTTGTTACAGACTCAGTCATACACGATATACAAGCGTAGCATATCAAATTAATCAGCACAGTCTCTTGGTGCATCCTAGTTCCATCGCTTTGCAACTAAGACTTATTTTTTATGACACCTGACATTAGCAGAGTTGCACGGGACCTGGCGGCTCACACTGTGTAGCGTATTGAGGCTGGATGTATGAGGACACATCCGCATATAATAATAGCTGCTGTTATAGATACATTGTAAGCACACACCCCATATAAGTACATATGTGGACTGATATCTTCCTCTGTCTTCCTCTTTGTTCCTCCAGAGGTGAACGTCACAAGTGAGACATCAGGTGAAGTCACAAAGCTTCACTGTCAGGTGTTCGGGTTTAACCCCCAAACTATGAATGTGACCTGGCTGAAGAACAAGCAGGAGAATGTCTCCTTAGATGAGGAGAAGCTGATCCTCCCCAATCCTGATGGCACCTACCAGGCCATAGCCACGGTGAATGTAACAGCAGGAGAAGAGAACAGCTATTCCTGTAAAGTCCTGGACCGCTCCACGAATGACTCAATCACTGTTGAAATAGGTGAGAGTGATAAGTGTGTGGGGTAAGAATTAGTTAAGTTATGGGAGAAGAATTGCACTGTATCTATGACCTTTGATCCCCGCTTTTGTGATGTGTACATTGTAATTACTGTATATGTCTTTGGATTCCTCCACACCCATTTTAACTGCATGTGATTGCATCCTACAACTCTTCATTGTACAGAACCTTCCCAAAATATTTTATTCCATCTGTATGTTCAGCATTAATCTGCGGAGCTTCTACTCCTGTTTAGTTTCACATTTTATGTACTATTAGTTTTTTGTTGTTACCTTTTACAATACTTATTAATTCATGCTGTATATGGGAATTCAATTAGCCACAGGACATTCCTCCAGCTTTTAGCTCCTCGGTTAAGAGCCCAGAGCTATTCAATTACTGCCCATGGTAAGCCCAGGCGCAAGTCACTGATTTATTGCATGTGGAAATTGCATCGGTCTCGGATTACTAACCTGGAATCTATGCCTTACCATGTGTTAGCCATGTGGCTTACTGCAGGATGTACAGTGGTGCTCGAAAGTTTGTGAACCCTTCAGTATTTTCTATATTTCTGCTGACATTTGGCCTATAACTACCTCAGATTTTCCTAAAAGTAGATAAAAAGAAACAAATCAAACAAATGAGACAAAAAAATTAGAAATGCTAATTTTTTTTATTGCGGAAAATGACCCAATATCACATATCTGTGAGTGGCAAAAGTATGTGGACCTTTAGGCTCAGCAGATATTTTGAAAGGGAAATTAGAGTCAGGTTTTTTTCAATTTATGGGATGACAATCAGGTGTGAGTGGACAACCTGTCTTCTTAGAAGAACTGGGATCTATCAAAGTCTGATGTTTACAACACATGTTTGTGGAAGTGTTTCATGCCAAGAACAAATGAGATTTCTGAGGACCTCAGAAGAAAAGTTGATGCTCATCAGGCTGAAAAAGGTTACAAAACCATCTCTAAAGAGTTTGGACTCCACCAATCAACAGTCAGACAAACTGTGTATAAATTGAGGAAATTCCAGACCATTATTACCCTCCCCAGGCATGGTCAACCAACAAAGATCCCACCAAGAGCAAGGCGTCTAATAGTTCGCAAGGTCACAGAGGAACCCAAGGTAACCTCTATGCAACTATAGGCCATTCTCAAATTAGCTAATGTTCATGAGCCCATCATCAGGAGGACACTGAACAACAATGCTGTGCGTGGCAGGATTGCAAGGATAAAGCTGCTGCTCTCCAAAAAGAACATTGCTGCCCACCTGCAGTTTGCTTAAGATTATCTGAACAAGATAGAAGGCTATTGGAACAATGTTTTGTGGACTGATGAGACCAAAATAGGTCTTTATGGTTTAAATTAGAAACATTATGTTTGGAAAAAGGAGAACATTGTGGTGGTGGTTGTATTGGTGGTGGTGGGTGAATGGTTTGGGCCTGTTTTGCTGCATCTGACCCAGGATGACTTGCCATCATTGATGGGACAATAAATTCTGAATTATACCAAAATATTCTAAAGTAAAATGTCAGGACATCTGTCCATAAGAAGCATCTCAAGAGAACATGGGGCATGCATCCAGACAACGATCCAAAGCACACAAGTCACTCCACCAAAGAAAGGTTAAAAAAGAAGAATAGTAAAGTTTTGGAATGGCCAAGTCAACGTCCTGACATTAATCCAATCTAAATGTTGTGGAAGGACCTGAAGCGAGCAGTCCACGAGGGGAAACTCACCAACATAATAGAGTTGAAGCTGTTTTGTATGGAGGAACTGGGCAAAATTCCTCCAAGCCGATGTTCAGGACTAATCAACTATTACCGGAAATGTCTAGATGCAGTTATTGCTGCACAAGGTTGATACTAAAAGCAAAGGTTCACATACTTTTGCCACTCACAGATATGCGATGTTGCATAATTTTCCTCAATAAAAAAATGAGCACGTCTATTTTTTTTTGTCTCATTTGTTTGATTTGGTTATCTTCATCTACTCTAAAGACTTGTGTGAAAATCTGAGGTAGCTTTAGGATAAATGTCAGAAGAAATATAGAAAATTATTAAAGTTTCACAAACTTTCAAGCATCACTGTAATTGAATAGCTCCAGGCACTTTATCCAGGATCTTAAAACTCGCTATAAGTACCGCAAATAATTGAATTTAAGTAAATCGACAACAACTTTTATACTACCTACTTGTTAGAGGTTTCTTGCCACCACTCATTTGGCGCCCGTGGTCACTTGGCCACTGCAGCTGCCAGCATCTTCCCCCATGGGTCAGCGGTCCTGACACTTCTAGGTGCCGATGTTCACGCCTGCCTCTTTCCCTGTTACTAGAAGTACCCCTTGTCCTCTGGGATTTGTCATAACTGTCTCCTCTGAGGTTGCGGCCATTTTGGGAGGGACATTTTCAACAGTATCCCTTGCAGACGGACAGACCATATGGAATACTGCTGCGGAGACACACACTGGCCACGGCTTATCTGGCCCTAGAAAAGGCCCTGCCTCTATTACTTCCATTCACCACGATGCTTGCTAAATAATGGCCATTTTCCTGGGTGTGGTTCATCAAATCAACAGTATCTAGGTCGACAATGTTTAGGTCGACCACTATAGGTCGACAGTCACTAGGTCGACATGGATGGAAGGTCGACATGGTTTCTAGGTCGACATATGCTAGGTCGAGAAGTCTAAAGGTCGACAAGAGGATTTTTTTTTTGGTGTCGTTTTCTTCGTAGAGTGACCGGGATCCCAAATTAGTGCACCGCGTCCCCTCGCATGGCTCGCTTTGCTCGCCATGCTTCGGGCATGGTGCCTTCACTCCGGTACCGCTTCGCTCGGCACAGATTACCGTTACAATCGTAGTCCACGTGGATCGTTAAGTATGAAAAAATTCAAAAAAAGAATTTTTTGGGAAAAACTCATGTCGACCTTTAGACCTGTCGACCTAGCACATGTCAACCTAGAAACCCTGTCAACCTTCCATCCATGTCGACCTAGTGACTGTCAACCTATAGTGGTCGACCTAAACATTGTCGACCTAGATACTGTCGATCTTCAGACCGGATCCCCATTTTCCTATGTAAATCAGCTTTTTATTTTGCAGAATCTTGATGAGAGATTTAAGGAACATTCACAGCTCTGATGTACAGACTGTAATTAGCAAAGCAATTAATTACTATGCTACTCTCAATTCTATAAAGTGCCGTATTGTGTGATTCAGATGTGGAGGCAGTGGTGATGTCGAGCGCAAGCAGCTGGTGTTTTCCGTCTACGCATGCGTCCCAGTTGCAATGTGCATGCGTCGCGAAGGCTACCGTTAAAAGGCGCAGATCAAAATTGTACACAGATAGACGTAGTTTTACACATCTGTGCCTGTTTCTGGGTGGTAATGGGGATGCGGGCGAACCAATCGTAGGCGTGTCTCAGCACTGGTCATCAGTGCCGTAACTAGACATTTTGGTGCTGTGTGCAAGAGATTCTGCAGCTCCATGGGGTTGGTGAGATCTATGATGATGAGACTGATGGTGCATCTTTATATGACATCTCAGTAAGAAGACCATCAGTCTCAGCATTGGCATAAAGACACAGCGACATCTGCAGCAGTTACATGCGGTGAGGTGAGGAAGAGCCTTTCCTGTCATACTAATGTATACACCAGAGTTCTGACTGTATAAAATATAAGAATAAAACAAAAAAATATATAATATATATCTTCTTTGTATTATTCTTATCATTTTTATAGACAAACCTCTAGAGTAAAAAGTCTATGGCAGGTGAAGCACCTACCTTATCCGCACATCTCTGATCAAATCTCACCAGATACCCAGCAGTATATACTGCTGCACCTGTCTATAATGCCCACATGTATATACTGCTGCACCTGTCTATAATGCCCACATGTATATACCGCTGCACCTGTGTATAATGACCACATATATATACTGGTGCACCTGTGTATAATGACCACTTGTATATACTGTGCACCTGTGTATAATGCCCACATGTATATACTGGTGCACCTGTCTATAATGCCCACATGTATATACCGCTGCACCTGTGTATAATGACCACTTGTATATACCGCTGCACCTATCTATAATGCACACATGTATATACTGCTGCACCTGTGTATAATGCCCACATGTATATACCGCTGCACCTGTGTATAATGAACACATGTATATATCGCTGCACCTGTCTATAATGCACACATGTATATACTGCTGCCCCTGTCTATAGTGCCCACATTGTATATACTGTGCACCTGTGTATAATGCCCACATGTATATACTGGTGCACCTGTCTATAATGCCCACATGTATATACCCCTGCACCTGTGTATAATGACCACATGTACATACCACTGCACCTATCTATAATGCACACATGTATATACTGCTGCACCTGTGTATAGTGCCCACATGTATATACCGCTGCACCTGTCTATAATGCACACATGTATATACTGCTGCACCTGTGTATAATGCGCACATGTATATACTGCTGCACCTGTGTATAATGTGCACATGTATATACTAGAGATGTGCACAGGAAATTTTTCGGGTTTTGTGTTTTGGTTTTGGATTCGGTTCCGCGGCCGTGTTTTGGATTCGGACGCGTTTTGGCAAAACCACCCTTAAAATTTTTTGTCGGATTTGGGTGTTTTTTTTTCAAAACCCCCTCAAAAACAGCTTAAATCATAGAATTTGGGGGTAATTTTGATCTTATAGTATTATTAACCTCAATAATCATAATTTCCACTCATTTCCAGTCTATTCTGAACACCTCACACCTCACCATATTATCTTTAGTCCTAAAATTTGCACCAAGGTCGCTGGATGGCTAAGCTAAGCGACCCACGTGGCCGGCACAAACACCTGGCCCATCTAGGAGTGGCACTGCAGTGTCAGACAGGATGGCACTTAAAAAACTAGTCCCCAAACAGCACATGATGCAAAGAAAAAAAGAGGTGCACCAAGGTCGCTGGATGGCGGTCTCTGGATGGCTAAGCTAAGTGACACAAACACCTCAATACACGGAGCTGCAAGAAACAGCAATGGCCTACTGTACTGTACTACTTTATACTGGTGGTCACCAAAATGCTGCACTGTACTACTATATAGTATATACTGGTCACACAACAATGCAGCAGATATTGAGCGCTGATCAGGATACTAGAACTGAGTCTGACACAGAGCTGCAAGATACAGCAATGGCCTACTGTACTGTACTACTATAATATACTGGTGGTCACCACAATGCAGAACACTGAGCACAGATATTTGCAGCACACTGAGCACAGATATCGAGCTTTTCAGGCCGAGAACGTAGCCACGTCCTCTCCGCTCAATCTCCAATGCACGAGTGAAAATGGCGGCAACGCGCGGTTCTTTATATGGAATACGAATCTCGCGAGAATCCGACAGCGGGATGATGACGTTCGGCCTTGTTCGGATTAACCGAGCAAGGCGGGAAGATCCGAGGCTGCCTCGGACCCGTGTAAAACACGTGAAGTTCGGGGGGGTTCGGATCTCGACGAACCGAACCCGCTCATCTCTAATATATACTGATGCACTTGTCTATAATGTCCACATGTATATACTGCTGCACCTGTGTATAATGCCCACATGTATATACCGCTGCACCTGTGTATAATGCGCACATGTGTATATACTGCTGCACTTGTCTATAATGTCCACATGTATATACTGCTGCACCTGTGTATAATGCGCATGTGTATATACTGCTGCACCTGTCTGTAATGACCACATGTATATACTGCTGCACCTGTGTATAATGCCCACATGTATATTCTGCTGAGCCTGTGTATAATGCCACATGTATATACTGCTGCACCTGTCTATAATGACCACATGTATATACCGATGCACCTGTGTGTATTACCCACACATATATACTGCTGCACCTGTGTATAATGCCCACATGTATATACTGCTGCACCTGTGTATAATGCCCACATGTATATACTGTTTCACCTGTGTATATATGCCCACATGTATATACTGCTGCACCTGCGTATAATGCCCACATGTATATACTGCTGCACCAGTGTATAGTGCCCACATTTATATACTGCTGCACCAGTGTATAGTGCCCACATGTATATACTGCTGCACCTGTGTATAATGCCCACATGTATATACTGCTGCACCTGTGTATAATGCCCACATGTATATACTGCTGAACCTGCGTGTATTACCCACATGAACCCTTGGGCTCATATATTGTGTGTAACTTTGTCTCTGGTACTAGCAAGGGCCTCCTGAGCCATTTACCTCGCCGCACGTCCCTGAGCTGCACCTGAGTCAATCCGCCCCATAATATGAATCTCAGTATCACTAATACTGTATCTGATATTTTCCATTCTGTTTTTCTTCCACAGAGACTTCATTCGGCAGCGTGAAGGTCGCGGTCATCGGCACTGTCACAAGCATCGTGTTTATTTTATGCGTCTGCATTGCAGTTGCAGTCGTTATATACTGTTTGCGCAGGTGAATGTTAGAGGGTTGTTTTTTTTACAGGGGGGGGCGTTACCATAATATGGGGCAGACTCGTCATGTTGAGCCTGTACCTGATATTAGAGTACTGCCTTCTTTTCTTGTACTAGTGTACAGGGCTGCCATCAGAAATTGTGGGGCCTGGGACTGATAAAATAGGCAGCCCCCCCACCCCAGAAAAAAATATTAAATAAAAATATATATATTTAAAAAAAATAAAAAATCTAATTTCTATGCAGACGTGAAGCCACCCCCTCAACTCTCATCCTGCGTATTTAAGGTAAGAATATTCTTTTTTCTTTTTAACTTTTTAAATTCCCCATAAGACACCTCCAGATTTCACCTAATTATTCTTTTTTTTTCCTGTGTGTGTATTATATACACTGCTCAAAAAAATAAAGGGAACACTAAAATAACACATCCTAGATCTGAATGAATGAAATATTCTTATTAAATACTTTGTTCTTTACATAGTTGAATGTGCTGACAACAAAATGACACAAAAATTATCAATGGAAATCACATTTATTAACCCATGGAGGTCTGGATTTGGAGTCACACTCAGAATTAAAGTGGAAAAACACACTACAGGCTGATCCAACTTTGATGTAATGTCCTTAAAACAAGTAAAAATGAGGCTCAGTAGTGTGTGTTGCCTCCACGTGCCTGTATGACCGCCCTACAACGCCTGGGCATGCTCCTGATGAGGTGGCAGATGGTCTCCTGAGGGATCTCCTCCTAGACCTGGACTAAAGCATCCGCCAACTCCTGGACAGTCTGTGGAGCAACGTGGCGTTGGTGGATGGAGCGAGACATGATGTCTCAGATGTGCTCAATTGGATTCAGGTCTGGGGAACGGGCGGGCCAGTCCACAGCATCAATGCCTTCGTCTTGCAGGAACTGCTGACACACTCCAGCCACATGAGGTCTAGCATTGTCTTGCATTAGGAGGAACCCAGGGCCAACCGTACCAGCATATGGTCTCACAAGGGGTCTGAGGATCTCATCTCGGTACCTAATGGCAGTCAGGCTACCTCTGGCGAGCATATGGAGGGCTGTGCGCCCCCCCAAAGAAATGCCACCCCACACCATTACTGACCCACTGCCAAACCGGTCATGCTGGAGGATGTTGCAGGCAGCAGAACGTTCTTCTTGGCGTCTCCAGACTCTGTCACATGTGCTCAGTGAGAACCTGCTTTCATCTGTGAAGAGCACAGGGCGCCAGTGGCGAATTTGCCAATCTTGGTGTTCTCTGGCAAATGCCAAACGTCCTGCACGGTGTTGGGCTGTAAGCACAACCCCCACCTGTGGACGTCGGGCCCTCATACCACCCTCATGGAGTCTGTTTCTGATCGTTTGAGTAGACACATGCACATTTGTGGCTTGCTGGAGGTCATTTTGCAGGGCTCTTGCAGTGCTCCTCCTGTTCCTCCTTGCACAAAGGGGGAGGTAGTGGTCCTGCTGCTGGGTTGTTGCACTCCTACGGCCTCCTCCACATCTCCTGATATACTGGCCTGCAGTGGCGTGCGGTGAGGTCAGTGGCTGGTGAGGCACTGTAGCCATAATATCTACCAAGTTTCGCCGATGACCCCTACCACTGCCGAGCTGATGCTTGCTACTGCACCTGAGCTTATGCCCACTACCGCCACTAATGCCTGCTACTGCCCCTGATGCCCACTACCCCTGCCACTAATGGCCACTGCCTCCGCCAATTGCTTACAAAATAGCTGCCATCAACTGCTTCAGCCCCGCTCGCCACTATTTCGCATCTCAGTCTGATGCCGTCACCGCCAATGCCCGCAGCCTGCCTGTTTATCAAACTTGTGATGAGCAGGCAGATAATATATTTAAAATTTTTATAAAATTAAAAATAAATATTAGTGTTTGGGACTGCGGAGGGAGTGGGAGGAGGACATGAATGCAATTTTGTTGTCCAGGTCTTCCATTAACTTAATAGCACCACTTGTGCTGCGCTATTAAGTTAATGGATTTCCTGGACAACAAAATAGCTAGCAGTGGGTGGCAGGAAGAGTGTGACAGCAGTGGGTGACAGGGAGAGGGTGACTCCAGGGAGAGGGTGACAGGAAGAGCGTGACGCCAGGGAGAGGGTGACAGGAAGAGCGTGATGCCAGGGAAAGGGTGACAGGAAGAGCGTGACGCCAGGGAGAGGGTGAAAGCAGTGGGTGACAGGGAGATGGTGATGCCAGTGAGAGGGTGACAGCAGTAGGTGACAGGGAGAGGGTGACGCCAGGGAGAGGGTGACAGGAAGAGCATGACGCAAGGGAGAGGGTTACATCAGTTGGTGACAGGAAGAACATGACGCCAGGGAGAGGGTGACAGGAAAAGCGTGACGCCAGCGAGAGGGTGACAGGAAGAGCGTGATGCCAGGGAGTGGGTGACAGCAGTGGGTGACAGGGGATGGTGATGCCAGGGAGCGGGTGTCAGCAGTAGGTGACAGGGAGAGGGTGACACCAGGGAGATGGTGACAGGAAAAGCGTGATGCCAGGGAGTGGGGGACAGAAGTGGGTGAAAGGAAGAGGGTGACGCCAGGGAGAGGGTGACGCCAGGGAGAGGGTGAGAGCAGTGGGTGACAGGAAGAGCGTGACGACAGGGAGAGGGTGACAGGGAGAGCATGACGCCAAGGAGAGGGTATAAGGGACATAGGTAGGTATATAAGGGACACAGGGGACATCTGGTTGAAGTATAAGGATATAAGGGGCATAGGGAGATATATATGGGACACGGGACATCTGACGGGCATTTAAGGGACATGTGGGGGACATATAAGGGACATCATATAAATGCAAAACATGCACAGAACACCTGCAGAACAAGGTAAAGGGGACATCTGATGGGTATGCATGGGGCAGGGGGGACATAGTAGGCATGTGGGAAGCCTCTGATGCTCATGCAATGCACATGGGTGACACATCGGGCTTATAAGTGGCTTGGGGGACATCTGACGGGCATATAAGGCGGGCGGGGGTCATATAATCGACATTATGTAAATCCAAACATGTACAGGACAACCCCCCACCCCATGGGGGAGACATGGTGACATTCACAGTGGGGTCTGTGGGGACATGGTAACACATGCTGGGGGGGCATAGTGATTAGCACACAAAGGCCGGGGGGGAGGGGGGGGGGGGGAGGTTGGGAATATTGATGCAAACTGTTTAAGGGGGTGAGATGCAGACATACTTTATAGCACATACTGGGAGGAAGCAGGGTAGTGTAGTGCAGACAGTAGTTGAGCTCAGCACAGGGAGTACAGCCACGGAGATTAGGGTCCTCTGCCTCCGTTGTGCTCCCAGTCAGTTCTTTGATGTCCCGCTGGGTTGTGGAATAAGACGAGGGACAGGCTGGGAAATCATTCACGGACAGGCAGCACCCGCCCCCACTGTCCTTTGGCACAAACAAGCCTGCTCCCGCACCGCCCACAGAACGCCCTCCGTGCAGACACCATTGACAGGCAGCACACCTCCTCCCAGCGGCGGAACTACAGTGGGGCTTCTGACAGGTGATGTTGAAAGTCGGGCCAAAGGAGGAGCATTGCCCCCTTCAGGTCTAGCGCCCGGCGGCATCCGTCTCAACTGTCTCCGCAAGTTCCGCCACTGCTTCTTCATTGTCTGCTACAGTGCAGGGGGACGGGCTGGGGGACAAACGGGCAGGCTGGGTGACAGATGGGTGGGCGGGGACGGACTTATGCAATGTAAATGATTTTCATGAAAAAGTCCGGGACCACAGGGGGGCATGTCTTTGCCGCCCTCCGCCCCACCCTGAAACCACTACTGCCAAATCACAGTGACAGGGGCGTGCTTTCATATGGACTGAAAGCACGCCCCTGTCAAAGAGGCACTTATACCAGTGCCGCTTATAGGTCTTTTTTGAATGGGGCTTTTGCTACCCGATCTTGGCCCCGCCCCCCGCTTCCAGCCCTTCCACATTTCACAGCGGGAGGCACCACGATCAGTGCCTCTGAAGCACTTTTAAAACTTTTACAGGGTACACGTGATTAAAATAATAGAAAGAGTAAAAGCATATACTTATGACACAGACCATGTGTCACAAGTATCTTCTTTGTAATATTTTACTCATTAAAGACAGGGGAGGCACTGCCTCCCCTGCCTCCCCTGACTGCACGTCCCTGCTGGCCTGTCTCCTGGTAGCGCCTCCATGCTCTGGACACTACGCTGACAGACACAGCAAACCTTCTTGCCACAGCTCGCATTGATGTGCCATCCTGGATGAGCTGCACTACCTGAGCCACTTGTGTGGGTTGTAGGGAGGTCATACAGGCACGTGGAGGCCACACACACTACTGAGCCTCATTTTGACTTGTTTTAAGGACATTACATCAAAGTTGGATCAGCCTGTAGTGTGTTTTTCCACTTTAATTTTGAGGGTGACTTCAAATCCATACCACCATGGGTTAATAAATTTGATTTCCATTAATAATTTTTGTGTGATTTTGTTGTCAGCACATTCAACTATGTAAAGAACGAAGTATTTAATAAGAATATCTCATTCATTCAGATCTAGGATGTGTTATTTTAGTGTTCCCTTTATGTTTTTGAGCAGTGTATTATATACACACACATGCATGCATGCATATATGTGCTGCCGTCGGGAGGGCCCGGGATGCGGATGCCGCTGCCTGCCCGCCTCCATACCCGCTGTTCTGCTGCTCTCCTCCATCCTCCTGCAGCTGTATTGAAAACGTCCCTTCCAAAATGGCCGCCGCCTCAGAGGAGACAGTTATTCAAGATACTAGAGGGCTCCTCTAGTACCTTGATTAACTGTCTCCTCTGTGGCGGTGGCCATTTTGGGAGGGAAGTTTTCAATGGAGATCTGCTGGTGGGTCGGAGGACAGCGGCAGAACAGCGGGGACGACCGTGGAACGGCGGGGACGGCAGCAGGTGGGCAGGTGGCTGCATGAATATCCCGGGCTCTCCTTTCTCTGTCAGAGAGGCTGGGCCCGGGACAGCTGTGCCCCCAGCACCCCCCTGATGGCGGTATATTATTCTAGGGAGCAACCCTGCCCACAGATGTCTACCGTGTCTCTGATCCTATATGTATGTCTCAAAACCCTAAGGGATCAACTTACTATGTCGGTGTATTAAGAACCATTATCATGTGTAGCATATAGCAGTAATACATAATGTTTGTATGCAGCAATTACATACAGGGGTCCATGTGTCACAGCTCACATATAAAATGCAGTTTTGCCCAGAAAATTTCTTCCACTCATGCAATGCGATATTTTTAAATATAGCATGAATGTATTAGATTCCCTGCACCGGGATAGAGCCTGCAAGAAAGCTCATTCCCGGTGAATAAAGGGGGTCATTCCGAGTTGATCGCTTGCTAGCTACTTTTAGCAGCCGTGCAAACGCATAGTCGCCGCCCACCGGGGAGTGTATTTTCGCGTTGCAGGAGTGCGAGCGCCTGTGCAGCCGAGCGCCTGCAAACACATTTTGTGCAGAACAAGACCAGCCCTGTAGTTACTTACCCTGTGCGATGATTGCTGCGACGAGTGACACAGTAATTACGTCAGATACCCACCCAGCAAACGCCCGGCCACGCCTGCGTTTTTCCATACACTCCCAGAAAACGGTCAGTTGACACCCATAAACGTCAATCTCCTATCGTTCGGCTGTGCGATTGGAATCGTCGCTAGAACCTGTGCAAAACCACAAAGGACATCGTACCCGTACGACGCGTGTGCGCATTGCCGTGCATACGCATGCGCAGATTAGCCTTTTTTTTCCCTGATCGCTACGCAGCGAACAACGGCAGCTAGCGATCAACTCGGAATGACCCCCAAGAAGCAGGCAACTTACCGCATCTGTAATGTCACTGGCTGTGACTCTCTTCTAGGGAGGCCAATCCCGGGATCGGTATCGGCGGGATCCCGGGATTTGGGCCCAAAAATGCCGGGATTTGAATCCCGGGATTGGAGCATCCAATCCCGGGATTCACGGGATTATACTGCGCATGCGCGGCGGCGGGAGGGTGGGTGTGTAAGTAATAGTACTTACTAATATTAGGCGGGCGGCAGCCATGAACAAGTTGAACGCGGCGGCACTTAATATGTAGCGCCGGCCGCCAGCCAATAAGAGCTGGCGGACCGGCAGCCAATCAGGTAAGCTGCAGCGGCAGCCAATCAGGAGCGACTGCTACGGCCGCTTCCCTGATTGGCTGCCGGTCCGCCAGCTCTGGTTGGCTGGCGGCCGGCGCTTCATTTGAAATGCCGCCGCGTTCAGTGGGGTACATTTACTAACATTCGTAATTTCCGAAAATAGGTCAAAGTTCAATCACGAATGACATCGACAGTGTAAAACTGCAACTTTTTGAATTTATTACGATGGATTTACTAAGCTGTCGTATTCGTGTTTTTCTTTTCTTCCGATGTCGATGTCATTCGTTTTTTTTTACCTAATTTTACGGCAGTGATTAGCAAAACACTGCCGTTTTTTTTTACAATCAATCTCGGCCGGATCTGTGTGATCCGTGCTGGGGTTCTTTTTTATTTTTATTTTTAATTAAACAATGTAAAATCCCCCAAAAAAATGCGTGGGGTCCCCCCTCCTAAGCATAACCAGCCTCGGGCTCTTTGAGCCGATCCTGGTTGCAGAAATATGGGGAAAAAAATGACAGGGGTTCCCCCATATTTAAGCAACCAGCATCGGGCTCTGCGCCTGGTCCTGGTCCCAAAAATACGGGGGACAAAAAGAGTAGGGGTCCCCCGTATTTTTAAAACCAGCACCGGGCTCCACTAGCTGGACAGATAATGCCACAGCCGGGGGTCACTTTTATATAGTGCCCTGCGGCCGTGGCATCAAAAATCCAACTAGTCACCCCTGGCCGGGGTACCCTGGGGGAGTGGGGACCCCTTCAATCAAGGGGTCCCCCCCCCCAGCCACCCAAGGGCCAGGGGTGAAGCCCGAGGCTGTCCCCCCCCATCCAATGGGCTGCGGATGGGAGGGCTGATAGCCTTTGTTGTAAAATAAAAGATATTGTTTTTAGTAGCAGTACTACAAGTCCCAGCAAGCCTCCCCCGCATGCTGGTACTTGGAGAACCACAAGTACCAGCATGCGGCGGAAAAACGGGCCCGCTGGTACCTGTAGTACTACCACTAAAAAAATACCCAAAAAAACACAAGACACACACACCGTGAAAGTATAATTTTATTACATACATACACACATACATACATACTTACCTTATGTTCCCACGCAGGTCGGTCCTCTTCTCCAGTAGAATCCAAGGGGTACCTGTTGAATAAATTATACTCACGAGATCCAGGGGTCCAGGCTCCTCGGCAAATCCAGGGATAATCCACGTACTTGAATAAAACAAAAAAACGGTTGCCCGACCACGAACTGAAAGGTGACCCATGTTTGCACATGGGTCACCTTTCCACGAATGCCAGAAACCCACTTTGCCTTCTGGCTAAGTGGGTTTCTTCAGCCAATCAGGGAGTGCCACGTTGTAGCACTCTCCTGATCAGCTGTGTGCTCCTGTCCTCACTGACAGGCAGCACGCGGCAGTGTTACAATGTAGCGCCTATGCGCTACAATGGCCCTCATTCCGAGTTGTTCGCTCGCAAGGCGAATGTAGCAGAGTTACACACGCTAAGCCGCCGCCTACTGGGAGTGAATCTTAGCTTCTTAAAATTGCGACCGACGTACGCGCAATATTGCGATTACAAACGAGTTAGCAGTTTCTGAGTAGCTTCAGACTTACTCTGCCTGTGCGATCAGTTCAGTGCTTTTCGTTCCTGGCTGACGTCATAAACACACCCAGCGTTCGCCCAGGCACTCCCACCGTTTCTCCGGCCACTCCTGCGTTTTTTCCGGAAACGGTAGCGTTTCCAGCCACACGCCCCTAAAACGCCGTGCATCCGCCCAGTAACACCCATTTCCTGTCAATCACAATGCGAACGTCGGAGCGATGAAAATGCCGTGAGTAAACTTACTTTCATCATAGTAAAGTTACTTGGCGCAGTCGCAGTGCGAACATTGCGCATGCGCACTAAGAGAATTCTCACTGCGATGCGATGAAAATCTCCGAGCGAACAACTCGGAATGAGGGCCATTGTAACCAATGATGGGAACTTTCTGCTCAGCGGTGACGTCACTTTAGGTCAACCGCAGGGCAGAAAGTTCCCATCATTGGTTACAATGTAGCGCATAGGCGCTACATTGTAACACTGCCGTGTGCCGCCTGTCAGTGAGGACAGGAGCACACAGCTGATCAGGAGAGTGCTACAACGTGGCACTCCCTGATTGGCTGAAGAAACCCACTTAGCCAGAAGGCAAAGTGGGTTTCTGGCATTCGTGGAAAGGTGACCCATGTGCAAACATGGGTCACCTTTCAGTTCGTGGTCGGGCAACCGTTTTTTTGTTTTATTCAAGTACGTGGATTATCCCTGGATTTGCCGAGGAGCCTGGACCCATGGATCTGGTGAGTAGAATTTCTTCAACAGGTACCCCTTGGATTCTACTGGAGAAGAGGACCGACCTGCGTGGGAACATAAGGTAAGTATGTATGTATGTGTGTATGTATGTAATAAAATTATACTTTCACGGTGTGTGTGTCTTGTGTTTTTTTGGGTATTTTTTTAGTGGTAGTACTACAGGTACCAGCGGGCCCGTTTTTCCGCCGCATGCTGGTACTTGTGGTTCTCCAAGTACCAGCATGCGGGGGAGGCTTGCTGGGACTTGTAGTACTGCTACTAAAAACAATATCTTTTATTTTACAACAAAGGCTATCAGCCCTCCCATCCGCAGCCCATTGGATGGGGGGGGACAGCCTCGGGCTTCACCCCTGGCCCTTGGGTGGCTGGGGGGGGGGGACCCCTTGATTGAAGGGGTTCCCACTCCCCCAGGGTACCCCGGCCAGGGGTGACTAGTTGGATTTTTGATGCCACGGCCGCAGGGCGCTGTATAAAAGTGACCCCCGGCTGTGGCATTATCTGTCCAGCTAGTGGAGCCCGGTGCTGGTTTTAAAAATACGGGGGACCCCTACTCTTTTTGTCCCCCGTATTTTTGGGACCAGGCGCAGAGCCCGATGCTGGTTGCTTAAATATGGGGGAACCCCAGTCATTTTTTTCACCATATTTCTGCAACCAGGATCGGCTCAAAGAGCCCGAGGCTGGTTATGCTTAGGAGGGGGGACCCCACGCAATTTTTTTTAAAAAAATAAGCACTTTCCCACCCCTTCCCACTGATATACATGCACGGATCTCATGGATCCGTGCATGCCTATCCAATCACGAATAAAAAAAAAAGGTCTGGTTTTTTTTAGCACTTTTTTACGAGTTGTAATTTTTCACGGCAGTGTTTGTTCTTTTTTGGCTTTGCACTTCTTAGTAAATGACCGAGATTCATACTTAAACAGCCGCGTTTTGACCGATGGTGTATTCATTCGTAATTTTTTACCTGAACTTGCAAAAAATTACGAATGCCCTCATCACTGCCGTGATTAGTGTTTAGTAAATGACCGAGATTAACCGAGATGACACTTTGAAGAAAAAACGGCATCTCGGTCAAAATCGGGAGCTTAGTAAATATACCCCAGTGTGTTAATGGTTGCCGCCCGTCTAATAGTAAGTACTATTACTTACACCCACCCTCTCTCCCTCCCTCCGTGCATTCAGTGGTGCTCCCTACAGCCTTCCTCCCTCCCGCACCGCTACCAACCCTCCCTGCCGCGACCTACACCCCCCCCTTCTGAGTCCCGCACCGCTACCTACACCCTCCCTACCTCCCGCACCGCTACCTACACCCTCCCTACCTCCCGCACCGCTACCTACACCCTCCCTACCTCCCGCACTGCTACCTACACACTCCCTACCTCCCGCACCGCAACCTACACCCTCCCTACCTCCCGCACTGCTACCTACACCCTCCCTACCTCCCGCACCGCAACCTACACCCTCCCTACCTCTCGCACCGCTACCTACACACTCCCTACCTCCCGCACCGCTACCTACACCCTCCCTCCCTCCCGCACCGCTACCTACACCCTCCCTACCTCCTGCACCGCTACCTACACCCTCCCTACCTCCCGCACCGCTACCTACACCCTCCCTCCAGCGCTGCTCCCTACAACTTTCTCTGATCCCTACTGCAATCCCGGGATCCCGGGAATCCCGGGATTGACCGTTTTTCAATCCCGAATCCCGGGATTGAAAAAACGGCCCGGGATTGGCCTCCCTACTCTCTTCTCATTTCACCATTGTGCTTCATCTACAACTTTGAACATATTTAAAAGAATTCCTGTGCGGTAAAAGTCGCAGCCTGGCTTGCAGGGAAGGATTGGGAAATAAAAGTGGCCCTGGAAAAATTTCTAGAAGTGGCCTCGTGGGCGGCACCAAATCAACTGTAGGCGGGACCAATACCAAAGTAGGCAGGATTACTTCTTCAAAATGTAATGTAGGCGGAGTTACACCAACAAAAGGCAGAGCATGTCATAGTAGCTAAACCTAATTAGAGATGAGCTGGTTCGGTTCTCCGAGAACCGAACCCCCACGAACTCCACGTGATTTACACGGGTCCGAGGCAGCCTCGGTTGTTCCCGCCTGACTCGGAAAACCTGAACGAGGGAAAATGTCATCATCCCGCTGTCGGATTCTCATGAGATTCGGATTCCATATAAAGAGCCGCGCGTCGCCGCCATTTTCACTCGTGCATTGTAGAGAGAACGGAGAGGACGTGGCTACGTTCTCTCAGTGGAAATTTCAATATCAGTGCTCAGTACCAGTGCTTACTTATTGCTGCTCAGTAATACTAGTAGTGTGTCTCTCCTGCTCAGTGTCAGTTCTAGTATCCTCATCAGTGCTCAGTATCACTGCTCATTGTCTTGTGCTGCATTGTGGTGACCAGTATACTGCAGCACATTACTAATAGTCCAGGGCTGCATCTTGCTGCTCAGTGTCAGTTCTAGTATCCTCATCAGTGCTCAGTATCACTGCTTATTGTCTTGTGCTGCATTGTGGTGACCAGTATACTACAGTACATTACTAATAGTCCAGGGCTGCATCTTGCTGCTCAGTGTCAGTTCTAGTATCCTCATCAGTGCTCAGTATCACTGCTCATTGTCTTGTGCTGCATTGTGTGGTGCTCAGTATACTACAGTACATTACTAATAGTCAAGTGCTGCATCTTGCTGCTCAGTGTCAGTTCTAGTATCCTCATCAGTGCTCAGTATCACTGCTCATTGTCTTGTGCTGCATTGTGGTGACCAGTATACTACAGTACATTACTAATAGTCCAGGGCTGCATCTTGCTGCTCAGTGTCAGTTCTAGTATCCTCATCAGTGCTCAGTATCACTGCTCATTGTCTTGTGCTGCATTGTGTGGTGCTCAGTATACTACAGTACATTACTAATAGTCCAGGGCTGCATCTTGCTGCTCAGTGTCAGTTCTAGTATATTCATCAGTGCTCAGTATCACTGCTCATTGTCTTGTGCTGCATTATGTGGTGCTCAGTAAACTACAGTACATTACTAATAGTCCAGGGCTGCATCTTGCTGCTCAGTGTCAGTTCTAGTATCCTCATCAGTGCTCAGTATCACTGCTCATTGTCTTGTGCTGCATTGTGTGGTGCTCAGTATACTACAGTACATTACTAATAGTCCAGTGCTGCATCTTGCTGCTCAGTGTCAGTTCTAGTATCCTCATCAGTGCTCAGTATCACTGCTCATTGTCATGTGCTGCATTGTGGTGCTCAGTATACTACAGTACATTACTAATAGTCCAGTGCTGCATCTTGCTGCTCAGTGTCAGTTCTAGTATCCTCATCAGTGCTCAGTATCACTGCTCATTGTCTTGTGCTGCATTGTGTGGTGCTCAGTATACTACAGTACATTACTAATAGTCCAGGGCTGCATCTTGCTGCTCAGTGTCAGTTCTAGTATCCTCATCAGTGCTCAGTATCACTGCTCATTGTCTTGTGCTGCATTGTGTGGTGCTCAGTATACTACAGTACATTACTAATAGTCCAGTGCTGCATCTTGCTGCTCAGTGTCAGTTCTAGTATCCTCATCAGTGCTCAGTATCACTGCTCATTGTCTTGTGCTGCATTGTGGTGCTCAGTATACTACAGTACATTACTAATAGTCCAGTGCTGCATCTTGCTGCTCAGTGTCAGTTCTAGTATCCTCATCAGTGCTCAGTATCACTGCTCATTGTCTTGTGCTGCATTGTGGTGCTCAGTATACTACAGTACATTACTAATAGTCCAGTGCTGCATTTTGCTGGTCAGTGTCAGTTCTAGTATCCTCATCAGTGCTCAGTATCAGTGCTCATTGTCTTGTGCTGCATTGTGTGGTGCTCAGTATACCAGAGTACATTACTAATAGTCCAGTGCTGCATCTTGCTGCTCAGTGTCAGTTCTAGTATCCTCATTAGTGCTCAGTATCACTGCTCATTGTCTCGTGCTGTATTGTGTGGTGCTCAGTATACTACAGTACATTACTAATAGTCCAGGGCTGCATCTTGCTGCTCAGTGTCAGTTCTAGTATCCTCATCAGTGCTCAGTATCACTGCTCATTGTCTTGTGCTGCATTGTGTGGTGACCAGTATACTACAGTACATTACTAATAGTCCAGGGCTGCATCTTGCTGCTCAGTGTCAGTTCTAGTATCCTCATCAGTGCTCAGTATCACTACTCATTGTCTTGTGCTGCATTGTGGTGCTCAGTATATATAGTACATTACTAATAGTCCAGTGCTGCATCTTGCTGCTCAGTGTCAGTTCTAGTATCCTCATTAGTGCTCAGTATCACTGCTCATTGTCTCGTGCTGTATTGTGTGGTGCTCAGTATATACAGTACATTACTAATAGTCCAGGGCTGCAGCTTGCTGCTCAGTGTCAGTTCTAGTATCCTCATTAGTGCTCAGTATCACTGCTCATTGTCTTGTGCTGCATTGTGTGGTGACCAGTATACTACAGTACTTTACTAATAGTCCAGGGCTGCATCTTGCTGCTCAGTGTCAGTTCTAGTATCATCCTCAGTGCTCAGTATCACTGCTCATTGTCATGTGCTGCATTGTGGTGCTCAGTATATATAGTACATTACTAATAGTCCAGGGCTGCATCTTGCTGCTCAGTGTCAGTTCTAGTATCCTCATCAGTGCTCAGTATCACTGCTCATTGTCTTGTGCTGCATTGTGTGGTGCTCAGTATACTACAGTACATTACTAATAGTCCAGGGCTGCAGCTTGCTGCTCAGTGTCAGTTCTAGTATCCTCATTAGTGCTCAGTATCACTGCTCATTGTCTTGTGCTGCATTGTGTGGTGACCAGTATACTACAGTACATTACTAATAGTCCAGTGCTGTTCTCGCTGCCCAGTGTCAGTTCTAGTATCCTCATCAGTTCTCAGTATCACTGCTCATTGTCTTGTGCTGCATTGTGTGGTGCTCAGTATATACAGTACATTACTAATAGTCCAGCGTCTTGTGCTGCATCTTGCTGCTCAGTGTCAGTTCTAGTATCCTCATCAGTGCTCAGTATCACTGCTCATTGTCTTGTGCTGCATTGTGTGGTGCTCAGTATACTACAGTACATTACTAATAGTCCAGGGCTGCATCTTGCTGCTCAGTGTCAGTTCTAGTATCCTCATCAGTGCTCAGTATCACTGCTCATTGTCTTGTGCTGCATTGTGGTGCTCAGTATACTACAGTACATTACTAATAGTCCAGGGCTGCATCTTGCTGCTCGGTGTCAGTTCTAGTATCCTCATCAGTGCTCAGTATCACTGCTCATTGTCTTGTACTGCATTGTGTGGTGCTCAGTATACTACAGTACATTACTAATAGTCCAGGGCTGCATCTTGCTGCTCAGTGTCAGTTCTAGTGTCCTCATCAGTGCTCAGTATCACTGCTCATTGTCTTGTGCTGCATTGTGGTGCTCAGTATACTACAGTACATTACTAATAGTCCAGGGCTGCATCTTGCTGCTCAGTGTCAGTTCTAGTATACTCATTAGTGCTCAGTATCACTGCTCATTGTCTTGTGCTGCATTATGTGGTGCTCAGTATACTACAGTACATTACTAATAGTCCAGGGCTGCATCTTGCTGCTCAGTGTTAGTTCTAGTATTCTCATCAGTGCTCAGTATCACTGCTCATTGTCTTGTGCTGCATTGTGTGGTGCTCAGTATATACAGTACATTACTATTAGTTCAGCGTCTTGTGCTGCATCTTGCTGCTCAGTGTCAGTTCTAGTATTCTCATCAGTGCTCAGTATCACTGCTCATTGTCTTGTGCTGCATTGTGTGGTGCTCAGTATACTACAGTAGAATAGTCCAGTGCTGTTCTCGCTGCCCAGTGTCAGTTCTAGTATCCTCATCAGTGCTCAGTATCACTGCTCATTGTCTTGTGCTGCATTGTGGTGACCAGTATACTACAGTACATTACTAATAGTCCAGTGCTGCATCTTGCTGCTCAGTGTCAGTTCTAGTATCCTCATCAGTGCTCAGTATCACTGCTCATTGTCTTGTGCTGCATTGTGTGGTGCTCAGTATACTACAGTACATTACTAATAGTCCAGTGCTGCATCTTGCCGCTCAGTGTCAGTTCTAGTATCCTCATCAGTGCTCAGTATCACTGCTCATTGTCTTGTGCTGCATTGTGTGGTGCTCAGTATACTACAGTACATTACTAATAGTCCAGTGCTGCATCTTGCTGCTCAGTGTGAGCTCTAGTATCATCAGTGCTCAGTATCAGTGCTCATTGTCTTGTGCTGCATTGTGTGGTGCTCAGTATATTACAGTACATTACTAATAGTCCAGTGCTGCATCTTGCTGCTCAGTGTCAGTTCTAGTATCCTCATCAGTGCTCAGTATCACTGCTCATTGTCTTTTGCTGCATTGTGTGGTGCTCAGTATACTACAGTACATTACTAATAGTCCAGGGCTGCAGTTTGCTGCTCAGTGTCAGTTCTAGTATCCTCATCAGTGCTCAGTATCACTGCTCATTGTCTTGTGCTGCATTGTGTGGTGCTCAGTATACTACAGTACATTACTAATAGTCCAGGGCTGCAGCTTGCTGCTCAGTGTCAGTTCTAGTATCCTCATCAGTGCTCAGTATCACTGCTCATTGTCATGTGCTGCATTTTGTGGTGCTCAGTATACTACAGTACATTACTAATAGTCCAGCGTCTTGTGCTGCATCTTGCTGCTCAGTGTCAGTTCTAGTATCCTCATCAGTGCTCAGTATCACTGCTCACTGTCTTGTGCTGCATTGTGGTGCTCAGTCTACTACAGTACATTACTAATAGTCCAGTGTCTTGTGCTGCATCTTGCTGCTCAGTGTCAGTTCTCAGTATTATCATCATCAGTGCTCAGTACCACTGTTCATTGTCTTGTGCTGCATTGTGGTGCTCAGTATACTACAGTACATTACTAATAGTCCAGTGTCTTGTGCTGCATATTGCTGCTAAGTGTCAGTTCTCAGTATTATCATCATCAGTGCTCAGTATCACTGCTCATTGTCTAGTGCTGCATTGTGGTGCTCGGTAATACTACAGTACATTACTAATATACTAGTCCATTGTCTTGCTGCATCTTGCTGCTGTGGTAGTGTCATGTCACTGTGCATAGGTCATCATCATTCCAGTCACAGTGGAATCTGGGCCCTCATTCCGAGTTGTTCGCTCGCAAGTGAATTTTAGCAGATTTGCTCATGCTAAGCCGCCGCCTACTGGGAGTGAATCTTAGCATCTTAAAATTGCGAACGATGTAAACGCAATATTGCGATTACACACCTCGTAGCAGTTTCTGAGTAGCTTCAGACTTACTCGGCATCTGCGATCATTTCACTGCTTGTCGTTCCTGGTTTGACGTCACAAACACACCCAGCGTTCGCCCAGACACTCCTCCGTTTCTCCGGCCACTCCTGCGTTTTTTCCGGAAACGGTAGCGTTTTTTCCCACACGCCCATAAAACGGCCTGTTTCCGCCCAGTAACACCCATTTCCTGTCAATCACATTACGATCGCCAGAACGATGAAAAAGCCATGAGTAAAATTCCTAAGTGCATAGCAAATTTACTTGGCGCAGTCGCAGTGCGGACATTGCGCATGCGCATTAAGCGGAATATCGCTGCGATGCGAAGATTTTTACCGAGCGAACAACTCGGAATGAGGGCCATAAATCCACACATTAAAAAATAATGGAGAACAAAAATTTGGAGCGTAAAATAGGGAAAGATCAAGATCCACCTTGTGCTGAAGCTGCTGCCACTAGTCATGGCAGAGACGATGAAATGCCAACAACGTCGTCTGCCAAGGCCGATGACCAATGTCATAGTAGAGAGCATTTAAAATCCAAAAAGCAAAAGATCAGTAAAATGACCCAAAAATCTAAATTAAAATCGTCTGAGAAGCGTAAACTTGCCAATATGCTATTTACGACACGGAGTTGCAAGGAACGGCTAAGGCCCTCTTCTATGTTCCTCATGACTAGCGGTTCAGCTTCACATGATGATGGAAGCACTCATCCTCCCGCTAGAAAAATGAAAAGAGTTAAGCTGGCAAAAGCACAGCAAAGAATTGTGCGTTCTAAATCACAAATCCCCAAGGAGAGTCCAAATGTGTCGACGGGTCCGATGCCTGACCTTCCCAACACTGGACGGGAAGAGGTGGCTCCTTCCACCATTTGCACGCCCCCTGCAAGTGCTGGAAGGAGCACCCACAGTCCACTTCCTGATATTCAAATTGAAGATGTCACTGTTG
This sequence comes from Pseudophryne corroboree, assembly GCF_028390025.1. Taxonomy (NCBI): domain Eukaryota; kingdom Metazoa; phylum Chordata; class Amphibia; order Anura; family Myobatrachidae; genus Pseudophryne; species Pseudophryne corroboree. Next base: position 39,898,454 of record NC_086447.1, on the reverse strand, counting down.
ACGTACACCAGGATGAGGATATGGGTGTTGCTGGCGCTGAGGAGAAAATTGACGAGGAGGATTCTGATGGTGAGGTGGTTTGTTTAAGTCAGGCACCCGGGGAGACACCTGTTGTCCGTGGGATAAGTAAGGCCATTGACATGCCTGGTCAAAATACCCAAAAAAATCACTTCAACAGACATGTGGACAACAGGTGTCAAGCCGTGTGTTGCCTTTGTCAAGCTGTAATAAGTAGGGGTAAGGACGTTAACCACCTCGGAACATCCAGCCTTATACGTCACCTGGAGCGCATTCATCAGAAGTCATTGACAAGTTCAAAAACTTTGGGTGACAGTGGAAGCAGTCCACTGACAACTAAATCCCTTCTTCCTCTTGTACCCAAGCTCCTGCAAACCACACCACCAACTCCCTCAATGTCAATTTCCTCCTTAGACAGGAACGCCAATAGTCCTGCAGGCCATGTCACTGGCAAGTCTGATGAGTCCTCTCCTAACTGGGATACCTCCGATGGATCCTTGAGTGGAACGCCTACTGCTGCTGGCGCTGCTGCTGTTGTTGCTGCTGGGAGTCGATCGTCATCACAGAGGGGAAGTCGGAAGACCACTTGTACTACTTCCAGTAAGCAATTGACTGCCCAACAGTCCTTTGCGAGGAAGATGAAATATCACAGCAGTCATCCTGTTGCAAAGCGGATAACTCAGGCCTTGACAACTATGTTGGTGTTAGACGTGCATCCGGTATCCACCGTTAGTTCACAGGGACTTAGAGAATTGCTTGAGGTAGTGTGTCCCCGGTACCAAATCCCATCTAGGTTCCACTTCTCTAGGCAAGCGATACCGATAATGTACACAGACATCAGAAAAAGAGTCACCAGTGTCCTAAAAAATGCAGTTGTACCCACTGTCCACTTAACCACGGACATGTGGACAAGTGGATCAGGGCAGACTAAGGACTATATGACTGTGACAGCCCACTGGGTAGATGTATTGCCTCCTGCAGCAACAACAGCGGCGGCACCAGTAGCAGCATCTTGCAAAAGGCAACTCGTTCCTAGGCAGGCTACGCTGTGTATCACCGCTTTCCATAAGAGGCACACAGCTGACAACCTCTTACGGAAACTGAGGAACATCATCGCATATTGGCTTACCCCAATTGGACTCTCCTGGGGATTTGTGTTATCTGACAACGCCACCAATATTGTGCGTGCATTACATGTGGGCAAATTCCAGCACTTCCCATGTTTTGCACATACAATTAATTTGGTGGTGCATAATTTTTTTTAAAACGACAGGGGCGTGTAGGAGATGCTGTTGGTGGCCCAAAGAATTGCGGAACACTTTCGGCATTTAGCCACCGCGTCCCGAATACTGGAGTGCCAGCAAACACTCATGAACATGCCCTGCCATCAGCTGAAGCAAGAGGTGGTAACGAGGTGGAATTCAACCCTCTATATGCTTCAGAGGATGGAGGAGCAGCAAAAGGCCATTCAAGCCTATACAGCTGCCTATGATATAGGCAAAGGAGGGGGAATGCACCTGACTCAAGTGCATTGGAGAATGATTTCCATGTTGTGCAAGGTTCTCCATTCCTTTGAACTTGCCACACGTGATGTCAGTTCAGACACTGCCAGCCTAAGTCAGGTCATTTCCCAAATCAGGCTTTTGCAGAAGCAGCTGGAGAGGTTGAAGGAAGAGCTAAAATGGAGCGATTCCGCTAGGTATGTGGGACTTGTGGATGGAGCCCTTCATTCGCTTAACCAGGATCCACAGGTGGTCAATCTGTTGAAATTAGAGCACTACATTTTGGCCACCGTGCTCGATCCTAGGTTTAAAGCCTATGTTGTATCTCTCTTTCCGGCAGACACAAGTCTGCAGATGTTCAAAGACCTGCTGGTGAGACAATTGTCAAGTCAAGCGGAACGTGACATGCCAACAGCTCCTCCTTCATTTTCTAGCGTCACTGGAGCTGCCAGGGAAAGGATAAAATTTCCAAATCTACCCACTGGCGGTGATGCAGGGCAGTCAGGAGCAAGTGCTGACATCTGGTCCGGACTGAAGGACCTACCAACGATTACTGACATGTCGTCTGTTGTCACTGCTTATGATTCTGTCACCATTGAAAGAATGGTGGAGGATTATATGAGTGACAGCATCCAAGTAGGCATGTCAGACAGTCCGTACGTATACTAGCAGGAAAAAGAGGCAATTTGGAGGCCCTTGCACAAACTGGCTTTATTTTACCTAAGTTGCCCCCACTCCAGTGTGTACTCCGAAAGAGTGTTTAGTGCAGCCGGTCACCTTGTCAGCGATCGGCGTGGTTACTTCCAGAACATGTGGAGAAGATGATGTTCATCAAAATGAATTATAAAAAATTCCTCCGTGGAGACATTTACCAGGAATTGCCTCCAGAAAGTGCACGGGGACCTGAGATGGTGGATTCCAGTGGGGACGAATTAATAATCTGTGAGGAGGGGGATGTACACAGTGAAAGGGGTGAGGAATCGGTGGGATGAGGATGAGGTGGACATCTTGCCTCTGTAGAGCTAGTTTGTGCAAGGAGAAATTGATTGCTTCTTTTTTGGTGTGGGCCCAAACCAGTCATTTCAGCCACAGTCGTGTGGCAGACCCTGTCGCTGAAATGATAGGTTTGTTAAAGGGTGCATGTCCTGTTTATACAACATAAGGGTGTTTAGGAGGGCCCAAGAACAATTCCATCTTGCACCTCTTTTTTTTCATTTATCTTTGCATCATGTGCTATTTGAGGACTATTTTTTGAAGTGCCATCCTGCCTGACACTGCAGTGCCACTCCTAGATGGGCCAGGTGTTTGTGTCGGCCACTTGGGTCTCTTAGCCTAGTCATCCAGCGACCTCGGTGCAAATATTAGGACTAAAAATAATATTGTGAGGTGTGAGGTGTTCAGAATAGACTGGAAATGAGTGGAAATTATGGTTGAGGTTAATAATACTATAGGATCAAAATTACCCCAAAATTCTATGATTTAAGCTGTTTTTGAGGATTTTTTTTAAAAAAAACCACCCGGATCCAAAACACATCCGAATCCGACAAAAATTCAAAAGGGTGGTTTTGCCAAAACGCGTCCGAATCTAAAACACGACCGCGGAACCGAATCCAAAACCAAAACACAAATCCCAAAAAATGCCCGCTGCACATCTCTAAACCTAACACATTAAAAAGTGTCGATGGTATTGTGTTGTAGCAGAAGCAGTTAAGAAATTAAAATTGGGGTGACATGTAATCCTCTGCATACTCACTAAATACATTGTAAAGCAATTATAGCTACTTCATGCTATACTCCATTACAGTGGTTCTCAAACTCGGTCCTCAGGACCCCAAACGGCTCACGTTATCCAGGTCACCTGGCATGTGAACAGATACTGTATATTCATTATTACTCATACTCACTAACACATTTCTAAAAATGAACAGCTGGAGCTACTTCCGTATTTCACTTGTGACTTCTGTGAGGAGACCTGGAAAACATGCACTGTTGTCCGAGTTTGAGAACCTGTGCCCTAGGGTACCATGATACAAAGAAAGTTTTGGAACCACTGTGTTAAGGCATTGTAAAGCCTGCCAGAGAAAGAGAATGTGATTGGGAGAGAATGGACAGTCCTGTATACTATAGATGGCTATTCCAGCTGGATGATTAATAGGTCTGCGGTCTTAGGCTTCCCTCTCCCATATTTGTGATGCGATGTGCAGTGGTGATGGTACTGTTCCGGCTGCATTTCCTCTGACCGATTCTGCTGCGTGCTTCCTGGTTGCTGGAACGCACTGTGGAGCACACAGTGGCTACTTCTGGTGCTCAGGGTCTCTGCAGTCTTAATTTGCATTTAATAAGGTCATGTACTTAACTTGCGGACCATTATTAAGTGCTGCATTATTAAAACATTACTAGGCGCTGCAGTCCTGTTTTTTTTGCTCCTTGTTCCAAGGGCTCGTATGAACTTCGAGAAAAATAGATCAGTCTCTCCCTTTAGAACTAAATAACTCCCCTCCCTTCAGACAGATCATCTCCCTTAGCGTAGAATAGTCCCCTCAGACAGATCATCTCTCCCTAGCACAGAATAACAAGTTAGATCATCTCCGCTACAGAATATTCATCATCCTTCCCAGGCAGATCTCCACGTCCTCCTATCAGCCAGTGCAGTTCGGCATGCAGCCTGTCAGTCTTTATAAAAACAAATGTCCTTTTATTTTTTTACAGACTGACTGGAGCAGGTTTCGATGGCAGTGAAATCAGATTCACTCTGTGGGGTATATTCAATTGAAGTCGAATTACGGCGTGAATTCGTCAGTTTTTGGATTCGACACTATTCCACAGCCGAAACCCTCCACCCGGGACCCTGAATTCGACATATTCAATTAAAAACGGATTAGACGCGCCCTCTGTCGAAAAACGGACCAATCGACGAATAGTGGGCGCCGTTTGGAATCCTATATAGGGCTTGTTTGCTGCGTGCTCAGCAGCCATTTTGTGAACCTGCAGAGCGGAGTGAGACGCTGCAGAGTGATCAATTTGGTTTTGCTTGTTGTGGTATCGTTTGTACACCCAGCAGACTTTCATCCAGGACGGACAGAAGACACTTGTCACCCCGGAGGAGAGTAATTTTTGGATTGATATCGACATTTGTAGGTAAGACCCACATGTGGTCTGTCGTTGCATGTAGGTATTCGTGTAGTGTATGGGTGTTGTTTTGAGTGCTTGGCTACTGTTTTGGATGCGGTATGAGTGCAGCATGTAAAGTTTGGGTGGTGGGGGGTGCCATGTGGTGTACATGTGGTGCTTTTTGGTGTGTTTGGGGTATGTATATGTGTACAGGAGTGTATATAGGTCCTGCTTGTATTGCTGCAGGTCCTGCTTGTATTGCTGCATGTTTTTCTTGGAGTTTTGTGTTTGGGGGTAGTTTTTCACTTTTTTTTGTGTGCTAAAATGTGTTTTTGGTCATGCTTCAACACTGGTGTACTACCAGTATGACATGTTGGGGTGTAGGGATGCATTTACTGGCTTTTTGGGTTGTTTGGGTGAGGTTTTTCATGTTTTTTTTATGTGCTAATGTATGTTTGGTCATGCTTGAACACTGGTGTAGCAGCAGCATGACATGTTGTGGTGCATTTACTGGCATTTTGGTAGGTTTTTCATGTTTTTTTTTATGTTTGATCATGCTTCAGCACTGCTGCACCCCAACGTGTCACGCTGCTGGCAAATTTACTGGTCTTTTGCCTTGTTTGGGCGTGGTTTTTCATGTTTTTTTATGTGCTAATGTGTGTTTGTTCATGCTTGAACACTGGTGTCCCAGCAGCATGACATGTTGGGGTGTCTTTAATGGCTTTTTGTTAGGTTTTTCATGTTTTTTTAATGTTTGGTCATGCTTCAGCACTGCTGCACACCAACATGTCATGCTGCTGGCACCTTTACTTATTTTTTTTCTGTTTCGGTGTTGTTTTTCATGTCTTTTATGTGCTAATGTGTGTTTGGTCATGCTTGAGCACTGGTGTCCCAGCAGCATGACATATTGGGGTGTCTTTAATGGCTTTTTGGTAGGTTTTTCATGTATTTTTTTTAATGTTTGGTCATGCTTCAGCACTGCTGCACCCCAGCATGTCATGCTGCTGGCACCTTTACTTATTTTTTTTGGTTTGGGCATGGTTTTTCATGTTTTTTTTTATGTGCTAATGTGTGTTTGGTCATGCTTGAGCACTGGGGTCCCAGCAGCATGACATGTTGGGGTGCATTTTTTTTTAAATATAATTAATTATGTAATTATGTAATGTGGGGTACATATTTTTGGGCTACATATTTAAAAATAATTTTTCTTTTTACACCAGGGATGTCCAGGGACCAGCGCACCCGATCCCCCCTTCCCCCCACTCCTCAGAAGAATTGCTGGACAGCAACGAGGAGTGGATGCCAACCTAGAAGGAGGAGATGACTGAACAGGCATCCAGCGATCAGCCGTGGTCATCAAGGGACCAACCGGAAACTAGAGATAAAAAGAAAAGGCCAAGACTTTCAGCACCTGCAGCCACAATAGCATCCAACTTGAGCTAGTTTGTGCACTGCCAGGCACACCTACAGGTATCTTTGCGCACTGCCAGGGACACTGACACACTCCCAGGGACACCTACAGATCATTGTGATCGTATTAATTGCATCTTTTATTTCCCTAAAAGGCAAGAAGCCAGCTAGAGGATCAGTCAGAGGAGGAAGCCTCTGGTGAAGACACAGGATGGAAGATTCCGCGTGGACCCAGATACACCGAGGCGGAAAACTGTGCCCTAGTGGATGGCGTCGACAGGTCCTATGATGTTCTGTATGGACCAAGGGCACTGGCAGGTGGTCTTCAGGTTGCCAGCTTTCGGGATCCCGGGGCACAGTATACCGGCGCCAGAATCCTGACAGCCAGCATACCAACACTTTTTCTCCCTCGTGACCCCTGGATAGAGAATAGATAGCGTGGAACGTGCAGCGCACCACCGTGCCTGCAGCGTGGCGAGCGAAGAGAGCCCGCAAGGGGCTCATTTGCGCTTGCCACGCTGTCAGTATGCCGGCGGTCGGGCTTTCGGTGCCGGTATGCTGGTCGCCAGGAGCCCGGCCGCCGGCATACCATACTACACCTGGCACAGACAACACCAGCAAAGACAAAGAGAAACATCTGGGATGCCATCGCGAGACAAGTCACTGCAGTATATGGAAACCGCCGGAGCACCAGAAACTGCATGAAGCGGTACAGTGATTGCTATAGACAGACCAAGAAAAAGATGGGGATTCAGCGCCGACATGAGACAGCAACTGGAGGTGGTCCGGCTCTCAATTTGAAGTGGCTGCCCTGGGAGGAAGTTATAAAAAGGCGCATGAACCTTGTCATGGTCCAAGGAGTTCGTAGAGGTGTGGACTCCACCCATCGAGCTGGCTTTCCCGAGGAGGAAGAACCGCCCAGAAGACCGAAGACGGCGGGAGCACAGCAGTCCAAAAGGAGGCGTGATGGTAAGAATACATTCAGATAAGCTGTAATAAACTTCTTTGTTTTTATTTGCTAATGTGTTTGTTCTTTACTCTAGACACGCCTGCCCAGAGGACATCACCTGCGCGCAGGACATCACCAGCGAGCAGACCATCACCTGCGCACCAGACATTGACAGCTCGCAGACCATCACCTGCTTGCCAGACATCATCAGCGCCCAGACCACCACCTGGGCGCCAAACTACATCACCTGTGCGCAGGGCATCCTCAGCTCGTGATCTAACCTCCAGGAGCTCAGAGACTGTGACCCAAGAGCCTCAAGAAGACATTATCCTTGTGGACCTATCACCTGAACTGTTTGAGTCGACAGGGTTAACTGACGAGACATTTCTAGGGTTTGATGACAACCGTGCAGACGCATCCAGCCATACCTAAGAAAAGTCTCATGAATTGAGGCCCAGAGAAGCTCCTGGAGCAGTGGCACCACAGGATGGAGAAGATTAATATATCAATCCATTGTTTTTTTTGGGGGGGTCTCCATTTTGTATAGTTTATTAACTTTATTTTTGTGTTTGTTTTTCTTTTGCAAACAGAGGTGCCACGGACCAGCAGCGGATTCGCGTCAGGGATTGGTCCCTACTTCGGGCCGGATCTCCTACAGGAAGAGTCGGACAACGAGGTGGAATTGCAGCATCCCCGCTGTTTCTACATCCCTGTGTGAGTAATTATATAAAAAATTGGGAACCTTCAAACATATGTAGGAATGTGTATTCTAATGTATTTTTATTTTTATTTTCAGCTGCACAAATGCAATCGGTGGCAGACATTCAGCAAGGGCAGGATCCCTCAAATATTCAGAGGGTAAACACCCTGGCAGCAGAGATGAATGAATGCCAGGATAGTTTTCGGGATGTCGTTGATACCAGACTGGACACCATTGAGTGGTCAATGGAGAAGATGGCAACCAATATGGTTGAAATGCAAAAGGCTCTTGCCAACAACACGGCAGAAACGTGAAAGACCAGACAGGCAGATCACAGGGAAACTGTGGACATCAATCGGCTGGTGGATAACACGGCATGCCAGTCACACAGCGTTCACAACATGTCGGAGAGCAAGCAACATTCCGCAGCCAGCCAACAGATCATCGCAACAACGCTACAGCTGATCTATAAAAAACTCCCAGAGCCAGCTCATCAACATGCTGGTCAACCACCACATCCGCCACCGCAAGCCACACTGGCGCCTCCTGCCCTTGCTCCACCACAATCCTGGTATGGACAGTAACAGCAGTATCAAGGATATACAGAGATGTACCCCACTTACCAGATGCCTCCACCAGCAACACCGGCCACAACATCTACAACAGCACGGCCACCAAGGCCAAGACAATGCACGCAACTGCCGCCAAGGACACTGGCGCCACTTCAGGAGGAAGAGGATCCGGACAGCCCCCACACACATAACATAGTAACTGAGGTTGAATAGAGGCAAATTGCCCAAAGTATTTAACCTGTATTAAGTTGTAATGATCCTACATACCCGCTGAACAGAGGCGTATCTAGGGTAGGGCGAGTGGGGCACGTGCCCTGGGCACCTTGGCAGGCCCAGGAGAGGGGGATGCCGCCGGCGGCCAGGGCATCATGCCCCACTCGCCCCCGTCAACCCGAAATGTAAGGGGAGCAGAGTGCACCGTCTCTCCCTCCCCTCACCGCCGCTGAAAGCCCTAGCTCCTGATTGGCTGCCGGTCCGTGAGCTCTGATTGGCTAGCAAACCGGCGCCAGACAGCCGCCGGAGACCTGGAGCAGTGAGGGGAAGGAGAGGCGCTGTGCTGCGCTCTCCTCCCCTTACATAGACACAACAAGCGGTGAGTGACCGAGGGGGTGGTGGTGGCACAGTGGGGCATGTATCTGGCACCAAATGGGGCATGTAACTGGCACTGAGTGGAGCATGTATCTGGCACTAAATGGGGCATGTAACTGGCACTGTGGGGCAATGTATCTGGCACTGTGGGGCATGTATCTGGCACTGTGGGGCAATGTATCTGGCACTGTGGGCAATGTAACTGGCACTGTGGGGCAATGTATCTGGCACTGAGGGCAATGTAACTGGCACTGCGGGGCAATGTATCTGGCACTGTGGGGCAATGTACCTGGCACTGTGGGGCATTGTGTCCGGCACTGTCTATGGGGCATTGTGTCCGGCACTGTGGGGCATTGTATCCGGCACTGTGGGGCATGTTTCTGGCACTGTGGGGCAATGTAACTGGCACTGTGGGGCAATGTAACTGGCACTGTGGGGCAATGTATCTGGCACTGTGGGGCAATGTATCTGGCACTGTGGGGCAATGTAACTGGCACTGTGGGGCATGTATCTGGCACTGTGGGGCATGTATCCGGCACTGTGGGGCAATGTATCTGGCACTGTGGGGCAATGTAACTGGCACTGTGGGGCATGTATCCGGCACTGTGGGGCAATGTATCTGGCACTGTGGGGCAATGTAACTGGCACTGTGGGGCAATGTATCTGGCACTGTGGGGCAATGTATCTGGCACTGTGGGGCAATGTAACTGGCACTGTGGGGCATGTATCTGGCACTGTGGGGCATGTATCCGGCACTGTGGGGCAATGTAACTGGCACTGTAGGCCATTTTCAGTGGCCACACCCCTTCTGGAGCGTGGCCACACCCCTTCTTGCCCTGGGCTCCGAAAACCCTAGCTACGCCTCTGCCGCTGAATAATGTTTTATGACTAGTTAACTACTGTAACTCATGTTACCCCCAAATTAACCACGTTGATATTTTAAATATTATAACCTTGGATATCATTTTCATTCAGAAATTTATCCATTCCTTTTTTAAATCCAATTACAGAGTCCACCATTACCACCTTCCCTGGCAGGAAATTCCACATCCTAATTGACCTAATAGTGAAGAACCCTTTCCTCCATTGCGTTCGGAACTTTCTCTCCTCCAGCCGCAGCGAGTGCCCACGTGTCCTAAACTGTGTTCTTTTAATAAATAATTCCTCTGATAACTCTTTGTGATGTCCTTTTACGTATTTGAAGATATTAATAATATCTCCTCTTAGACACCTCTTTTCTAGTGTATACATATTCAACATAGTAAGCCTTTCCTTATAATCCAGTCCCTCTAGGCCTTTAATCAATTTAGTAGCTCGCCTTTGAACCCTTTCGAATTCACTGATGTCTTTTTTTATATAATGGTGCCCAAAACTGAACACAATATTCCAGGTGCGGACGTACCAATGCTTTATACAGCAGCAGGATTACATCTGAGTCCCTTGTCTCAATTCCCCTTTTTTTTGCACACTAGCACCTTACTTGCCTTCTTTACTGCATTTTGACATTGTGTATGGTTATTAAGCCTATTATCAATGAATACCCCCAAGTCTTTTTCCAACTCTGATTCCCCTAGGCGTTCCCCATTTAATATGTAGGTTGCGAGTTTGTTTTTAGTCCCAAAATGCATAACCTTGCCTTTGTCTGTATTGAACCTCATTTTCCATTTAGACGCCCAGACTCCAAGTTTAGATAGATCATTCTGCAAGGACTCCACATCCAATTCTGAATTAATTTCTTTACACAGTTTAGTATCATCTGCAAAGATTGACACTGCTTTCCAGGCCTATTTCTTGGTCATTGATAAATATATTGAACAGTAGTGGTCCGAGTACAAACCCTTGTGGTATTCTGCTGACTACTGGGGACCAGGTTGAGGATTTCCCGTTGACCACTACTCTCTGTACCCTGCTATCCAACCAGTTGCTTATCCATGTGCAAATAGTTTTTCCTAGGCCAAGCTCCTTTAATTTGATCATCAGTCTCCTGTGAGGCACTGTATTGAAGGCTTTTGCAAAATCTAGGAAGACCACATCCACTGCTTTTCCTTGATCAAGATTATTGCTCACTTCCTCGTAGAAGCTAATTAAGTTAGTCTGACATGACCTGTCCCTCACAAACCCATGCTGGTTCTTGCTAATAATCCTAGCTGACTGTAGAAACTCCTGTATGCTGTCCCTTAGAATTCCTTCCAATATTTTCTCCATTATAGATGTCAAACTAACTGGTCTGTAGTTTCCCTGAAGATTTTTGGATCCCTTTTTAAATAATGGCACTACCTCAGCTATGCGCCAATCCCTCGGTACCATGCCTGATCTAATTGAACTATTGAAAATCAAGTATAGGGGTCATGCTAATTGTGAACTACGCTCCATAAGAACCCTCAGGTGAAGTCCATCAGGACCAGGTGATTTATTAATCTTCATTTCGCTTAGTCTCTCCCGGACTACTTCTTTGCTTAAACAAGTATCTAACCATGAATCATTACTGTCACAATTGTTATGCTCTACTCCCACCATCAGTTCTTCTCTGGTGAATAGTGATGAAAAGAATTTGTTCAGTATTTTTGCTTTTATTTCGTCATCATTTATCAATTCTCCTAATTCATCTTTTAATGGACCTATATTCTCCTTTTTTAACCTTTTACCATTTATGTATTTAAAAAACTTTTTAGGATTGGTTTTACTCTCTATAGCGATTTGCTTTTCATTTTCCATTTTAGTTGCTCTTATTGCTTTTTTGCTTTTCTTATTACACTCCTTGTAATACTTGAAAGACTCCTCCTTTCCATTAGATTTAAATGCTTTGAAAGCCCGCTTTTGTTTATCCATTTTTGCCTTAACCTTCTTGTTAAGCCACATCGGTTTGAGTTTAATACTCCTGCGTTTACTGCCCATGGGAATAAAGTAATGAATATTGCTATCCAGCAACCCTTTTAAAACATCCCACATTTCCGAAGTGTTCTTGTTATTAAACAGAACCTCCCACTCTATGTCGTTAAGTTCACATCTAAGCATACTGAAATTGGCCTTCCTAAGGTTTTGGTGGAACCCCTATAGCTATGTTTTCTGAAACTGATGTCGAATGTGATCATATTGTGATCACTGTTACCCAAAGTCTCCCCCACTTTAGTGTTTGATATAATGCCCACATTATTAGTATTTACTAGATCTAGGGTAGTTTTACCCCTAGTTGGGTCCTCGACTAATTGAGACAAGTAGTGATCCTTAAACATATTTAAGAACTTGTTGGCCCTCGCTTTAGCACATGACTTGTTACTCGAGTTTATATCCGGGTAATTAAAATCCCCAATCACAAGGATGTCCCCCAATTTCTCAGCCATTTTGATTTGCTGTAAGAGTTGTTCTTCCTCATGTATGCTAATATCTGGCTGTTTGTAGCACGTGCCTATGACTAGTTTTTTTGCATAAATACACCCACTTGAGATTTCAACCCATAGTGACTCCACATTATCGCCAGTCTCCTCATAGATAACCTCCTTTAGGTATGGTTTAAGTGATGGTTTAACATAAAGACATACACCTCCTCCTCTTTTGTTTGTCCTGTCCCTCCTGAAAAGAGAATACCCCTCCAAGTTTGCATTCCAGTCGTGAGATACGTCCCACCATGTTTCCGTAATTCCTATAATGTCATACTCAGCCTTTGATGCTAACAATTCCAATTCCCCCATTTTACCTGCTAGACTTCTTGCATTTGCAAGCATGCATTTTATTTTATCGGTTCCTTTATTCGTTTGTTTTTTTAAAGTTATCCCATCCTGGTTTACTAGTGCATCCCTAGAGTTACTGATACAGACCATCATTCTCGCTCCCTCTCCAACCCCACCGTACTTAGTATTGCCCACCTTACTTTTCTCTTTGGTCAACCAGATGTTCCCGCCTAAATTCACCACCCTGACAGTATTTTCCCTTAAGTCCCGTACAACATTTTCTATAGGCTGTAACGATGACACATAATTGTTATTATTTAATGCTTTGGCAATACCTTTCTTAATACCCATATTAGAACCCATGTAAATACCCTTACTAGCTGCACTTTCCCTCCCCCCTTCTCCACCCCCTTTTATCTCACTACCACCATCCCTACTATACTCGCTGCATGACCCATAGTTTCTAGCTAAACCCTCCCCCAGGCTCCTTGTTTAAAAGCTCCTCCAACCTACTAACCATCCTACCCCCCAGCACCGCAGCCCCCTCCTCATTCAGGTGCAATCTGTCACGAGAAAAAAGATGGTACCTGACTGAGAAGTCCGCCCAGTGTTCCAAGAACACAAACCCCTCTTTCCTACACCAGTCTCTGAGCCGCACATTTACCTCCCTAATCTCTAGAGATGAGCGGGTTCGGTTTCTTCGAGATCCAAACCCCTCGAACTTCACGTGGTTTACACGGGTCAGAGGCAGCCTCGGTTCTTCCCGCCTTGCTCGTTTAACCCGAACGAGGCCGAACAACATCATCCTGCTGTCGGAATCTCGCGAGATTCGTATTCTATATAAAGAACTGCGCGTCGCTGCCATTTTCACTTGTGCATTGTAGATTGAGCAGAGAGGATGTGGCTACATTCTCTGCCTGAAAAGCTCAATATCTGTGCTCAGTGTGCTGCATTGTGGTAACCACTAGTATATAGTAGTACAGTACAGTAGGCCATTGCTGTATCTTGCAGCACCGTCTCAGACTCAGTTCTTGTATCCTGATCAGTGCTCAATATCTGTGCTGCATTGTGGTGACCAGTATATAGTAGTACATTGCTGCATTGTGGTGACCACCAGTATATAGTAGTACAGTACAGTAGGCCATTGCTGTATCTTGCAGCTCCATGTCAGACTCAGTTCTAGTATCCTGATCAGTGCTCAATATCTGTGCTGCATTGTGGTAACCAGTATATAGTAGTACAGTGCTGCATTGTAGTGACCACCAGTATATAGTAGTACAGTACAGTAGGCCATTGCTGTATCTTGCTGCTCTGTGTCACTTCTAGTATCCTGATCAGTGCTCAATATCTGTGCTGCATTGTGGTAACCAGTATATAGTAGTACAGTGCTGCATTGTGGTGACCACCACTATATAGTAGTACAATACAGTAGGCCATTGCTGTATCTTGCAGCTCTGTATCAGACTCAGTTATAGTATCCTGATCAGTGCTCAATATCTGTGCTGCATTGTGGTGACCAGTATAGAGTAGTACAGTGCTGCATTGTGGTGACCACCAGTATATAGTAGTTCAGTACAGTAGGCCATTGCTGTATCTTGCAGCTCCGTGTCAGACTCAGTTCTAGTATCCTGATCAGTGCTCAATATCTGTGCTGCATTGTGGTGACCAGTATATAGTAGTACAGTGCTGCATTGTGGTGACCACCAGTATATAGTAGTACAGTACAGTAGGCCATTGCTGTATCTTGCAGCTCCGTATCAGACTCAGTTATAGTATCCTGATCAGTGCTCAATATCTGTGCTGCATTGTGGTGACCAGTATATAGTAGTACGGTGCTGCATTGTGGTGACCACCAGTATATAGTAGTACAGTACAGTAGACCATAGCTGTATCTTGCAGCTCCGTGTCAGACTCAGTTCTAGTATCCTGATCAGTGCTCAATATCTGTGCTGCATTGTGGTGACCAGTATATAGTAGTACAGTGCTGCATTGTGGTGACCACCAGTATATAGTAGTACAGTACAGTAGGCCATTGCTGTATCTTGCAGCTCCGTATCAGACTCAGTTATAGTATCCTGATCAGTGCTCAATATCTGTGCTGCATTGTGGTGACCAGTATATAGTAGTACAGTGCTGCATTGTGGTGACCACCAGTATATAGTAGTACAGTACAGTAGACCATAGCTGTATCTTGCAGCACCGTGTCAGACTCAGTTCTAGTATCCTGATCAGTGCTCAATATCTGTGCTGCATTGTGGTGACCAGTATATAGTAGTACAGTGCTGCATTATGGTGACTACCAGTATATAGTAGTATAGTACAGTAGGCCATAGCTATATCTTGCAGCTCCGTGACAGACTCAGTTCTAGTATCCTGATCAGTGCTCAATATCTGTGCTGCATTGTGGTGACCAGTATATAGTAGTACAGTGCTGCATTGTGGTGACCACCAGTATATAGTAGTACAGTACAGTAGGCCATAGCTGTATCTTGCTGCACCGTGTCACTACTAGTATCCTGAACAATGCTTAATATCTGTGTTCAGTGTCAGTGCTGCATTGTGGTGACTAAAAGTCCAGTGTCTTGAGCTGCATCTTGCTGCTGTGGGGTGCCGTGGTAGTGTCCTGTCACTGTGCATAGGTCATCATCATTCCAGTCACAGTGGTATCTGGTATCTTTATAGTGGTATCTAATTCCAGACATTACTGCTTTCTAATTCCAGATATTTTACTGGCATATAATTCCACACATTAAAAAATGGAGAACAAAAATGTGGAGGGTAAAATAGGGAAAGATCAGGATCCACTTCCACCTAGTGCTGAAGCTGCTGCCACTAGTCATGGCAGAGATGATTAAATGCCATCAACGTCGTCTGCCAAGGCCGATGCCCAATGTAATAGTAGAGAGCATGTAAAATACAAAAAACAAAAGTTCAGTAAAATGACCCAAAACTCAAAATTAAAAGCGTCTGAGGAAAAGCGTAAATTTGCCAATATGCCATTTACGACACGGAGTGGCAAGGAACGGCTGAGGCCCTGGCCTATGTTCATTTTTAGTGGTTCAGATTCACATGAGGATGGAAGCACTCATCCTCCCGTTAGAAAAATGAAAAGACTTAAGCTGGCAAAAGCACAGCAAAGAACTGTGCGTTCTTCTAAATCACAAATCTCCAAGGAGAGTCCAATTGTGTCGGTTGCGATGCCTGACCTTCCCAACACTGGACGGGAAGAGGTGGCTCCTTCCACCATTTGCACGCCCTTTGCAAGTGCTGGAAGGAGCACCCACAGTCCAGTTCCTGATCTTCAAATTGAAGATGTCACTGTTGAAGTACACCAGGATGAGGATATGGGTGTTGCTGGCGCTGAGGAGGAAATTGACAAGAGGATTATGATGGTGAGGTGGTTTGTTTAAGTCAGGCACCCGGGGAGACACCTGTTGTCCGTGGCATGAATATGGCCAATGACATGCCTGGTCAAAATACAAAAAAAAATCACCTCTTTGGTGTGGAATTATTTTAACAGAAATGCAGACAACAGGTGTCAAGCCGTGTGATGCCTTTGTCAAGCTGTAATAAGTAGGGGTAAGGACGTTAACCACCTAGGAACATCCTCCCTTATACGTCTCCTGGAGTGCATACTTCAGAAGTCATTGACAAGTTCAAAAACTTTGGGTAACAGCGGAAGCAGTCCACTGACAGTGACAACTAAATCCCTTCTTCCTCTTGTACCCAAGCTCCTGCAAACCACACCAACTCCCTCAGTGTCAATTTCCTCCTTAGACAGGAACGCCAATAGTCCTGCAAGCCATATCACTGGCAAGTCTGACGAGTCCTCTCCTAACTGGGATTCCTCCAATTGATCCTTGAGTGTAACGCCTACTGCTGCTGGCGCTGCTGTTGTTGCTGCTGGGAGTCGATCGTCATCCCAGAGGGGAAGTCGGAAGACCACTTGTACTACTTCCAGTAAGCAATTGACTGTCCAACAGTCCTTTGCGAGGAAGATGAAATATCACAGCAGTCATCCTGTTGCAAAGCAGATAACTCAGGCCTTGACAACTATGTTGGTGTTAGACGTGCGTTCGGTATCCGCCGTTAGTTCACAGGGACTAAGATAATTGCTTGAGGTAGTGTGTCCCCGGTACCAAATCCCATCTAGGTTTCACTTCTCGAGGCAGGCGATACCAAGAATGTACACAGACATCAGAAAAAGAGGCACCAGTGTCCTAAAAAATGCAGTTGTACCCACTGTCCACTTAACCACGGACATGTGGACAAGTGGAGCAGGGCAGACTAAGGACTATATGACTGTGACAGCCCACTGGGTACAAGTATTGCCTCCCGCAGCAACAACAGCAACAGCGGTACCAGCTGCAGCATCTCGCAAACCACAACTTGTTCTTAGGCAGGCTACGCTTTGTATCACCACTTTCCATAAGAGGCACACAGCTGACAACCTCTTACGGAAACTGAGGAACATCATCGCAGAATGGCTTACCCCAATTGGACTCTCCTGGGGATTTGTGATATCGGACAACACCACCAATATTGTGCATGCATTACATGTGGGAAAATTCCAGCACATCCCATGTTTTGCACATACAATTAATTTGGTGTTGCAGAATTTTATAAAAAACGACAGGGGCTTGCAGGAGATGCTGTCAGTGGTCCGAAGAATTGCGGGCCACTTTCGGCATTCAGCCACTACATGCCGAAGACTGGAGCACCAGCAAACACTCCTGAACCTGCCCTGCCATCATCTGAAGCAAGAGGTGGTAACGAGGTGGAATTCAACCCTCTATATGCTTCAGAGGATGGAGGAGCAGCAAAAGGCAATACAAGCCTATACATCTGCCTACGATATAGGCAAAGGAGGGGGAATGCACCTGACTCAAGTGCAGTGGAGAATGATTTCCACGTTGTGCAAGGTTCTCCAACCCTTTGAACTTGCCACACGTGAAGTCAGTTCAGACACTGCCAGCCTAAGTCATGTAATTCCTCTCATCAGGCTTTTGCAGAAGCAGCTGGAGGGATTGAAGGAGGAGCTAAAATGGAGCGATTCCGCTAGGTATGTGGGACTTGTAGATGGAGCCCTTCATTCACTTAACCAGGATTCACAGGTGGTCAATCTGTTGAAATCAGAGCACTACATTTTGGCCACCATGCTCGATCCTAGGTTTAAAGCCTACGTTGTATCTCTCTTTCTGGCAGACACAAGTCTGCAGATGTTCGAAGACCTGCTGTTGAGACAATTGTCAAGTCAAGAGGAAAGTGACCCGCCAACAGCTCCTCCTTCATTTTATCCCGCCACTGGAGCTGCCAGGAAAAGGATAAAATTTCCCAAACCACCCGATGGCGGTGATGCAGGGCAGTCAGGAGCAAGTGCTGACATCTGGTCCGGACTGAAGGACCTGCCAACGATTACTGACATGTCACTGCATATGATTCTGTCACCATTGAAAGAATGGTGGAGGATTATATGAGTGACAGCATCACTGTAGGCATGTCAGACAGTCCGTACGTATACTGGCAGGAAAAAAAAGGCAATTTGGAGGCCCTTGCACAAACCGGCTTTATTTTACCTAAGTTGCCCCCCCTCCAGTGTGTGCTCCGAAAGAGTGTTTAGTGCAGCCGATCACCTTGTCAGCGATCGGCGTAGGAGGTTACTTCCACAAAATGTGGAGAAGATGATGTTCATCAATATGAATTATAATACATTCCTCTATGGAGACATTTACCAGCAATTGCCTCCAGAAATGACACAGGGACCTGTGATGGTGGATTCCAGTGGGGACTAATTAATACTCTGTGAGGAGGGGGATGCACACAGTGAAATGGGTGAGGAATCGGACGATGAGGAGGAGGTGGACATCTTGCCTCTGTAGAGCCAGTTTGTGCAAGGAGAGATGAATTGCTTCTTTTTTGGTGGGGGCCCAAACCAACTAATCATTTCAGCCACAGTCATATGGCAGACCCTGTCGCTGAAATGATGGGTTTGTTAAAGTGTACATGTCCTGTTTATACAACAACATATGGGTGTATGGGAGGGCCCAAGGACAATTCCATCTTGCACCTCTTTTTTTATGTATTATTTGCATCATGTGCTGTTTGGGGACTATTTTTTAAGTGGCATCCTGTCTGACACTGCAGTGCCACTCCTAGATGGGCCAGGTGTTTGTGCTGGCCACTTGGGTCGCTTAGCTTAGTCATCCAGCGACCTTGGTGCAAATTTTAGGACTAAAAATAATATTGTGAGGTGTGAGGTGTTCAGACTGGAAATGAGTGGAAATTATGGTTATTGAGGTTAATAATGCTATAGGCTCAAAATTACCCCCAAATTCTATGATTTAAGCTGTTTTTGTGGGTTTTTAAAAAAAAACACCCGAATCCGACAAAAATTCTTAAGGGAAGTTTTGCCAAAACGCGTCCGAATCCAAAACACGACCGCGGAACCAAATCCAAAACCAAAACACAAAACCCGAAAAGTAACTGGTGCATATCTCTACTAATCTCCCTCTGTCTCCGTGGGTTACCGTGTGGCACTGGTAATATTTCAGAGAATATTACCTTAGATGTCCTTTTTTTTAGTTTCTGGCTTAAGTCCCTATAATGTTTCTTAAGAACATCCCACCTACCACTAACTTTGTCGTTGGTGCCAACGTGCACCAAGACCACTGGGTCTTTCCCAGCCCCTCCCAACAATCTATCTACCCGGTCCGCGATGTGCCGTACCCGAGCACCCGGGAGACAACATACCATACGGCGATCACGATCCCGGCACCAGATTGCCCTATCTGCCTTCCTGATGATAGAGTCCCCTACCACCATCATCTGCCTGGGCGCCTCTCTAGCTTTCATCCCATCTGAGCCAGAGGGACCACTTCTCCGGTTGCTAGAAGGAGCAGTCTCGTCCGGCTCCATCATTTCGTCGCTATTATTCACCGAATCTTCGACCAATCGGGCAAATTTGTTCGGGTTTGATAGATCCGAGATGTCGTGCCTCCCCATCTTTTTCTTCCTTTAAACAGTGACCCAACTGCCTACCTGATTATCCTCGTCTACCAGTGACCCCTGCTGCAATTCCTCCACCGTTCTATCTAGACTTCGCTCAAGATTGTGAATATCCCCCAGTCGCGTAACGGTCTGCTCTAGATAAGTTATCTGGGCTTCCAGGGCAACCGTTCGCTCACATCTCGCCCATATATATTCGCCCTGGGTCGGCTGCTCCAGGTGTGCATACATCTTGCACGACACGCACTGAGTGAGACTCTCAATCACGGCCCCTCCCATCAGTTTGAAAATCGAACTCCCTATTACCTTACGAAAGCACAATAAAGAACAAAATAACAAATAACCAACTAGCCAATACAATCAAAACACAATAAGTAAGTAATCAATACTTATCTTAGTGGGACCTCTCCTGCGGCACCGATACTCCACCTAGCAGTTGTTCCAGCTCTCTGCACCTCCTTTTCACTCAGCTTCCGGCTCCTGCTTCGTCCACAGACCGCAGACCTCACTTGTGCAGGCTGTGAGCACACACTCACTCCCAGTACCAGTAGCCCTCACACACTTTCACTCCCCTGGCAGCACTCTCTCACTCCTTTCTCCCTGCAGCAGCACTCAAATTTATTTTATTTTTATTTTTTTTCCCCAGCAGCTCACCACCAGTCACTCCCCCAGCAGCAGCACTCCCCTCTTCCTCACGCACACACAATTCACAAGCCACAGTAGCAGCAGTCCGTCAGTGCCCTCTCACTCACACCAGCAACCACACACTCACACAACAGCGGCAGCAGCAGCGATCCCCGCTGCCTGCTCCGCTGTACTTTGCTCCCAGACGCTCACAAACACAGACCACGCTGCCCGTTGCCCACTCCGGCTGTCGCCTGGTGATCCCCGCTGCCCGTTCTGCTCCGCTCCACCTGGCGCCGCTTCCCGGGCTCCCCTGTCTCCTCCTCACTTCCTAGAAACGGGTTGGTGGAGTCTGCACAGGATCTCTCAGTATAAATGCTTGGTACTATAAATGATATGAGTTAAAGCTATAGCTCTAAAATAAACCAACATATGGCCATAAGTGAACTAATAATTAGTGTTGGCACTGGGTTGGCGGTGCTCCCAGAAATAGTTCAGTAAACTAGTCAAAGAAAAATGTATGGTTCTTGTATAGTACAGGAACCAAAAAAGAAAAAAAGAAAGACTATATGTCTCTTCTGGGGCACACTTTTATTGAAAATTATGTGGTCTTGTATAGTATTAAAATATAACTTTTATTAATAATCCTCTTAAAAAAATGCTATGAGGCAAAGGACAAAATAATTATATTAGTAATAATGGCAGAAATTATCATAAAGTTGGTCAATCCTAATGGAAATTAAATTTAGTGATACAAATTAAACATGATAGCTCTTTAGGTGAAATTATGTGTGTGTCTCTGATGTTAGAGAGAATATAAATACCTTCTTCCAAATTTATGATGAAATAAAATAAAATGTAACTATAATAATAATAATAAAGGAAATATAGCTGAAGGAAGGGGTATTATTTAATCTGATATGCCGGGCTCCACACTGATAGTTTATTAAGATATAGAAATCCCAAGTTTTGAGTAGAAAATAATATTTTGATTCCAGGTCCTATGTCCTGGGTTTGGATATAAATACCTGCAGTACCAAGTATTCCCTGGTGGTCTCCCAAACAGGTACTGGCCTGGCCCACAGTGCTTGGCTTCCAAGATCAGACGAGGTTGGGCATACTCAGTGTGGTTTGACCGCAGGTAGGTATATCCTGCTTGATGACACTTGTAACCAAGTATTATGCTCTGAGAAATCCCAAAGTTTTTTGGTGAAATTATTGGATGCTTTTGAGTCGAGATACTTGGCAGTACCTGATATTCACTGATGGTCTCAAAAAGTAGGTGCTTTACCGGCCCCCTGGGCTGACCTCCAAAGAAAATGGAAGAGGTTGGGCCTCATCTGTATTGTTGACCTTGGGTAAATGGATAGCACATATGGCTGTGGGAGGTAAATGGGGAAACAGAAAGCAAATGGGGGCTGATGGGGTCTGATCTAAGGTATATGTGTAAACTCCCCAGATTTTGCGAAGAGTACTGGGTGGATAATAGTGGAATACTGGTATGAAAAGATTGGGGTGTGGAAAAAATGAGTAGGGGGAGAGAGACAGAGAATCAGGTCTATGTTCAACACCACTTCTGCTTTTTTATCATCTGAACATCGAATGAGAAAATGAGAAAATGAGAGGGTGGTGAGAAACGACACTGGGACCGAAGAAAGGTAGAGGAACTCTTCTACTGTCCTGTCTTGTAGCGAAATGGTGCTCTGTTTACATACTGCATTGCAGAGCCACCCAGATTGTTTAGACAGGATGAGAGGGAGTACCAGAAAATTTCATGTGACTGGCAAATATTTGTAATAAGTCACGTGTTTGATCCAAAACCTGGAGCAAAAAAATGTGGGTGCTTAATAAGATATTAAATTTATGCCTACTCAATACAGTCAATAAAGAAGAAGGGGGGGGGTTGTGTTGGAAATCTGGTTATTGCAGTATGTCACAAATGGGGGGGTCAAAAGTCACTTAGCCAAGAAAGAAATGTAATCATAGTTCTTGAAGAAATTATAATAACCAAAAACCAAAAAAATCCCAAAAGAACAGGACTGAACCTTTGAAGAACCATGCATTGATTATTGATGGGTATAAAAATAATTATAAATTTGAGAATGAGTCCTGGACATAGGTGTGGCTTGCTAGTAAAAATGATGATATATTCCCATTGTAGGCATGTATCCCTGGTAGAAAAAGTATATATATATATATATATATATATATATATATATATATCCATGCAAAGGATCCGGCACTCCAGCCATAGACGGTCATAGATGCTCTGGTGCCTTCTTTAAGGGCAAACAAAGAGGAGGAAGGGGGGTGCAAATCCCCACCCCCAAATTCCCTTCCGCACACTGAAAATTACCTGTAACCATCCCTGAATCTATCTGGTAATAAAATTCAGAGAATTTGTCACAAATGTTTGCAAACACATGTTTAAGCTGCTGGCCACTTCACGGCTTCTCTGATACAGCAGTCCTAACTACTTAATAGCAGTGCCCACATTGGGCCATGTAATTTGTCACAGTACGCCTCATGATAAAGGTCAATACTAAAACATTTCCAGACAGAGAGCTAACTTACCAGGGAGCCACCCCCAGGATCTCCCATTGGCACTACAAGGAACAGCATGCCTTCCAAATGCTGCTCCCATTCAATGCCTCATGCTCACAAGCAGACAAACAATTTGGAAGCTGCTCAATCATACCTGGAGATAATTATATATCAGGTGCTGGAAGGGGGAGGGGTCATAGACAGACAAACAAAGAGGAGGAAGGGGGGTGCAAATCCCCACCCCCAAATTCCCTTCCGCACACTGAAAATTACCTGTAACCATCCCTGAATCTATCTGGTAATAAAATTCAGAGAATTTGTCACAAATGTTTGCAAACACATGTTTAAGCTGCTGGCCACTTCACGGCTTCTCTGATACAGCAGTCCTAACTACTTAATAGCAGTGCCCACATTGGGCCATGTAATTTGTCACAGTACGCCTCATGATAAAGGTCAATACTAAAACATTTCCAGACAGAGAGCTAACTTACCAGGGAGCCACCCCCAGGATCTCCCATTGGCACTACAAGGAACAGCATGCCTTCCAAATGCTGCTCCCATTCAATGCCTCATGCTCACAAGCAGACAAACAATTTGGAAGCTGCTCAATCATACCTGGAGATAATTATATATCAGGTGCTGGAAGGGGGAGGGTCATAGACAGACAAACAAAGAGGAGGAAGGGGGGTGCAAATCCCCACCCCCAAATTCCCTTCCGCACACTGAAAATTACCTGTAACCATCCCTGAATCTATCTGGTAATAAAATTCAGAGAATTTGTCACAAATGTTTGCAAACACATGTTTAAGCTGCTGGCCACTTCACGGCTTCTCTGATACAGCAGTCCTAACTACTTAATAGCAGTGCCCACATTGGGCCATGTAATTTGTCACAGTACGCCTCATGATAAAGGTCAATACTAAAACATTTCCAGACAGAGAGCTAACTTACCAGGGAGCCACCCCCAGGATCTCCCATTGGCACTACAAGGAACAGCATGCCTTCCAAATGCTGCTCCCATTCAATGCCTCATGCTCACAAGCAGACAAACAATTTGGAAGCTGCTCAATCATACCTGGAGATAATTATATATCAGGTGCTGGAAGGGGGAGGGGTCATAGACAGACAAACAAAGAGGAGGAAGGGGGGTGCAAATCCCCACCCCCAAATTCCCTTCCGCACACTGAAAATTACCTGTAACCATCCCTGAATCTATCTGGTAATAAAATTCAGAGAATTTGTCACAAATGTTTGCAAACACATGTTTAAGCTGCTGGCCACTTCACGGCTTCTCTGATACAGCAGTCCTAACTACTTAATAGCAGTGCCCACATTGGGCCATGTAATTTGTCACAGTACGCCTCATGATAAAGGTCAATACTAAAACATTTCCAGACAGAGAGCTAACTTACCAGGGAGCCACCCCCAGGATCTCCCATTGGCACTACAAGGAACAGCATGCCTTCCAAATGCTGCTCCCATTCAATGCCTCATGCTCACAAGCAGACAAACAATTTGGAAGCTGCTCAATCATACCTGGAGATAATTATATATCAGGTGCTGGAAGGGGGAGGGGTCATAGACAGACAAACAAAGAGGAGGAAGGGGGGTGCAAATCCCCACCCCCAAATTCCCTTCCGCACACTGAAAATTACCTGTAACCATCCCTGAATCTATCTGGTAATAAAATTCAGAGAATTTGTCACAAATGTTTGCAAACACATGTTTAAGCTGCTGGCCACTTCACGGCTTCTCTGATACAGCAGTCCTAACTACTTAATAGCAGTGCCCACATTGGGCCATGTAATTTGTCACAGTACGCCTCATGATAAAGGTCAATACTAAAACATTTCCAGACAGAGAGCTAACTTACCAGGGAGCCACCCCCAGGATCTCCCATTGGCACTACAAGGAACAGCATGCCTTCCAAATGCTGCTCCCATTCAATGCCTCATGCTCACAAGCAGACAAACAATTTGGAAGCTGCTCAATCATACCTGGAGATAATTATATATCAGGTGCTGGAAGGGGGAGGGGTCATAGACAGACAAACAAAGAGGAGGAAGGGGGGTGCAAATCCCCACCCCCAAATTCCCTTCCGCACACTGAAAATTACCTGTAACCATCCCTGAATCTATCTGGTAATAAAATTCAGAGAATTTGTCACAAATGTTTGCAAACACATGTTTAAGCTGCTGGCCACTTCACGGCTTCTCTGATACAGCAGTCCTAACTACTTAATAGCAGTGCCCACATTGGGCCATGTAATTTGTCACAGTACGCCTCATGATAAAGGTCAATACTAAAACATTTCCAGACAGAGAGCTAACTTACCAGGGAGCCACCCCCAGGATCTCCCATTGGCACTACAAGGAACAGCATGCCTTCCAAATGCTGCTCCCATTCAATGCCTCATGCTCACAAGCAGACAAACAATTTGGAAGCTGCTCAATCATACCTGGAGATAATTATATATCAGGTGCTGGAAGGGGGAGGGGTCATAGACAGACAAACAAAGAGGAGGAAGGGGGGTGCAAATCCCCACCCCCAAATTCCCTTCCGCACACTGAAAATTACCTGTAACCATCCCTGAATCTATCTGGTAATAAAATTCAGAGAATTTGTCACAAATGTTTGCAAACACATGTTTAAGCTGCTGGCCACTTCACGGCTTCTCTGATACAGCAGTCCTAACTACTTAATAGCAGTGCCCACATTGGGCCATGTAATTTGTCACAGTACGCCTCATGATAAAGGTCAATACTAAAACATTTCCAGACAGAGAGCTAACTTACCAGGGAGCCACCCCCAGGATCTCCCATTGGCACTACAAGGAACAGCATGCCTTCCAAATGCTGCTCCCATTCAATGCCTCATGCTCACAAGCAGACAAACAATTTGGAAGCTGCTCAATCATACCTGGAGATAATTATATATCAGGTGCTGGAAGGGGGAGGGGTCATAGACAGACAAACAAAGAGGAGGAAGGGGGGTGCAAATCCCCACCCCCAAATTCCCTTCCGCACACTGAAAATTACCTGTAACCATCCCTGAATCTATCTGGTAATAAAATTCAGAGAATTTGTCACAAATGTTTGCAAACACATGTTTAAGCTGCTGGCCACTTCACGGCTTCTCTGATACAGCAGTCCTAACTACTTAATAGCAGTGCCCACATTGGGCCATGTAATTTGTCACAGTACGCCTCATGATAAAGGTCAATACTAAAACATTTCCAGACAGAGAGCTAACTTACCAGGGAGCCACCCCCAGGATCTCCCATTGGCACTACAAGGAACAGCATGCCTTCCAAATGCTGCTCCCATTCAATGCCTCATGCTCACAAGCAGACAAACAATTTGGAAGCTGCTCAATCATACCTGGAGATAATTATATATCAGGTGCTGGAAGGGGGAGGGGTCATAGACAGACAAACAAACAGGAGGAAGGGGGGTGCAAATCCCCACCCCCAAATTCCCTTCCGCACACTGAAAATTACCTGTAACCATCCCTGAATCTATCTGGTAATAAAATTCAGAGAATTTGTCACAAATGTTTGCAAACACATGTTTAAGCTGCTGGCCACTTCACGGCTTCTCTGATACAGCAGTCCTAACTACTTAATAGCAGTGCCCACATTGGGCCATGTAATTTGTCACAGTACGCCTCATGATAAAGGTCAATACTAAAACATTTCCAGACAGAGAGCTAACTTACCAGGGAGCCACCCCCAGGATCTCCCATTGGCACTACAAGGAACAGCATGCCTTCCAAATGCTGCTCCCATTCAATGCCTCATGCTCACAAGCAGACAAACAATTTGGAAGCTGCTCAATCATACCTGGAGATAATTATATATCAGGTGCTGGAAGGGGGAGGGGTCATAGACAGACAAACAAAGAGGAGGAAGGGGGGTGCAAATCCCCACCCCCAAATTCCCTTCCGCACACTGAAAATTACCTGTAACCATCCCTGAATCTATCTGGTAATAAAATTCAGAGAATTTGTCACAAATGTTTGCAAACACATGTTTAAGCTGCTGGCCACTTCACGGCTTCTCTGATACAGCAGTCCTACCTACTTAATAAGGGGTCAGCGCCCCTGCACATGCAGCAATAAACAGGAAGCGGCACTCAGAGACGTGGTAACTCGTGCAAAATAAAGCAACCAGGCTTTAATGTATCATCACATCATCAACGTTTCGGGGTTGTCCCCCTTCATCAGGATGACAACAAGTGAGCACAAAACAAACTTTATACCTTACCCCCACCAATGAAAAATTTCAGCATTCCCGCCAGCATCCACGGAGTCCTCCGCCATTCCCCCCTGCATTCACGGCTGTTGCCGGAAGAGGAAGTGACGCGGACCGCCGAGAAGGCTGCTGGGTACGTTACCATGGAGACGCGGCATTGCTCGCATACAGGGACGCCGCCAGCGTTGTCACGGAAACCCGTGACCTGTGAGATGTTTAAACTAAAATATATATGAATGCAAATAACTGCAAACCGCGCAAGCAGCATCCCAACTGCCAGCAGTGTCGATCATCCGTCATATGACCACATGCAAACAGAAAAAACCATGAAAAAAATACATTACACAAAAATAAACAAACAATGAAGCTGATCAGCATCCCACAAACACTACAGCTACATTTTCATTTTGTTATTAATTCTTGGTGCATTCTAAAGAATAACATCCTCACATAATTTGTCATATATGGCTTGTGACATGTGACATGTGCATCAATAAATACACACAGGTGTAAAGATAAACTACACATAAGCTATCTACACATGTACACATGAGTATGGATTTAAACTTAAATCAAATTTAATTAAAGCTAATTTATACCACTGTAGATATATTGGAGCTGGCTGTATCACTTAATCCTGTATCAGACATGTGTGACACACCAGCCTGGTATGGATATACTCAGAGAAAGCAATTAAGGCCCATGGTCTCGTTCAGACCTCTGGGAGCCATGGTGTCAAGACGGTAGATCCACCGGGCTTCCAACTGTAATAACCTTTTATGTCTATCACCACGTCGCAGCGATAAGGGCACGTGATCAATAATTTTGTAACGTATGGTGGCAACACCATGTCCCAATCGGGCAAAATGGCGTGCCACCGGTTGTTCACTGTGCCCAGAAGAAAGTGCGGCTCTAATGGCCGCCCTGTGTTGTGCCATCCTCTCTTTAAATTGGCACACCGTTTTGCCTACATACTGAAGCACACATGGGCAGAACAGCACTAAGATCACGAATTTAGAGGAGCAACTGAGGGGCCATCTGATCTTGAATCTTTTACCAGACTGGGCATGTACAATGGTGTCTCCGGTCTGGAGGTATCCACAAGTTGTACATCCCAGACATCGATAACAACCATTTTTTCTGGTTAGGAAATTTGTTATTTTGTTTTGTCCAAACCCAGTAATGTCGGTCCGGACAATAATGTCCTTGATGTTCCTACTCCTAGAATGGCCTGCAAGCAGGCGGGTGCCATGCAGGCTATTTAAACCTGAGTCAGATGCCACCAGCGGCCACCATGATTTAACGTATTTCTTTTTAGCTGCACTCTGTGTGTTAAATTCAGTGATCCACGGAATGGAGTTCTGTAAAGACTCCCTCTTCCGCTTTGTACTGGTCTCAGACAAAAGGGTTTGACGTGTGTGGCCTACTGCCCTGTCTTTGGCTTTTTCAAACTCATGGATAGGGTAGCCTTGTCTAGAAATTTTTTCGTCATAACCGTGAGGCATTTGGAGATTATTGGCCGCTGGTGGCATCTGACTCAGGTTTAAATAGCCTGCATGGCACCCGCCTGCTTGCAGGCCATTCTAGGAGTAGGAACATCAAGGACATTATTGTCCGGACCGACATTACTGGGTTTGGACAAAACAAAATAACAAATTTCCTAACCAGGAAAAATGGTTGTTATCGATGTCTGGGATGTACAACTTGTGGATACCTCCAGACCGGAGACACCATTGTGCATGCCCAGTCTGGTAAAAGATTCAAGATCAGATGGCCCCTCAGTTGCTCCTCTAAATTCGTGATCTATGTGCTGTTCTGCCCATGTGGGCTTCAGTATGTAGGCAAAACGGTGTGCCAATTTAAAGAGAGGATGGCACAACACAGGGCGGCCATTAGAGCCGCACTTTCTTCTGGGCACAGTGAACAACCGGTGGCACGCCATTTTGCCCGATTGGGACATGGTGTTGCCACCATACGTTACAAAATTATTGATCACGTGCCCTTATCGCTGCGACGTGGTGATAGACATAAAAGGTTATTACAGTTGGAAGCCCGGTGGATCTACCGTCTTGACACCATGGCTCCCAGAGGTCTGAACGAGACCATGGGCCTTAATTGCTTTCTCTGAGTATATCCATACCAGGCTGGTGTGTCACACATGTCTGATACAGGATTAAGTGATACAGCCAGCTCCAAAATATCTACAGTGGTATAAATTAGCTTTAATTAAATTTGATTTAAGTTTAAATCCATACTCATGTGTACATGTGTAGATAGCTTATGTGTAGTTTATCTTTACACCTGTGTGCATTTATTGATGCACATGTCACATGTCACAAGCCATATATGACAAATTATGTGAGGATGTTATTCTTTAGAATGCACCAAGAATTAATAACAAAATGAAAATGTAGCTGTAGTGTTTGTGGGATGCTGATCAGCTTCATTGTTTGTTTATTTTTGTGTAATGTATTTTTTTCATGGTTTTTTCTGTTTGCATGTGGTCATATGACGGATGATCGACACTGCTGGCAGTTGGGATGCTGCTTGTGCGGTTTGCAGTTATTTGCATTCATATATATTTTAGTTTAAACATCTCACAGGTCACGGGTTTCCGTGACAACGCTGGCGGCGTCCCTGTATGCGAGCAATGCCGCGTCTCCATGGTAACGTACCCAGCAGCCTTCTCGGCGGTCCGCGTCACTTCCTCTTCCGGCAACAGCCGTGAATGCAGCGGGGAGTGGCGGAGGACTCCGTGGATGCTGGCGGGAATGCTGAAATTTTTCATTGGTGGGGGTAAGGTATAAAGTTTGTTTTGTGCTCACTTGTTGTTATCCTGATGAAGGGGGACAACCCCGAAACGTTGATGATGGGATGATACATTAAAGCCTGGTTGCTTTATCTTGCACGAGTTACTACGTCTCTGAGTGCCGCTTCCTGTTTATTGCTATATATATATATATATATATATAGATGTGTGTCTAAATATATATGTATATATTCACACAATGATTGATGAGAGACTTTGACCAAAAAGGGTGGAATTTACCAGGGAGATTGTGTCCGATGGGATGTCAGGGAAAAGTCCTGTGACCTGCTGAAAGATGGAGGGGTGAAATACCCCCCTGGGTCATTGGAAGCCGCTCCTGGTAGTCCGTAGTAGAGGGTGAGCCCAGCCATGAGACGCCGGTGTCCGCGGTCCGCCGACCGGAAGTTCGGAGCACCGGAAGTGACGTACGTTTCGCTCGGGAGAGCTTGTTCACTAATTGCCTGGCTGGGCTCACCCTCTACTACGGACTTCCAGGAGCGGCTTCCAATGACCCAGGGATACATGCCTACAATGGGAATATATCATCATTTTTACTAGCAAGCCACACCTATGTCCAGGACTCATTCTCAAATTTATAATTATTTTTATACCCATCAATAATCAATGCATGGTTCTTCAAAGGTTCAGTCCTGTTCTTTTGGGATTTTTTGGGTTTTTGGTTATCATAATTTCTTCAAGAACTATGATTACATTTCTTTCTTGGCTAAGTGACTTTTGACCCCCCCATTTGTGACATACTGCAATAACCAGATTTCCAACACAACCCCCCCCCCCTTCTTCTTTATTGACTGTATTGAGTAGGCATAAATTTAATATCTTATTAAGCACCATTAATTTTTTACTCCAGGTTTTGGATCAAACACGTGACTTATTACAAATATTTGCCAGTCACATGACATTTTCTGGTACTCCCTCTCACCCTGTCTAAACAATCTGGGTGGCTCTGCAGTGCAGTATATAAACAGAGCACCATTTCGCTACAAGACAGGACAGTAGAAGAGTTCCTCTACCTTTCTTCGGTCCCAGTGTCGTTTCTCACCACCCTCTCATTTTCTCATTCGATGTTCAGACAGATGATAAAAAAGCAGAAGTGGTGTTGAACATAGACCTGATTCTCTGCCTCTCTCCCCCTACTCATTTTTTCCACACCCCAATCTTTTCATACCAGTATTCCACTATTATCCACCCAGTACTCTTTGCAAAATCTGGGGAGTTTACACATATACCTTAGATCAGACCCCATCAGCCCCCATTTGCTTTCTGTTTCCCCATTTACCTCCCACAGCCATATGTGCTATCCATTTACCCAAGGTCAACAATACAGATGAGGCCCAACCTCTTCCATTTTCTTTGGAGGTCAGGGGGCCGGGGCCGGTAAAGCACCTACTTTTGGAGACCATCAGTGAATATCAGGTACTGCCAAGTATCTCGACTCAAGAGCATCCAATAATTTCACCAAAAAACTTTGGGATTTCTCAGAGCATAATACTTGGTTACAAGTGTCATCAAGCAGGATATACCTACCTGCGGTCAAACCACACTGAGTATGCCCAACCTCGTCTGATCTTGGAAGCCAAGCACTGTGGGCCAGGTCAGTACCTGTTTGGGAGACCACCAGGGAATACTTGGTACTGCAGGTATTTATATCTAAACCCAGGACATAGGACCTGGAATCAAAGTATTATTTTCTACTCAAAATTTGGGATTTCTATATCTTAATAAACTATCAGTGTGGAGCCCGGCATATCAGATTGAATAATACCCCTTCCTTCAGCTATATTTCCTTTATTATTATTATTATAGTTACATTTTATTTTATTTCATCATAAATTTGGAAGAAGGTATTTATATTCTCTCTAACATCAGAGACACACACATAATTTCACCTAAAGAGCTATCATGTTTAATTTGTATCACTAAATTTAATTTCCATTAGGATTGACCAACTTTATGATAATTTCTGCCATTATTACTAATATAATTATTTTGTCCTTTGCCTCATAGCATTTTTTTAAGAGGATTATTAATAAAAGTTATATTTTAATACTATACAAGACCACATAATTTTCAATAAAAGTGTGCCCCAGAAGAGACATATAGTCTTTCTTTTTTTCTTTTTTGGTTCCTGTACTATACAAGAACCATACATTTTTCTCCTCCTCACTTCCTGCTCGCTTCCGCTTCCGGCTCACCTCTGGGTCCGCCAGTCTGCTGCTGATGTCTCAAGTATCTCATCCCTCTGACGATAGCACGGTCGTATTATTTCATTATTTCCACAGTTTTTTTTTTGTTTCCATTTCTCTCCCTCCCATTAGTTTGTTTTTTTCTTTATATTGTTTAAATTTGTGTTGTCCTCCCCCACCCCTGACCGGGTACTACCAAGGAGCTACTGTATGTCTAGACATACATGCGCGGGTATGTATGAGTGTGGTAACTGATGAAAGCTCCTTGTGTTTGCATACAGTATATGATGGGCCAAAGAGCTAATCTGATACCACTTTTATTTTTTTGAAAATAAAAAACACGTTGGTGAAATTGTGTAAATTATGCATGCACTTTTGTGTTACTTGACCATTCACTAGTGTATTTTTATTTTTTATTTCTTCATAGGGATGATTGATAAAGAGTCGTGGACATCATTGTTCGTGGTGTGCGTACAAAGGTCAGTTAAGCCATGTTTCAATATACAGGTTGAGTCTCCCTTATCCAAAATGCTTGGGACCAGAGGTATTTTGGATACCGGATTTTTCCGTATTTTGGAATAATTGCATACCATAATGAGATATCATGGTAATGGGACCTAAGTCTAAGCACAGAATACATGTATGTTTCATATACACCTTAGACACACAGCCTGGAGGTCATTTTAGCCAATATTTTTTATAACTTTGTGCATTAAACAAAGTTTGTGTACATTGAACCATCAAAAAACAAAGGTTTCACTATCTCACTCTCACTCAAAAAAGTCCATATTTTGGAATATTCCGTATTTCGGAATATTTGGATATGGGATACTCAACCTGTATACACAATTACACAAACCTTGTTCCGCCTGCCCTTGGGGAACAACACAGTCCAGCAACGGGTGTTGCTGGACTGTGTGGTTCCACAAATGTTATTGTGAAAGGAATGTGAACATGACATCATTACAGTGCCCTTTACTTAATATGGAATTTCTAATTTTTTTCAACAGATAAAGAAAAGACACACAAGAAAAAGGACTGTATGAAGAAGAACAAACACTTCTTTTTTGTTTTATTACAATTTATTTATTTATATCACAATATAAAAATTCATGTGTAAATTTCTTCAATAAATTGTTAAATTTAGAAGTTTTGTGTTTTTTCAATAAATTATTTGTAAATAAAATATAAAATAGGACATTTCTGAAATGCGGTGGTATTGAAGGTCTTGTGGGAAGGCTGTCCATGGTTGAAGGTGCGTCTGTAGTGTCACTTTACATCCAGAGAGGGTACTTGTGAGGGCTACTTCGTAAGACCTGTGGGAGAGAATAGTATGAAGTTCCAGGTATTTGGAATAGTGTCATCCTTTGTGGAAAAGAACAGGTACCAGCAACATTGCAAACAAACAGGTTACATCTGCCTTTGTCCCAAATGCAATCCTCCAGCAGTTGAGAAACTACACATCCCTGCTTGCCCTGACACAGTGTAAGCATTGTCTGACAGCAAAGCTGTGTCAGGGAATGATTTGAAATGTAGTTTTGAAAAAGCTTGAGGGCCACAGTTTGGAAATGCCTGGGTTACTCGGACAAGAGGGAGTTTTGGGCAGTACATCTCACCTGGTTCCGGTATGAATGGTCGACCATGTTATGGTCGACAGTCATTAGGTCGACCACTATTGGTTGACATTGACATGGTCGACATGGACACATGGTCGACACATGAAAATGGTCGACACATGAAAAGGTCGACATGAGTTTTTTTAACTTTTTTTGGTGTCGTTTTTTGCGTAAAGTGACTGGGAACCCCAATTAGTGCACCGCGTCCCCTCGCATGGCTCGCTTCCCTCGCCATGCTTCGGGCATGGTGCCTTCGCTCCGCTACCGCTTCGCTCGGCACAGATTACCGTTCCAATCGTAGTCCACGTGGATCGTAAAGTATGGAAAAGTTCCCCAAAAGAAAAAAAAGTTAAAAAACTCATGTCTACCTTTTCATGTGTCGACCTTTCATGTGTCGACCATTTTCATGTGTCGACCATGTGTCCATGTCGGCCATGTCAATGTCGACCAATAGTGGTCGACCTAATGACTGTCGACCATAACATGGTCGACCATGTGAACGGATACCATCTCACCTGAGGCGTGTCTCTGCAACATGGCGGAGGGGCAGGTCCACATCACAAGTAGGCCGACCGTGGTACAGCTGGGGTACTGTAGTGTCACTTTACATCCACGCCGGGTACTTTTCACTTTGGGAAGGCTACTTCGTAAGACCTGTGGAAGTGAAAAAGGATTAAGTACAAGGTAATTTGTAAGCGTTTCCTCCATCCTGGAAAAGATCAAGAGGTCCCAGCAACACTGCGCATACACACAGGTTACTCGGACAAGAGGGAGTTTTGGGCAATACATCTCACCTGAAGGTGGCTCTGTAACATGGCGGTGCTTCAGGTCCACATCACAAGTAGGACGTCCATAGTAGAGGGGGGTAAACTTGCACAAGAACTGCGGCAACTCAACAACAGGAAACAACTTGGGGATAACAGGACGTCAACGGGACGTAAAGTTAATGAAAAGGGCCATCAACAGGACGTGAACTGTATGTCAACGTCAACATGATGTCAACTGGAGGTCAGCTGGCCAACTCTGTAATACATAAATAAAAAATGTATTAAAAATATGACAATCTGAGTTTACATGAAAATACAAATATTACAAGTATACTCACAGGCAGAGGAAAAAAAGTGTCAATAAGCATCCTTCGAGATTCATCTCCTTTGTCCATACCCACCGGTGAAGAAGAAGAATGGTTTTCGTGGCGGAAAGCCCTGCGACGAAGAGTCATCGGCAAACGGTTTGCGACACATATGTTGTGTAAAATACAACATGCATTTACCATGCCGCAAACCTTCGCCAGTGAGTACAAAAGAGCACCACCGGAAGTGTCTAAACATCTAAACCGGCTTTTAAGTACACCGAAGGCACGCTCATTTACTCCCTGCGATGCAATGTGTGTCTCTTGGTCCCGTTCTTTTGCTTCACCGACAGGATTAGCCAATGGGGTCAAAAGCCAAGATTTGTTGGGATAACCCGCATCGCCTATGAAAAAAGAAAAATGGTGGGTAATATTTAAAAAATAAAAAAATAAAAAAATAATCAAAAATTACTTTTTTACCTAACAGCCGGCCACCCGTCATATTTCCTGTCTCAAAATCCTGAAACAGCGGTGGCTGGCTTAGGATGAAGGCGTCGTGAGATGACCCAGGAAATCCCACAAAAAGATTCATAAATTTAATATTGACATCACAGACCGCCTGTATATTCATGGAATGAAAGCATTTTCGGTTCCGAAAACATTCTTCTGAATTCCGTGGCGGCCTGATGTGCACGTGGGTACAGTCAATCATACCCAGAACATTGGGAAATTTGTGTTAATTGAAAAAGCCTAATTTGATCTCACGCCAACCGCTGTCCATATCTGGCAATCTGATGAACTGGGTAGTCAATTTGCGGAATGCCCTAATGACCTGGGTTATACAGCGCGACAGTGTCGGCTGTGAAAAACCGCATGTTTGAGACAAAGTAGGCTGGAATGTGCCTGACTCCAAAATGTGTAATGTAGCCAGCAGTTTCTGGAAACCGCTGACTGCGTGATTGGTCCGTGCCCGAGGATCCAGGTCGGCCTCCAACAGATCGTACAGCGAATATATTTCACGAGCCGATAAGCGATAATTTCGAATCACCTCGAACTCGGAGAGATCCTCCAGTACACGCCTCGTGCAATACTGGCATGGACATTGAAATGATGCACGCACTGACTCACCCAATGCAGACATTTGCTGACCACGATCCTGATGTTCATCAGCCTTTTCTTGCTCCATACTTGCCACCAGCATGAACATCACAATCTGGTCAGAAAAAGACTCCATTATTGTAGTCAGTGTAAAAAAATAGGATATACATGTCAGTAGCAGATCTTTCCACGGGCAAGCAGGACTTTTGCCCGGGGCGCCGCCTTCCAGAGGGCGCCGGCATCTTTCGGAGGGCGCCGCACCATGGCAAGATCCGCTGCTGCTGTGCCCCCCTCTGCCGCTGCCCGCAGTCCGCTGTGAAGGGAAACTAGATGCTACGCGTCTAGTTTCCCTTCGTCGGCTGCCCGTTGTGAAGGGAAACTAGACGCTACGCGTCTAATTTCCCTTCGTGGAGAGGACCTTTACTGTAATGATGTGCGGTGCGCGTTGACATCATCGCGCACCACACAGAAAAGGTCCTCTCAACGAAGGGACAGGGAGAGTGACATAGGGACAGGGAAAATGACAGCAGGGACATAGGGACAGGGAAAGTGACAGAGGGACAGGGAAAGTGAGAGAGGGACAGGGAAAGTGACAGCAGGGACATAGGGACAGGGAAAGTGACAGCAGGGACAGGGAAAGTGACAGAGGGACAGGGAGAATGACAGAGGGACAGGGAGAGTGACATCAGGGACATAGGGACAGGGAAAGTGACAGCAGGGACAGGGAAAGTGACAGAGGGACAGGGAGAATGACAGAGGGACAGGGAGAGTGACATCAGGGACATAGGGACAGGGAAAGTGACAGCAGGGACAGGGAAAGTGACAGAGGGACAGGGAGAATGACAGAGGGACAGGGAAAGTGACAGCAGGGACATAGGGACAGGGAGAGTGACAGAGGGACAGGGAAAGTGAAAGCAGGGACATAGGGACAGGGAGAGTGACAGAGGGACAGGGAAAGTGACAGCAGGGACATAGGGACAGGAAGAGTGACAGAGGGACAGGGAAAGTGACAACAGGGACATAAGGACAGGGAAAGTGACAGCAGAACATAGGGACAGGGAGTATGACAGAGGGACAGGGAAAGTGAGAGAGGGACAGGGAAAGTGACAGCAGGGACATAGGGACAGGGAAAGTGACAGCAGGGACAGGGAAAGTGACAGAGGGACAGGGAGAATGACAGAGGGACAGGGAGAGTGACATCAGGGACATAGGGACAGGGAAAGTGACAGCAGGGACAGGGAAAGTGACAGAGGGACAGGGAGAATGACAGAGGGACAGGGAGAGTGACATCAGGGACATAGGGACAGGGAAAGTGACAGCAGGGACAGGGAAAGTGACAGAGGGACAGGGAGAATGACAGAGGGACAGGGAAAGTGACAGCAGGGACATAGGGACAGGGAGAGTGACAGAGGGACAGGGAAAGTGACAGCAGGGACATAGGGACAGGGAGAGTGACAGAGGGACAGGGAAAGTGACAGCAG
This sequence comes from Pseudophryne corroboree, assembly GCF_028390025.1. Taxonomy (NCBI): domain Eukaryota; kingdom Metazoa; phylum Chordata; class Amphibia; order Anura; family Myobatrachidae; genus Pseudophryne; species Pseudophryne corroboree. The sequence continues at coordinate 39,861,231 of NC_086447.1, read as the reverse complement.
GGACATAGGGACAGGAAGAGTGACAGAGGGACAGGGAAAGTGACAACAGGGACATAAGGACAGGGAAAGTGACAGCAGAACATAGGGACAGGGAGTATGACAGAGGGACAGGGAAAGTGAGAGAGGGACAGGGAAAGTGACAGCAGGGACATAGGGACAGGGAAAGTGACAGCAGGGACAGGGAAAGTGACAGAGGGACAGGGAAAGTGACAGCAGGGACATAGGGACAGGGAGAGTGACAGAGGGACATGGAAAGTGACAGCAGGGACATAGGGATAGGGAAAGTGACAGCAGGGACAGGGAAAGTGACAGAGGGACAGGGAGAATGACAGAGGGACAGGGAAAGTGACAGCAGGGACATAGGGACAGGGAGAGTGACAGAGGGACAGGGAAAGTGACAGCAGGGACATAGGGACAGGAAGAGTGACAGAGGGACAGGGAAAGTGACAGCAGGGACATAGGGACAGGGAAAGTGACAGCAGGGACAGGGAAAGTGACAGCAGGGACATAGGGACAGGGAAATTGACAGCAGGGACATAGGGACAGGGAAAGTGACAGAGGGACAGGGAAAGTGACAGCAGGGACATAGGGACAGGAAGAGTGACAGAGGGACAGGGAGAATGACAGAGGGACAGGGAAAGTGACAACAGGGACATAAGGACAGGGAAAGTGACAGCAGGGACATAAGGACAGGGAAAGTGACCGAGGGACAGGGAAAATGACAGAGGGACAGGGAAAGTGACAGCAGGGACATAAGGACAGGGAAAGTGACAGAGGGACAGGGAGAATGACAGAGGGACAGGGAAAGTGACAGCAGGGACATAGGGACAGGGAAAGTGACAGCAGGGACAGGGAAAGTGACAGCAGGGACATAGGGACAGGGAAATTGACAGCAGGGACATAGGGACAGGGAAAGTGACAGAGGGACAGGGAAAGTGACAGCAGGGACATAGGGACAGGGAAAGTGACAGCAGGGACACAGGGACAGGGAAAGTGACAGAGGGACAGGGAAAGTGACAGCAGGGACATAAGGACAGGGAAAGTGACAGCAGGGACAGGGAAAGTGACAGCTGGGCCATAGGGACAGGGAGTGTAACAGTGGGACAGGGAAAGTGACAGCAGGGACATAGGGACAGGGAGAGTGACAGAGGGACAGGGAAAGTGACAGCAGGGACAAAGGGACAGGGTGAGTGACAGCAGGGACAGGGAAAGTGACAGCAGGGACATAGGGACAGGGAAAGTGACAGCAGGGACAGGGAAAGTGACAGAGGGACAGGGAAAGTGACAGCAGGGACATAGGGACAGGGAGAGTGACAGAGGGACAGGGAAAGTGACAGCAGGGACATAGGGACAGGGAGAGTGACAGAGGGACAGGGAAAGTGACAGCAGGGACATAGGGACAGGAAGAGTGACAGAGGGACAGGGAAAGTGACAACAGGGACATAAGGACAGGGAAAGTGACAGCAGAACATAGGGACAGGGAGTATGACAGAGGGACAGGGAAAGTGAGAGAGGGACAGGGAAAGTGACAGCAGGGACATAGGGACAGGGAAAGTGACAGCAGGGACAGGGAAAGTGACAGAGGGACAGGGAAAGTGACAGCAGGGACATAGGGACAGGGAGAGTGACAGAGGGACATGGAAAGAGACAGCAGGGACATAGGGATAGGGAAAGTGACAGCAGGGACAGGGAAAGTGACAGAGGGACAGGGAGAATGACAGAGGGACAGGGAAAGTGACAGCAGGGACATAGGGACAGGGAGAGTGACAGAGGGACAGGGAAAGTGACAGCAGGGACATAGGGACAGGAAGAGTGACAGAGGGACAGGGAAAGTGACAGCAGGGACATAGGGACAGGGAAAGTGACAGCAGGGACAGGGAAAGTGACAGCAGGGACATAGGGACAGGGAAATTGACAGCAGGGACATAGGGACAGGGAAAGTGACAGAGGGACAGGGAAAGTGACAGCAGGGACATAGGGACAGGAAGAGTGACAGAGGGACAGGGAGAATGACAGAGGGACAGGGAAAGTGACAACAGGGACATAAGGACAGGGAAAGTGACAGCAGGGACATAAGGACAGGGAAAGTGACCGAGGGACAGGGAAAATGACAGAGGGACAGGGAAAGTGACAGCAGGGACATAAGGACAGGGAAAGTGACAGAGGGACAGGGAGAATGACAGAGGGACAGGGAAAGTGACAGCAGGGACATAGGGACAGGGAAAGTGACAGCAGGGACAGGGAAAGTGACAGCAGGGACATAGGGACAGGGAAATTGACAGCAGGGACATAGGGACAGGGAAAGTGACAGAGGGACAGGGAAAGTGACAGCAGGGACATAGGGACAGGGAAAGTGACAGCAGGGACACAGGGACAGGGAAAGTGACAGAGGGACAGGGAAAGTGACAGCAGGGACATAAGGACAGGGAAAGTGACAGCAGGGACAGGGAAAGTGACAGCTGGGCCATAGGGACAGGGAGTGTAACAGTGGGACAGGGAAAGTGACAGCAGGGACATAGGGACAGGGAGAGTGACAGAGGGACAGGGAAAGTGACAGCAGGGACAAAGGGACAGGGTGAGTGACAGCAGGGACAGGGAAAGTGACAGCAGGGACATAGGGACAGGGAAAGTGACAGCAGGGACAGGGAAAGTGACAGAGGGACAGGGAAGGTGACAGCAGGGACAGGGAAAGTGACAGAGGGACAGGAAAAGTGACAGCAGGGAAATAAGGACAGGGAAAGTGACAGCAGGGACAGGGAAAGTGACAGAGGGACAGGGAGAATGACAGAGGGACAGGGAAAGTGACAGCAGGGACATAGGGACAGGGAAAGTGACAGAGGGACAGGGAAAGTGACAGCAGGGACATAGGGACAGGGAAAGTGACAGCAGGGACAGGGAAAGTGACAGCAGGGACATAGGGACAGGGAGAGTGACATAGGGACAGTGACAGTAGGGACATAGGGACAGGGAGAGTGACAGAGGGACAGGGAAGGTGACAGCAGGGACAGGGAAAGTGACAGAGGGACAGGGAAAGTGACAGCAGGGACATAAGGACAGGGAAAGTGACAGCAGGGACAGGGAAAGTGACAGAGGGACAGGGAGAATGACAGAGGGACAGGGAAAGTGACAGCAGGGACATAGAGACAGGGAAAGTGACAGAGGGACAGGGAAAGTGACAGCAGAGACATAGGGACAGGGAAAGTGACAGCAGGGACATAGGGACAGGAAAGTGACAGCAGGGACATAAGGACAGGGAAAGTGACAGCAGGGACAGGGAAAGTGACAGAGGGACAGGGAGAATGACAGAGGGACAGGTAAAGTGACAGCAGGGACATAGTGACAGGGAAAGTGATAGAGGGACAGGGAAAGTGACAGCAGGGACATAGGGACAGGGAAAGTGACAGCAGGGACATAGGGACAGGGAGAGTGACATAGGGACAGTGAAAGTGACAGTAGGGACATAGGGACAGGGAGAGTGACAGAGGGACAGGGAAGGTGACAGCAGGGACAGGGAAAGTGACAGAGGGACAGGGAAAGTGACAGCAGGGACATAAGGACAGGGAAAGTGACAGCAGGGACAGGGAAAGTGACAGAGGGACAGGGAGAATGACAGAGGGACAGGGAGAGTGACAGCAGGGACATAGAGACAGGGAAAGTGACAGAGGGACAGGGAAAGTGACAGCAGGGACGTAGGGACAGGGAAAGTGACAGCAGGGACATAGGGACAGGGAAAGTGACAGAGGGACATAGGGACAGGGAAAGTGACAGCAGGGACATAGGGACAGGGAGAGTGACATAGGGACTGGGAAAGTGACAACAGAGACATAGGGACAGGGAGAGTGACAGCAGGGACAGGGAAAGTGACAGCAGGGACAGGGAAAGTGACAGAGGGACTGGGGAAAAGACAGCAGGGACATAAGGACAGGGAAAGTGACAACAGGGAAATAGTGACAGGAAGAGTGACAGAGGGACAGGGAAAGTGACAGCAGGGACATAGGGACAGGGAGAGTGACAGCAGGGACAGGGAAAGTGACAGCAGGGACAGGGAAAGTGACAGCAGGGACAGGGAAAGTGACAGCAGGGACATAGGGAGAGGGAGAGTAACAGTGGGACAGGGAAAGTGACAGCAGGGACATAGGGACAGGGAAAGTGGCAGAGGGACAGGGAAAGTGACAGCAGGGACATAAGGACAGGGAAAGTGACAGCAGGGACATAGGGACAGGGAGAGTAACAGTGGGACAGGGAAAGTGACAGCAGGGACATAGGGACAGGGAAAGTGGCAGAGGGACAGGGAAAGTGACAGCAGGGACATAGGGACAGGGTGAGTAACAGCAGGGACATAGGGACAGGGAGAGTGACAGCAGGGACAGGGAAAGTGACAGCAGGGACATAGGGACAGGGGGAGTGACAGCAGGGACAGGAAAAGTGACAGCAGGGACATAGAGACAGGGAAAGTGAAAGCAGGTACAGGGAAAGTGACAGCAGGGACATAGGGACAGGGAAAGTGGTAGAAGGACAGGGAAAGTGACAGCAGGGACATAGGGACAGGGGGAGTGACAGAGGGACAGGGAAAGTGACAGCAGGGACATAGGGACAGGGAAAGTGACAGCAGGGACAGGGAAAGTGACAGAGGTACAGGGAGAATGACAGAGGGACAGGAAAAGTGACAGCAGGGACATAGAGACAGGGAAAGTGACAGCAGGGACATAGGGACAGGGAAAGTGACAGAGGGACAGGGAAAGTGACAGCAGGGACATAGGGACAGGGAAAGTGACAGCAGGGACAGGGTTAGTGACAGCAGGGACATAGGGACAGGGAAAGTGACAGAGGGACAGGAAAATTGACAGCAGGGACATAGGGACAGGGAAAGTGACAGCAGGGACAGGGAACGTGACAGCAGGGACATAGGGACAGGGAAAGTGGCAGAGGGACAGGGAAAGTGACAGAGGGACAGGGAGAATGACAGAGGGACAGGGGAAGTGACAGCAGAGACCTAGGGACAGGGAGAGTGACAGAGGGACAGGGAAAGTGACAGCAGAGACCTAGGGACAGGGAGAGTGACAGAAGGACAGGGAAAGTGACAGCAGAGACTTAGGGACAGGGAGAATGACAGAGGGACAGAGAAAGTGACAGCAGGGACATAGGGACAGGGAGAGTGACAGAGAGACAGGGAAAGTGACAGCAGGGATATAGGGAAAGGGAAAGTGACAGCAGGGACAGGTAAAGTGACAGAGGGACAGGGAAAGGGACAGCAGGGACATAGGGACAGGGAGAGTGACAGAGGGCAAGGGAAAGTGACAGCAGGGACATAGGGACAGGGAAAGTGACAGCAGGGACAGGGGAAGTGACAGCAGGGACATAGGGAAAGGGAGAATGACAGAGGGACAGGGAAAGTGACAGCAGGGACATAGGGACAGGGAAAGTGGCAGAGGGACAGGGAAAGTGACAGCAGATACCTAGGGACAGGGAGAGTGACAGAGGGACAGGGAAAGTGATAGCAGGGACATAGGCACAGGGAGAATGACAGAGGGACAGAGATAGTGACAGCAGGGACATAGGGACAGGGAGAGTGACAGCAGGGACAGGGAAAGTGACAGCAGGTACGTAGGGACAGTGAAAGTAGCAGAGGGACAGGGAAAGTGACAGCAGGGACAGAGAAAGTGACAGCAGGGACATAGGGACAGGGAAAGTGACAGAGGGACAGGGAAAGTGATAGCAGGGACATAGGCACAGGGAGAATGACAGAGGGACAGAGAAAGTGACAGCAGGGACATAGGGACAGGGAGAGTGACAGAGGGACAGGGAAAGTACAGCAGGGATATAGGGACAGGGAAAGTGACAGCAGGGACAGGGAAAGTGATAGAGGGACAGGGAAAGTGACAACAGGGACATAGGGACAGTGAGAGTGACAGAGGGACAGGGAAAGTGACAGCAGGGATATAGGGAAAGGGAAAGTGACAGCAGGGACAGGTAAAGTGACAGAGGGACAGGGAAAGGGACAGCAGGGACATAGGGACAGGGAGAGTGACAGAGGGCAAGGGAAAGTGACAGCAGGGACATAGGGACAGGGAAAGTGACAGCAGGGACAGGGAAAGTGACAGCAGGGACATAAGGACAGGGGAAGTGACAGCAGGGACATAGGGACAGGGAGAATGACAGAGGGACAGGGAAAGTGACAGCAGGGACATAGGGACAGGGAAAGTGGCAGAGGGACAGGGAAAGTGACAGCAGATACCTAGGGACAGGGAGAGTGACAGAGGGACAGGGAAAGTGATAGCAGGGACATAGGGACAGGGAGAGTGACAGCAGGGACAGGGAAAGTGACAGCAGGTACATAGGGACAGTGAAAGTGGCAGAGGGACAGGGAAAGTGACAGAGGGACAGAGAAAGTGACAGCAGGGACATAGGGACAGGGAAAGTGGCAGAGGGACAGGGAAAGTGACAGCAGATACCTAGGGACAGGGAGAGTGACAGAGGGACAGGGAAAGTGATAGCAGGGACATAGGGACAGGGAGAGTGACAGAGGGACAGGGAAAGTGACAGCAGGTACATAGGGACAGTGAAAGTGGCAGAGGGACAGGGAAAGTGACAGCAGGGACAGAGAAAGTGACAGCAGGGACATAGGGACAGGGAAAGTGACAGAGGGACAGGGAAAGTGATAGCAGGGACATAGGCACAGGGAGAATGATAGAGGGACAGAGAAAGTGACAGCAGGGACATAGGGACAGGGAGAGTGACAGAGGGACAGGGAAAGTGACAGCAGGGATATAGGGACAGGGAAAGTGACAGCAGGGACAGGGAAAGTGATAGAGGGACAGGGAAAGTGACAACAGGGACATAGGGACAGTGAGAGTGACAGAGGGACAGGGAAAGTGACAGCAGGGACATAGGGACAGGGAATTAGTGACAGCAGGGACAGGGAAAGTGACAGCAGGGACAGGGAAAGTGACAGAGGGACAGGGAGAATGACAGAGGGACAGGGAAAGTGACAGCAGGGATATAGGGACAGGGAGAGTGACAGAGGGACAGGGAAAGTGACAGCAGGGATATAGGGACAGGGAAAGTGACAGCAGGGACAGGTAAAGTGACAGAGGGACAGGGAAAGTGACAGCAGGAACATAGGGACAGGGAGAGTGACAGAGGGACAGGGAAAGTGACAGCAGGGACAGGGAAATTGACAGCAGGGACATAGGGACAGGGAGAATGACAGAAGGACAGGGAAAGTGACAGCAGGGACATAGGGACAGGGAAAGTGGCAGAGGGACAGGGAAACTGACAGCAGGGACATAAGGACAGGGAAAGTGACAGAGGGACAGGGAAAGTGACAGCAGGGACAGAGAAAGTGACAGCAGGGACATAGGGACAGGGAAAGTGACAGAGGGACAGAGAAAGTGACAGTAGGGACATAGGGACAGGGAGAGTGACAGAGGGACAGGGAAAGTGACAGCAGGGATATGGGGACAGGGAAAGTGACAGCAGGGACAGGGAAAGTGACAGAGGGACAGGGAAAGTGACAGCAGGGACATAGGGACAGGGAGAGTGACAGAGGGACAGGGAAAGTGACAGCAGGGACATAGGGACAGGGAGAGTGACAGAGGGACAGGGAAAGTGACAGCAGGGACATAGGGACAGGGAGAGTGACAGAGGGACAGGGAAAGTGACAGCAGGGATATAGTGACAGGGAAAGTGACAGCAGGGACAGGGAAAGTGACAGAGGGACAGGGAAAGTGACAGTAGGGATATAGGGACAGGGAGAGTGACAGAGGGACAGGGAAAGTGACAGCAGGGACATAGGGACAGGGAAAGTGACAGCAGGGACAGGGAAAATGACAGCAGGGACATAAGGACAGGGGAAGTGACAGCAGGGACATAGGGACAGGGAGAATGACAGAGGGACAGGGAAAGTGACAGCAGGGACATAGGGACAGGGAAAGTGGCAGAGGGACAGGGAAAGTGACAGCAGGGACATAGGGACAGGGAAAGTGACAGAGGGACAGAGAAAGTGACAGCAGGGACATAGGGACAGGGAAAGTGGCAGAGGGACAGGGAAAGTGACAGCAGGGACATAGGGACAGGGAAAGTGACAGCAGGGACAGGGAAAGTGACAGCAGGGACATAGGGACAGGGAAATTGACAGCAGGGACATAGGGACAGGGAAAGTGGCAGAGGGACAGGGAAAGTGACAGCAGGGACATAGGGACAGGGAAAATGACAGCAGGGACATAGGGACAGGGAAAGTGGCAGAGGGACAGAGAAAGTGACAGCAAGGACATAGGGACAGGGAAAGTGACAGTAGGGACATAGGGACAGCGAGAGTGACAGCAGGGACAGGAAAAGCAACAACAGGGACATAAGGACAGGGAAAGTGACAGCAGGGACATAGAGACAGGGAAAAGTGATAGAGTGTGAGAGAGAGAGGGACAGCAGGGCATAAAGTAGGGACTAGGGAGAGAGAAAGGCAGCAGGGTGAGATTACCTGTTTAGTAGCGGTGGTGCTGAGGATGCTGTGGTTTGTGGTGCGGTGGATGAGGATTCTGTGGTGCTGTGGAGGCAGAGGTGCGCAGAAAAGACTGAGGGCGGCAGCGGGGCGGCTGACGGTGGCGGTGCAGCTGAGGGTGACGGCAACGGTGTATCGGAGGAGGAGGCAGAGGATGGCGGCGGTGCAAGGAGGAGGAGGCTGTGGTCGGCGGCACTGTGGCTCCTATAACCACGGCGCTACTATTTCAAATCTGCCGCTGACCGGCATCCAAGCTGGTCTGTGGCAGATTTGAAATAGTAGCGCCACGGTCATAGGAGCGAGAACTCAATGTGGCGGCGGGGGACTTCAGCGGTCAGTGCTCAAAGAAGTGCCGGTATGCCATACCGTTGTATACCGACCCACTTCGATCATTACACACATACACACACACATTTGTAATTTTGTGTACACAAACCAAGTATACAGTACAATACTGGCATTTTGCACCTATCCCATTGTAAATGACCAGCAATTCAATTATATATTTATTTCTTACAGTGTTAAGAAATTTATAAATCATATTTAAGCTACAATACATAACTTTCTAAACACACACACACACACACACACACACTCACACGGGTCAACACGCATACACAAGCTGCAGGTAGGACCACACTCACCTTGGGACCATCCACTCCTACTGCTTCCCTGCCTCATCTTCTCCCAGCTGCCTTCAAACTCCTGCCAGAGTGGCTTTTTACACCAGTCCAGGTCTCCCATCACTCCCCCTCCCAATTGCCAGCAAGGGGACAGGGAGAGGAGCCAGCTCGCGCATGCGCAGTCAGAATTTGATGCGTGCCTGGGAATTCTGGGGGCTTGAGTGGGCTTTCTGGGGTAGCGGAAGTACCGGCAAGTATGGGCTGCAGCTGACGGTTACTGGAGGAGTGTGGAGAGCAAGCTGCTGGACACGCCTTCCCCTCTTCCTTTGAGGTGCATAACGTCACTGGTGTGGCGTGTGTACCTCCTTTCAGTCGGGCAGCACGGGCCTCTTCTTGAACGGTAGGAATGGACTGGTTTTTTATTATTACTTATCAGATCATTCATTGTTAATGTTAAATATGTAGCACTGTCTTTAATGGAATTAAACTCAGTTTTCATAAGCTGGTCAATGACACTCTCAACCATTTTCCATTCCACCATGAAGTCAGTTATGCTAATTTGCAGAAATGTTTAAACTGGACCAATCACATTAAATATATTAATGCATAAATTTGCTGTAACAATGGTCTTAAACTCATATCGCTTTTTCACACAACGATGTAGAGCTTCAGTAGAAGGCCTTCAATCAGTTACCCAAATAATACCTCCATGGTATCTAAATACAGAAATTGATTCGCTCCAACTAACAATTAATGGCCACCTCCTTTGATCACGATCTCATCTCACTGGTTTCCTGCAATTGTAAAAGTTCTTCTTTTCCCTATCTTTTATAAAGTTGTCCACATGTTTGATGGAATCTCTGAAGAAAGATACCATGCAATGTGAGAGGTAGAAGTTTTTCTTTAAGTACTTTACAACAATCATAGAGTACAATACAATTAGCCACTGGTACCAATAATGTGGGTTGGTCAAAAACTTGCTATTCAATTAGAAAACCTGCATTAAGATAAAGTGTGTCTCAAAGGAAGTTAACTCTGATTTTAGTTTGCAGTAAATGAGTAAATGAAAAGTAGGTACAAAAGTTTATTTTAAGGTATAAATATCAGAAACTCTAGTACGCCCTTCCTAATGAATAATCTTCACTTGGAAACATTTAAATAACATAATTTTGGCAATAATGCCATTTCTAGGGGATTTTCTGTAAAAAAAATGGGTTTAATTATGTGGGGCATGTATTTTGGGGTGTTGTATTAATGGGAAATTAATTTTTGTTTTCCCAATATTTTTCAAACTTGCCTAACAACAATTACAAATCACATGTGTTTGCTTTCACTTTTCCTCTGTTCATAAAATAGTTTTAAAAAACCACAAGTTTGACAACTTTTTAAGAACCTCAAATACTTTGTTTATGGCCACTGATAGCCTTTTATAGTGTTCTATAGTCTTTTTGGCACTTTTCTGTGGATCAGTGTGATTTCTCCACTTTTTTGTGAATAGAATTTTACAATTGAATTGTGCAACTCATAGGAGCACAGTTGATGAAAATAACCCAAAAAGTCCTTGGAAATGTAATCTATGGCTTCCACGGATGGAACCTGTGTAAAAAAACAAAAAACAAAAAAACATTAAATAACTAATATCCCATCTCCGTCCATTCCCAAATTTATGTGGTACAGTATGTCAGACATATGATGCCCAATGATCAAAGTAAGCCACTTACCAGATTCTCTCTCTGGTGCAATGAGGGAGTACTCAGACCCACAGACACATACAGACAGCAGACTTGGTAGGAAAAATCTGCTGCCACTGGACACGTGCAATAGCTCCATTCCACTCTTTATACTGCATGTAGTGGTCACTGCACAGGCTGAGGGAAAGGTGGGTTTCTAGGCAACTGGAAACCCCCACTGCAATTGTCTATGAATAGGAATACTGATGGTTTACAATCAGACACGGCAATTGATTATGCTACTGTAGGATCTTTAATTATCTGACAATAATGAGAATAATGATGATAGTGAATGTTGCCTTTGAGGAAGTTGATGAGATAATGTTTCTTGTGTAAGAAAAATAATGGTCTCCACCTAATGTCCATTATAAGTATATTGCCATGTCTGGACAATATGCAAAAAGGCTACCTCTACATGTGGATGCCATGAGTGCCAAGGCATCTGTAGCCTTTGTGATGCCAAAGTAAGTCTTGGTAGGGTTTGTAACCATCTAGTCACCTCATCCCTGTTATAACATTTGCAGCAAGTTCATCCAAGCAATTCTACAGAAGCACCAAATCATGTTTAGTAACAAGCAGTCCAGCATTATCTACCAGCAGCATGGATAGATGCCTGATGCAGTCGTAAATGCCAACACTTTCATCATCAGTCTTCTCCTCATTATTCAAAATTAAATGTAGTCAAGCTGCAGTCACTTTAAAAAGGCAAACAATTTTCCCTAGTAATCTCCATGATTTAAGAGGAAAGTTTTTAGTTAAGGGTCTAATGTCATCACAGAAGGGGAAGATTACTAAACTAAGTGACTGCAAAGCAATCATTTCAAAGAAGGAGCAAGCACGGCAGCCATCATCCTGTTGCACAGCAGTTCACCAAAGCCATGGTCACCATTTTTGCATTGGTTGCAGATGTCAATCTGTTGGGTAAATTAAGAATAGATTTGCATAATGTCTTAACCATCTACAACTCTCCTCAGGATTTGTCATTTCTGATAATTCAGTATAGGTCAGGACGCCAGTCCATTAGGATGCTGCAGTGCCTAGTATATGAAGTGGCTAGTTATAAAGTGGCAGCTAAAATAAATAGCAGTGTTATACATGAATGTAATTAGTTACAACTTCAACTGATATCGATTGCAAAATTGACTCCTCCTCTCTCCTTCTCATCAACAGGTAAACAATATTGCAGACTATGTCAACTGCCTTACAAAACTTTTATTCGGTAAACAATATTGCAGACTATGTCAACTGCCTTACTAAACTTTTATTCGGTAAACAATATTGCCGACTATTTCAACTGCCTTACTAAACTTTTATTCGGTAAACAATATTGCAGACTATTTCTACTGCCTTATTAAACTTTTTTCAGTAAACAATATTGCAGACTATTTCAACTGCCTTACTAAACTTTTATTCGGTAAACAATATTGCAGACTGTTTCAACTGCCTTACTAAACTTTTATTTGGTAAACAATATTGCAGACTACAGATGGGTCCATGTTTATCCTGACCTTTAATAGGATTAACTGAGACTAGGTAGTTGTATTTAATCCGCTGCTGTAATGACTTAATCCCCTGCTGTATTGTTCTCTGTATTGTATTACAGCTGAGAACAATAGATGAAGGGTTTATGTTAATAAACCATATTGTGTCTAGGCGCAGTTAACTAGCCAAGATAACCGTGGACCCATCTGTATTTCAACTGCCTTACTAAACTTTTATTCTGTAAACAATATTGCAGACTATTTCAACTGCCTTACTAAACTTTTATTTAGTAAACAATATTGCAGACTATTTCAGATTACATTGCATGTTTAAAAGTATAGAAAGCTGTTCTAAGTGAATTTTTATCTGTACTATGCAAAAAACTTATAGTGATTGAGTGGGGTTTGCATAACTTACATTTGTTATATTTGATTAACACCTTTTGCTGAAGGTGGAGGGTTGCTGTGTGGGGGAGGGGGTATAATCAGGATGAACATGTGTTTGTAGAATTATTTATTCAGTATAGGTCAGGACACCAGTCCTTTAGGTCGCTGCAGTGCCTAGTATATGAAGTGGCTAGTTATAAAGTGGCATCTAAAATCAATAGCTGTGTTATACCTGTGTTAAACTGAAGTAAAACAGAAGGCAAACAAACCAACAAGATAACAGAAGAGTGCGCTACAACCCCAAAAGTCAGGATCATTATGTGGCCTCTCCTCACCTCTACCATGAGAACTCCAAGACCAGGCTTATCACCTCTCCGGCTGAGAACATCAAGTCTGTCCCTGGGCATAACCCTCAAAATGAGCAGGGAACTGTGGGGGGAAAGCACTAGGACCAGGCTCAGCAGGGAGTTCTCCATTGGTCCTGAGTGTGCCCCTCACATTCTCATACCCATCCATACTATGATTTTATCAAAATAATGTTATCCTACTGTAATTTTCCTTCTGCCACTGGTTACCTGCTATTGTTTTTTTACACCTTTTTTATTTTTTCTCCAACCCCATTGTGTGCTTTTCCTGTAATGTTTAATTCCACTGATTGCACACCCTGCCATTGCACCCTACATACAGGGTACATCATACTACTGCGTAGTGTCAGTTTTCCCATATATGCACTGGGCCCTTGTATGGCTCACCTCCCCCAGTGTAACCTTTGAAGTGCTCCCAACTGTCTGCCCCATCTGGTATGCTTGTGGATGGGATGAAAAACAATTAAGAGGTGACCAGCTACCCTTTTCTGTAATTTCAGAACCAACTGGCTGTATATTACTGTCTGATGGAGCCTGTCATATCCACCTCCATCTTCCATAATGCCAAACAATACAGTATAGTATGTCATAATTATCTTTGTTTTTTGCAATTTATCAATCTCCATTTGTACATTTTCAAACACTTTAGAAATAAAGGAACCTTTACTTGGAAATTTTTTTCCTTATTTGTTAACCATATTCCTCCAGTCATGAAAAAAACATACTACTTCTTTGTCATATTATCTCTATTTAAATATCTGGAATGCTATACTTCACATGTTTCTAGATCTGATCCGTGTCCCACATACTATGAATCTCTTTATACAGTTTTATTTTAAAAGTGCACAATCTCATATTTTTATTATCTCCTTACATCTATTTATGCTATTACAATGCCCCACAGATCATGATTCTTTACTTCATGTATATACAGATGGAACCAGCTTCATCTTTGTGCATCACAACAAAATAGTTGCTCTGAGTGTGCCCACAAATGACCGCACGCATGCGTATGCATGCCTATGGCCATAAATAGTGCATTAGCTAGGTGCGGGGTGTGTGAAGTTGCACCCTGAAGCACCTAGTCATACCCATAATGCATGTGCCTGAGCAGCCATGTTATGGGCTGAATGAGGCTGCCTACATCTGTATTGCTATTATCTCAAGAACTGGTATTCAATTTTCTGCATCAAAAATACTTTAAAGTCAGGAAACAGTAATAACAAAACATAGCATGCAATGAAATTTAATAAAGCAAACCAAATCTTGCTGACCTTATCAATTACGTGCCCACATCATCAAATGAGTCTCCAGAACTCCTCTACCTTAGACATGAACATGAAGTATGATGGGAATATCTCAGCAGGGCCTTCAAAATTTCAAATAAATCTTTATCATTGATTATTTATTCAAAATAGTTTTGGTATGAAAATAGAAAATAGAAATAGAAGATTATATATATTTATATATATTTACACACACACACACACACACACACACACACACACACACACACACACACACACACACACACACAAATATATATATATATATATATATATACACTGCTCAAAAAAATAAAGGGAACACTTAAACAACACAATGTAACTCCAAGTCAATCACACTTCTGTGAAATCAAACTGTCCACTTAGGAAGCAACACTGATTGACAATCAATTTCACATGCTGTTGTGCAAATGGAATAGACAACAGGTAGAAATTATAGGCAATTAGCAAGACACCCCCAATAAAGGAGTTATTCTGCAGGTGGTGACCACAGACCACTTCTCAGCTCCTCTGCTTTCTGGCTGATGTTTTGGTCACTTTTGAAAGCTGGCGGTGCTTTTACTCTAGTGGTAGCATGAGACGGAGTCTACAACCCACACAAGTGGCTCAAGTAGTGCAGCTCATCCAGGATGGCACATCAATGCGGGCTGTGGCAAGAAGGTTTGCTGTGTCTGTCAGCGTAGTGTCTAGAGCATCGAGGCGCTACCAGGAGACAGGCCAGTACATCAGGAGTCATGGAGGAGGCCATAGGAGGGTAACATCCCAGCAGCAGGACCGCTACCTCTGCCTTTGTGCAAGGAGGAACAGGAGGAGCACTGCCAGAGCCCTGCAAAATGACCCCCAGCAAGCCACAAATGTGCATGTGTCTACTCAAACGATCAGAAACAGACTCCATGAGGGTGGTATGAGGGCCCAACGTCCACAGGTGGGGGATGTGCTTACAGTCCAACACCGTGCAGGATGTTTGGCATTTGCCAGAGAACACCAAGATTGGCAAATTCGCCACTGGCACCCTATGCTCTTCACAGATGAAAGCAGGTTCTCACTGAGCACATGTGACAGACGTGACAGAGTCTGGAGACATGAAGGAGAACGTTCTGCTGCCTGCAACATCCTCCAGCATGACCGGTTTGGCAGTGGGTCAGTAATGGTGTGGGGTGGCATTTCTTTGGGGGGCCGCACAGCCCTCCATGTGCTCGCCAGAGGTAGCCTGACTGCCATTAGGTACCGAGATGAGATTCTCAGACCCTTTGTGAGACCATATGCTGGTGCGGTTGGCCCTGGGTTCCTCCTAATGCAAGACAATGCTAGACCTCATGTGGCTGGAGTGTGTCAGCAGTTCCTGCAAGATGAAGGCATTGATGCTATGGACTTGCCCGCCTGATGCCCAGACCTCAATCCAATTGAGCACATCTCGGACATCATGTCTCGCTTCATCCACCAACGCCACATTGCACCACAGACTGTCCAGGAGTTGGCAGATGCTTTAGTCCAGGTCTGGGAGGAGATCCCTCAGGGGACCATCCACCACCTTATCAGGAGCATACCCAGGCATTGTAAGGAGATCATACAGGCACGTGGAGGCCACACACACTACTGAGCCTCATTTTGACTTGTTTTAAGGACATTACATCAAACTTGGATCAGCCTGTAGTGTGTTTTTCCACTTTCATTTTGAGTGTGACTCCAAATCCAGACCTCCATGGGTTAATAAATTTGATTTCCATTGATAATTTTTGTGTGATTTTGTTGTCAGCACATTCAACTATGTAAAGAACAAAGTATTAAATAAGAATATTTAATTCATTCAGATCTAGGATGTGTTATTTTAGTGTTCCCTTTATTTTTTTGAGCAGTATATATATATATATATATATATATATATATATATATATCTTAGCATGTGCTGTACAGGACACTGTATTGAAGTGGTTCACATTTAATTGCTCTGCTCTTTTTTTCCGATCTAAACAGTTTTTAACAAACCCAAAGAAGGGAGTTTATAAATTAGAATTTATGTTAATCACAGTTTGTTGATTGTCTCTATATCCCTGAGGTCTCTTAGCTATATCCATCATTCGCATAGCATCATGGTTAATCATCAACTTCATTGAATGGAATGTATAGGAAAAATGTTCTATATCTTCCCTGTAATTAGCATCTCCATGTGTCCTTTTACCTAGACAGTCTAGCGGTTTCTTAAAGACAAGCTTGTAATTTACATTATAACATCACATGTAATTATTTCCTCTATTTTTCAGCTGGTAGATTGAGTGATTGTGTTTCAAGCATACTGTATTTGAAAATACTTAACATTTTATCTATTTTCTCACAGAAACATGTAAAAATAATCAGCATATTAACTATATCCAGAGATTTAATTTATATCTAGAGATTCATCTTGTTAAGTGATATAATTTTTTGACTGAATTATAGGCAGGAATGCTGTTATAAATCATTTTATTCTTAGCATTATTTTTAGTGTTTATCATACATTAGGCATTGATTAAGATGTGTAATTATTATCCGTAAAATTACATTTCGCCATCACACCAGAGCCTTAGTGTTTCACCTGACATGAAAAAATGGGACAAGCCAACCTAGGTTGGAAAGGGCGCTGTGGGTGTGATTCCAATTTAAAGTGTACAGCAGCTGCCTGGATAGGTTAGTTACACCTATATAGAAATGCGAACTAAAATACAACAACAATAAGGCTGCGCTTAGAGAGATGAATTGTCTGAATATCAAATAAAATTTATTATACTTAAAATCTGTCAGTTAGACAATTAAAAATGAGTATACACTGTGATAAATAGCCTCTAATCACCATTTAGACAACACATGAGCTTGTTCCAAATTGACCATAGGACCCTGTATGCTTAGAACCGAATAAATCCTGGGGCTATAGCATAGTCCCTGGGCTGGAAAAAAATGTCCCAACGCTGGAGGATTAGCAATTCCAATAATGAAGCATGAATTAATGAAAGTCCTCACCAGTTGTGCGTTTTGGTGAACAAAAGTCCAGTCCTTAGTTGCGGATGTGGTTCAAATTGAGCAGTTTGGGGGGTCCACGGTGGTCCAAGCTGAGGTGGTAGGTTGTGGTGGGATGATGAGAAGGCTCACGCCTGACGCGTTTCACAGCTTCTGCTGGTTTATCAAAGGTGACATGACATGAAGCAGACATGAAGCAGACTTTTAAAACTTGATTTTTAGTTTACTTAGCGCAGCGATTTCCTGTTTTTTGTTGTTGTATTGTTTGGAGGTTTTAGCATATACTTTACCTCTGTTTCACTTGCTGCAAGTAGAACTAGTATATATCACTTCTATATTTTAGAGCATTAGGAGTTTATGTGGTGATTTTTATATATTATTCTTCCAGCACATTTGTGAGCAAAGCCTCAACTTTGGTGGCATTTAGCTTGTAACGAAATACTGAACTGGTCCAGAGTAGTATGGAGCAAATCCAACCAACAGGATACATTCTGTGAAAAGACATAACTTATGGGGAGTACCATGGACTGCAACATTGAGGAATATTTTATGGGCCATGGGTTTTGTAGCCAAACAAACATTGAAGGGGAGATGCGGAAGCCCTGGCTGGTGCCATTTGAGGTGTGAAAGGAAGATAAGAGGAAACCAACACTGAAATTTTGAGAGGCATTCATATAGAGCAGACATGGAGATCAAGATCCCAAAAGACAAAAATAATGCTTTGTGAAATGATAATGGCACTTTACCTGACCACAATGTTATATTGTTTCACGAACTTAGTTATGTCTATTACTTCTGCCTTACAAAGAGATGCCAGTCATTTCAGTAAAAGGATAAGTGGACAGTCTTAGTTATCTTTTATTATTCTGTGATTCTCGTTACTTGAAAATAATAATCAATAAAACATTGCATCTGTTCTGTATCAGATTATATTTATTATGCTCAGTATCTACTTGGATAGAAACTTGCTCTGGGGTCCTAGATGTCCTATAATTCATATGTTATTTTATCCTTAATATATAAGTTATACTTAGTTTATCCTTAGTTATACTTAGTTTATCCTTAGTATATAATAAAGTATTAATTCACGTTGTAGGACCTGTAATATCAGCCAATATCACATTACATGGTTTAGATTCATGTGACGATTAATGTTATTAAATTTCATTATGGATTCTGTACAGTATGTCTTTTTGTATCTGTTCTCTTATTCTTTAGACTGTTAATACTATGTATGTAACAGTGGGGTATTGCATTTTTTTTAATTAATTAGCCACCTATAATAATTAGTTCTCCTACTAAAATCTATTTGACTGCGTTTTTAGTGGCAGAACTATGTATATTAACCAGATTATATCTTATTACCACAAGTACAATGGTTTTATGGCACCCATTATTAATTAACTAGCAAAGACGATTTTTAATAGTGACTTATTTCTATGACGCAGTTGTCTGCGTTGTCTGGTTGTCAGGGCACATCATATACCAAATTAAAACTCTTGGTCCATAGAGGAGCAGAATTATACTGGTGTAATTGCTTACTTTGTTTTCGAGTCATGACGCAAAGCGTTCGCCAGCCAATTACAATGCATCACCATTAAACTCTTTGAAAATGTCACTGTTGGTTAACTCTGCCTGTGCACCTGCCAGGTGACCTGGAACATGTGACCTGCGGGTGGTCTGTCAACTATGACAGTTATGTGCAGTCACCCTCTAAGCAGGGATACTATGGGATATCTATTCCTAAGAGTGTGTAAATGGATAAAATGTTCTGCCCAGCTAATCTTTGCCCGGTCGAAACCAGATACATCAGCTAGTTAGTGGTTTTTACTGCAATCACTTTTATTAGCCTTTAAATCAATATTATGTCCACCAGGTGAAGAACCCTGTGTGGTTTTTTTTATGAGGGTCTGTGTGGCCAAGACTGAAACCAACCTGGTTCGGATGGATCAATTGAGGAAGGAAGTGGGTTATTGTGGTTGGTTATAAACTTAGTAAATATATTAATGCCAATGCTTAGCAAGGTAATAGGCCTACCATTCTTACCATCCGTTGAGTCTTTCTTTGGTTTTAGTATTGTTAAAATTTGGGCTTCCGCCATTTCTGCAGGAAATCTACCCTCTGTGTATATTGTACGTTTCATTATTTTGTTACCATTATACTGTTAGATTATAAATTATAGTACTGTACAATAGCATATAACAGGTATTTCGGCCCCCAAATAATCTATTCACATAAATTGATGGAATAAAGGTTGATATATAAATCAATCTCAAATATACATTTTATTTAAGGCTGGGTATAGACCTTCCCAGTAAACTAAGAGCTCTTTGTACATCTTTATTTCTCAAGCTGTAGATTAAAGGGTTTAACATTGGGGTAACAATTGTATAGAAAACTGACACCATTTTATCAGTAAATTCTATAGATGAATACCTTGGTCTCAGGTACATGAACATAGCTGTCCCATAGAAAATGACAACGACAATGAGATGGGAAACACAAGTGGAGAAGGCTTTGTATCTCCCGGAGGGGAGTCTCACTACCACTAGGAAAATTTGTATGTAGGAGAAAAGAATCAGAGCTATGGGAGCAAGAAGGAACCTGGTAGCTCCGACCAAAGTTAAAATGTTGTTCACTGTGATATCACTGCAGGACAGTTGCAGCAGTGATGGAGCTTCACAGAAGAAGTGGTCGATGGTGATATGTCCACAGAAACTTAACTTACATGTATAGACTATATCAACTGAGGAGACAACAGAGCCAGTCATCCAGCACACACTGATCATCCTGATACAGGACGCTGTGTCCATAATCACATTGTAACGCAGAGGGTTACAGATGGCAACATACCGGTCATAGGCCATGGAAGCCAGAAGGATGCACTCTGTTTCACCCAAGAACAGGTAAAAATAAACCTGGAGATAACAGCCAGCAGATGTAATACTTTTGGAAGATATAGCGATGTTCACCAACATCTTGGGGACAATGATTGATGTGTAGCAGATGTCCAGGAAGGACAGATTGCTGAGAAAGAAATACATAGGGGTGTGTAGATGATTATCCACTCTCACAGCCATGATGAGCAGAATATTCCCGGCCAGAGTGGACATATAAATCATCAAAAACAACTGGAACAATGGAACTTGCATATCTGGATTGTCCGAGAGTCCAAGAAGAATGAACTCTTTGACTGAGCTCTGGTTCAAATTTGACATGTTTGCAATCCACTGGTTATATGATCCCACCCTACGGGAGTATATGGGGTGAATATACAAAGGGATTAGTGGTATAAGGAGAGAGTTCTAGATTGTGTAGCATAGATCTTAGGTAGATGCGAAATATATAATTGAATCCACTTCTTGAAAGCTCACTTAATTTGAGGTATTAATAATTAAATACAATCTAATATAAGTCCATAACTATGTTTAATAAGAACACTTGCCATGAAATTACACTCCTGGAATATAATATGCTCAGCTTAGAAAATAGCAATAATAGACAAGTTTGGAACAATTCTGTATATAAGTATATACATTTTATCATAGAGAGCATTCTCTTGGAATGAGCCATGAAGAAGGTGTGAAACGCCATGATAGGCCAGGTGGTTTTTATTTTCCTGAAATACAAAATAATATGGTTTGTGCACTAAACAGTGAAGCACAGTACATTAGATTTTATTGCATTTTCTTGATTTCTCAAAATAACAAAATAAGCATATTAATGCATTAATGTATTAATTAATATGAAGGACATGGAAACTGTGCATGTAAGGACCCTTATCATAAAACTAGATGACATGAAGTATTCTAGGCCTTTAAAATAGATTCCTGAAACAGGTATGTGTTTCTCTTCCCACTGATCAATATAATATACCTGCAGGTGGTGTGTATCTTATTATGGTAAATATTTGTAGATACTCTTGTAAAATTGTGACATATACAGTAGGTGTGTCCTCATGCATCAATATGCCATGCGGTGTAAGACGCCCAGCGTGATTGAGCCTCGCAGAGAGCTGTATCGTACTTTTTCTTTAAATGTTGCTTCTTATTTGTATCACAGATATAGCGACACATCACTCACAGTGGACTAGAGACGCCAGGCTACGACTTTAGCAGCACAGGAATTAGTTTTACACATGTTCACGGGTACAAAGTCGCAGATGACGTACATTGGAAATTGGGGTGAGAAAATGCAGCGTCCGCTACATCGTAGCATTTTGAACAGTCTCACTTAGATGACAACTGTTGCACATGAAATTGATCAGTGTACGCCAGCAATATAATTTTGTCACCTTCAGTTGTTTTATTTATGCATAATTGAGGCACATTATGAGTGACAACGGTGCTAGGTGAGTTGCAGATACAACCACATAAATAACTGATTTTAGCAACATTTAATAGTTCTCATTTTCATTAATAATAATGTAATATTTCATTCTTGTAGTTTATGTAATAGTCATTTTGTATTAAGAAAACATTTTACATTTTTCTAATTTTTATCAAGAAAAATTGTTTAAAATATTTAATGTACAGTACTGTAGTTTTTAGTGAAAGGCATCATTTTGTAATCCAGAACGGTACATTTTCACTGGCTTTTGCTTTAGTAGAATTTATTTTCTCTTACAATAAAACTGAAGAAAATATTTTGATAACACATTTGTAAAAATCCATATTTAATTAAATTCTGAATTTCAAATATATAATTTTAATAAGCTACTGTATTGTGTGTAGCTACACCAGAACTACGTGTAATAACGACTGCATGGATAGAATCATTTTAAACTAAACACCTATTATTGTTGATTAACCAAACTCACTGAGTACTCAGCTCCATGTGTAGCGACAAGTCTTTCTTACCAGACTAGATGCACATCCTGTTACACTGTATCTATAGCAAAGGTATGCGAAGAAGAGAATTATGTTGAGAAACATGGATGATGTGATTAATATACTATGGGGCAGATTTAACAACCAGTGATATTCTTGTTATCACTAGTTACAAATGATAAATGGTTCTCCAGCCAATCAGCTGCTGTCATTTTTCAAAAACAGCCTGTAACATGGCAGTCAGGAGCTGATTGGTTACTACATTATCTCTTTCCAAGGTTTGTTGAATCTATCCTTTAACTTTGAATTGGAAAGAGGAAAGAATTACTGAGTGCCGGCTTTTTTAAGCTGCTTGATTCTCATCCCAAAATTGAAGACAGCAATTATAAATCCACCTGTTTTTGCATTTAATAGTTTTATTATTATCCTTTAATATTGTTATAGAAGGAACAATATTGATATTGTTACTGTTTTAAATTTAGGGGTCAAAATCACCAAGAATTGTCAACTTGCAAAAAAACAAACAAAACAAAAAACACTTAGTAAATCTAGTGCTACAGTAAGTCAGAACTCCACTCTTGGGGTCTATTTACTAAGTCTTGGAGATAGATAAAGTGGAGAGAGATAAAGTGCCCACCAACCAACCAACTAGCTCCTGTCATTTTTCAAACACAGCCTTTCACATGGCAGTTAGAAGCTTATTAGTGGGTACTTGATCTTCATCCAAGGCTTAGTAAATATACCCCCATGCACTTAGCTGTGACCTGTCTTAGCAGAAAAAATAAATTCTGCGGAAAGCAATACCTTTGTGTTGTCCGGACACTACTGTATGTAGAAAGTAATAAATAGGCACCAGATTTCCAATAAAATCGATCATAATGCAGTCAGCTTTATTACAGAGAGGGCTTTTGCTCATTACCCTACAATAGTGAAATGCGCACTGACCCTGGATAGTCTGGTAAAACAATGGACACTTGCTATAAAAGCTGCCATGAACTGTATGTCAGATGAGAAATAATCAGATGCCAATATACATTAAAGATTACAAACATGAGGAAAACCTCAGGGCAGAGATTGTGAATTGTTACAGTGATGTTATTTTATATACAGTAGCATTGTATATAATTCCCTGCCCAGTTCTGCACATGCAGAAGCATGAGTGTTACTCTAATTCCCAACATAGTAGAACAATCCGGCTGTGACATCAGAGACTTCGTTTTGAATAAATATGTATATTCTGCAAACAACCTCCCTAAGGAACGCCAAACGTAGAGCGCTTTCTTCTTCCAAGAAATAAACAATTTATCTGATGGACATTTATTATTTGTAATATGACAAAACAAAAAGGTAGAGAACTGTAAAAATAACATTCGAGTAAGAATTTTAAAGGAAATATTAATGTGATTTTTTTTTATTTTTTAAACATGATTTTTTTTTTATTGAAGTAAAACATAGTTGTCATGTAAATAGGGGTACAGAATAAAGAGAAAGGGGAAAGAAAAATATTAAGGACGCCAGAAACTATATCCACATTAAAAATACTGTAGAACTCAGTTAACCGGTTACTACTGTATACAGGGGGTCATTACGAGTTGATCGTAGCTGTGATAAATTTAGCACAGCTACGATCATGTTCCCAGACATGCGGGGGGATGCCCAGCACAGGGCTAGTCCGCCCCACATGTCTGTCCGGCTCCCCCTGCACAAGTACAAAAGCATCGCACATCGGCGATGCTTTTGTACGTGGTGAGTAACTCCCGGCCAGCGCAGCTCCTGCGGCTGGCCGAGAGTTGCTCGTCGCTGCCCATGGTTGCAGCGGCTGCATGTGGCGTCACGCAGCAGCTGCAGCCCGCCCCCCCTCACGGTCCGGCCACGCCTGCGTTGGCTGGACTGCACCCCCAAAATGGCGTCCTAACTGCCCCCTCCTGCCCATTGGCCGCCTCTGCCTGTCAATCAGGCAGAGGTGATCGCTAGGAAATGACGGCCTTTGGCCGGCATGTGCGGGCACACTGCAGCACCGGCGCATGCGCAATTAAGACCCGATCGCTGCGCTGCGAACAACTGCAGCTAGTGATCGGGTCGGAATGACCCCAATAAACAACATGAGTATACAAGACATTTCTAATACATGGAATAAATGAAATTCACAAATAATCACAGAGCAAGAGTTGGAGAGTGGAGTACAGAGAGGTCAACGGGAGTACAATAAATAGTGGAGTGACCCACTTTTTCCCTATATAGGGACAATTTAAACCACTTCATAAATATGGAAGTTGCAGAGGAAGAATACTTGACCTCGGCTATCTCAGACATAAAATATTTCTGAACCTTATTCTGGATAGTGAGCAAAGAGGTAATTTTGTAACTGAGCAATAGCGGCTTTAGTGATGATCAAAACATGCCCCAGTATATATCTATCACCTGCAGAAAGCTGATCTAGATATATATGAAATAGAGCCACAGCCGGGTTAGCCGGTATGTTCATTTCCAAAATCATATTTATCATGTGAAACACTTTTCTCCAAAGTGGCTTAAGACGGGGACCAAGTCCAGAATACATGATAGATATCGCCCGTTTCCGCGCATTGTCTCCAACATAATTTAGACACAGAAGGACAGATTTTATGTTGCTGTGCTGGAGTGAAGTAGGCCCTATAAACCAATTTAAAGAACATTTCAGAATGGTTAATACACTTAGAGATTTTGAAGAAAGAGATAGAGATAGTGTCCCATTCTATATCCATAAAGAATCTGGCCAAAGTTGTCTCCCATTGAACCTGAGATTTTAATTTAGCCTTTTTGAGAGATACCACCAAGAGATACCTCCCTTATGAGAAGATGCATAAAGTCAGACTTTAATGGAAGCAGGAAAAGTTGGTTTTCGGTGAGGTGAGGTCAGAAAGGACTGAAGCCAGCTTCTTAATTGTAAGAATCTAAAGAAGTCATGCTTCTGGATATTATACTGGTCTTATAATTGAGAGAAGGATATCAGATGATCTCTGATGAAAAGATCATGTATTGAATTTAAACCCCTAATAATCCAATGGTCCAGCGTTAAATTTGGGATTGTTAACATCAGAGATTTTATTGATAAAAAGGGAGACAGTAGAGTCACCTCATCACAAGTAGAAACCAATGTATGCCACACTTCTGTAGTAGTCTTAATTTATTTACAAGCACCCACCCATTTACGCGTAGGGAGATGCAGCATCCACAATAAATCAGGAAGAGCTAGCGGGAAGCAAGTACTGCTTTCTATAATGACCCATGGTTTTGGATTCTCAAGTACAATCCAGTCCCTAACTTGACTCAATAAACAAGAAAAATGGTATTTCTCAATATCAGGATAAGCAACTCCCATCAAGTTTAGATAAAGTCAGGATATTCTTTGCAATTTTAGGCTTAGATCCTTTCCAAATATATTAGTCAAAATATTATTAAAATTATTATGTAGAGATGTCATGAAACAGATACATAAATTTCGGCAGGAGAACCAGCCATGAGACCTCCTGCAACATCCATTCTCCAGTCAACCCATCAAATGCTTTCAAAAGGGAGCCATAATTGCAGTTGATTACATTATCCTTGCTTGCTAAATTAATCCCTAGATATTTTTGATTTTCATGGATTCAGTTAAATTGGGTATGGTTCCCAAAGTCTGGCATATAGCGGAGGTAGTGCCGATATTCAAAAAGGGGAGTAAAGCTAAACAGGGTAATTATAGACCAGTTAGTCTTACATCTATAGTGGGGAAAGTATTGGAAGGTATTCTAAGGGACAGTATTCAAAAATTCCTTGAAGCCAATAAGGTCATTAAAAGGAACCAACATGGATTTGTGAAGGACAGATTATGTCAAACCAATTTACTCTGCTTTTATGAAACAGTAAGTGCGTACCTTGATCAGGGTAAGGAGGTGGATGTAATCTTTTTAGACTTTGCCAAAGCTTTCGACACTGTACCACACATGCGACTTAACTATAAGATACATGAAATAGGGCTAGGGAGCACAATATGTACTTGGGTCAGTAATTGGTTAGATAATAAGGAGCAGCGCGTTGTGGTCAATGGATCATTTTCAAATTGGACTAAAGTACTAAGTGGTGTGCCACAAGGGTCTGTACTTGGACCACTTTTGTTCAACATTTTCATCAATGACCTAACAGTAGGTCTTGAGAGCATGGATCAATTTTTGCAGAAGATACCAAATTGTGTAAGGTTATAAATACGGAGGGGCAGTGGCGGAACAAGCAAGCGGTGGGCCCAGGTGCGACAAAATGCTTTGGGCCCCCCCATCCCATCCAAGTCCACCCCATGGGCAGTGCGCGCCGTAGGCGCGCGCAAAAATACATAGTGGCGTGGCTTCGTGGGGAAGGGGTGTGTCCACAAAATAATACCAATTCATAAAACGGTGCACAGTAGTCTCCATTCTTCAAATTACGCCGCACAGTAGCACCACTACACCAGGTAGAGACCCTTTTACACCTTACAGCGAACAGATTCCCCTTTTTACACATAACGGCAGACAGCGTGCACTTTTTACACATAACGGCAGACAGCGTGCCCTCGTTACACATAGCGGCAGACAGCGTGCACTTTTTACACATTACGGCAGACAGCATCCCCATTTTACACATTACGGCAGACAGCATACACTTTTTACACATAATGGCAGACAGCGTGCCCTCGTTACACATAGCGGCAGACAGCATCCCCTTTTTACACATTACGGCAGACAGCATACACTTTTTACACATAATGGCAGACAGCGTGCCCTCGTTACACATAGCGGCAGACAGCGTGCCCTCATTACACATAGCGGCAGACAGCGTGCACTTTTTACACATTACGGCAGACAGCATCCCCATTTTACACATTACGGCAGACAGCATACACTTTTTACACATAACGGCAGACAGCATCCCCATTTTACACATTACGGCAGACAGCATACACTTTTTACACATAACGGCAGACAGCGTGCCCTTTTTACACATTACGACAGGCAGATTCTACCTTTTTACACATAGCGGCAGGCAGATTCCCCATTTTTATACATAGCGGCAGGCAGATTCCCAATTTTTACACATTGCGGCAGGCTGATTCCCCCTTTTTACACATTGCGGCAGGCAGATTCCCCATTTTTACATTGCGGCAGGCAGATTCCCCCTTTTTACACATTGCGGCAGGCAGATTCCCCATTTTTATACATAGCGGCAGGCAGATTCCCCATTTTTATACATAGCGGCAGGCAGTCCCCCCTTTTTACACATTGCGGCAGGCTGATTCCCCCTTTTTACACATTGCGGCAGGCAGTCCCAACAAATAAAAAAAGAAAGAGAAAGAAAGAAAGAAAGAAAGAAAGAAAGAAAGAAAGAAAGAAAGAAAGAAAGAAAGAAAGAAAGAAAGAAAGAAAAATTATACTTACCCTCTCTCTTGGCTCAGGCTCCTTGTGCAGCTTCCCGGGCAGTAGAGAAGAAGGAGGAGGGAGGTGGAGGAGGGAGCCGCAGCAGCGCTGTGTTATTGGTGGAGGCGCTGCTGCTGCTGCCCCTCTGCTTCACTATAGGCTGTTCTCAGAGACAGCCTATAGTGAAGCAGAGGAGCAGCAGCAGCAGCGCCTCCACCAGTAACAAAGCGCTGCTGCGGCTCCCTCCTTCACCTCCGTCCTCCACCTTACCCCGTACCGCTGCAGTGCGCGCCGCTCCTCTCCTCTCTCTCCGGGCGGCTGTGCGCTGCGGGCAGCGGTTGCCCGCAGCGCACGGCGGCATGTAATGAGTCAGTTTGACTCATTACATGCTTGGGCCCCTGAACAGAGGCGGGCCCCAGTGCAACGCACTGCTTGCACTGCCGGTAGTTCCGCCTCTGCGGAGGGGGATGCTGAGTCTCTTCAGAACGACTTAACTAAATTGGAAGCATGGGCAGCCAAATGGAGAATGAGATTCAACACAGACAAATGTAAGGTAATGCACTGTGGTGGCAAGACCAAAAATAACACCTACATACTAAATGAGGTAATATTAGTGGATTCTGTACTGGAAAAAGACGTAGGTGTTCACATAGATAACAAATTAAGCAGCAGTACCCAGAGTAGGAGTGCAGCAAAGAAGGCTAATAAGATATTAGCATGCATAAAACAGGGAATTGATGCAAGGGACGAGAGTATTATACTCCCGTTATATAAATCACTAGTGAGGCCACGTCTTGAATACTGTGTGCAATTTTGGGCACCATATTACAAAAAGGATATCCTGGAGCTAGAAGAGGTTTAGAGGCGGGCGACCAAACTAATCAAGGGCATGGAGTAGCTGGAATACGAGGAAAGGCTTGCAAGACTAGGCATGTTTACATTGGAAAAGAGGAGAATAAGAGGGGACATGATCAACATCTACAAATATGTAAGGGGTCAATACACAACACAGAGCTTGTGAGGTACCTGTTTTTAATAAAATCAGCACAGAGGACACGTGGTCACTCGCTTAGGTTAGAGGAGAGGAGTTTCACTGAGGTGAAAAGGTTTTTTCACAGTAAGGACAATACGTGTTTGGACTTCCCTGCCTGAGAGAGTAGTAATGGACTCAGTCAACACCTTTAAGAATGGGTTAGATAAATTCCTATTGGATAAAGATATTCAAGGTTATGGTGCGTAGTCATGCATTATAGTTAATATAACTAGTCCTAACATAAAAATAACTAGTCCTATAATAAGACTGCATAGGATACCACAAATAGGTTGAACTCGATGGACAATTGTCTTTTTTCAACCTTAGTTACTATGTTACTATGTTACTATGTTTAATGAGCGCACCTGCCAATCATATTTATAAGAGTCTTTCAATCTAACCAACACTTCCAGAGGGATATTTAAAGCAAGAGCTTCCATTTTAGAGGTGTTCAATTTATAGTAAGAGGCATTAGAGTAGTTTTAGAGCACCTTATGTAACTCTGGCAATGAGGACTCTGAATATAAGAGACACAAGAGAATATCATCCGCAAACAAACTAATTTTATGAGATTGTCCTCCAGCCAAGGAAATTAAAAATATCAAATCCTGAGGAGACAGCCATTTACATATATTTTAGCAGAAGGTGTCGAGTACAGTACCAAAACAGAATCTAAAATCCTACCATTGAAGCCAAATTTTTCTAAGATTGCTTTCATAAACCCCCAGTGTAGCCTATCGGACGCCTATTCAGTGGTCAATGACAGCACTAAAAGAGGCTCTTTTCTTGACATACAATATTCTATGACATTAATCACCCTACGCGTATTATCCAGGGCCTGCCTGTTCAATACAAAACTCACTTGATCTTGTTTAATAAGTTATGGAAGAAGAGGACATAGGCAGTTAGCCACTAATTTGGCAAACAGCTTTACATATGAGCTAAGCAAGGCTATCGGCCTACAATTTTGGACTGAGATTTGACATTTCCCCAGCTTAGAGATAGTAATAATTTGGGCTTCCAACATTTCATTTGAAAAAAAAAACCATGACTTCGAAGCTTCAGTAAACATTGGCAAAAGCACCGGGGCCAACCTGTCTTTAAAGGTTTTATAAAAGTTAGTTGGATAGCCATCAAGGCCTGGAACTTTATCATGTGGCATGGAGTAAATAGCATTTTCCACTTCTTTCAGTGTCCAGGGGGCATTGAGAGACAGACAGGCCTCCGGTGGCAGTGAGGGGAGATCGAGATCACTCAAAATTTCTCTATTCCCAATATTTGTGGCTGAAAAGTTGAAAAATCATCTTTCAGATTGTAAAGCTTAGAGTAGTTGTATGCAAAGACATTAGCAATTGCTGCCGGATCAGAAACCTTCACACCCTTGTCCGAGTAGATATTGAGAACCTTCTCTTTGGCTCTCTAACCTCTAAATTTCCTTGCTAATAGTCTACTGGCTCGATTACCGAAAACATAAAATCTCTGGTTGAGCTTATTGAGATTCTGTTGCACTTCAGCTAAATTGAACTCATTCACAGTATCTCTTGCCTCAGATAAAGATTTAAGTATTGCCCTATCATGCGAGTTTGCTTTATATGCACTTGATAGTGATGCAACCTCCAATTCAGCCTGTTCAAATTTCTTCCTATAGTCTCTATTAAGCTTAGCCACAATCTGTATCGCAGAGCCTTGAACCACTGCTTTAACCACTTAACTGACGATTTATTTTGCCAAAAACCGCTCCGAAATTGTTTTTTTTATGAGTGAATTAAGTGAAGATATATACAAGAAATTGGCGCTCCACAATACATACACTATAAATGAGACTCAGACGGCCGCTCACCGGTTGTGGGCGGGCAGCCCCACCAATAGATCAAAAATAGAATAATGGAAAGGTTCATTAAGACTTATTATATGTATGTTTTTTCAGGGGTTGTATTGTAGTCATATTCACCATCATATATCTATATGATTTTTTATCTATTGATTAATGGGTCATTTTATGTATGAACATTTTTATTTCTGTTTATGTGTTTAATGAAACACTGTTTTATTCATTATAATAATAAATTTACTATATATACTCATTCAGCGCTCCCATTCTTTCAATTAGGTGAAGAACATGAATTGAACCCTATCCCATATGATTTTAGTAAAAAAAAAAAAAAAATTCTCTACAAACATCGAAACATCGATTGGTAACATCGCGACATCGCGGCTTTTCATTTTTGGACAGCCTCCAGGTATACAGGGGGGGTGTCTGGGGGCAGCTAGGGAGGGTTAATTTACACTCTCCAGTGGCCGCCATTGTCTGCAGCTGCTGGAGGTGGGAGATCCTGCCGTGCTGACCGATCAACAGTCGGCAGCACGGCAATCAGTGGGGGAGAGTGCAGGGAGGCAGAGGGACCTTCCAGTCTCTCTGACAGCAGCAGCGGAAGGAAGTTTCCCTTCCCCGCCGCTGCTAACACTATCTGACTGGTCGCATCCTGTGCCACCAGTCAGATAGAGCACTTGCAGGCATGGTCGCATCTGATGTGACCATGCCAGGCAAGTCGTTAAGACCACACCAAAAATTAAAAATAGACGAGCCCAATGCTGCCTGGGCCCAAGATTAGAACTGGCTGTCCAACCACTAAACCGACCAGTATTGATCATTTCGGGGCCTCCGTAGTGGCAAAACACTGACGGGCCTGGCTGTGCCTCTATGGCTGCACACCTGGAGACTGCTCAGGGCACACTAGTGCGCCACGGCACAGTGGTTGAAAAACACTGTTCTAGAGACTGACTCAGGAACACCTCACATTTTTATATTGTTACGTCTGGACTTGTCTTCTAAATCAGAGATCTTATCTTTGAGATCCATAACGTCTGTTTGCAACCCCTCATGAGACGAGATCAAATCATTATGCAAACTTACAACCTCTCCCATCTTGGACTCTAAATGATAAGTGCATCTCCCAAGCTCATCAATAGACTTCTGACAATCTTGCATAGTAGCACGAAATTCCGCAGTCACTTCTTCTTTGAACTGTGATAAGAGATACTTCATAGAACCAACAGTGAGGGCAGCATTATCATCAATAGAATCAGCAACCTTATCTGCAGCACAGGAAGCCGAAGTACGTAGCTTAGGAGAGACAGCTGCAAGATTCTTCTTAGACAAAGACCCCCAGCTTCCTTAGGTTTAGCTGCTTGAGGAGATGGTTTAAAAGAGGCCACTTGTGAGACTGTTTTAGCGATTTTTTGGGAGTCATTATGTAGCAGACGAAAAGATAGTATAGCCGAGAAAAAAGGAAAAGAAAAAGGACATTAACTATATCAATCAAGTAAGGCTCCACGAAAATTATGTAGCATTATATCATTCCACGACGCCCCATTGCAGATGGCGGATCCAATGTCAGATGAGCTAAGGCATAATTGTCCTCATTCTGCTGCACAGCTCTGGAATGAAGCAATAATCACTAAAATTGCTCTGTCAGGCCACTAGATGGCACACCCAGACTGGCTCATATCTAAGAGCGGGGTTCAAAAACAATATAATGTGAGTAATAAATCCACAAAAATAACTCCACTGAATTAATAGTTCTAGAAGGATGACACACCAGTGCAAGATATACAATTGTGAGGTATGAGATCAGAAGGCAGCAGCCTTGGTCAGAGCCTGTATTATAGAGATGAGGCAGGGTGAGAGCAGCACAGAAGTAGGGTGGGGTATTTCCACTCCAATAGGGCAATCCCCAGGTGTACATTCAGGGTGTTTCTATTACAGGGAGCAGCAATAGACTGGTACTGTAGTGAGTTCCCAGGCAGAGGAATTATGATGCTCAGCACAAGTCAGCTGTACACAGGGACCAGGGGCGCTTTAAGAGAGGAGGAGGCCTGTGTTCAGTCTCCTCCGTTCAGGCCCCCTCCTCTCTGCCCGGAGCGCTGTAGAGTCTGAGCACTAGAGGGCTCAGACTCTACTGCACATACGCAGATCTCTGGGAAAATGGTGCGGTGGCCATTTTCCCTGAGCGTTCTCTACTGCGCATGCGCAGAACTCAGTGAAAATGGCCACTGAACTATTTTCACAGTGTTCTAACAGCGCTGCAGATGCCAGCGCTGGACTTCGGAGGGGTGAGTATTTTAAAAATGGGTGGAGAGTGTGCAGAAGGGGCCCCCTCTGGACTCACGGGCCCATGTGCACCGCACACATTGCACTAATTATAGAAACGACAGTGTATATAATTGTACAGAAAAATGGCATGTCACTATTTATCCACCTTACAGTACTAAGGGAAAAGAAGAGGTTTCATTCTTGATCTCCAATATACCTTCACCACAGGACAGCAAACAAAAGTGTTCAGATGAAATTAACTGAGTAGTATAAAGATTCAAATAACTCACACATTGCTCAAATAGCATTCTACATTCACATTCAGGCCCGTCATCAGGGGGTGCTGCGGGCACAGCAAAGAGAGGGCCCAGGCCTCTCATGCCGTTGTCCACCCATCGCGATGCTGCGCCCACTTTTCATTACCGAATTCTGGCATTGTCACAGGAGGGGGAGAGGACGTTGCAAGCTTCTATTGTAAACATCCCTCCAAAAATGGCGACCACCTCAGAGGAGACAGTTATTAAAGCAACTAGAGGAGACGCCTCCTCTGAGGCGGCGGCCATTTTGGCAGGGACTTTTCAATAGAAGCTTGCAGCGTACTCTCCCCCTCCTGTGACAGTGCCAGATCTTGGTCATGAAAAGGGGGTGGAGTTACATGAAATGGAGGGGGGCGGATCTATATGGGACTAGGCTGCTACCACATCTGCTACAGCTCTGGCCAAAAGAAAAACACGGGCAATGGCTGCCTCGTTACATCGGGCGCTAATAAATTAATTAAAGAAAACACCTGATATATAGTAATTAATATAAAAGCAGCTCCTACAGGGCAACTGGATGCCTAAGACAAAAAATGTATACTTAATGTTCTATAGAAAACATTTAAGGTGCGCTGATATCCAATAAAAAATCTTTTAATATTAGAAACAGTGGAAAACCACTTATGATGATTGGTTTATGAATTAAAAACATAAGCAGTGCAAGTGCATATACATGTATAAGAAATCACATTCACAGTAAAAATAAGTTTAGATTAACTGCAGTTGGCCTTTATGCCAATTATTTTGGTATTTCAGTCCACAGTCATAGATAAGGCTGGTGGCATCCGTACTGATACAGGGGTAAGTAAAATGTCTCCACAAGGTAATTGGGATTTACTAATGGATTTATGCAAAGGGGTTGTTATATTTGTAGTATGCTGTTGCTCACCCCTGGCATTAGGATCCGGTTTCTCACTCGTAATTGTAGAAGCTGAATCCCGTCAATAGCAAGTAGCGGAGGTGGTTCTCGGCAGTCGACAGCATCTGTTGCGGGTTACCCGGCAAAAGGAATACCCGAGATTAGGCAGCACCTCAGCAGAACGGGACTTTTCCAAGCACAGCAACAAGAGTTGAGCAGGAATGGATCCAATAAGCGTGATGGGAAGAGACCGTACTAATCCCTCAGTAACAGTAACGGATGATCCGTGGAAATCTCCAGCAGTGGACAAGCAGTTAGAATGACCTTCTACGCGTTTCTCCACCCACGATATCGGCGGTTTCCTCAGGAAGTGTGTATACCCATTTTGGCAGGTGTGGATGTATTTAAGTAGATATCAGCCAACCAGCTTTAGAGTCTGTTTATTCACACCTGGAGATTGTAATTGGGTTTCACACTATGTTGGGTCGTTTGCACAGATTGAATTAATTACTTTTGTTCAGGTGTAGACATTGTATAGATTCCAAATAAAATAGAGAAATATATATATATATAAACTAGAGCAACAAAAATGATAGAACTAGGTATAAATATGAACATTATATTGTCGCTGTCGGCAAAAGGTGTCGAAAAATGTGCATAGGTGGTCTAATGAATATATATATATGATTTGCTAAGTACAGAATAAATTTAGCGCTCTCACATTATAGATTGTATTAAATTTCATATGGGGGATCAAAGTACATTGACTCATTAATAATTTTAGTGCATCATGGTTGAATTTTACTTTTTTACTTTATAGTAATCAACATTGTTTCGTCACCCTTATATCGAAAAACGACTAATAAAATAGATATGGCATCCCAGAGTTTAGACATATAAGAAACTTATACAATTCTCATGGCTACAATAGCCCAGTGGATAGAGAGAGAGACTACAGTCAGAAGGTCACCGGTTCAAGACCGAAGCCAGAGCTGATACTCTCACATTTTATTTTCTAGTTTTTTATTATTACATATTTATATGAGTGAGGTGAGTATCTATTGTTATAGGCAGGAAAGAATTATTATACCGACTTCTATTGATAGGGTAGAAAACTGCTCAACTTAAAACCAGAGCTGCACAAACTAGGGAAAAAGGTAATCTATAAAGAAGAGAGGCATATTGTTCATAAACAGCAACAGTTTACAGCTCGTGCCCTATTGAGTGCTATCATTTAGCATAATAAGGATTCGGAAGTAAGGCTATAAGGATAATGATGAAGACAGTGTTAGTAATGATAACAGTATAATATTAAATATGAAAGAAAATCGATAGGAGAGAAAATTGATTTTCATTGGAGAGGAAGATCGTACCTATCCTGATAGGGAAGAGTAAATTATATTATAGGGAACTAGAGCCAACCCACAGAGTAGATATCTCCAATGAAAATCAATTTTCTCTCCTATCGATTTTCTTTCATATTTAATATTATACTGTTATCATTACTAACACTGTTTTCATCATTATCCTTATAGCCTTACTTCCGAATCCTAATTATGCTAAATGATAGCGCACAATAGGGCACGAGCTGTAAACTGTTGCTGTTTATGAACAATATGCCTCTCTTCTTTATAGATGACCTTTTTCCCTAGTCTGTGCGGCTCTGGTTTTAAGTTGAGCAGTTTTCTACCCTATCAATAGAAGTCGGCATAATAATTCTTTCCTGCCTATAACAATAGATACTCACCTCACTCATATAAATATGTAATAATAAAAAACTAGAAAATAAAATCTGAGGGTATCATCTCTGGCTTCGGTCTTGAACCGGTGACCTTCTGACCATAGTCTGTCTCTCTATCCACTGGGCTATTGTAGCCAAGAGAATTGCATAAGTTTCCTATATGTCTAAACTCCGGGATGCCATATCTATATTATTAGTCGTTTTTCGATATAAGGGTGACGAAACAATGTTGATTACTATAAAGTAAAAAAGTAAAATTCAACCATGATGCACTAAAATTATTAATGAGTCAATGTACTTTGATCCCCCATATGAAATTTACTACAATCTATAATGTGGGAGCGCTAAGTTTATTCTGTACTTAGCAAATCATATATATATATTCATTAGACCACCTATGCACCTTCTTCGACACCTTTTGCCGACAGCGACAATATAATGTTCATATTTATACCTATTTCTATCATTTTTGTTGCTCTAGTTTATATATATATTTCTCTATATTATTTGGAATCTATATAATGTCTACACCTGAACAAAAGTAATTAATTCAATCTGTGCAAACGACCCAACATAGTGTGAAACCCAATTACAATCTCCAGGTGTGAATAAACAGACTCTAAAGCTGGTTGGCTGATATCTACTTAAATTCATCCACACCTGCCAAAATGGGCTCACACTTCTCGATTTTCAGGTCATCCAAGTGATCACAAGACATTAGAATTTCTGCAAAGATCCTATTGGTGACACACACTGAAAGCAGATGTGACATCTTTCATTTCCTCCTGCGTTAATTGTGTCCAACACAAGGTTTCTCGGCAACTTCCGGCTGGGAAGTTATTGCCTCTTTCTGTACCACTTCAACTGTGGTCCCATTTATCAATGAACTTCATAACAGATTTACCATCTTCTAGAGGCTATACTACAATCTGGGTGGTGATTGATCGATTCTCCAAAATGGCCCACTTTGTACTATTGAAGAAGTTACCAACAGCATCTGAATTAGCACATTATTTCATTACCAAGATTTTCAGGCTTCACGGTCTTCCCACCGAGATAGTGTCTGATCGAGGGGTGCAATTTATAGCGAAGTTCTGGAAATCCCTTTGTGCAGCCTTGCAAATCAGATTGCAGTACTCCACAACCTATCATTCACAGTCCAACGGTTCCACGTAACGAGTTAATCAAGATTTGGAGACCTTTTTACGCATTCACCTTTCCACTTCTCAGGATGATTGGGTAGAACATTTCCCTTGGGCTAAGATCACCCATAACAGTACTTACCATTCTTCTACTGGGCTCACGCCGTTCCTCATTGTTTATGGAGCTCATCCTAAGGTTCCAGCATATCAAAGTCTACCAGCACTTGACCTAGCAGCAGTTGAGACTTCCCTAAAGTGTTTCTTGAACATTTGGAATCGAGTTCATAACAATCTTCAAAAGTCATACCTTCTTTACAAGATAGGAAACGAAGAACAATCCCTAGTCTTAAGGTAGGAGACCAAGTCTGGCTTTCTATGAGGAACTTGCGCTTACAAGTACCTTCGATGACGTTTGCGCCCCCCCCCCCCCCCCGCTTTATAGGTCATTTTCCAATTGTGGGAATAATTGATCCAGTGGCCTATAAACTCACTTTCCATGTTTCCTTGTTAAAACCGTTAATTTTGAACCGATTCCGGAGACTGTTACCATGACCACCTAAAGTACTCACCCAAAGTGGAACAAAGTTTGAGGTCAAAAAAGTAGTAGACACCTGAATTCGTTATGGTCGATTACAGTACTTATTGGACTGGAATGGATATGGACCGGAGGAACGGTCCTGGGAGTACGCATCGGATGTTCATGCCCCAGCATCAGTTCACAAATTTCATTCTGAACACCCAGAGAAACCTAAATTGTGTCCGGGCTACTCTAAAAAGGGGGGTAATGTCATGGTCCAGCGGGAGAATGTGCAGGGGAGCTGGCTCTTACCTGCCTGGTCCCTCTGGAGGGTCCAGCGGGCAGAGGTGTGGGCTGCTGGCATCTGGCGGGGTGCGCCGGGAGGTCGGTCTAGGGCTCTGTGGACTGGCAGCGTGTTCCTCCGGTGGGTTGAGCAGTGCTGCTGTGGAGCCAGGGCTTCAGTGATCAGGCTGGACTGTGTTCCCGGTGCCGGGTTCTGGCAGCGCCATCTTGGATGAGGGCAAAAAGCCTGTATTGCCCACACTTCGCCTATTTATCACATTCCTGTGACCAATTAGGTTTGAGCAGCTCCAATAAGACAGGAAGGCCTGGAGGAGTGAATTTGCCAATTGAACGTCTTTCACAGTATCTGTGAAACTAGTTCTCTGTGCTCCCACAGCATCTCCAGTGTTCGGTTTCTGTTAGTCGCAAACTATCCAAGCCTCGTGTTGCAGTTCTAGGCAGTCTGCCGACTCTGTCCCCGTGACCTACCTGGCTACCTGTTTCCGACGCCGCAGTAACCAGCCTTAGGGATCTCTCCATTAAGCTCTGGGTCATTGTACCGGAAACTCCAGCCAACCGCTAAACCATCAGTCGTGTCTCTACTCAACTGTCTTTAGTGAACCTGTTAAACTTCTCCGTAATAAATGCGCAAGACCTTCATCTGTCCTGCTCGTTTGTTATTTAGAGATTCAGGTGCTCCAGAGTCATCTTCCCCAAATCCGTAATCACATATAAAGAGAATTAGAAAGGCGGTTGTTGAGTTGGGTGCACAATATCTATTTGTTGGATTGATTATCAAAATAAAACGTAGCTTTTATTGCTTATATTAATATTAAAAGGGTCCTTATAGTGGGACACATACAGCAAAATATAGAGTTTAAAAACATAACATATACAAACATATAAGTGATATAGAAAGAAAAGTTGTGTAAGACAGATTCTTAAAAAGTAGGGTCACCACAATAACTCCTGCAACAAGTATAATTATTTATTTTTGAGTAAAGCAGTAACCACTCAAGATACAGACTGGATGGTGTTTACCAGTCCTAGATATACTTAATATCGTGTGGGGAAATTGAATATAGCCACAGTTAATAAGATAATATATTGGGACACTGCCTCTGGTACATGGATACGGTAGGATATGTGGATTAACACAATTAGGACCTCTTTCCCACCTAGTAAAAATATGCAGTTGAGTGTTATTGATTTATTTAGAATCAGTACGCAAAGGAGATACACAGTTTATTGCAATATAGGGCACCAGTGGCACATTTTCCTTCATGTTTCAACTATCAGTGCCAATTTAGTCAATGTTATCTATTCAAGAGTAACTCATCTGCATATTTTTACTAGGTGGGAAAGAGGTCCTAATTGTGCTAATCCACATATCCTACCGTATCCACGTACCAGAGGCAGTGTCCCAATATATTATCTTATTAACTGTGGCTATATTCAATTTCCCCACACGATATTAAGTATATCTAGGACTGGTAAACACCATCCAGTCTGTATCTTGAGTGGTTACTGCTTTACACAAAAATAAATAATTATACTTGTTGTTGGAGCTATTGTGGTGACCCCACTTTTTAAGAATCTGTCTTACACAACTTTTCTTTCTATATCACTTACATGTTTGTATATGTTATGTTTTTAACTTCTATATTTTGCTGTATGTGTCCCACTATAAGGACCCTCTTAATATTAATATAAGCAATAAAAGCTACGTTTTATTTTGATAATCAATCCAACAAATACTGTAGATATTGTGCACCCAACTCAACAACCACATTTCTAGTTCTCTTTATATGTTGTTATATCCTGGTTGTAACAGGGTCGCACCCCCAGAGAGGCTTAAAGTCTAATTTAGACACACGTATATTGGGGTTTCACTGATCCATTCACAAATAAAATCCTTAATATAGATCATTCAAGTGTGCAGATGTACTTTTCTCCCTTTTTTCTCAACTAGTTGTCTGCTGGTATTCAGCTTTCTATTACATCTAGCACCTTGTAGAATTCACAATATTTTTGTGACATATTCATATCAATAATTCTTCTATTAGCTAATTTAGATAACTGTACTTGAACCCATTTGTTTTCCCACACACAATGTCGAATTTTAGCATCACAAAAGATCTCGAAAATAGAAAAGATAAATTAAGGAATGATATGGGGCAGTACGGATGGTGTAATGGTTAGCATTACTGCCTCACAGCACTGAGGTCATGGGTTTTATTCCCACCTTTACCCTAACTGTGGGAAGTTTGTATATTCTCCCCGTACTTGCGTGGGTTTCCTACGGGTACTCCGGTTTCCTCGCACAATCCAAAAATATACTGGTAGGTTAATTGGCTCCCAACAAAATTAACCCTAGCATGAATGTGTGTGTGTGTGTGTGTGTACATGTGATAGGGAATATAGATTGTAAGCTCCACTGGGGCAGGGACTGATGTGAATGACCGAATATTCTCTGTAAAGCGCTGCAGAATTTGTGTGCGCAATATAAATAATTGGTAATAAATAATAATAAATAAATATGGAAAGAGCCTTTAACGATACATCTGAACAATCTAGCAGTACTCAATCTGACTGGTTAGATGATCTGTTTAGCTTAAAATTGGCCCTGATGAAACAGAGTAGAATCTGCTGGAATAGGACCATTACAGAAAAACATTTAAAAAATAATCTGGTACCAAGGGGTCTTCGGCCCAAACTCTTCCCGGCCTATGAATTGGCTAATGAGGACTTGAAAAAAGAGTGGGAGAATACCCTCTTACAATGTTCGAGAGAGCTGATGAAAATACTCATCAAGCATGACGATATCATATTACAGTAACTCATTTAACGCAAGAAATCTCAAAATTGGGGGATAGACTCAAAACCTTTGAAAGCTTAGACAAATTCCAACAGAGATATGAGAAATATAGGAAGGAGATGGAGGACTATGAAAATGATATCATCGAGAGAAAAAGGAGAAAATTTCAAAGGGATAAGACAGACTTTTCAACTAACAGAATCTTCAAATGGAATATCCCCACCCAGAGAAATAGGAACACTCAGTCCTCTAATTATTCCACATCTGAAGCTGAGTCTTCAGACGGGGAATCCTCCAGAAATACACCAGCGAATAGGACCTTTAGGAGGGATTTATTAGGTAAAACCCCGAGAGAAATGAGAGAAGGTTCAGGCATAGATGGAGGAAGATCAGGAGCGGGAAGAGGAGGCAGAAGGAAGAGGGACACTCTGGATTGGAAGGAGGAACCAAGGGAGAGGAGAGACAGGAAATATGACTAACGGATCCTGTAGAAACAACTGACATTGGGGACAATCTGAGAATAGTGAACCTCTCTGATAAGATACTTACCTCTGACCAAATTAAGATCTTGAGCAAGGGACTCTCATTCTTACCGGTCCAGGATCTGGACCGATTTGAATGTGAAAAGGATTTAAATCTGTTCACCAGAAAGATTCTCCTTAAGAAGTTCTTTATCAATATAGAACTCCAGAAATCTCTTTCCCACAATAGCGAAACAGGTACCCCAACTCTCAATTTAGAAGAACTCGAGGCAATCCAAGTATTAGAGGATCTCGAACAAGAACAAGGTGGCAATGAGGATACATCTATTCCTCTTGATAGCAGCAAAATCAAGAAAAAAATCAATCTTTTTCCCGGGCTATAAAATATGTCCGCCGGTAAAAGTGTACCAAGACCTTGTCTCCAGGGATCTGGATGATTTATTCCTTCGTAAAAGACGGCATCACGATAACATTAGTGCGGGTGAGAGATCGGCATTACGGGAGATAGCAGAATGAGAAGAAATCCTGATTAAACCCTATGATAAAGAGGGGAACGTGGTGTTATGGCCAAGGAATCTGTATGTTGAGGAAATTACTAAACAACTTGGGGATGGGAACTGTTATGAGAAATTAATATTCAATCCCACCCAGAAATTCCTAAAACAATATAATCATATAAAACAGACGGCCTTTAACAATGGTGTCATAAAGAAACAGGATTATGAATTCCTTAAAATGACAAAACCCCAAACCCCAACACTATATCTTCTTCCCAAGATTCACAAGAATGAGACTAAGCCACCCGGAAGACCTATAGTGTCTGGGAAAGGGAGCCTTACCGAAAATGCCAGTATCTATGTCGACCAACATCTCCGCAAACATGTCACCTCACTTGCATCATACACACGTGGCACAATGGATGTCCTTCTGAAGTTGCAAAATCTCAATGTGAACCCCGGAGTCTGGTTGGTGTCGTGGGATGTGGAAAGCCTATACACGAGCATCAACCATGACAAAGGGATAGAGGCCACTAAATACTTTTTGGATATGGAAAGACCCAGCGAACACAACGATTTCCTCATTCAGCTTTTGGAATTCATTTTAACAAAAAACTACTTCACATGCAATGAATCCCACTACCTCCAGGTAAGGGGCACAGCTATGGGGACAGCTTGTACCCTGACATATGCCAATCTCTATCTGGGGTGGTGGGAGAAAGAGGTGGTCTTTCAGGAGGCATTTGAAATGTACACAGAGAATATCTTAATTTATCTCCTGTACATAGATGATATACTCATGTTGTGGGATGGACACCTAAGTGATCTGAAACAGTTCATCTCTATACTCAACAACAATGACCTGAATTTGAAGCTCACATATGAGACCAGTCAGTCCAGGATTAACTTCCTCGACCTAACAATTTATATCAATGATGAAGGAAATATCACCACGGATATCTTTAGGAAACATACTGCTACAAACAGTATCCTACATTCCACTAGCTCACATCTTCCTTCCACAATCAGAGCAGTTCCAAAAGGAGAATTATTACGCACCAAGAGAAACATCTTGGACCCTGATGTTTTCAATCATAGACAAGGGGAACTTGGTACCAGATTCAAACATAGGGGTGTTAGGGTCTCCTGCTCTGTGCTGCCACGTCGTCATGGCAACCGGGACACAAGTGCTAGTGGAGTAACCTGAGTGTAGTTGATACTCCGGTTCGGGTCTTTTGCTGTGCAGTGGTTACAGGCTCTGTGCACGGCACGGGATCCGGTGCTGGTTTTTGTGCTCACAGTCTGTGAGGTCTGAGTGGGGCGTGGACAGCACCTGCTATATAAACCCTCTTCTCAGGTTAGGCAGATGCTGCTAAATCTTTGTTGGTTAGTCAGTTCCTGAAAGTTAGCTAGTACTGTGTAACTTTGGATTTGTTTGTTGCTTACTGCAAATAGGCCTTGGGATTTGGTACTACACTCTGCCAATCCAGACCTAGCAGTAAGACTGGAGTCAGTCGTTTAACCTGCTGGGGTTCTTTTGCTACTCTGTGAACCTAGCAAGTTTGCGGCTGTATTCTCAGACTTGCCTGCCGAAATCCTTTCTCACTGTGCAAGGTGTTCAGGTGTCAGTTTAGTGGCAGTAAGCTGAACCAGTGCATTGCAAGTGAGGACTAGGATTGTGGAGACTCTCCTTGTGTCTATTATTCCATCTCTGACCAAGGAGTTTACTGCCACACCCGTTGGTAACCCTTTAGGGTTTTGCTGTTGCCCTTAGCAACAGCATTTCGGGTTCTCTACGTATTTAATCACAACATCTCGCTTCTTTCCATCTGAGCATTCTTAATACTAGGGAGACACCCAGTTTCTTAGCCTTTGGGTTCTCTGTTCACTTTGTGTTTATTTTGTTACCCTATCACCTTCTGTGTATGTAATGTCATATTCCCCAGTCTGTCTGTGAGTTCATTTGTTTTGCATCCCTCTCCGTTCAGACACCAGTACATTCCTGCTGGCACTGGTGTGCATAACAAGGGGTTACAGTAACACACTCATTAAAAAAAACAATGCGAGAAGTGGAAAAATATCCACGAGAATCTCTCCTCAAAGTTAAATCCAAAGAGAACCGGGAGGAACCAGTGAGATTTATCAGCACCTTTAATGCTCGCTGGAAAGAGATTGAAACCATTCTCCAAAAACATTGGTCTGTATTACAAACAGACCATGACCTCATGAAGATTTTACCTAAAAGAGTACAAAGTAGTTGGCGGAGGTCGCGTAAAATCAGGGACCAGTTGGTCCATAGCCATCTCTCAAAACCACAGGAGGCTACAACCAGTAGAAAAGGATCAAAAAGCTGTGGGCGTTGCAAAGCATGCCAATATATGGTCCCTAAAAAATGGTTCTTTGACAAATATAATCATAAGTGGACGATTTCTACATCCATAACCAGTACGTCCATAGGAACCGTTTACCATATGGAATGCCCATGCCAGAAAATATACATTGGTAAGACCATAAGACCATTAAAAGTGCGTATTTTAGAGCATGTAGGCAGTATACGCAATGCCGCCAGAGACCAGTCAAGATTCAAGACACTGACATCAGTGGCTCGACACTTTCTAAAATTCCATCAGGGTGACCCTACAGGCCTGAAAGTTTTTGGCATGAGACATATACAATTAGGGATCCGAGGTGGAGACCTAGACCAGGCACTTCTAAGATTTGAGATGAAACTGATATTTCTGTTGAACAGTCAGTACCCGCATGGCTTGAATGAAGCCAACAGTTATATCTCATTCCTATAAATCTCCTGGTATAGCTGGGACGGTGATTTTTTGAGCTACAATTTAATTAAAAAACAGCTTCCAGTCCCCCTATGGCACTTATATATTTTATACAAATAATAAAATATAGATACTCCAATTTAGATCAAGGGATTGAATATACCCAGCTGGATGAATTTTACAACACTCCATGGGTTCAAGCAAGTTAGCGGCAGATACATCTAGCATTTTTAGCAGGATATAATTCTACCTGAACATAATTGCCATATCTTGATTATTATTGGAATGGGGCATGTTACAGTATACAACAATATTTTTCTTTCTTTTCACTTATTATTATTTTACACCCATATTTATTTATTAATATTTATTTTTATTCTCCTTTGATTTTGATCTATTTTACTATTACCTTGTACAATTGTTTGCTGTTTTTCATTTCATCCTTTAGATGTTAATATGCATGATATATCTGTCACAACTGAGGGCCTGAGCTGACGGGAGGCAGCCTCAGTTGTAGGGGCTGAGATGTACCGGAACCTGGGAGGTTGTATCAGACCCCTGGACATGTAAGTAACATGAAGAAGAACCGCCCGAAGGCGTGACCACGACAACTTGAATAAAAGTCAATGATGTTTATTTATGACAAACTCCATGCATCACAGTAGCAGTAAAAGAAACATAAAAGTCAGCAAAGAATAAATACAGTTCCTGGGAACTACAGGGTGGCAGGAGCCACAGGGCACTGGTAGTGTGAGATAGTTCTTATAATCTTCTAGATGGAAAGTCCTTACCAGGCCCGACTGTAGCAATGGAGATAACCCAGGATTG
Source organism: Pseudophryne corroboree (assembly GCF_028390025.1). Lineage (NCBI taxonomy): Eukaryota > Metazoa > Chordata > Amphibia > Anura > Myobatrachidae > Pseudophryne > Pseudophryne corroboree. The sequence goes on along the minus strand of NC_086447.1, from coordinate 39,816,248 downwards.
TACCAGCTGGTGTTCCAGGAAAAGCTGGGCTGCTGTAGATAAAACGGCTGCTGTGGATACTGGCTGGAACCAGACTGTTGTTGGCACGGAGTGGATACTGGCTGGAACCAGTTAAATAATAAATGAACTTGGGTGCGATGAAATATGAGCTGAAGTTAGGAGTTTGAGAGCGGTAAAATTATAATACCGGTGGAGAGTGGTAAACTGTAGAAAGGACACCGGCCCTTTAAGAGAAGCTGTACTCTGCTGGAAGCTGGGCTGGAAGCAGGTAATGTTGTAGCTGGAAACAGATGAATCCAAAATGGATCGGAGAGTCAGGCTACACCGCAGGAGGAATGCTGGTGCGGGTCTCCATGGTGGAAGTCTTGAGACAGGAGCTGGAACCTGGAAGACAATCACAGGAGAGAGACAAACAGGAACTAGGTTTGACAACCAAAGCACTGACGCCTTCCTTGCTCAGGCACAGTGTATTTATACCTGCAGCAAGGAAGGGATTGGCTAGGCAATTATGCAGATTATCAATACTGAAAACAGATTGGTGGAAATGATCAGCTGACAGAATCCAAGATGGCTGCGCCCATGCAGACACTTGGAGGGAAGTTTGGTTTGTAATCCATGTGGTAATGAAAACAGTAATGGCGGCGCCGGCCACCGGAGACAGGAGGCGCCAGGCTGACAGATGCACATCCAACCACGTGGACACAGCGGAGGCCGCGGCTGATGTAATCGCCACTCAGACACTCTGCATGCAGAAGTTCAGGGACGGCGGCGGAGGCCGCGGGAGACGCCATGCCAGGTGTAATATGGCGTTTACTGTGACAGCGTCCCAGAGTGACAGGAGAGGATACAGGAATGTACACATCAGGATAACAGATGGGATCCGGTCCTGGAGCGCTGAGCCAGCCTTAGGAGGCATCTGATGGGTAAGAAATGGCGTCCAGATACCCGGATCGTGACAGCACCCCCCCCTTTAGGAGTGGCCCCAGGACACTTCTTTGGCTTTTGAGGAAACTTGGAATGGAATCTCCGGACCAAGGCAGGAGCATGGACATCAGAAGCATTGGTCCATGAACGTTCCTCAGGACCATAACCCTTCCAGTCAATAAGATATTGTAGTTGACCGTAACGGTGACGTGAGTCCAGGATCTTGGCCACTTCATACTCAACGCCTCGTTGAGTTTGGACTTTCGGAGTTGGAGGAAGTGAGGAATGAAACCGATTCAAGATCAGCGGTTTCAACAGGGAAACATGGAATGTCCTGGGTATTTTTAAGAAGGGAGGCAACTGGAGTCTGTAAGCAACAGGATTGATGACTTGTTCAATCTTGAAAGGACCGATATAGCGAGGTGCAAACTTCATACTGGGAACTCTTAACCTCAAATTCTTCGTGGATAACCATACCCGATCACCCACCTTGAGAGCAGGAACTGCTCGACGCTTCTTATCCGCAAACTTCTTGTACCTGAACGATGCCTTGAGCAGAGCTGATCGTACGCTCTTCCAGATATTGGCAAACTGATGCAAGGTGATATCCACTGCGGGAACAGAAGTTGCTGGAAGCGGTTGGAACTCAGGGACTTTAGGGTGGAATCCAAAGTTAGTGAAGAATGGTGTTGAAGCAGAGGAAGAATGATACTGGTTGTTATGACAGAACTCGGCCCAGGGAAGTAATTGAACCCAGTCATCTTGAGAGGAGGACACATAGATGCGGAGGAAGGCCTCCAAGTCCTGATTCACCCTCTCGGTTTGACCATTGGTCTGAGGATGGTAAGCCGTGGAAAACTTTAGCTTGACTTGGAGGACTTGACATAAACTTTGCCAGAATTTGGCTGTGAATTGAACTCCTCGATCTGAAATAATTTCTTCAGGAAGACCGTGGAGTCGGAAGATCTCTTGTATGAATACTTGAGCCAACTTGGAAGCTGACGGAAGACCGGTGAGAGGAATGAAGTGTGCCATCTTGGTGAACCGGTCAACTACCACCCAGATGGTATTGAACTTGTTGCACATGGGTAAATCTGTAATAAAATCCATCGACAAATGGGTCCAAGGTCGACGGGGAACAGATAGTGGAACCAGTTGCCCCGCAGGCGACTGGCGGGATACCTTATGTTGAGCACACTTTGGGCAAGATGCAATAAACTCCAAGACGTCCTTTTTCAGAGTTGGCCACCAATAGGACCTAGAGATAAACTCCAGGGTTTTTTGGATACCTGTATGTCCGGCAAAACGGGAAGCATGGGCCCAATGCATGAGCTTCTTCCTTAGCATCGGTTTCACAAAACTTTTCCCTGATGGGGGCGTAGAGTCCATCCCTACCGTGGAGAATGCCAACGGATTTATAATAGGATGCTTGTCTGAAGACTCTGACTCATTTTCTTGCTCCCATGAGCGGGAAAGGGCATCGGCCTTGCGATTCTGAGAGCCCGGACAGAACTGGAGTTTAAAGTCGAACCTGGAAAAGAAAAGTGCCCATCTGGCCTGACGAGGGTTGAGACATTGTGCGCCTTTCAGATATAAAAGGTTCTTGTGGTCTGTAAGTATGGTGATTGAATGAGAAGCTCCCTCCAACAGATACCTCCAGTCTTCTAGAGCGAGCTTGATGGCTAGCAACTCCTGGTCGCCAATGGCATAGTTGCGCTCAGCTGGGGAGAACTTCCGGGAGAAGAAACTGCAAGGGTGTAAATGGCCATCTTTAGCCCTCTGAGATAACACCGCTCCTACTCCAACGGAGGAGGCATCCACCTCTAAGATGAAAGGAGAGTCGATGTCAGGCTGTTTCAGAACAGGCGCAGAGATGAACCTTTGTTTTAAAAGATGAAATGCTTGCATGGCTTCTTCAGACCACTTGGACGGGTTAGCACCCTTCTTAGTGAAAGCAGTAATAGGCGCCACAATGGTGGAAAAGTCTCGTATAAACTTTCGGTAATAGTTGGCGAACCCCAAGAACCTCTGGACCCCTTTGAGGGTTAAGGGTATCGGACAATTTTGGATTGCTTGTAGTTTCTCAGGATCCATCTCTAGTGCGGAACCGGACACAATGTACCCTAGAAACGGAATGGACTTGACTTCAAAGACGCATTTCTCTAATTTGCAATAGAGATGATTGACACGGAGACGGGACAGAACCTCTTTAACCCAAAAACGATGTTCCTCTAAATCGTTGGCAAAAATGAGGATATCGTCTAGATAGACCACGACATGACGGTATAGAATGTCTTTGAAGATCTCATTGACAAAATGCTGGAAGACAGCTGGAGCATTGCTCAATCCGAAGGGCATGACGAGGTACTCATAATGTCCGTCACGGGTGTTAAAGGCGGTCTTCCACTCGTCACCCTCACGGATCCGGATGAGATTGTATGCACCTCTCAAGTCCAGCTTTGTAAAGATGGTAGCTCCGCTAACTCTGTCAAAGAGCTCAGTAATCAGGGGTAAAGGATAATGGTTCTTGATGGTAATGTCGTTCAAACCTCTGTAGTCGATGCACGGCCGCAGACCACCATCTTTCTTTTTTACAAAAAAGAAGCCTGCGCCGGCTGGGGAAGAAGAAGGTCGAATGAACCCCTTTGCTAGGTTCTCTTTAATGTATTCCTCCATAGAATGCGTCTCAGGCAGAGACAACGGATAAGTTCGGCCTCGAGGTGGAACCTTCCCTGGAACGAGATCAATCGGGCAGTCCCATTCTCTATGAGGAGGAAGGATATCAGCAGAAGCTTTACTGAACACATCCGTGAAATCTTGATATGGAGGAGGTGGAACATCAGACGACCTGGGGGAGGAAGAACAGACAGGCAATACTTTAAACAAACATGTCTCAGCACAGGAGGAACCCCATGCCAGGATTTGCGTAGTCGTCCAATCAATTGTAGGATTGTGAAGACGGAGCCATGGAAGGCCCAGGACCACAGGATGTGTGGCTCTTGGAATCACTAAAAAAGAAATAAGTTCGGAATGAAGAACTCCCACTCTCAGACGAACTGGTAGAGTCCTTAAAGAAATAACTGCATCAAAAATTTTGCTGCCATCCACGGCAGTTAAAGAAATGGACGAAGGAAGTCTCTCGGTGGGTAGGGACCACCGTTTAACATAGGCTTCGGTAATAAAGTTCCCAGCTGCTCCGGAATCAAGGAGGGCAATGACGTTCCGATAACGTTGAGCAACTTGAAGCGAGACTGGGAGATTACAATCTTGAGGAGATGGAGAGGAGATCATTACTCCTAGCCGGCCCTCTCCTTGGCGAGCTAGGATTTGGAGTTTCCCGGACGTTTGGGACAGGCATTAATGGTGTGAGACGGAGCTGCACAATAAAGACAGAGAGACTCGGAGAGACGTCTTCGGCGCTCAGCAGGAGTTAAACGGGAACGGCCAATTTGCATGGGCTCATCTTTAGTTGGTGACAGTTGGCGAGGAGGAGGAGCAGAAGATTTTGGAGCAGATGATCTTCCACGCTCAGTTGCTCTCTCTCTGAAACGTAAATCAACTTTCGTGCAGAGTGAGATTAGCTCATCTAACTTAGATGGTAAGTCTCTGGTAGCTAACTCATCTTTAATACGCTCAGATAAGCCATGCCAGAATGCAGCATACAGGGCCTCGTCGTTCCATGCCAGTTCGGATGCCAGGATCTGGAACTGTATCAGATATTGTCCTACAGTACGTGACCCCTGGCGTAAACGGAGAATCTCGGATGAAGCTGAGGTTACCCGGCCTGGCTCGTCGAAGATGAGCCTGAATGTTGACACGAAGGCAGTGTAGGAAGATAGCAGGGTGTCGGACCTCTCCCATAACGGTGATGCCCAATCAAGGGCTGAGCCACTGAGAAGAGAAATAATGTAGGCAATTTTTGTACGGTCACTTGGAAAATTGCCAGGTTGTAGCTCAAACTGAATCTCACACTGGTTGAGAAATCCCCTGCAGAATCTTGGAGATCCATCAAATTTTGCTGGCGTTGGAAGATGAAGACGTGGAGCAGAAATGGGTAAGGTGGGTGGGGTTATAGCTGGAGTCACTGTGGTTGACGCACCAGACGCGCCTGATCCACGGAGAGTTGTCTGAATCCCATCCAGCCGAGTAGAGAAATCCTGGAGACAGCGGATGATGTGGCCCTGTGCAGCCTCCTGATGTTCTAGTCGGGCTGCCAGTTCTTGCATCGGCCTGGCCGCTTGATCCTGGTCTCCGGCTGGATTCATTAGGTCAGTGCTTACTGTCACAACTGAGGGCCTGAGCTGACGGGAGGCAGCCTCAGTTGTAGGGGCTGAGATGTACCGGAACCTGGGAGGTTGTATCAGACCCCTGGACATGTAAGTAACATGAAGAAGAACCGCCCGAAGGCGTGACCACGACAACTTGAATAAAAGTCAATGATGTTTATTTATGACAAACTCCATGCATCACAGTAGCAGTAAAAGAAACATAAAAGTCAGCAAAGAATAAATACAGTTCCTGGGAACTACAGGGTGGCAGGAGCCACAGGGCACTGGTAGTGTGAGATAGTTCTTATAATCTTCTAGATGGAAAGTCCTTACCAGGCCCGACTGTAGCAATGGAGATAACCCAGGATTGTACCAGCTGGTGTTCCAGGAAAAGCTGGGCTGCTGTAGATAAAACGGCTGCTGTGGATACTGGCTGGAACCAGACTGTTGTTGGCACGGAGTGGATACTGGCTGGAACCAGTTAAATAATAAATGAACTTGGGAGCGATGAAATATGAGCTGAAGTTAGGAGTTTGAGAGCGGTGAAATTATAATACCGGTGGAGAGTGGTAAACTGTAGAAAGGACACCGGCCCTTTAAGAGAAGCTGTACTCTGCTGGAAGCTGGGCTGGAAGCAGGTAATGTTGTAGCTGGAAACAGATTAATCCAAAATGGATCGGAGAGTCAGGCTACACCGCAGGAGGAATGCTGGTGCGGGTCTCCATGGTGGAAGTCTTGAGACAGGAGCTGGAACCTGGAAGACAATCACAGGAGAGAGACAAACAGGAACTAGGTTTGACAACCAAAGCACTGACGCCTTCCTTGCTCAGGCACAGTGTATTTATACCTGCAGCAAGGAAGGGATTGGCTAGGCAATTATGCAGATTATCAATACTGAAAACAGATTGGTGGAAATGATCAGCTGACAGAATCCAAGATGGCTGCGCCCATGCAGACACTTGGAGGGAAGTTTGGTTTGTAATCCATGTGGTAATGAAAACAGTAATGGCGGCGCCGGCCACCGGAGACAGGAGGCGCCAGGCTGACAGATGCACATCCAACCACGCGGACACAGCGGAGGCCGCGGCTGATGTAATCGCCACTCAGACACTCTGCATGCAAAAGTTCAGGGACGGCGGCGGAGGCCGCGGGAGACGCCATGCCAGGTGTAATATGGCGTTTACTGTGACAGCGTCCCAGAGTGACAGGAGAGGATACAGGAATGTACACATCAGGATAACAGATGGGATCCGGTCCTGGAGCGCTGAGCCAGCCTTAGGAGGCATCTGATGGGTAAGAAATGGCGTCCAGATACCCGGATCGTGACAATATCAATATATCTATTTATGATTTTCACATTTGTTTATTGGACCAGCCTTTCTTTCTTGCATAGATATTCTTTTTCTCTTTTAATCAGTTGCATTCTTCATCATTCATTCATACAAAAAATGTTTTGTTGTTGTCAACATCATTCTCATCTTATTTATTCACCTTCAATCGGCATTATGCCTTCTTTCACCCCCTTTTTTTTATAATTTAGGCCAGGCATTCCCAACCACGGTCCTCAAGGCACACTAACAGTGCAGGTTTTAGTGATATCCAGCCTTCAGCACAGGTGACTTAATTAGTAGCTGAGCTATTTTGATTTAACCATCTGTGCTGCAGCCAGGATATCACTAAAACCTGCACTGTTGGTGTGCCTTGAGGACCGTGGTTGGGAATGCCTGCTTTAGGCTATTGACACACTCTTCCTCCTCATTTTTTGGGTTGATACCACGCATGGATGGTAATAGTGAAAAAAGTGCTTGTGAGAATACTTTCTCACAAGCACTTTTTTCACTATTATCATCATGACATAATCTCTTTATTTCCGCTCACTTGTGGCAACACCTATCCTCCCTTCTTTTCTCTCTCTCTTCAATCTCCTCTCCTGATTTATTCATTCACCTATTCACGATGCACTAATCATACATGATATGACATGTTACAACACCTTAATGAGAGTTACATCCAGGAACTGTTGATACATTATTTATTAGGATTAATAGGACAAACGTTCCCCCATTGTATTACTGATACCTGACTGTGCGAACGGATATAATAATCCTCATGATACAATTCATTCACAGGCCAATTCAATTTAATTTAATTCAATTTAATTTTAATATTTATACACACTCCACCAATATATTCTCAGTCTCATCTCATTTTATTTTAATTCAATATACTTTTGTCCGAACATGAGACCAAGAAGTGATTAACGTTTTACTATTATTCCGGGAAACACGCACTCTTATGGTTAATAATATTTATTTATTGATATTCTGCCGCTTCATGCTTTCCCAATTGTAATCACAATATAATGCAAGAGCCTTCAGGTCATAAGACTCCCTATCATGTGACCGGAGCCTGGATCCGATTGCTTATCGGATATATCTAATATGTTATTGTCATGCTCAATTAAGCACCATTGCACATTCGCAGACTTCTGTCATCGACTGGTGTACGGTATTTATACATTTTTCTAGACGTTCAGTGGCAATTTTAAAAAGCACGGGGCTCCGATCACGTGATCGGAGCCGCAATTCACACATACGTCAGGCTTTGACGTCAGTGTAAAGTCCCCGCAATCATGCCGGGTTCACTGGGCGATCCTTAGGATAGGTCAAGAGAAACATGAGACCTTATCCTCTGTTGTGATTGGTCATACTTACCTGTTAAATTACGTCTGTGGGAAACAATCGGGTTCAGCCTCGTTAAAGCTGCCCGTACAGCGAAACATGCATGTCGGATTGTTAGTGGGCCACCACACTCCTTGAAATTTATAGCAACGTTGTATTCTGTGTAATAGATATTGATGCTCTCACCTGCACCAGCACTGATCTCCATATAGCTACAGCATTTAGCATTTAGGATCCGCTTAGCAGGCTGTGTGTATGAGTTTAGGAAATTATACAAATAACCACTCAAGCTAGCAGCATAGGGGATTACCCAAGGTTATTCCCGTTTTAGAGGAATCAATTACCTGTTTCTCTGAACAGCACATTTCTGTGGATAACCCGATTACTGCTTTAAATGCTGAAGTAGCATGTCAATGACAATGGCAATTTAGCACTGTAAGCACATTATGCAGATACATTTAATCCTTGCTAAGTAGCCACTGCACTGCCCAGAATAAAATTGTAGGGATCAGGAATCATACTGCAATTATTGGGTTAGAGTTATACTATACCCCAGTGGCTATTATAGTCAGCAGCAGTGGTATCAATTATCATTATAATCCTTACAGCAGGCCTGGCCAACCTGTGGCTCTCCAGCTGTTGTAAAACTACAAGTCCCATCATGCTTTACTACAGTTTTGCTATTAGGGAAGGCTAAAACTGTGGCAGGGCATGCTGGGATGCGTAGTTTCACAACATCTGGAGAGCCACAGGTTGGCCAGGCCTGCCTTACAGAGAGGACCTATTATTTCATAATAGGGACAACTGACCTCTAAGGTTGTTAGGAATATTGCTCCAATATTTCCATCTATCAGCATTCATGATCCTGTTAGTGGACTTTGTCATATAGTGCACACACTGTATACCTGTATAATATAAGTGATTAGCTTTTCAATAGGTACACACGTGTATGATCCGCAATGATAACAGTGTATTATATACTTAGAATGAAAGCAATAGCTTCTCAATAGGTACACACGTGTATGATCCGCAAAGATAACAGTGTGTTATATATTTATACAGTAAGGTACTAGTCACCAAGTGTGACTCTAATACTATACACACTAGTGAAGCATCATATTACAAATCTTCTTTCTATCTCATGAATCTGTATTGCAACAATTGTTGCTCTTATGTTACACCAGTCTAAGGACATTTTGTAACATCTTTTGCCTCACCTCTCTCTAAACAGTGTGGACTGAAGTAGATTCATTTTGTGCCTATATTTATAAACAGCTATAACTGTAGTATCTAATTACATCTCTCAATTGACTCTATTAATATACGGGGTACAACTTTGATTACCTTGGATTCATCATAAGGGGGATGTTTAATATCCACACAGACAGTAATTAATCAATCTATACACCTTATTCTCAAGATATATCAGTTCTTAGTATCTGTGTGAGCGCCCTACACATTAATATTGTGTGAGCACCCTAGGACTAGTTATTGTCAACTTGTGACAAGCATTTATATTGTAGCGGAAATATTGATTTTATTTGCTTTATATGTATTTATAAAGTAGTAGGTATTGTATGAATATATATATATATGTATTATAAGTAGTAAGGTATGTATATTTATTGTAATACAAACATATATATAAGAAAGCAAGGTATGATGTAATGTAATTAGATGAAAAATGTGTATAGGGATAGGAATAATCGTTATATTTCTACATGTACATACTTGCATGATTTATAACAGAGATAGTATGGGGGGAGAGATTGCCGATCACGCGCCGGGAGCCGTGTGCATAGAAGGCTATCGCGCACCGGTAAGAAGAGAAGGGAGCTGTGGGGAAGCTATGTGCCAGGGAGAAATTACCGATCGCGCGCCGGGAGCCGTGTGCATAGTCGGCTACCGCGCGCCGGCAGACAGAGAGAGCCGGGTGCAAAAAGGGGACCCGCGAGGCTAGTATCAGGGAGCCGGGTGCAAAGGGGGGCCCTAGAGACCAGTACCAGGGATTGTATATAAGGCGAGCTCAGCCGGTGATGAGCAGAATGCAGATCGCCCTTGTAGTGCTCGCACTTGGTATCTCTGGCGCTGTTGATGAGCTGTAACCGCTGTAAACATTACAGCAGCCGCCGGAGAGAGACCAGGTAGCGGAGCCATACAGGGAGAGCCGCTAGAGATCAGAGCGGGTTTTGAGTGACAGTAAAGGCTGATAAGGTTGCCTACCTGCTCTAAGATCCCCAGGCGGCAGGCTCTATAACGTGTATCGCTATAATGCCGCTGCCTCGCCGCTGCTGTAAACATCTTGGCGGGCAGTAAGAAAAGGCTGAAGGCGGTGACACGGATGAGAGCCCATGTGCCCCAGTAGAAGAAATGACAGGGGGCTGGCGCCTGCAGTGATAAGCCAGTGAGAAGAGCCGGGGGAGCGGTGACCGGCGCAAGCAGCGGCTATCGTCCGGCGCTGGGCTGAGTGAAGAGCCGGGGAAACAGAGACCTGTGCGACCAGCAACCCGCTGTCAGAGCTGTGCAGAGGGAGCGGTGACCGGCGCAAGCAGTGGCTATCGTCCGGCGCTGGGCTGAGTGAAGAGCCGGGGAAACAGAGACCTGTGCGACCAGCAACCCGCTGTCAGAGCTGTGCAGAGAGGAGAGCGGTGAACGGAGCAAGCAACAGGTACCTGCTTCACATCAGTAGTCACCAAGTCAAGGGAGAAGCGGCACCCTGGAAATCCTCCAGTGCTGACGAAGATAATAGGCTCTGCCAGAAACTGCAGCGACACTGAACCACAGGTCAAGCACTTCTCTACTAAGTAAGCTATAGCTGAATCCACTGCCCACCAATGAGAGGCTATTGGGGCGGGGCTATCTATCTGAGTGATAGTGAGTGTCAGGAGGCACTTACTGAAGACAACTAAGGTCTGTAAGGTTATTCCTACTGTGCACCTATTCACCATTTACACTAATATATGAACCCAGTACAGTTGTGGCAGCTATAGTGACTATTTATTAATTATTATTCACCATTTGCGTACTGCCAAGTTCTAATTATTTTCCAATAGGAACTCTAACATACATACTGTGGTAAATGATATCTCTCAGTACAATATGGAAATAAGCCTATTCAGCTCAAATCTATAACTGGCTAGCACTAGAGACATATAATACTGCTCGGGATGATTTAACTGCTGACAAGCACATGATTCATAATTCATCCAAGTGCATCCAGCTAGTCTAGTCAGAATGGATACAGTTACAATATATGTGGCAGTGTAAATTCAGTGTAGCATTGAATGGATACACATTACAGCAAGAGAAACAAAGTATTTATTGTGAAGGAATCTTGTTCTGCTCACAGTTAACTACAGTTAATACATATTGGCAAGCCATGCAGCAGATAAAAGTCTTTATTATGCCGGATGGATCTGAGGGAGTTTAATGGTTATTAACTAAAGACATAGAGGCAGCTAGTTCTAAGGAAGCCAAGAAAAGACATACATATAGGCTGCCTAACATAATTATATCTAGTCCTATAATATTTTCTGAATATCTTATATTTCTAACCTCCCACAACGCTACTGGACCACCCTGAGCTTATAAGTATTCAGAAAAGCTGCAGAAGAGAATAGAATATTTACTCCAGTTAAATAGAACTCTGCATACTTCGGAGATGGAGATAGTAATTGTATATATTTCTATTCACACTGGTAAAGAGACTTCATCTACAGAAGAGCAATAATAAATATTTAAGTATACAATATCATACTTACCATCTGCTAGCTTCATAGCTTCACAGTAGAGAGACTCTTCACTGAGAAACACCTAAAGGAAAAGCAAGGATATTATAGACATTGTATTCTAAAGAAAGAACTTATTACAGTGAAAAGACTGGATAGACCACTATAAATAACTAAATAACAAGTTTAGGCTTCAGGATACAAAGTAATAGTATTTCACTTTTCTTTACAATACATTGTAACCATCCATGTAAAATATACGCTAGAAAGGAGGATTAATTCATCAACACTTATCCAAAAGGATAAAATACACTCATTGGGCCCCAACTGCGCATTAAAAGACTGAGAGTACCCGGGTCACTCAAGTAGAGCATATAATATGTGTCATTGTGTATTACATGCATTGTTGTTTAGATAGAGGGAAATTGTCAATTAGAAATTGTATATGTATGTAATTAGAGTATACCTATATATATATATATATATCTTAATATAAATATATACTTACCATAAAGATATTGTGGTGATTTCTCCGGATCCTAAGGAAAAAGAAAGAAGAACAGGTATTAAATACGCTATTATACTAAGGGGATTTGGGTATTAAATGTGTATAGGTTAATTAGTACACCCTTTTAATTAACAAGGCTTTCCCAGGCAAGCCAAAATAATAATTAGCTTGGGTGGAGGCACTGGTGATTCATATCTAAGGATAAGATAGGGTTACAATATTCTTAGTGTTATTGATTTATTTAGAATCAGTACGTAAAGGAGATACACAGTTTATTGCAATATAGGGCACCAGTGGCACATTTTCCTTCATGTTTCAACTATCAGTGCCAATTTAGTCAATGTTATCTATTCAAGAGTAACTCAACTGCATATTTTTACTAGGTGGGAAACAGGTCCTAATTGTGTTAATCCACATATCCTACCGTATCCACGTACCAGAGGCAGTGTCCCAATATATTATCTTATTAACTGTGGCTATATTCAATTTCCCCACACGATATTAAGTATATTTAGGACTGGTAAACACCATCCAGTCTGTATCTTGAGTGGTTACTGCTTTACACAAAAATAAATAATTATACTTGTTGTTGGAGCTATTGTGGTGACCCCACTTTTTAAGAATCTGTCTTACACAACTTTTCTTTCTATATCACTTATATGTTTGTACATGTCATGTTTTTAACCTCTATATTTTGCTGCATGTGTCCCACTATAAGGACCCTCTTAATATTAATATAAGCAATAAAAGCTACGTTTTATTTTGATAATCAATCCAACAAATAGATATTGTGCACCCAACTCAACAACCGCCTTTCTAGTTCTCTTTATATGGTGTTATATCCTGGTTGTAACAGGGTTGCACCCCCAGAGAGGCTTAAAGTCTAATTTAGACACACGTATATTGGGGTTTCACTGATCCATTCACAAATAAAATCCTTAATATAGATCATTCAAGTGTGCAGATGTACTTTTCTCCCTTTTTTCCCAAATCCGTAATCACAAGATTCCTCAGACGTGACACCTATCTCTCAAAGAAAAATGGGCCGAATTCCTTACCCTGGCTGGGGCAGCTGTGAGTGGGTCCTGTGTGCTGCTGCATCTACTCGTGCAACCGGGCCCATTAGCTCTAGTGGCAAACCAGGAAGTGATGCTCCCATGACAGTTTTTCCCATGATTTTCCAGTACTAGACCAGGTTGAGAGGTCAGGGTCTGGTTATGGTTTTGTGGGGGACCTCACACATGTCCAGCAATTCAGTCATCTCCAATGTCCATCCACAATGGTCATGAGGGCAATTTCTTGACAACTTATCTTTGCTCCTTTCAACCCATATAGGTTCCCCCAGGAAATGAGTAAGGATTGCTTACCATAATCGGTGGCAATGTGTGCAGCTGAACATTGAGGTGACACACTGCAGATAACTGAGTCCTAGATTATTACTCAGATGTCAAAGAGAGGATCCACATTGATTGTAGTACGGTACCTTGCTGAGAGATTCGTCTTAAAAATATGTCAATTAAGCAGGAGCTGGCTGATAAATTTAAATTTGTGGGCAAGCAGAAAGCACTCACCCATGCTTTGGCTCAACCTTAAATGGTGGTGTCTGGTGTAGAATTTAATAAAAAAAGCCACTTTGCTTAATAAAACCAGTGTTTTTGCTGTTGATAAGTGGTTCCAAAAGACCCAGAGTAAAACTGTTGTTAAGTTAAACAGACATGGAGAGGGAGAACAAGTCAGGGGTGGACTATGGAGGAGTGTCAGGGCAGGTGAGATAATATATGGTGGGCTGGACTTTGTGTCTGGGCCTCTATGCTTCTTCCTCTACTGGCTGTTCCTATTACTGTGTGTCGAGTGGTTCCAGTGCAGCTCAGCATTAGTCAATCACATTTGACTTCTGCCAGGACCATGCGATATGTAAATAATCTCTGCCAATAGAGGAAGCAGACAGACATGGAGATGCTGTCACAACCAGATAAAGGATATATGTCTCAGATAATTGTGTATGGGAATAAAGGACAGCTATGCTGCCAACAGCTATTCATAGCGAAAGTTGTGTTTACCTATTTTCTGTGACATTTGTTTTCTTGGTTGGGGAAACTGGCACATTTGTAGGGATGATATATCTATGAGAGTATAATAGAAGGAGCCAACATCAAAGACTCCTAGGCTCCACCTAGACATTTATAAGTCTTGAAAAGATACCTTGATGTGTTTACCACCCCGCTTGCGAGTGTGAGTTTTGGGGTACGCTCCATCAGTATATCATTTGATTATATCTACTGTACCAGGCGTAGTTCAAGTGAATCAAGCCTTGGTACTAGAAAAGAAACCTTGATGAGCTTAAAAATATCTGACTATAGTGTGAGTGGGGTACGCACATAATCACTACTAGTCCTTGTATAAAAAGATTGAATAGAAGGAACATACTACACATTGGTGTCTTGTTCTTATATTTCCCCACATGTTGTTATATCCCGGAGAGACCACATCAGTCAAAATCCATTGAAGGATCTACTACAGAAAACTGACAATAAGGGATGTAATGGTGACATTTACATTATAATTGATTTTTATTCTACAAAAGCGCTGTTGGTGTATATACAGATTTCAAATTTGTGTTTTTTTCCTACAATAATTGTATTTCAACAAAAGGGTAAATGGTTCACAAATTAGGGCACCAATAATTAATATTGTTTTAGTTTTTAACAACAAATAATAAATATGTTGTTTTGTGTGTCTTTGTTGTTCAGTGGGAGGATAGAAATAAAGCAACTTCATATAGCGGCCCTCCAATGGAGATCAGGTATTGTAGGAAAACAAGACTTCATTTTTAATAATATTTAATTAAAAAAGTTATAAGCAGTGACATTAAATAAAGATCTAGACATATGGCTTCTGGTGTTGACATAATACCCTGTATATATTTAGGAGTATTAATAGCGATCATTCCTAAATATTAGTGGTCTTTAATCTAGACTTATTTATATCACAATTTAATACCCCTTTTCCACCAAAATCTTGGGTCTGACCTGGGATTTGTCTCCCTGGGATTGATTCAAAACCAGAAAGTTCCAGTCCCCTGAACACTGGACCAGATCAGCTGAGGGGGTGTTCCATCCGGAAGGGTGTCTTTCACAGGTGTCATCGGAGAGATGGGCAGGGAGAGATTACAGCCTCCCTGTATAAAATGTGGATAGAGTAAACACTGGAATAATCCTGACCATACGGGGAGGCTATATCTCTTCCTCCCCGATGAGAACTGTCGGTTATGGATTAATGGGTCCACTTGGATAAGGTCAACAGTCAATAGGTCGACCACTGTTGGTCAACATGTACAGGGTCAATATAGGGAAATGGTCAACACAGTGAAAGGGTCACCACAGGAAAGGTTGATGCATACAAAGGTCAACATGAGGTTTTTTTTATGTTTTTGGTGTTGTTTTCTCCTTAACATGACCAGGAAGCCCAATTAGTGCACTGCGTGCCCTTGCATGGCTCACTTCTACAAAATGTTTCCAAATTGTAGTCCACGTGGATGGAAAAGTATGAAAAAGTTGAAAATAAAACAAAAATTTTACAAAATTTGCTGCCACTGTGTCTGAATTTGCCTGCAAATGTACATCAGTGAGATTTGTTCTTAACTTAGCTTTCTAAGAAAAAAGAAAGGATCCCTCACAGGACATGTTATAATAAGAAGCCCAGTACTCAACATAGTATTATAGTATGTGTCATTTGTGTTCACTATAAGGGGAGTGTTAATACAAATATCTTAATTTTACAATGTGAGAAACATTATACAGACCAGAAGAGTCCCAAAATGGTGCTTAAGTTCTATTAATTATATAGCGTGTCTTGAAGTTTTATTGAATTTTACAAAAAGAAGACAAATGAGAATTAAATTATCTCTCAATTGGCATACATCTGTGTATTAGGTATGCATTAAAAGGATGGAAAATACTTAATACAAACCGGAAATACAGCATACCATAAAAGACAAAAACTCTGATTTACATTTATAACTTGGTTTTCAATATCCAATGTAGGAGAGTTGATAGCAAATATCTTCAGTAATATGCAATCGACGCTACTCTAAGGGTGTGTACACACGGTGAGATCCTTGCTATGCCCGATTTTTATTTTCGATTTCCCTTGAACTCCCTGGAGCCCAGATAGCACAGATTTTGACTAACTTTTCTTGAGATATGGACTATGTGTGCTTACGATTTTGGCTTATGTGAGATTTTGGCTTATGTGAGATGTCATTGACATGTGAGATGAACTAGATAGTACACCGATCTAGCAAGGATTGACTTGCCTGCACAGTCTATCTTTTCTTGCGATGCCGACCTGGCGGGACCGCGCATCGGGATCGAATCGGGATCGCAAGGTGACTTTCACCTTGCAATCTGCACAAAATTTTCTTGCGATTTTGACTATATAGTAAAAATCGAAAGAAAATATCTCACCGTGTGTACACACCCTAAGACTGAGGAAGAATGTTTTGTTTTATAAATTAGTGGGTTTCAGAAGATTTTGGTATAGAGAGGACAGTATTGATTTAACATTTCTACCCGTATACTTTTCCAAAAAGAAAGAGGCAATAGGGTCTGGCAATCATTGTAATTATTTAGAGATGTGCGGCTGGCACTTTTCGTGTTTTGTGTTTTGGTTTTGGTTCTAATTCCACTTTCGTGTTTTGGTTTTGGCTTGGTTTTGCCAAAACCACTCTTTTGTGTTTTGGTTTTGGATCTTTATGATTTAAAAAAAAAACATAAAAACAGCTAAAATTACAAAATTTGGGGTTAATTTTGCTCCTACGGTATTATTAACCTCAATAACATTAATTTCCACTCATTTCCTATCAATTCTGAACACCTCACACCTCACAATATTGTTTTTAGGCCTAATAGTTACACCGAGGTGGCTGTATGACTAAGCTAAGCAACACAAGTGTGTGGCACAAACACCTGGCCTATCTAGGAGTAGCACTGCAGTTACAGACAAAATGGCACTATTCAAAAACTAGTCCCCAAACAGCACATGATGCAAAGAAGAAAAAGAGGTGCAATTAGGTAGCTGGATGGCCAAGCTAAGCGACACAAGTGTGTGGCACAAACATCTGGCCCATCTAGGAGTGGCACTGCAGTTGCAGACAGGATGGCACTTAAAAAAAACAAGTCCCCAAACAGCACATGATGCAAAGAAGAAAAAGAGGTGCAATTAGGCAGCTGGATGGCCAAGCTAAGCGACACAAGTGTGCGGCACAAACACATGGCCCATCTAGGAGTGGCACTGCAGTGGCAGACAGGATGGTAGATTTAAAAAATAGGCCCCAAACAGCACATGATGCAAAGAAGAAACAGAGGTGCAATGAGGTAGCTGTATGTCTAAGGTAAGCGACACAAGTGTGCAGCACAAACACCTGGCTGTTCTTGGAGTGGCACTGCAGTGGCAGACAGGATGGCAGATTTAAAAAATAGGTCCCAAACAGCACATGATGCAAAGAAGAAAAAGAGGTGCAATGAGGTAGCTGGACGGCCAAGCTAAGCGACACAAGTGTGCGGCACAAACACCTGGCCCATCTAGGAGTGGCACTGCAGTTACAGACAGGATGGCACAAAAAAAAACTAGTCCCCAAACAGTACATGATGCAAAGAAGAAAAAGAGGTGCAAGATGGAATTGTCCTTGGGCCCTCCCACCCACCCTTTTGTTATATAAACAGGTCATGCCCACTTTAACAAACCAATCATTTCAGCGACAGGGTCTGCCACACGACTGTGGCTGAAATGACTGGTTTGTTTTGGCCCCCACCAAAAAAGAAGCAATCAATCTCTCTTTGCACAATCTGGCTCTACAGTGGCAAGATGTCCACCTCATCCTCATCCGCCGATTCCTCACCCCTTTCACTGTGTACATCCTCCTCACAGAGTATTAATTCGTCCCCACTGGAATCCACCATCACAGGCTCCTGTGTACTTTCTGGAGGCAATAGCTGGTAAAGGTCTTCCCGGAGGAATTTATAATTTATTTTGATGAACATCATCTTCTCCACATTTTGTGGAAGTAACCTCCTATGCCGTTCGCTGACAAGGTTACCGGCTGCACTAAACACTCTTTCAGAGTACACACTGGAGGGGGGGCAACTTAGGTAAAATAAAGCCAGTTTGTGCAAGGGCCTCCAAATTGCCTCTTTTACCTGCCAGTATATATACGGACTGTCTGACATGCCTACTTGGATGCTGTCACTCTTATTATCCTCCACCATTCTTTCAATGGTGACAGAATCATATGCAGTGACAGTAGATATCTCAGTAATTGTTGGCAGGTCCTTAAGTCCAGACCAGATGTCAGCTGTCGCTCCTGACTTCCCTGAATCACCGTCAGCGGGTGGGCTAGGAAATCTTATCCTTTTCCTTGCAGCCCAAGTGGTGGGTGAAATTGAAGTTGACGGGTCACGTTCCGCTCGAGTTGACAATTTACTATCGTAGTTGGATGTATAGGCTTGAATGGCCTTTTGCTGCTCCTCCATCCTCTGAAGCATATAGAGTGTTGAATTCCACCTCCTTACCACCTCTTGCTTCAGTTGATGGCGGGGCAGGTTCAGGAGTGTTTGCTGGCTTTCCAGTCTTTGACACACGGTGGCAGAATTCCGAAAGTGGCCCGCAATTTTTTGGGCCACCGACAGCATCTTCTGCACACCTCTGTCATTTTTCAAAAATTCTGCACCACGAAATTAATTGTATGTGCAAAACATGGCACATACTGGAATTTGCCCAGATGTAATGCACACACAATATTGCTGGCTTTGTCCGATATCACAAATCCCCAGGAGAGTCCATTTGAAGTAAGCCGTTCTGCAATGATGTTCCTCAGTTTCCGTAAGAGGTTGTCAGTTGTGTGTCTCTTAAGAAAAGCGGTGATACATAGCATAGCCTGCCTACGAACGAGTTGGCATTTGCGAAATGCTGCTACTGGTGCCAATGCTGTTGTTGCTGCGGGAGGCCATACATCTACCCAGTGGGCTGTTACAGTCATATAGTCCTTAGTCTGCCCTGTTCCACTTGTCCACATGTCCGTGGTTAAGTGGACACTGGATACAACCGGATTTTGTAGGACACTGGTGATTCTTTTTTTGACGTCTGTGTACATTCTCGGTATCGCCTGCCTAGAGAAGTGGAACCTAGATGGGATTTGATACCGGGGACACAGTACCTCAAAAAATTCTCTAAGTCCCACTGAACTAATGGTGGATACCGGACGCACGTCTAACATCAACATAGATGTCAAGGCCTCAGTTATCAGCTTTGCAAAAGGATGACTGCTGACATATTTCATCTTCCTCACAAAGGACTGTTGGACATTCAATTGCTTACTGGAAGTAGTACAAGTGTTCTTCCGACTTCCCCTATGGGATGACGATCGACTCCCAGCAGCAACAACAGCAGTGGCAGCAACAGCAAGCGTAACACTCAAGGATCCTAAGGAGGAATCCCCGTTAGGAGAGGACTGCTCAGCCTTGATAGTGACATGGCCTGCAGGACTACTGATGTTCCTGACTGAGGAGGAAGTTGACATTGAGGGAGTTGGTGGTGTGGCTTGCAGGAGCTTGGGTACAGGAGGAATAAGGGATTTAGGTGTCAGTGGACTGCTTACGCTCTTACCCAAAATTTCACAACTTGACCCTGACTTCTGATGAATGCGCAGCAGGTGACGTATAAGGAAGGATGTTCCTAGGTGGTTAACATCCTTACCCCTACTTATTACAGATTGACAGAGGCAACAGATGGCTTGACACCTGTTGTCCGGATTTGAGGAGAAATAACTCCACACCGAAGAGGTGGCTTTTTTGGTACTTTGCCCAGGCATCACAATAGGCTTCTTCGTCCCAAGGACAACAGGTGTCTCCCCCGGTGCCTGACTTAAACAAACCACATCACAATCAGAATCCTCATCGTCAACTTCCTCCTCAGCGCCAGCAACACCCACATCCTCATCCTGGTGCACTTCAACACTGACATCTTCAATTTGAATATCAGGAACTGGACTGTTAGTGCTCCTTCCAGCACTTGCAGGGGGCGTGCAAATGGAGGAAGGAGCCACCTCTTCCTGTTCAGTGTTGAGAAGGTCAGGCATCGCAACCGCCGACACAATTGGACTCCCCTTGGGGATTTGTGATACCATCTCAGAGCGCACAGCTCTTTTCTGTGCTCTTTCCAGCTTAACTCTTTTAATATTTCTAGTGGGAGAATGAGGGCTTCCATCGTCATGTGAAGCTGAACCACTAGCCATGAACATAGGCCAGGGCCTCAGCCGTTCCTTGCCACTCCGTGTCGTAAATGGCATATTGGCAAGTTTACGTTTCTCCTCAGATGATTTAAATGTCTTTTTTTTGGTTCTTTTTACTGAATTTTGGCTTTTTGGATTTTACACGCCCTCTACTATCACATTGGGTATCGGCCTTGGCAGACGACGTTGATGGCATTTCATTGTCTATGTCATGGCTAGTGGCAGCAGCTTCAGCACTAGGAGGAAGTGGTTTTCCTTGATCTTTCCCTATTTTATCCTCCAAATTATTTTTCGCCATTATTGTTTGGGAGTTATATGAGACAATGGGGGTCATTCCGAGTTGTTCGCTCGCAAGCTGCTTTTAGCAGCTTTGCACACGCTAAGCCGCCGCCTACTGGGAGTGAATCTTAGCTTATCAAAATTGCGAACGAAAGATTAGCAGAATTGTGAATAGACACTTCTTAGCAGTTTCTGAGTAGCTCGAGACTTACTCGGCATCTGTGATCAGTTCAGTCAGTTTCGTTCCTGGTTTGATGTCACAAACACACCCAGCGTTCGCCCAGACACTCCTCCGTTTCTCCAGCCACTCCCGCGTTTTTCCCAGAAACGGTAGCGTTTTTTCGCACACACCCATAAAATGGCCAGTTTCCGCCCAGAAACACCCACTTCCTGTCAATCACATTACGATCACCAGAACGAAGAAAAAACCTCGTAATGCCGTGAGTAAAATAACTAACTGCATAGCAAATTTACTTGGTGCAGTCGCACTGCGGACATTGCGCATGCGCATTAGCGACTAATCGCTCCGTTGCGAGAAAAAAATACAGAGCGAACAACTCGGAATGACCCCCAATATGCGCACAGGAATGACTGGAATTACTGATGACACAGGACACTACCACTGGCCTGATGCAGCCCAACAGGTTGTTAATAATAATATAATTGTAATTTGTTATACTGCAGCAGTGGATATATATAGCAGAAGCGTATATCGTCACTGGAATTACTGATGACACAGACACACACTACCACTGGTCTGATGCAGCCCAACAGGTTGTTAATAATAATATAATTGTAATTTGTTATACTGCAGCAGTGGATATATATAGCAGAAACGTATATCGTCACTGGAATACTGATGACACAGCTACACTGGATATATGGCAGCAGAGAACACCAACACTGTGACTGCCTGGACTGATGCAGCACAATACACTGAGTGACTACACTGGACTGGTCTGCACAACACAGCCCCACTTTACAGCTACACTGGATATATGGACTGGACTGGGCAGCACAACATTTGTCTCCCCACTTTCCCGCCCCAATAGACAGAGACTGAGCACACTAGTGAATACACGTCCTCTCACTCTCCGAGACTGCAGTGAAAATGGCCGTGAGAATCCGACAGCAGGATGATGACGTTTTGCCGAGTTCAGGTTTCCGAGTCAAGAGGAAAAATCCGAGCCTTGCTCGGATCTGGACTCAGAAGGCAAAGTTTGGGGGGCTTCAGTTCTCTGAGAACCAAACCCGCTCATCTCTAACATTAAGATAGAACATTGTTGTAATAACCTTGTGTTTTGTTTTATTTTTTAATCACTTTCTTATTTTAAAAAGTAATTCGGCCTTCCTGATAATGCAGTTGCCCTTGGGCAGCCTATACAGCCACTTCAGTTTGAGATCCTTAGTTTAAGTCATCCAGAAAACGTACTTTTATTATTAACCCCTTTGCTCCCAAGGTCTTTCGCAGTCCTGTACTGAGCCCACTGCTCATCTCATTCTAACATCAATACCACAATTGTCTGTATGCAGTGCCCATACAAATAATACCTTGGGGGGAGGGGGGAAGGGGTTTTAAAAAATAGCATTTTTAGAAAATACTTTTTGCTCTTTGAACACATCAAATAAAATGTAACCAACATGGGAAGTGTTTTTTAAATTAAAATTGAGCAATGTTTTTTTTTTCTCTTTTAAACATGAAAATGATGGAAAAAACCCCCAGCAGAACCAAACCTAGCAGCTGATCAGGGGGGGTCATTCCGAGTTGTTCGCTCGCAAGCTGCTTTTAGCAGCTTTGCACACGCTAAGCCGCCGCCTCCTGGGAGTGAATCTTAGCTTATCAAAACTGCGAACGAAAGATTCGCAATATTGCGATAAGACATCTCTGTGCAGTTTCTGAGTAACTCGAGACTTACTCGGCATCTGCGATCAGTTCAGTGCTTGTCGTTCCTGGTTTGACGTCACAAACACACCCAGCGTTCGCCCAGACACTCCTCCGTTTCTCCAGCCACTCCCGCGTTTTCCCAGAAACGGTAGCGTTTTTTCGCACACACCCATAAAACGGCCAGTTTCCGCCCAGGAACACCCACTTCCTGTCAATCACATTACGATCACCAGAACGAAGAAAAAACCGTGAGTAAAATTCCTAACTGCATAGCAAATTTACTTGGTGCAGTCGCAGTGCGGACATTGCGCATGCGCACTAAGCGGAAAATCGCTGCGATGCGAAGAAATTTACAGAGCGAACAACTCGGAATGACCCCCCATATACAGAAGTGCACACTACCATAAAACAGTCAGATAACAAACAGTGATATCTCCATTGACGAGCATTTGGGTCAAAGTTGCTCCTCGTCATCCGAGATGTTATGTAGTTCATCAATGGCTATCTTGTAGCTTAAAAGAAATAAACCTAATACTGCAGAGATCAATATTGCAATGTTAAGACAAAACAAGAACAAGTGTTGTTAAGACTGGATCAGCTTAGGAGAAACACCAGCGCCTTTTGCTATTGTAGTGATGTGTAACAATTGTAGTATGTGTATCGCATTCAACCCAGCCATAAGCAGGGATACTCATTTCTCCTCTCACAGAGACTCAGCATCCAACAGATGAACAGTAACAGCACCAAACCCTTGGGTTTGACCACCCCGCTACTTATTTGGGTACTATGACTGCTAGTGTACAAATGTTTATAAACCTAGTCCGTGTTCTGCATCACTTTGTAATGTAAACCACTTTTTTATTGTTCTTGTATCAGTTTATGAACTTTGCCATATAAAGAATAATAATAAGAATAAAGGAGATATCCGTTCCTGAAGGTTGCGGTCCACCTCTGACTTGGAGCTGGGACCTGGAGCTGGGCTCCCATTACAATGTGGACAGAGGCAGCGCATTACTTCCCGGCACCTGTCCGGCGCAAGTTTACACTCATCCACCTGACGCACGATTCTGGTTAGTGCCTGGAGCTTGGAGTGGTGATGGTTGGAGGACGCAGTGCAGAAATGTGTGGGTAGCTGCCATCTTTATGAGGTGAGGACACAGCTCACAGCAGTCCCTGTCACTGGTGTTTCTATAATGGATGCAGTGTGTGCGGTACACACAGGCTTCTGAGTCCAGAGGGGGCCCCTCCCGCACACGCTGCACCCATTTTTAAAATACTCACCCCTCCGAAGTCCAGCGCCGGCATCCGCAGTGCTATTAGAACTCTGTAAAAATAGCTCAGCTGCCATTTTCACTGAGTTCTGCGCATGCGCAATAGAGAAATCTCAGGGGAAATGGCAGCCGCGCCATTTACCCGGAGATCTGCGCATGCGCAGTAAAGTCTGAGCCCTCTAGTGCTCAGACTCTACAGCGCTCCGGGCAGAGAGATGGGGGCCCGGATGGAGGAGACTGAACACAGGCCTCCTCCTCTCTTAAAGCACTCCTGCTTAAATACCAACAGGACATTACGCATTCAAAAGGGATTTCTCAGCATTGGAACTTACCAGATTTACTGAATAAATTGGATTTGATCATATTTTTAATACATAAAGGGACTGTATGTGCTTTTTCATAGCCTTTTTCAGCCATGCTAATATATTTTAGACTATGATGTAATTAAAGATAGCTTTTAAATAAATAACATTTACAAAGAGTGCACCAAAAAAGAGTACAGATATAGCTTTTGGAACAATTGATGGAACAATGGATAGTGCCCTGATGAAGGGCACTAATAGAGCTGCCTGAATTAGATAGATTCACCACAGGTAACCTCACCATGTTACAGATTAGATATACAAAATACAATTCATGGGATTTATGCCATATGTGTATGTGTTTTTGTGCCATATGTTCGGCGCTCTCATTAAACAAATAGATAAATAAAAAAAATGGATGATAATGATTAATATTGCGTCTCACTTGTAGGAAGTCAGGATGAATGTATTGAAGAATGGAAGGCTCCTCCCCTTTTAATGTATGCTCTCCAATCCATTCAAGACGTTATGAAAAAGAAACAAATAGATACTGTCTATGTGTAGAACAGTTTTTCTTTAAACATAAAAACATTCAATGGCGCCCCTTATGTGAAGTAGGAAGTGGAAATCAACTGGAGATATAGTCGTACCCCAACTCACACTTTTTAGCATAGACTTTCAGCCCCATAAGGGCCTATATCAAGACATGTCTTGATAAAGGCCCATATTGGGTCGAAACGCGTCAACCAGTCAAGAGTGTGAGCATACCTTCATTTTATTCCGTGCAGCTCTATATATGATCTGCATATATATCTGAACAATTTTGGACTGCACTTTGTTTTTTCTTGTCTTTTGTTTTTTTTATTTATTTTTTCAGTTTTTGGACGCGATTCAATACTGCTTGTCTCTCAATGGAACCTTTTATGTATACACCGAAACAATGGTGATCATGTAGGTGCTTTCTTGTCTGTATCCTGTGTTTTTAACCACCTCATTGTTGGGAACTGTTTTACTAAAGACTTTTTATTTGAACATACATTTGACCCTGGTTCCAGTTAGAGTCATTTGTGATGATGACTGCAGCTTCAATGGTTGCAACAGATAGAGTCCTCTAAGAATCCCAGATAAGCGTCATAACAGCCTCACTTACCGTGAGTAGGGTACGTCATTCATACTAAAAGAAACCTTTATGTGTTTTA
Organism: Pseudophryne corroboree; assembly: GCF_028390025.1. Lineage (NCBI taxonomy): Eukaryota > Metazoa > Chordata > Amphibia > Anura > Myobatrachidae > Pseudophryne > Pseudophryne corroboree. The sequence goes on along the minus strand of NC_086447.1, from coordinate 39,790,916 downwards.
AAACTTTTGTTCTTCCAGTGAGTGTGGTACGCTAAAGCTTTCTATTGGTGATAATCTATGCATGGGTCATCTGTCCTATTACATATTGGTTGTAAAGAAACCTTTATATACTTTATACTATGATAAAAAGTGTAAGTTGGGGTACGACTAGATCTCTAGTTGATTTCCATTTCCACTCTTCACATAAGGGGCGGCACTGAATGTCTGTGTACAAAGAAAAACTGTTCTACACAAATATCTATTTGTTTCTTTTTCATGATATCTTGAACATATTGGAGAACATACATTAAAAGGGGAGGAGCCTCCCATTCTTCAATACATTCATCCTCACTTCCTACAGAAGGGACGTAATATTATTCATTATCATACATTATTTTTTATATTCAGCTATTTGTTTAATGAGAGCCCCGAACATATGAGTCCCACGAATTGTATTCTGCAGGTATCGCTTTGGGTCTTTTCCTCAAGGTCACAGCCCATATGTGTACACTTGTACTGTACTCCAGATGCACCACCAATGCATGATTTTGTGAATACCCCATTTGTTTGGGAATAAGTGATCATATAGTGTTGTTTCCTTCAGAAATAATATTGTCAGACTCTCACTTAAGTCTTGTGCAGAACCAATTTGCTCCTTAAATAATTCAGACAAGATCAGGGAAGGAAGGAACCTTTATTTTTTAACACTTTTTAAATGATTTACTATTATTTATATGTTTTTAATACATAAAAATATATTTTTTTATGCATGGCATTTCCCCCACTCTCTAACACTGGCCCTCATTCCGAGTTGATCGCTCGCTAGCTGATTTTAGCAGCAGTGCAAACGCTAGGCCGCCGCCCTCTGGGAGTGTATCTTAGCTTAGCAGAAGTGCGACCGAAAGGTTAGCAGAACTGCTTGTAAAAATTTTCATGCAGTTTCTGAGCAGCTACAAACCTACTCCTACCTTGCGATCACTGCAGTCAGTTTAGTTCCTGTTTTGACGTCACAAACACGCCCTGCGTTCGGCCAGCCACTCCCCAGTTTCTCCAGGCACGCCTGCGTTTTTACCTGTCATGCCTGCGTTTTTTAGCACACTCCCTGAAAATGGCCAGTTACCACCCAGAAACACCCACTTCCTGTCAATCACTCACCGATCAACAGAGCAGCAGAAAATCGTTGCTCGACCTTGTGTAAAACGGCATAGTTTTGTGTGAAAGTACTTCGCGCGTGCGTACTGCAGCCCATACGCATGCGCAGAAATGCAGCTTTTTCATCTAATCGCCGCGCTGCGACCGAAAGCAGCTACCGATCAACTTGGAATGAGGGCCACTATGCGATCCTGTGCTACATGAATCTAATATCAACTTAGAAGTGAAATTTATTTAATTGAATGTCCTCTTTCTTTTATCTAAAGTAGGTAGGACAGTTGTTTTCTGCTTTAAAATTCATTAAATATGTTTAAAGTGTATTTCACGTTGATGTATTTTTCTTTTTTCTAGAACATCATGCATATTAAACTACATTTTTTTAATTTTTCTACATATTTACATTTTACTTTATCCTCACAAGTCCCTGATTAGAATTTATTATTGCACAATTCATAGTTTATTAGAGTTAACCAAAAGCTGAGCATTCTGGGAATGATTCAGAGATGCACACAAGTCCGTTTTGTGGACCATTCATAATCATTTGCATCTCAGATGTGTCTCCACATGTGGCTGAATGTGTGTAACTAGGGGGCAAATGGAGTTTTTGTCTGACGCTAATGGGGTAAATGTGTGATGCAGGCATCTACAAGTTCCTGGTGAGTCTACCTGATGTTTTAAGGGGTAATCATTTACAAGGCAAAACCTGAACATATACATTTTATTTCAAAATGAGAGCTGACCTTCCCAATAACCGAAGAGCTCTTAGTACATCTTTATTTCTCAGGCTGTAGATTAAAGGGTTTAACATTGGGGTAACAATCGTATAGAAAACTGACACCAGTTTGTCAGTAAATTCTGTAGCAGAATACCTTGGTCTCAGGTACATGAACATAACTGTCCCATAGAAAATGACCATGACAATGATGTGAGAAATACATGTGGAGAAGGCTTTGTATTTCCCGGAGGGGATTTTCACAACCACAAGGAAAATTTGTGTGTAAGAAAAGAGAATGAGAGACAGTGGAATAAAAATCAATGTTGTGCTACCAATCAAAGCTACAATGTTGTTCGCCGTTAGATCACTGCAAGATAGTTGCAGTAATGAAGGAGCTTCACAGAAGAAGTGGTCGATTATGACTGGTCCACAGAATTTTAACGTAGCGGTAAAGAAGATATCAACTGAGGATATAGCAGAGCCAGTCATATAAGACGTACTGATAATCCTGATACAGGAGGCTGTGTTCATAATCACATTGTAACGCAGAGGGTTACAGATAGCAACATACCGGTCAAAGGCCATGAAAGCAAGAAGGATGCACTCTGTTTCACCCAAGAACAGGTACAAATAAACCTGGAGGAAACAGCCTGCAGTTGAAATACTTTTGGAAGATATAGCGATGTTCACCAACATCTTGGGGACAATGATTGATGTGTAGCAGATGTCCAGGAAGGACAGATTGCTGAGAAATAAATACATAGGGGTGTGTAGACGGTTGTCCACTCTCACAGCCGTGATGAGCACACCATTTCCAGCCAAAGTGAACATATAAATCGTCAAAAACAACTGGAACAATGGAACTTGCATTTTTGAATTGTCTGAGAGTCCAAGAAGAATGAACTCTTTGACTGCGCTCTGGTTCCCAAATGCCATTTTAGCAATCCATTATTTATATGATCTCACCCTGTGGATGGGTATTGGGTGAATATACAGAGTGATTAGAGGTAGAAGGAAATACAGTATGTCTAGAATCTATGTTACATAGCTTGGTTAGGTAAAATATACTGTAGATAATTGAATCCAAATCTTGATAGCTCACTTTTAGATGGATATTGAAAGTATAGACAATCCAAAGTTTGCCACCAACTATGTTCCAAGGACTTAATATAAAAATTTGCCAAGAAATAACACTCCTGGAAAATAATATCCACAACTTACAAATAAACATTAATATACAAGACTGAAACATTTAGGTACACACTTTCAATATAGGGAACATTCTCTTGGAATGAGCTATGAAGAAGCGAAGTGCCCTGATAGGCCAGGTGGTATGTATTTTCCTGCTATATAATATGATTGAGAGCGCTGAACATTGAAGCACAGTACATTAGACCTTGTTGATTTTTTTAGCTGAATAATACAATTAATATAAAAATCAAACTAATGAATGTATTTATTATTTAACCCATGGGATATTGTGAATGTACATGAAGAGTATCCTTTACCATAAAAAACAGATGACATGAGGTCTGCAAGGCCTATGAAATATGGACACTTTACTATAATTTCATGTTAATTTCATAGAGTATCACTACACTGAAAATATTATTACTTTCTCCATAATACCTTACAATGTTGTACCTTTATTGTTCACAGTTATGTCTTAGACAGTGATTGGTCCCTACAATGACATGCGGACACCGTTTCATAGTAACATAGTTATTGAGGTTGAAAAAAGACGAAATGTCCATATAGTTCAACCTTTTTTTTATCATTCAATCACTAATCTGTATTTAACACTAGTTTAACTATACTGACCCAGATGAAGTTAAATTATTAAGTCTAACTAACACTATAACTCTTGCTTTTTCTAAAATACACGCACTTTAAATGCTATATCCTTGGATATTTCTTTCAGTTAGCAATTTATCTAATCCATTTTTAAACATATTGATTGAGTCCACCATTACTACCTTCTCAGGCAGCGAATTCCAAGTCCTGACTGCTCTTACTGGGAAGAACCCTTTCCTTCGTTGGGTATGAAATTTTATCTCCTCTAACCTCAGGGGGTGTCCGCGTGTCCTGTACATGTAATACAATCATTTGTGCAAGAGCGCAGGGTTGTTTTTAACTTGGTAAAAGTTTTATGCTATTTTTTTCTTTGAGTTTCCTAGTGACTAATGAGACACTTCATATGATTATGCAAATGAACACTCTGAAATCCATGAAGGAAAATATAGGGGGTCATTCAGACCTGGTTGCGTTTTTTGCATCCCTGGGGGGAGGGTATTTGCTGTGTGCAGGTGTGCGACCGCATTTGTAGCAGAACAGCACAAACATATGTTTGTGTAGTTTCTGCTCAGCCCAGGACTTACTCAGCTGCTGTGATGATCGGGGCCGGAGCTGACATCAGAAACCCTCCATCCAAATGCTTGGGACCTCGGTAACGGTAAGTTTTCACCCACAAATGGCCTCTTCCTGTCAATCACGGTGCGTTAGGAATTTACTCACCATCCCGTCGCTAACCGGACATCCCCGTTGCCGCGGTCTGTTGCACCTGCGCATTGCGGTGTATATGCATGCGCAGTTCAGACCTGATCGCCTGCTGTTTGAAAATGCACAGCAGTGACCAGGTCTGAATGACCCCTATAGTTCAATGCATATTATGCTTACTGCTCTTGCACAGTAGATTATGCTTCATACATACTGTAAAACATAAAAATATGTCAAATAAATTTCATACAGGTTGTATGGTTTCTTAACTGTTCAAATCATTGTTGTGGCACTTTTGTGTATATTACTCTAGTCAGCAGCGATTCTGATATAATCTTATATTTACGTTTTCCTTGTTGATGGGTGGAAATTTTACTTCATTTTTACAAACTGATAGCAAATTTACTGATAGATGGTCACCAAGGGCATCAATTACATTGCTTTCATGCTGTGTGTTTATTTAACTAGTTAAAGCAATAATTTCCTCTGGAAAGCCCAATTGTAATACAGGTTGAGTATCCCATATCCAAATATTCCAAAATACGGAATATTCCAAAATACGGACTTTTTTGCGTGAGAGTGAGATAGTGAAACCTTTGTTTTTTGATGGCTCAATGTACACAAACTTTGTTTAATACACAAAGTTATTAAAAATATTGTATTAAATGACCTTCAGGCTGTGTCTATAAGGTGTATATGAAACATAAATGAATTGTGTGAATGTACACATACTTTGTTCAATGCACAAAGTTACAAAAAATATTGGCTAAAATGACCTTCAGGCTGTGTGTATAAGGTGTATGTAAAACATAAATGCATTCTGTGCTTCGATTAGGTCCCATCACCATGATATCTCATTATAGGATGCAATTATTCCAAAATACAGAAAAATCCGATATCCAAAATACCTCTGGTCCCAAGCATTTTGGATAAGGGATACTCAACCTGTAATGATATTGTTGCACATTTATGTTATTTCTTTAGGTTAAACTGCTAAGACCAGCATGATTAGTTACCTTCTGGTATCTATGCAACCGATTAATAAAAGACGTATCCCAAATTATTCTTTTACAAAATGTGAATGTATTTAATCATTAGTTAGGATATATATATATATATATATATATATATATATATAGAGAGAGATAGATAGATAGATAGATAGATAGATAGATAGATAGATAGATAGATAGACAGACAATTCATTAATAGCTAACCGTTCTTAATTTTAATTATAAGGATTTCATAAGTTAGACTTGCAGTTATATCTTTAAGTGTAGTTTAGCTTTAAATATTATTTTCAAGAAAACAGTCTGCTTATATTTAGCGTGTGTATGTAAATGCAAAGTAATATTTTTGTAATTGTGAACTTTTCATTTATCACCAATCAATACATTTTCACATTTGTATTAGTCTTGTTTTACTATAATTTTCATTTTCATACAATTAAACAGAATAAATGTTTACATAACATATTTTTAAATTTAATTCAAGTTTGAATTTTAAATATGTGCCCAGATTTCTCAGTCATTGGAGAGTGATAAATTGCACATTGATAACCAACCAGCTCCTAATTGCCATATCACAGGCTGTGTTTGAAAAATGACAGTTAGTAGCTGATTTGTTGATACTTTATTATCATGCTATTTATCACTCTCCAAGGCCTGATAAATCTGGGCAATAATTTGTTAATGGGCTATTGGGTGTAGCTGGACCAAAAGTGATATTGGCCGAATCATTTTCGGCTAACCTCCTGTGGCTAACTAACAACTCACTGATTGCTCAGTGACAAGTTTCCTTTTATCAGCTCTTTAGATGCATACTCTATAATATTTATAGAAAAGGTATTTGAAGAGATTAATGTTAAGATTTATATGCTAAATTTGTCACAAATCAGAAAGAAGCAAAAAAGTAACCATCCTAAGATCTTACACCTATAGACTTGATGCTCACAAGCAGGACCCTCTTACCTCTTTGTCTGTCTGTTATTACCCAGTACTGCTTTGTTTCTGTTCAGTTCCCACTTGCAATGTGGAACCAAACATGGTTGCGGTATATCAGTAAATGCTAACAAATAAAGAAGATGTAACAGATAGATTTTGTAAGTTGTGACTTTTGAAAGACGAATATTGTAGGCTTTGGCCCCCAAAATGTATTATCGCAAAAAATATTAAATGCAAAACATGCCTGACTTTGCATTTCGCATGGTTGGAATTTAAAATGTTGGGGTCAAAAACAAAAACAAGTCAATACTTGTTACATCTGCCTAGCCTATCACCTGTCTTAGCAGAAAAAATAAATTCTGAAGAATACCTTTTTGATGTCCAGACACTATGTAGAATGTTAGCAGAAAAAATAAATTCTGCAGAATACCTTTTTGATGTCCAGACACTATGTAGAATGTGAGCAGAAAAAAATTAATTCTGCAGAATACCTTTTTGATGTCCAGACACTATGTAGAATGTGAGCAGAAAAAATAAATTCTGCAGAATACCTTTTTGATGTCCAGACACTATGTAGAATGTGAGTAGAAAAAATAAATTCTGCAGAATAACTTTTTGATGTCCAGAAACTATGTAGAATGTTATAAATAGGCTCCAAAAGTCCAACAAATTAAGTATTGTGTAGTGAAATTTATTGCATAGAGAAGTCTTTGGTCATTGTCCTTAAATAGTAAAATGAACACTGCTTCAGGTGAGTCTGGTAACACTATGGAAAATCTCCATAAAAGTTTATTTGTGATTCGTATGTAAGATGAGAAATAATCAGATGTTACACCAGTGTATGAATACTTTAAACATTGCAGTCACTGGGTAAATCTCAGTGCAGAGATTGTCAGTTGTTCTAGTGATGTTCTTTTATATAGTATATAATTCCCTGCCCAGCTCTGCACACACAGTAGAATGTTTGTTACTCTAATTCCCAATGTAGGAAAAAAAATTGGGCTTCAACAGCAGAGAATTCATTTTGAAAAATATTTATATTCCGCAAACAACCTCCCTAAGGAATGCAAAATGTAGGCTATGTTCTTATTTTCCGAGATGGAAACACATTTCCGATTTGTTTTTTAAAATAACAAAACAAAAATGTAGAGATCTGTAAAATTAACATTGATGTACAAAATTTAAGGGACATATATCATATTACATTGTATCATTTAAAAAAACTTTTTATATGAGTATTAATTGGGAGTACATACTGTATGAAGTTTTGTGAAGTGCTTCAACCATTGCCTCAGTCCAAAAGATAGCAATATGATAAAATGTCTCACAAAAAAGACATTACACAAAACAGTTATTTGTGGGGGCAGTAAAACCAATTTATTGAGAGGATTGTCCCAATTGATTGGTGAAAAAAATTATATTACAGAATGTTGTGCTTGGCTGAAGGCAAAATCATGAAGACCAATACACTGCTCAAAAAAATAAAGGGAACAATAAAATAACACATCCTAGATCTGAATGAATGAAATTTTCTTATTAAAAACTTCGTTCTTTACATAGTTGAATGTGCTGACAACAAAATCACACAAAAAATATCAATGGAAATCAAATTTATTAACCCATGGAGGTCTGGATTTGGAGTCACCCTCAAAATTAAAGTGGAAAAACACACTACAGGCTGATCCAACTTTGATGTAATGTCCTTAAAACAAGTCAAAATGAGGCTCAGTAGTGTGTGTGGCCTCCACGTGCCTGTATGACCTCCCTACAATGCCTGGGCATGCTCCTGATGAGGTGGCGGATGGTCTCCTGAGTGATCTCATCATGATGTCCCAGATGTGCTCAATTGGATTCAGGTCTGGGGAATGGGAGGGCCAGTCCATAGCATCAATGCCTTAGTCTTGCAGGAACTGCTAACACACTCCAGCCACATGAGGTCTAGCATTGTCTTGCATTAGGAGGAACCCAGGGCCAACCGCACCAGCATATGGTCTCACAAGGGTTCTGAGGATCTCATCTTGGTACCTAATGGCAGTCAGGCTACCTCTGGCGAGCACATGGAGGGCTGTGCGGCCCCCCCAAAGAAATGCCACCCCACCCCATTACTGACCCACTGCCAAACCGGTCATGCTGGAGAATGTTGCAGGCAGCAGAACGTTCTCCTTGGCATCTCCAGACTCTGTCACGTCTGTCACATGTGCTCAGTGAGAACCTGCGTTCATCTGTGAAGAGCACAGGGCACCAGTGGCGAATTTGCCAATCTTGGTGTTCTCTGGCAAATGCCAAACGTTCTGCATGGTGTTGGGCTGTAAGCACAACCCCCACCTGTGGACGTCGGGCTCTCATACCACCCTCATGGAGACTGTTTCTGATCATTTGAATAGACACATGCACATTTGTGGCTTGCTGGAGGTCATTTTGCAGGGCTCTGGCAGAGCTCCTCCTGTTCCTACTTGCACAAAGGCGGAGGAAGCGGTCCTGCTGCTGGGTTGTTGCCCTCCTACGGCCTCCTCCACATCTCCTGATATACTGGTCTTTCTCCTGGTAGCGCCTCCATGCTCTGGACACTACGCTGACAGACACAGCAAACCTTCTTGCCACAGCTCGCATTGATGTGCCATCCTGGATGAGCTGCACTACCTCAGCCACTTGTGTGGGTTGTAGACTCCGTCACCATGCTACCACTAGAATGAAATGACCGCTAGCTTTCAAAAGTGACCAAAACATCAGCCAGAAAGCATAGGAGCTGAGAAGCGGTCTGTGGTCACCACCTGCAGAACAACTCCTTTATTGGGGGTGTCTTGCTAATTGCCTATAATTTCCACCTGTTGTCTATTCCATTTGCACAACAGCATGTTAAATTGATTGTCAAACAGTGTTGCTTCCTAATTGGACAGTTTGATTTCACAGAAGTGTGATTGACTTGGAGTTACATTGTGTTGTTTAAGTGTTCCCTTTATTTTTTTAAGCAGTGTATATTGTATATATATATATATATATATACACACAGAGTAAAAACCACAGCACTCACCACACCAGAAGCGGGGCACAGCTATGCACTTACCACTCACAGGGTGGGGTGCATGTAACACTGCACTCTCCACCACAGAAGCGGGGCACACAGCTGTACTTACCACTCACAGGGCGGGGTGCATGTAGCCCATGACTACATCGCTCTAATAAATACAAACAGAGAACCCAGCACTCACCAAAGTAAACTCACTTATCCTCAACAATTCAATAAATAAATGATGGGGGTTTAGTTGGTGGATTGGCCAATGCACGGAAGCCTGTATACCGATTCAAGGTACCCCACCTTCATACAGGTCCTACACTATCACAGAGTCTTAAAACCTGACTACCACACTGCTGCATCATCTGCCTGCTAGATGTAATGTGTACCTGCCACAGACTTTATGGCTTTTAAAGGCACACTAGTCACCTATTGCACTGGCTCAAAGATGATTGCTAAAAAACAGCTGAGACAGGTTCAGGATAATAAAGTCCACACAGGGGTGCATGAGAAAGCTAGTGGCCATGGTTAATAAGAGCTAACCATAGATTAACCCCTTCATATACACACAGAGTAAAAACCACAGCACTCACCGCACCAGAAGCGGGGCACAGCTATGCACTTACCACTCACAGGGTGGGGTGCATGTAACACTGCACTCTCCACCACAGAAGCGGGGTACACAGCTGTACTTACCACTCACAGGGCGGGGTGCATGTAGCCCATGACCACATCGCTCTAATAAATACAAACAGAGAACCCAGCACTCACCAAAGTAAACTCACTTATCCTCAACAATTCAATAAATAAATGATGGGGGTTTAGTTGGTGTATTGGCCAATGCACGGAAGCCTGTATACCGATTCAAGGTACCCCACCTTCATACAGGTCCTACACTATCACAGAGTCTTAAAACCTGACTACCACACTGCTGCATCATCTGCCTGCTAGATGTAATGTGTACCTGCCACAGACTTTATGGCTTTTAAAGGCACACTAGTCACCTATTGCACTGGCTCAAAGATGATTGCTAAAGAACAGCTGAGACAGGTTCAGGATAACAAAGTCCACACAGGGGTGCATGAGAAAGCTAGTGGCCACGGTTAATAAGAGCTAACCATAGATTAACCCCTTCATATACACACAGAGTAAAAACCACAGCACTCACCGCACCAGAAGCGGGGCACAGCTATGCACTTACCACTCACAGGGTGGGGTGCATGTAACACTGCACTCTCCACCACAGAAGCGGGGCACACAGCTGTACTTACCACTCACAGGGCGGGGTGCATGTAGCCCATGACCACATCGCTCTAATAAATACAAACAGAGAACCCAGCACTCACCAAGTGCTGTGGTTTTTACTCTGTATGTATATGAAGGGGTTAATCTATGGTTAGCTCTTATTAACCGTGGCCACTAGCTTTCTCATGCACCCCTGTGTGGACTTTATTATCCTGAACCTGTCTCAGCTGTTTTTTAGCAATCATCTTTGAGCCAGTGCAATAGGTGACTAGTGTGCCTTTAAAAGCCATAAAGTCTGTGGCAGGTACACATTACATCTAGCAGGCAGATGATGCAGCAGTGTGGTAGTCAGGTTTTAAGACTCTGTGATAGTGTAGGACCTGTATGAAGGTGGGGTACCTTGAATCGGTATACAGGCTTCCGTGCATTGGCCAATCCACCAACTAAACCCCCATCATTTATTTATTGAATTGTTGAGGATAAGTGAGTTTACTTTGGTGAGTGCTGGGTTCTCTGTTTGTATATATATATATATATATACAAACAAACACGAGGAACCACTGCACTCACCATTCCCAGGGGTTGGGGATGCGGTGGGCTGTGACCACCGAACTCAAATATACCAAACAGAAAACCCAGCACTCTCCTAAGCAGTTTTATTTACCTTAATGCTTTAATGTTACATCTAAATAAACAATGCGGTTTTGGTTTATGAATTGTACAATGCATGTAAACTTTCGGCCCACTCCACGGGACCCCATTTCACCGCAAGTCCTACTCTATCACAAACTTTCACATAGATTTTATAGAAACCTGACAACTGCTGTCTCATAGAGGAAAATGTGCTTTTCTGGTTTAGAGCTTACCTGCCACACTTATGGCTTTTAAAAGGTAAGACAGTCACCAACACAAATAACACATCTACACAAGTGTGCTTACCTGGTTTACAGCTCACCTGCCAACAGACTACTGGCTTTCAAAGTGAGACAGTCACCAACACACCTAAATAGCAGCTGATATATAGCAGTGAGTGCTGGGTTTTCTGTTTTTGTATATATATATATATATATATATATATATATTTATTTATTTCAACTATCTTAATAGGTGACAGGGTAAGTTGCCAAGCCAAACTGTAAAATAGGGTTTTATGAAATGGTATATAGACTGCTTGTACTTACAGTCTTTTGTGAAGAATCCTGCACTGTTACTTCTTTATTGTGCCTTCCCTGCCATTGCTGAATAAGCCTATGTGAGGGAGGCACATTTACTATTGTCTCAGGTCTCTGAGGTTTAATGGATTGACTACATCCTTATTGTCTTCTATGAGAGCATGATACAGATGTTGGATAACAATTACATGCATCAAAGCTCAGTATTTACTTTTACTAATCAGTGTGAACCTTTCACTGTGATCCTAACTCACTGTGATTCAGCTCGGTTGTGTTACATGTTTATATGATTAGCGCAGGGTTAGACATATTAGCCCTCATTCCGAGTTGATCGCTCGCTAGCTGCTTTTAGCAGCAGTGCAAACGCTAAGCCACTGCCCTCTGTGAGTGTCTTAGTTTAGCATAAGTGCGAACGAAAGGATCGCAGCATTGCTACAAAAAAAGATTGTGCAGTTTCAGAGTAGCTCCAGACTTACTCCTAGCTTGCGATCACTTCAGTCTGTTTAGTTCCTGTTTTGATGTCACAAACACGCCCTGCGTTTGGCCAGCCACTCCCCCGTTTCCCCAGCCACTCCTGCGTTTTTATCGGGCACGCCTGCGTTTTTCCACACACTCCCCGAAAACAGTCAGTTACCACCCAGAACCACCCACCTCCTGTCAATCACTGAACGATCAGCAGTGCGACTGAAAAGTGTCGCTAGAGCTTGTGTAAAATTACATTGGATTTTGTGAAAGTACGACACGCGTGCATAGCGCGCCAGATACGTATGCACAGAAATGCCGATTTTTAGCCTGATCACTGCGCTGCGAACAACGGCAGCTAGTGATCAATGACCCCCATAGTTCTTTTTTTTACATATGGCTTTGTGAGGTGTTTGGATGAGCACCTATTCTATGTGTCGTCCCAGCTGCTCTCTTTTTAACAGTGCACTATTTTAGCAACAAATCCCCTTCTTTCAATGTACTTACAGTTTGTCATAAAATGAACCATACCCAATGAACAGACATAAGTAGTGGCTTATCGCAGTTAACATCTAACAGTTCCTACACATCCATAAGCAATAAGGTGCACTGTAATTCCACACTGCCCCCCCCCCCCCCCCAGTAACTCCACACTGCCTCCCCCCTAGTAATTCCACACTGTCTCCTGCCCTGTAATTGTACACACTGCACTCACAATAAAGCCAACCTGCCGTCCTGTCTATTCCGGGCAGGATGAGCAGACAGCAGAGCAGTCCGCAGGCAGCCGCTCACACTAGCAGGCGGGCGGGAATGTGACGTGGCGTGCATGACCTATGTGTCACAGCACGTCACCTAAGGTCACGGGACGTGCAGCGAAAAAGCTGAATACACTGGCTGAGCCCGACGGCAGATGGACCCAAGTATCTCTGACAGGAGATGGGCGGCAGCGGGCGCCAGAGCACTATGTAGGACATCTCTGGTGGGCGGCGGGCTGCGGCACACCTGACAACCGCTGGCGGCACACTAGTGTGCCGCGGCACAGCGGTTGAAAAACGCTGGCATAAACACTTGTCAGAGAGCCCTTCAGTAGAATATGTGCACAGTGTAACTATAGTTAGCTTCCAATCTCAATAGATTATTAAAATTGATTTTGAGCTAATGCACATACCAAATACAGAGATTAAAAAAGGAATATATTAGATGGTATCTGAACTAATAGATAGGCTGGATAAGACTGTAGGGTATATATCAATTATCTATTAAAGCAGGGGTGGGGAACCTGCGGCCATACTTGCCTACATTGTGATTCTCCTCTCCGGGAGAAGCCCGGAGAGGAGACGCTGCAGGAGTCTTCAGGGGGCGGGGCCGGACTGTGACATCACCAAGCCCCGCCCCCACATCGGAAAATGCCGCGATTCGCGGGTCCGCGGAAAGGGGGCGGGGCTAAAATGACGCTATTTGCGTCATTTTAGCCCCTTCCCCACCCGACGGACCAGCAAATACAGGAGATTATCTCTCCATCCTGCTGGCATCACTAGGATGCGAGCAGGATGTGGGAGACCTGCCCACTCTTCCGGGGGTGCGGGGGGCTACCCCAAAAAACGGGAGCCTCCCGCAGCTTCCGGGAGAGTAGGTAAGTATGCCTGCGGCCCTCCAGCTGTTGCTGAACTACACAACCCAACATGCCCTGCAACCATTTTAGCATAGCCAAATAGCAAAACCGTAGCAGGGCATACTGGTATGTGTAGTTCAACAACAGCTGGAGGGCCAAAAGGTTCCCCACCCATGTTTTAAAGATTGATCCTACACAGGTAAGAGGTGCAGATGTGATCCAGTCAACATTTCTTTTGATAGATTGGATTGCAGTGATTTTGCAATGATATAAAATAACTTTTCATGTAGCTGTGTGTCCAAATACGGAATAGAATATGTCAAAGGGAGACCCACAGCCCAAGAAGTCCAGAGATCATTCCGAACTCCAATTCCACAGTGTTGTAAATAAGAGGACACAGTGAGGATGGAAGACTGGACACACATAGAAGTTTATTTTTTTTTTCCAACTCCATCCCCACCGATATACTCTGAAGGAGTGGCTAGTAGAGTTGCACGTGGGGCATAGGATTCAGTGAGAGGTAGAATAAACGAGGGGGAAATGGGAAACCTTGTCTGGTGCTCCTGGTCATTTCAAATGGACGGCCATAGGAGGCATTAATAGTAATTTAAAGGGTCTATTTACTAAGACCTGGATGGAGATAAAGTAGGTGGAGATAAAGTACCAGACAATCAGCTCCTAACTGTCATTTTTCAAACCCAGCCTGTAACATAGCAGTTAATAAGACCATCCAAAAGCAGCAAGAAGCAGTAACAAATTACAGTATCATGCATATCTTCAGAATCAGAATAAGCTTTACTGGCCAGGTGTACTCATGTACAATAGGAATTGTTTGTGGTACAATGCATCTTAACTCAGAGGCACATTGCTTAAAGCAGGGGAAGTAGATACACAGCTTCCATCACCACCACAATTCTGATTGTGAACAAATGCTAACGGATGGTTAGTAAGCAGCAATGGGATATTTCTCTGTAACCTTTTAGCCATAACCTTAGGTAAAATTTTGATATTTAACAGTGTGATGTGTGGTAAGAGAGCAAATGCAAGGGTCCTTGTTATGTTTTAAGAAGGAAAACACAATGCATGTTGAATAGGAATGTAACTTATAAATGAAGTGATAAAGGGGGTAATTCAGACTGGATCACAGTCAGCGATCGCAGTGTGAATTACTGTGTGCACGCGCAGCGGCTGCACTGCGTGTGCGCACCCCGGGAGCCCAGTGAGATGCTATCATCATCTCACTGGCTGCGATTGCCCCTGCCTGATTGACAGGCAGAGGTGGTCGCGGGCGTGCCAACGGCGTTAGAACGCCATTGGCGGGGCGCAGTCCGGACATCTGAAGCATGTCCGAACAGTTGGAGGGGCGGGCCGTGGCAGCTGCAAGATGTCACATGTAGCTGCTGCGACCCGGTACGTGGCCAGTAGCTCCCTGCCAGTGTGCAGGAGCAGCGCAGGTAGGGAGCTATTCGCCGGGTACAAAAGCATCGTCACCGTGCAATGCTTTTGTCCCTGTCTGGGGGGGCGTGGGGCAGGGACTGACATGCTGGGTGGACTAGACCTGTGCTGGGTATCCCCCCGCATGTCAGAGTAAGTGATCGCAGATGTGCTAAATTTAGCACATCTATGATCAACTCTGAATTACCCCCAAAGTTTCAGTAGTAGGGAGGGCAGGTCTATCTAGAACATATAATAGTTCCCTTACAGTCCATCAGGGTTCAGAGATTTGTGTAACTGTAAACTTTAATTATTATTGTTATTAAGCTTCAGTGTAATTTTGGCCTAAAGAAGCTTCACTAATTAGTCAGGTTAGGGGAGAGTGGTGAAGATCTGTCACTGTGTGCAGTATGGGTAATGTGACTAAAGATAACAGACTTCAGCATTGTTGGTAGTAGAAGTAAGTGGGCTCTGAGGGATGTCAAATCTAAAAGCCACAAAATGATTCTAACACTTGGAAGTCTGTGTCATGGTAGCCAGGAGCTTACTTGTCTCTTTCCCATTTCTATAGAACCTATTCTTAGAATATACCTTGGACTGTGCTTGGTCCAATAGGAAGCTTTCCAATGTTTGGTTGATCTGTTGGTAATGATAAAAGGATGCACTTCGGTCAGAGATATGTCTGGCAGACTGTTCTTAGTAAATAGAGTGAAGAACAATACTTTTCAACATGGTCCTGATGCTTTTGGACCCTTAAAGAAATAATATTGCTCCACAGCACTGTCTTAGGAGTTTTATCAAACAGGATTGGGTCATCTTGATGCTCAAAGTTAGTATCCAGAAAATACAGCATATCTGGGAGAAGACAGAAAATGTCCTGAAGTAATGTACACAGATAAGAGGCAAATCTCCAATATCTGGATGGCAACAGACACTGGTGTATGATCATATATGAATATGAATAGAATTCAGTATGTAATGCTGGCGCTTGGGATCCCAGTGTTTAAAATACCAATGCCGGGATCCCAAAGGTGGCAATGCCGACCAAGGTGAGTTTGGGGTGTTCTTCCCTCTCCTCTACCCCCTAACCCTCTGTTCATGCAGCCTAACTCTAACCTCCCCCCTTGGTGTCTGTCCCTAACTACCCCCCAGAGGTGCCTAAACCTAAATCCTCCACCCCTGCAGCCTGACCCTAACCTCCTCCAGACATACCTAACCCTTCCTTCCACAGTATAACCCTAACTTCCTCTCTCAGCCTAACCCTATCCCACCATCTGGAGGATAAACTTAACCCTCCTCCCTTGGTTCTAAACCTAACCTGCCGGGTATACTTACTGTCAGTATGCCGGCATTTGGGATTCCGGTGTCAGTCTCCAAACCATTTTGGAGTTCTGGTGATGGGATTCTGAAGGGTGTTGGGATTCTGGTATCTGTATTTCAACTGCCCGTATCCTGACAGCAGGCATTGTGACTGCATCCCGAATACAGTATGTCTCCAATGTCAATCCACTACACCTCCAATACCAGCATGCCATCTAACAAAAGATAGTTACTGTGTCATTTTTTAAAATACCCCCTTTTTTCTGTGTCAGTTTTGAGGACTGATTGGTTCCTGTAGATGCCAATCACTCACCCCAGGAACTCTATTGGTTACACAGACATGCAACAGGATTGGCAGATAGCACTGCCAATCACAGATTATTCACATACTGCCAATCATGGATATTATGCTATGATTGGCTGATTATTGACATTAAACACTGCTCTCTGAATCCATCAGCAGGCTGATTATTTGAACAAGTCCCCCCAAGGTGAAACGTACATCATACTACAGTAACCACCAATATTACTAGTGTCCTGACACAGGCACAGTAGCATCTTATCTCAACATTTCTCTACAGGTATTCTATTTCCGTTTGGGTGCCCTTTCATCAGCACACAAGAGAGGACTTTCTGCTATATCCTTTGATATCAGGACCTCAGTTATTGTTGTGCACTGACCGTAAAAGCATCCGCTACTCTTTCTCCTAGCCAGAACCTACCCCCAGTGCTCTCATCTGTTATATACTATTGAGACATATTGCATGAAAGAAGAAGCTGGAGGACTAATAGATCTGGTCTCTATTTACTTGTCTTTTTGTAGTACAACTAGTAATATCAGCAGTACAGTATTTGAATATACAAATAACTTAACCATCGCCTTATACGAGGTTAAGATGTGAACATTCCCCCTCCCAAAAAAATAATAATAATGTATGAAAACCTTGAGTCAGTAAGCAGCATTTACTACCCATAATTCTGTGTTAAATCCTTAGGGGTAATTTACAGATCACATGCAAAAGGATAATTGCCAGTGATCTTAACTTTGTGTGTGTTCCTTTGAAGATCCCCTGCCGATGTTATACAGTATGAATGATAAACTTATTAGACTGTCCTTTGGTACTTACAGGTTAAGTGTTAATTACAGTACCTTTCCTCTATCCATTATATCTGGAGTATGCCTTCTGATATTATTGAAATATTATTTTATACCAATATTTCTAAGAGAACCTATTGTAGGATAAGTATTCTCACATAAGTGGTTTTCCTACGTCAATTACTGCTTGACCTTTACTTTGAACATTATATTTTCAGAATATTCTGGTACTGATATTATTATTCTTTACTTTAAATTCTACAAATGGGGTTTTATTGCAGCTGATTAAAGCTATGTGACAATTGTGTGTTTTGCAACACAGGAAATATGTATATACTGTATCTTTTATTTTTTTCTCCTGTGCCTACAAAAATCTTGGTACCAACACAACAGTTAATGTAATTATGCCCAATATATCAAGGTACTAAATTTAGTTATTTTGTTTCTACTTACTTTGGGATTATTTTCAGCCATAATTGAAACTGTGATTTTATATAAAGTTGGATAATTAGAATTGTAAACCCTTTGAGAAATTTTTAAATACAGCAAATGATATTCACCAACTTACAGAATTTCCCCACTTATTTGGAATATATTTTAAATATATTCATAATAAAATTTTTATTCTATCTTTATTAACAGTGTAAAATGTCAAAGTGCCCCACAAAAGATTCCTCTTTCTTTTTTAGAAACGTGATTATAAACAATCACGTAGACTTCTAGGAGCACCACCAACACTTACTGTATAACCTTTAAAGGTTTATTTCTTCTTTATTTACAAGATTTATAATGTTGTTAATCATCTCTACAGAGCAGACAAGCAGAGCAAATGTTTTTTTATAAAAGCCAAGCATGCCTGCAGCTTCTGGATTCAGTCCAAGCATCCCCATGTATCCTCCTTCCAACATGTTTTGATACCTGGAGTGGTATCTTTTTCAAGCTGTGGGGTGAGTATTGGAGCGTTGGGCTCCGTGAGCAGCTCTAGCTGAGCCACTTCATGGCATCACCACTTAACACTTATATTAACATTTTATATTGCTTTGTTTTTTTAATCTATTTATATTTTCTCACACATTTTCCACTCTTGTAACACTCCAAACAGAGTAGCTGCTTTCACTTATCTGAGACTTTATATCACTTCACTGCTTTCTTTCATTTGTGTGGTGCCCTGTTTTTTTTTGGCCTGGCTGTTTTGGGGGTGCACTACACCCCAGATGTGAACCCTTAGAATGTTAGGGACATGCCCGATAAAGAGGTGACCTGGATGTTTTTGGCAAGCTCATATCTTTGGCCAAATTTATGCTAAAACACTCTTAAATTATATTTAATTTTAATATTTATTTAATTTTTGAGTAATAATGATTGCATAGTGCACCTGCATCCCCTTCTTTTCTATTGTTAATCATCTCTACAGTTGGATGATGTCATTCTCATCCTCATCCTCACCCTCATCAGTATTAATATTATCATCATTACCACCACCACCACCACCACATATTAGCTCATCCCTACTGGAATCCATCATTACAGAAGTCTATGTATATTGGCTTAATTGGTGGGAAAGGTCTTCCTCATTGAATTTGTAGTCCATTTTTATGAACAGCTTTTCCACATTTTTAGGAAGTAGTCTCCTACACTGATCATTCACAAGTTTCCCAGCTGTGTTAAACACTCTTTCCAAGTACACATTGGAGGGTGGGCAGTTTAAGTAAAGCATACTGTAACTAGTTTGTACAAGGGGCTCCAAATTGTCTTTTTTTTTCCTTCAAGTATTCAAAGGGACTGTCTGACTTGCTTATTTTGTACATTATTAATATAAACCTCCACCATTCTACGGATAGTTACTGTATCAGATTGAGTCACAGTAGAGGTGTCAATAATTTTGGGCAATTCTTTTAGGCCTGCCCAGATGTCATAATAATGTTGTTTCACTCTGGTCCGCTGATATGACTCATCCTCATCACTAGTGAGTGTCTCAGAAAAGTTCAGTTTTATTCCAGGCAGCAGCCAAAGCACTAATACTGGTTTGCTGCTCCTGCTCTATTATCAACTGATCCATGATTCATTTTATTTTTTAACACCAGCCAAGAAATTAGATTTTTACACTTAAGAATATTAATGGGATGTAGATGTTGGGGGACACCACCACGCACAGAACAGTAATTTATGCAGCGTCACTCGTCTGAATACATACTAAATAGATATTAAATATACAATTTAAATGTTAAATTCAATTTAAAAATACTGCAGACAACAGTATATAACTGGAACTTGTCAAAACAAAGAGGTCTTGGGGTGCAGCGGCCTCTAACACAGTGGAGTAATGCGTATACTATTTTTTGACAAATAATACTATCATTTAGTATACTGCAGTGATAGATTTCCTAGGGAAAAATAGGTGCAGGTTCACTTTAATGGCACCCTAAAATGGCAATATACTTTTTAAAGCACAGTGCCTGAACACACAAACAACACAATATTCCTAGTATAATGGCAACATAAAATGGGGTTTTATTTTTTTTAACCCCGTGCCTCAGTGCAGCATCTCCTCCTTCTGATCTCCTGTGTGTGTTAAATGAATGCCCCAGTATTCCTAATGGCATTTTTTAAATAGTGCCTCACAGTTTAGCAGCACTCTCCCTCTGATCTTCTGAGTGTATGACATGATTCAATAAATGCCCCAGTGCTTCTAATGGTGTCTATTTTAACCAATGCCATAAAGGCACACATGACAGTATCTCACAGTGCAGCAGAAACTCTCCCTCCGGTCTCATGTGTGAAATGGCACTCGATCAAGAGGGAGAAACTTATATGCAATCTAAAACACACAAGATCCGGTAACGGGAAGATAATGTTTTGCCTGAACATACTGGGAAGACCCGAACCAAGTTTGGGCGTGCACACATCTATATTTAAAAGATAGAGCTTGGTCTCAGATGCCGACAGGTGGAAAATGAAATCTATAACATTATTAATAATATTATTTTAGACCACTACATCACTATTATAAAAAATGATGTATTTATAACAGCACAATTGATATTTAATTATGTCCAATGTGTGACTTATTTTTTGCCAGTGCGCCCTGATCTACACTCTGCATAGCACATGAACACAAATTGCCAATGTTTTTCAACTGCGCATGCTTCTTAGTCTCTAAAAAGTCACAAAGCGCATTTGTCCCATGTTGTGTACCATTAGCGACTGAAACGGATTGGGGCTAAAATGCCGGTGGGCGGGATGCCAGCAGTCAAAATGCTGACTGAGGCACCCCACTGTTTAGAATCTACCCCTTACCCCCTTACCCTCTCTTACTGCAGCCTTACCCTAACCCTACCCCTCCCTGCAGGCTTACCCTCCCCAGTGGTAGCTAACACTAACCCAGCATGAACCTAACCTTCCCCCGTAGCTTAACCCTAACCGTCTGTGGGGGTGCCTACCCTAACCCCCCTACCTGCAACCTAAACCTAACCCAATCCTTCCCACAGCCTAACCCTAACCCCCCTACCTGCAGCCTAAACCTAACCCAATCCTTCCCGCAGCCTAACCCTAACCCTCTCCCTGCAGCCTAAACCTACTCCGCAAAACCCCCTCTTCCGGGGCTTAACACTCCAACGTTCCGGCAGTGACTCGATTGGGGTCCCAACTGAACGGATCCCATTTAAATGTGGTCTCAGAAATGTTTTGGAAATGTTAAGTTAAGACAAGGTTCTGCTAGTCATTATAACTATATAGGTGATTTAAAGTAGAGTAACTGTATGTGATTGACTCTGTGCAATTTAGCTGTAGTTAGGCAATTGCAGCCCGACCCACTTTAGTCTAAAGTCTGTTAATATTGGTATTATCCTGATATTTTTCAACAGTACTGGTTGCTGCACCCATTTGTCTGCACACCTTTGTACTCTAGCCCCACCCCCCATCCCTGTCCTTTACCTTCTCCCTCACTTGGTCCTCATTTTAAAAAATGGTGTTGCAGATCTACAGTACTGTATGTTTCTTTTTTCAAATTTTAATGTGTAAATTACTGCAGTTCATTATTGCTTCCTGTAGGATACATTAATTTACATATCTCTTGTTTACTCATTGTACTTCTTTATATGTAGCATTCCTTTGCTGTGTGAGCTACACTGTCTTATTTTAAATGCACCAACAATTAAGATATTGTTTTAAAAAATAAATGAGCATTTAGAGAAGACGGTGAAAGCAAAGTTCTTTCTCTTGCATATATATTACTACTATCCCTACCTTATTGGACATCACCGCCATGCACATTTAATACTGTAGTTACCATCAGGCGCTGGCTGGGCAAGAGGGCAGGGTGCCATCTGCCCCCTGGGCTAGTGCAATTTAAGTGTTCCAGGGCCATTTTTGCATTGCATTCCCTGTGAAAAGCTGGGCCACTTGCTTGAGTCTGCCTCCCAGTCTCAAAGTTGCCAGCCAGCCCCTGGTTACCATTCTGCTCAAATCTTTAGCTTGGGACAGTTCTGAGATTAGGAAATAATTTTAATGTTTAGGTTGACAGCAGGTTTAGTCTTGGTATGATTTGGACAGGGTGGGAAATTGAAGGAACCTTTGATAACGCTTGTACTTTTTATTAACATTTAAATATTTTATGCTTACGTTCTTAATACTTACAGTAAAAAAAAATATTTTTTCTTTTTTTTTTTAAGCTTTGGTATAAACATAATTGCGGATTCTAATGGAGCTCCCCATTACGCTAACAGAGTCCGATGCTGTGCTGTCTAATAACTACTACTGTATAGTACAGTATGTGCAGCTTATTTTACTGAACGTCTTCTTTCTTATTTCTAAATTAGGTGGGGCAGTTGTCTTTTTATTTAAAATACACTAAATATGTTCTAAATTTAATTTCTGTAAATCACATTATTGGACTTTTTTTCCCTGCAAACTTTTTTTCCCTTGCAAACTCAGTTTATTCTATTTAAGTGCTCCTGTCACTGACTCCATATAGAAATTTGCCATTGCACAATTTGGGATACACTATAGAGAAATAAGTAAATGAGCTAGGTAGCCAGTGTCTTTATTACGTTTCATTACTAGTATACTGTTCAATAAGAAAAGTTAGAACTGTATGATATTATATAGAGATGAGCGGGTTCGGTTTCTCTGAATCCGAACCCGCACGAACTTCATGTTTTTTTTCACGGGTCCGAGCGACTCGGATCTTCCCGCCTTGCTCGGTTAACCCGAGCGCGCCCGAACGTCATCATGACGCTGTCGGATTCTCGCGAGACTCGGATTCTATATAAGGAGCCGCGCGTCGCCGCCATTTTCACACGTGCATTGAGATTGATAGGGAGAGGACGTAGCTGGCGTCCTCTCCATTTAGATTAGAAGAGAGAGAGAGAGAGATTGACCTGATTTACTGGAGATTAGGAGTACTGTAGAACTGTAGAGAGTGCAGAGTTTACTAGTGACTGACCACAGTGACCACCAGACAGTGCAGTTTTATTTAATATATCCGTTCTCTGCCTGAAAAAAACGATACACAGTGACTCAGTCACATACCATATCTGTGTGCACTGCTCAGCCCAGTGTGCTGCATCATCTATGTATATATCTGACTGTGCTCAGCTCACACATCTTATAATTGTGGGGGAGACTGGGGAGCACTGCAGTGCCAGTTATAGGTTATAGCAGGAGCCAGGAGTACATATTATTATTAAAATTAAACAGTGCACACTTTTGCTGCAGGAGTGCCACTGCCAGTGTGACTGACCAGTGACCTGACCACACTGACCACCAGTATAGTTAGTAGTATAGTATACTATATTGTGATTGCCTGAAAAAGTTAAACACTCGTATCTGACTGTGCTCAGCTCACACATCTTATAATTGTGGGGGAGACTGGGGAGCACTGCAGTGCCAGTTATAGGTTATAGCAGGAGCCAGGAGTACATATTATTATTAAAATTAAACAGTGCACACTTTTGCTGCAGGAGTGCCACTGCCAGTGTGACTGACCAGTGACCTGACCACACTGACCACCAGTATAGTTAGTAGTATAGTATACTATATTGTGATTGCCTGAAAAAGTTAAACACTCGTCGTGTGACTTCACTTGTGTGGTGTTTTTTTTTTTATTCTATAAAAAACTCATTCTGCTGACAGACAGTGTCCAGCAGGTCCGTCATTATATAATATATACCTGTCCGGCTGCAGTAGTGATATATATATATTTTTTATATCATTATTTATCATCCAGTCGCAGCAGACACAGTACGGTAGTTCACGGCTGTAGCTACCTCTGTGTCGGCACTCGGCAGTCCGTCCATAATTGTATACCACCTACCCGTGGTTTTTTTTTCTTTCTTCTTTATACATACATACTACTACTACATCTCTTTATCAACCAGTCTATATTAGCAGCAGACACAGTACAGTACGGTAGTCCACGGCTGTAGCTACCTCTGTGTCGGCACTCGGCAGTCCGTCCATAATTGTATACCACCTACCCGTGGTTTTTTTTTCTTTCTTCTTTATACATACATACTACTACTACTACATCTCTTTATCAACCAGTCTATATTAGCAGCAGACACAGTACAGTACGGTAGTCCACGGCTGTAGCTACCTCTGTGTCGGCACTGGGCAGTCCGTCCATAATTGTATACCACCTACCCGTGGTTTTTTTTTCTTTCTTCTTTATACATACATACTACTACTACTACATCTCTTTATCAACCAGTCTATATTAGCAGCAGACACAGTACAGTACGGTAGTCCACGGCTGTAGCTACCTCTGTGTCGGCACTGGGCAGTCCGTCCATAATTGTATACCACCTACCCGTGGTTTTTTTTTCTTTCTTCTTTATACATACATACTACTACTACATCTCTTTATCAACCAGTCTATATTAGCAGCAGACACAGTACAGTACGGTAGTCCACGGCAGTAGCTACCTCTGTGTCGGCACTCAGCAGTCCATCCATAATTGTATACTAGTATCCATCCATCTCCATTGTTTACCTGAGGTGCCTTTTAGTTGTGCCTATTAAAATATGGAGAACAAAAATGTTGAGGTTCCAAAATTAGGGAAAGATCAAGATCCACTTCCACCTCGTGCTGAAGCTGCTGCCACTAGTCATGGCCGAGACGATGAAATGCCAGCAACGTCGTCTGCCAAGGCCGATGCCCAATGTCATAGTACAGAGCATGTCAAATCCAAAACACCAAATATCAGTAAAAAAAGGACTCCAAAACCTAAAATAAAATTGTCGAAGGAGAAGCGTAAACTTGCCAATATGCCATTTACCACACGGAGTGGCAAGGAACGGCTGAGGCCCTGGCCTATGTTCATGGCTAGTGGTTCAGCTTCACATGAGGATGGAGGCACTCAGCCTCTCGCTAGAAAAATGAAAAGACTCAAGCTGGCAAAAGCAGTAGCACCGCAAAGAACTGTGCGTTCTTCGAAATCCCAAATCCACAAGGAGAGTCCAATTGTGTCGGTTGCGATGCCTGACCTTCCCAACACTGGACGTGAAGAGCATGCGCCTTCCACCATTTGCACGCCCCCTGCAAGTGCTGGAAGGAGCACCCGCAGTCCAGTTCCTGATAGTCAGATTGAAGATGTCAGTGTTGAAGTACACCAGGATGAGGAGGATATGGGTGTTGCTGGCGCTGGGGAGGAAATTGACCAGGAGGATTCTGATGGTGAGGTGGTTTGTTTAAGTCAGGCACCCGGGGAGACACCTGTTGTCCGTGGGAGGAATAGGGCCGTTGACATGCCTGGTGAAAATACCAAAAAAATCAGCTCTTCGGTGTGGAAGTATTTCACCAGAAATGCGGACAACAGGTGTCAAGCCGTGTGTTCCCTTTGTCAAGCTGTAATAAGTAGGGGTAAGGACGTTAACCACCTCGGAACATCCTCCCTTATACGTCACCTGCAGCGCATTCATAATAAGTCAGTGACAAGTTCAAAAACTTGGGCCGACAGCGGAAGCAGTCCACTGACCAGTAAATCCCTTCCTCTTGTAACCAAGCTCACGCAAACCACCCCACCAACTCCCTCAGTGTCAATTTCCTCCTTCCCCAGGAATGCCAATAGTCCTGCAGGCCATGTCACTGGCAATTCTGACGAGTCCTCTCCTGCCTGGGATTCCTCCGATGCATCCTTGCGTGTAACGCCTACTGCTGCTGGCGCTGCTGTTGTTGCTGCTGGGAGTCGATGGTCATCCCAGAGGGGAAGTCGTAAGCCCACTTGTACTACTTCCAGTAAGCAATTGACTGTCCAACAGTCCTTTGCGAGGAAGATGAAATATCACAGCAGTCATCCTGTTGCAAAGCGGATAACTGAGTCCTTGACAACTATGTTGGTGTTAGACGTGCGTCCGGTATCCGCCGTTAGTTCACAGGGAACTAGACAATTTATTGAGGCAGTGTGCCCCCTTTACCAAATACCATCTTTATTATAAATCTTATATTTATCTTTATTATAAAATCCCCCATCATACTCTCATTGTATTGCCCCTGATAACGACATTCAAAGTCCATCACATCTTGATGAAACATTCACCTTGCTCTTCTGAATAAGCACCCATGTTATCTTGTCTGCATTTGTTTGTCTATGCTTAGCTGCCTTTTGCCATGTGACAGGTCAAAGGGTTAGATCCTCCATTTTTGTTACTACTCAGTTATCTGTGCATGAGTTGCTGACAGGCTGTGTTAAGTCTCCTCTACCCCAGAGACTTATATCTTATTTCCGTGCACTGTTTATTCTCTTATTTGTTACATGTACAGTGATCTATTCTGCAGAACTACAGCTATATTATAAGTAGAGATGAGCGGGTTCGGTTTCTTTGAATCCGAACCCGCACGAACTTCACTTTTTTTTTCACGGGTCCGAGCGACTCGGATCTTCCCGCCTTGCTCGGTTAACCCGAGCGCGCCCGAACGTCATCATGACGCTGTCGGATTCTCGCGAGACTCGGATTCTATATAAGGAGCCGCGCGTCGCCGCCATTTTCACACGTGCATTGAGATTGATAGGGAGAGGACGTGGCTGGCGTCCTCTCCATTTAGATTAGATTTAGAAGAGAGAGAGAGAGAGAGATTGCTGTGATACTGTAGATTAGAAGAGAGTGCAGACAGAGTTTAGTGACTGACGACCACAGTGACCAGTGACCACCAGAGACTGTGCAGTTGTTTGTTTTATTTAATATATCCGTTCTCTGCCTGAAAAAAACGATACACAGTCACACAGTGACTCAGTCTGTGTGCACTGCTCAGCCCAGTGTGCTGCACATCAATGTATTGTATATAAAGCTTATAATTGTGGGGGAGACTGGGGAGCACTGCAGGTTGTTATAGCAGGAGCCAGGAGTACATGATAAATAATATTATATTAAAATTAAACAGTGCACACTTTTGCTGCAGGAGTGCCACTGCCAGTGTGACTAGTGGTGACCAGTGCCTGACCACCAGTATATTAGTAGTATTGTATACTATCTCTTTATCAACCAGTCTATATTAGCAGCAGACACAGTACAGTGCGGTAGTTCACGGCTGTGGCTACCTCTGTGTCGGCACTCGGCAGGCAGTCCGTCCATCCATAATTGTATTATAATATATACCACCTAACTGTGGTTTTTTTTTCATTCTTTATACCGTCGTCATACTAGTTGTTACGAGTATACTACTATCTCTTTATCAACCAGTGTACAGTGCGGTAGTTCACGGCTGTGGCTACCTCTGTGTCGGCACTCGGCAGGCAGTCCGTCCAACCATAATTGTATTATATACCACCTAACCGTGGTTTTTTTTTCATTCTTTATACCGTCGTCATACTAGTTGTTACGAGTATACTACTATCTCTTTATCAACCAGTGTACAGTGCGGTAGTTCACGGCTGTGGCTACCTCTGTGTCGGCACTCGGCAGGCAGTCCGTCCATCCATAATTGTATTATAATATATACCACCTAACCGTGGTTTTTTTTTCATTCTTTATACCGTCGTCATACTAGTTGTTACGAGTATACTACTATCTCTTTATCAACCAGTGTACAGTGCAGTAGTTCACGGCTGTGGCTACCTCTGTGTCGGCACTCGGCAGGCAGTCCGTCCAACCATAATTGTATTATAATATATACCACCTAACCGTGGTTTTTTTTTCATTCTTTATACCGTCGTCATACTAGTTGTTACGAGTATACTACTATCTCTTTATCAACCAGTGTACAGTGCGGTAGTTCACGGCTGTGGCTACCTCTGTGTCGGCACTCGGCAGGCAGTCCGTCCAACCATAATTGTATTATAATATATACCACCTAACCGTGGTTTTTTTTTCATTCTTTATACCGTCGTCATACTAGTTGTTACGAGTATACTACTATCTCTTTATCAACCAGTGTACAGTGCGGTAGTTCACGGCTGTGGCTACCTCTGTGTCGGCACTCGGCAGGCAGTCCGTCCAACCATAATTGTATTATAATATATACCACCTAACCGTGGTTTTTTTTTCATTCTTTATACCGTCGTCATACTAGTTGTTACGAGTATACTACTATCTCTTTATCAACCAGTGTACAGTGCGGTAGTTCACGGCTGTGGCTACCTCTGTGTCGGCACTCGGCAGGCAGTCCGTCCAACCATAATTGTATTATAATATATACCACCTAACCGTGGTTTTTTTTTCATTCTTTATACCGTCGTCATACTAGTTGTTACGAGTATACTACTATCTCTTTATCAACCAGTGTACAGTGCGGTAGTTCACGGCTGTGGCTACCTCTGTGTCGGCACTCGGCAGGCAGTCCGTCCATCCATAATTGTATTATATACCACCTAACCGTGGTTTTTTTATACCACCTAACCGTGGCAGTCCGTCCATAATTGTATACTAGTATCCAATCCATCCATCTCCATTGTTTACCTGAGGTGCCTTTTAGTTCTGCCTATAAAATATGGAGAACAAAAAAGTTGAGGTTCCAAAATTAGGGAAAGATCAAGATCCACTTCCACCTCGTGCTGAAGCTGCTGCCACTAGTCATGGCCGAGACGATGAAATGCCAGCAACGTCGTCTGCCAAGGCCGATGCCCAATGTCATAGTACAGAGCATGTCAAATCCAAAACACCAAATATCAGAAAAAAAAAGGACTCCAAAACCTAAAATAAAATTGTCGGAGGAGAAGCGTAAACTTGCCAATATGCCATTTACCACACGGAGTGGCAAGGAACGGCTGAGGCCCTGGCCTATGTTCATGGCTAGTGGTTCAGCTTCACATGAGGATGGAAGCACTCAGCCTCTCGCTAGAAAACTGAAAAGACTCAAGCTGGCAAAAGCACCGCAAAGAACTGTGCGTTCTTTGAAATCCCAAATCCACAAGGAGAGTCCAATTGTGTCGGTTGCGATGCCTGACCTTCCCAACACTGGACGTGAAGAGCATGCGCCTTCCACCATTTGCACGCCCCCTGCAAGTGCTGGAAGGAGCACCCGCAGTCCAGTTCCTGATAGTCAGATTGAAGATGTCAGTGTTGAAGTACACCAGGATGAGGAGGATATGGGTGTTGCTGGCGCTGGGGAGGAAATTGACCAGGAGGATTCTGATGGTGAGGTGGTTTGTTTAAGTCAGGCACCCGGGGAGACACCTGTTGTCCGTGGGAGGAATATGGCCGTTGACATGCCAGGTGAAAATACCAAAAAAATCAGCTCTTCGGTGTGGAGGTATTTCACCAGAAATGCGGACAACAGGTGTCAAGCCGTGTGTTCCCTTTGTCAAGCTGTAATAAGTAGGGGTAAGGACGTTAACCACCTCGGAACATCCTCCCTTATACGTCACCTGCAGCGCATTCATAATAAGTCAGTGACAAGTTCAAAAACTTTGGGTGACAGCGGAAGCAGTCCACTGACCAGTAAATCCCTTCCTCTTGTAACCAAGCTCACGCAAACCACCCCACCAACTCCCTCAGTGTCAATTTCCTCCTTCCCCAGGAATGCCAATAGTCCTGCAGGCCATGTCACTGGCAAGTCTGACGAGTCCTCTCCTGCCTGGGATTCCTCCGATGCATCCTTGCGTGTAACGCCTACTGCTGCTGGCGCTGCTGTTGTTGCCACTGGGAGTCGATGGTCATCCCAGAGGGGAAGTCGTAAGCCCACTTGTACTACTTCCAGTAAGCAATTGACTGTTCAACAGTCCTTTGCGAGGAAGATGAAATATCACAGCAGTCATCCTACTGCAAAGCGGATAACTGAGGCCTTGGCATCCTGGGTGGTGAGAAACGTGGTTCCGGTATCCATCATTACTGCAGAGCCAACTAGAGACTTGTTGGAGGTACTGTGTCCCCGGTACCAAATACCATCTAGGTTCCATTTCTCTAGGCAGGCGATACCGAAAATGTACACAGACCTCAGAAAAAGAGTCACCAGTGTCCTAAAAAATGCAGCTGTACCCAATGTCCACTTAACCACGGACATGTGGACAAGTGGAGCAGGGCAGGGTCAGGACTATATGACTGTGACAGCCCACTGGGTAGATGTATGGACTCCCGCCGCAAGAACAGCAGCGGCGGCACCAGTAGCAGCATCTCGCAAACGCCAACTCTTTCCTAGGCAGGCTACGCTTTGTATCACCGCTTTCCAGAATACGCACACAGCTGAAAACCTCTTACGGCAACTGAGGAAGATCATCGCGGAATGGCTTACCCCAATTGGACTCTCCTGTGGATTTGTGGCATCGGACAACGCCAGCAATATTGTGTGTGCATTAAATCTGGGCCAATTCCAGCACGTCCCATGTTTTGCACATACCTTGAATTTGGTGGTGCAGAATTATTTAAAAAACGACAGGGGCGTGCAAGAGATGCTGTCGGTGGCCAGAAGAATTGCGGGACACTTTCGGCGTACAGGCACCACGTACAGAAAACTGGAGCACCACCAAAAACTACTGAACCTGCCCTGCCATCATCTGAAGCAAGAAGTGGTAACGAGGTGGAATTCAACCCTCTATATGCTTCAGAGGTTGGAGGAGCAGCAAAAGGCCATTCAAGCCTATACAATTGAGCACGATATAGTAGGTGGAATGCACCTGTCTCAAGTGCAGTGGAGAATGATTTCAACGTTGTGCAAGGTTCTGATGCCCTTTGAACTTGCCACACGTGAAGTCAGTTCAGACACTGCCAGCCTGAGTCAGGTCATTCCCCTCATCAGGCTTTTGCAGAAGAAGCTGGAGGCATTGAAGGAGGAGCTAACACGGAGCGATTCCGCTAGGCATGTGGGACTTTGTTTTGTTTATACAACATAAGGGTGGGTGGGAGGGCCCAAGGATAATTCCATCTTGCACCTCTTTTTTCTTTTCTTTTTCTTTGCATCATGTGCTGATTGGGGAGGGTTTTTTGGAAGGGACATCCTGCGTGACACTGCAGTGCCACTCCTAGATGGGCCCGGTGTTTGTGTCGGCCACTAGGGTCGCTAATCTTACTCACACAGCTACCTCATTGCGCCTCTTTTTTTCTTTGCGTCATGTGCTGTTTGGGGAGGGTTTTTTGGAAGGGACATCCTGCGTGACACTGCAGTGCCACTCCTAGATGTGCCCGGTGTTTGTGTCGGCCACTAGGGTCGCTAATCTTACTCACACAGCTACCTCATTGCGCCTCTTTTTTTCTTTGCGTCATGTGCTGTTTGGGGAGGGTTTTTTGGAAGGGACATCCTGCGTGACACTGCAGTGCCACTCCTAGATGTGCCCGGTGTTTGTGTCGGCCACTAGGGTCGCTAATCTTACTCACACAGTCAGCTACCTCATTGCGCCTCTTTTTTTCTTTGCGTCATGTGCTGTTTGGGGAGGGTTTTTTGGAAGGGCCATCCTGCGTGACACTGCAGTGCCACTCCTAGATGGGCCCGGTGTTTGTGTCGGCCACTAGGGTCGCTAATCTTACTCACACAGCTACCTCATTGCGCCTCTTTTTTTCTTTGCGTCATGTGCTGTTTGGGGAGGGTTTTTTGGAAGGGACATCCTGCGTGACACTGCAGTGCCACTCCTAGATGGGCCCGGTGTTTGTGTCGGCCACTAGGGTCGCTTATCTTACTCACACAGCGACCTCGGTGCAAATTTTAGGACTAAAAATAATATTGTGAGGTGTGAGGTATTCAGAATAGACTGAAAATGAGTGTAAATTATGGTTTTTGAGGTTAATAATACTTTGGGATCAAAATGACCCCCAAATTCTATGATTTAAGCTGTTTTTTAGTGTTTTTGGAAAAAAACACCCGAATCCAAAACACACCCGAATCCGACAAAAATAATTCGGTGAGGTTTTGCCAAAACGCGTTCGAACCCAAAACACGGCCGCGGAACCGAACCCAAAACCAAAACACAAAACCCGAAAAATTTCAGGCGCTCATCTCTATTATATGGACAATCATTCCAGTCTGTATTAATAAATGGTTTACAGTTCCAGAAATCTCATCATCTGTGCATTGAGAGATGGACATGGTTTAGCTATCTGAGTAGTTACACTGGTCAGAATACCACTTGCTTTCCCCCCGCTCGTCCCCTCCCTTAGTTACTAAAACAAGCTTCTTCTTATATGGTCATTCAAAAACTTTTATATTTATTGATCATTGTAAAAGGGACAAAAGCAATGTTTTTCAAAAATAAACAAAGGTTTTGGTTATTTTTCGATATAGAGAATCAGAAAATAGTAATTAAAATAAAGACTCAAAAATATATATATTTTTTGTTGACTGGTGTAATTCATTATTTTTTACAGACTTATTTACCATCTGTTGTTAAATACAGAACCCTACAAAAGAACATGTCTTTTTGTACCATGAATAAGGGATGAATGAATAATATACTATTATTCTAATAATTCTGTGTAGATACACGGTCTGCTAACATTGATATGCTGTTCTAATATTTTCATCACAAAGGAATTCTCTTTGTCTTTAAAAAAAAATTGTGTTCTTTATAGAAGGTGACTATCTGACAGAGAATCAATATAACAATTAGTCTGCTCCTTCTTATTTTATATAGGAAAGAAATAAAGGTTATGTTCTAAGCTTATAAGATATCATACATTCAATTAGTATCAAAAGAGGTCCCCCCTAAGGAATCTATTGATTTTTCTTTGGCTTCTTGCCAAGGGAATCTTTTGAAAGTTCTTTAACTGTAATGGAAACGTTGTACACATCATTTGAAGTTACCTATAATTACCTATAAATACGACGAGACTCGTAAAATAGAAGACAGATTACAATAGACCACTACATACTGTATCACACTCATGGTACCTGTAAAATAGTGTGTGCTTAGTACATAAAGTATAAACTATATATGGAAGTACTGTATGTGGTGCCTGAGGAACTGCTATAATGTAATGGCGTTACTATGTGAACCGGATGTGGTTCGTTGGGTTGACAGTAACTAAGTCAACAGTCATTAGGTCGACCACTATTAGTCAACATTGACTAGGTTGACACCTGAAATAGGTCAACACGGTCATTGGGTCATCATGGACTAGGTCAACATGACCAATGTCGACATTACTTTAAAAAAAATTGGTGTAGTTTTCTTCGTAAAGTGACCAGGAACCCCAATTAGTGCATCGTGTCCTCTCACATGGTTCGCTTCACTCACCATGGTTCTGGTAAGGTGCCCCGCTCTGCTACCGCTGCGCTCGGCACAGGTTACCATTCCCAGTCGTAGTACACGTGGATCGTAAAGTATGAATCTTTTTTTAAAAACTCATGTTGACCTTTTCATGTGTCGACCTTTGCCATATCGACCTAGTGACTACGTCGAGCTTAAGACCATGTCAACCTAATGCATATCGACCAATAGTGGTCCACCTAATGTGTGTCGTCCTAAAGACCAGATACCATATGAACCATAGGACAATATACCTTTAGATGGTCCAACTTCATGGGTGACATTTATTTTGTCCAGCATTTTTTTTTTATATGAAGTAAATAAAACTTGGAAGAGTTTGATAAAGGCATTAGGGTAAATATAGTGCAAGAAATTGGAGGTCCGGGATTCCATCTGAAAATGGCCGTATTTTTAAAGCGGCAATTATTTCCAAGGCATTTTTGGTGCGATATTGGACATAGCTTTCTGATGTGTATGACAAGTGCAGTAGGGCTGATTTTGCCTTTAAACTAATTGCTGCTTTAAATCAAGTGACTACTGTATCTCACAGAATCATGGCAGCTGCCCCAAATTCTACTTCATCTGTTTGCTGTCATCTGTCTTTCAAGGGCCCTCTTGAAGAAGTCTGATATTAAAGACGAAATGCATTGCTCCTGGACACTTGCATCAACCAGAAAGACCACTAAATAGTTAAATACGTGGTCCACAACACCTGGTGGGTTTAAAAAGGATGTATGATACTCAGGTACCCAGATTTGGGTGGTACTCCCACAAGTACTTGACCATGTAGTGGAATATCAATTGCATCCAAGCATCAAAAGTATATATATATATATATATATATGAATGTAAGGATGTTTGTGCAATCAATGTCCTCAGTTCTTTGAATCTTATTGCACAGTGAATATACTGATACGAGTGCAGGCACTTCAAGTAAACAGCGTAACCACAGCTGTATAATTCCAATGTGCAGTAAAAAAGAGTGAAGGGGCACTCAATGAGCAAGTATAACAAGTCATTTAATACAATGGTAAAAGCTCACATACATCTAAGTTTAAAACAGCAAGCTCACAAACGGTTCCCTAGTGCCTCCAGATAGCAGCTGGAGACTCGTTTCACACAGCTTGGTAAGCAATAAATCTCCTCTGCGTTTGCACTCACGGACTTGATATCAGACTACAGCGAGACATCCACGTCCTTCCCGGCCACGCCCAATGCATTTCGTCACTGTCGGACTTCGTCAGGGGGTGTGACGAAGTCCGACAGTGACGAAACGCGTTGGTCGTGGCCGGGAAGGACGTGGATGACTCGCTGTAGTCTGATATCAAGTCCTCTTTTTTAATATATCTTTATATATATATATATATATATACATACACACACACAGAGAGAAAACCACAGCACTCGCCACCCCAGAAGCGGGGTACAGCTATGCACTTACCACTCACAGGGTGGGGTGCACGTAACACAGCACTCTCCACCACAAAAGCGGGGTACACAGCTGTACTTACCACTCACAGGGCAGGGTGCATGTAGCCCATGACCACATCGCTCAAATAAATACAAACAAAAAACCCCGCACTCACCAAAGTAAGCTCACTTATCCTCAACAATTCAATAAATAAATGATGGGGGTTTAGTTAGTGGATTGGCCAATGCACGGAAGCCTAGCAGGCAGATGATGTGTGTACCAGCAGTGAAGTAGTCAGGTTTTATGACTCTGTGATAGTGTAGGACCTGCATGAAGT
The DNA here is from genome assembly GCF_028390025.1 of Pseudophryne corroboree. Lineage (NCBI taxonomy): Eukaryota > Metazoa > Chordata > Amphibia > Anura > Myobatrachidae > Pseudophryne > Pseudophryne corroboree. Next base: position 39,755,921 of record NC_086447.1, on the reverse strand, counting down.
TGGGGTACCTTGGAGATCAGTATGCAGGCTTCCGTGCATTGGCCAATCCACTAACTAAACCCCCATCATTTATTTATTGAATTGTTGAGGATAAGTGAGCTTACTATGGTGAGTGCGGGTTTTTTTTGTTTTTATATATATATATATATATATATGATCCGATGAGTATCCTGGTAGTTGGGATCCCGGCAGTCAAAATATCGTTGCTGGAATCCCGACTGCTGGGATCCGGACTGCCAGGATCCTGAAATAGTGATGACTGGGACCCACAGGAGGTAAGCAGTGGGGAGGGGGGTGTTAGGTTTAGGCTGCAGGGGAAGTGTTAGGGTTTGGCTGTGGCCCATGGGGTTAGGGTTAGGCTGTGGGGAGGGGGGGTTAGGGTTGGCGCCCCACCCCAAAGGTTAGGGTTAGGCTGCGGGGGGAGGGTTAGGTTTAGGCTGCAAGAAGGGGGGGTTAGGTTCAGGTGCCACTGGGGGGAGGTTAAGGTTAGGCTGTGGAGAGGGGGAGGTTAAGTTCAGGCTGCAGGGAGGGAGGGTTAGGGGGACATTTGGGGAAGGTAAGTATACTTACCTTCCCCTGTCAGGATAACGAGCAGTGGGATGCCGCGGTTGGTATTCTGACTGCTGGGATCCCCAGCATCGGCATTCTCTACCCAATGCATATATATATATATATATATATATATATGTAGAAATGATCCGCGGCACTCAATGAAATAGACATCAACGTTTCGGGGATTTTAACCCCTTTGTCAAGATGTGTGATATCACACATCTTGACAAAGGGGTTAAAATCCCCGAAACGTTGATGTCTATTTCATTGATGTTTTGAATACAAGCATTAATCTTTTGTAAGACCCTGAGTGCCGCGGATCATTTCTACGTATTACAACAATATACTGAGGGCACCTGGGCAATCACCAATTTCACTAACAGGAGTGCCGGGCTGAACATATATGGTATATATATATATATATATATATATATATATATATAAAACTTCCAAATGGGAAATTAGATTGCTCCTCTAAATAAATATAAATAAAGTATAATAATAATAATAATAATAATAAAACAACATCAGGAAGACTCTCTGGGAACTCACCGGTGACTGCATGTGTTCTAAGGACATATTGTTGGGCATGTAGGCAGAATTGAGGAATGTTCACAGGAGAGTGTATTGAAAGAACTGTTGGCATCAGATGGATCTCTTGCACAAGGTACAGTTCTTCTGCATATGTGAACTGATAGTGATTTTCAAAAGTGAATGGTTGAGGTCGATGATGATGGATCAATGCGGCCAAGTGTGCATAAAGTTATCCTAATTTATTTCTGAGAACACAACACGACTGCACTTGCGTGCAACTATGAATCGGGTCATCTGGGTATAACTTATATGCCATTACTATATTATTATATTATTACATTATAACAGTTAGTATTGTACTATAAGATGGACCCCAATTATTTTAACCACATACAATTATGCAAATCAATATTGAAGCAGAACTGAAGCTGAATATATTCATTTTATTTCAGTATGAGAGTAGACCTTCCCAGTAAACTAAGAGCTCTTCGTACATCTTTATTTCTCAAGCTGTAGATTAAAGGGTTTAACATTGGGGTAACAATCGTATAGACAAGTGACACCATTTTATCAGTAAATTCTGTAGCTGAATACCTTGGTCTCAGGTACGCGAACATAGCTGTTCCATAGAAAATGATGACGACAATGAGGTGGGAAACACACGTGGAGAAGGCTTTGTATCTTCCGGAGGGGATTCTCACTATCACAAAGAAAATTTGTATGTAAGAAAAGAGAATGAGACACAGTGGAATAAGAAGCACCATTGTACCTACGACCCAAAATACAATGTTGTTCATTGTTATATCACTGCAGGATAGTTGCACCAATGAAGGAGCTTCACAGAAGAAGTGGTCGATGGTGATATGTCCACAGAACCTTAACTTACATATAAAGAATATATCAAATGAGGATCCAACAGAGCCAGTCATCCAGCACACACTGATCATCCTGATACAGGACGCTGTGTCCATAATCACATTGTAACGCAGAGGGTTACAGATGGCAACATACCGGTCATAGGCCATGGAAGCTAGAAGGATGCACTCTGTTTCACCCAAGAACAGGTAAAAATAAACCTGGAGATAACAGCCGGCAGATGTAATGCTTTTGGAAGATATAGCGATATTCACCAACATCTTGGGAACAGTGATTGATGTGTAGCAGATGTCCAGGAAGGACAGATTGCTGAGAAAGAAATACATAGTGGTGTGTAGGCGGTTGTCCAATCTCACAGCCGTTATGAGCAGAATATTCCCAGCCAGAGTGGACATATAAATCATCAAAAACAACTGGAACAATGGAACTTGCATATCTGGATTGTCCGAGAGTCCAAGAAGAATGAACTCTTTGACTGAGCTCTGGTTCAAAATTGACATGATAGCAATCTACTGGTTATATGATCTCACCCTATGGGGAGTATATTGGGTGAATATACAAAGGGATTAGTGGTATAAGGAGAGAGTTCTAGATTATGTGGCATAGATCTTAGTTAGATACAATATATATAATTGAATCCAGTTCTTTGAAAGCTCACTTAATCAGAGGTATTCATAAATAAAAACAATCTAAAGTAAGTCTATAACTATGTTGCAAGGCTTAATAAGAACACTTGCCATGAAATTACACTCCTGGAACATAATATGCTCATCTAAGTAAATAGCAATAATAGATACGTTTGGAACACTTCAATATATAAGTATATACATTTTATCATAGAGAGCATTCTCTTGGAATGAGCCATGAAGAAGGTGTGATGCGCCTTGACAGGCCAGGTGGTCTTTACTTTCCTGTTAATAATATAAAATACAGTAAAATGATTTGTACACTAAACATTGAAGCACAGTACAGACTTTGTTGCTTTTGACTTGATTAATCAAAGTAACATAATAAGTATTATAATGAATGAATGTATTAATTTGTAGGACATGGAAACTGTGCATGTAAGGGATCCCTTATCATAAAAACTAGATGACATGAAGATTTCTAGGACCTAAAAAAAGAGTCCTGGCACAACAAAAGCTGTGATAATGCCCCATTGCTAAGTACTTGGTTAAATGAGGAAGTAATCCGGGAGACACTAGGTAAAATTAAGATAAATAAATCTCCAGGCCCGGATGGACTTCACCCAAGGGTGCTTATGGAGCTTAACTCAAAAATAGCAAGGCCTTTATATTTGATTTTCTGCAATTCAATTACTTCTGGCATGATACCGAAGGACTGGCGAATAGCAGAGGTAGTCCCAATATTTAAAAAGGGAATTAAATCTCATCCCGGTAACTATGGACCAGTAAGCTTGACATCTATAGTGGGAAAATTACTGGAAGATATATTAAGGGATAGCATTCAGGAATACTTGGAAACTTCCAAGGTTATTAATAGGAATCAGCATGGTTTTGTGAGGGACAGGTCATGTCAAACTAACTTAATTAGCTTCTATGAGAAAGTGAGCAATGATATTGATCAGGTAAAGGCAGTGGATGTAACATAGAAACATAGAATTTGACGGCAGATAAGAACCACTTGGCCCATCTATTCTGCCCCTTTTTTATCCTTTAGGTAATCTCAACGCTTTTTGAACCTTAATTCTTTGTAAGGATATTCATATGCCTATCCCAAGCATGTTTAAATTGCTCTACAGTCTTAGTCTCTACCACCTCTGGTGGGAGGCTATTCCACTTGTCCACTACCCTTTCTGTGAAGTAAGTTTTCCTTAAATTTCCTCTGAACCTGCCTCCCTCCAGTTTCAGTGTATGTCCTCGAGTTCTAATACTCCTCTTCCTTTGAAGAATGTTTCCCTCCTGAACTTTGTTAAAACCCTTGGTATATTTGAAAGTTTCTATCATGTCCCCCCTTTCCCTTCTCTCCTCCAAACTAAACATGTTAAGATCTTTTAGCCTTTCCGGGTAAGTTTTGTGATGTAGGCCATGCACCATTTTAGTTGCCCTTCTTTGTACACTCTCTAATGTATATATATCCTTCTGGAGATATGGTCTCTAGAACTGGACACAGTTTTCAAGATGAGGCTGTACCAATGACCTATACAGTGGCATTATTACTTATTTTTTTCCTGCTACTGATTCCTCTGGCTATGCAACCAAGCATCTGACTTGCCTTTCTCATTGTTTTGTTGCATTGCTTTCCTGACTTTAAGTCACTTGAAATAGTGACTCCTAAATCCCTTTCCTCCTCAGTAGTTTCCATTATAGTACCCTTGATACTATATTTAGCCTTTGGGTTTTTGAGACCCAAGTGCATGATTTTGCATTTTTTAGCATTAAACTGTAGTTGCCATGTTCTTGACCATTTCTCAAGCCTAGCTAGGTCATCAATCATTTGTTTTACCCCTCCCGGTGTATCTGCCCTGTTGCAAATCTTTGTATCATCTGCAAAAAGGCATACTTTCCCTTTAATACCATTTGCAATGTCACCAACAAAGATATTAAAGAGAACTGGTCCAAGTACAGATCCCTGGGGTACTCCAATGGTAACATTTCCTTCCAAATATTGCACTCCATTAACTACAACTGTCTGTTTCCTATCCTGTAACCAGGTTCTTATCCATTTAACTGTTTTATAATCCACCTCCACGCTTTCAAGTTTATTTAGCAGTCTGCGATGTGGGACAGTGTCAAATGCCTTACTAAAGTCTAGATATGCTACATATACAGCTACCCCTTGATCTATTATTTTCATCACAGAGTCAAAAAAGTAAATAAGATTTGTTTGGCATAATCTCCCACCAGTAAAACCATGCTGTTTTGGATCCTTTAAGTTGTTTAATTTAAGATATTCCACAACTCTTTCTTTTAATACTTTTTCCATTACTTTCCCTACTACTGATGTAAGACTTACTGGTCTGTAATTACTTGCTTCTTCCTTGCTTCCACTTTTGTACAGTGGAACTACATTCGCTCTTTTCCAGTCCTCTGGAATGGCACCTGTATTTAGTGACTGGTTAAATAATTCTGTTAATGGTGCCACCAGCACATCTTTTAGCTCTTTTAGTCTCCTTGGGTGTATCCCATCTGGCTCCATTGATTTTTCCACTTTTAGTTTTGAAAGTTCTGTTAGGACCTTCTCTTCTGTAAATGTAGTTTCATCTACCTTATTTTTATGAATGTCCTTGCTGCTTAATTGTGGCCCCTTCCCTTCTCCTTCTGTAGTAAATACTGAGCAAAAATAATGATTAAGGTGATCTGCTATTGCCTTGTCTCCCTCCACCAAATTCTCACTCTCTGTCTTATTATTCCTCCATTTGATTATTATTCTTAAGTCTTATTATTCCTCCATTTGATTTTCTTAAATCTTATACTTAAAACAAGTTTTGCCCCCTTTATCTACTGACTGGGCCCTTTTCTTCTCAGCTTCTGCCTTTGCACGTCTGATCACTATCTTAGCATCCTGCCATCTGTCAAGATACACCTCTTTGTTGTTATTATTTTGAGTCTGTATTTCCTAAAAGCCATCTTTTTGCTTTCACACTAGTTGATACTTCTTTTGTGAACCACACTGGATTCCTTTTCCTGGTGCTTTTCCTAACCCTTTTGATACAAAGGTCTGTTGCCCTTAGTACTGCCCTTTTCAGGTTTTCCCACCTCTCCTGCACTCCTTCCAAGTCCCTCCAGTCCGCCAATGAATCACTTAAATATCTCCCCATTTTTGCAAAGTCAGCATTCCTAAAATCCAACACCTTTGTTTTTGTGTGACAGGAGTTGGATCCTGTCTTTATACTAAATCATACTGCTTGATGATCACTGGATCCCAGGTGCTCACCCACATATATGTCTGATATCCTGTCACCATTTGTGAGAATTAAATCTAATATTGAGTCTTTGCGCGTGGGCTCCCTCACCAATTGCTTGAGAGATGCTCCCTGTAAGGAATTTAGAAATTTGCCACTTGTAGCTGAACTTGCAAAAGACCCCTCCCAATTTACATTAGGTAACTTAAAGTCTCCCATGATTATGACTTCTCCCTTTAAAGCCATTTTAGTGATGTCCAACAATAGGTTCCTGTCCAAATCCTGCCCCTGGCCTGGTGGTCTATAGATCACCCCAATGCGAATAATGTCCTTCTCCCCAGTTTCTATGGTGACCCAAAGGGCCTCAGTTTTGTCTTCAATATTTTGTATTAAAGTAGCATTTATGCTTTTTTTCACATACATTGCTACCCCTCCTCCGATTCTTCCCATTCTTTCCTTCCTAAGTAAATTGTATCCTGGTACAGCCATGTCCCAGTCATGATTATCATTGCACCACGACTCTGTAATTGCCACAATATCCAGGTTATCCCTTGTCATTATTGCAATTAGCACTGGAATTTTGTCTCCTAAGCTCCTAGCATTTGCACACATAGCTTTAAGAATTTGGCCTGTGCATCTGTTATTAATAGCCATGTCAAGAAAGTACAAAATAAATGACAAGTTTAAAGTTGAAATTACCTGTTTGGTGATGTTGCTCAGTGTTTGTTATTTGTTTTCTTTTACTAATCAGTAATCATACTCTGTCCTTTACACCACGACTACACCTCACTAAATATAAAGATATAGTACACCTGACCACAATGGCCAAATGTTCAAAGGAGGTAAACACCAGTCAGCATGCAATAATAAACTGTTTCACCGAGCAACTTACATATAGATTGGTAAATGCTCAATTAGCTTAGTGATATCATTCAGGTGCTCGAAAGAAAGGGGTATTTCTGAGCAAGAAAAAAAGCAATTGGTTTCCCCAGCACCCTGAATGATAACAGTAACCAGATATAAATCCCACATGATAACAGAATTCAGAGATCTTCGTTACACATATTTGCGCAAATGTGTGGTTAAGCCCCAAAGCCGCATCAAGGCCTCTCAGTATATTTGGGGTCCCTAGCGCTATATCTAGGTGCTTTGGGGCTTAACCACACATTTGCGCAAATATGTGTAACGAAGATCTCTGAATTCTATTATCATGTGGGATTTATATCTGGTTACTGTTATCATTCAGGGTGTTGGAGAAACCAATTGCTTTTTTTCTCACCGAGCAACTTCCCACACATGCAATGACAATTACAAGAAAATCATTACATAAAAAAACATACATGAGTTTGTATAAGAGAGAACTGTAGTGAGCAGATTTGGGATGCCTTTTCATAGGTTAAAAAGACAGATAATATGCATAAGATGAATTACATACTTTTGAGGCATTAAGGTAGTCCATTTGTGGTAGTGTTGGTGTCTTGATGTTTCCCTTCTGTTTTCCTTTGGTTTAATGCAGGTATAACGCTGATTTTATAATAACACTTTTATGTCAGCACTTCTATGGAAGCACTACCAGCTGACGGCTACCACCCTTATACTAGACTTTAAATAGGAAAAATTGATATGTGAATACAATGATTGCAAACTCCTCCCAATACAATCCCACTTCAAACTAAGGCAATAAATTAGCTTAGACAAACAAGCATTACATACCAGCAAGGCAGACAACTAAATCTTTACAAAGGGAAAAAAATACAATAAAAAACTCTCTTTTTCAGTGTACCTAAACTATGCAATCATTGTATTCATTTGAGATAATCAGCATATGCAGTACAACTTGCTGGTATGTGTAGTTCCACAAATCTTACCTAAACTATGCAATCATGATATTCATTTGAGATAATCAGCAGATGCAGTACAACTTGCTGGTATGTGTAGTTCCACGAATCATACCTGTTGAGGACAAGGAGTGATGAGGAGTCAGTTCACAAAGTTCACAATATATAGCTGATGATATAACTTAACGCAGGTATAACGCTAATTTTCCTTATACAGTCTGTATATGTAGTCTATTTTACTTTGCAAAAGCCTTCAACACAGTTCCACACATGAGACTAATTTTCAAATTATGATAGCTTGGTTTAGGAAACATTATTTGTACTTGGGTAAGTAATTGGCTGGATAACAGGGAACAGCGAGTGGTGATTAATGGGATGTTTTCCGACTGGGCCCCAGTACTCATTGGAATACTGCAAAGGTCCGTACTCGGGCCACTACTGTTTAACATATTATTTAATGATCTACAGTAGGAGAATGTCTGGAAAGCACAGTGTCAATATTTGCAGATGATACCAAACTGTGTAGAATAATTAATTCAGATAAGGATGTTGAGTCTCTACAGAACGACCTATTTAAATTGGAGATTTGGGCAGATAATTGGAGAATGATGATTAATATAAAAAAATGTAAAGTTATGCACTTTTGGACTAAAAACAATCATGCTACCTATAAACTAAATGGGAAAAATTTAGGGGAAATGGTAGTTGAAAAAGATTTGGGGGTGCTCATTGATAATAGACTTAGTAGCGGCACCTAATGTTATAGTGCTGCATCAAAAGCAAATAAGATGTTAGCATGCATAAAGCGGGGAATTGAGTCAAGGGATGAGAGTGTAATACTGCCACTGTACAAATCATTGGTACGGCCGCGCCTTGAATATCGTGTTCAGTTCTGGACACCGCTCCGCATAAAAGACATCTTGGAACTTAAAAGGGTGCATAGGCAAGCCACCAAACTGATAAAGGGGGTGAGACACTGGACTATGAGGAAAGGCTTACTAGGGTAGATATGTTCACAATAGAAAAAAGGCAACTAAGAGAAGACATTATTAATATTTACAAATATATAAAGGGACAATACAAGGATCTATCAGAAGATTTGTTTATTGAAAAATCTCTACACAGGAAACGTGGACACCGTCTGAGGTTAGAGGAGAGAAAACTTCATACACCAAAGGAAAGGGTTCTTCACAGTAAGGGCAGTAAGGATTTGGAATTCACTGCCTGAGAAGGTGGTAATGGTGGGCTCAATTAATTTGTTCAAACATTGATTAGATAAATTCCTTACTGAAAGAAATATCCAAAGATATAGCATTTAAAATGAATGCATTGGAAAAAAAAAAAAAAAAGCATGAGTTATAGTGTTAGTTCGATTTATTAACGTAATTTTATCTGGGTTAGTATAGTGAAAATATTGTTAAATACAGATTAGTGTAAGAACAGGGCCGGTTCTTGCCGTTGTGGCGCCCCGGGCAAAAATAGGGGAGTGGCTTCATATGGGGGCATGGTCAGTTATGCCCCCATTTGTGCCCCTGTAGCGCAGCTGGAAGAAAAATAAAAATAAAATAAAAGTATACTTACAATCCCCGCTCCTGATTCCAGACCTCCTCCTCCGCCGGCGCCGCTCTTCTCCAGTCCTCGGATCTATGGGAGAGACGTCATTACGTCTCTCCCATAGCACAGCATAGACACTAGAGGTCAATTATGACCCCTAGTGTCTGTGCCACTATGCTGTGCGGTGCGCGATGACGTCATCGCGCACCGCACAGCAAAGGTCCTCTCCATGAAGAGAAACTAGATGCTACGCGTCTAGTTTCCCTTCATGGAGAGGACCTTTGCTGTGCGGTGTGCGATGACATCATCGTGCACCGCACAGCACAGGTCCTCTCCATGAAGGGAAACTATACACGTAGCGTCTGGTTCCCTTCAAAGCGGGGGACCAGCGGCGGGCACAGCGGGGGGTACAGTGGCGGATCTTGCCAGGGTGCGGCGCCCTCCGGATGGCGCCGGCGCCCTCCGGAAGGCGGCGCCCCGGGCAAAAGTACTGCTTGCCCGTGGCAAGATCCGCCACTGTGTAAGAATTATAAAAACGGTTGAACTAGATGGACGTTTTATCTTTTTTCAACCTCAATATCTGTGTTACTATATTTTTGAGTGCAGTGAAACAGGTATATGTTTCTCTACCCACTGATCAATGTAATATACCTGTAGGAGATGTGTATCCTGCAATCTTAAATATTTGAAGATACTCTTGTAAAAGTGGGACATATACAGTAGGTGTGTCCTCATACACCTATCATCAATATGCCATAAAATGTAAGACACCCAGCGTGATTGAGCCTCGCAGATAGCTGTATCATACTGTCTTTTTCTTTAAATGTTGCATCCTGTTTGTATCACAGATACAGCGACACATCACTCACAGTGGACTAGAGACCCCAGGATGAGACAGGAATTAGTTTTACATCTGTACACATGTACAAAGTTTCAGATGAAGTACAATGGAACTTGGGGTGAGAAAGCGCTACATCGTAGCATTTTGTACAGTCACACATACTGTACATGACAAATGTTGCACATCAAATTAATCAATACATGCCAGCAATATAATGTTGTCACTCCCATTTGTTTTATTTATGCATATAAGAGGCACATTATTAGTGAAAAAGATGCTATTGGGCGTGGCCAAGTTGCAGATACAACCACATGAATAACTGATTTTATCAATATTTAATAGTTCTCATTTTCAATGATAATAATTTAATATTTCCGGCTTGTAGATTATATAACAGTCATTTTAAGTGTTATTTTCATGAAAATTGTGTTAAAATATTTCATGTACAGTACTGTAGTTGTTAGTGAAAGGTATTATAGTATTTTTGTAATCCGTAACAGTAAATTTTACTATATTTGTTTTAGTAGAATTTTCTTTTCTCTTACAATAAAACTGAAGAAAATATTTCGATAACACATTTGAAAAAATCCATATTTAATTCAATTCTGAATTTTAAATATAGAATTTTTAATATGATATTGTATTGTGTGTAGTTAGACCAAAACTACATGTAATAATGGCTGCATGGATAGAAATATTTTAAACTTAACTGAGGAAGCCGCCGAGACACAGAAGGCGGGGAAACGTGTCTGTACGTTCTCCCAGCTTACGGGACACAGCCACAGATCACTCACTAGCTGGTCGGCATACTGCACACCCCATTGCTAAAGAAAGGGGACAAATTGGTGTGAAGTGTCTGCACACGGACTCCAGATAAGGCTGACGGGGAGAGATCCAGCCGAGAGGGACATCACCAAATCCGTGTTCATAATAGAGGCATGCTGAACGGTCTACATTGACATCCTGGTAACTAACCTGTCTATGAGAGACATGGACTTCTCACACTAATGCTGCATGGCTATGCATGAACGCTTTTAATCATTAACTAGGAGTTGTGAGAAAAGCTATTAACCATACTACAAAGCTATTAGATGCTGAGTGCAATTACTAACTGAATGAGTGATTACATGGATATCAGCTTTTAGTGCATTATTTATTCGCTAACACTACGCATGTGGAGTTACCAGTAAGCTTACTAAATACCTAGGTGGTACAAAGTATCACGGAAGATTGCATGAAGGAGACTTTGTTGCATATTAGTTTTTCAGTGCAGCTGCTTTTGTCTTTGTTTTTACAAAGAATTCAAGATATATTGTATTGAGAATTTACTATTAATTAGAGATGAGCGCCGGAAATTTTTCGGGTTTTGTGTTTTGGTTTTGGGTTCGTTTCCGCGGCCGTGTTTTGGGTTCGACCGCGTTTTGGCAAAACCTAACCGGTTTTTTTTTGTCGGATTCGGGTGTGTTTTGGATTCGGTTGTTTTTTTCCAAAAAACCTAAAAAACAGCTTAAATCATAGAATTTGGGGGTCATTTTGATCCCAAAGTATTATTAACCTCAAAAACCATAATTTTCACTCATTTTCAGTCTATTCTGAATACCTCACACCTCACAATCTTATTTTTAGTCCTAAAATTTGCACCGAGGTCGCTGGATGACTAAGCTAAGCGACCCTAGTGGCCGACACAAACACCTGGCCCATCTAGGAGTGTCACTGCAGTGTCACGCAGGATGTCCCTTCCAAAAAACCCTCCCCAAACAGCACATGACGCAAAGAAAAAAAGAGGCGCAATGAGGTAGCTGTGTGAGTAAGATAAGCGACCCTAGTGGCCGACACAAACACCGGGCCCATCTAGGAGTGGCACTGCAGTGTCACGCAGGATGTCCCTTCCAAAAAACCCTCCCCAAACAGCACATGACGCAAAGAAAAAAAGAGGCGCAATGAGGTAGCTGTGTGAGTAAGATAAGCGACCCTAGTGGCCGACACAAACACCGGGCCCATCTAGGAGTGTCACTGCAGTGTCACGCAGGATGTCCCTTCCAAAAAACCCTCCCCAAACAGCACATGACGCAAAGAAAAAAAGAGGCGCAATGAGGTAGCTGTGTGAGTAAGATAAGCGACCCTAGTGGCCGACACAAACACCGGGCCCATCTAGGAGTGGCACTGCAGTGTCACGCAGGATGTCCCTTCCAAAAACCCTCCCCAAACAGCACATGACGCAAAGAAAAAAAGAGGCGCAATGAGGTAGCTGTGTGAGTAAGATAAGCGACCCTAGTGGCCGACACAAACACCGGGCCCATCTAGGAGTGGCACTGCAGTGTCACGCAGGATGTCCCTTCCAAAAAACCCTCCCCAAACAGCACATGACGCAAAGAAAAAAAGAGGCGCAATGAGGTAGCTGTGTGAGTAAGATAAGCGACCCTAGTGGCCGACACAAACACCGGGCCCATCTAGGAGTGTCACTGCAGTGTCACGCAGGATGTCCCTTCCAAAAAACCCTCCCCAAACAGCACATGACGCAAAGAAAAAAAGAGGCGCAATGAGGTAGCTGTGTGAGTAAGATAAGCGACCCTAGTGGCCGACACAAACACCGGGCCCATCTAGGAGTGGCACTGCAGTGTCACGCAGGATGTCCCTTCCAAAAACCCTCCCCAAACAGCACATGATGCAAAGAAAAAAAGGGGCGCAATGAGGTAGCTGTGTGAGTAAGATAAGCGACCCTAGTGGCCGACACAAACACCGGGCCCATCTAGGAGTGGCACTGCAGTGTCACGCAGGATGGCCCTTCCAAAAAACCCTCCCCAAACAGCACATGACGCAAAGAAAAAAAGAGGCGCAATGAGGTAGCTGTGTGAGTAAGATAAGCGACCCTAGTGGCCGACACAAACACCGGGCCCATCTAGGAGTGGCACTGCAGTGTCACGCAGGATGGCCCTTCCAAAAAACCCTCCCCAAACAGCACATGACGCAAAGAAAAATTAAAGAAAAAAGAGGTGCAAGATGGAATTGTCCTTGGGCCCTCCCACCCACCCTTATGTTGTATAAACAGGACATGCACACTTTAACCAACCCATCATTTCAGTGACAGGGTCTGCCACACGACTGTGACTGATATGACGGGTTGGTTTGGACCCCCACCAAAAAAGAAGCAATTAATCTCTCCTTGCACAAACTGGCTCTACAGAGGCAAGATGTCCACCTCATCATCATCCTCCGATATATCACCGTGTACATCCCCCTCCTCACAGATTATCAATTCGTCCCCACTGGAATCCACCATCTCAGCTCCCTGTGTACTTTGTGGAGGCAATTGCTGCTGGTCAATGTCTCCGCGGAGGAATTGATTATAATTCATTTTAATGAACATCATCTTCTCCACATTTTCTGGATGTAACCTCGTACGCCGATTGCTGACAAGGTGAGCGGCGGCACTAAACACTCTTTCGGAGTACACACTTGTGGGAGGGCAACTTAGGTAGAATAAAGCCAGTTTGTGCAAGGGCCTCCAAATTGCCTCTTTTTCCTGCCAGTATAAGTACGGACTGTGTGACGTGCCTACTTGGATGCGGTCACTCATATAATCCTCCACCATTCTTTCAATGGTGAGAGAATCATATGCAGTGACAGTAGACGACATGTCCGTAATTGTTGTCAGGTCCTTCAGTCCGGACCAGATGTCAGCATCAGCAGTCGCTCCAGACTGCCCTGCATCACCGCCAGCGGGTGGGCTCGGAATTCTGAGCCTTTTCCTCGCACCCCCAGTTGCGGGAGAATGTGAAGGAGGAGATGTTGACAGGTCGCGTTCCGCTTGACTTGACAATTTTCTCACCAGCAGGTCTTTGAACCCCAGCAGACTTGTGTCTGCCGGAAAGAGAGATCCAAGGTAGGTTTTAAATCTAGGATCGAGCACGGTGGCCAAAATGTAGTGCTCTGATTTCAACAGATTGACCACCCGTGAATCCTGGTTAAGCGAATTAAGGGCTCCATCCACAAGTCCCACATGCCTAGCGGAATCGCTCCGTGTTAGCTCCTCCTTCAATGTCTCCAGCTTCTTCTGCAAAAGCCTGATGAGGGGAATGACCTGACTCAGGCTGGCAGTGTCTGAACTGACTTCACGTGTGGCAAGTTCAAAGGGCATCAGAACCTTGCACAACGTTGAAATCATTCTCCACTGCGCTTGAGACAGGTGCATTCCACCTCCTATATCGTGGTCAGATGTATAGGCTTGAATGGCCTTTTGCTGCTCCTCCAACCTCTGAAGCATATAGAGGGTTGAATTCCACCTCGTTACCACTTCTTGCTTCAGATGATGGCAGGGCAGGTTCAGGCGTTTTTGGTGTTGCTCCAGTCTTCTGTACGTGGTGCCTGTACGCCGAAAGTGTCCCGCAATTCTTCTGGCCACCGACAGCATCTCTTGCATGCCCCTGTCGTTTTTTAAAAAATTCTGCACCACCAAATTCAAGGTATGTGCAAAACATGGGACGTGCTGGAATTTGCCCATATTTAATGCACACACAATATTGCTGGCGTTGTCCGATGCCAAAAATCCACAGGAGAGTCCAATTGGGGTAAGCCATTCCGCGATGATCTTCCTCAGTTGCCGTAAGAGGTTTTCAGCTGTGTGCGTATTCTGGAAAGTGGTGATACAAAGCGTAGCCTGCCTAGGAAAGAGTTGGCGTTTGCGAGATGCTGCTACTGGTGCCGCCGCTGCTGTTCTTGCGGCGGGAGTCCATACATCTACCCAGTGGGCTGTCACAGTCATATAGTCCTGACCCTGCCCTGCTCCACTTGTCCACATGTCCGTGGTTAAGTGGACATTGGGTACAACTGCATTTTTTAGGACACTGGTGAGTCTTTTTCTGACGTCCGTGTACATTCTCGGTATCACCTGCCTAGAGAAGTGGAACCTAGATGGTATTTGGTAACGGGGGCACACTGCCTCAATAAATTGTCTAGTTCCCTATGAACTAACGGCGGATACCGGACGCACGTCTAACACCAACATAGTTGTCAAGGCCTCAGTTATCCGCTTTGCAGCAGGATGACTGCTGTGATATTTCATCTTCCTCGCAAAGGACTGTTGGACAGTCAATTGTTTACTGGAAGTAGTACAAGTGGGCTTACGACTTCCCCTCTGGGATGACCATCGACTCCCAGCAGCAAAAACAGCAGCGCCAGCAGCAGTAGGCGTTACACGCAAGGATGCATCGGAGGAATCCCAGGCAGGAGAGGAATCGTCAGAATTGCCAGTGACATGGCCTGCAGGACTATTGGCATTCCTGGGGAAGGAGGAAATTGACACTGAGGGAGTTGGTGGGGTGGTTTGCGGGAGCTTGGTTACAAGAGGAAGGGATTTACTGGTCAGTGGACTGCTTCCGCTGTCACCCAAAGTTTTTGAACTTGTCACTGACTTATGATGAATGCGCTGCAGGTGACGTATAAGGGAGGATGTTCCGAGGTGGTTAACGTCCTTACCCCTACTTATTACAGCTTGACAAAGGCAACACACGGCTTGACACCTGTTGTCCGCATTTCTGTTGAAATACCTCCACACCGAAGAGCTGATTTTTTTGGTATTTTCACCAGGCATGTCAACGGCCATATTCCTCCCACGGACAACAGGTGTCTCCCCGGGTGCCTGACTTAAACAAACCACCTCACCATCAGAATCCTCCTGGTCAATTTCCTCCCCAGCGCCAGCAACACCCATATCCTCCTCATCCTGGTATACTTCAACACTGACATCTTCAATCTGACTATCAGGAACTGGACTGCGGGTGCTCCTTCCAGCACTTGCAGGGGGCGTGCAAATGGTGGAAGGCGCATGCTCTTCACGTCCAGTTTTGGGAAGGTCAGGCATCGCAACCGACACAATTGGACTCTCCTTGTGGATTTGGGATTTCGAAGAACGCACAGTTCTTTGCGGTGCTACTGCTTTTGCCAGCTTGAGTCTTTTCATTTTTCTAGCGGGAGGCTGAGTGCTTCCATCCTCATGTGAAGCTGAACCACTAGCCATGAACATAGGCCAGGGCCTCAGCCGTTCCTTGCCACTCCGTGTGGTAAATGGCATATTGGCAAGTTTACGCTTCTCCTCCGACAATTTTATTTTAGGTTTTGGAGTCCTTTTTTTACTGATATTTGGTGTTTTGGATTTGACATGCTCTGTACTATGCCATTGGGCATCGGCCTTGGCAGACGACGTTGCTGGCATTTCATCGTCTCGGCCATGACTAGTGGCAGCAGCTTCAGCACGAGGTGGAAGTGGATCTTGATCTTTCCCTAATTTTGGAACCTCAACATTTTTGTTCTCCATATTTTAATAGGCACAACTAAAAGGCACCTCAGGTAAACAATGGAGATGGATGGATACTAGTACTAGCTAATAATACTAGTACTAATACTAGCTAATAATAATAGTACTAGCTAATAATACTAGCTAGATACTAGCTGCTAATATAGACTGGTTGATAATGAGATGTAGTATGTATAAAGAAGAAAGAAAAAAAAAACACGGGTAGGTGGTATACAATTATGGATGGACTGCCGAGTGCCGACACAGAGGTAGCTACAGCCGTGAACTACCGTACTGTGTCTGCTGCTAGTATAGACTGGATGATAAATAATGATATAAAAAATATATCACTACTGCAGCCGGACAGGTATATAATATTATATAATGACGGACCTGCTGGACACTGTCTGTCAGCAGAATGAGTTTTTTATAGAAGAAAAAAACACCACACAAGTCACACGAGTCCACGACGAGTGTACTTTTTCAGGCAGACAATCACAATATAGTACTATAGTACTGGTGGTCAGTGTGGTCAGGTCACTGGTCACAGTGGTCAGTCACACTGGCAGTGGCACTAGTCTCTGGCAGCAAAAGTGTGCACTGTTTAATATGTACTCCTGGCTCCTGCTATAACCTATAACTGCTCCCCAGTCTCCCCCAAAATTAAGCTGTGTGAGCACAGTCAGATATTAATGACGGACCTGCTGGACACTGTCTGTCAGCAGAATGAGTTTTATAGAAGAAAAAAACACCACACAAGTCACACGAGTCCACGACGAGTGTACTTTTTCAGGCAGACAATCACAATATAGTACTATAGTACTGGTGGTCAGTGTGGTCAGGTCACTGGTCACAGTGGTCAGTCACACTGGCAGTGGCACTAGTCTCTGGCAGCAAAAGTGTGCACTGTTTAATATGTACTCCTGGCTCCTGCTATAACCTATAACTGCTCCCCAGTCTCCCCCACAATTAAGCTGTGTGAGCACAGTCAGATATTAATGACGGACCTGCTGGACACTGTCTGTCAGCAGAATGAGTTTTATAGAAGAAAAAAACACCACACAAGTCACACGAGTCCACGACGAGTGTACTTTTTCAGGCAGACAATCACAATATAGTACTATAGTACTGGTGGTCAGTGTGGTCAGGTCACTGGTCAGAGTGGTCAGTCACACTGGCAGTAGCACTAGTCTCTGGCAGCAAAAGTGTGCACTGTTTAATATGTACTCCTGGCTCCTGCTATAACCTATAACTGCTCCCCAGTCTCCCCCACAATTAAGCTGTGTGAGCACAGTCAGATATTAATGACGGACCTGCTGGACACTGTCTGTCAGCAGAATGAGTTTTATAGAAGAAAAAAACACCACACAAGTCACACGAGTCCACGACGAGTGTACTTTTTCAGGCAGACAATCACAATATAGTACTATAGTACTGGTGGTCAGTGTGGTCAGGTCACTGGTCACAGTGGTCAGTCACACTGGCAGTGGCACTAGTCTCTGGCAGCAAAAGTGTGCACTGTTTAATATGTACTCCTGGCTCCTGCTATAACCTATAACTGCTCCCCAGTCTCCCCCACAATTAAGCTGTGTGAGCACAGTCAGATATTAATGACGGACCTGCTGGACACTGTCTGTCAGCAGAATGAGTTTTATAGATGAAAAAAACACCACACAAGTCACACGAGTCCACGACGAGTGTACTTTTTCAGGCAGACAATCACAATATAGTACTATAGTACTGGTGGTCAGTATGGTCAGGTCACTGGTCACAGTGGTCAGTCACACTGGCAGTGGCACTAGTCTCTGGCAGCAAAAGTGTGCACTGTTTAATATGTACTCCTGGCTCCTGCTATAACCTATAACTGCTCCCCAGTCTCCCCCACAATTAAGCTGTGTGAGCACAGTCAGATATTAATGACGGACCTGCTGGACACTGTCTGTCAGCAGAATGAGTTTTATAGAAGAAAAAAACACCACACAAGTCACACGAGTCCACGACGAGTGTACTTTTTCAGGCAGACAATCACAATATAGTACTGGTGGTCAGTGTGGTCAGGTCACTGGTCACAGTGGTCAGTCACACTGGCAGTGGCACTAGTCTCTGGCAGCAAAAGTGTGCACTGTTTAATATGTACTCCTGGCTCCTGCTATAACCTATAACTGCTCCCCAGTCTCCCCCACAATTAAGCTGTGTGAGCACAGTCAGATATTAATGACGGACCTGCTGGACACTGTCTGTCAGCAGAATGAGTTTTATAGAAGAAAAAAACACCACACAAGTCACACGAGTCCACGACGAGTGTACTTTTTCAGGCAGACAATCACAATATAGTACTATAGTACTGGTGGTCAGTGTGGTCAGGTCACTGGTCACAGTGGTCAGTCACACTGGCAGTGGCACTAGTCTCTGGCAGCAAAAGTGTGCACTGTTTAATATGTACTCCTGGCTCCTGCTATAACCTATAACTGCTCCCCAGTCTCCCCCACAATTAAGCTGTGTGAGCACAGTCAGATATTATACATAGATGATGCAGCACACTGGGCTGAGCACAGATATGGTATGTGAGTGTGACTGAGTCACTGTGTATCGTTTTTTTCAGGCAGAGAACAAGAACAGAACGGATTATTAAATATTAATAAATTATAAAACTGCACTGGTGGTCAGGTCACTGGTCATCAGTCACTAGTAGTATAATATAATAACTCCTCCTAAGCTCCAGTAAGTATAGTAATGAACGTGTCTCACTCTCACTCTCCTATTTTAATTTCTAAACGGAGAGGACGCCAGCCACGTCCTCTCCCTATCAATCTCAATGCACGTGTGAAAATGGCGGCGACGCGCGGCTCCTTATATAGAATCCGAGTCTCGCGATAGAATCCGAGCCTCGCGAGAATCCGACAGTGTGATGATGACGTTCGGGCGCGCTCGGGTTAACCGAGCAAGGCGGGAAGATCCGAGTCGCTCGGACCCGTGTAAAAAAACATGAAGTTCGGGCGGGTTCGGATTCAGAGGAACCGAACCCGCTCATCTCTACTATTAATACTGCTTTTATAGAATTATGGATTAACAATGAATATTTCTTAAATGTGTTATTGATGCTGGCCAGTATCAAATATAGATATATGTGATAACATTTCTTAAATAAAATCTACAACAGATTGAGTAGCGCTCTCCCATTGTTTCCTTTTTTTGTTCTTGCATAAGGGGTTTAAAACCAATTACCCCTGGGAAAGCAGCTTTTTTGGTCTGTTCAATAACGACGCCAGGAGTTTTTTGTATTTTTTACGTGTAATAACGGCTGCATGGATAGAATAATTTTAAACTAAACACCTATTATTTTTGATTAACCAAACTCACTGATTACTCAGCTCCATGTGTAGCGACAAGTCTTCCTTACCAGACTAGATGCACATCCTGTTATACTGTATCTATAGCAAAGATATGTGAAGAAGAGAATTATGTTGAGAAACATTGATGATGTGATTAATATACTATGGGCCAGATTTAACAAACACTGATATTCTTGTTATCACTAGTTATAAATGATAAATGGTTCTCCAGCCAATCAGCTGCTGTCATTTTTCAAAAACAGCCTGTAACACGGCAGTCAGGAGCTGATTAGTTAGTACTTTATCTCAAAGAGGAAAGAAATACTGAGTGCCGGCTTTATTAAGCCGCCGGATCTCAGCCGTTTTGACCACAAAATTTAAGACAGCAGTAATATTAAATGCAAAATCCACCTGGTTTTGCATTTGCTATTATTATTATTATTATTATTATTATTCTTTAATGCTGTTATTAAAGGAACAATATTAATATTGTTACTGTTTAAAATGTAGGGGTCAAAACCACCAAGAATTGTCAGCTTGCAAAAACCATTACTTAGTAAATCTAGTGCTACAATAAGTCAGAACTCAACTCCATGGGGACTATTTACTAAGCCTTAGAGAGAGATAAAGTGATGAGCGATAAAGTACTAACCAACCAACCAGCTCCTAACTGTCATTTTTCAAACACAGCCTTTCACATGGCAGTTAGGAGGTGATTAGTGGGTACTTTATCTCCATCCAATGCTTAGTAAATATACCCCCATGCACTTAGCTGGGACCTGTCTTAGCAGAATAAATAAATTCTTGCGGAAAGCAATACCTTTGTGTTGTCCGGACACTGCTGTATGTAGAAAGTAATAAATAGGCTCCAGGTTTCCAACAAAATCGATCATAATGCAGTCAGCTTTATTACAGAGAGGGCTTTTTGGTCATTATTCTAAAATAGTGAAAGGCGCTCTGTTCCTGGATAGTCTGGTAAAAACAATGGACACTTGCTATAAAAGCTGCCATGATCTGTATGTCAGATGAGAAATAATCAGATGTTACGCCAATATACATGAAAGATTACAGACATGAGGAAAACCTCAGGCAGAGATTGTGAATGTTACAGTAATGTTATTTTATATACAGTAGCATTGTGTATAATTCCCTGCCCAGCTCTGCACATACAGAAGCATGAGTGTTACTCTAATTCCCAACGTGGTAGAACAATCCGGCTGTGACATCAGAGACTTCATTTTGAATAAATATGTATATTCTGCAAACAACCTCCCTAAGGAACGCCAAACGTAGAGCGCTTTCTTTTTCCAAGAAATAAACAATTTATCTGATGGACATTAACTATTTGTAAAATAACAAAACAAAAATGTAGAGAACTGTTAAAATAACATTAGTGTAACATTTTTAAAGGAAATACAGTATTAAGTGATGGTTTTTTTTTAAATAAAATAAACCTTTATTTGGAGTATTTCACATGCATTAGACATAGGGGTAAAGTTACTAAGGTGGGAGATTTTTAGAACTGGTGATGTTACCCAAAGCAACCAATCAGATTACATCTATTATCTGCTAGAAGCAGCTAGACAAATGGTAAGTAGAATCTGAATGGTTGCCATGGGCAACATCACCAGTTCTAAAAATCTCCCACCTTAGTAAATTTACCCCATAGAGTCAAGAAATAAAAACAATTGAGATACAGTAATTACTATAATAATAACAATAATAATAATAATAATAATAATAATTATTATTATTATTATTATTATTATTATTATTATTATCCTTTATATGGTGCCCCAAAGGTCCACAGTGCTTTACAAAGTTCATAAACAGACACAGTATGAACAGAACAAACAAAAATTGTTTTAGATTACAAAATGATGCAGAACACGGACTATAGTAGGTTTATAAACATTTGTACACCAGCAGCCATAGTACCCAAATAAGTAGCAGGGTGGTCAAACCCAAAGGTTTGGTGCTGTTGCTGTACCTCTGTTTGATGCTGAGCCTCTGTGAGAGAAAAAAATGGGTATTCTTGTTTATAGTTGCTTTGAATGCGATACACATACTACGATTGTTACAATAGCGATTAGAGTGTCCAAAGACGCTGGTGTTTATTCTAAGCTGCGGAGCAGATCCAGTCCTAACATTACAATATTGCACTCTGCTGTGTTTTGTTTATTTCTTTTAAGCTACAAGGTAGCCATTGATGAACAACATAAGATCTCAGATGACAAGGAGCAGCTTTGTATGGCCTAAATGCTCGTCTATGGAACTATCACTATTCGTTATCTGAATGCTTTGTGGTAGTGTGCACCTCTTTATATTATCAGCCGCTAGGTTTGGCTCTGCTGTTATTTTTCTACCATTTTCATGTTCAAAAGAGAAAAATAAATAACACATTTTCCTTTTGCTCGCTTTCAATCCTCTTACCATGTTGGTTACCTTTTATTTGATGTGTTCAAAGAGCAAAAAGTATTTTCTAAAAATGCAATCTCTTTAAGCAACCCCACCTTCAAGGTATTATTTGTATGGGCAGTGCCCAAAAACACTTGTCATGTCAATGTTAAAATGTGATGAGCAATGAGCCCAGTACAGGACTGAGAAAGACCTTGGGAGCAAAGGGGTTAACAACAAAAGCACGTTCTCTGGATGACTTATTGTAAACCAAGGATCTCAAACTTAAGTAGCGGTAAAGGCCGCCCAAGGACAACTACGTTAGCAGGGGGGCCGCATTTTAAAATAAGAACATTATTTAAAAATAAAATAAAACACAATTGTGAGCAAGGTTATTAAAACAATGTATAATATATATAATATATAATATACTCTGACATATTTTGGTGTTCCATTTATATTTTGCACTTAGCAGTTTTCATCTACCAGTGCATCAATATTTTCGGTTTGATATCCAGGATTTAAATCAACATAGTATTATAGTATGTGTCATTTTTGTTCACTGTAAGCAGAGGCACTGGAACAAGAGGGGCGGAGGGAGGGGGCGTGGGGGCAGCATGCCCCCCCCCCAACATGACAGAGGGGCTGGCATTGGGGAGGGAGCTTACCTCTGGATCCACGCGGTGACATCTCCATTAAAAAGTCTGCCGCTGCAGCATGCTATGCCCCATGTTCTGTCCTATCCGGCTCTTCACAGATGCATTACTGGGAGGAGGCGGGGATGTCCCAGCACGCTCAGCATGGCCACGCCTCCTCACAGTAATGCATCTGTGAAGAACCGAATAGGACAGAACATGGGGCATAGCATACTGCAGCGGCAGACTTTTTAATGGAGATGTCACCGCGGGGATCCAGAGGTAAGCACTCCCTCGGATTTTGTGTGTGTGTGTGTGTGTTTGTGTGTGTGTGTGTGTGTGTGTGTGGGGTACACCTATATGTCATTTTTTTCTGCGCCCGCCCAACATCAAATCATTCTGGTGCCCCTGACTTTAAGGTGAGTGTTATTACAACTATCTTCATTTTACAATGCGAGGAACAATATAGAGACCAGAAAACTCCCCAAATAGTGCTTAAGGTCTATACATTATATAGTATCTTGAAATTGTATTTAATTTTACAAAGAAAAGATAAATGAGAATTAAATTAGCTGTCAATTGGCATACATCTGTATAATAAGTATGCATTAAAAGGGTGGAAAATACTTAATATAAACCAGAAATACTGTATACCATAAAATACAAAAACTCTGCTTTAAATGTATAACTTGGTTTTCAATACCCAATGTAGGAGTGTTGCAATTAAATTATTATTATTATTATTATTATTATTATTATTATTGTCATTTATATGGCACCACAAGGGATCCGCAGCGCCCATTACACAGTACATAATCAAATGAGCAAACACGAAAACAGCACTTACAGTTTAAGACAATATAGGACAGGTATAGAAAACCCGGGGTTAGGTGCCATCAAAGGGAGTATGGAGTATAAGATAGTGTAAGTAAGAAAAGGAAAGGCATATGAGGAAAGAGGTCCCTGCTCTTGCGAGCTTACAGTCTAAAAGGTGATGGACTAACAGACCGGAGTGACACAGAAGGGGTAGACAGTGAGCATAGACAAGAGGGTTAGGAGGAGAGTTGGCTGGGTTTGGTGAAGAAGTTGGTCTTGAGAGCCCGTTTGAAGTTTTGTAGAGAGGTGGAGAGTCAGATGGGGAGAGGTAGAGAATTCCAGAGATAGGGAGCAGCACGTGCAAAATCTTGTAGGTAAGAGTGGGAGGAGGTAATCAGTTGGCAGGAGAGACGGCGTGCATTAGCAGAGCAAAGAGGATGGGTGGAATGTAAAGAGAGATAAGGTCAGAGATGTAAGAGGGAGAAGAGTGGGTGAGGGCTTTGTAGATGAGTTTGAGAAGCTTCAGTAATTTACAATCGACACTACTTTAGGACTGAGGAAGATCCTTAATTGTGATACAGAAAATGTTTGGTTAAATATAATTTGTAAATGGATTTCAGAAGATGTTGGTATAGAGAGGACAGTATTGACATAACATTTTTACCTGGTCCTTTTCCAATAAGATAAAGGCATTCGGGTCTGGCAATCACTGCAACTGTATCTATGTTTATATATGTGACTAATGAAATTGTATATGATAACAAGTGTCTATTTTCTTTATCATTTCAATCTATTTTTCCTTCTTTGAAATTAAATACGTGGAAAAAAGGGGGCGAGGATAACTGCACTGAACTATTATACCCCGGTTTCCACTGCCGCTTAATCCTGGGATTTTGCCGTGATAACCTAGGACGCGTCTCAGTGGAAAAGGGTCCTAAAAGAAAAACCTGGGTCCAGTGACCCGGAATGTCTAAACAGGTAGTGACCAGGGTTGGACTCATCTGACCCAGATCCCATTTACGGTGTCTGTGACAGCTATCACCGGGGAGGAAGAGTTTACAGCCTCCCCGTATGGTCAGGATCGTTCCAGTTTTTATTGAATCCCCACTTCATACACAGAGGCTGCAATCTCTCCCTGCCCATCTCCCGGGTGACAGCTGTGACAAATACCCTCCTGGACGAGACAACACCCCCCTCCCGCGCTGTAGGTCACTGATCCGGTCTGGCATTCCTGGGCCTGGAACATTCCAGTTTTGACCCAATCCCAGGGAAATCTGGATTATGTCATCTCCAAGCATTGGCAGAAGACAGACTGCTCCCGTGTGCTGTGTAGACGGCACCGACCGGGAATCATTTGGATCGGAGCTAGAGTGTGCAAGGG
This sequence comes from Pseudophryne corroboree, assembly GCF_028390025.1. Classification (NCBI taxonomy): domain Eukaryota; kingdom Metazoa; phylum Chordata; class Amphibia; order Anura; family Myobatrachidae; genus Pseudophryne; species Pseudophryne corroboree. Next base: position 39,731,008 of record NC_086447.1, on the reverse strand, counting down.
GTCTGTCCTGCACCTGACCCTTATTGGAACTATGTTCCAACACCCAGGGCAGACCCAGGATTTTGGTGGAAAAGGGGCATTAAACTGTGAAACAAATGTTGATTAATGACCACCAATATTTAGGAATGAGCGCTATTAATGCTCCTAATTATATATATATATATATATATACATCAAATGGAAAATTGCACAATCGCAATTATCGACAGACTGCACATGCGCTGCAAATGCATAGCACGACCGCAAAGGCTAAATTGTGATTGCAATCTAGTGAAATGCGATCACAATCTGATTGACAGGACGCGACCATTCACTGGTGTAAACATGGCATTTGTGGGGAGTGGTTAGAAAGACGTAGGCGGATCATGGCCATTTTAGGGGCATGCATCTGACATCAGTTGCAATGGAAAACATGGCGCCAATGCAACTGCATTTTCATTATTCTGAGTAGCCCAGGGTCAACTGCAATTGTCGATGATGCTCGATTTCTGCATATGCATCGCAAATTTGTAACTGCGTACGTAATTATATGACTGTAGCGGTGGGCATCTTTTACCTATCTAGGCGGCTCTTCACATGCAATTTTTAGAAGAACAGGATTTAAAATTGCAATTTCTGTCTCAGTAGTGATCCATGCGGAATTAGACCCTATGTCCACACCAGAAGCCATATGTCCAGGCCTTTATTTAATGTCACTCTTTATTATTTTTTTACTTAAATATTATTAAGAATGAAGTAATATTTCCCTGCATTTTCCTACATTATCTGATCTCCATTGGATTGCCACTATACAAAGCTGCTTTATTTCTGTCCTCCTATTGAACAACACAGACACACAAAACAACATATTTATTCTTTAGTGTTTAAAAACTAAAAATATTAGTTATTAGTGGTTGCAATCCCTAATTTGTGAACCATTTACTCTTTTGTTGAAATACAATTATTTTATTATTATACCTTTGATTTTGCAAAATATTAATTCCTGTGCTGTTGGCTCCTTCTACTATACTCTCCTATGTATACCTTCCCTAAAATTGTGTCAGTTTCCCCAGCCAGAAAGACAAATGTCACAAAAAATAAAAACAGCTTCTGCTATGAATAGCGTTAGCAGCATAGCTATCCTCTATCCTCTACACAATTTTCTGATTATCTTCCTCTGATTGTGACAGCATCTCCATGTCTGCCTGCCAACTTCCTGTATTGTCATGGATTATTTACATATCGCACGGTCCCGTGAATGGCTACCACTGAGTTGCACTTTGACCAAACGATGCACAATAATAGGACCGGCCAGCAGAGGAAGAAGCTGAGAGGCCCAGACACAAAGCCCAGCCCACCATATATGTTCTCCCTCTCCATGTTTGTTTGACTTAACAGTTTTCTGTTGGGTCTGTAGGACCTCGCTTTTCAACAGCAAAACAACTGGTTTTATCCAGCAAAATGGCTTTTTGCCTAAGTTCTATACTAAATACCCACCTTTTAAGGTTAAGACAAAGCTCATGGATGAGTACTTTCTACTTGCCCACAGGCTAAAATTGATCATACCACTCCTGCACAATTGCCATATTTATAAGACCAATCACTTAACAAGGTACAGCAGTATAATCAATGTGGCACCTCTTTTTGACACCTGAGTAATAATCTATCTGCAATGTGCCGCCCCAATGTTCAGCTGCACACATTGCCACTGGTTATAGTAAGCAAGCCTTACTCATTCCCCTGTGCACCTCTATAGGGTGAATAGAGCGAAGATAAGTTACAAAGAAATTGCCCTCATGACCATTGTGGATGGACATTGGAGATGACTGAATTGCCCCTAGGGGGTTATGTTGCTAAGAATTATGCTGGACATCTCCCCTGATCTAGAGGGTCTACATGACAGATTTACTAAGCAGTGTTTTTGAGTGTCTTTTATCTTTCTATGGCATTACACATAATTTTTTAACTAAAGCCCTGTTGGACTGCACTCTTTACAATAGACTATGCTGTCAAAAAGAAGTATGAATGCATGATCTGCTCAGGCCTTGTTGTGCAAAACAGTAAATAAATAATTCATTTAAAAAAAAAGTGTGAGGTCTCCCCAAAACCATAACCAGTCTCTGGCCTCTCAGCCTGGTATAGTACTGGAAAACCAGGGGAAAAACTGGCATGGGGTCCTCTTGTTTTCCAATAGCCAACACTGGGCTTCGCCAGCCAGGGGGCTTATGATTTATCAGTCAGATATACAGCATTGGGTCTCCCTGTCATAAGGTAAACAAGCCCCAAACTGGTCAGCACATGTCTGGATTTCCTCAGAAAGTGTGGACCCCAAAAACGGGGTTCCCCCTCCCAATACCCAGTCTGTGCTAAAAGCCTGGGGCTATTCCCTGCAGTATTGGTGACAGAGGGTGTGGGGTTAATGGTGTAAGAAATAGAAAATAATATTGTTCTTTACAGTGGGACTACAGGGCCCACAGTGGGCAAACACATTGCCCACAACTAGCACTATTTTTGCAGACTATTCAGCTGTGGTGTTTCTGCGGCTTGTGTTGGAATTTCAAATGCAAAAGTAGACAATGCTTAGTAAATCCTGGATTTCTGTTACTGTCTATGGAAAGTATTTGAAGTTTGATGGTCTAATGCTATGTACTGCCTTCTAATGACTGATTTTTTCATGTGATTTGCTGTCGGTTTTGGTATTAGTAAATCTCCAATTTGCAAAATCGAAGGACAATAACTGAAAAATCCTAAATCATTGCTTAGTACTGTAAATGTCAAATTGCTTTCTAACAAATATTTAAAATGCCAACTCTAATATATACTGTGGACGCTTGCGCATCTTATTACCATGTGCTATGAATGTGCGCTATACATCGCAAAACACTATATCCCATAAGAGAAAACAATACACCCACACATTATCTGAGTTCCAAAGCTCATTGATGTATATATTTGTTATTAAAAGGATATGTATTCAATATATCACAATGTACAGTGTATATATATATATATAGTTACATGGTTAAAATTGACACAGTAAGCAGTTAATACAAACTAATTCAAATACATACATGGCCAGCGATACATTTACCATATTTTGCTCAAATAAAGTCTCCATTTCATATCACTCTCTCTCTCTCTCTGTAAAATCATGCAGCCACTGGACAGTCAACATCTCCACCATCATCTGGGACTAAAAGAACAGCCAGCTCTTGTTTCTGCAATCAGCTATAAACTATGTAGTTTGGGGGAGTGCACAGACTAGTCTAGGGGTGGGAACTTTCTCATTCATGATGAGTCACTGGTCAGTTCATATGCAAGCAAGGTCCAGCTTTGATGGTGTAATTACAGGAGATAGCCACTGGTCAGGCATGCTGTCTTCCAGGAAATCCATTGTTCTAATAAGAGTGACTTTAGCTTTCATACATTTAATCATATCTACTAATGGCAATGTGCTACAACTTAATAACAGGCATCAAATGAATCTGCACATTAATCTGGTTACTATGACTCCAAACACGACATGTCCATCTTGCTTTGCTCCAAAAATACACATACATGACGTTACTCCATTATATATTTTAAAACATTATGATGTCTGGCGATTGATATGTTCAAATTATGTGCTGTATGAAATATGTGTCGAATCTATCTTTATTGGCATGTCTGTGTAAATGTGTATGTTACCATATATCGCTGTGCTCGCTGCGTGGATTTGCAAGCTTAGCAACTCATTATGTGTGGAGTCCGTATGTTCTCTCTATGTAATATTTTTTACTTCAACAGTCCACCCTTTGGCAGTAAACAATAACTGCCATAAATTATTAACATAAGAAAAATATTTCAGACAATAATCGGTGACCTAGACACACGTATGTATTCATTTCACAAATCAGACACTTGACTATATTTGGGGAAGACAACATTCAACCTATAGAGTATGCTGGGACAGTGCTTTGGCCCATAATGTCTGATTTGAATGAACATTTCACACATACATGTACCTACGTCTTTGTACACTGATGTTCGGATTCGATTGAGGTTCTGCTGGATAGAGGGAGAAAACACAAACAAATTGTGAAAGTAAAGGAATAGATTTGCACCTGGCGCTTATCACTCACCAAAGTGAATGCAGCTGAACTCTGAGGGATGATCCAAATCCCTCCAAAGAAGAATATACAAACAAAAGTTGAGACAGCGCTACCCACTTTGGTTTTAAATTTATCTTTTATAATACACATATACAAAGATGACAACAAATATAAATAAACCAAAAAGATACCGGCCAGTATCACACTAAAAATATTAATTAATATAGTTAAGATTTTAATCATAAAATACAATTATTGATTTATTGCAATTCTATTTGAAAAAATTGCTATAATTATACTATTAGCCTAACATTTAATAATAGCACCAATATAAATTCATACATAGAATTGCCCTGACAACTTGATGACAAAGATATATATATATAGCTCCAAACTTAAAAATGAAGAGTGCTATACTAAAAAGTCCCGGTAATTAGCACATTAGATTGATATGCCCCCATAGGCAAGCATGCATTCGTTTATCTAAGCAGCCTTTCAATCATCCTTATATGGCAAGGTTAGTATTGTTATGTGGCCACACAAAGTATTCTTTCAGCCCAAATGGATGAAGCAGAAATGAATGAATAATGTCCTGTAAAGCTTGCAAGCATTAACAGCCCAATTGCCAAGAATAGAAGCAGAGTTAGTAGATTAGGTTAACCCTTGTATTGCATTAATCCAGGATTAGAGCACCATTAGCCAAAGCACTCAGCATGAATAGTATCCTTTCTGGCTGCACAAGCTAGCAGCATATGATTCAAAGGGTCACCAAAGCTTCACCACACTCAATCCCCTGTGCACTGATGAAGCAGAAATGAATGAATAATGTCCTGTAAAGCTTGCAAGCATTAACAGCCCAATTGCCAAGAATAGAAGCAGAGTTAGTAGATTAGGTTAACCCTTGTATTGCATTAATCTAGGATTAGAGCACCATTAGCCAAAGCACTACATCGGACACTGATGAAGCCGCTGAAAACGGACCCTGAGGCGGAGAAACGCGTTTGAGAGGGAGAACGACAGGTGCTGTGAGTTAAGAGAAAGTCTCTCACCCCCTGCAATATCGGGTGTTTGGCTCACAACCTTTATTACCGGCCGGTGAACTGTTACCATTCATACCCCAGTGCACAGGGGATTGAGTGTGGTGAAGCTTTGGTGACCCTTTGAATCATATGCTGCTAGCTTGTGCAGCCAGAAAGGATACTATTCATGCTGAGTGCTTTGGCTAATGGTGCTCTAATCCTGGATTAATGCAATACAAGGGTTAACCTAATCAACTAACTCTGCTTCTATTCTTGGCAATTGGGCTGTTAATGCTTGCAAGCTTTACAGGACATTATTCATTCATTTCTGCTTCATCCATTTGGGCTGAAAGAATACTTTGTGTGGCCACATAACAATACTAACCTTGCCATATAAGGATGATTGAAAGGCTGCTTAAATAAAGGAATGCATGCTTGCCTATGGGGGCATATCAATCTAATGTGCTAATTACCGGGACTTTTTAGTATAGCACTCTTCATTTTTAAGTTTGGAGCTATATATATATATCTTTGTCATCAAGTTGTCAGGGCAATTCTATGTATGAATTTATATTGGTGCTATTATTAAATGTTAGGCTAATAGTATAATTATAGCAATTTTTTCAAATAGAATTGCAATAAATCAATAATTGTATTTTATGATTAAAATCTTAACTATATTAATTAATATTTTTAGTGTGATACTGGCCGGTATCTTTTTGGTTTATTTATATTTGTTGTCATCTTTGTATATGTGTATTATAAAAGATAAATTTAAAACCAAAGTGGGTAGCGCTGTCTCAACTTTTGTTTGTAAATTGTGAAAGTGACATAAAATTTTCATGATTTACATATTCCTATCATTTTCTGAACATTGTTTCCGTTTCTGGAACGTATTCTAGGTCTGTTTCATCATTGAACAAGGGTTATAAGTAGTGTCCTTCCTAAATAACATAAACCTTCGGAGTTCAGGGAGAGACACTCATAAACCTTTCTTCGACATATATTAATGAGCTCTTTATCTGCAATGTGTGAATAGCCATTGTCTGATTGTTCCTGATTACCTCCCAATTTCCTGAAATTGGTGAGATTTAAACATACTAAGGATTTATCTATGGTACTGGTGGATCTTAAGGCTAGGGGGTCTAGTTATATTATATTCTTTGTCCACTGGTCCCCTCCCCCTTCCGTGTAATTCAAGTACCTCAGCTAACTTTAAAAAAAATATGGCACTAATCCTGCATCTTTTCGTCTTAGAGGTACCTGTGAGCACATCCAACATTCCATTTGGTTTAAGACCTTACCCACTAGTGAGTGGTAATCACTCAATGGATGTCTGTCAAATGCTGCCTTATTGCTAGACTGAAATCTCTGGATGCACTCATCTTCAAATATGGGGTCACAATAACTACAAAATACAGTATTCCTCAGACAATAGCCTATAACGTTACCACCGAACTCCGTAACTACTAGACCTTTGATTTTTCTCTGGCTTTAACAAACTGATCGGCTAATCCTGAGACCCTATAAAGAAATCACTCCTTCCTCCAGAACCAGTTCCAGTCCCACACTTGACTCCTCATGAAAAATCTCGCAAAAATAGAATGTCCTGAAAAAAAATGTTTGTCAGCGGGAAAGGGAGAAAAGAGAAATAGAACAAAACAACTCTTGTTCATAGCAAATCAATTACAACGACTGGTCTTTCTGTGATCCTTTAGCACGCTCAGGTAGTGTTCAACAGTGCCGCCTCTCAGTCTTCACAGAACAGACTCTCTGGTGATACTTTTGCGATCTCACTCCATTTACGAGTTCCTTCCGGACTACCAACTTTCCTGCAATGGGAATCGTGGACCCAAGTCTCTCTCTCAGCTGCTTTCACTGGTATAGTGCTGTCAACAAAACTTGGTACGGTCCTTCCCACCTGTCTATTAGGCAACCTGAGCATAAGAACAATCACACAGTCTCTTGGTTCACAATCAAGACAGTTAGTATTTGGCATACCAGGAATCAACAGTTTCAAGTTCTTTTGTCAAGTTCTCAAATGCTGGCTCATCTTGATAAGGTACTGTACTGTCACCTCACTGGTGTATTTCTGATCATTGTGCGGATCAATCATGACATGAGGTTGTCTTCCAAAAAAAATAAAAAACAAAAACAAATTTCGAAGAGGGTGATTCGTTAAGTGAAGATCTGGGAGTGGTTCCAATGCTACATAATACTAGTGGCAGTATCTATGATCACAATAGTCCAATTCCAAGCTTTGCTCCTACTTCTAGGGGTACCATTATCTACACACAAATTTCTGCGCAATTTTTCTTTGCGGTAAACACAGCAGCATCCGTGGCGGCAGGAAATGCCTCATACCCAGTTTGAGAAAACATCAGAGCACACCAATACATAACAACTATTCCTAAAGGGTGTTAACTGTACGAAACTGTTGTGTGTTTGCAATGTAGAGTATTATGAGCATAACTCAAAAGAAAAAACATCTCTAGAGGAGAGGAAGAAGGAGATAATGAAAAAGAAAAATGCCAGGTTTGTCATTCACCAACAGGCATATCAGTGTCTATACAAAATTTCCCTTCACCAGTATTCTCATCCTTCCTCCACCCTTTGTGCATGACAAGGCACACTGCAGTAATACTGCTGTTATCGTGCTGGTGAGATATACTGGGCTCGGGCAGAACTCTGAAGGACCAATCAGGCATGTAGTATTTGAACTGTAATCGGGTCCATGTATTGTACCACCTTGTGTGAATGCAAAAGATGAAGAAGAAACTGTGGAGAAACAGAATAGAGGTTTGTGACAGATGAGTTTGTAGAGGTGGAGAAGAATTTATTAAAATGACAATTGGATTGGGCACTATGGGGAATTGATTCTCAACTATCTTGTTTATCCCCCTTAGATCCTGCACTAGCCTGTAACCCCTCCTCCACTCTTTTTCACAGGGAAGATGGGACTATTGGCTGTGCTGGACGTCCTGACTAGGATGCCCTGCTGTAGCAGCCGCTCTATGACGGGGTACACTCCTAATTCTACCTCTGGCTTTAGAGGATACTGAGGGATTTTTTTTGGAGCTATCCTGCCACAAGGTATGTTAGATACCCTCAAAGACTAATGTTGCATTACACTGTTCTAGATTTATGTCCATCACAGGTAGAGGAAATTATCTTACAAATACCGGGTTCCTTTTGGACCAAAGATGGACAGGACACTGGATTGATGGCGAATGTAGCCCAAGGTATGTTAGATACCCTCAAAGACTAATGTTGCATTACACTGTTCTAGATTTATGTCCATCACAGGTAGAGGAAATTATCTTACAAATACCGGGTTCCTTTTGGACCAAAGATGGACAGGACACTGGATTGATGGCGAATGTAGCCCCAGTAGATCCGATTTCACACAGATCTATAATGACTAATAACCTATAATTTAAATGCTATGATTCAGATTGGACAGCTATCTTGCAGAACATACACTGATATAAATATACACATAATTATAATAATATTATATATATATATACCATTTACTGCCCTCCTATGAGACACCTCATCTCTTCACTGCCTCTAATTTGCATATCAAAGATATTTGCTTTTCACTACTAAAAAAAAAGTAGTTGTTACACAGGTTAATTTGCATTTCAATGCCTATCCTAGTAAACAGACTCCACAAGTCTTGGAAGAAAAGAAAGAAAAAAACAAACAAACATTTTTTGTGTGTAATTCTCTATAAATCAAGTATTCACTTATCTCACCATTTACTCTCACTAGGCCCAATTGAAACTATTTGTAATTGACTATGGCATGGGTTAAATAAATTCATTGGTAACTCATAAATGGTGCTGGATTTGTAGATATGTGGAAACTTTGTGACAAAGGAAACTGATTGTTCTGAGCAGACTGAAAATCAGCTATTTAGAAAGTGACCTTCCTAAAATGGCCACTGCTCCTTCCCCTTCCACATCCATGAGGTTTACACAAGATGGTGGACACGCCATGTTGCTAGGCCAAAATGGAGGACAGATCATGCGGCTCCTTTGTCACAATGGGGCTACATTCGCCATCAATCCAGTGTCCTGTCCATCTTTGGTCCAAAAGGAACCCGGTATTTGTAAGATAATTTCCTCTACCTGTGATGGACATAAATCTAGAACAGTGTAATGCAACATTAGTCTTTGAGGGTATCTAACATACCTGGGGCTACATTCGCCATCAATACAGTGTCCTGTCCATCTTTGGTCCAAAAGGAACCCGGTATTTGTAAGATAATTTCCTCTACCTGTGATGGACATAAATCTAGAACAGTGTAATGCAACATTAGTCTTTGAGGGTATCTAACATACCTTGTACTTCCTGAGCGGAAGTACAATATATGTATTTCACATTTAACAAAATCTCTGTTACGTTAGTCAGGGGCCATTTCTGTTAGGAAAAAGAAGGAAAGGGTTTAGCATTGTTGGGGCCCAATCGTAACTTCAGCAGATTTTTGTCAAAGGGTAATGTTGCAATTCTTTTGTTCCTCCCATTTGCCGAATTAGTGTTTTCCAGTGATCTTATCCAGACGGAGAATTTTCTATTACTGCAAAAGACAAAAAAAAAAAAAAAATTAACAAGCTTCTAGGTCATGCAAAGTATTCATTCAATACTTCTCATCCCGTATTAAGGGTCTTTACATGGTCCAACAAACATTTCTGAGCTCATCTTGACTAGGGGCATTATTAGGAATGAATACCTCTTATATGGTAACTAAAAGAAATACCCGAGGTTTACCCTATCTCTGTCTGCTCTCCTACTGGCAAATACTAATTACTAAATATACTAATTTTCTCAGCATGCTAACACAGCTATATTATGGCTATGCAGCAACTTTTAAATGTACTTTAAATCTACTTAACAGATAAACAATCCAATCTGAATCAAACACAATATGACTTATTTGAACTTTGTTTTGCAACAATAAAAATACGCTGTAGCATCTTAAATATTGTGAGAAACACACTGTCCCTTGAATTTCATATCAGCGGCTTACTGGTATCACAACAGAACCCGTGGATGTGATTCGTCAGCATGTCGCAATGTGTCCATTGTTAGCCGGTCAATCACAGCTGCGTTTGTAATGTACAGTGCATCATTAAGAACGTGATATCGCGGATGCAGCCCTCATCTGTAAATGTCAAATTGCTTTCTAACAAATATTTAAAATGCCAACTCTAATATATACTGTGGACGCTTGCGCATCTTATTACCATGTGCTATGAATGTGCGCTATACGTCACAAAACACTACATCCCATAAGAGAAAACAATACACCCACACATTATCTGAGTTCCATAGCTCATTGATGTATATATTTGTTATTAAAAAGGATATGTATTCAATATATCACAATGTACAGTGTATATATATATATATATATATATATATATAGGAAACGAGATGAGAGGCACTCAGCGGTCTTAAATAAATGAAGAAGCCATTCGTGGTGTCTGCTTCTTCATTTATTTAAGACCGCTGAGTGCCTCTCATCTCGTTTCCTACATTTCCTCTGGAGCTGAGCTACCTGGTTGATCCTGCCAGTAGCATATGCTTATCTCAAAGATTAAGCCATGCACGTGTAAGTACACACGGCCGGTACAGTGAAACTGCGAATGGCTCATTAAATCAGTTATGGCAGTTGACTTCAGAAAAGTAGAGTGCCAGTCTATTGCCTATATATATATATATATATATATATATAGTTACATGGTTACAATTTACACAGAAAGCAGTTAATACAAACTAATTCAAATACATACATGGCCAGCGATACAATTGCCATATTTTGCTCAAATAAAGTCTCCATTCAAATCCATTGTTCTAATAAGAGTGACTTTAGCTTTCATAGATTTCATCATATCTACTAATGGCAATGTGCTACAACTTAATAACAGGCATCAAATGAATCTACACATTAATCTAGTTACTATGACTCCAAACACGACATGTCCATCTTGCTCTGCTCCAATAATACACATACATGACGTTACTCCATTATATATTTTAAAACATTATGTTGTCTGGCGCTTGATATGTTCAAATTATGTGCTGTATGAAATATGTGTTGAATCTGTCTTTGTTGCATGTCTGTGTAAATGCATATGTTACCATATATCGCTGTGCTCGCTGCGCGTATTTGCAAGCTTAGCGACTCATAATGTGTGGAGTCCGTATGTTCTCTCTATGTAATATTTTTGACTTCGACAGTACATTTATAATTCGGAGTCTATGGTAAGAAATGACTCCCATGCCAAACATCTTTTGCACACTTTCTCTCCTTCTAACTATATGTGGTAAATGAATAATCACATAAACATAATCAACATAGATAGATTATCTTCATATAAATCAACAATTGGGGAACACGGAGAAAGTGATTTTTTTAACTCTTGCATATCTTCACTCCTGCCTCCTCTTAAATGCTCATCACCATCTCAGACAGTTACTCTGTAACCATGTACACCAGTGGTTCTCTACTGCAGTCCTCAAGTATCTCCAGCTGGCCATTCTGTATTTTGTGGATTTATATCAATCATCCACTGGTCAATTAATCTAGTTAATCTGTTTTGTTGGGTCAGTAGTTATCTCACCTGTTTCAACAGACAGAAATTTGCTAAGCATAAACTGTTCGGAGGACTTGAGGGATGGAGTGGAGAACGTTTGATGTACACAAATATTTAGTTTAGGAGAAAGGTAGGGCAGGTCTGTGAATAAGAAAAAAACAATAAATTGGGTGTGACAGTAGATTTAAGGTGACCATCATCTCGGGTTACATAAAGAATACACACAATGTGCACCACATACAATGGGGGATGTGGTATAGGAATAAGGCAAACACAATTATTAAATCCAATTTCTTCAGTATGTATGGTGAGCTCCAATACTGAGTAATCACTTTTGAATGTGTTTTGTCCTGTTAGCATATAAGTATACATAAAATTACATGTCACTTTTGGATGTGAGCAAGCCCCGGTGAAACGTACGTCATCCAAGACATCATCAGAAGGTTTCCCACTAGGGCTAATCGGCTCAGGTGCATGAAGAGACGCAGCAGCACAAAGAACCAAATCAAAGATGCCCCAGCTAGGGGAAGGATATTAGCCCATTTTTCATTGCGAAATAGGAATATCACCATCACTCAGGTATTTAGCGCACTCTCTTATCTAGACTCAAGACCTTCCTTGCCACTGCAATGTGCTCAGCATAACAGTGACAAGAGAGACTGTGGGTGGGTCAGCAGCAGTGATTGCTACTCTCTTTATCCATGCTGGCTGGACCACGCTCTCATTAATCCGTTCATTGTGTTATGTCACACACAGGATAAAAGTAGAGGTGGCTCTGCCATGAGGCTCAGGATTATCTTTCTCCTATATTAACTGTTACTAAGCTTACAGTTGCATCCCCTACACATCTACATAACTCTGGTAAATCAGACAAGGATTACCAAGACCTGAATAAGAAATCTTCTGTGTGTTTCTCTATTGCTGTTATCTCCTCTGTGATTATACCCATTTCTTGCATGAATTACAGCACAATGGATGTATCCTGATGAAATTGGATTTAATCATATCTTAAAGACATACAGGTATGTGCTTTTTTGTAGACTTTTTCAACCATGCTAATGTATGTTAAAACATGATGTAATAAGAGATATGTTTTACATAACTACAAACGGGTATATTCAATTATAGTTGGGTCCTTTCCGACGGAAAGGACCTGATAGCTGTCTATTCAATGCCGGGCCAAACCCGACAGGTTTGGCCTGTTCCTGACAGTGTCAATCCGACTTTTTTTTTAAGGTGGATTGACATTGTCAGAAACTGGGCTAAAACCTGTCGGGTTTGGCCCCGCTTCCGACAATACACGTGGTACGGTGGCTGAAGCCACTGATCCACGTGGATTCTGACAGTATTCCGACAAGTTGGATTTCCCAACTTGTCTGAAGAAATGGCCCAAGATTGAATAGGTCGGAACCCCTTCCGACCTCAGTCAGTCGGAAACTGATGTCTTTCCGACAAGACGGCAGTTTCTGACTCTAATTGAATATACCCCAAAGAGTGCATCAAAAAGGAGTACAGCTTTTGGTATTTTCCTTGAGGCCACAACCCATGTATACTTGTATTGTACTCCAGATGAACCACCAATTCATGATATTGTCAGTACCCATTTGTTTGGTACTAGCTGATCATATATTGTTGGTTCTATCAGAATGTTGTCAAACTCTCACTTAAGTCTTGAGCGGGACCAATTTGTTCTTTAAATAATTCGGACAAGATCAGGGAATCATATTTAAATGATTTTCTTACTTTTAATACATACAATTTTTGTTTATTATTTTATTTATGGCATCTTTTGGAGCTCCCCCGCTCATTAACACTATGCCATCCTGTGTTACATGAATCTAATAACAACTTAGAAGTGCAATTGGTTTAACTGAACATCCTCTTTGTTATTTCTAAAGCATGTAGGACAGTTGTTTTCTGCTTTCATATTCATTAAGTACAGTATGTTTAAAGTGTATTTCACATTAATGTATTTTTGTTTTTTCTAGAACTTCACTTAAATTAAACTCAATTTTCTTATTTTTCTATATATTTACATTTTTATTTATCCTCCCAAGTACATCTGTTGCTTTCCTACATCACGATCAGAATTTATTACTGTGCAATATATAGTTTATAAGAACTAACCAAAAGCTGAACATTCTAGGAATGATTCAGAGATGCACGCAAGTTCATTTTGTGGATGGATCTTGTCAAAATTGTTTCCATTCAGAGTCATTTGCATCTCAGATGTGTCTCCACATGCAGCTGAGGGTTTTTGTCTGAATCTAATGGGGTAAATGTGTGATGCTGGAATCTTCAAGTTCCTGGTGAGTCTACCTGATGTTTTAAATGGGTAATCATTTACAAGGCAAAACCAGGTTGGCTTTGCCTTTTAAATGATTTCCCCTTTAAAACATCAGGCAGACTCTCTGGGAACTTTCCGGTGACTGCAAGTGTTCTACAGACGTATTGTTGGGCAAGTGAGCAGAATTGTGGACTTTTCAGAGGAGAGTAGGCCTTATTCAGACCTGGATGCAGCATGCACGGTCGCGTCCAAAGGGTCTGTGCATGCGCAGTGGCTGTAGTGCGTGTGCATGACCCTTCACTATGCCATCACATCCCGGAAAGGATACGACCGTATAGTGATTAACAGGCGATGAGAACCCAGGGAGGCGATGAGGCATTGGGGGGGGGGGTAGAGCAGGAAATGCAGGAATGTCATGACCATTTTCAGGGATAGCCAATGACGTTGCCTGCATTTCCTGCGATTGGAAACATGGCGGCGGTACCCCTGCATGCGCAGACAGGCTGCGCAGGTGGGTGTCTACCTCTATTCAAAGCGATCGCATCGCGAGACGGCGCCACTCATGCTGGGTGGCCTTACCCTTTGCTGGGCAGCCCCCAGCATGTGTGTAACATGGTTGCAGATTTTGTTGCGATAGCAAAAGCTGTGACCAACTCTGAATAACCCCCAGTGTATGCAAAGAACTGTTGGCAACAGATGGATCTCTTGCACAAGGTACAGTTCTTTGGCAAATGTGAACCGATAGTGAGTTTCACAAGCGAATGGCTGAGGTCAGTGGTGATGGATAGATGCGGCCAAGTGTGAACAAAGTGATCCTAATTTATTTCTGAGAACACGCACTTGCGTGAGACTATGAATCGGGTCATCTTGGTATAAGTTATACAGTATGTCATTACTATATTATTATATTGTTACATTATAACAGTTAGTATTGTACAATAAGATGGACCCCAATTATTCTAACCACATAAAATTATGCAAATCAGGATTAAAGCAGAAACCAAGCTGAATTTTATTTCAGTATGAGAGTAGACTTTCCCAGTAAACTAAGATCTCTTAGTACATCTTTATTTCTCAGGCTGTCGATTAAAGGGTTTAGCATTGGGGTAACTATCGTGTAGAAAACTGACACCATTTTGTCAGTAAATTCTGTAGCTGAATACCTTGTTCTCAGGTACATGAACATACAGTAGCTGTTCCATAGAAAATGATGAGGACAGCGAAGTGGGAAACACACGTGGAGAAGGCTTTGTATCTTCCAGAGGGGATACGTACTACAGTGCCACAAAGAAAAATTGTATGTAAGACAAGAGAATGAGACACAGTGGAATAAGAAGCACCATTGTACCTACAACCCAAAATACAATGTTGTTCACTGTGATATGACTGCAAGATAGTTGCAGCAGTGAAGGAGCTGCACAGAAGAAGTGGTCTAGGGTGATACAGTATGTCCACAGTACCTTAACTTACATATAAAGAATATATCAACTGAGGAGACAACAGAGACAGTCATCCAGCACACACTGATCATCCTGATACAGGACGCTGTGTCCATAATCACATTGTAATGCAGAGGGTTACAGATAGCAACATACCGGTCATAGGCCATGGAAGCCAGAGATAGCAACATACCGGTCATAGGCCATGGAAGCCAGAAAGATGCACTCTGTTTCACCCAAGAACAGGTAAAAATAAATCTGGAGATAACAGCCAGCAGATGTAATACTTTTGGAAGATATAGCGATGTTCACCAACATCTTGATTGATTGAGTGATTGATGTGTAGCAGATGTCCAGGAAGGACAGATTGCTGAGAAAGAAATACATAGGGGTGTGTAGACGGTTGTCCACTCTGACAGCCATGATGAGCAGATTATTCCCGACCAGAGTGGACATATAAATCATCAAAAACAACTGGAACAATGGAACTTGCATATCTGTATTGTTCGAGAGTCCAAGAAGAATAAACTCTTTGACTGCGCTTTGGTTCCCAAATGTCATGTTAGCTATTCTCTATTTACCTTAATTAGTTACAATCTAGATAATTGAATCCTGTTCTTGATGCACTACCTTCAGAAGGATATTGCTTGGTCCACTACTATGTTGCAAGGTTTGAAGGTCAAAACTTGACATGAAATAATTACCCAAGGGATATAATATGTTCATCTTATAAAAAAAAATATAATAATAATAATAATAATAATAATAATTATAATTATATATATATATATATATGCATTATTGAAACATTTAAGTATGTAAATTATTTATTACAGATCGTTCTCCCAGAATGAAGTGAAGTGACTTGACAGGCCAGGTGGTTATTTACCTGCAAAGTAATGTGTTTTTGTGTACTGAGCAGTAAAGCATGAACATTATAGAAAAACAATGTTTATTTATACTTGATTAGTTAAACTAATGCAATAATAATAATAATAATAATAATAATAATAATAACCCAAAATATTAATTTAGAAATGAACCTGCAGCACTTGGAGATTCTAGATCTGGGGATCTTTTACTTAAAAAAAAAAAAAAAACACAAGAATATCCAGGTGACATGAGGTTTTCTAGGTCTATAACAATCTATTCCAGGCTTCCTTTTTGGTGCAGTGAAATGGGGATCTGTTTCTGTTCCCATTGATAAATATAATATCTCTGCATGAGACTCCTGAAAAATGGGACAACTGTAATTCCATGTTTAGCTCCTACAATACCACTACACTGACAATATTGTATGAGTTCTCCAAAACACTTTCCAATGTTATACCTTTATTGTCCTCAGTTACTTAATAGACAATGGTTGATCCGGGTTGCCGTCAAATTGCTGGCTGTTGTGATCCCAGCAGACAGGTTACTGATGCCGTAATCCCGAGAGCTGGCATTTTACCGGCGGCCAGAATACCGACACCCGCTCATAATTCCCACTCAGTTGGTGGGTCCACGCCACCAACCTAGTGGGAATAGAACATGTGGTGAGCCACCGGGCCCGATGCCTGTCGAGTGCAGCAAGCCCGCAAGGGGACTCGCTGCCTCGCTGATGGTATTCCAGCAGATGGGTATTCCATTACATACCAAATCCCTTGATCCATCTGATGGCCTGAAGGACACTTGTAACACTATTGTTTGTCTAGGATCTCCAAGGTGACCTAAACTCAGTCACAGGCTCCTCTTCCCACTTGAACAGATAAATCAGGGATCTGTAAAATCAGAACTTTGATTTAAAATGTTCTAGTGACAAACTGAGGACTGCACTGGAAACGTCGGACACATCATTTGAAGTTACCTATAAATACGACGAGACTCATAAATTAGAAGACAGATTACAATAGACCACTACATACTGTATCACGCTCATTGCACCTGTATATTAGGGTGTGCTTAGTACATAAATCAGAAACTATATGTGGAAGTACAGTATGTGGTGCCTGAGGAACTGCTTATGTAATGGCGTTACTATATGAACCATATGACAATACACCTTTAGATGGTCCAACTTCATCGGTGAAATTCATTTTGGGCAGTATTTTCTTTGGATATGAAGTACATAAAAATTGGAAGAGTTTGATAAAGGCATTAGGGTAAATGTATTAGAGTGCGGGAAATCGGAGGTCTGGGATTTTTTACGAGAATGGCGGTATTTTTAAAGCAGCTATTATTTACTGCAACTGTGAATTCGGTCAGCGGTGTTGTCAATCCTTGAAATCATATCTTACTGAGAATTGTTTTTCAACAGTTACGATATCATGCTCCCACTAATTTTTGTTGTTGCTGGTTGGCGGAGCTTTAGACTGTGGTTGCTTTATAAAAGATATGTCAGAAAGAAACATTTCTAGATTTACTTTGCACAAAATGTGATCCCATTTAATAGTTTTTGAATACACTGTACATAAATAAAGTATATTTTAACCAGTAGTTAACCATGCTTATTGCAATTACATTACATTCATAGTTTAGGCATACAATTGATATTTTACAATATAACTTTAATTTTATATATTGTTTTAAAAAATAATGTCTTACTTAGAGGGAATGTTGAGGCATTATAATATTTTACTAATTAATAACGGTAAAGTTTCACTTCTTTTAGTATAATTTCCTATTATATATAATAAAACAGAATAAACTTATCCTGGTCAGATAGTTGTAAAATCTATGTTTGGATACAGCAATTATTCTTCAATGTTTAATATATTTATTTGATATGTCTGACATTTAATAATAAATGAATTAGTTGCAACATGTGAATTGTCAGTGAGATATTGGACGTTAGATGTACTGAGCTTTCTGACGTATCTGACGAGTGCAGTCGGGTGGTTTGCCTTTAAACTAATTGCTGCTTTAAGGGCCTAATTCAGTAAGGATAGCAAATTCTGCTAATTAGCAGAATTTGCTATCCTTTTGTAACAGACTGGGGGTCACCCAGATGCTGACCGGCGCCTCCCCCGTTGAACAAGCAGATATTGCAAACGTTTCGCAATATCTGCTTGTCAGCAGAAACTAGGGTAGCCTCCTGTTGGCGCCCGCAGGAGACCCAGCGCCATCTTTCCCATCGCAGCGGCTGAGTGTAATATCATGCAGCCGCCGCGATCATGCCCCCGACACCCCCCCATTTGTGCCTCACCGCCCACCGTTCGATCGGCCCTGCCCTCACAATGCTCCGTCTCCTCCCTGGAAACAGAGCGTTGCCCACATCTTTTCAGCAAAAATTATGGTTGGATCGCACACTAGATCAATTGACTACTGTATCTCACAGAATCATGCAGCTGCCCCAAATTCTACTCCATCTGCCTTGCTGTCATCTCTCTCGGGAGAAAATAAAGTTTGCAAAACTGGTTACCGTCATATTGTCTAAGTGACACAGTGAAGTGCTAAACAAGGTCTTTATTCTGCTGAATATCATGTAAAGTTGTCGTCAGCTTTGTTACAGAGATGACTTGGGTCATTACCTTAGTGCACTGTGCTCCTGTTATATATATTGAAACAACAGAGAATTTCTATTACTCCAGCTCCTGATGACTTGAACAGTTGCAGATATTATCTATTCTAGCATGTTCTAGTGATGTCCTTATAGTATATTGCTCTTAGAAATCTTATCTATTAATCCCTGGATGACTCTACCATTTGCATGCTTGTTGTTATAATTCTCAACATGAGAATGCAATTGAATTTATACACCAGAGATTTTTCTCTTAAGTAAAAGCAAAATATATTTGGCCAACAACATCCCTAATAAACACCAAATGAAAAGTATTATATATATATATATATATATATGTACGTATCTATCTATCTATCTATCTATCTATCTATCTATCTATCTATCTATCTATCTAGATATATACACTGCTCAAAAACATAAAGGGAACACTAAAATAACACATCCAAGATCTGAATGAATGAAATATTCTTATTAAATACTTTGTTCTTTACATAGTTGAATGTGCTGACAAGAAAATCACACAAAAATTATCAATAGAAATCAAATGTATTAACCCATGGAGGTCTGGATTTGGAGTCACACTCAAAATTAAAGTGGAAAAACACACTACAGGCTGATGCAACTTTGATGTAATGTCCTTAAAACAAGTCAAATGAGGCTCAGTAGTGTATGTGGCCTCCACGTGCCTGTATGACCTCCCTACATGCCTGGTCATGCTCCTGACGAGGTGGCGGATGGTCTCCACTTTAATTTTGAGGGTGACTCCAAATCCAGACCTCCATGGGTTAATAAATTTGATTTCCATTGATAATTTTTGTGTGATTTTCTTGTCAGCACATTCAACTATGTAAAGAACAAAGTATTTAATAAGAATATCTCATTCATTCAGATCTAGGATGTGTTATTTTAGTGTTCCCTTTATTTTTTTGAGCAGTGTATATATATATATATATATATATATATATATATAAAACCTAACCCTAACGTCTAACCTTGACCCTTGAACTTATCCCCTAACCTTAACCCTTGGACCGATCCCTAAAAATACTGTAGCACAAAAATTCCCTGTTGACATCCTAGTGTTGACATGTTATATGTAGACATTAGAGTATGAACATGCTGACATTTAAACCATGTCGACATCTGTGCAACATTATGACTGTCACCGTTCAGAACACGTCGACATTCCGGTATCGGGTGCCGACACGCTGACCAGATTCCAAGTGGTTTAAAGGAAAAAAAAAAAGAAACCACATGACTTATTTGTTATGCTACTCTGTAATAATAACCATCTGTACTAGTGCGGATTTCAGTGACAGCGCGCTAGACGAAAGGATATATACACATACAGATGGAGCCACGCGTGCTAGGCGTGCCCATCGCAGCATCTGGGCCACGTGTGCATCTGTGACACCCACCATTCACTCCTGACTAGTCCCGCCGGGAGTGCACGTTTGTGATGGAGCCGCACTAGATGAGCGCGGCTCCATCTGTACCGTATTTAAAGTGACTTTTTTATAGTAACAGAGTAAGGTAATGTGCACTTGGCCTAGCAGTCTACCCCTAACCCCTGGCCGCAGCCAAAACCTAACCCTCCCTGCAGCCTATCCCTACCCTCCCTCCCTGCAGCCTAACCCTCCCCTGGCCACGGCCTGACCCTAACAGTCCCAGCCTAAACCTAACCCTCCCTCCCACAGTCTAACCCTAACCCTCCCTCCCCACAGTCTAACCCTAACCCTCCCTCCCCACAGTCTAACCCTAACCCTCCCTCCCCACAGTCTAACCCTAACCCTCCCTCCCCACAGTCTAACCCTAACCCTCCCTCCCCACAGTCTAACCCTAACCCTCCCTCCCCACAGTCTAACCCTAACCTCCCTCCCCACAGTCTAACCCTAACCCTCCCTCCCCACAGTCTAACCCTAACCTCCCTCCCCACAGTCTAACCCTAACCCTCCCTCCCCACAGTCTAACCCTAACCCTCCCTCCCCACAGTCTAACCCAGCATCTTAACTGTTTGAAGTCCCAACAGGGGTGCAGGAGGCAGCTAACCCTAATCCTCTTCCTCTCCTTAACCCTAACCCTCCCTCCCCACAGTCTAACCCTAACCTCCCTCCCCACAGTCTAACCCAGCATCTTAACTGTTTGAAGTCCCAACAGGGGTGCAGGAGGCAGCTAACCCTAATCCTCTTCCTCTCCTTAACCCTAACCCTCCCTCCCCACAGTCTAACCCTAACCCTCCCCTGGCCGCGGCCTAAACCTAAGCCTCCCAGCCTAAACCGAACCCTCTCTCCCAGCAGCCTAACCCTAACTCTCCCCTAGCCGTGACCTAAACCTAACCCTCCCAGCCTAAACCTAACCCTCCCTCCCCACAGTCTAACCCTAACCCTCCCTCCCTGCAGCCTATCCCTCCCTCCCTGCATCCTAACCCTAACCTTCACCTGGCCATGGCCTGACCCTAACCCTCACAGCCTAAACCTAACCCTCCCTCCCCACAGTCTAACCCTAACCCTCCCTCCCTGCAGCCTATCCCTATCCCTCCCTCCCTGCATCCTAACCCTAACCTTCACCTGGCCATGGCCTGACCCTAACCCTCCCAGCCTAAACCTAACCCTCCCTCCCCACAGTCTAACCCTAACCCTCCCTCCCTGCAGCCTAACCCTAAACCTCCCTCCCTGCAGCCTAACCCTAATCTTCCTGGGATACTTACATTTGGAATCCCAGATGTCATTATGCCGGCGTCAGCATTCTAGCAGGTGTCCCAACTACATCCCAAAACGGTCTGTGCTCTGTGTCCATTACTACTTTTGTCCAGAACTTTCCAATCATAAATCTATTATCAACTCTTCGCATTGTGGCAGTGTTGTCCCAAGATCTCTTCTGATTCCTACAGGGGTGCAGCAGGATGTTTCATCCTAAAGCCAGGCTAAGCGCATACATTATTTAGCATTTATTAAGCACTAATTATTCCAGACCATTAGCACCTGCATTCATTAATAATAAAGACAGCTGCTACATCAAGTTGAATTACTAACTTCAATAGAATGATGTGCTCAAACGGTCAAGAAAATATTTATCAAAGTCTTTAATTTTGCCAATCAATTGCTTGTGTGTAATAGCAAAATATCCTTGTTCTGTATCAGAGGGAAAATGTAGCATGTTTTTTTTTTTTTAAAGTGGCTGAATACAATGGTACTGTAGCTTTAATTAAAAGAATACGTGCAGAGATAAATATTTTTTTTTATTTTTTTATTAAGGCTAATACTGACTGGATGGAGCTAGGACTTTATTTAAATAGGACTGGTGCCAGACAATGAGACACAGTCCACAAATCTTCTTCCTCATCAATGTGGAAGGATTGTGCAGTACTACTCTACTATCTCTGCTAAATAATTAATTTAGACATATGGGAAGGAGTGGGATTGATGAAATACATCAACACCTACTTCAATGTTGTGGCTGTATAATAGCACTAGGTGGGCTTCAGAGTCCCACTGGTACAGAGGGAACCCATTTGGTATACCTACACCACCTGCACATTAGCCAAATTCACCAATGATATTTTCCTCAGTCTGATAATGTATAGGTGGGGAACTCTAGGAATAGTGTGTCCTCGGAAGATACCGTACTCTACAAAGAGCCTCACCCTAGTACTGGCTCCATCCCACAACATCTGCTTGTTGGCATCTGTGCGTTCCGACCCCCACTTGGTTCTTTCTCAAGATAGGCCTTAGATGAGAAAAGGTTTTCTTATCTAAGGCCTATCTTGAGAAAGGCCCGGGTGAGGGTCGGATGCGTGGATGCCAACAAGCTGATCCTTGCATGCCGCTGGGTGAAGAAGGTAAAGACGCAGCAGTGTGATCATCAGGAGGAATCCCGGAACTGCAGCCCCGGGGAAGCCCTTGCTCAAACCTGCTCATTAAGAACTGTCCGTTGCCAGTTCTTCTTCGATACTGGTAATTTGCCACCCGTTCGGTTATTATAGGATCTCTTGCTTGATGCTGAATGCCGAATTGTTTTAACTTGAACTTCATGTACATTTTTTTTAATGTGTTTTGTATTTGTGTGGTGTTATTAAATGTTTCAATGAGCTACACTATGCATCTCCTTTTCTGTTTTACCCGAGCCACACCACTATGGGGGTCATTCCGAGTTGTTCGCTCGGTAAATTTCTTAGCATCGCAGCGATTTTCCGCTTAATGCGCATGCGCAATGTTCGCACTGGACTGCGCCAAGTAAATTTGCTATGCAGTTAGGAATATTACTCACGTTTTTTTCATCGTTCTGGTGATCGTAATGTGATTGACAGGAAGTGGGTGTTTCTGGGCGGAAACAGGCCGTTTTAGGGGCGTGTGGGAAAAAACGCTACCGTTTCCGGGAAAAACGCGGGAGTGGCCGGAGAAAC
Source organism: Pseudophryne corroboree (assembly GCF_028390025.1). Lineage (NCBI taxonomy): Eukaryota > Metazoa > Chordata > Amphibia > Anura > Myobatrachidae > Pseudophryne > Pseudophryne corroboree. The sequence goes on along the minus strand of NC_086447.1, from coordinate 39,707,684 downwards.
GGAGGAGTGTCTGGGCGAACGCTGGGTGTGTTTGTGACGTCAAACCAGGAACGACAAGCGCTGAACTGATCGCACTGGCAGAGTAAGTCTCGAGCTACTCAGAAACTGCACAGAGATGTCTTATCGCAATATTGCGAATCTTTCGTTCGCAATTTTAAGATGCTAAGATTCACTCCCAGTAGGCGGCGGCTTAGCGTGTGCAATGCTGCTAAAAGCAGCTTGCGAGCGAACAACTCGGAATGACCCCCTATATGTGTAAGGGAACAGGAGATCAACATTGAAGAAAGGAACTACAGTGGTCTAATACAGAGATTACCTGATTGTTATTTCAGCGCAGGTGATATCGATTTGTCCTCTCTTTGTGTGAATTTGTGACTGTGGTGGAGATGGAGGAAAGCCTCATTTGGATTAATTGGTCTCACTAGCTGCTTTTATATGCACACAGTGGCCCTCATTCTGAGTTGATCGCATGCTGCAGAATTTCGCAGCGCAGTGATCAGGTTACTACTGCGCATGCATATGCACCGCAATGCGCACACGCTTCGTACAGATACAAACAGCATTGTTGCTGTGCAATGCTTCTAGCGACGATTCCATTCGCACAGCCGATCGCAAGGAGATTGACAGGAAGAGGGCGTTTATGGGTATCAACTGACCGTTTTCTGGGAGTGTTTGCAAAAACGCAGGCGTGTCCAGGTGTTTGCAGGGCGGATGTCTGACGTCAATTCCGGGACCGGACAGGCTGAAGTGATCGCAAGGGCTGAGTAAGTTCAGACCTACTCAGAAACTGCAAAAAACTTTTTCGTCCCGCTCGGCTGCACATGCGATCGCACACTTGCAAAGCGAAAATACACTCCCCCGTGGGCGGCAGCTATACATTTGCACGGCTGCAAAAAGTAGCTAGCGTGCGATCAACTTGGAATGAGGGCCAGTGTCTCTTATCAATTCTTTTTCCATCTCGAGGGTTAAAGGATGACAGGTTTAGAAGGATGATATTCAATGGTCGCCACAAAAATAAGTTTGACATGGTGTTTCATGGTTTCATGATTCTTAGGGTTAGGATTAGGGTTAGCTTTAGGTTTAAGGTTATGCACTTGAGGGAGGGTTACGGTTAGGTTGGAGGAGGGAACATTATGGTTAGGCACTAGGGGAATGTTAGCGTTAAGCTAAAATTACAAAAAAATCACATGGCAATATTTTTATTAATGGACTGGAGTAAAGCGTTTGTACTTAAACTTAACTGCCACCAGTGAACATACTGCACAGTACAATGAGAAAAACGATAAACTGTTACCTTTACCATGAAGTTTTATTAAAAAACTTGAGATATTTTTGGAACCAGAATTTTTGTTTGCACTTGTTATTATGGGCTGCAACTGATGGGGACACAGCCACATCAAATAAGTACCATCATATGAGCTGCTTCTCAAAAACAGTATGATTTAAATTGAATTATAAAATAGTTGCGATTTATTTTAACACCAGAATAAAATGACTCATTTGACATATTATTTCTGGGGTGCAGCCGATGGCGGACAACACCCAGTAAGTACAGTAATGTATGCTACTTCAAAACAAACACTTTTGAAAAATCATTTAAATTGAATTATAAATGGCTTGAGATTTGTTTTGAGACCACAAAAGAAAAAAAAAATTCACGTATTATTTGGGGGTGCAGCTGATGGGGACATGACCACACTAAATAAGTGCGGCAATATATGCTGCTTCTCAAAAACACACACTCTGGAAATGTGATTTAAATGCAATTATAAAAGACTCATTTTGACACCAGAAAAAATAAATTCCTTTTTGCTCTTTTTGGGATTTTTTTTCTCAACCACAGAAGGCAAATACAGTAATATACCTGCCTCTAAAAAACACAGTCTTGAAATATGATTTAAATTGAATTATAAAATATTTGATATTTTTTTAAAAACAGGAAAATATGTCTCCTTTGGGGTACAGTTTACTCAGACACAGCAATTTATTTTTGGACTTTTAAGCTTGAAATCCTAAAATATTAATGAAACCATACACAAAATGATTTATTGTAGTTAAAAACATATATGACTCAATAGCTAACAACCACCACTGCAGTTGGTGATTTTTCATTCACCTATGTCACCAGTCTTAATAATCCAAATTAGTGTTTAAAATAGCTGTTGCTTGGTTGAATCTACGAATCACTGTATATATATTAGTAAATGTAAAATTGGAATTTCCAAACAGAGTCTGATCCAGTAATAGTAAATGGGGAGGTGTATGATGGTCATAATTACAGAGGTAACTCTCCGAAACGTAGATATGATATAATATTATGGTGATGTGGAGACTCTGAATGCCATCCATTTTGCTACATTGTGATTCCGGGAAAGGCATCCAAGCAAGCTGCTGCTTTAACTACTTGAGTGCCAGCCCGTATTCTCTCTCTCTCTTCGTGTGTATATATACAGTATATATATATAAATATATATATACAGGTTGATTATCCCTTATCCAAAATGCTTGGGACCAGAAGTATTTTGGATATCAGATTTTTCCGTATTTTGGAATAATTGTATACCATAATGAGATATCATGGTGATGGGACCCAAGTCTAAGCACAGAATGTATTTATGTTTCATATACACCTTATACACACAGCCTGATAGTAATTTTAGCCAATATTTATAATAACCTTGTGCATTAAACAAAGTGTATGTACATACACACAATTCATTTATGTTTCATATACACCTTATACACACAGCCAGGCCCCCCCCCCCCCCGGCAGGTCAAATAGGGTTAGTGCATGCCATAGGCGCGTGGGGCCTGGCTTCATAGGGTAGGGGCGTGGTCACAGTTTTGCCCCCTGTAGAGCTGTGCCCCCAGTAGCTGTGCCCCCAGTAGTTGTGCCCCCAGTAGTTTTGCCCTCAGTAGTTTTGCCCCCATTAATTGTGCCCCCATTAGTTTTGCCCCCAGTACTGTGCCACCATTTCGTTTTGCCCCCAGTACAGTGCCCACCAGTAGCTGTGCCCCTAGTACCGCCACTTACCAAAAATAAAAAAATAAAAAATGTTCACCAGCCCCGCTCCTGCTTTCCGACCGCTGCTGCCCTCCGTCTCCAGCTGCCGGTGCTGCTCCTTGGATCTATGGGAGAGACGTCAGGACGTCTCTCCCTTAGCACCGCACAGATGTCTGCAGCCGCTCCCACAATGCCGTGCAGTGCATGATGATGTCAGGCGCACCGCACGGCAGGCACCAGTAGTGGGGAAAGGTCCTTTCCGCGATGGGAAAGTAGATGCTACAGCATCTAATTTCCCTTCGTGGAGAGGACCTTTCCTACTGCACAGTTAGTAGCGGCTCTTGCCGCGGCGGCGACGCCCCCAAGGTAGCGGCGCCCCGGGCAAAAATCCTGCTTGCCCGTGGCAAGAGCCGCTACTGCACACAGCCTGGAGGTCATTTAATGCAAAATTTTTAATAACTGTGTGTATTAAACAAAGTTTGTGTACATTGGCCCTCATTCCGAGTTGTTCGCTCGCTAGCTGCTTTTAGCAGCATTGCACACGCTAAGCCGCTGCCTACTGGGAGTTAATCTTAGCTTTGCAGAATTGCGAACGAAAGATTAGCAGAATTGCGAATAGAATAGCGATTAGAAATTTCTTTGCAGTTTCCGAGTAGCTCGAGGCTTACTCTGCCACTACGATCAGTTCAGTCCTTTTCGTTCCTGGTTTACGTCACAAACACACCCAGCGTTCGTCCAGACACTCTCCCGTTTCTCCAGCCACTCCCGCGTTTTTCCGCAGAAACGGCAGCGTTTTTTCGCACACACCCATAAAACGGCCAGTTTCCGCCCAGAAACACCCACTTCCTGTCAATCACACTCCGATCACCAGAACGAAGAAATGTAATCGTTAAGCCGTGAGTAAAATACCAAACTTTTGTGCTAATTTACTTGGCGCATGCGCATTGCGAACATTGCGCATGCGCAGTTTGTGACTTAACGCACCAATGCGAAGAAAAAGAATGAGCGAACAACTCGGAATGATGGCCATTGAGCCATCAGAAAACAAAGGTTTCACTATCTCACTCTCACTCAAAAAATTCCGTATTTTCTGAATATTCTGTATTTTGGAATATTTGGATACGGGATACTCAACCTGTATATATATATATATATATATATATATATATATATATATGTGTGTGTGAGTGTGTGTACATAAGTGTTAATAGTTTATTTTCTGTCAATTTAGAAAATGCAAAGTGAATGAACAGAAGGTAAATCTAAATTAAATCAATATTTGGTGTGATTACCCTTTGCCTTCAAAACAACATCAATTCTTCTAGGTACACTTGCACACAGTTTTTGAAGGAACTCGGCAGGGAGAACTAAACACAGATCTTCTGTGGATATAGGCTTGCTCAAATTCTTCTGTCTCTATTTATATAGTGATAAAAACACTGGTAAAGTAATAAACAGGAGATATGTTTGTCCCAGGTTTTTGACCTATGTGATTTAGGGGGAAATGTACTAAGCAGTGATTAGTGTGGACAAATAAGCCAGTGGAGAAGTTGCCCATAGAAACCAATCAGCTGCTCTGTATAATTTGAAAGTATGCAAATTATAAATGTTACTTCAATGCTGATTGGTTGCCATGGGCAACTTCTCCACTGGCTTTCATCTCTGGTCTTTTCACTGATTAGTACATAAACCCACAGGAAATGTCTATTTCTGCTAAACAGACTTGAGTAGAGTTTGGGCTTGTAATAAAGCTAGATAATGGGTCCTGGGGGTATGGGTGTGAGAAAGAAGGGAAGGCTTCACCCATAAAGCCCATTTTGGGCTTTTAGGTCTTCAGCCTGAGAGCAGGCTAATGATTGCCTGCATGTGTCAGAGGCTGCTAAAAGCTGTGTTAGGGCTTGGCTCAGGGTCTCACTACCTGGGGAAAAATGCAGTTGGCCCGTTATGAGACAATGTGATTTACTAACTTAAGTTTTGTGCAAATGTCTGTGGTAGGGGAATTAGGACCTACCACTTTGAAGAGAGGGAATCTGTTATGTTTGGTTAGTGTCTAGACAGGCTAGGATTTATTTTTATGTTTTGTTTTTATGCTGCACAATAAAACTAGTCAAGGCTAGATTGCATGAAAACCCTGGACTGGTGAGCTGTTTTCCTGGCTGCTGTGTGCTTGGAGGTTTTCATCTACCTCAGCGGCCTTAGTGGTCTATGTACTAAGCCTTGGAGAGGGATAAAGTGGATGGAGATAAAGTACCTGGAGATAAAGTACCAGCAAATCAGCTCCTAACTGCCATGTTACTGGCTGTGTTTAAAAATGAGCTGGTTGGTTGGTACTTTATCTCTCTCCACTATACCTCTCACAAAGGCTTATTACATACATACCTAAGACAGTTCTCTATGCCATAAAAGTAAAAAATAATGTTATGTGAGTGTGTTTAGATTTCTTTTATACCCTTTTGATATATGGGGTAACTATGAAATGACTAGAGACTTCCCGATGTTTTTAAGAGCGCCATGCACATCTTTATTTCTCAGGCTGTATATTATAGGGTTTAACATCGGGGTAATAACTGTATAAAACACGGATAGTATTTTGTCTGCTAAGTTTGCTGTGTGCTCAGGCCTCATATATATGAACAGGGCTGAGCCGTAGAAGAGAATCACGATGATTAGATGTGAAACACATGTAGAAAAGGCTTTGTATCTCCTGGACTGGATCCGTAATACGGCTCTGATGATGTTAACGTATGAATACAGGATAAAAGAAAGAGGTACAAGAAGCACCAAAGAACTACCCGCAAATTTGACAACATTTGATGATGAGAGGTCGCTGCAGGAAAGTTGCAGTAAGTATGTAGCTTCACAGAAAAAGTGGTTAATTGTGTTAGGGCCACAATACGTCAACTGACATAAAAAATATATATCCACAGATGATATGATGCCGCCAGTCAGCCATGATGCGCTGACCATCTTAACGCAAACCACTGATTTCATAATGGTGTTGTAACGTAGAGGGTTGCAGATAGCGACAAATCGGTCATAGGCCATGAAAGCCAGAAGGACGCACTCTGTTTCTGCCAGGAGAAGAAAAGAATAAACCTGAATTAAGCAGCCGGAGAATGAAATACTTTTATTTACTGTCAGGATATTCGCCAGCATCTTGGGGACAGTTATTGAAGTGTAGCAGATGTCCACAAAAGACAGGTTGACCAGAAATAAGTACATACTGTAGGCTTGTGTAGGCGAGTATCTACTCTCACAGCCGCTATCAGCACAACGTTCCCCACCACAGTGGTCATGTAAACGATCAAGAAGAATTGAAATAGCGGAATTTGTAGGATGGGGTCTGTCGAAAGCCCAAGAAGGATGAATTCCGTCACCATGCTATAATTTCCACTTTCCATGTCATCTGCTTCTATTCATGTAGAGACATATCATACTGCAAAGAGAAGCACAGTTGAAAAAAACATCCATATTCTCATTGTAGAACATGACGTCAAATCTCATTGTCTATAAATATTGTATGAGCTTGAATGTCATATTGTGTCTTAAAAGGGTTCTCTGATCTGGGGAAACTCATTCTGTGCTGGCTGTATTTAAACTACAAAGTGTACCCCCCTCTTCTGAAGACTCCACCATTATCTACCTTCGTCAGGGGTTTCAGTATGCTGAAAGCAAGAGGGTTCACAACTTATTGCAGGAGACTTTACAAAGTTACATTTGGGAAGAAAGTAGCATCAAAGCGAAAGACCATGGTGCTTGACTGTAGAGTCCTTCAGCATTGTGCATAGAAGCTTCTACAGTAGCCATTGGAAGTAATCCGTACTATGTTTCTGGAAAATAGTTTCAGGAACTACGGGTTTGGGGGTTGAGCTATTAAAAAAGTTATAAATAAATAGTGACAGATGATAGATAGATAGATAGATAGATAGATAGATAGATAGATAGATAGATAGACTGACAGTTTATTTTAAAAAGGCACTCAAAATGGACTTTAAAATAAAACTTATCTTATGGGAAATACGTTTTGGCCCAGGAGAGTTCCTGATTATGTCATATTTAATGAGAGGTTCAGGAACTGTGTTCCTGCTGGAAAATAGCACTGATAGTAATTACCGTATATACTCGAGTATAAGTCAACCCGAATATAAGCTGAGGCACCTAATTCTACCACAAAAACCAGGGAAAACTTATTGACTCGAGTATAAGCCTAGGGTGGGAAATACAGCTCTAGCCGTACACAGCCCTCAGTGCCAGATATGCCCTCATACTGCCAGATATGCCCCCACAGTGCCAGATATGCCCTCATACTGCCAGATATGCCCCCAGTGCCAGATATGCCCCACAGTGCCTGATGTGCCAGATATGCCCTCATGCTGCCAAATATGCCCCAGAGTGCCAGATATGCCCACATGCTGCCATATATGTCCCTCATGCTGCCACATATGTCCCTCATGCTGCCACATATGCCCCATCATGCTGCCAGATATGCTCCCTCCCCAAGTGCCAGATATGCCCCACAGTGCTGTTACTTACCCCTCCGTCGATCCCGCGCTGTCTTCTGGAGGGACACGAAGCGCACAGCACGCGCCTCTCCTGTGTCCCTCCTGCATCCCTCCTGCATCTTCGGCGGCCGCGGCGGGTCTATTAAAGGAAGTGCCGGTTCGTGATCAGAGGTCACGAATGGGTACTTCCTTTAATAGAACGGCCGCTGCTGCCGCCGGAGATGCAGGAGGGACACAGGAGAGGCGCGCGCTGTGCGCTCCGTGTCCCTCCTTCACACTGCTCTGCCTCTGCCTGTCACTGACTCGAGTATAAGCCGAGGTGGCTTTTTCAGCACAAAAAAAAGTTCTGAAAAAGTCGGCTTATACTCGAGTATATACGGTATATGGTTGTAGTCATGGCAAAGGTCACCCTTACCTAAATAGTCAGTAAAAAGAGGAAGGCACTAGTTAGTGAGCAAGGCTGTCCTAAATTAAACATCACCTTTGACCTTTATAAATATTCTCACTATAACACTGATCTTCTTAATAAGTTAATTAATTAGATAAATCAGTTATTGCTTTCTTGGTCACTCATCAACAGTTCTATCTTAATTTAAAAGTTTTTAATCAAAACTTCTATTTGGTGATTTTTAATGGTGATTTGAAGATCACCTAATCTACTAAAGAAAAATATACATGACAATTCTCCAATTTCTCAAATCTCCATACAAACTAATAATAATAATAATAATAATAATAATAATAATAATAAAAATCACCATATACAGTATCTCACAATCAGATAAATCTTCAATTTCTGTATTATGAAGCATAAGGTGGAGGAATCTAGTAAAGGGAGAATTTCAAAATCACCAATGAAATACTGTATCCCAAAATAATTTAATTTGCTTTAAACAGTTGAGATGGTCTGAAAACTGTCAATTTGGAAGAGATTTCTTTAGTGGACGAAATCGTTGACATCAAATTAGAGATGAGCGGGTTCGGTTTCTTTGAATCCGAACCCGCACGAACTTCACTTTTTTTTTCACGGGTCCGAGCGACTCGGATCTTCCCGCCTTGCTCGGTTAACCCGAGCGCGCCCGAACGTCATCATGACGCTGTCGGATTCTCGCGAGACTCGGATTCTATATAAGGAGCCGCGCGTCGCCGCCATTTTCACACGTGCATTGAGATTGATAGGGAGAGGACGTGGCTGGCGTCCTCTCCATTAGAATAGATTAGAAGAGAGAGAGAGAGAGAGAGATTGTGCAGACAGAGTTTACCACAGTGACCAGTGCAGTTGTTGTTAAGTTAACTTTTATTTAATATATCCGTTCTCTGCTATATCCGTTCTCTGCCTGAAAAAAACGATACACAGCAGTCACACAGTGTGACTCAGTCTGTGTGCACTCAGCTCAGCCCAGTGTGCTGCACATCAATGTATAAAAGCTTATAATAATTGTGGGGGAGACTGGGGAGCACTGCAGGTTGTTATAGCAGGAGCCAGGAGTACATAATATTATATTAATTTAAAATTAAACAGTGCACACTTTTGCTGCAGGAGTGCCACTGCCAGTGTGACTAGTGGTGACCAGTGCCTGACCACCAGTATAGTAGTATATTGTTGTATACTATCTCTTTATCAACCAGTCTATATTAGCAGCAGACACAGTACAGTGCGGTAGTTCACGGCTGTGGCTACCTCTGTGTCGGCAGTCGGCACTCGGCAGGCAGTCCGTCCATCCATAATTGTATAATTATATACCACCTAACCGTGGTATTTTTTTTTCTTTCTTTATACCGTCGTCATAGTCAAACTAGTTGTTACGAGTATACTACTATCTCTTTATCAACCAGTGTACAGTGCGGTAGTTCACGGCTGTGGCTACCTCTGTGTCGGCAGTCGGCAGGCAGTCCGTCCATCCATAATTGTATTATTATAATATATACCACCTAACCGTGGTTTTTTTTTCATTCTTTATACCGTCATAGTGTCATACTAGTTGTTACGAGTATACTACTATCTCTTTATCAACCAGTGTACAGTGCGGTAGTTCACGGCTGTGGCTACCTCTGTGTCGGCAGTCGGCAGGCAGTCCGTCCATCCATAATTGTATTATAATATATACCACCTAACCGTGGTTTTTTTTTCATTCTTTATACCGTCATAGTGTCATACTAGTTGTTACGAGTATACTACTATCTCTTTATCAACCAGTGTACAGTGCGGTAGTTCACGGCTGTGGCTACCTCTGTGTCGGCAGTCGGCAGGCAGTCCGTCCATCCATAATTGTATTATAATATATACCACCTAACCGTGGTTTTTTTTTCATTCTTTATACCGTCATAGTCAGTCATACTAGTTGTTACGAGTATACTACTATCTCTTTATCAACCAGTGTACAGTGCGGTAGTTCACGGCTGTGGCTACCTCTGTGTCGGCACTCGGCAGGCAGTCCGTCCATCCATAATTGTATTATAATATATACCACCTAACCGTGGTTTTTTTTTCATTCTTTATACCGTCATAGTGTCATACTAGTTGTTACGAGTATACTACTATCTCTTTATCAACCAGTGTACAGTGCGGTAGTTCACGGCTGTGGCTACCTCTGTGTCGGCAGTCGGCAGGCAGTCCGTCCATCCATAATTGTATTATAATATATACCACCTAACCGTGGTTTTTTTTTCATTCTTTATACCGTCATAGTGTCATACTAGTTGTTACGAGTATACTACTATCTCTTTATCAACCAGTGTACAGTGCGGTAGTTCACGGCTGTGGCTACCTCTGTGTCGGAACTCGGCAGGCAGTCCGTCCATCCATAATTGTATTATAATATATACCACCTAACCGTGGTTTTTTTTCCGTTCTTTATACCGTCGTCATACTAGTTGTTACGAGTATACTACTATCTCTTTATCAACCAGTGTACAGTGCGGTAGTTCACGGCTGTGGCTACCTCTGTGTCGGCACTCGGCAGGCAGTCCGTCCAACCATAATTGTATTATATACCACCTAACCGTGGTTTTTTTTTCATTCTTTATACCGTCGTCATACTAGTTGTTACGAGTATACTACTATCTCTTTATCAACCAGTGTACAGTGCGGTAGTTCACGGCTGTGGCTACCTCTGTGTCGGCACTCGGCAGGCAGTCCGTCCATCCATAATTGTATTATATACCACCTAACCGTGGTTTTTTTTTCATTCTTTATACCGTCGTCATACTAGTTGTTACGAGTATACTACTATCTCTTTATCAACCAGTGTACAGTGCGGTAGTTCACGGCTGTGGCTACCTCTGTGTCGGCACTCGGCAGCCCGTCCATAATTGTATATACCAGTGACCTAACCGTGGTTTTTTTTTCTTTCTTTATACATACATACTAGTTACGAGTATACTATCTCTTTATCAACCAGTCTATATATTAGCAGCAGACACAGTACAGTGCGGTAGTTCACGGCTGTGGCTACCTCTGTGTCGGCACTCGGCAGCCCGTCCATAATTGTATATACCACCTAACCGTGGTTTTTTTTTCTTTCTTTATACATACATACTGCAGTGCCACTCCTAGATGGGCCCGGTGTTTGTGTCGGCCACTAGGGTCGCTAATCTTACTCACACAGTCAGCTACCTCATTGCGCCTCTTTTTTTCTTTGCGTCATGTGCTGTTTGGGGAGGGTTTTTTGGAAGGGCCATCCTGCGTGACACTGCAGTGCCACTCCTAGATGGGCCCGGTGTTTGTGTCGGCCACTAGGGTCGCTAATCTTACTCACACAGCTACCTCATTGCGCCTCTTTTTTTCTTTGCGTCATGTGCTGTTTGGGGAGGGTTTTTTGGAAGGGACATCCTGCGTGACACTGCAGTGCCACTCCTAGATGGGCCTGGTGTTTGTGTCGGCCACTAGGGTCGCTTATCTTACTCACACAGCGACCTCGGTGCAAATTTTAGGACTAAAAATAATATTGTGAGGTGTGAGGTATTCAGAATAGACTGAAAATGAGTGTAAATTATGGTTTTTGAGGTTAATAATACTTTGGGATCAAAATGACCCCCAAATTCTATGATTTAAGCTGTTTTTTAGTGTTTTTGGAAAAAAACACCCGAATCCAAAACACACCCGAATCCGACAAAAATAATTCGGTGAGGTTTTGCCAAAACGCGTTCGAACCCAAAACACGGCCGCGGAACCGAACCCAAAACCAAAACACAAAACCCGAAAAATTTCAGGCGCTCATCTCTACATCAAATACTATTGAATGAGATTGAATATGATTGAAATTAATATCAATTTAAACATAGTGTCAGGTAACTTTATTGAAAGAGATAAAATCTACTTAATAATATTAGTTCCATAATGGAAGTCTAAGTTATAATGCAGATACATGGGAAACTTAACTATGATTAAGACATCAATATGATTACAAAAAAAGTAGCCTCTCTAAATGTGGACCCATCTGTAGTTCTATTTCAATAACTATATTTAAACAAAAGAAAGTTTGTGCCAGTTGTATGTAGGGTGTACAGTAGATCAGAATATGACTAAGATTAGGATGGTAGAGAATATTTTAGTATATATAGTGTCAGGTATAAGCGACACTCCTGGTCTTAATTTTTGTAAATCAACAGGTCATAACACTGTAAGTTTTGCAAAATGTACAGGGTTATGACCTGTTGATTTATAAGAATTAAGACCAGGAGTGTCGCTTTTACCTGACACTATGCACTTGTACTTAAATACTTGAGAGGACACCGGGTCAATTGTGTTTTGCTGTATCCACGTGAGTTCCGGCATCTACTATATATATATATATATATATATATATATATATATATATATATGTATATATAGATAGGTAGATAGATAGATATAAATAAGAATGCAGAAAATAGGCAAAGTTCCCGGTTCAAACATTATTCTCCGATTGGTTGATACAAAAGTGATGCCCTGTTTAATGGGTTGGATATATTATTTAGACATTCAAAACTTAGACACCATAATGTGGACATGTACAATATTTAGATAACCAAAATATCAACATCAACGTTATGCAGACAATCATATGTAGACTGTCAAAATATCATGAGGGTCATAATTAAGACATTCAATATATCTATCTATCACGTAACTGTCCAGAACTCACACAAGCCCGGGAAACTATGAAAGACTTGGGGTCCATTTTCCGTTCACTGCACCAATGAATATAGGTTTGCCATATTCAGTGATAAATGTGAGCTGAGGAAGGTTTCCTTGCTCTGAGCATAGTTTGTATTACCTGTTGTGAGAATCCTCTTGACTTCAGGATAGAGGTTTCAAGAGCCACGCCGTCAAAGACATTCGATCCAGATGTCTATAATAACAAGGACCCTGCATCAGTAGATCTAGACGTTGAGGGAGCAGAAGTGGAACATCTATCGACATCCTCTGCAGATCTGTGTACCAATGCCTTCTGGGCCAAACCAGAGCTATTAGTATCACAGCACCTTTTCCTTGCTTTATTTTTCTCACCACCCTGGGTAATAGGGTGATTGGAGGAAACACATAAACCAGATGAAAGTCCCATCTCACTGACAGGTCAGGCACAAAGATCGCTCTGGGATACTTTGTTCTTCACCCATATGCGAGCACTTTGTTGTTCAGATGGGATACCATGAGATCTATCTCTGGCAACCCCCACTTGTCTACTAGAGTCTGGAAGACCTCTGGGTGTAAAGCCCATTCGCTTGCCTGAATGGCGTGTCGACTGAGAAAGTCCGCTTCCCAGTTTAGGACTCCCGGAACGAACATTGTGGACAAGGATGGATGATGAAGTTCTGCCCACTTTAGTATGTGACTTACCTTCTTCATCGCTTTTCGGCTGCGAATCCCTCCCTGATGGTTGAGGTACGCTACTGCAGTCGTATTGTGTGAGCGGATCTGGACTGGTTTTCCCTGAAGAATGTCCTTTGCCTGATCAGTACCATGTATATGGCACGAAGTTCCAATATACTTATTGGCAGGCAACTTTATTCCTTGGTCCATTGCCCCTGAAAACACAATCTTCCTGACACTGCTCCCCAGCCCTGGAGACTGTCATATGTCATCAGAATTTCCCAATCTGATATCCAAAAGGGTCTCCCCTTGTCCAGATGGGATGTCTGTAGTCATCAGACTAATGACCTTCTTACTTCTATCATAAGAACAATAGTCTGTGTTTTTATCGTCTGATGCATTCTATTTGGCAAGAATCAGATGTTGCAGAGGCCTCGAGTGGAATTGTGCATACTCCACCATGTCGAATGTTGACACCATCAAACCCATCACACGCATTTCTGTGTGAATGGATACCTTTTGACTGAGTCCTGAATCCTTGACTGAACCTTGGATATCTTGTTCAGAGGTAAAATTACTCTCTGAAGACTTGAATACAGTACAGCCCCCAAGTGAGTCCTCCTCTGTGACGGAACCAGAGACAATTTTGCCCAATTTATGAGCCATCCGCGGTTCTGTAGACACATTATTGTATGTTGCAGATGACAGCTTTAGTCGGGAAAAGGATAGGGTAAAGGGAAATGGGGAGGGAAACTTGAGCACAGGTAATATATTAAATAATGCGGTTATAACAACCCGTAAATTATTAATCCACAATAATCTTAAATATTATCCTTTTTACAAGGACTGAAAAGAATGACTCATGTGGCGGTGCACCCCTGAGAGTAAATGGTAATCAGAAATAAAGAGAAGGAAATGAAACTCTCGTTTTTTGGAGGGGCACTCATTAGGAAAAATTGGTTAATTAAAATATAACTTTTATTTCTTAAAATTAAAATAGTATATCACAGACAAAGACAGAGACATTGATATGTATACAAAAAAGTGACCTAAACCACATTCAAAATGGAGTGGGGATATTATTCAACACATAGGGTGATAAATTATTTTTAAATATAGCTAATAGTTGGTGGTATTGAATTTAGGAAATACCTCTATCACATTCAAGTTAACTAGCCAAGAGTGGCTAGTCAATTATAAATCAGTTAATGATATCAGTATGAAGAAATCGACTGGTGGTACCTCGGCCAACTATAGCCACATTTTCTGATCTAGTAGATTGTAAGCATCATACCCACAATTAATGAGGTTATACCCAAGATTTCCATACAAATACTCTTATACATATACCAAGTTTCTTTAATACTGCACCAACTCTCTCCCAATTAATTGTGCAACGTGTTGTCTCCTATAGAGGTACAAGCAAAAACAATACAGTATTTATTAAATAGTTGTAGGATGCAAATACCCAAATTGTAAGCAAAGCTCACTTTAAAATATCTTTAGTACAAATACTGTGTATCTACCCAGCGCAGTGAAAAGGATCCCTTAAAATATTATGAGTTCATTTTAACAATCATATTCAATGCGGAAGCTCCTTAATCCATATTTCAGGTATTGAAAATTGTCTCTCTAATTTTTTTTTTAATGTAATGAAGCTGAGACACTCGGTCTAGTTCAAAACAACCTCAGAAAAACTTGTGTCTTTAAATTGTCTCCCATCTGTAACTGATTGGACTGGTGTTCTAAATCAAATGTAGCACCACACACCTGCATATGAGGAGCTACAAATAGGATAGAGAATCATTGGTGCAGGGTGAGCGTTACTCTCTAATACGCCCCATAGTGCTTAAGGAAGGTAGTTAAGTGGCAGTGTTTGGACCCTAATGGTAGCAGCGATCCTGATTGCAGTGGTTTTGTGTCTCCCTGAGGAATCTATCAGCGAAACAGCTGTCTGAGGCGGGCGTTCGTGTACCTACTACACTGAACGCTCAGGGCCGTCATAAAAGCAGTGTAGGCCCCTGGGCAAAACAATGCACTGGGGCCCCTACCTAATATCCAACAGTAGGGGTGGGGGAATGCTATCAACAGCAGCTTTGATGTCCTGCAGGTGGTAGGGGCTGTTCTATCTTCCGCTCAGCATGCAGGCCCTGGGCAGTTTCTGCTAATTACTCCTTAACTGCACAGATAGGGCGGGAGGGAGAACACTAAACTTTAGAAGGGGGAATTGGGCTGAATGAAGGGGCCCCAGTACATGTCTTCCAGGATGGTAGGGGGTGTTTAATACGCAGGGGAGGGGTGAATAGTGGAGTGGACTTAATATTCACAATTTTCTGGTGGTGGGGTATCTTGTTTGACTGTAGATATTTCCAGTTCCTGGAAATAAATTTCTTTGCTTTCAATGGGATAAAAAAAAACTAGAGAGTCCCACCTTTCAGGCAGTACTGAGGACTTGGGGATCAGAGTTCAGAAGCCAGAGCAATATTTTAAACCGCATACAAGATGGGTGGAGCTGGAGCAGGGACTAGCTGCTGAAAGGCTGATATATCTGGTTCTGGGTATAGTAGAGACAAGCTGCCAGTGTCATCCAAAAGGGGAGAGTCCCAGCTTTTGCAGAATACCCTCAGAAAATCTTTACGTCAGACAGAACCTGAGATATCTGGCTGGGAAGAGCAATTAACAGGCTGGGATGGGGACCACTGCTTTAAAGTCAGATATCTCTGGTTCCACAGGGCCATTTTTTTTTAAATCTGGTACACCTGGAAAGAGGGGACCCTCAGCTATCAGCCTAGGGCCCTTATACTCTTTAGGCCCTTAGGCAAGAGCCCATTGAGCCCATATGAAAAGACAGACCCCCTGTGAACGCTGCTTACCCTGCGCGGTGGATTTCAGGATCATCCGCTCCGTTCTCCATACACATACTCCCAGGTATCTGTGTACTCTTTTCAAAGTGACAGATAGTGGGACTGCATGGTGGGCAACGGATCCTGCAATACCACTGGCATCAGGATCGCTGTTACCATTAGGGTCCAAACACTGCCACTTAACTACCTTCCTTAAGCACTATGGAGCGTATTAGAGAGTAACGCTCACCCTGCACCAATGTATTTACACATACAGGGAAGCAGCTTACACTCTTGAGGAGATAAGTGCACTTTATTTATCCTGCTATCATTTGTATATGCATTTACTTTCAATGCTCTCTCATTGTTAACAAGCACTATCAGGGTGTCCGGGACAATCTTTTCAAAAGTAGAAGCATCTTATCTTGTTTCCAACCCTTAGATGCTGTCGGAGCATGCTCATTCACTGTAAAATGCTTGACACACTAGCCCATACTTGCCAACCTGACCCTCTCCATGAGGGAGAAAATGCTCTGTTCCTGGACTTTCCTGGTAATGTATGATTGCCATCACCTGTGGTGAAACACCTTTCTTATCAATTACCCAGCTCACCACAGGTGATGGCAATCATACATTACCAGGAAAGTCCAGGAACAGAGCATTTTCTCCCTCATGGAGAGGGTCAGATAGGCAAGTATGCACTAGCTGCCTCGCTGCACCAATAATAGGTGTGCCCTTTTTTTCTCTCTCTATAATTCTAAAAGCTACTTCTGGGACTCTTTGGTGCCTTTAGACCATACTTGCCTACCTGACCCTCTCCATGAGGGAGAAAATGCTCTGTTCCTGGACTTTCCTGGTAATGTATGATTGCCATCACCTGTGGTGAAACACCTTTCTTCTCAAGTAACTAGCTCACCACAGGTGATGGCAATCATACATTACCAGGAAAGTCCAGGAACAGAGCATTTTCTCCCTCATGGAGAGGGTCAGGTAGGCAAGTATGGTCTAAAGGCACCAAAGAGTCCCAGAAGTAGCTTTTAGAATTATAGAGAGAGAAAAAAAGGGCACACCTATTATTGGTGCAGCGAGGCAGCTAGTGCATACTTGCCTATCTGACCCTCTCCATGAGGGAGAAAATGCTCTGTTCCTGGACTTTCCTGGTAATGTATGATTGCCATCACCTGTGGTGAAACACCTTTCTTCTCAAGTAACTAGCTCACCACAGGTGATGGCAATCATACATTACCAGGAAAGTCCAGGAACAGAGCATTTTCTCCCTCATGGAGAGGGTCAGGTAGGCAAGTATGCTTTAGACCCGTATTACCATTTCTATATCATGAGATCATGTTAAGATAAGTCATAATTTTACTATCCTCGTGAAACTTCATATAATGCTATCGTGAACTGTTACATTTGTTTCCAATACCAGCTTAATGTGGTTACATGTGTCAGGATGAGGTACAATTGATTCTCTATCCTCTTTGTAGCTCCTCATATGCAGGTGTGTGGTGCTACATTTGATTTAGAACACCAGTCCAATCAGTTACAGATGGGAGACAATTTAAAGACACAAGTTTTTCTGAGGTTGTTTGGAACTAGACCGAGTGTCTCAGCTTCATTACATTGAAAAAATTTAGAGAGACAATTCTCAATACCTGAAATATGGATTAAGGAGCTTCCGCATTGAATATGATTGTTAAAATGAACTCATAATATTTTAAGGGATCCTTTTCACTGCGCTGGGTAGATACACAGTATTTGTACTAAATATATTTTAAAGTGAGCTTTGCTTACAATTTGGGTATTTGCATCCTACAACTATTTAATAAATACTGTATTATTTTCGCTTGTACCTCTATAGGAGACAACACGTTGCACAATTAATTGGGAGAGAGTTGGTGCAGTATTAAAGAAACTTGGTATATGTATAAGAGTATTTGTATGGAAATCTGGGGTATAACCTCATTAATTGTGGGTATGATGCTTACAATCTACTAGATCAGAAAATGTGGCTATAGTTGGCCGAGGTACCACCAGTCGATTTCTTCATACTGATATCATTAACTGATTTATAATTGACTAGCCACTCTTGGCTAGTTAACTTGAATGTGATAGAGGTATTTCCTAAATTCAATACCACCAACTATGAGCTATATTTAAAAATAATTTATCTCCCTATGTGTTGAATAATATCCCACACTCCATTTTGGATGTGGTTTAGGTCACTTTTTTGTATACATGTCAATGTCTCTGTCTTTGTCTGTGATATAATATTTTAATTTTAAGAAATAAAAGTTATATTTTAATTAACCAATTTTTCCTAATGAGTGCCCCCCAAGAAACGAGAGTTTCTTTTTCTTCTCTGTATTTCTGTTGCAGATGACATAAGAGCAATTCCCGTGTCTGTGCCAGGATTAAAAGATCATCGGGGTATGGAAATATTCTTATCCCCTGCTGGCGGAGATAAGCTGCCATTACCACCATAATCTTGGTAAATACTCTGGGGGCTGTGGCTAACCCAAAAGGAAAGCCCTGGAACTGAAAATGCTGTTGGAGGAGCGAACCTGAGTTACCACTGATGGGACAGTGTCATAGGAACATGTAGGTAAGCATCCTGTATATCCTTGGATACCATATAATCCCCTGGCTCCATGGCCAAAATGATGGAACGTAATGTCTCCATGTGAAACCGAGGTACCCAAATGCATTTGTTCAGCAGGTTGAGTTTGAGAATGAGCAGAAATTACCCATTTGGCTTCTGAACTAAAAAGAGGTTGGAGTAAAAACCCTGTTCTCGTTGTGCAGGAGGAACTGGAATGACTACTCCTAACTGAAGCAATTTCTGAACGGCCTCTAACAAAGCCCTGGCCTAACAAAACCTTTGAGGAGGTTGCTTCTTTAAGGCAAAAGCATAACCTAGAGATACCGCTTCCTGCACCCAGGTGGAGGCCCGCACCATCAGGCTGATGGCTTAATATCTGTTTTCCCAGCCGGTCCTCTGGTAGCCCAATGCTTTTAAGTCTTACCAGACTTGTTGTATTGGGGCTGTTTGCCATCACTTTTTCCTTTAGCTTTTCCTTGAGACTGAAAGGGTTGAAAAGTCGGAACTTTAGGTTTGAAATTGTATGTGGAAGGAAACTTGACCTTCTTGTAGTCTGCTTCTGACTTTAGAACATCTGTCAATTCTTTACCAAAAAGAATATCTCCAGAAAAGGGTAAAGATTCCAAAACCTTCTTAGATTCTGAATCAGTTTTCCGCGTACATAGACAAACTGCTCTGCGAGCAGCTATTGTTGAAGCTGATGCCCTGGAGATAATAGTACCCATATCCAATGCTGCTTCTTCCAAGAACATTGCAGTCTGTTTTACATGTGCTATATGGGATTTTTGCTCTCTAGAAGCTTTTGAAAAATCCCCCTCCAATGCATCAGCCCAGGCAGCCACTGCCTTTGCCATCCAAGCTGAAGCCATGGCTGGCCTTATGACTACCACAGACAGGGAAAAAATGTTTTTTAGAAAACCATCCACTTTCCTATCCGTGACTTCATTTAACGATGTTGAAGGCAAAAGAAATATAGATTTTCACCCTAATCGAATTACATGCATATCTACTTTAGGAGCCACCTCCCTTTTTAAACAATTCCCGTCTGGAAGAGGATAACTGTAATTCCATTTCTTAGGAATTCTAAACCTCTTATTAGCCCATGCCTCTTCCATGATTTCTGTCAGCTGATCTGACCCTGGAAACTCCGTCTTAACTGTTTTGGGATGTTTAAACACAGGTGCCTTGGTTTTTAACACAGGCTCTGCTGAATCCTCTAAGGATAGAATGGCTTTCATTGCTTTAATTAACTCAGCTATACACACTGAGCTGAGATCTTCCTCCTCCCCTTCGTATGCCGAAGTAGAATTAATCGAGCTTTCATCTTCTGATGAATCCTCATCTGAATCATGTATAGCCTGTGAGGGTGAAAATGTACTTACCACCGGCTTATCAGCTTGTTTCTTTTGAGAGGCTGCTGCTGGAAGTAATACACCATAGGTGGGGAGCTGCATGTAGGGGTTAATAGTGTAACCTATCCTTGGAACAGGAGTTGGAGGAATTATCCATTCAGCTACTGTATACTGGATAAAGTCTGTGCAAACATAACCCAAGGTGGATCCATCTGCACCTGAATCTGCCGTGTATTTTTCAATAACCCCTGGTGAAAGCTAAAACAATTTTCACAGAAACCATCCTGAACCAGATCCTGAGTGGATAACACAGCTTTGCAAGACAAACATGATACGAGCCGCTTTTAGACATGATAAATAATCAACACTTCCACAGTGTACTACTAAATCTGTGACTGTAATCACTTTAAGCTTTTTAAAAGTGACGTACAATCCGACCCTACCCATGCACCAGATTGAGGATCGGAATAAACAAAACTGACAGAAATATAGTAAAGTCAGCAATCACACTAGCAGTCAGTCACATGTTATAATTAGTATAATAAGCAATATGAGCACATCATCAACTACAACTACATTTTAAGTATGTAGGAGAACATATTACTGAATCATGTTTAAACAGATCTAACATATTTAAATGCATTGCGAAAAAAACAACAGTAAATGTATACAGACTCATATGCAATAGGCACTTATCTATTTGTACTCAAAAGGGTAGATAGAGACTTAGTGCTGTATTACCAGTACTCAGTAGAGTGGGACACAAGGAGACTTCCAGGACCGTTCAATATGTTAGTGAATGCTAAGTGGATCCAGACCCTACTAGTGTACACTGCAGCTCCATGAACCTATAGTGAACACAGATGCTCAGTGAACACAGATGCACCAGTCACACAGCCGCCTATGCTGCGATTGGGTCCCCTTCGTGTACTGCATCTGAGACAGAAGCGGGAAACAGTTCATGGCAGGAGACTCTGAGGAAACTGGCTATGAACCAGGGGAGGGGCGACCAGGAGAGCGTCTGACACCCCACTGCTGACATCAACCCTAGGGATCGCAGCCTCATACTATTCCTGGAGCCTCTGATCCTTAAGACCTAGCGCTGGTGCACCCGGGGTGGCAACCGCGTCAGTGACTGTTTGGTAGTCTCTTCCCAAAACAGTGCGTCGGTGTCTGTATTCCCCTTCTAAGTGGAACCGATGCCTTACCTTCTTCCCGTGCTCCGGCCACAGCCTGGTAACGTCTGCTGGACCTGCCAGTATATCCGACACAGGCACCCGCTGAAACAGCACTGTACTCGTGGGTAAGCGTTGTCGCGACCTGGCGGAGAGTTGTTGGAGTGACTCTTTCTAAGGTACGTATAAGACGCTTTTTAGAAAGATTGCTCAGAAAAAATAGTAAGACTATTAAAATAAAATAAGAAAGCTTAGGGCTGCAAAAACCAGCAGCCCTCTGACCATGGTCCGGCTCCTGCCGCATCAAACAAAAAACTGATTTGCCTGAGCCAGGAGGTGGGGATATATGGACGGGCCTGTTGCATGCTGGGAGGCCGGAAAGCTTTGACCAATTGGTGCAAATCTGCTGTCGCATCCTCATATCCCATTGCTTTCCTGTGGATAACCTGTGGACCCTGACGGAGAAACACCCCTTACTTTGGTGTGTAATCTTACTTTTTTGGAGTTACATGTTTAGAGTTACAGGTCCTCAATTTGGTCCTGAACTATTGTGTAGTGTTGGCTTTTGCTTTGACAATGTGGAAGTGGTGGAGAATGTATACTTTATGGGGTAAATTTACTATTTGTTGGTGGTTTTGGCTGCCAGATTTAAAAGGACAATAATATTAAATTCAGAACTCTCCTGATTTTGCATTTAATAATATTGTCCTTTATATCCTGCTCAGTGCCCTACTATAGGCATTGATGCTTAAATGCATTGAAGTGAATATTCGTTACTGGGCCAACATATTCCGGAGGTTATTATCAATGGTATAACAGATGCTCTGCCTAGGATTAAATGTTCAGTGTGCTGCATCGTGACCATAGGCATGCGCAGCACATTTTATTAGGGGGTGCACCGTCGGAGGCGTGTATCTAGCACCGCCTTTTTGGCGTGTCTAGCACCATCTATTGACGGTCAATGCAATATAAAATATCCACCCTTGTACCAATCCTAATAAAGCAGATACAGATGTTGTGGTGTGCACCAAACAAACACCCCTGATGGCACTCACTGCAATTACACTGCTCCTCTTCAGCCTCGTTTGGCTCCCCCTCTCTTTCCCCTGCAAGCTGCAGCAGCTTACTTACAAGTCAGTCACTCACTGACACTGACAGTCGCAGACTAGTACTGCTGCTGCTGGAAAAACACGTGACGTGTCAATGTTGCTGCCGACCGCCTGCCAGTATTGAATTTGTCTTCCTAAGAGGAACGCTGGCTGCATGCTGCTCCTCATCAGTGGCTGGCGTTGGCATAGCATAGAAGGAGAGAGGTGGGTGTGTGACGGGTGTGACGGGTGGGCGTGCGAGCAGCATGATCTAATCACATCACATCACGCTGTTTTTGTACATGGAGGTGGAGCCGGGAGTTTGAAAGCTGGTGGCAGTGGCACCCTTGATTAACCCAGGCGTCCGGTCAGCAATGCAGTCCTGACAGGGTGCAGTGCAGAGGGGACAGTAATCAGCCTGCTCGGCGATTGCTGCATCAGGCATGTGAGATTGGGGTGCCTGTGCGCACCAGGCACCCCCCCTGCGCACAACTATGATCGTGACTCTACGGGTAGCACCCTATTCATTATTGGGAGTTGGCGCTCTGTGAGTTGATCTGGGCTTCTGCGGTGTGCACGTTATAGACGACTTACCAAGTCACAAACAAACAGGGTCACCCTTTACAAAGAAGTATGTGTATTTTTTGCTTTATTATCACTATAACGTATTTAATCAGGATCAATTAAATTCTTCTTCAAAAAGAAGACATAAAATTCTTTCTCCAATGGTCATCTACAGTAATTCATGTATTAATAATGATTCAGTATCTCAATGACTTGTTATGATGGGTGTGCTACAGTACCTAACTCTTAGATTAACAAAGACTGAAAAGAAGCCGGAATAGTATATATTGTGCACTACAGGAAAATAAACAAATTCATTACACCAGCTATATAGCTTTGGATTGATATTATATATGTATGTGATTATTATTACCCTCCAAAATACATTAAAACTTGACATTTATTAAGTTAATAATAACAGTTAAAGAATGGTTGATCCGTCTGTAGAGAAGGACAGCAAAATATTTTTATAGATTTTTAATTTTGTAATAAAAATACAGAGAGCGTGAATATAAAGCAAAGAAAATATGTGAATAAAAAAAGGTCTGTATATTATATTTGTATGGTAGTGGGTAGTAAGGTAAAGACTTTTTTTTTATTAAAGAGAAATAAATTATAGCGTTTAAACAGGACAATTTGCCATAGGCGTTTCCTTCAGTAATATGGAGGATCCAATTTATATTCCCCAATAAATGACTTTATATTTCTGTTGTGGGGAAGCTGCAGAGAGTTTTGTTATTCTCCCTGTGAAAGCGGTGCTGGTGTTTATGGAGAAGAGTATTCTTCTATAATTAGATTATAATGTCAGAATCCACCTGGAACACTTATTGTACAGTAAACAGTGCGGAGAGATATAATTAGCTGTTAGATCACCATGACACAATCTTTTAGTGTTTATCAAAGAAGCAATAGTTATTTATTTTAAAACAAAAAATTCTATGTGGATGCTCTGGTTATATATAAAATAATTCCGTGTGTTGGTGTAAGTTCCAGCTACATTGTGTATAATTATGGCATTCTCTGAGTTTAAATACTGTAGGAGTTCTTTCAGTGTGTTTGGGTCTTATATTGTTACTTATACATTGTTAGAAAAACCTGGGTTCCTGCCAATACTGTACACTGTGCAACCCATTGGTAACACTGTCTAGTGTAGATCATCACGGTGCACCTTCCTAAAACATTAGCAAACAAGGGAGTATTCTCATTGGTTTATATTGCTACTATACTATCTGTGCTTGCTCTAAGACAGACATCCAGTTTCTATTACATAGTATATAGAATTACTGCAAATTGTCTTTCATCTTTACTTTATATTGGAGGCTTAGTGAGCATTAAGGATGACGTTTTATGAATCTATACTAGTATCCATGTAATGACGCACCTTTTAAGTGTCTTACCTATGAATAGGAAATATTTTATTTGGAAAAGCGAAATAAGCAGCACTGCCCTTTGAAGTGTGTACCTGTATGTAATAGTTATATGGACACACATCAATCCCAGGCTGTGAATCTTCTTTCTGTTTCTGCATTTGAAAATCAATTTAACCTTTGAATTCTGTGTTTTACTTATCTTGAAGTAGGACATTACGTGACAAGCCATAGAAACATTACTGTAGTCTAAAGCACACTATTGGGGGTATCCAATTACCCGCAATAGCGCTGTGTCCGTGAAAAATGGTTGTGTTTCGTGTGGTTTTTTTTTATCACCCCTATCCAATTAGGTCCAGCAAAAAAAAAAAAAGTTTTTCGTGTGAAAATACTTAGGTCCCACAAAAAATGCCGCAGACCTATGTATTTTTGCCACTCTTATTACGGGTCTAGTGAGCACTTATTGCGGATTAAGCTTTGCGTGAGTTAGGCATGTAAAGCATAATCCCCAATAAATGCCAGCATCGGGGATAAACTCTGGCTTATCGGGGCTAATTGGATAGCCCCCCAGCAAACCAAATAGCCATGGTAAATTGCCACAGCTAATTGGATACCTCCCTAAAACTAAATATATAGCTGAATGTAAACTTTAAACATCAAAAAGTAACACATGCTGTAGATTGCTGAATGCAAGTTTATTTACTAAAGTTTATTTATTAAAGGATTCTTGATACATATTGCCTTTATTCCACTATTATTATTATTATTATTATTATTATAATTAATAATAAATGTGCATTGCCATTGGTATTACTAACAAACAGTTAACGGATTTACCCAATATCAATATAACAGCTACTGTAGTAAATGGTCTATTCAATTTACAGTCTTGCTGTGAAAGTCAGCTTTCAGTAATAATTTGATTAATTACATTATTTTTACACATTGTGCTACATCTGAAAGAGAAATTGGTAGAAACTAGAATGTTAAGCCCCAGTGGAGAGAATATTGGACGAGGGCCACTGTAAATACATGCAATAACGATATAGTTTAAACCAGCAGTAACTTTCTAAGCAGAGAACGAGGATATAATCAGACACATGAGGGAATTATCATACCACGCTCTCTGTGTAGCCAGGTCCAAGTTACAGCGACAACTCAGCCTTCGCCTCTCTAATCCTTATGACTGGAGAGCGGCTCTGGAGAGTTTGGAAGCATCAAATGTCATCGTAATAAATGAAATAAATGAGACTGAAATATTTTGCGATATTTAAAGCTTTATGCAAATTCTGCTCAATCTCCTTCAACGTGAACAACACCCCAGAGTGATTACCCACATGTTAGTGTCGGTGATAAATTAATGAACCATGAGGGAATTAGCCCAGCATCTGCCTCAGCGTACATCTGTTCTCCAAATTTTGTGTTTAACTGTTTCTGTGGCTGTTACTGTCTTTTGTTCTGCCGTTGGTGTAAGAGGCCAAGTGGTCTATTTTCTAAGCCTTGGACGGAGATAAAGTACCAACCAACCAACCAGCTCCTAACTGTCATATTTCAAATACAGCCTGTAACATGACAGTTAGGAGCTGATTGGCTGGTACTTCATCTCCGTCCACTTTATCTCCACCTGTTGCTTAGTAAATAGACCCCAAAATGTTTAGTTTAGTATTGTGCTTGTCTGGTTCCAGAGTAAAACCTCTCTATGATTATTAGAAGATTTCCAGAAAACATATCTGTATATTGAGTAAAACTCCATGTATAGGTAATAAATATTGTGGAGTTTTCTGTCCTTCAAACAACACAAAATACTAAGGAGGATATGTACTGTAAGCAGTGTCGGACTGGGGCATGAAGGGCCCAGCAGGGGAATGCAGTGATAGGGACCCATACTTAGGGGTGTGGCCAGCCTATAAAGGGTGTGTGGTCAGCCTCCACAGAGGCTTGAAATACACAATAGTTTAGTGTATTGTAATGCAACATATCTACCATGTATAATATAAGTGCACAGTCTGGAACCTGATCCCTAGAGGAAGGATTTGGACCTCAGGCAGTGGGGCCTACCGGTGGTTTCTCTGGTACCCCTGTGGGCCAGTCCGACCCTGACTGTAATCTCCATTAAGGAGGCAATGGCAAGGTTACATTCTGGTAACAAGAGCAGCACCGATACACAGTAGGTCAAGAGCTGGCAACAGTATTTGTGATGCCCGCGCTTTGCTGCAGGATGAGGAGTACAAGAGGGCAGTTGCAGGACCTGCCTGGACGGGGGTCGGGGGACTGTGAAGTGGAGGGGCTGTCAGGCAGCTTAGTAGCAATCTCCCGCAGTACTAAAGACAGGAGAGTACAGAAGAATTGATGCTGCTTTGAAGGCAGATAGTGGTCACTCCAAATATCGATTTGATTTAGATCTCTCTTCTGTTCATTCACTTTGCATTTTCTATTTTTTAAAGCATTCTTACGGTGCAGCATTTTTTCCACACCTGCCTAAAACTTTTGCACAGGACTGTATATATATATTGGGGCATCCTCAGAAAGGAGGAGGCCGGTGTGCAATTTCCTTCTGGGCACCCTCCTCTCTAGCCGGCAGTGCTCTTGACTATGGGCCTAATTCCAAGGTTGATTGCAAAAGAAAATTTTCCTCTAATGGACAAAACCATGTGCACTGCAGGGAGGGCAGTTATAACATGTGCAAAGAGAGTTAGATTTGGGTGGGGTGTGATCAAACTGAAATCTAAATTGCAGTGTAAAAATAAAGCAGCCAGTATTTACCCTGCACAGAAACAATATAACCCACCCAAATCTCACTCTCTCTGCACATTATATCTACCCCACCTGCAGTGCACATGAGTTTGCCCATTAGAGGAAAATGTTGTTTTGCAATCAACCTGGAATTAGGCCCTCTCGGCACTAGGGTCACTAGGAGACCCCAGGAAAAGCAGTTAGCTTCCTGACGGGTGGGATCTCGTGGTCAGTACACTGACACCGGGATCTCAATTGTCCACACAGAAGGACGCACTGGCGTCCGAGCGCACACAGGTGGCGGGCGTCAGTTAGGTTTAAGCAGGAAAAGGGGAATTAGGGTTAGGGAGCAGGTGCTGAAAGGTTATGGTTAGGGACTGGGGAATGAGGGTAAGGGTTAGGCACTTAGAATGGGAGGTTAGGGTTAAGCATTAGGTGGGTAGGGTTAGGTTTAGGCAGCGGGGAAGGGAGGGTTAGGTTCAGGCAGCAGGGAAGGGAGGGTTAGGTTTAGGCAGCGGGGAAGGGAGGGTTAGGTTTAGGCAGCGGGGAAGGGAGGGTTAGGTTTAGGCAGCAGGGAAGGGAGGGTTAGGTTTAGGCAGCAGGGAAGGGAGGGTTAGGGTTATGCAGTGGGGAAGGGAGGGTTAGGGTTAGGCAGCAGGGAAGGGAGGGTTAGGGTTAGGCAGCGGGGAGGGAGGGTTAGGTTTAGGCAGCAGGGAAGGGAGGGTAAGGTTTAGGCAGCAGGGAAGGGAGGTTTAGGCAGCAGGGAAGGGAGGGTTAGGCAGCAGGGAAGGGAGGGTTAGGGTTAGGCAGCGAGGAAGGGAGGGTTAGGTTTAGGCAGCAGGGGAGGGAGGGTTCGGTTTAGGCAGGGGGGAAAGGAGGGTTAGATTTAGGCAGCGGGGAAGGGAGGGTTAGGTTTAGGCAGCAGGGAAGGGAGGGTTCGGTTTAGGCAGCGGGGAAGGGAGGGTTAGGTTTAGGCAGTGGGGAAGGGAGGGTTAGGTTTTGGCAGCGGGGAAGGGAGGGTTAGGTTTAGACAGCAGGGAAGGGAGGGTTAGGTTTAGGCAGCGGGGAAGTGAGGGTTAGGTTTAGGCAGCACATGCCAGAAGGGCCAATGGGCAGGTGGGCCGAATCGGTCACTCAGAATGCCGGGAAGGCCGCGCGCAGCGCAGCCTCCGGCTCTCTGGTTCCATGGTCTCCATGGAAATGGGGGCTTGCCGCGAGTCCATGCCCCCGTACTCGCAGCGCGTCCCACCCCCGGCAACCGTCGCCATGGTAATGGGGGTGTGCTACGAGTCCACGCACCCTGACTCGCGGCATGCCCCCATACGTCGTGCGGCGCGCCCCCTGTGATGTGTGCGCGCACCCCTCCATGACGTGAATGCCAGGGCCAAATCAAGACCCCAGTCCGTTGCTGCACTTTAGTGTCAGAAAGGGTGGCAGATTTAAAAAATAGGCCCCAAACAGCACATCATGCAAAGAAGAAAAGAGGTGAAATGAGGTAGCTGGATGGCTAAGCTAAGCGACACAAATGTGCGGCACAAACACCTGGCCCATCTAGGAGTGATACAGCAGTAGGCAGACAGGATGGCAGTTTAAAAAAATAGGCCCCAAAGAACGCATAATGCAAAGAAAAAGAAGAGGCGCAAGATGGAATTGTCCTTATGTTGTATAAACAGGACATGCACAGTTTAATAAACCCATCATTTCAGCGACAGGTGGTCCCCATGGATAAAGCTTGCCAAGTTCTCCGAATCATAGCTAGCTACAAACATACCACCTCCTTCTTTGATGACTTTTCACATTACGAGAGGAGGCAAGAGGAAGAGGACAGTGTCAATAAGGTGATTAAAAATTAGAGAGGCACACGCAATCAGGAACAACACACAGGCTTTCACCTCCACTCCTATCTTGGTGTGGAACAGAAAGGACATTATCCAAGCAAACATATAATTACCACATTACTGGACAAACTGAAAAACTAGGGGCGAAAGCCTCGAAATTTTTACCCCCTTCTCCATGTTCAGGGTTTAAGATAATCTTGGATTTAATGCTGGGATGCAAATAAACTGGTGTATACCACAGGATCAAGATCGGACAAGCTGACAAACGATCTCTCCACCAATGACACCGTATCTGTGATGGAAAGGAATGCAATCCATAACCAACTACGAGAAAACATCAAAGTCCACCACCATGCACCAAGACCTAGCAGACGTGCTGAACCACTTTTATTGCATGTTCGCAAAAGAAGTCCCTTGCGACCCAAACAATAACCTCCATGATGCCCCAAACACCGACGGCCAACTCCAGGCACTGCAAGTCACCCAAGAAGAGGTGGAGGCACTGTTCAAAAGGGCCAAACCCAGGAAAGCTCCGGGTCCTGACGGAGTGTCACCATCTGCCCTGAGAGCATGTGCGGGTCAGTCCGCCCCCATATTCACCAGGATCTTTAACAAATTACTGGAGCTACAGAAAGTCCCTTCCTGCCTCAAAAGGTTCACTATCGTCCCGGTCCCCAAGAAATCCTCTATCTAACCTGAATGACTACAGGCCGATAGCACTGATGTCTGTGGTCATGCAAACGTTCAAGCATCTGGTTTTGAATCACCTGAAAACTGTGACTGGCCCCGAACTGGACCCCCTACAGTTCGCCTATCGATCAAATCGGTGTGTCGAGGATGCAGTCAACCTGGACCTGCACTACATTCTATAGCACCTAGACATTCCCGGTACCTATACGAGGGTCCTGTTTGTCGGTTTCAGCTCAGCCTTCAATACAATTGTCCCCAGCATCCTACACCCCAAATTACTTCGCCTAGGGGTATCAGAAGTTACCTGTTCCTGGATAGTAGACTTCCTGACAGATGTTCTCCTCTCAAGTGCGGTCCATTAGTACAGGGGCCCCTCAGGGCTGTGTCCTCTCACCTCTGCTCTTCTCCCTGTACACAAATGACTGCACCTCAGAGGCGCAATCAGTAAAGATCATCAAAGTCGACGACGACACCACCATCATCGGCCTCATCAAGGACGGGGACGAATCATCCTATAGACGGGAAGTAGACCGGTTGGCCCAGTGGTGCCACCACAACACCCTTTAGCTCAACCCCCTCAAAACTGTGGAAATGATAGTGGACTTCAGGAAAAAGTCAGCTAGTGCACCTCCGCTAACGATTGCTGACAGTGTGGTATCGCTAGTAGACTCCTTCAAGTTCCTGGGGACCACAATCTCCAGGGACCTTAAATATGGGTCCAACGCTGACGCCACTGTCAGAAAAGCACAGCAGAGGTTGTTCTTCCTCAGGCAAATAAACTTAAACAAACCAATCATTTCAGCGACAGGGTCTGCTACACAACTGTGGCTGAAATTATTGCTTTGTTTTGGCCCCCACCAAAAAAAAAAGCAATTAATCTGTTTGCACAAACTGGCTCTACAGTGGCAAGATGTCATCCTCAGATTCTCCCCCCTTCAGTGTTTACATCCTCATCCTCACAGAGAAATAATAATCAAACAAACCACATAATTTAGTGTCAGTGGATTGCTTATGCTATTACCCAAAGTTTATGAACTTGACAATGATTTATGATGAATGCGCTGCAGGTGATGTATAAGGGAGGATCAGTGACGTGCGGTGGGGTGAGGTAGAGCCTTTCCTGTTATACTTACGTTTGTGCCAGATTTTTGATTTTGAAAAAATAAGAATTTACTTACCGATAATTCTATTTCTCGTAGTCCGTAGTGGATGCTGGGGACTCCGTCAGGACCATGGGGAATAGCGGCTCCGCAGAAGACAGGGCACAAAAGTAAAAGCTTTAGGATCAGGTGGTGTGCACTGGCTCCTCCCCCCATGACCCTCCTCCAAGCCTCAGTTAGGATACTGTGCCCGGACGAGCGTACACAATAAGGAAGGATTTTGAATCCCGGGTAAGACTCATACCAGCCACACCAATCACACCGTATAACCTGTGATCTGAACCCAGTTAACAGCATGATAACAGCGGAGCCTCTGAAAAGATGGCTCACAACAATAATAACCCGATTTTTGTAACAATAACTATGTACAAGTATTGCAGACAATCCGCACTTGGGATGGGCGCCCAGCATCCACTACGGACTACGAGAAATAGAATTATCGGTAAGTAAATTCTTATTTTCTCTGACGTCCTAAGTGGATGCTGGGGACTCCGTAAAGGACCATGGGGATTATACCAAAGCTCCCAAACGGGCGGGAGAGTGCGGATGACTCTGCAGCACCGAATGAGAGAACTCCAGGTCCTCCTCAGCCAGGGTGTGCCCCTGACCAAGTAGCAGCTCGGCAAAGTTGTAAAGCCGAGACCCCTCGGGCAGCCGCCCAAGATGAGCCCACCTTCCTTGTGGAATGGGCATTTACATATTTTGGCTGTGGCAGGCCTGCCACAGAATGTGCAAGCTGAATTGTACTACACATCCAACTAGCAATCGTCTGCTTAGAAGCAAGAGCACCCAGTTTTTTGGGTGCCTACAGGATAACAGCAAGTCAGTTTTCCTGACTCCAGCCGTCCTGGAAACCTATATTTTCAGGGCCCTGACAACATCTAGCAACTTGGAGTCCTCCAAGTCCCTAGTAGCCGCAGGTACCACAATAAGCTGGTGCAGGTGAAACGCTGACACCACCTTAGGGAGAAACTGGGGACGAGTCCGCAGCTCTGCCCTGTCCGAATGGACAATCAGATATGGGCTTTGTGAGACAAAGCCGCCAATTCTGACACTCGCCTGGCCGAGGCCAGGGCCAACAGCATGGTCACTTTTCATGTGAGATATTTCAAATCCACAGATTTGAGCGGTTTAAACCAATGTGATTTGAGGAATCCCAGAACTACGTTGAGATCCCACAGTGCCACTGGAGGCACAAAAGGGGGTTGTATATGCAGTACTCCCTTGACAAACTTCTGGACTTCAGGAACTGAAGCCAATTCTTTCTGGAAGAAAATTGACAGGGCCGAAATTTGAACCTTAATGGACACCAATTTGAGGCCCATAGACACTCCTGTTTGCAGGAAATGCAGGAATCGACCGAGTTGAAATTTCTTCGTGGGGCCTTCCTGGCCTCACACCACGCAACATATTTTCGCCACATGTGGTGATAATGTTGTGCGGTCACCTCCTTCCTGGCTTTGACCAGGGTAGGAATGACCTCTTCCGGAATGCCTTTTTCCCTTAGGATCCGGCGTTCCACCGCCATGCCGTCAAACGCAGCTGCGGTAAGTCTTGGAACAGACATGGTACTTGCTGAAGCAAGTCCCTTCTTAGCGGCAGAGGCCATGAGTCCTCTGTGAGCATTTCTTGAAGTTCCGGGTACCAAGTCCTTCTTGGCCAATCCGGAGCCACGAGTATAGTTCTTACTCCTCTACGTCTTATAATTCTCAGTACCTTGGGTATGAGAAGCAGAGGAGGGAACACATACACCGACTGGTACACCCACGGTGTTACCAGAACGTCCACAGCTATTGCCTGAGGGTCTCTTGACCTGGCGCAATACCTGTCCAGTTTTTTGTTCAGGCGGGACGCCATCATGTCCACCTTTGGTCTTTCCCAACGGTTCACAATCATGTGGAAGACTTCCAGATGAAGTCCCCACTCTCCCGGGTGGAGGTCGTGCCTGCTGAGGAAGTCTGCTTCCCAGTTGTCCACTCCCGGAATGAACACTGCTGACAGTGCTATCACATGATTTTCCGCCCAGCGAAGAATCCTTGCAGTTTCTGCCATTGCCCTCCTGCTTCTTATGCCGCCCTGTCTGTTTACGTGGGCGACTGCCGTGATGTTGTCCCACTGGATCAATACCGGCTGACCTTGAAGCAGAGGTCTTGCTAAGCTTAGAGCATTGTAAATTGTCCTTAGCTCCAGTATATTTATGTGGAGAGAAGTCTCCAGACTTGATCACACTCCCTGGAAATTTTTTCCCTGTGTGACTGCTCCCCAGCCTCTCAGGCTGGCATCCGTGGTTACCAGGACCCAGTCCTGAATGCCGAATCTGCGGCCCTTTAGTAGATGAGCACTCTGCAGCCACCGCAGAAGAAACACCCTTGTCCTTGGAGACAGGGTTATCCGCTGATGCATCTGAAGATGCGATCCGGACCATTTTTCCAGCAGATCCCACTGAAAAGTTCTTGCGTGAAATCTGCCGAATGGAATCGCTTCGTAAGAAGCCACCATTTTTCCCAGGACCCTTGTGCAATGATGCACTGACACTTTTCCTGGTTTTAGGAGGTTCCTGACTAGCTCGGATAACTCCCTGGCTTTCTTCTCCGGGAGAAACACCCTTTTCTGGACTGTGTCCAGAATCATCCCTAGGAACAGCAGACGTGTCGTCGGAAACAGCTGCGATTTTGGAATATTTAGAATCCACCCGTGCTGTCGTAGAACTACTTGAGATAGTGCTACTCCGACCTCCAACTGTTCTCTGGACCTTGCCCTTATCAGGAGATCGTCCATTTTCTTTGAAGAAGAATCATCATTTCGGCCATTACCTTGGTAAAGACCCGGGGTGCCGTGGACAATCCAAACGGCAGCGTCTGAAACTGATAGTGACAGTTCTGTACCACGAACCTGAGGTACCCTTGGTGAGAAGGGCAAATTGGAACATGGAGGTAAGCATCCCTGATGTCCAGGGACACCATATAGTCCCCTTCTTCCTGGTTCGCTATCACTGCTCTGAGTGACTCCATCTTGATTTGAACCTTTGTATGTAAGTGTTCAAATATTTCAGATTTAGAATAGGTCTCACCGAGCCGTCTGGCTTCAGTACCACAATATAGTGTGGAATAATACCCCTTTCCTTCTTGTAGGAGGGGTACTTTGATTATCACCTGCTGGGAATACAGCTTGTGAATTGTTTCCAATACTGCCTCCCTGTCGGAGGGAGACGTTGGTAAAGCAGACTTCAGGAACCTGCGAGGGGGAGACGTCTCGAATTTCCAATCTGTACCCCTGGGATACTACTTGTAGGATCCAGGGGTCCACTTGCGAGTGAGGCCACTGCGTGCTGAAACTCTTGAGACGACCCCCCACTGCACCTGAGTCCGCTTGTACGGCCCCAGCGTCATGCTGAGGACTTGGCAGAAGCGGTGGAGGGCTTCTGTTTCTGGGAATGGGCTGCCTGCTGCAGTCTTCTTCCCTTTCCTCTATCCCTGGGCAGATATGACTGGCCTTTTGCCCGCTTGCCCTTATGGGGACGAAAGGACTGAGGCTGAAAAGACGGTGTCTTTTTCTGCTGAGATGTGACTTGGGGTAAAAAAGGTGGATTTTTCAGCTGTTGCCGTGGCCACCAGGTCCGATGGACCGACCCCAAATAACTCCTCCCCTTTATACGGCAATACTTCCATGTGCCGTTTGGAATCTGCATCACCTGACCACTGTCGTGTCCCTAAACATCTTCTGGCAGATATGGACATCGCACTTACTCTTGATGCCAGAGTGCAAATATCCCTCTGTGCATCTCGCATATATAGAAATGCATCCTTTAAATGCTCTATAGTCAATAAAATACTGTCCCTGTCAAGGGTATCAATATTTTCAGTCAGGGAATCCGACCAAGCCACCCCAGCGCTGCACATCCAGGCTGAGGCGATCGCTGGTCGCAGTATAACACCAGTATGTGTGTATATACTTTTTAGGATATTTTCCAGCCTCCTATCAGTTGGCTCCTTGAGGGCGGCCGTATCTGGAGACGGTAACGCCACTTGATAAGCGTGTGAGCGTCTTATCCACCCTAAGGGGTGTTTCCCAACGCGCCCTAACTTCTGGCGGGAAAGGGTATACCGCCAATAATTTTCTATCGGGAGAAACCCACGCATCATCACACACTTCATTTAATTTATCTGATTCAGGAAAAACTACAGGTAGTTTTTTCACACCCCACATAATACCCTTTTTTGTGGTACTTGTAGTATCAGAAATATGTAACACCTCCTTCATTGCCCTTAACATGTAACGTGTGGCCCTAAAGGAAAATACGTTTGTTTCTTCACCGTCGACACTGGAGTCAGTGTCCGTGTCTGTGTCGACCGACTGAGGTAAATGGGCGTTTTAAAGCCCCTGACGGTGTTTGAGACGCCTGGACAGGTACTAATTTGTTTGCCGGCCGTCTCATGTCGTCAACCGACCTTGCAGCGTGTTGACATTATCACGTAATTCCCTAAATACGCCATCCATTCCGGTGTCGACTCCCTAGAGAGTGACATCACCATTACAGGCAATTGCTCCGCCTCCTCACCAACATCGTCCTCATACATGTCGACACACACGTACCGACACACAGCACACACACAGGGAATGCTCTGATAGAGGACAGGACCCCACTAGCCCTTTGGGGAGACAGAGGGAGAGTTTGCCAGCACACACCAAAACGCTATAATTATACAGGGACAACCTTTATATAAGTGTTTTCCCTTATAGCATCTTAATATATAAGCATATCGCCAAATAAGTGCCCCCCCTCTCTGTTTTAACCCTGTTTCTGTAGTGCAGTGCAGGGGAGAGCCTGGGAGCCTTCCCACCAGCAGTTCTGTGAGGGAAAATGGCGCTGTGTGCTGAGGAGAATAGGCCCCGCCCCCTTTTCGGCGGGCTTCTTCTCCCGTTTTTCTGACAACCTGGCAGGGGTTAAATACATCCATATAGCCCCAGAGGCTATATGTGATGTATTTTTAGCCAGTATAGGTACTTTCATTGCTGCCCAGGGCGCCCCCCCCAGCGCCCTGCACCCTCAGTGACCGTTGGTGTGAAGTGTGCTGAGAGCAATGGCGCACAGCTGCAGTGCTGTGCGCTACCTCATGAAGACTGAGAAGTCTTCAGCCGCCGATTTCTGGACCTCTTCTCTCTTCAGCATCTGCAAGGGGGTCGGCGGCGCGGCTCCGGTGACCCATCCAGGCTGTACCTGTGATCGTCCCTCTGGAGCTAGTGTCCAGTAGCCTAAGAAGCCAATCCATCCTGCACGCAGGTGAGTTCACTTCTTCTCCCCTAAGTCCCTCGTTGCAGTGAGCCTGTTGCCAGCAGGACTCACTGAAAATAAAAAACCTAATAAAACTTTTACTCTAAGCAGCTCTTTAGGAGAGCCACCTAGATTGCACCCTTCTCGGCCGGGCACAAAAACCTAACTGAGGCTTGGAGGAGGGTCATGGGGGGAGGAGCCAGTGCACACCACCTGATCCTAAAGCTTTTACTTTTGTGCCCTGTCTCCTGCGGAGCCGCTATTCCCCATGGTCCTGACGGAGTCCCCAGCATCCACTTAGGACGTCAGAGAAATACCAAGAATATGTTTGAAATATCTTCTTTGCATTATTCTAATCATTTTTATAGCCAAAACTCCGGAGTAAAAAGTCTATGGCAGGTGAGGCAGTGCCACACCTGGCTATCTTTTCCGCACCTCTCTGATCAAAAATCACCAAATTTCCACCTGTGTGTAATGCCCAGATGTACCCTTTGGCTCATAAATTGCGTGTAAATCTGGCTCTGGTGCTAGCCAATGCCTCCTGAGCTATTTAGCTCACCGCACGTCCCTGGGGAGGATGTTCCTAGGTGGTTAACGTCCTTACCCCTACTTATTATGGATTGACAAAGGCAACAGATTGCTTGACACCTGTTGTTCGGATTTGTGGAGAAATAATTCCACTCCATAGAGGTGGCTTTTTTGGTATTTTGCCCAGGCATGACAATGGGCTTTTTCATCCCATGGACAATAACTGACTCCACTGGTGCTTTATTCAAACAAACCACATCACCATCAGAATCCTCATCGTCAACTTCCTCCGCAGCGCCAACTTCTTCCATATACTCCGCATCCTGGTGTACTTCTACAGTGACATCCTCAATCTCAATATCAGCAACTGGACTGGTGGTGCTCCTCTTAACACTTGCAAAGGGCGT
The DNA here is from genome assembly GCF_028390025.1 of Pseudophryne corroboree. NCBI lineage: Eukaryota > Metazoa > Chordata > Amphibia > Anura > Myobatrachidae > Pseudophryne > Pseudophryne corroboree. The sequence continues at coordinate 39,670,765 of NC_086447.1, read as the reverse complement.
GCAAATGGAGCCTCCTCTTCCCATACAGTGTTGTGAAGGTCAGGCCTAGACATCGCAACCACGGACAGTGCCAGCACCTTTGTATTTTCATAACACCCTGTTATGATTCTGTTCAGTATGTACCTGGTGTCAGCTGATCAATCTGTGTTTTCTGTTCCTTTGGGCTGTAACACACACTCCGGTTTTTCCCGGATGGCAAAAAGCCGGACAAACTTTGTCCGGCTTTTAGCCATCCGGGAGAAACCAGCAGAGTTTGTCACACAGGACGGCTTTGAGCCGTGGGTGATGCTGTGCGCATGCGCAGCATCAGACACGGCTTGAGAAAAAACAGTTGGTGTGAAAGCTCCCCTTCACACACACGGTTTACTGGCTGCAAAGACGGCCCGGCGCCCGCCCGGCAGCCGGACCTTCCAGTGGCGTGCCGTGCCGTGTGTAAGGACACATTGCGCTGCATGTGTCTTTACATCACGGCAGCGGTTTAAAGCCGGCCGGGTGTTTGCCGGGCGGCGCCAGCCGCCTTGTGTGTTTCGGCCCATAGGCTCTGTGTACATGCAGCTCAGCAGGTGCACAGGGTTTGTAATTAGAGTTAACACTCCCAGCCTGGCCTTGTTCATTGGTTAGTGTGGCTGTTATAAACTAGCTAGCTGAGTTCTCCCACGCCGGTGATATTCTACTATTTTCCTGCCTGAACTATCTGCATTGTCTGATGTCTTAGTCCTAGCTCCAGTTCATGATGAGAAACCTGGTCTGCCAGTTCATGCTATCCAGCAACTCCTGTTCTTGTCAGTCTGTCTTCCAGGACGACCTCAGCTAAGTATTATGGAGTTTCACTGTGCCCTGTGGATTCTCTAAGCATTCATTACGTATGTTTACAAACTACTGTGGACTTTCTCTATGCTGCATCCATTTCTGATTTATTGTGCAAATCCTGCAATCTAAATTCTGTGGATTATATTACTCTGGATTCTTGTTCAACTATTTCATTATTCTGCTGCAAGTCTCATTTTGGATAACCATTTACTCTCTGCTCATATTGTACCTTGGATTGTTACTGTGATTTCTTTGCCATACATTATATCACTGCTACAATAAAGTACTTCGTATTCCCTTACATCTGTGGACATTAATTACCTGCAACTGTGACTGTGATACAGTCTGGTCCTGAATTCAAGTCTTGGCTCATAGCTGTGTAACTACTCATCTGCTGTCCATAATCCGCGTTAAAGTGTGGTGCTGCACATTCTTGTCTTAAAGGGACAGTCCATAGTCTGCTAAACTTTAAATTCTGCTACACCTCGCTCAAATTAATACAGTTTTCCACAGTCAAGTCTGGTTAACCATTTCTGTGCCACTCTGCATCTGCCTGTATCTCCAGTGGTAACCCTCTTCTTGTAATTCACCTGCCAAACATTAGAGGCAGGTGAATTGTAACACACCCCTTTAATTTTACAGTATACATGACAAGGCCAGTGTACCTTTATTTTTACTGCGCCCCTGTATTTTACAGCATACATGGCCAGTGTACTTTAATTTTATCAACAGCACCCCTGTATTTTGACAGCATACATGGCCAGTGTACATTGATTTTCACTGCACCCCAGAATTCTTACAGCATACAAGACAGGGCCAGTGTACTTTTATTTTAACAACAGCACCCCTGTATTTTGACAGCATACAGGGCCAGTGTACATTGATTTTCACTGCACCCCAGATGTTTTATAGCATACAAGACAGGACCAGTGTACATTTATTTTCACTGCTCCTCAGATTTTTTACAGCATGCAAGACAGGGACAGCACCCCTGTATTTTCACAGCATACAGGACCAGTGTGCTTTTATTTTAACAACTGCACCCCTGAAGTTTTACAGCATACAAGACAGGGCCAGTGTACATTGATTTTAACTCTCCCCAGAATTATTACAGCATACAAGGCAGGGCCAGTGTACAGTTATTTTCACTGCTCCCCAGATTTTTTTCCAGCATGCAAGACAGGGCAAGTGTACTTTTATTTTCACTGACTGCACCCTAGATTTTTTAGAGCATACAAGACCGGACCAGAGTACATTGATTTTCACTGCTCCCCTTACAGCATACAAGGACAGTGTACATTTATTTTCACTGACTGTATCCCACATTTTTTTTTACAGCCAGCACCTCTGTAGTTTTACAGCATAAAGGAGGACAATGCCCCTGCTCCCTGTACAACATGGTGACAGCCAGGACAGCAACACCCATGTACAGATGCAGCACCCCTAACATCACATGAAACACCAGTGACAGCCAGGACAACACCCTAACATCACAGTGACAGGACAGCACCCCTACAGAGCACACACTGGCCCCACCCAATGCCACCACCCACAGAGAGACAGAGGTCTGTCTCCCTCACTATCCAAGTCCGGAGTGAAAATGGCGGCGACACGCAGCTGTTAATATGGAATCCAAAGCCCGCAAAAATCTAACAGCGGAATGATGATGTTTTGCCTCGTTCTGGTTTCCGAGTCTGGCGGGAAGTCCAGAGCCGAGCTCGGAGCGTGAAGCTCAGGGGTGGGTTCAGATCTCGGAAATCCGAACCCACTCATCTCTAGTATGTATGTATGTATGTATGTGTGTGTGTGTATGTATATATATATACTTACCTGTGAGTCTAAATTTGTTATATACCTCATCATTTGCCCATGCGGATTAACGTATGTGGGTAAAACGGATTGCACGTTCAAAATACGCATGGCGCAACACAGGTATGCAATCCGGGAGGCCATTAAAACAGGCGACAGTGAACAACCTGTAGCCAGGCACTTCGCCCAAGCCAAACATGGCATGGCCACACTTAGGTACAAAATAATAGATCAGGTACCCAAATCGCTACGAGGAGGCGATCGCTCTAAGAAACTTCTGCAACTAGAATCTAGATGGATTCACAGATTAAATACCATCCATCCGAAAGGTTTAAATGAATATATGAATTTGAGGTGTTTCTTATAAATCAATCAGTATTGAGTTTCTCCCGTATTTGTATAATGCCATTATGCAGTAGGTTTTGTATTATTGTATTTTTGTATATTTGTACCTTTGTACTTATATAGTGTTTAAAAAATATCTCTATATGTCAGATTGAGTCACAAACTCCAGGCAATAAGGTTTATGACTATGTCATTACAGTTCATTATGAAGAGAGTTTATACTTGCTCTCTAGCTTTGATTAATTTTTCCCAAATAATTTTTTTAAGATGTTCTCATATTAATGTCACTGGTTTATAGACATGCTCTACTTGCCTATATTTTTACACAATGCATTGCTTTATGACATATGTTTTTCTGTGAGCACAGTTTTGTAACACGTTGCTTGTATTTTCATGATTTTTATCTTCACATATTGCACTTTTATTCTTATCAACTATAGCAATGCATATTTATGTACTGTTGTATTCTTTTTTCTTATGTAAACCTATTTCACGTCTTTATTTGCATTTGTGCACAGTAACCATGGTGATCTCCCCCTCACTGGCAACACGTCAGCTGGACGGACCGGCATTACGTCACTTCCGGATGTGAGGTACGTCTCGACCGGGATCCGGGCGGCGTGGACTCCACGAGCGGGAGGAGTGTCTCCTACAACTAAAGGTATTTAAATCACTTATTTTGCTTATTTGCACTTATCCTGACGAAGGGGCTGCGACCCCGAAACGTTGAAGTCTTCATGACAATAAAGTCACTGCACGCCTACATTTGATTATAAGCTCTGAGTGCCGCCCGTCTGTTTTGGTGTATTGTCGGGTCGTCACCCGAGGGAGGGCACCGCGAGCCAAGGAAGCTTTCATCTAGGAACTGTGAGTGCCGGGTCACACTGTTTGTTTGTATTACAAATTGGTTCCTGGCAGGGGTTAACCATTTGTTGACCAGGGCACCACGCATATCCTATATTTTTACTCAGGAGAACTCTTTTCACCCGCAACACACGCACAGGTTGCGGATTTGCACTTTACTATTTATTGCACAGCACTCAGCACTTTATATCACATTGTTTTTTACCTGGACATTATTTATTGAGCAACATGGCTGCACTGGATGATGAAGTAGCTGATGGTGCTACACACTTTTTACAATGTGACAATTCTGACACACTCAGTTTCTCTGAAGCTGAGGCAGAGAATATTCTGTTCAAAACCTCGGCATTTGAAACGGAGGCAGGAACCTCAAGTGATGATCTATATAGAGACTTACTAAAATTACGCAAACGGGAGATCGATTATCTCTATCATGGCATGACACTGTCGGATTATTTCAGGGCTAAGCAAATCCCACGCGGATTTCGCATCCACAATATGCCCACAATTGGGAGATATGACGTGACATTTTGCAGAAAATGGATCTCTGTATTAAATAAATGCTCCATGGATCTGCTACTCCTCGTGATTGAAGAAGCAACACGGGAGATGAATATCACCAAACAAAAAATTGGAGCTTTTAACACAGAGCATGCCATACCACTCTCCCCACCTCCAGACTGGATGATAAAACTGGAAGGAGAAGTAGAGCAATACAAGATCAACTTGATCAAGTTTAAAAAACAAAAATTGATCAAAGTACAACAAGACTATGCTCAACACAGAGTATATTCATGGCTCTATAATAGTAATACCAGATATACTCCAGCAAGACAACAATTTACCAGACGCCGTGAACAACGCCAACCATATTCCAGCACATCAGCCAGCGAAATTGATGAGACCCCCACAAACACACAACAGGCAGGAGAGGCCCCTTTAGGGGTTCGCACCAGGGCCATTATCGCAGGCAGAGGAGTACGTTCACGAGGAGAGGCGGACAAACGAGGAGGAAGAAGAGGACCCAAGAACAACTCAAAGCCACCGAGGAGGGGACGCAATTGATCTTCAATTTATCCACCAAGGTGTTAACACCCGTGGAGACCAAGGTGTTAAGCAAAGGACTTGGATTTGTCCCCACCAGGTCTATAGATCCTTTTCAATGGAAGATAGAGACATATAAACTATCTAGATCTCTTAAATTAAAGGAATTTTTTCATAAACAACCACCGGGACATATCAACACGGCTTCTAGTGAAATCCCCTCTCAGGTGAGTAAACTCAATAAATCTACATTTGAACCAACTTCACTTAATCCCTCTATTAGGACTTTTAGCAGGATGATGGAACATTTAGATGATGAACCCCACTACAATCCACACCCCAATATGTCCAAGGATGAGTTTGCTGCCCTGAAGGGACTAAGTAAAAGGCAGGACATTATTATTAGGGGTGCGGATAAAGGGGGTGGTATTGTGGTGCTTGATACTGATGCATATAAAACAGAATGTACACGTTTATTGTCAGACTCTAGTACGTATGGATGTTTGCAGAATGACCCTACTAATATTTTTAAACGTGAACTAGATACCATTCTGTCTGAAGCTGTTTCTACAGGGATTATATCTACATCTACATCTAAAGCTTTAAGTAGAGAAAATCCCATTGTACCCATTTTTTATTGCATCCCAAAAATCCACAAGGACCCCATCAAGCCCCCCGGTAGACCGATTATCTCGGCTCGGGGATCATTATGTGAGCCACTGGCTGTATATTGTGATACTTTTTTACAACCTTGTATCCAACAAACCAGTACCCATTTAAAAGACACATCCTCGCTACTTAGGTTGTTGCAGACAGTTGGTACACTTCCCCCCGATACGATACTATCAACGATAGACGTTACGAGTCTATATACATGCATACCGCATGAGGCGGGATTACTGGCAGTGCGACGTCTAATCACTAATAATCCGCTATTTAAAGGTCCAGAAACTGAGTTCTTCATACAACTACTCAGATATACCTTGACACATAACTACTTCTTACATGATAAGAGATATTACATTCAACGCACAGGTTGTGCGATGGGGTCAGCGGTAGCCCCAGCCTTTGCAAATATTTACATGTGGGAAGTAGAAAAAGATCTATTTCTACAAGACCAACACATCAATTGCCATCTGAAGCTATATACTAGGTACATAGATGATGTGTTGATATTCTGGACAGGGCCCCTGGAACAACTACACACATTGATACGAGCACACAATTTGACATCTAGTCCGGTTAAATTCACCATAGAGTCCAATACAAATACAATTACTTTTTTGGATGTACAAATTACCGTACAGAATGGTGAAATCAATACATCACTCTATGTCAAACCTACAGACAGAAACAATCTTCTTAAACGTGACAGTTTTCACCCCAGATCAACCACAGGTAGTTTACCTTTTTCTCAATTCCTTCGGGTGTGTCGTATTGACAGCACACCAGAAAAAAGAGATCTAGATTTAGATATGATGCTGAAAAAATTCCTAGAGCGAGGATATCCACTTAATGAGCTACAACAAGCTAGGATACAAGCTCTTGACTACTCACGAGAACAACTGTTAGCCCCTAAAGAGAAAAAAACGCTGACAGGCAGATTTCCATGGGTCACACAATACAACACTAGCAGTAAACATCTTACTAAAAAAATGAAACAACTGTGGCCCATAGTGGCATCGGATAAGGAACTTGGTGAAGTTTTTGATTCTAAACTCCTTGTCAGCCACACCAGAAATAAAAGCATCAGGGACTATGTAGTCAAAACCGACATATCCAATTTTGATATACACAAACGACACTTTCTTAGTAGGAAACCGGGTTGCTTTCGGTGTAGTGGCTGCACAACATGCAGCTATCTCACCCCGGGTGACAAATTTAGACATCCACATACAGGAAAGATATTCACCATACAATACCCACTTACCTGTGAGTCTAAATTTGTTATATACCTCATCATTTGCCCATGCGGATTAACGTATGTGGGTAAAACGGATTGCACGTTCAAAATACGCATGGCGCAACACAGGTATGCAATCCGGGAGGCCATTAAAACAGGCGACAGTGAACAACCTGTAGCCAGGCACTTCGCCCAAGCCAAACATGGCATGGCCACACTTAGGTACAAAATAATAGATCAGGTACCCAAATCGCTACGAGGAGGCGATCGCTCTAAGAAACTTCTGCAACTAGAATCTAGATGGATTCACAGATTAAATACCATCCATCCGAAAGGTTTAAATGAATATATGAATTTGAGGTGTTTCTTATAAATCAATCAGTATTGAGTTTCTCCCGTATTTGTATAATGCCATTATGCAGTAGGTTTTGTATTATTGTATTTTTGTATATTTGTACCTTTGTACTTATAGAGATATTTTTTAAACACTATATATGTCAGATTGAGTCACAAACTCCAGGCAATAAGGTTTATGACTATGTCATTACAGTTCATTATGAAGAGAGTTTATACTTGCTCTCTAGCTTTGATTAATTTTTCCCAAATAATTTTTTTAAGATGTTCTCATATTAATGTCACTGGTTTATAGACATGCTCTACTTGCCTATATTTTTACACAATGCATTGCTTTATGACATATGTTTTTCTGTGAGCACAGTTTTGTAACACGTTGCTTGTATTTTCATGATTTTTATCTTCACATATTGCACTTTTATTCTTATCAACTATAGCAATGCATATTTATGTACTGTTGTATTCTTTTTTCTTATGTAAACCTATTTCACGTCTTTATTTGCATTTGTGCACAGTAACCATGGTGATCTCCCCCTCACTGGCAACACGTCAGCTGGACGGACCGGCATTACGTCACTTCCGGATGTGAGGTACGTCTCGACCGGGATCCGGGCGGCGTGGACTCCACGAGCGGGAGGAGTGTCTCCTACAACTAAAGGTATTTAAATCACTTATTTTGCTTATTTGCACTTATCCTGACGAAGGGGCTGCGACCCCGAAACGTTGAAGTCTTCATGACAATAAAGTCACTGCACGCCTACATTTGATTATAAGCTCTGAGTGCCGCCCGTCTGTTTTGGTATATATATATATATATATATATATATACATATGCACACACAAAATCCTTATCTTGTGCATAGATAAAAGCAGCAGTACAGGAGAGACCTCTGTTGAAAGTTCTCAAATAAATTTAGACCAAACAGAATTCCTAAGTCAGCTGTATTCCTTGAATATTTATTCTTCAAATCTTCCAAACAATGGACCCAATGGGTGCAGACTGTAGGTTGGAGAATTCTTAAAGAGATTATTCACATAGTATCCTGTAACAGATATCCCCTCACTGGAAACTCACCCAGAAAAAAGGCCATAAAGGACAATTATTGGTTTATTAACACAATTTTTAACATACACAATAAAAATGTTGTACAGAAATAAAATTTGTATATCAGTGAGAGAAGTCCAGATCGTGTAGATGGCGAATTAGATCCTCCCTCACCTTCACAAGGTGTGAGCTCAAAAGGGAGAATCTTCACAATCTGGATTGGTGACTCATAGCTGAGAGACCCTATCCGTTTCATCATAATGACTTCATCAGGGGTAATTCCCAAAAAAGGCCAGGACCACAAGATTGGAGTTTATATAGGGCAATAAGCATACAGCTACCTTGGTGAGTCTTTTTCTCTAAACAAACCCTATCAGGGTCTTTAATCACAAAAATTTGCGATGAAAATCATCAATAATGATCGTATAGATGTCCTTAAACCCACACGGACTAAAAGACTTTAAATCCAATTGATTTGGATGAAGAAAATCTCATATATAAAATGTTGGCATAGTAGTACAACAGAGGTTAAAAATATGTTGACAATGAAAACCTCCACAGTGAGATTTACATATAGATCCAAATGTGCTTGTGCAGCAAACAAGTGAAAATTTTACAATTGTATGCTTATTGCCCTATATAAACTCCAATCTTGTGGTCCTGCACTTTTTTGTGTGAATTACCCCTGATGAAGTTATTATGATGAAATGAGTAGGGTCTGTCAGCTATGAGTCACCAATCCAGATTGTGAAGATTATCCCTTTTGAGCTCACACCCTGTGAAGGTGAGGGAGTATCGAATTCGGCATCTACATGATTTGGACTTCACTCACTGATATACAAATTTTATTTCTGTACAACATTTTTATTGTGTATGTTAAAAATTGTGTTAATAAACCAATAATTGTCCTTTATGGCCTTTTGTCTGGGTGAGTTTCCAGTGAGGGGATATCTTTTACAGGATACTGTGTGAATAATCTCTTTAAGAATTCTCCAACCTACAGTCTGCACCCATTGGGTCCATTGTTTGGAAGATTTGAAGAATAAATATTCAAGGAAAATAACGCACTTAAAAATTCTGTTTTTTATTTTTATATATATATATATATATATATATATATATATATATATATATATATTGTAACCCTAGTTTGAAGTATTAATATTAATGGATTACAATAGTCGTGCCTCCACCCAAGCTTTATCACAATGTATATAGGCCTGCTTGGGTAAGCCCAATGAATGCCTATATGGGGTATGGTATCAATTATATACAATTTATCTTCTTTTACCTGTTCTCTCTTCTAGTCATCAAGTCTCCTTTCATCAACTACCAGGAACAGGATGTGTGGTAAGTATGTAAAATTTAATATTATAGCTTTAATCAACATCACTTGTTACATTTACAATGACTATGAATATTATATAGAATAATACTAGATTTATATTCAGCCAGTTAAATAAAGCACACATAACATCTTATATTAGAGATAATTAAAACCTAAGAGTGACCCGGGTACTCTGAAGTCAATAATGAGCTCGTTGGGGCCCTTAACTTGAACGAGTGTGGCTATCGTGGTGAAATGAGTTTGAATCACAGACTTTCCCTTAAATTTCAGTAGTAGTCGTCTATTCCCCTTTCCTTACTTAAAGCCCAATCCTCAGTGGGTATTTTCCAAGCTGTATTACTACCATCCCTCAATTCCACCACTTTTATAATCCATATATGGATATAGTAAAGTTGCAACGAATATAAAGTCACAATCTTCAGCTAATCTCCCTAAGTCAGGTTAGCTTAAATGGAAGATTAAACGTTGCATACCCAAATAATACTCCCGGGTTGTAGTGGGTCTCAACTTGGTAGTAAAATAGTCTGTCGTTATTCTTGTTAGTGATAACTTAGTATTTTAAAGCAATTCCCTCTCTTTGTCCTCCTTAGTGATTTTTGAATTAGTGATAAAGTACTTGTTCCATAGGGTTAGTTGGCTCACTCTTATCTAATTCAGTCCTGACTCAACTCTGCACTCAGTTTCTTTTATGTTTTAATCATAGAGAATATGTTATCTTCTATTAATCCTCTTATAGCAGTTTCTGTATTTTTACTCTTATTTTATACTGAGTTCTCACTAGAGGGAGCCTGTGATCCATCCATATAAATATGATTTGTATAATTTCATGGGAGGGACCGCTATTGGAGTGAAGTGTGATTGATGGGTGTATGTAGCAATCCCACCTCATCTAGTGCGTAGTCACTCCCCCGACTCCTCCTCTGTTGTTATGCAGCTTCTCCGGGTCTGTCCCTCGGCTGCTGTCCCGGAACTCTATCACTTTCTGCCGTCGTCCCCTCTCACCTCTGTTGCACTTCGCTAGTTACATCGGTCACACGGGGCTCCGCACCGATGACTGGGTAATCAGATAAGGGTGTTTAGGGTAGCTGTATCCACAAGCTGGCGCCGGTCACAGCCTCTGTACTCCCCGCTCCGCTTCCTCTCTCGTAGTCACGGCTAGTGACCCCCCGTGTCCTGACCTCCGGTGCTACCACGCAGTCCTTGCTCTCCTCCGCAGTGGCCCTAGGTCGGACCGTTAAACCCTTTCAACGGCCGTCTCCTCCCTCCTCTCCTTTCGCTCGCGGTGTCTCTCTCCTCTGCGCGAGGGGCTTCCAGCATGTTCTCCCCCCACGAGTCCCAGTCTTTGCCACGAGTACATAGTAGTCCTATATATATATATATATATATATATATCATATACACATGCATTTTCCCAGTCCATACCACATGTACATAGTAGTCTTATACATATATTATATACACATCGATTTATTACACTTTTATACCTATTTTACTCTCATTTAACCAGTGGGTTACACTCTCCCCCTGGTGATTCCATTTAAATTAAACTATGGGATCACCAACACATATATATATTTCAGATATGTTATCAGAAATAAGGCCAGTAAGACTCAATATTATAATGAGTGATTACTCTGGGGATAATCTCTGGAGTCCCCAATTGGTCATTAGTAATCATGAGAGGGGGTTGCCTATGTCTTTTGGGCCTATCTATATTGCCCATTTCCCCTCTATAATTACTACAGGACGGATAATTTCCCAACTCTCCCGGTATATCATTTCTTTCTTCATCGAATAACTTCCAGTCTTCTCCGGAAGAATCATTAAAATTAATGTCTAGACCCATGTGGGGTGAAGAGCCAGTGTTTTGAACATCAATATTATTTTCAAGTTCACTCTCCTCTTCAAATATTTCCTCTTGTTCCTTGTAGTAACAACCTTGACCTTCCTCTGCTTCCGCACTATTTTCATTATCATCCAACTCCCCTCTCCTTTGGTCCATTGTCCATCTTCTCTCTAGTAGACGTGTTTGTATCCTCCTTCACTTCTTCATTTTCCAGTCGGACTTCCTTACCTATGTGAAGCAGATTCTGCCTATGATGAGTTAATAGAGCACCTTTCCCATTTTCTAACTGTATTCGGTACACAGGTAGATCTTCAAATTTTTCTATTACGATATAGGGCTCTTCCTTCCATTGGTTGGCAATTTTGAATCTTTTGGGCATTCCTAACTGTCTCAGCAATACCCTGTTTCCAGGAGACAAAACCTGGTCTCTCACCTTCCTATCATAATAGACTTTGTTCTTTTCCCCACTCTGGCGGGCTACTTGATCAGCTAATTGGTAAGCAGTAGCTAATTCTTCTCTCAATTTTTCAACATACTTCACATGAGATTTATAGGAACTTTCACCTGACGAGACCCCTAAACTTACATCTATCGGGAGCTTCGCCTCTCTCCCAAACATCAGGTAATAAGGAGAGTACCCAGTAGCTTCATTCAGTGTGCAATTATAAGCACGTATCAACTGGTCAATATAACGTCTCCAATGATGTTTGTTCAGGAGACTCAGGGTTCCCAACATAATGAGTAGTGTTCTGTTGAAGCGTTCCGGTTGTGGGTCACCTTGGGGGTGATATGGTGTAGTTCTAGATTTTTTTATTCCACACATCACACAAAGTTCCTTGATCAGGTTACTTTCGAAATCTCTGCCTTGATCCGAATGTAGTCTATGGGGAAGTCCATAATGAACAAAGAATTTACTCCAAAGGGTGTTTGCCACGGTGGAAGCTTTCTGATTTGGTGTTATGTAAGCTTGTGCGTATCTTGTGAAATGGTCTGTTACTACTAGAATATTGCATTTTTTTCCTTGATCCATTTCTAGAGTTAGAAAGTCCATACATACTAAATCCAAGGGGCCACTGCTTTTGATGTTTACTAAAGGGGCCACTCGATTAGGTAATGTTTTCCGTACTCTGCACTTTCCACAACTCCTACAGTACTGTTCCACCTCTTTGGATAGATTTGGCCAATAAAACCTATCGGTTATTAACCTTAAAGTCTTTTCGAATCCTAAGTGGCCATGTTGATCGTGTAAAGCTTTCATACTCCTAATACGGTGTTTTCTGGGTAATACGAGTGGGTACCTTTTTATACCATCTGGTAGCTGAGTGCATCTGTAGAGTATACCTTGCTTAAAATTAAGTTTTTTGTTTGTCTCTTCAAAAGCTTGATTTCTAACGCCCACTCCTCCGTCATCTTACCAGCTTTCTTGGTTAAGGTTCCTGGTATCACCCATCTTATACTCGGATCCTGTAGTTGTTCTTGTCTAAGCTGATATCTCTTTACCCTTGGTAGATCTTCCAATTCCATCTGACTAATCCAGCAATAGGATAATGGTAAGGCCTCAGCGGTTGCTCCCAGGTTGCTTATGGCTTCACTTACTACCATACTAGTTATTTGCCTACTAAGGCACACCCCTTGTACCTCTCCGGCGGGTATCTCGATCCACTCCTCATTTTCAGTTTCTCCCACCAATTGTCCCGGTATTCTTGAGAGCGAGTCGGCATCCACATTACTTACTCCCGGCCGGTATTTCAAAGAGAAATCATAGAGTGCCAACGCCGCTAACCAACGGTGCCCAGTTGCATCCAATTTTGCTGTGGTCTGTACGTAAGTTAAGGGGTTATTATCAGTGTGTATCTCAAATTTCACTCCATACAAACAGTCGTGGAATTTATCCACTACACACCACTTTAAGGCTAGGAACTCTAATTTGTGTGCGGGATATCTCCTCTCACTTTCGGATACACCTCTACTAGCAAATGATACTGGCCGTAGTCCTTCAGAATGTTGTTGGTATAGCACTCCCCCTAGTCCACTAGTAGACGCGTCTATATGAAGGACATATGGTAGACTGGGGTCAGCATACGCTAGAACGGGTGCATGTGTCAGACTCTTCTTCAGCATTACGAATGCCGTTTCACACTCACTAGTCCATCGCTCACCAAAAAGTTCATTGGGCTGGTGATACTTCCCATTCATGGTGAGTTTCAAGGTTTTTCCTTTTCCTGTATTGGGGTATCCCTTGGTCAGATCAGTCAAGGGTTTTGCCTGGGCAGAGTAATTCGGTACAAATCGACGGTAGTATCCGCAGAATCCCAGGAAAGATCGTAACTCCTTCAGTTTGGTGGGTCGAGGCCAGTTCATCACAGCTTGTACTTTTTCTGGGTCCGTCGATACCCCATATTTACTAACGATATGCCCTAGGTATTTAACCTTTGACTGACATAAGTGACACTTATCTACTGACAATTTCAGGCCTCCTTCCATCAATCTATCTAGAAAAGTCGATGATTATGTTCTTCAAGAGTAGCCCCAAATACTATAATGTCATCTAAATAGACTATCACTTCTCGGTAATTCATATCCCCGATTATCTTTTCCATAGCACGTTGGAAGGTGGCTGGTGCGCCTTTTACCCCTTGAGGTATTTGTAGGAACTTGAAGAATCCTAGCGGACATATGAAGGCCGTTTTCTCCCTGTCTTCAGGCCGCATTGGTATTTGATAATACCCATTTATCAAGTCTAACACCGAGAACAACACACTCCCTTGTAGGCAATCTAAGGCCTCGTCTATTCTGGGCACTGTATACTGGTCGGTCACTGTCCGGTGGTTCAGGGTTCTGTAATCAATGCACATTTGGTTATTTCCATTATTTCCATTTCCCTTTAGATGTTTCCTCACATCCTCAAAGTCCGCCGGGGCTATTCTCCGAGAACGTTCTCGAAATGGGGTAGTATCCCTTTGGCTCTTCCTAAGTACCACTCTCCTGTGGAAAAAAACGGCCCTCGGGACTCCAATTCCGAGATTAATTGTGACCTTTCAGCATGCTCGATCTCACTTCCCAAGAAACAGACTTCAAACGGGCTACCGTCCTCCTTCAGATCAATTCCAGTCATACCTTCACATAAATAAGACAGCACTTTGGTTCTTTTCTCCTCTTTCTCCAACCATTCCATAAGAAGAGAGTAAAACCTGGTGTTGGTCCCTATAATCATATGGGGCTCACCCCTACTCTCTGGGACTTCTGGACAAACCAGCGCTATTAAGGGTATTTGCAGCTTCTCTTCCTCTCCCTCTCGATAAATCTCTAGACTAGCCTCTATATATACTAAATACGGATATTTCTCTACGCTCAAACCCCATATCACCAATCCAGATAATGGCTGTAAGGGTACATCAGCGAGGTTTTTCTTGTACCAGTCTTCGAATATAATTGACACTTGGGAACCACTATCGACCAGTACTTTACAATGGTGTCCGTTTATTTTAGCAGCCATTATCGGAGCCGGTCCCATCAACCCTTCAGGCAGGACTCCATTCCACCATGTGTTCCCCATCGCACAGCGACCAACCTCTAGGAGACCTGTGGGGGGATCACGGGCCTCCATTGTCCGTTTCCCCGATCTTGGTCTTCGCTGTCGGTGTTATGAGAGGGAGTACTATATATATGGGTCGAGTTCCGATTCAGGTTACACTCGATGGCCAATCCTTCCGCACTTAAAACAACCCCTGCTATTAAAACTGCTCCTCCCCCCCCCCCCCGGGTTGACTCACTACAGGGAGTATTCTGGGGTGGATTGTTGTTGTTTTGAGTAGCAGTAAATTGCTCTATCCTCTTGTTCTGTTCTTCCATTAACTTTAATATTCTCTCCTCCAACGGAGAAGTCTCAGTCACGGTTTGTACCACCTTAACCTTCTTTACCGTCTTCTCCCTCATCTCAATCAGCACTTCTTCTTGTTTTATTTTTTTCAGTATTTCATTGAATCCAGGAGGTGGTTCCTTTTTCTCGGAACACCTCAACTTCTGTGCTACAGGATCATTTGTCAACGCGCCTCGCAGCACCTGTCTCATGCGACTTTTATCTACTTCTTCTCGGGTGATTCCTTTTTTTTCCACAATCTTATACAATAACTTATCTATTCATATGACATAGGCACTCAGTTTCTCGCCCGGTTCTTGAAACGTGTGATGCAGTCTTGATAGAAGGTCCCCTACGTCTTCCAAAGTGCCATAAGCATAATCCAAGGCTTCGAGGTAGGTCTCCAAGGTGGCATTAGGGTTACTTCTCCTAGCAGCTTGTATTATCCCCAGAGCAGGGCCACATAGACTCTCCACTACTCGTTGTCGTTTTATTTTATCCGGACACTGCCATTCCTCCGCTTGTTGGACAGCTGCCTCCTTCCAAGATTCATAAGGTTCTTCCCCTGTAGGCACAGGTACGAGACCAGAGAAAATCCTTAACCTTCGATAACTCCCTTCGTAAAGCCATCTCTCAAGCTGGGAAACCACCTGATCCACCATGGTCTCGAACTGTCCGCCATTCACATTTGTAGTAGTGTGTCCATTGCCACTATCTTCCCCGCCATCTACACCCACCGGCGGGTTCATCGCCGAGATGGGTGCACTAGTGGTATCTTCTTCCCGGATACTGGGACCAATAATAGACCACCTTCGTCCTGTTTCCTCATCGGCCATTATCATTAATGGGATCAAATTTACATCTAATTCTTTTTCCGTTTCAACCAGGACAGCTATCTTCTTTCCTACTTCGTCATCCCACTTGTCTATAATATTGGGCCTTATAACTCCATACAGGGTACCCACTTTTCTTAACACTGTTTCATCCGAAGCATCCGATAAATCTCCTCCTATTCCAATACACTTTCTGGGATTTACTCCCTTCCTCTGGCACCAGTTGCATAAGTCTTCACCAGTTATCCCCTCCATTGACGCTGATTAATGTAATTATTTCTACTGAGATTTACTGGGATCTCAGCAGTGCCTCCATAAATGTAACCCTAGTTTGGAGTATTAATATTAATGGATTACAATAGTCGTGCCTCCACCCAAGCTTTATCACAATGTATATAGGCCTGCTTGGGTAAGCCCAATGAATACCTATATGGGGTATGGTATCAATTATATACAATTTATCTTCTTTTACCTGTTCTCTCTTCTAGTCATCAAGTCTCCTTTCATCAACTACCAGGAACAGGATGTGTGGTAAGTATGTAAAATTTAATATTATAGCTTTAATCAACATCACTTGTTACATTTACAATGACTATGAATATTATATAGAGTAATACTAGATTTATATTCAGCCAGTTAAATAAAGCACACATAACATCTTATATTAGAGATAATTAAAACCTAAGAGTGACCCGGGTACTCTGAGGTCAATAATGAGCTCGTTGGGGCCCTTAACTTGAATGAGTGTGGCTATCGTGGTGAAATGAGTTTGAATCACAGACTTTCCCTTAAATTTCAGTAGTAGTCGTCTATTCCCCTTTCCTTACTTAAAGCCCAATCCTCAGTGGGTATTTTCCAAGCTGTATTACTACCGTCCCTCAATTCCACTACTTTTATAATCCATATATGGATATAGTAAAGTTGCAACGAATATAAAAGTCACAATCTTCAGCTAATCTCCCTAAGTCAGGTTAGCTTAAATGGAAGATTAAATGTTGCATACCCAAATAATACTCCCGGGTTGTAGTGGGTCTCAACTTGGTAGTAAAATAGTCTGTCGTTATTCTTGTTAGTGATAACTTAGTATTTTAAAGCGATTCCCTCTCTTTGTCCTCCTTAGTGATTTCTGAATTAGTGATAAAGTACTTGTTCCATAGGGTTAGTTGGCTCACTCTTATCTAATTCAGTCCTGACTCAACTCTGCACTCAGTTTCTTTTATGTTTTAATCATAGAGAATATGTTATCTTCTATTAATCCTCTTATAGCAGTTTCTGTATTTTTACTCTTATTTTATACTGAGTTCTCACTAGAGGGAGCCTGTGATCCATCCATATAAATACGATTTGTATAATTTCATGGGAGGGACCGCTATTGGAGTGAAGTGTGATTGATGGGTGTATGTAGCAATCCCACCTCATCTAGTGCGTAGTCACTCCCCCGACTCCTCCTCTGTTGTTATGCAGCTTCTCTGGGTCCGTCCCTCGGCTGCTGTCCCGGAACTCTATCACTTTCTGCCGTCGTCCCCTCTCACCTCTGTCGCACTTCGCTAGTAACATCGGTCACACGGGACTACGCACCAATGACCGGGTAATCAGGTAAGGGTGTTTAGGGTAGCTGTATCCACAAGCTGGCGCCGGTCACAGCCTCTGTACTCCCCACTCCGCTTCCTCTCTCGTAGTCGCGGCTAGTGACCCTCCGTGTCCCGACCTCCTCCGGTGCTACCACGCAGTCCGGGCTCTCCTCCGCAGTGGCCCTAGGTCGGACCATTAGACCCTTTCAACGGCCGTCTCCTCCCTCCTCTCCTTTCGCTCGCGGTGACTCTCTCCTCTGCGCGAGGGGCTTCCAGCATGTTCTCCCCCCGCGAGTCCCAGTCTTTGCCACGAGTACATAGTAGTCCTAAATATATATATATATATATATATATATCATATACACATGCATTTTTCCAGTCCATGCCACATGTACATAGTAGTCTTATACATATATTATATACACATCGATTTATTACACTTTTATACCTATTTTACTCTCATTTAACCAGTGGGTTACAATATATATATATATATATATATATATATATATATATATAAATATATACTAAATATACAAATATACTACATTTACTGTACATTATACATTACATTACAGTTATATTACATGATAGAAACTTTCAAATATACCAAGTGAAATATACTGCAAAGGATGGGAGGTATTAGAACATGGGGGCACTCACTGTAACTTGAGGGAAGCTGGTTCAAGGGTAAATTAAGTAAACATTACTTCACAGAAAGAGTAGTGGATAAGTGGAATAGCCTCCCATCAGAGGTGGTAGAGTCTAAGACAGTATAGCAATTTATACATGTATGGGATATGCATTTGAATATCCTTACAATGAACTAAGGTTAAAAAATGGATGAGGTTACCTAAGGAGTAAAAAAAGGGGCAGACTAGATGGACCGAGTGGTTCTTATCTGCTGTCACTTTCTATGTTACTCCCCTGGGCAGAGAAAAGGCAGTAACTGGCAGGGAGGAAGGAAGATCTGGAGACTCGGGGAGAAGAGAGGGGAGGAGAGAGAAAAAGAGAGGAAGGTCCTAATTCAGACCTGATCAGTGCTGTGCGTTTTTTCGCACAGTAGCCGATCAGGTTTGAACTGCACATGCGCCGGCGCATGCCAGACAGCTGACGGCCGTCTCAGCCCTGCGATCGCCTCTGCCTAATTGATAGGCAGAGCCGGTCGCTGGGCAGTATGGGGCGGTCCGGCGGCATTTGGCTGCCATTTTGGGGGCACAGTCCGGGCACCCCAGGCGTGCCGCAGCAGCTGTGTGACGTCACATGCAGCTGATGCAACCAGCACAGCGACAGGTAGCTCCCTGCCAGCGCGCAGGAGCTGCGCTGCCAGGGAGCTACTCCTGAAGTACAAATGTATTGCCACTGTGAGATGCTTTTGTACTTCTGCAGCAAGGGAGAGCCTGACATGCGGGGCGGACTAGCCCTGTGCTGGGTGTCCCCCCGCATGTCAGTGTGGCTGATCGTAGATGTGCAATATTTAACACATCTACAATCAGGTTTAAATTAGGCCCCTAGAGTCTGACTTATGTATTACTACCAGTTATTTATATAGCGCACACATATTCCATTGCGCTTTGCAGAGAATATTCAGTCATTCACATCAGTCCCTGCCCCAGTGGAGCTTACAATCTATATTCCCTTTCACATGTACACACACACTCACACAAAAGGGTTATTTTTTGTTGAGAGCCAATTAACCTACAGTACCAGTATATTTTTGGACGGTGGGAGGAAACCAGTGTATCCTGAGACAACCCATGCAGGCACTGCGAGAATATACAAACTCCACACAGTTAGGACTGTGATGGGCATTGAACCCAAGACCTCAGTGCTGTAAGGCAGTAATACTATTGCACCATCTGTGCAACATGCCCCGTGCTCTGACTAGCGACATGCCTTCTCAAACAGGCACATTTACAGAGTATGGCGGGCCATTTTAGGCCAAATTCATGTTGACAGACCCTTACTTTTCTAAGCCCAGGCCTACACGCCCCTTTCCAAACGCTGCTCACCGGGAGTTGCAAGTTCAACTTGCCAGATACATGAGAGCACATTGAGAAAAGACTTGCATGCTGCAACCAAAAGTAGCCGCAACTTGTGTTTACATCCAACTTTGTATGAGTTCATGAGTGTAGTCTAGGTTTTATCAGGAAATAAAGTTACTGCATAATTATAACACACTTGAGACAATTATAGTTCACTCTGTTTCCATACACAATCATGGCCGCAGAGAGCGGGGCCGGGCCTGGGTAATGGGGGGGTAATTTGGGGGATTTTGTAAGGATTCGTGGCCACACTTCCTTACAAAACAATAAAATAAATTGTATTTGTGGCATCACAAAGGAATGTTGTGCGCTCCACAGGGGGGCACCATTGTGCCTCTCATCCAGGAGCAGAAGGTGGGATGGCTTGATCAGTGTGATTGCTCCCCCCGCACAGCCAGAGGAAACTGCTGCAGCAGCCTCACTGCTTCCTCCGTGGCATGTGCTGGGCAGACTGTTGACTGGTAAGGGGGAGGAGGGGTGGGCGGACAGTTAGTACCCACTCCCTCCACCTCTTGGCACCACTGTACACAATAGGGTTTTAATTTTAAGCTTAATAAACATAGGGAGCTCTTGAGGGGTTAAATACATTTGCATTTTGAATGTAAACAATCAAGATGCAAAAGTTTGATCTTAAATGGAAACGCATTCCTAACTCTCAGCACCGATCTTTGCTTCAATGAGCGAGCACCTGCAGGAGTTGTTTCATGGTAGACACTTCATCTGAGGAGATCACATCTACAGTAATTGTGTGGCATCTATGCGACCATGTCCTTACTGTACTCTGTGTGTGCTAGTCTCCATCACCGGCTGGGATATAATAAAGTCCAAGTTCAGCGGCGTCCAGGACATTTTTTTAAAGGAACAATCATGTACAAGACTAAACCGTGCCTTCTACATAATTACCCTTTTAAGCTTTAAAGGGGTAATTATGTAGAAGGCACGGTGGCTGCCGAACTCGTACTTAATTACATGCCATGCACCATATGTAAGTAGACGGAAGTCAAAGAAATAGGCAAAAAAAAAAATTAAATCAGAAAGATTATGTACACCCATTTTGGTGCTGCATGTGCAGTTTGAAAAAAAAAAAAACTTTATCAGATCATATTACATTATGAAGAAGACACATATTTATTTTATATTTAATAAACACGGAGTTTCTGTAGTACTATATGTAATAATTGTTAATTATAAAGCTATGTCAGTGTGTTCGTATTTCGTTCATACTTTTTTTGGTATATAGCGTATCTCTGACAGAGACTTCCCGATGTTTTTAAGAGCACCATGCACATCTTTATTTCTCAGGCTGTATATTATAGGGTTTAACATCGGGGTAATTACTGTATAAAACACGGATAGTATTTTGTCTGCTAAGTTTGCTGTGTGCTCAGGCCTCATATATATGAACAGGGCTGAGCCGTAGAAGAGAATCACGATGATTAGATGTGAAACACATGTGGAAAAGGCTTTGTATCTCCTGGACTGGATCCGAAATACGGCTCTGATGATGTTAACGTATGAATACAGGATAAAAGACAGAGGTGCAAGTAGCACTGCAAAACTACCTACGTGTTTCACAACATTGGCTAACGAAAGGTCGCTGCAGGAAAGCTGCAGTAAGTATGTGGCTTCACAAAAAAAGTGGTTAATCGTGTTAGGGCCACAATACGTCAAATGAGATAGAGCAAATATATCCACAGATGATATGATGCCGCCAGTCAGCCATGATGCGCTGACCATCTTAACGCAAACCACTGATTTCATAATGGTGTTGTAACGTAAAGGGTTGCAGATAGCGACAAATCGATCATAGGCCATGAAAGCCAGAAGGACGCACTCTGTTTCCACCAGGAGAAGAAAACAATAAACTTGAACTAAGCAGCCGGAGAATGAAATACTTTTATTTACTGTCAGGATATTCGCCAGCATCTTGGGGACAGTTATTGAAGTGTAGCAGATGTCCACAAAAGATAGGTTGACCAGAAATAAGTACATAGGCTTGTGTAGGCGAGTATCTACTCTCACAGCCGCTATCAGCACAACGTTCCCCACCACAGTGGTCATGTAAACGATCAAGAAGAATTGAAATAGCGGAATTTGTAGGACGGGGTCTGTTGAAAGCCCAAGAAGGATGAATTCTGTCACCTTGCTGTAATTTCCACTTTCCATGTCATCTGCTTCTATTCATGTAGAGACATATCGTACTGCAAAGAGAAGCACAGTTGAAAAAAACAATCCATATTCTCATTAGTAGCATACTGTATGATGTCAAATGTTAGTCTATCAATATAGTACAAGCTACAAAACCATTCTGTGTCTTCAAAGGGTTTTCAGATGTTCAACAACTCATTTGTGCTGTTTGTATACCAACTCCAAGGAGTTTTTTCCTTGCCTGTAGACACCCACCATTACCTTCATTGGAGGCCTTTGGTATGGGCTTCAGAAAGCTAAAAGCCCCAAGGATGAACAGATTCTGATTGGCAGAGGCATCACTGGGTCTGGTTACACCCTGTGCACAAAGTAGAGCCCACTTTTTGAAAAGGGTGTGGCCTTGTGGTAATTGGGGGCATGGCCTCATGGCACACCTGCTTTCATCAATCTGAGGGCATGCCCAGTGCTCTCGGAGCTGCTGGGCTATCCCCCGTGATGATGCCTGCACTTCAGGCTCCTCCTCAATAACCGGAGCCAGGGCACTGCATGATAATGTCACAGTGCAGCACTCAGCTCCAGGTCTCTGCAGAGAAGCCAGCATTTTGGTGTCACCACCTCCAAGGGCGTGGTCCTCGCACCCATAGTGACACGTCTTCCTCTCCATGGGGATATGTTACAATGCTACAATTTGGAAAAACCGTGGAACCATAATGAAAGGCCATGGTGCTTGATCTTAGTGTCCTACAGCATTGTGAATAGACACTTCTACAGTGGACACCAGAAGTAATTATATGGTAATGGTCATGGCATAGGTCACCCTCACCTAAATGCTCAGGAAAGAGGGGATGACACTTGTTAATGAGCAAAGTTGTCCTAACTTTTACATCACCTTTACTTTATAATTATTCACATTATTACATTGTTCTTCTCAAAAAGCCAATAGATAAGTTATTTGTTCTCTCATCAACAGTTCTATCTAAAGTAGAGATGTGCTCAGACCTGTGTTTTAGTTTTGGTTCTAGATCTTCATCATGTTTTGGTTTTGGAAAAACCACCTTCAAGTATTTTGGTTTTAGATCTGGATTTCTTTACAAATTAACAAAAAATTGCTAAAATGATGTACTTTGGACCTGTTTATTCCTCCAGTATTATTACCATCAATAACATTAAGTTTTACTAATTTCCAGTGTGATGTGGTAGCTGAAAGAGAGGGACTTTTATGCAATTAAAAAAACACGTGAGATTCGTTTTTCTTTAGATTCAAAATCCAAACTTGCCCGGACGGCCTGACCCTGGACTTGGTTCAAGTGGGAACCCCAAAGTTCATGTGTGTTTAGTTTTCACAATACCAAATTACTCATCTCTAATCTAAAGTTGATTTTGTTATAAACTTCTATTTTGGGGATAAACAGACAGAAAAATTACAAAGCGCCTGGTTTACCCTGTAAAAAATCCCTTTACCTACCAGCTCTGTCAGAGAGGGGAATACTCAACACCTTAAAAGAAAAACACAAATCAGAAAGAATTAAATGACATATGCGCTTGTAAAGTTTTAAAAAACACAAATTCCATTTATTAAAATAATAATATCATGTACCCCACAGTCGACTGGACAGAAAACATATTAAAAACCCACAACATATAAAGTGCTATATAGTATGAGCTTTTGTATATGACATCACTCCCCAGGAGGCTAATTCAAGAATTTGTCCATATAGCAGCAAATATTCATCACTTTAATGCTGATTATGATGGTTCACTTGCGACTACAGCACTGCAGTTTTATAACTCTGCACAGAGAGAATATTGTAGCTGGAAATCTCACAATATAGTGATAATAAAGGCTCTTTATCTTGCAGTGTCCATAGGTGCAACACATATACCTCCACTTATAAGGATGCTCCCAGCTGCTGGTTGAATCCTTTAAGCACTGCTCTGGCTTGGTGATCCAGATAGAAATGGAGGGCAGAGACAGTTTCCTGTACATGCAGGGCGGCTCTCTGCCGGTAGTCCAGACATTGTAGGGGCCGTAATGTTATGCATTTCCCCGCCTTCAATCACTCAATCAGTGGCTTCCTCAGACATAAGACCGTCTTTTAATACTTTACAAGCGCACGTGTCATTGAATTCTTTCTGATTTGTGTTTTTCTATTTTGGGGGGCTTTTTTGTGATTTGTAGGTCACCTAATCTACTAAAGGAAAACAGACATGAAAATTTTCCAATTTCTCAAATCTCTAAACAAATAAATGCACCATACAGATGTGTCTTCATACACTGCTGTGGCACATGCGGAAAATAGTGTATCTCAGCACACCAGGTCCCGTGTTGCCCAAAGCAAACAATCAAATGTGACAAAACCGCTGAAGAAGATTGCACCGACTAATTTGAAATGTGACATTCTTCAATTTCTGTATTGTAAAATGTAATATGGGGGAATATAGAAAAGGGTGATTTTAAAAATCACCAATGAAAGTTCCAAAAATAGTTTAGTTGGTTGCAGACAGTTTAAATTGTCTTACTACTAAATGAGATGGAAGATATTTCCCAACCATTTTAGAGGACAAAACATTCTAAAGTAATTTGCATCAAATAATTCTGAATAAGATTAAATGGGCTACTTAAACGTGGTACTTATTTAAATTAATATACATTTTAAAAATGGTGTCAAATTACTTATTTAATAGGGTTAGATCAGTGGTTCCCAAACTTTTTTGAATCAAGGTGCCCTAGAGTATCAGATTTTTTTCAAGGCACCCCTAGGGCAATAATTTCTTCTTGAGAAATTTAGAAAGAAATATTAAATTAAATAGGTTGTGTTTATATGTCATCCTTAGGCTTAATTTTGTGGTTAGGGACAAGATGTGCTTCTGTTAGTCCCCATATTTTATGACGGACAGCCACCAGCACTAGTTTTGCCTTTTATATTGACCATAAATAATTTGAATTAGTCCTGGACCACCAATCCAAGGCACCCCTCCAAGTGTCCCGAGGCACCCCAGGGAGCCACGGCACACAGTTTGGGAACCACTGGGTTAGATAATTCTATTGCAATACTTTATCTTTATTTAAACAAACAGTTGGAAGAAGGTGTGTACTCCAATATGTACAGTAAGTAGAGTGTAGATCATCATGTGACCAAGATTAGAATGGTAGATACAAATACATTACCCATGTTAGTGTAATACACTATGATATTTATATAATGGTGGTCACCATTTTTTTGTAGCCTTTAGAAGATTTATTATAAATGAATTAAGTAAATAAACAATAGAAATCTTTACATTCCCATAGAAGATATTTTGAATGTTAAACAAAGAAAGCCCTTCAGTGAATAACAATTAACCATTTAAATCTTAATGTGTGTAATTTAGAATATATAAAAAATAAAAATAAAAATCCTGAAAAGATAGATCCCAGTTAAAACATTGTTCTGTAATTGTTTAATACATCAATGATACCCTATTTAATAGTCATCTAAAGAAAAGGGGAGCACATTCCCGAACAAGATGGAAATTACAAAACATGTTGGGTTATTCTCTCGATGTGGAACCCTGGTGGGAAACACAATGCAAGATAAACGAAAGGGGTTTTCTCAAGCACTCAAAAGGCTATTAGTAACAAGACCTGTACACTATATGGTAATAGAAAATTTAGAGATCTTGGTTACATATATTTTGCAAAAAATATGATAAGCTTCCAGGCCACTTCAAGGCGTTTCTATTATTGGAGGTCCCTATTACTAAGTACTGTATAAGTCCCGGATGCGGACCCCACAAAGCTGGACCAGGCCAAACCACGCCAAGGCAGCACACCATTAAAATACTAAAGTGTTAATGTGTGTTAATAGGAAAGAAGCAAGAGCTATGTGTTAAAAAGTAATACAAAAATAAGGGTGTTAGAAAAATACTCAAAAGAGTAGTGTTAGTGGAAACATAAATAGGAGTGTTACAAAAGTGCTAAATAAAAATTATGTGCTACCCCAGGGCAGCCCAATCACACCAAATCCAGGGGGCGCGACACCCCAAACTCACACACAGCAATAATAATTATATCCACTATGGGTTATATAATTGTTTAATGTTAGTCTGTTTGATTTGATCAGTTTGCCATTATATATTGCAGCAAATTTGGTGGAACACACTTGTACATGACCAAAACAAGTGCCAGATAAACTGTTTTTTAAAGCACACGATTAATAAATATTTTTAACAAAACACACTACTATACCTTTATATTGTGTAGTATAAGGTAACATATGTATAATGTAATTCAAGTGCACAGTCTGGACTTTCGCATCACTGGCTTGGGGACTGTGGAAGAAACAAATTAGCTAAATTGCATATAGGTTATCTTTCATGCTGTTGAAACAAGAAATTCTGGTGTTAGTAGAACCAGCAAAGTAGGGAATTACCAAACTTGTCCTTGTGGAACTACTGTACACATGAGAATTTTATTTTCTTTCCGTAGAGGAATTAGTAGAAACACCATAAAGAGGAAGTGGGCTTCGGTGTGATATCCTGGTCCTCAGGATGCCAACAGTCACATGATCGACATTGAAGATCCCAACA
The DNA here is from genome assembly GCF_028390025.1 of Pseudophryne corroboree. Lineage (NCBI taxonomy): Eukaryota > Metazoa > Chordata > Amphibia > Anura > Myobatrachidae > Pseudophryne > Pseudophryne corroboree. The sequence continues at coordinate 39,644,372 of NC_086447.1, read as the reverse complement.
TCTGAGGGGTAAGTATTTTTAACCCATGTCCCATCCTTACCCTAACCCTCTGGGGGTGGAGGCTGGGGCTGACCCCCCCCCCCCCTCCCCAGTACCAACATATTCTGCTGCATTAGATCTATATATGCAAAGCTAATTCTGCTGGGTAATTACAATTGACTACAGCTACCAACATATTCTGCTGCATTAGATCTATATATGCAAAGCTAATTCTGCTGGGTAATTACAATTGACTACAACCACCAACATATTCTGCTGCATTAGATCTATATATGCAAAGCTAATTCTGCTGGGTAATTACAATTGACTACAGCTACCAACATATTCTGCTGCATTAGATCTATATGTGCAAAGCTAATTCTGCTGGGTAATGCAAATTGAAACATTATTGCATAGTATGTGATTTTGAATTACTTTTTTAAGTTTTGAATGATATAGACCCAGTTTAATCTTTGTGGAATGCCTGGTTGTTGTTTTTAAGGTAATTTATTGCCTGGCATTTGAGGGGGTGGGGTGTGGTTACAGATTTCAATTATTGGTTTCACTTGTAATAGTCTTCTACTTAAGTCCAATGGTGTAGGCTGTGCAAAGCCATTTGGCTGTGCATTTAGAATCTAAGCATGCATTTTATCAAAGCGTGATAAAATTGACACATAACAGCAACGTTCAATCAGCGTTCAATCGAAGTGAAAAAGAAGGAAAACAGAAGCACACCAATCAAACAAAACAAAAAAAAAACTGAAGAACTAATAACAAATGTGAGTCACTTACTCCTCAGATCACTTACCTCCTGATTGTTGCATCTGATTACATAGCACGGAAATACCTTACTTGGACATTTCAAAAACCGTCCATTTCACCTACAAATGCTTGTATCTGTATTGTAATTTTGTTTTTTAAGCACAGCTGCACCAATGCAATTTAACCTGCAAACACTTAAAAAAATCTAACATAATTACCATTGCTTCTTAAACCTCTCACAATCCTTTCATTTCTTACACTCCAAATACATTTCTGCATCCACTTTATCTACGCTTTTGACTCATTTCATACTAAATCTACACCCCTTGAGCCTACACTGCTTTTCTCACCTGCATTTCTGCAATTCTTCTGGTCGGATTCCCTTGCAGTCTCCTCTCCTACTTCCACTTTCCCTCAACCTATTTACCTACTTAACACTATGTCAAGGCTTTCCTATACTCCCCACATCACTCAGTGTCTACCTAATAATGTATCCTTCCCCCCTAGTCTCCTACACCTCCTCCTCTCTCCCCTCCTCTGTCTCCCCTCCATTCCTCTGTTTCCTACCCCCACCTTTCCTGTTACCCCACTTTCATTCACCTCTGCCCAATGGTCCTGCTACCCCACAACTCAGCACTGCTCCCTCTCTCCCTTCCCTGTCAACTCCCCACACCCCCATCCACATCACACTGACCTCCCTCCCTGCCCACCTCCTGCAGTTTCCCCTCCTAGCTCAGGCACCCGTACCATCACTACTCTCTCATCATCCCTGCCCTCAAAGTTAATCCCACCTCATCGCTACAGCAACCCAGAAAATCTCATTCACATCTCTCCCACAAACTCATACCCCCTATCCTGTGCACTCTGGAATGCCAGATCTGTTTGTAAGAAACTGGTCCCCACTCATGACCTTTTCATTTCCAACTCCCTACACCTACTAGCCATAACTGAAACTTGGATTACACCCTCTGACACTACTTCTGCTGCTGCTCTCTCTGCTGGGGGCCTCACATTCACACACACACACCCCGACCTGGGGGTCGCCATGGGGGAGGTGTTGGGGTCCTTTTACCTTCTAGTTACTCCTACCAACTCATACCACCAGAACCATCCCTTATATTCTCTACATTTGAGGTCCACGCCATACGCCTCTTCCAACCAGTCCATCTTAGAGTAGCTGTCATTTACCGCCCCCCTGGCACAGCTTCCAAATTCATCGACAACTTTGCTTCCTGGCTTCCTCACTTCCTCTCTTCTGACATTCCCACCATTATCCTAGGCTATTTCAACATCCCTATTGACATCCCCACACAATCCCCTGCCTCTAAACTCCTTAACCTCACCGCTTCACTTGGTCTCTCCCAGTGGACCTCCTCACCCTCCCATGTGAATGGGAGCTCACTGGATCTGGTCTTCACTCACCGCTGTGATATTTCTGATTTTTCCAACTCCCCATTTCCACTCTATGACCACCACCTGCTCTTCTTTAACCTATCTCTCTCGACTTCCCCATCTCTACCTCCTAAGGCTACCATCACTAAGCGTATCATTGAAGCTATTGACACCACATTCCTTTCCTCCCTGTTTGACTCACTTCTCTCTCCTATTCTCTCTCTCTCATGCCCTGAACAAGCCACTTCCACATACAATGCTTCCCTTACTTCTGCTCTTGACTCTGTTGCTCCACCAACCACTATTCACCCTCGCAAATTAACACCTCAACCCTGGCACACCAAATGCACCAGATATTTGCAAAAATGCTCACGTACTGCTGAGCGACACTGGAGGAAATCACGCTCTAAGGCAGACTTCCTCCCTTTCAAACTTATGCTTTCATCCTTCAGTGCTGCCCTTTCTCTTGCTAAACAGTCATACTTCAAGAACCTCATCTCCTCCCAGTCTTCCAACCCCCGGCGCCTCTTTGCCACTCTCAACTCACTCCTCTGCCCACCTCCACCTCGTCTCCCTTCCTCACTCTCTGCTCTTGACTTTGCCACTTACTTCACATCCAAAATTGACTCCATACGTCAGGACATCACATCACACCAGACCATCAGTAACCAGCCTTCTCCCATCCCTTACCAACCCTCCCCATCCCTCGCACCAACTCTGTCATCTTTCTCCCATGCATCTGGAGAGGAAGTCATGGCCCTCATTCGTTCCTGTCCCCTCACCACCTCCCCACTTGACCCTATCCCCTCCCGCCTCCTCCGCTACCTCTCTTCTTCTGCTTGTTCCCATCTTTCCCACCTTCTCAATCTCTCCCTATCATCAGGCACTGTCCCCTCTGCCTTCAAGCATGCACTCATCTCTCCTATTCTTAAAAAACCTACCCTTGATCCAAACACTCTCTTCAACTACCGACCCATCTCTCTCCTCCCTTTTCCCTCCAAACTCCTTGAGCGTATTGTCTACAACCGCCTTACTTCCTTTCTTTCCTCACACTCACTGCTTGACCCATTCCAATCTGGATTCCGTCCTCTCCACTCCACTGAAACTGCCCTTACAAAAGTATGCAATGACCTCCATGCTGCTAAATCTAAGGGACACTACTCTCTACTTATTCTACTTGATCTCTCGCTGCTTTTGACACTGTGGACCATCCTCTCCTACTGCAAATCCTTCACTCCATTGGTCTGCATGACACTGCCCTCTCTTGGTTGTCGTCCTACCTTTCTGACCGTTCATTCTCTGTCTCCTCTCATGACTCCACCTCCCCCTCACTTCCACTAACTGTAGGGGTACCCCAAGGTTCTGTCCTTGGTCCTCTTCTCTTCTCTCTCTATACGTCCTCACTAGGTAAGCTCATTAGTTCTTTTGGTTTCCAATATCATCTCTATGCTGATGACACTCAAATCTATCTTTCCTCTCCAGACCTCTCCCCTACTCTCCTCACTCGTATCTCCAACTGTCTCTCTGCTATCTCTTCCTGGATGTCCCAGCGCTTTCTTAAACTTAACATGTCTAAGACCGAGCTGATCATCTTCCCTCCCTCCCGCATAACCTCACCTCCTACAATCTCATTATCTATTGATGGCACTACTATCTTTTCTACCCCCCAAGTGCGCTGTCTTGGAGTAACCCTCGACTTCTCCCTCTCCTTCAAACCACACATTCAGCACCTCTCACAAACCTGACGTTTTCATCTAAAAAATATTTCCAGGATCAGACCCTTTCTAACCCAGGATGCTACTAAGACTCTTATCCACTCACTGGTCATCTCCAGACTGGACTACTGTAATCTCCTCCTGACTGGCATTCCTGACAAATACCTCTCTCCACTCCAATCTATCCTCAATGCTGCTGCCCGGCTCATTTTCTTCACCAAACGCACTACGTCCACCTCTCCTCTCTTACTAGACCTTCACTGGCTCCCCTTCCCTTTCAGAATCCATTTCAAGCTTCTCACACTTGCTTACAAAGCCCTCACCCACTCCTCTCCCATCTACATCTCTGATCTTATCTCGCTTTACACTTCCACCCGTCTTCTTCGCTCTGCTAATGCTCGCCGACTCTCCTGCCTCCACTCCTACCTCCAAGATTTTTCACGTGCTGCACCACTTCTCTGGTATTCCCTACCTCTCCCCCTCAGACTCTCCACCTCTCTACAAAACTTCAAACGGGCTCTCAAGACACACTTCTTCACCAAACCCAGCCAAATCTCATCCTAAACCTCTGTTTCACGCTCTCTATGTACCCCATCTGTCTCACCCCTGTCTGTCTACCCCTCCCCTTTAGAATGTAAGCTCTCACGAGCAGGGCCCTCTTCCCTCATGTGCTTACCCTTTTCTTACTTTAATAATCTTCAGCTGCACCAAATCCAGCAGTCTTCTGCCACCTGATACTTATTACAGTGTAATCTGCTGATGTAGCTATGTTTATTTACCCTGTACTTGTCCTATATTGTCGTCAACTGTAAGTTGCTGCTTTCCTGTTTGATTATTTGTTTATGTACTCTGTAATTGGGTGCTGTGGAACCCTTGTGGCGCCATATAAATAAAGGATAATAATAATAATAACCCCATGGTACCTAACCCTAACCCCCCAAACCCTAAAGGTGGGTTCACACTGAAAGATACATCTGCCGATCACTTGATAGGCAGATATATCTATAGACGGATCGGGCAGTGTGTTGAGCATACACACTGCCTGATCCGTTGTGGACTGTCATCATGAACTGATCCATCACCGCCGGTTACAGCAGCATGTGTACGGGCAGTCGTCCGACTGCCCGTACACACACAGCGATGCGCCAATTTATCGGTAGATATATTGGCTGTGGGCTGTGCTGTGGAGCCGATGCGATACGTTGGTGAACAACGGAGTTCACAGATGTATCGGCCGTACACACTGGCCGACGGACCCGCGATATATCGGCCACTCAAGAGAACGGCCGATATATCGGCCAGTGTGTACGGGCCTTAACAGCGACCCCAATACTTACCCTCAGGATTGCTGGTGTCAGGATTCCAGCGTCAGTCACATGACCCCCAGCATCCCATCCATTGAAATGCTAAATGCCTCCCAGGAAGTGAACCCACAGTATTACTTCAAAGAAGACTTTTCAAAACTTTCAACGTTTGAAGAAGATTTATTGTTCAAGCCAGTGAAGTGCAGGCATTGTATTTGTTTTTCATATTGTTTGTGTCTCTAGGCAAATCTGCCAAGACGTCTTGTGGTACACAGCGGAATTGTTTGGTACCGCACAGGACTAAAGTAAATATTTGAAAAGAAAATTGGGTTATATTATTTATGACCACTAGGTGACCAATAATAAGGAAATTATTCAGAAATTCCCCAAATGGGTATCCAAATCTATGAAGTTGGTGGTGCTCCCAGAGTCAATGAAACATACAAGTACACAAAAAGAGGAAAGAGAGACTCTGTGTTGGGGCGCACTTAGTATAATAGATTTTTAAAACAACTTTTAATATAGACAAGATTAAATGTTTACACAAAATAGGTGATTTAAAATACCTACATATGGTACAAAGCGAACCCTTAATAAGGTAATGTCAACAATTAAAGAATTTGGGATAACAAATTGTCCCTGATGGTGTGCCTATGGTGAAAATATGAGGCTGGAGTATCCCGTTGCTATCTAGAGAGTTGGAAGAAGGATGTTGTAGCAACGGTGTAGCAACGATCCACTTTGTACCAGTACGACGCGCCAGCGCATTGCGGTGCATACGCATGCAGAGTTCTGACCTGATCGCTGCACAGCGTAAAATCCTAGCGTGCGATCAGGTCGGAATCTATAGTTCTATAGATCTATCGATCTATCTATAAACAGCAAAGGAGGGGGTCAGACGTCATAATAGGGATAATGTGTTTTTGGTTTTGGATGTGGATCTCCTTTTCTTGTTTTGGATCTGGATTGGTTTTACAAAACCACCCTTTCTGGTTTTAGTTTTGGTTTTGGATCTGTATTTTTTTTTTTTACTCCATAAAAACAGCTAAAATCACAAAATGTGGGGGTGTTTTTGTTCCTACAGTATTATTAACCTCAATAACATTAATATCAACTTATTTCCAGTCAATTTTGACCACCTCACACCTCACAATATTGTTTACCAACATAGGCCAAAGCCTGGCTGGCTACACTAAGCAACAGAGCAGCGGCACAACACACGGCAGTCATTTACAAATTAGTACTGTATTTGCAATAACCAATCAAATCAAATCACAAATACTATCAATAGAAAACAATCCAACACAAAAATTTCCTGAGAATCATGTGTACAATATCATCATGCTCTACAGTAGTTACCAAACAGCAAAGAAAAGAAACCCTGAAACCATGTGTAAAATAGCAACAGGAGACATTGATGCCCCCTACACAAGTCCACATGCCCCCAGCACATGCCTATTCTCAGTGCCCAGTCTGTACCTCCCTCCTGGGGGCCCTGGGTCTCTGATTACTGGCACTCTTTGCCCATGTAAAGCCCCAATCAATCAGCCATTTTGTTAATCAGCTCCCCAAAATCTCCCCAATCAAAAAAACAGCATTCCGTACCTGCGTAGTACAGTGAGGAATACTTTGGGACACACAATTAAATATTGACCAGGTTACAGTGCTGGTCGGATACAGTGCGGGTCAGACACAATGTGTCACGAACCGGTCTCTCACCTTTGCGGGTTCTGGGGTTCATCCGTTGCCAGTGCGGTTGCTCGCGGTGCTGTGCGCCCGTATGGGGACACGGCGTGATCAATGGCACAGGTAATGCAGAGTCTGGGAACTGTGAGTGCGGGGACCAAATGGCCTTAGGCACTGCGGTGTGTCTGCTGTATAGGAGGTGGCCATGTTGGAGACCAAATAGCTAATACTGAGCACTTGTGAAAGCACCTGTGGGCAGGTGTAAGCCAATCCCGTGCTTGTGCTGCCTTTAAGTAGGCTGGCATTATGTCACTCTGGGCCAGTGCTTTGTTGTATCAAAGCTGTGCTCTAGCTCTGAACTCTCTCCGTGCATTCCTGTGTGATTCCCGTGGTCCAGATATCGCCTCCGTTCCCAGAGGTCCGTTTGCAGCCTTCACTGCCAAAGATTCACCGGCTCTCCATTGTGCTATCAGTCAATTGCACACCTATTGGAAATACTTGGATTCCCAGTGTCCTGCATGAGGTTACCTTGTCTGTCTGCCTTTCATACAAAGTCTGGAGGATTCCAATTCCCTCAGCTGTTCGTTTGTTCAACTCTGCATTTAACCCATTCATCACCCTGCCATCTACTACAGTTTCACAGTGATCTCTGGAACCCGCAAGTAACCCAATTCAGTACTTTTATTTTCTATGTTGTCATTACAAGGATAATTCTTCACAGTCTCTCAGTTAACTCTTAAAACTCCATTGCAAATTCTTACAGTTAATTCTCCATGTCTGCATTAACCAGTTAAACTCAATCTGCAGCTCAGCATCAAAGCTTGTTTATATTTGGACAATTCAACATTTATTCTTCAGCTTGTTTTTGCTTATGTTTCCATGAACATTTCTTTTATTTATTTCTGAGTTTTCTCTTGCATATTATTTCTGCCATTCCTGCAATACTTCAGTATAATGATGATTAACAACTAGTCATTTAACTCCTTACTGAATTGTTACTTTAATAAATATATGAAACGGAACTTCCTTCGTCCTCCCTGTTTTCTTCATACCCCAGCACCTACACCTGTGGTTGGTTCCAGGTTAACGGATTCACAAAAACACCCGGACCTGACAGTAAGCACTGGCCACATGGATCCGTCAAGTGACCAATTCGCAGGAGGCGGTGCTACATCAGATATCCTTTCCCGTCTGGAAAACCAGGAGTCTATACAGACACAAATAGTGCAGTTTATGCAAACTATGGCAGACCGTTTAGAGATTCTTCAAACAGCTATTAAAACGTCTCTAGTCCAGATTCCAACTCCAGTTGTCCCAGTTACCACTACAGTTTCTCCTGAGACGCTACCTACGTCCTGTTTGCAGTTACCCTCTCCAAGTAAGTTTGACGGAACCCCAAAACTTTGCAGAGGATTCCTGAATCAATGCGAGATCCAGTTTGAACTGTTGTCCGCCAGTTTCCCATCAGCTCGTTCTAAGGTTGCATATATTATTGCCCTCCTCTCCGGTCAGGCTCTGGAGTGGGCATCTCCATTATGGGAAAGAGATGATCCTATCCTCTCTAATTACAAGGAGTTCGTATCATCCTTCCGGAGAATCTTTGACGAACCAGGCAGAACCACCTCAGCATCTTTAGAGATTCTCCGTCTGCGTCAAGGTTTACGTCCTGTCAGTCAATATATTATTCAGTTTCGTACGTTGTCTTCAGAGTTAAATTGGAATGAGGAGGCCCTGATCGCCGCGTTTTGGAATGGACTTTCAGAGAAAATCAAGGATGATTTAACCATCCGGGATGTGCCTACTACACTGGATGAATTGATTTCTCTCTGTAACAAACTTGACCTACGCTACAGAGAGCGATGTTTAGAGAAATCCAGGACAGAGCGATCTAGTCCACGTTATCATCCTAGGCCTCGACAAGATTCTTCATCACAGTCGCCGGTAACAACAGAAGAACCTATGCAGATTAGGCGCTCTCGCCTCACAGAGGAGGAACGACTTCATCGTCGACAGGGTAACCTCTGCATGTACTGTGGGTCCTCCGAACATTTAGTTAAATCCTGCAAACTCCGGCCTGGAAAACTCTCGCTCCTAGCTTATTCAAGGGAGCTTAAGCTAGGAGTTACTTTAGAACCACGTTCTGGGAAAGAGCCGACCTTGTCTATTCAATTAGAAGTTCCAAGTTCTACAGTGAAAGTTTCAGCCCTCCTAGATTCCGGGGCAGCCGAGAACTTCATCTCCTCAGCCTTTGTCTTACGGTCCAAAGTTCAAACCATGCCTCTGGAAGCAGCAGTTGCTGTTACAGCAGTGGATGGAAGTCGAATTCCAGATGGTATAATTACTCATCGAACCGTATGTCTCAAGATGAAAGTTGGTGTGCTCCATTCCGAATACCTCTCCTTCTACGTGATTCCCAAAGCCTCTCAAGATGTGATACTTGGTTTACCTTGGCTGCAGAAACATAATCCTCAACTCAATTGGCAAACCATGGAAGTCCTTTCGTGGGGTAAATCTTGTACCAAAGACTGTTTAGCCTCAATTGTACCTCTCCGGTCAATTAGCCTTCCCGACCTACCTCCGGTGTATCAATCTTTTGCAGATGTTTTCAGTAAACAAGCAGCAGACTCTCTACCTCCTCACCGCGAATGGGACTGCCCAATCGTCCTGGTTCCAGGCAAAACCCCTCCTAGGGGACGAATTTATCCGCTATCCATCCCAGAGACGCAAGCTATGTCTGACTATATACAGGAAAATCTAATCAAAGGATTTATCAGACCATCTTCTTCACCTGCAGGAGCCGGATTCTTTTTCGTTAAGAAGAAGGACGGTGGGTTACGACCATGCATAGATTACCGTGGACTCAATGAGATCACTGTGAAAAACAAGTATCCATTACCCTTAATTCCAGAATTATTTGACCGGGTAAAGGGAGCTACTGTGTTTACAAAACTGGATCTCCGAGGGGCCTACAATTTAATCCGCATCCATGCAGGGGACGAGTGGAAGACTGCTTTTAATACCCGGGATGGGCATTACGAATACCTCGTAATGCCCTTTGGTCTTTGTAATGCACCTGCAGTTTTTCAAAGCTATGTGAATGAACTTTTTCGTGATCTTCTCTACAAGTGTCTAGTAGTGTACCTGGATGATATCCTAATATTCTCTAAGGATCTAAAGTCTCACCGTCACCAAGTTAAAGAGGTACTGACACGTCTGAGGAAAAATCAACTTTATTGTAAGTTAGAGAAGTGCACTTTTGAAGTATCTTCCATACCGTTCCTTGGTTACATCATTTCTGGATCAGAGCTATGTATGGATCCAGGTAAGGTACAAGCTATCCGAGATTGGTCCACTCCTTCAACTCTCAAGGGGATTCAGCGATTTCTTGGCTTTGCGAATTTCTATAGGAGATTCATCAAGAATTATTCTACGTTAGCTGCTCCCATCACAGCCCTAACTCGCAAGGGAGCAAATCCTACGAACTGGTCTTCTGAAGCAATCAAAGCCTTCTCTGATTTAAAGCAAGCCTTTGTGTCAGCCCCCATTCTTCGACAGCCTGATTTGAATCGTCCCTTTCTACTAGAGGTGGATGCATCTACAGAAGCAGTAGGAGCTGTGTTGTCACAAGTCTTTGAAGATAAAAAGGTCCATCCCTGTGGATATTTCTCCCGTAAGTTCCTCCCGGCAGAACGTAATTATGCAATCGGTGAGCAAGAGTTACTTGCCATCAAGTTGGCATTTGAGGAGTGGAGATACCTTCTAGAAGGAGCTCAACATCGCATTACAGTTTATACTGATCATAAGAATCTTCTGTATCTGCAGTCAGCTCAGTGTCTGAATCCACGACAAGCTCGATGGGCGCTTTTCTTCTCACGATTTGATTTCAAACTCACCTATCGTCCAGGGTCTCAGAACAAAAAGGCAGATGCCCTTTCCCGGTCCTTTGCTTCTTCTGAATTAAATGATGCTACCACGAATCAAGCCATTGTGAATCCTACGTCCTTTTTAATGACTCGAACCTCTCCAGTTCCTCCGCTTGGCAAGACCTTTGTCGCCACAAGTCTTCGAAAATGGCTGCTTACCTGGGCTCACTCCTCTTCCTTCATGGGTCATCCTGGGGTTCTAAAGACTCTCAAATTTATTCAACAATCTTATTGGTGGCCACGTCTCAAAGCCGATGTCCAAGAGTTTATAGCAGCATGTCCTAAATGTGCCCAACATAAGAGTCCAAGAAGTTCTCCACCAGGTCTACTACATCCACTATCCATACCCAAACAACCATGGACTCATATCTCAATGGATTTCGTGACCGATCTACCTCCATCAAAAGGGCGAAATACCATTTGGGTGATAGTGGATCGATTTTCGAAAATGGCACATTTCATTTCATTAACTGGGTTACCATCAGCCCCTTTACTAGCCAGATTGTTCATCTCTGAAATCTTCAAGTTGCATGGCCTTCCTCGAGAAATTATCTCTGATCGGGGAACACAGTTTGTGGCCAAGTTTTGGAGGTCGCTTTGTTCATCTTTAAATGTCAAGTTGAACTTTTCTTCTGCATATCATCCTCAGACAGATGGACAAACTGAGAGAGTCAACCAAGACCTTGAAACATTTCTCCGGCTATATATATCGTCCTCACAGGATGACTGGGTTGACTACCTTCCATTGGCAGAATTTGCTCATAATAATCTCTTCCATTCATCTTCAGAATCTACGCCCTTTTATATTAACTTCGGCTTTCATCCTCGTGTGCCAGAGTTTCATCCATTGCCAGCCCTAGAGGTCCCAGCGGCAGATCAAGAGCTTCAACGTCTATCTAGCATCTGGAGTTGTGTACGTAAGTCCTTGGTCAAAACTTCCGCTCGTTATAAATCTTTTGCAGATAGAAAACGTAAAGCTGTACCGAATTACAAAGTGGGAGACCAAGTTTGGATTTCTACGCGCAATCTCAAGTTCAAAGTTCCTTCTAAGAAATTTGCTCCCAGGTTTATTGGTCCATTTCCCATTGTAAAGGTACTCAACCATGTGTCATACAAAGTCAAGCTGCCACCGTCTTTGAGAATTCCTAACGCCTTTCATACATCTTTACTGAAGCCTTTGATTCTCAATAAGTTCCGTACTACCCAGTCCAAATCTCCTAAAGTACACTCTTTGCAGAATGAGGAATTTGAAGTTAAAGAGATTGTGGACTCACGTTCCCGATATGGACGTTTACAGTTTCTGGTCGACTGGAAGGGTTACGGTCCGGAGGAGAGATCCTGGGTTTTCTCTGAAGATGTTCATGCTCCAAGACTGGTACAGAAATACTTCTCCAAAAATCCTGACAAGGTTCAAAGGTGTTCGGAGACCACCCGTAGAAGAGGGGGTACTGTCACGAACCGGTCTCTCACCTTTGCGGGTTCTGGGGTTCATCCGTTGCCAGTGCGGTTGCTCGCGGTGCTGTGCGCCCGTATGGGGACACGGCGTGATCAATGGCACAGGTAATGCAGAGTCTGGGAACTGTGAGTGCGGGGACCAAATGGCCTTAGGCACTGCGGTGTGTCTGCTGTATAGGAGGTGGCCATGTTGGAGACCAAATAGCTAATACTGAGCACTTGTGAAAACACCTGTGAGCAGGTGTAAGCCAATCCCGTGCTTGTGCTGCCTTTAAGTAGGCTGGGATTATGTCACTCTGGGCCAGTGCTTTGTTGTATCAAAGCTGTGCTCTAGCTCTGAACTCTCTCCGTGCATTCCTGTGTGATTCCCGTGGTCCAGATATCGCCTCCGTTCCCAGAGGTCCGTTTGCAGCCTTCACTGCCAAAGATTCACCGGCTCTCCATTGTGCTATCAGTCAATTGCACACCTATTGGAAATACTTGGATTCCCAGTGTCCTGCATGAGGTTACCTTGTCTGTCTGCCTTTCATACAAAGTCTGGAGGATTCCAATTCCCTCAGCTGTTCGTTTGTTCAACTCTGCATTTAACCCATTCATCACCCTGCCATCTACTACAGTTTCACAGTGATCTCTGGAACCCGCAAGTAACCCAATTCAGTACTTTTATTTTCTATGTTGTCATTACAAGGATAATTCTTCACAGTCTCTCAGTTAACTCTTAAAACTCCATTGCAAATTCTTACAGTTAATTCTCCATGTCTGCATTAACCAGTTAAACTCAATCTGCAGCTCAGCATCAAAGCTTGTTTATATTTGGACAATTCAACATTTATTCTTCAGCTTGTTTTTGCTTATGTTTCCATGAACATTTCTTTTATTTATTTCTGAGTTTTCTCTTGCATATTATTTCTGCCATTCCTGCAATACTTCAGTATAATGATGATTAACAACTAGTCATTTAACTCCTTACTGAATTGTTACTTTAATAAATATATGAAACGGAACTTCCTTCGTCCTCCCTGTTTTCTTCATACCCCAGCACCTACACCTGTGGTTGGTTCCAGGTTAACGGATTCACAAAAACACCCGGACCTGACACAATGCAGGTTACAGTGCAGATTGGATACAAAGCGGGTCGGATACAATGCAGGTTACAGTGTGGGTCAGAAACAGTGCAGGTGGATACAGGGCAGGTCGGATACAGTGGAATTCATTGCGGGTTCTATATAGAGATGAGCGGGTTCGGTTCTCTGAGAACCCAACCCTACCGAACTTCACGTGTCAAACACAGGTCCGAGCCAGGCTTGGTTGTTCCCGCCTGAATCAGAAAACCTGAACGAGACAAAACGTTATCATCCCGCTGTCGGAGTCTCGCAAGATTCAGATTCCATATAAAGAGCCGCCCGTGGGCACCATTTTCACTTATGCATTGTAGAGGGTGCAGAGAGGAAGTGGCTACTTTCGCTCAGTGTCAAATCTCAGTATCAGTGCTCAGTATCAGTGCTTATTGCTGCTCAGTAATACTAGTACAGTGTCTTGTGCTGCATCTTGCTGCTGTAGGGTGCTGTGGTAGTAGTGTCCTGTAACTGTGTATCGTTCATCATCATTCCAGTCACAGTGGTATCTGGGGGGTGACAATTCCAGAGTGCTTTTGTGCTGCTCAGTAATACTAGTACAGTGTCTTGTGCTGCATCGTGCTGCTCAGTGTCAGTTCTACGTAGTATCATCAGTGCTCACTATAATCAGTGCTCAGTATCATCAGTGCTCAGTAACATCAGTGCTCAGTATCATCAGTGCTCAGTATCATCAGTTCTCAGTATCACTGCTCATTGTCTTGTGGTGCTCAGTAATACTACATTACTAATACTAGTACAGTGTCTTGTGCTAATCATGCTGCTCAGTGTCAGTTCTCCGTAGTATCATCAGTGCTCAGAATCATCAGTGCTCAGTATCACTGCTCATTGTCTTGTGATGCTCAGTAATGCTACATTACTAATACTAGTACAGTGTCTTGTGCTGCATCTTGCTGCTGTAGGGTGCTGTGGTAGTGTCCCGTCACTGTGCATAGGTTATCATCATTCCAGTCACAGTGGAATCTGGTATCTATCTAGTGGTATCTAATTCCAGACATTACTGCTGTTTAATTCCAGATATATTACTGGCATATAATTCCACACATTCAAAAATGGAGAACAGAAATTTGGAAGGTAAAATAGTGAAAGATCAAGATCCACTTCCACCTAGTGCTGAAACTGCTGCCACTAGTCATGCAGAGATGATGACATGCCATCAACGTCGTCTGCCAACGCCGATGCCCAATGTCATAGTACAGAGCAACCAAAAAGCAAAAGTTCAGTAAAATGACCCAAAAATCTAAATTAAAATCATCTGAGGAGAAGCGTAAACTTTCCAATATGCCATTTACGACACGGAGTGGCAAGGGACGGCTAAGGCCCTCTCCTGTGTTCCTCAAGACTAGTGGTTCAGCTTCACATGACGATGGAAGCACTCATCCTCCCGCTAGAAAAATGAAAAGAGTTAAGCTGGTAAAAGCACAGCAAAGAATTGTGCAGTCTTCTAAATCACAAATCCCCAAGGAGAGTCCAATTGTGTCGGTTGCAATGCCTGACCTTCCCAACAATGGACGGGAAGAGGTGGCTCCTTCCACCATTTGCACACACCCTGCGAGTGCTGGAAGGAGCACCCACAGTCCAGTTCCTGATATTCAAATTGAAGATGTCACTGTTGAAGTACACCATGATGAGGATATGTTGCTGGTGCTGAGGAGGAAATTGCCGAGGAGGATTCTGATGGTGAGGTGGTTTGTTTAAGTCAGGCACCCGGGGAGACACCTATTGTCCGTGGGATGAATAAGGCCATTCACATGCCTGTTCAAAATACTAAAAAAATCACCTTTTCCGTGTGGAATTATTTCAACAGAAATGCGGACAACAGGTGTCAAGCCGTGTGTTGCCTTTGTCAAGCTGTAATAAGTAGGGGTAAGGACGTTAACAACCTAGGAACATCCTCCCTTATACGTCACCTGGAGCGCATTCATCATAAGTCATTGACAAGTTCAAAAACTTTGGGCGACAGCGGAATCAGTCCACTGACAACTAAATCCCTTCTTCCTAAGCTCCTGCAAACCACACCACCAACTCCCTCAATGTCAATTTCCTCCTTAGACAGGAATGCAAATAGTCCTGCAGGCCATGTCACTGGCAAGTCTGATGAGTCCTCTCCTAACTGGGATTCCTCAGATGGATCCTTGAGTAGAACGCCTACTGCTGCTGTTGTTGCTGCTGGGAGTTGATCGTCATCCCAGAGGGGAAGTCGGAAGACCACTTGTACTACTTCCAGTAAGCAATTGACTGTCCAACAGTCCTTTGCGAGGAAGATGAAATATCACAGCAGTCATCCTGCTGCAAAGCGGATAACTCAGGCCTTGACAACTATGTTGGTGTTAGACGTGCGTCCAGTATCCACTGTTAGTTCACAGGGACTTAGAGAATTGCTTAAGGTAGTGTGTCCCCGATACAAAATTCCATCTAGGTTCCACTGCTCTAGGCAGGCGATACCGAGAATGTACACAGACGTCAGAAAAAGTGGCCACAGTGTCCTAAAAAATGCAGTTGTACCCACTGTCCACTTAACCACGGACATGTGGACAAGTGGAGCAGGGCAGACTCAGGACTATATGACTGTGACTGCCCACTGGGTAGATGTATTGCCTCCCGCAGCAACAACAGCGGCGGCACAAGCAGCAGCATCTTGCAAATGCCAACTCGTTCCTAGGCAGGCTACGCTTTGTATCCCCGCTTTCCATAAGAGACACACAGCTGACAACCTCTTATGGAAACTGGGGAAAATCATCGCAGATTGGTTTACCCCAATTGGACTCTCCTGGCAATTTGTGATATCGGACAACGCCACCAATATTTTGCGTGCATTACATGTGGGCAAGTTCCAGCACGTCCCATGTTTTGCACATACAATTAATTTGGTGGCGCATAATTTTTTGAAAAATGACGGGCGTGCAGGAGATGCTGTCGGTGGCCAAAAAAATTGCGGGCCACTTTCGGCATTATACCACCGCGTGCCGAAGACTGGAGCACCAGAAAAACACTCCTGAACATGCCCTGCCATCAGCTGAAGAAAGAGGTGATAACGAGGTGGAATTCAACCCTCTATATGCTTCAGAGGATGGAGGAGCAGCAAAAGGACATTCAAGCCTATACATCTGCTTACAATATAGGCAAAGGAGGGGGAATGCACCTGACTCAAGCGCAGTGGAGAAGGATTTCAACATTGTGCAAGGTTCTGCAACCCTTTGAATTTGCCACACGTGAAGTCAGTTCAGACACTGCCAGCCTGAGTCAGGTCATTCCCCTCATCAGGCTTTTGCAGAAGCAGCTGGAGATATTGAAGCAGGTGCTAAAACAGAACGATTCCGCTAGGCATGTGGGACTTGTGGATGGAGCCCTTAATTCGCTTAACCAGGATTCATGGGTGGTCAATCTGTTGAAATCAGAGCACTACATTTTGGCCACTGTGCTCGATCGTAGGTTTAAAGCCTACATTTTATCTTTCTTTCCAGCAGACACAAGTCTGCAGATGTTAAAAGACCTGCTGGTGAGCCAATTGTCAAGTCAAACGGAACGTGACCCACCTCCTTAATTTTCTACCGCCACTGGAGCTGCAAGGAAAAGGATAAAATTTCCAAAACCACCCGCTGACGGTGATGCAGGGCAGTCAGGAGCAAGTGCTGACATCTGGCCTGGACTGAAGGACCTGCCAACTATTACTGACATATCTACTGTCACTGCATATGATTCTGTCACCATTGAAAGAATGGTGGAGGAATATATGAGTGACAGTATCCAAGTAGGCATGTCAGACAGTCCGTATGTATACTGGCAGGAAAAAGAGGCAATTTGGAGGCCCTTGCACAAACTGACTTTATTTTATCTAAGTTGCCCCCCCTCCAGTGTGTACTCCGAAAGAGTGTTTAGTTCAGATGGTCACCTTGTCAGTGATCGGTGTAGGAGGTTACTTCCAGAAAATGTGGAGAAGATGATGTACATCGAAATGAATTATAAATTCCTCCATGGAGACATTTACCAGCAATTGCCTCCAGAAAGTACACAGGGACCTGTGATGGTGGATTCCAGTGGTGATGAATTAATACTATGTGACGAATCGGACGATGAGGAGGAGGTGGACATCTTGCCTCTGTAGAGCCAGTTTGAGCAAAAAGAGATTGATTGCTTCTTTTTTCGTGGGGGCCCAAACAAACCAGTCATTTCAGCCACAGTAATGTGGCAGACCCTGTCGCTGAAATGATGGGTTTGTTAAAGTGTGCATGTCCTGTTTATACAACATAAGGGTGGGTGGGAGGGTCCAAGGACAATTACATGTTGTACCTCTTTTTTTATTTATCTTTGCATCGTGTGCTGTTTGGGGACTTTTTTTTTTTAAGTGTCATCATGTCTGACCCTGCAGTGTCACTCCTAAATGGGCCAGGTGTTTGTGCCACCCACTTGGGTCGCTTAGGTTAGTCATCCAGCAACCTCGGTGCAAATTTTAGTACTAAAAATAATATTGTGAGGTGTGAGGTGTTCAGAATAGACTGGAAATGAGTGGAAATTATGGTTATTGAGGTTAATAATACTATAGGATCAAAAATACTCCCAAATTCTATGATTTTAGTTGTTTTTGAGTTTTAAAAAAAAAATACACCCGAATCCAAAACGCATCCGAAAGGGTAGTTTTGCCAAAACGCGTCCGAATGCAAAACACGACCGAGGACCCGAATCCAAAACCAAAACACAAAACACGAAAAATGCCCGCTGCACATCTCTATTTCTATATAGTGCATATAGCATATAGGCCCTCATTCCGAGTCGATCGCTAGCTGTTTTCGTTCGCAGCGCAACGATTAGGCAAAAAACAGGCAGTTCTGCGCATACGTATGTGGCACAATGTGTATGCGCGTCGTACTATTACAACAAACGATGTAGTTTCACCCAAGGTCTAGTGACGCTTTTCGGTCGCACTGCTGGCCGCAGAGTGATTGACAGGAAGTGGGTGTTTCTGGGTGGCAACTGACCGTTTTCAGGGAGTGAGTGTAAAAACGCAGGGGTGTCAGATAAAAACGCAGGAGTGGCTGGGGAAATGTAGGCGTGGCCAGCTGAACACAGGCGTGTTCGTGACGTCAAAACAGGAACTAAATAGTCGGCAGTGATCGCTAGCTAGAAGTAGGTCTCGAGTTACTCAGAAACTGCACAATCTTTTTTAGTAGCAGCGCTGCGATCCTTTCGTTTGCACTTCTAATAAGCTAAGATACACTCCCAGAGGGTGGCGGCTAAGCGTTTGCAAGGCTGCTAAAAGCAGCTAGCGAGCGAACAACTCGGAATGAGGTCCATAGTGCGGTCGGAACAGTGTGAGCTGGATACAGTGTGGGTTGGATATAGTGCAGGTAACAGTGCGGGTTGGATAGAGGGGATCATTCTGAGTTGATCACTAGCTGCCGTTGCTCACAGTGCAACGTTCAGGCTAAAAATCAGCATTTCTGCTCATGCGTATGCACCGCAATGCGCATGCGTGACGTACGGGTACAAAGCCCGTTGTGGTCGTGCACAGGTTCTAGCAAAGTTTTCAGTCGCATTGATGGCCGGAAGAAGGTTGACAGTAAAGGGGCATTTCTGGGTGTCAACTGACCGTTTTCAGGGAGTGTTTGCAAAAATGCAGGCCTGTTTGAAAAAACGCAGGCGCGGCTGGGCGTTCGCTGGGCGGGTGCATGACGTCAAATCCGGACACGAATAGGCTGAAGTGATCGCAAGCGCTGAGTAGGTTCAGGGCTACTCAGGAACTGCACAAACTGTTTTTGCAGAGCTCGGCTGCACAGGCGTTCGCACTTCTGATAAGCTAAAATACACTCCCCAGTGGGCGGCGGCACAGCGTTTGCACGGCTGCTAAAAACTGCTAGCGAGTGATCAAGTCGAAATGACCCCCACAGTGCGGATTGGATCCAGTGCAGGTTGGAGTGCGGGTTGGATATAGTGCACGTTGGCTACAGTCCAAGGTCGGATACAGTGCGAATACAGTGCAGGTTGGATACAATGCGGGATACAGTTCGGGTCGGATACAGTGCAGGTTAGAGTGTGAGTTGGACACAGTGTAGGCTACAGTGCAGGTTGGATACAGTAAATGTCACATACAGTGAGGGCTGGCTACAGTGCAAGGTCAGATACAGTGCGCATTGGATATATTGCGAGATACAGTGCAGGTCAGATACAGTATGGGTCGCATACACTGTGAGTTGTATATATTGTGGTTTAGATACAGTGTGGGCCAGATAAAGTGCAGGTTACAGTGCAGGTCAAATACAGCGTGGGTTAGATACAGTGTGGGTCAAATACAATGTGGGTCGAATACTGTGTGGGTCAGATACAGCACGTGTTACAGTGCAGGTCCGATACAGTGCAGGTTAGATACACCAATAGTGTACTTACTGTGACAGAGGGTCCTCAGTGCAGGGTTATCAGTGGCATCTTCAGTGTGGTGGTGCCAGCAGTATCAACAGTGCAGAGGTGCCCGTGGTGTCCTTAGAGCGGTAGTGCAGGCAGTGCAGGGGTGTCAGTGGTGTCCTCAGTACGGTGGTGCTGGCAGAGTTGGCAGTGCAGGGGTGCCAGTGATATCGTGCATAAACCAAAAGGTTATTCTGCACAGGATGATAAATTACAGGGCTCCTGTTGAGAAAGCTATAGGTGAAACGTACGTCCAGCAACATTAAGGGTCCAGCAGTGCACAGCAGGACTCCCTGGAGGCTCCAGGAGGCTCACCTGCTGTAGGCTGATACTGCTGTTACTGAGGTAGGTGCTGTCCCTTTCTCACTCACGCCCTCACACAGCATGTAGCCTGGCTGCAGCCACACTGTGATGTTTTAGATACCAGTGCTCTAACAGTCAGGTGTACCCTGCAGCAGAAACGTCTCTTTTTCCTCTTCTGCAACTTTCAATCTGTGACCCGTGCTTTCATACCCTATTCACTGCTTACACATGGGAAGGGAAGTAGAAACAGTATGCAGATACTGGAACTACACTTTTATTTCCCTCTCAGCACAGCATCTCCTCATGGCTGGTTTCCACACATGTTTGTGAGTTACTGACAGCTCCTTGTTACCTCATATAATTCTGCTGATGTTTGCAAATCCTAATTATTGGACCCTAAGGGGTACATTTACTAAGCAGTGATAAGAGTGGAGAAGTGAGCCAGTGGGTAAGTTGCCCATAACAACCAATCAGCACTGAAGTAACATCTATAATTTGCATACTATAAAATCATACAGAACTGCTGATTGGTTGACCGGGAAATTTCTCCACTGGCTCACTTCTCCGCTCTTATCATTGCTTAGTAAATGTTCCCCTCAGCCTTGTTAATTTGCTACTTGGCTTCTGTACTAGGATAACACAGGCCCAGCAATTTTCTGTCATGATTGTATACAATTTGGGAATTGATCATATGTGATCACAGTTGTGCTTTTGGGATTTTCTTTGCTTCACAAGTACAGAAATGCTGAATTCTGAGTTAAGTAACTATAAGCTTTCATTAAAGAACTATATTGCTATGATAATGTGACATATTGACATATTACTCTACTGCAGTAAAAATTGCTACAGTGCCTCACAATATATTATACTCAACAGAACACAGATAGCGCTTATTATCTTTAAAAAATGGTATCTCCTTATAAACCTCTTAGCTAGTTTTTATATGTATACAGCAATTATTAGTTCACTGAAATCACAGTATATGCATAGACAGTTATATCCACAGCAATACAGACACAAAAGTTTTGTTAAATGATCTTATAACTATATTCTCTTGTGATACTATGTATCCGCTTGTGAGTGAAGGTCAGATGTTTAGAAATTTTAACAAGCAGTTGCCGCAAAGTCTCTCATGTCAGGCACTCACTGCAGTGTTAGTAATTAAGAAATTTGTATCCAGCTGGACAAGTGTAAGATGTTTAAACAGTGTGTCACTTCACAGACACCAGCACGTTTTCACTGCCAAATATTAATAGTCATGCAGATAACTGAACAGTTTTTAGTAAAACTTTTTTATGCAAAGCAATTTCTCTTTCAAAACAGGGCCATGTTAGTAGATTTTAAGCATGTAATTCTTACCACATCCACTCTCTTGGATAAAGATATTTCTTAGCTCCTTGCTCTGGTGCTCCAATCTTTCAACAACCATATCCAGAGATATATTCCCAGTTGTAAAGCAGGATGTTAGTATATTCCACCAGCTAGGTTTACAAATCCTTTGAGATGCGTTTCCCCGCCTAGGTAATACATCGGCGGCTTCCTCAGTCAATTTCAATATATTATACTCACCTCTTGGTTTTACAAACCACATCAATCTGGGATTTGGAATAATTAATTATTAGAGATGCGTGGCAGACACTTTTTGGGTTTTGTGTTTTGGTTTTGGATCTGCATCTCTGATCGTGTTTTGTATCTGGATTGGTTTTGGCAAAATAAAAGGTTTTGGACCTGGATGTTTAAAAAAAAAAAAAAACATAAAAACAGCTAAAATAACAGGATTTGGGGGAATTTTTGATACTACAGTATTATTAACCACAATAACATTCATTTCCAGTCTATTCTAAATATCTCACACCTAGCAATATTGTTTTTAGGCCAAAAGGTTGCACCGAGGTGGTTGGATGACTGATCTAAGTGACACAAGTGGGCAGCACAAATTCCTGGTCCATTTAGGAGTGGTACTGCAGTGGCAGTTTTAAAAATTAGGCCCCAAAGAGCACATAATGAAAAGAAAAAAAAAAGGTGCAAGATGGAATTGTCCTTGGGCCCTCCCACCTACCCTTATGTTGTATAAACAGGACATGTACACTTTAACAAAACAATTATTTCAGTGACAGGGTCTGCCTTATGACTGTGGTTGAAATGGTTGCTTTGTTTGGGCCACCACCAAAAAAGAAGCAATTAATCCCCCCACCAAAAAAGAATCAATTAATCTCTCCTTGCACACACTGGCTCTACAAAGGCAATATGTCGTCCTCATCTTCCGATTCCTCACCCCTTGCAATATGTACATCCTCATCCTCACAGAGTATTAATTCGTCCCCACTGGAATCCACCACCACAGGTCCATGTGTACTTTCTGGAGGCATTTGCTGGTAAAGGACTTCCTGGAGGAATTTATAATTCATTTTGATGAACATCATCTTCTCTACATTTTGTTTGAAGTAACCTACACCGATCGCTGACAGGGTTACAGCACTAAACACTCTTTTGGAGTACACACTAGAGGGGAAGCAACTTAAGTAAAATAAAGCCAGTTTTTGTAAGGGCCTCCAAATTGCCTCCTTTCCTGCCAGTATACGTACGGACTGTCTGACATGCCTACTTGGATGCTGTCACTGATATAATCCTCCACCATTCTTTCAATGGTAACAGAATCATATGCAGTGACAGTAGATATGTTAGTAATAGTTGGCACCTCCTTCAATCCGGACCAGATGTCAACACTTGATACTGACTGCCCTACATCACCACCAGCAGGTGGGTTCAGAAATGTTATTCTTTTCCTCGCAGCCCCAGTTGCAAGAGAGAATGAAGGAGGAGCTGTTGATGGGTCATGTTCCACTTGAGATGACAATTTTCTCACCAGGTCTTTGCACCTCTGCAGACTTGCGTTCGCCAAAAAGAGAGATACAATGTAGGCTTTAAACCTAGGATCGAGCACAGAGGCCAAAATGTAGTGTTCTGATTTCAACAGACTGACCACCCTTAAGTCCTGGCAAAGCAAAACAAGGGCTCCATTCACAAGTCCCACATACTTTGTGGAATCGCTCCATCTTAGCTTCTCCTTCAATTTCTCAAGCTGCTTCTGCAAAAGCCTGATGAGGGGAATGCCCTGACTCAAGCTGGCAGTGTGTGAACAGACTTCACGTGTGGTAAATTCGAAGGGTTGGAGAACCTTGCAAAACACCGAAATCATTCTCCAAGCTAATACATATACTTAATGGGCTGTCCCAGTCATGTGGTCCTTAGTATGCTCTGCTCCACTTGTCCACATGTCCATGTTTAAGTGGACAGTGGGTACGGGTGTAGAATGGTATGCCGGCGGCCGGGCTCCCGGTGACCAGCATTCTAGCGCCGGGAGCTCGACCACCGGCATACCGACAGCATGGCGAGCGCAAAGGAGCCCCTTGCAGGCTCGCTGTGCTCGCCACTTTGCAGGCACGGTGGTGCGCTACGTGAGCCACCCTATTTATTCTCCCTCCACGGGGGTCGTAGACCACCATAAGGGAGAATATCTGTCGGTATGCCGGGTGTCGGGATTCAGGCGCCAGTAGTGCACCCGGATCCCGACTTTCGGCATACTGAAGACCACCCGTGGGTACAACCGCATTTTTCAGGACACTGAGGACACTTTTCTTAATGTCCCTGTACAGTCCGTGAATCGCTTGCCTAGTGAAGTGGAATCTAGATGTGATTTGGTACCGGGGACACAGTTCATCCATCAATTGGCTTAATCCCACTGCACTAATTGCGGATACTGGACGTACGTCTAATACTAGCATAGTTGTTAAGACCTCAGTTATCCACTTTGCAACAGGGTGACTGCTGTCATATTTCATCTTCCTCGCAATGAACTGTTGGACAGTCAATTGCTTAGTTGAAGTAGTACAAGTGGTCTTCCAACTTTTTCTCTGGGATGACCATCGACTCCCAGCAGCAACAACAGCAGTGACAGCAGCAGTAGGCGTTACACTCAAGGATCCTCTGGAGGAATCCCGTATAGAAAAGGACTCATCAGTCATACCAGTGGCAATGCATGCAGGACTACTTCTGATCCTGACTGAGGAGGAAATTGACGTTGAGGGAGTAGGTGGTGTGGATTGCAGGAGCTGCAGGTGACTTATAAGGGAGGATGTTCCTAGGTGGTTAACCTTCTTACCCCTACTTATTATGGATTGACAAAGGCAACACACTGCTTGACACCTGTTGTCCCGTTGTCCGGATTTGTGGAGAAATAATTCCACACCGAAGAGGTGTTTTTTTGGGGGGTATTTTGCACAGGCTTGACAATGGGCTTCATTCCATGGACAACAACTGTCTCCACTGGTGCCTTATTCAAACAAACTACATCACCATCAGAATCCTCATCGTCAACTTTTTCCTCAGCGCCAGCTACACCCATATCCTCCTCATCCTGGTGTACTTCTAAAGTGACATCCTCAATCTCAATATCAGCAACTGGACTGGTGGTGCTCCTCCTAACACTTGCAAAGGGCGTGCAAATGGTGGTAGGAGCCTCCTCTTCCCAGTCTTGGGAAGGTCAGGCCTAGACATAGCAACCGCGGACACACTTGGATTCTCCTTGGGGATTTATGATATCTCTAAATGCACAGTTGTTTTTTCCTGTGCTTTAACAAGTTTATTTTTTTTAATTTTTAGAGAGGGAGGAGGGCTTCCATCATCAAGAGAAGCTGAGCCAACAGTCATGAACATTGGCCAAAACCTTTGCCTTTCTTTGCCACTTTGTGTCGTGAATGGCATATTGGCAATTATATATTGCTCATCAGATAATTTCTTTTTTTTCTGATTATTAATTTTTGCTGTTGGATTTTACATGCCCTCTATGACATTGGGCATCGGCCTTAGTAAACGACGTTGATGGAATTGTATCATCAATGTCATGACTAGTGGCTTCAGCAGCTTCAGCACTAGTACTAGCAACTGCACTAGTACTAGTACTAGCAAATTATTGTTCTCCATTTCACAGAACAGCATCCCTTTATTATTACAGCACACAGAACAGTGCTCCTTTATTTTCACAGCATATAGTACCAGTGTACTTTGATTTTAACAACAGCACCCCTGTATTTTTACAGCATACAGGACCAATGTACTTTTATTTTAACTACAGCACCCCTGTAATTTTACAGTATACAAGATAGGGCCAGTGTAATTTTATTTTAACAAGAATGTCCCAGTATTTTAACAGCATACAGGACCAGTGTACTTTTATTTTAACAACAGCACCTCTGTATTTTTACAGCATACAGGACCAGTGTACTTTTATTTTAATAACAGCACCCCTGTATTTTTACAACATACAGGACCTGTGTACTTTTATTTTAACAACAGCATCCCAGTATTTTTACAGCATACAGGGCCAGTGTACTTTTAATTTAACAACAACACCCCTGTGTTTTTACAGCACTCATCACCAGTGTACTTTTATTTTAACAACAACAACCGTGTATTTTTAGAGCATACAGGGCCAGTGTACTTTTATTTTAACTACAGCACCACTGTATTTTTACAGCATACAAGAGATGGCCAGTGTACTTTCATTTTAACAGCACCCCTGTAATTTTACAGTATACCAGAAAAGGCCAGTGTATTTTTATTTTAACAACAGCACCCCTGTACTTGGGCCAGTGTACTTTTATTTTAACAACAGCACCCCTGTATTTTTACAGCATACAGGACCAGTGTACTTTTATTTTAATAACAGCACCCTTGTATTTTTACAGCATACAGGACCAGTGTACTTTTATTTTAACAACAGCACCCCTGTATTTATAGAGCATACAGGACTAGTGTACTTTTATTTTATCAAAAGCACCGCTACATTTTTACAGCAAACAAGACAGGGCCAGTGTACATTTATTTTCACTGCACCCCTGAATTTTAACAGTACACAAGACATGGCCAGCACCCCTGTATTTTCACTGCATGCAGAAGGACAGTGTCCCTGCCCCCTCTACATCACAGTGACAGCCAGGAGAGCAACACCCATATACAGCTGCAGCACCCCTAACAGCACATGAAGAACCAGTGACAGCCAGGACAGCACCCCTAACATCACAGGAACACCACAGTGACCGGAACAGCACCCCTACAGTTCACACACTGACCCCACCCAATGCCATCACCCTCAGAGAGAGAGAGAGAGAGGACTGTCTACCTCACTCTCCAAGTCCAGAGTGAAAATGGCAGCAATGTGTTACTTTTTATATGGAATTCAAAACCCACGAGAATCCGACAGCAGGATGATGCCTCGTTTTGCCTCGTTCAGGTTTCAGAGTCTAGCAGAGAGTCCCGAGCTGGACTCAATTCCTGGTTCAGAACGTGAAGTTTGGGGTGTGGGGGTGCCCAGGGTGGGGGGTTGTTTGGTTCCCTGGGAACCAAAGCCACTCATCTCTACTAAATATTTTGATTAACAATACTTTTTGACTCCCTAAATAATTACATTTATAGGTACTTACTTCCAATAAACCATATGATGGGAACCATAGGTAATTATCATCACATTCTCTCCAGTCATCTGTAAGGATTGATGGGGGTAATTCTGAGTTGATCGCAGCAGGATTTTTGTTAGCAGTTGGGCAAAACCATGGCCCTCATTCCGAGTTGTTCGCTCGTTCTTTTTCATCGCATCGCAGTGAAAATCTGCTTAGTACGCATGCGCAATGTTCGCACTGCGACTGCGCCAAGTAATTTTGCTATGAAGATAGTATTTTTACTCACGGCTTTTTCATCGCTCCGGCGATCGTAATGTGATTGACAGGAAATGGGTGTTACTGGGCGGAAACACTGCGTTTTAGGGGCGTGTGGATAAAAACGCTACCGTTTCCGGAAAAAACGCAGGAGTGGCCGGAGAAACGGGGGAGTGTCTGGGCGAACGCTGGGTGTGTTTGTGACGTCAAACCAGGAACGACAAGCACTGAACTGATCGCACAGGCAGAGTAAGGTTGAAGTTACTCAGAAACTGCTAAGTAGTGTGTGATCGCAATATTGCGAATACATCGGTCGCAATTTTAAGAAGCTAAGATACACTCCCAGTAGGCGTAGGCTTAGCTTGTGTAACTCTGCTACATTCGCATTGCGACCGATCAACTCGGAATGAGGGCCCATGTGCACTGCAGGGGAGGCAGATATAACATGTGCAGAGAGAGTTAGATTTGGATGGGGTGTGTTCAATCTGCAATCTAAATTGCAGTGTAAAAATAAAGCAGCCAGTATTTACTAGAGATGAGCGGGTTCTAGTATTTACCCTGCACTGAAACAAAATAACCCACCCAAATCTAACTCCCTCTGCACATGATATATCTGCACCCCCTGCAGTGCACATGGTTTTGCCAAATTGCAAAAAAATGTCCTGCTGCGATCAACTTGGAATAACTCCCGTTATTCCTTACTATACTTCCATATTTAATACTTATTTTAAATTGTTAATGTTCAGTCAAACTTTGTACTTGGAATTATACCACTCTTATTCTCATTTCCCGTTGTATCGGAAATCAATAAAAGTTATGTTTTAAACTTTTGTCTTAAAGTGTGCCCCCAAAAAGGAGTTTGCCTCTCCTGCAGTTGCGGAAAAGATTTCTACAACATTATTTGGAGGTTTATCATCTACAGTATGTAATGTACAAGCAAGTTTATTGAGAGAATAAAAGACGGCAGTTGTTTCAATATAATTATTACACACTTTTAACATTTCTTACTTATGCACAGGAAAATATTTATTTAGAAATGTGAAACAAGCAGAACCATTCCATACAAGGCATGGTTTAGACTTGGAAATTATTTATCCTTTAAAAAAACATCCAAGTCCGGATGGTGTCCCGCATGGTCGCGGTAAGTTTGTATAATTGCATCAAGGATACTTGGTATATATGTCGTTTGTTTCCCTCTTATGGCTCTTATTAATAATAATAACTAGCTGATGTGCCGATTTTAACCAGGTAAAGGTTTACTGCTTGGATGCAAATAACTGTCACAGTTTCCAGATGACCCAGCAAGTCACATGCTCAAGGTCAATAAGCAGGTGGACAGGGAGAGTTCACCAATTTTCACATTTTCCAGCGTACAATGGTCATGCATTGTAAATGGCAGGGAGACGTTTTTCCCCATAACTCCAAAACTAAGCAACCAATTACAACGTCAACATTTTTCTGCAAATCTAGGGACAAAGACATTTTATTTGGTATATGTTGTGCCCTGCTGATGTGTCACTATGAATATGTCACTCGTAAAAGCAATCCTATTGCTAATATATAGATTATGTCTGGATGTGTGCATTCCCATTATAATTATCAATCAGCAGTGTAACAGATTCTGTAATAATTGGTCTCTTACAGTTACAGTCTTGCTGTGAACGTCAGCTTTCTGTAATAAATTGATTAATTACATTATTTTACACATCTGATAGAAAACTTGGCAAAGCTCTAGTTACAGACACCAGAATATTAAGCCCCAATGGAGTGAATATTGAATGAGGGCCACTTTAACTACAGTACATGAAGAAACAATATAGTTTAAACTAGCAGTAACTTTCTAAGTGGAGAACGAGGATACAATCAGACACATGAGGGAATTCTCATACCACGCTCTCTGTGTAGTCAGATCCAAGTTACAGCGACAACTCAGCCTTCGCCTCACTAATCCTTATGACTGCAGAGCGGCTCTGGAGAGTTTGGACGCATCAAATGTCATCGGAATAATAAATAAAATAAATGAGACTGAAATATTTTGCGATATTTAAAGCTTTATGCAAATTCTGCTCAATCTCCTCCGAAACTAATTACAGCAGCACAGAAAAGTTTTCAGAGAACTCCATCTCCTCCCAGAGGGATCCCCACAGAAAAGTTATCAAGATAATGTAATGAACGATGAGGGAATTATCCCAGCGTGTGCTTCCCAGTGCACCTGTGCGCCAAAGTCTGTTTTAAGTTTAACTTTTTATGTGACTGTTAAAGTTCTATGGGGGTGATTAGACCTGATCGTAAATGTGCTAAATGTATCACATCTACGATCAGCTTCCTGACATGTGGGGGGTGCCCAGCACAGGGCTAGTCCGCTCCGCAAGTCAGGGCCGAACACCTGCACAAGTACAAAAGCATCGAACAGCGTGGATGCAGCTGGTAGGGAGCTACCTGTCGCTGCCCGGGTCGCAGCGGCTGCGTGTGACATCATGCAGCCTCCGTGGGCCGCCCGCCCCCCAGGCAGAGGCGATCACAGGGCTTAAACAGCCATCCTGGCATGCACCGGCAATGCAGTGTGCAAACGCATACGCACAGCACCGATCAGGTCTGAATTGGCCCCTATGTGGAGGAAGAGAGATAAAGTACAATCCAACCAGCTCCTAACTGCCTTGTTACAGGCTGTGTTTGAAAGGTCACTGTTAGGATCTAACTGGCCGGTACTTTATCTCTCTTCACTTTATCTCTCTTCACGGCTTAGTACATAGACCCCATAATACTCTCTTTTGGTATGCAGTTGGTCTAAAAGATTAGCTGCCAAGGGCAGGGCCGTCTCAACAGAAGTGTAGGCCCCTGGGCACAGCAATGCACTGGGGCCCCTACCCATGCTCCAGCGGTAGGGGTGGGGGGAGATATCAGCAGCAGCTTTGACGTCCCGCAGGCGGTAGGGGGTGTGCTATCTTCCGCTCAGCATGTAGGACCTGGAGCAGTAATTTTTGCTAATTACTCCTTTACTGCACAGATGGGGCAGGAGGGAGAACACTAAACTGTACAAGGGGGCATTGGGCTGAATGAAGGGCTCCAGTACATGACTTCCAGGGTGGTAGGAGTGTTTACTACATAGGTGAGTGGTGAATAGTGGAGTGGACTTAATAGTCATCATTTTCTTGTAGGAGGGAAGCTTGCTTGACCACGGATATTTCCAGTTCCTGGATATAGATTTCTTAGGTTTGAATTGGATAAAAAACTAGAGAGTCTCACCTTTCAGGAGGTTCTGGGGACTTGGGGATAAGAGTTCAGGAGCCAGAGCAATCCACCAATTAAAATATAAAACTGCATATTAGGCGTGTGGAGCTGGCGCAAGGACCAGCTGCTGGAAGACTGCTATCTCTGGTTCTAGGAATAGTAGAGACAAGCTGCCAGTGTCCACTAAAAGGAGAGAGTCCCAACATGTGGATTATATCCTCAGAGAAACTCTAAGTCAGTCAGAACCCGAGATATCTGACTGTGAAGAGCAATTAACAGGCTTGGATGGGGACCACTGCTTTGAAGTCCGATATCTCTGGTTCCCCAGGGACGATTTTCAAGAATCTGGTACCCCTGAAAAGAGGGGACCCTCAGCTATCAGCCTATGTACTCCTGGGGCCCTTGGGCAAGTGCCCATTGAGCCCATACGAAAAGACGGCCCTTGCCAAAGGGGGAATCCAATTGAAGTCAGGAAATTAAAATTAAAAAAATAAATAAAAAGCGACGCAGGGTTTTTCCTGCTCCTGCTGTGTTTTGTTATTCAATTACAGGATAGAAAATGGGACGTGGGGATTTATATAGAAATCACAGCTTCTTTTCTCTTGCACCTCCAGAGCAAGCCTGTTTTTCCCTATACTCGCCATTTCTAGGAAAAATCATTGAGACTAGCTCTGGCACCCCGGCGACACCCCCCGTGAGGACTAATTATGCGATTTGAAGTCTCCAATTAGCATAATTAATCACTAATGACTCACCTTCTGAAGCGGGGTCCTCTTCTTCCAGGATCGGGAGCCGGAACCTCTGTAGAAGCAGTGAGTATAAAGTGTGTGTGTAATGTGTGTGTGTCTGCAAGTGTGTGTGAGTGTGTGTAAGTGTGCATGACTGTATGTGTGTGACTCATAATGTTTGTGACCCCCCGCCCCCCGGCAGTGTCCCCCCCCTGGAGCCGGCTGCTGGGAGAACTACATCTCTCAGCAGACCCTCTTGTGCAGCCCCTCCCCAATGGTAAGGTACATGGGAAACTATTGGGAGTTCAAGAGACCCCTAGAGAGCACCGAACAGGTGTATATATATATATATATATGTTTTCATGCACCACAGGGTTTTCATTGCTGAAAACTTCACAACATTTTTTGTAGGTACTGCAGTTATCAGGAGCGCGCGTGTAAGGTTTTTACATCATTAAACCTTGCGCCCAATTGAATTCCCCCCAAAATGTTTAGTTGTGTGCTTATTTGGTAGTGTAAAAGCTCTGTATGGCATGTAGCAGATTTTCATAAACGGAGTTGCAAATATACAGTACAGGTATGTACGTTTTTCAAGATAGAACACCCTCCTCCTATTTAGCTTTTACATTTTTCTATTACAGTATGTGCTGGTCTGTGCAGATAGAGCCAGATCGATGCATCATTCAATCACATCTCTGCATCAGATTTTTCTATTGATCTAATGCTGATTGCAGGCTGGCAAAAGGGGGGGTCAAAGGGGACACTTGTGAAGGTCCCTATGAAACCAAGGGGCCTCCGGACCCTCAGGAAACTTGGGAGTTCAGTCGGTGCCCTGTATGCTACTGTTCAAGAGTGAGGCTTCCGGCATAAGCCGTCTATTAATTTATTGTGCTTGACATTAACTATACACTTTAAGCTACCTTATCAACTAAAATAACGACACGGACACAACTGCGTTGGATTAAATGGTCATTGAATTTATTAATTGGAATAACCTCACTCGTAGTGGGTGGCCAGGAAGACGCTACCACTAATCAGCTCTAGTCACGATCTTACAAAATGGCGGCGACTAAACACCCCAACTGTCATGGGTGCGATTGAAACGCCCCATCTATATATATCAGTATAACCTGTGTTGTGAAGGTCTCACCACCCCTTCCTATAGCAGAGTGAGGACGCTCCCCAAGGAAGCACCCCTTGCCCCCCTACAAGGGCAGGACACACTCGCCGTCCTTCAAAAGGGGTAAGTGCCCCACAACACCACTTATGCTACAAGTGACCGCTGGCCAGTAGCGCCTTCCCGCCCACTAAGTCTGAAAGAAAGATAATAGTAAGCCAAATTGAAAAGAGCCAAATTAGATAGCCAATAGGGAGGGTGGGTGGGCTTCCAACCGACAAGAGGAAGCAAATCTGGAAGTTTCTACCCTTCATGCACTAAATCACCTCCCCTACACTCACTGATAGGCTGGCCCTAACCAATTACAACTCACTCAAAACTCTGATCTGCCTAGCAACAAAGACATCTTCAACCAATCACAAAAATGTAAGACTCTTATATAGATTTCGTGCCCAGCCAGGCACTCTCCTTATATAAGCCGTCTATTAATTTATTGTGCTTGACATTAACTATAAACTTTAAGCTAGCTTATCAACTAAAATAAAGACATGGACACAACTGCGTTGGATTAAATGGTCATTGAATTTATTAATTGGAATGACTTCACTCGTAGTGGGTGGCCAGGAAGACGCTACCACTAACCAGCTCTAGTCACGATCTTACAAAATGGCGGCGACTAAACACCCAACTGTCATGGGTGCGACTGAAACGCCCCTTCTATATATATCAGCATAACCTGTGTTGTGAAGGTCTCACCACCCCTTCCTATAGCAGAGTGAGGACATTCCCTGAGGAAGCGCCCCTCACCCCCCCACAAGGGCAGGACACACTCGCCGTCCTTCAAAAGGGGTAAGTGCCCCACAACACCACTTATACTATAAGTGACCGCTGGCCAGTAGCGCCTTCCCGCCACTGCTAGTTCCAGAGAAACGCAGCCCGCCAACCCAATACGAATTAAATCCAACCAAACCAAACAAGAACAAAAGACCTGTCAAGACAACTCCCATCCCTAAATACAAAGATAACAAACTAATCCAGACAAGAAAACAGAACCCTCAGAAAAACTCCAATCCCAAGATGGGAAAGATGCACACCATCCTTCCTAAAATAAAAGGGGCTCTGGAGCACCAATAGCAGATGTCTAACTGCCAAACCACCAGTAGCCAACACAAACTTCGACACAGCAAAGTTAATCTTCTTCCTAGCCCTGTCAAGCGTTGTGACGTTCCAGAATCCCCTCCAGACAAACCTAGGAATAATGTCAGACCAAACCAAGCGTACACCAGGCCAAAGCAAGCTAAATTCCCCCAAATCCGCCTGAATCCGAAGGATAAGATCTATACCCTTAAGGTGACCCACATCGTTACCACCCAGATGCAGCAGCAACCATTGGGGACGCCCCCAACGCTGCTCCTGCTGAAACAACAGATCCAAAAGTCCAGACCACCTGAGACCTCTCACACCTAACCATCGCGCTCTGCGACCACCTAACAACTCAGACGACCTATCAGCAAGGGGATGACGCTCGGACCAAAACACGTAAGAATGGCCAACTGCCCAAATCTGTTCGGTGGAATCAGTGGACACTGTAAAAGAAAAAAGTAACCTAGCTGTCAGGCAGTGCCCATAAAACGGGGAGGTAGAAAAGTTAGACCGAACCGAACAGTTAGTAACAAAAAACCAAAGTGAAGGGGAAAACTTAAAAAGCCTCCCGTGGACCTGAAGTGTCAGCCAATTGTAATTAGGCCCCCTCAGAGGAAAATTTTAAAAAATCCCTTCACACCTCCAATTGTGGAATGCTAACCATTCCAAAATTGGCAGGTAAACAACATTTTTGGGTTAGCGCAAGTAGCGCAACATTAAACCTTATCCAATCTAATATAAGACTTAAACGTGGCAGACTTCCATCGACCCATTTCCTTAATGGCTGACGGTGGAAGGCCGCGCGCCACAGCGCAAGTTGCCGTACCGATGCGGAAGGAATGCGTCCCATATTCAGTGCTATTAAGCTCCAGGGCGGCCGAACAGCGCTTCAGCACAGCGGCAAACTGACACCGAGTAAGAGGCAATGCATCCCCGTGCAGCAGTACTTGAGAACCACAATTAGGCCGTAAGGGCAAATACATTTACACGAGCAGTACAGGGCACAAGTCGTCATCCTTCTGAGCCTTCAAAGTCACCCAGCGTCCTTGACCCAGCTGGTCAGTCTTGGAATGGGGTAACCTACACATATCGACACCATCCTTGAGCACTAGGTCCCTGAAAAGCATGCCTGTATCAGTGGACCATTTATTAGCGGCCACCAGCTCGCCAACCCGAAAGGCCCCAAAAAATGCGATGGAAAAGGCTGCACGGAAAAGGGACACCTCAAACGTGGAACCAGTCACCGCCGGCAGAATCTCCATGAGCTCGCGCAACAAATGCGTGTCAATAGGTCTGCGCGTATCTGACTGGGATGGACTTAACCTTGCCCACCCCCTGAGCACCTTGGATAAAGTAAACGACCTGGTGGGGTCCGTCCCCTGCTGCAACCGAGCATGGAACGAAATCCCCACCAAAAGCCACGGACATGGATGCCTTGGACCTACCACTCTGGTAACACTCCCAAACAAAGGCCAACGAAACATCCTCCTCTGACTTACCCCCGGTCCCACACCTAAGCTGGTGCGCCTGCCACTCACGCCAAGCTACAGCATATGCCCGACGGGTCGAAGGAGCCAAGGAATTCAGCGCCAAGCCGGCTACCCCAGTTCTATAATTTACCAAACAGAAGTTTGAAATGTCAAGCCTAGGGCCTCCGCCCCGGGGGCCAACATGCGAAACCTGGCAAAGTCGAAACGCGGCAGCGCATCAGCGATGCCGTTCTTGACCCCAGGCATGTGCTTCGCCATGAAATTGATGTTAAAACGTAGACATTGTAACACCAAAAATCTCAACAGCCGCAAAGCCAGTGGCGTTGATGCACATTGATTGCTTGTCGCATGCACCCCCTCCCCAAATAATCGCACCAAATGACGATCGTCCGGTTCGCCAACTTGGAGGCCCACAACTTCACTGCCACAATTATCGGAAACAGCTCCAATACAAGTAGGTTAGAAGTAAAACCACGAGATACCCAAGACTGGGGCCAGGCCAAAACACACCACTCGCCTTGGAAAAAAGCACCAAAACCCGTAGAACCTGCAGCATCTGTAAACAGCTCCAGGAAAGAATTAGGACGGGCCGGAGGGGCCACAACAATTCTGAATTAAAGGTAACCAAAAAGGTCGACCAAGTTCTAAGGTCATCCTTAATCTCACGAGACAGACGAATGGTGTGATGCGGCCCAGTCACTCCAGCCGTGGCCCTCTCGAGCTTACGGCAAAAAACCCTCCCCGTAGGAATGACCCGGCAAGCAAAATTAAAGGAGCCTAAAATAGACTGCACCTGACGAAGTCTAACTCTACGCTTACTCAAGCAGTCCTCGATCTGTCCCAAAAGCTTCCTGACCTTGTCCGCAGGAATGCGACAACAACCCGCACTAGTGTCAACCTCGATACCCAGATAAGAAAGGCAACACGTGGGTCCCTCCGTCTATCGTGGACAACAGGCACTCCCAGAACCCTGAACAAGGCGACCGCCGAAAAAAGGATCTCCTGGCAAATGTTGCTGTCTCTTGGGCCTACAAAAAGAAACTAATCGAGAGAGTGGGTGATCCCAATGTGCCCAGTTCCCGCAGAAATGCACCAATGCAGGAACGAGCTGAATTTCCCGAAATAGGCACAACAGACAGAGCAACCCATCGGCAAACATTTGTCCACATAGAAAAAAATGCCTAACCGAAAACCCATGAACCTGAAAGAGTCGGGGTGAAGGGGAAGAAGGCGAAAAGCGGACTCAACATCTAACTTGGCCAACAGTGCTGTGGGCCCAAAACCCTGAATCAACTCAAGTGCCTCATCAAACAACTGATACCTGACCGTGCAAAACTCCTCAGGAATGGCGTCGTTAATGGAGCCCCCATGTGGGTAGGACAAATGCTGGATCAAGTGGAATTTGCCCGGTTCCTTATTGGGAACTACCCCCAAGGGGGATGCGCATAACCCGGGCAGAGGCTCACATGTGAAAGGGCCGCACATGCGTCCTAACTTCACCTCCACCTCCACCTTCTGCCTGACCACATGGGGAAACTCGCTTGCAGACTTCAAATTCCTGCGAGACACGACCTGAACTGATTCCGAAATGGGCAAACGAAGACCGCAACTAAACCCGGCTAACAAGAACTCGGCATCCGCCCTCTTGGGGTAATGGTGCAACCATTTAGCCAACTCCGGTACAACTATAGGTGAGGGTGCCCTATTTCGCACTGCCGGCAGCAGCACCCTGGTCGGCCTGCTTAACCCCGCCTCCGGACTTACAATCCTTGGCAGGGTGATTGGCTCCACAGATGCGTGTGATGAAAACGACAGGCCGCACCCCTAGTGCATTTAGAATCGTTAAACGTGAAACATTTGCCCTTCGCTGCCGTCCTGGGGACATTCTTACCCCCCGAAAACTTCCTTTTGGTCTGCCTCTGAACCGTACTACCCCCTTGGTTGGAAACCTCCATCCAAACCTCGACATCCTTAAAACCCAAAGGTAACGTCGGATTGCCATCCTGATTTTTACTGAATTTTTCATCATAATCCCTCCAGACAGAACCTTTGTACTTTAAGAACATCTCATTAATTCAAAACATGTATTTCACCACATTCAGATGTTCGTCGGGGCGAGTTTTCAGGTAAACAGCAGAAAAGACTAAGAAACCTCTCAACCAGTGATGAAAACCTCGGAAAGCATTTTCACAGACACCCCCCGCTTTCTTAGCCTTTTCGAAGTCCTTCCTCATGTCGTCCATGAGGGTGAACAGGTCGACAAATGTCCCTTTAACTATTTTCTCCTTCATCCTCTTCCGTAAGCCCCGAGTAACAGCAGTGTTGGCGCAGCGCACCATCTCCGAAAACAACGGCGGCTCATCAGGAGCCAACACCTTTTTCGGCACCTTATCCTTGCCCACCGCCTTGGCGACCTTGCGCGCAACTAATTTTGCAAGCTTGTTCAGGAGTTTGGGCGAATCAGACCCTCGTTGCTACCAGAGGATTCAGATGATGACACAACAGATGAATCAGCCGCAACATCATGCTCACCAGACCCTGAAGGGCCAGGGGTGACGGCCATCTCAGCCACCTGCGAGAGACCAGGAAACTAAGTACTGGCACCTGCCGGAGATGGGTCCGCGTTTCTGCGCCTCCCGGATCCGTCGTGCACCGGAGCAGCCTGAGGGGCCGAAGAGCTGTCTGCGCTAATTTCGGGAACAGAAACAAGCGGTATTAAGTTACCAGGAACGTCAGCCAAACCAACCAATGGAACGGGGAGGGGGCGGTGCTTCCCCGCCCGGGGCCCCCAAAGATAACGGTGTATCCAGACACGGACGGTACCACCTGAGCTGGCGGCGCATGGGATGGGGGAAGGTACGGAGGCACGATACCTGCCTGGCTAATGCTGGGAAAGCGACCATTTGGGGACCCAAAACTGCTCTGCCAAGGATACCCGTAGGGCCCTGGCTGCGCCAAGGGATAATGCGGTTGACAGTATGGAAACTGATAGAAGGGTGGAGCCAAAAGGGAAGTGGACTGGAACCCTCCACCGAAAGAAGAAACATTAGGGCTGTGGACGAAAGCTTGCCCCATCCCAGAGGACCGGGCTGACTGCATCACCTGTGGGGTAGAAACTAGTGGGAGAAAACTTTGAGAAACTTCTGGGGCAAACGGAAATTGCAAATAAGGTAGGCCCATACCGCTGGGGGAGGAGAATGCCGGCAAGCCAAGGGTGCCTGTAGTAAAACTATCCCCCGCCACGGACCTGAAAGCTGTAAAGGATGCAGGTTGGCCTGGAAAAGACACAGAGGCTGCTGCGGAGCCTTGTACAGAAAAGGCCCGCAGTACCTCCAAGTGTCCAGCAGATGGCTGCCCCTCCCCACCCAGCATAGCACTAGCAGCTTGCTGAAATTCATGGGAGCTGCAGCCAGGCACTAAAATGGCCACCGTGGGGGAAGCCTGCCCTCGGAGCACAGTACTCCCCCCAGCTAGATTATTCAAATGCTCTCTGACATGTGATGCCCACCAGCAGCCAGGGGTGCATCAGGGGCCACAATAGCATTGGGCGCGGGACCCGCGGGGGGCCCGCTATGCCCCAGGGTAGCCGTGCCCGCACCCACCCCTATAATTAAAACCAGCGTGGCCAGGGGTACCGAATCCCCGGCGCGCATGTAGCCTGCAGCAGCACTGGTGACCGCCGTCCCATTCCCGCTGATCGCGGGAGAGACGCGGCCGGCCGATGCTGCAGGCACAGGGACACCCGCGGCCGGGGGTGCCGAATCCCCGCCATGAGACATCAGCCTCCCAGCCCCAGCAGCCGCCGTGCCAGACCCGCTGACCACGGAACGCACGGAGCCGCCGGGCGCTGCAGTGTGCACGGAGATGGGAGGAGCTGACGGATAATGCGCCGTCGCTTCTCCCGACTTCCTGCTGCAGCATCCTCTTCCCTCAGGGCATACTCCAGAGGTTAGTGTAAGTGTGTGTTTGTATGTATGTGTTTTATGTATGTGTTCTGTGTATGTATCTGTGTGTGTATACAGTATGTGTTCTGTGTGTATGTGTGTGTTCAATGTGTGTATACATTAGAGATGTGCACTTGAAATTTTTCGGGTTTTGTGAATTGGTTTTGGGTTCGGTTCCGCGGCCGTGTTTTGGGTTCGACCGCGTTTTGGCAAAACCTCACCGAATTTTTTTTGTCGGATTCGGGTGTGTTTTGGATTCGGGTGTTTTTTTCAAAAAACCCTAAAAAACAGCTTAAATCATAGAATTTGGGGGTCATTTTGATCCCAAAGTATTATTAACCTCAAAAACCATAATTTCCACTCATTTTCAGTCTATTCTGAACACCTCACACCTCACAATATTATTTTTAGTCCTAAAATTTGCACCGAGGTCGCTGGATGACTAAGCTAAGCGACCCTAGTGGCCGACACAAACACCTTGCCCATCTAGGAGTGGCACTGCAGTGTCACGCAGGATGGCCCTTCCAAAAAACACTCCCCAAACAGCACATGACGCAAAGAAAAAAAGAGGCGCAATGAGGTAGCTGTGTGAGTAAGCTAAGCGACCCTAGTGGCCGACACAAACACCTGGCCCATCTAGGAGTGGCACTGCAGTGTCACACAGGATGGCCCTTCCAAAAAACACTCCCCAAACAGCACATGACGCAAAGAAAAAAAGAGGCGCAATGAGGTAGCTCTGTGACTAAGATAAGCGACCCTAGTGGCCGACACAAACACCTGGCCCATCTAGGAGTGGCACTGCAGTGTCACGCAGGATGGCCCTTCCAAAAAACACTCCCCAAACAGCACATGACGCAAATAAAAATGAAAGAAAAAAGAGGTGCAAGATGGAATTGTCCTTGGGCTCTCACCCACCCTTATGTTGTATAAACAGGACATGCACACTTTAACCAACCCATCATTTCAGTGACAGGGTCTGCCACATGACTGTGACTGAAATGATGGGTTGGTTTGGACCCCCACCAAAAAAGAAGCAATTAATCTCTCCTTGCACAAACTGGCTCTACAGAGGCAAGATGTCCACCTCATCATCATCCTCCGATATATCACCGTGTACATCCCGCTCCTCACAGATTATCAATTCGTCCCCACTGGAATCCACCATCTCAGCTCCCTGTATACTTTGTGGAGGCAATTGCTGCTGGTCAATGTCTCCACGGAGGAATTGATTATAATTCATTTTAATGAACATCATCTTCTCCACATTTTCTGGAAGTAACCTCGTACGCCGATTGCTGACAAGGTGAGCGGCGGCACTAAACACTCTTTCGGAGTACACACTTGTGGGAGGGCAACTTAGGTAGAATAAAGCCAGTTTGTGCAAGGGCCTCCAAATTGCCTCTTTTTCCTGCCAGTATAAGTACGGACTGTCTGACGTGCCTACTTGGATGCGGTCACTCATATAATCCTCCACCATTCTTTCAATGGGGAGAGAATTATATGCAGTGCCAGTAGACGACATGGCCGTAATCGTTGGCAGGTCCTTCAGTCCGGACCAGATGTCAGCATCAGCAGTCGCTCCAGACTGCCCTGCATCACCGCCAGCGGGTGGGCTCTGAATTCTGAGCCTTTTCCTCGCACCCCCAGTTGCGGGAGAATGTGAAGGAGGAGATGTTGACAGGTCGCGTTCCGCTTGACTTGACAATTTTCTCACCAGCAGGTCTTTGAACCCCAGCAGACTTGTGTGTGCCGGAAAGAGAGATCCAAGGTAGGTTTTAAATCTAGGATCGAGCACGGTGGCCAAAATGTAGTGCTCTGATTTCAACAGATTGACCACCCGTGAATCCTTGTTAAGCGAATTAAGGGCTCCATCCACAAGTCCCACATGCCTAGCGGAATCGCTCTGTGTTAGCTCCTCCTTCAATGTCTCCAGCATCTTCTGCAAAAGCCTGATGAGGGGAATGACCTGACTCAGGCTGGCAGTGTCTGAACTGACTTCACGTGTGGCAAGTTCAAAGGGCAGCAGAACCTTGCACAACGTTCAAATCATTCTCCACTGCGCTTGAGACAGGTGCATTCCACCTCCTATATCGTGCTCAATTCTATAGGCTTGAATGGCCTTTTGCTGCTCCTCCAACCTCTGAAGCATATATAGGGTTGAATTCCACCTCGTTACCACTTCTTGCTTCAGATGATGGTGTTATGCACACCAGTGCCTGCAGGAAAGTACTGGTGTCAGAACTGTTATGCACTCCAGTATCTGCAGGAATGTACTGGTGTTTGAACTGTTATGCAAAACAAATGGACTCACAGACAAACTGGGGAATATGACATAACGTACACAGAAGGTGATAGGGTAACAAAATACACACAAAGTGAACAGAGAAGCCCAGAGGCTAAGGAACTGGGTATCTCCCTTGTATTAGAACTGCTCAGATGGAAAAAGCAAGATGTTGTGTTTTAATACGTAGAGAACCCGAAATGCTGTTGCTAAGGGCAACAGCAAAACCCTAAAGGGTTACCAACGGGTGGCAGTAAACTCCTTGGTCAGAGATGGAATGATAGACACAAGGAGAGTCTCCACAATCCTAATTCTCACTTGCAGTGCACAGGTTTTAGCTTACTGCCACTAAACTGACCCCTGACACCTAGCACAGTGAGACAGGATTAGACAGGCA
Source organism: Pseudophryne corroboree (assembly GCF_028390025.1). NCBI lineage: Eukaryota > Metazoa > Chordata > Amphibia > Anura > Myobatrachidae > Pseudophryne > Pseudophryne corroboree. Next base: position 39,603,280 of record NC_086447.1, on the reverse strand, counting down.
AGTCTTAGAATACAGCCGCAAACTTGCTAAGTTCACAGAGTAGTAACAGAACCCCAGCAAGCTAAACGACTGACTCCAGTCTTACTGCTAGGTCTGGATTGGCAGAGTGTAATACCAAATCCCCAGGCCTATTTGCAGTAAGCAACAAACAAATACAAAGCTACACAGTACTGGCTAACTTTCATGAACTGACTAACTGTTATGCACACCAGTGCCTGCAGGAAAGTACTGGTGTCAGAACTGTTATGCACTCCAGTGTCTGCAGGAATGTACTGGTGTTTGAACTGTTATGCAAAACAAATGGACTCACAGACAAACTGGGGAATATTACATAACGTACACAGAAGGTAATAGGGTAACAAAATACACACAAAGTGAACAGAGAAGCCCAGAGGCTAAGGAACTGTGTATCTCCCTTGTATTAGAACTGCACAGATGGAAAAAGCAAGATGTTGTGTTTTAATACGTAGAGAACCCGAAATGCTGTTGCTAAGGGCAACAGCAAAACCCTAAAGGGTTACCAACGGGTGTGGCAGTAAACTCCTTGGTCAGAGATGGAATGATAGACACAAGGAGAGTCTCCACAATCCTATTTCTCACTTGCAGTGCACAGGTTTTAGCTTACTGCCACTAAACTGACCCCTGACACCTAGCACAGTGAGACAGGATTAGACAGGCAAGTCTTAGAATACAGCAGCAAACTTGCTAAGTTCACAGAGTAGTAACAGAACCCCAGCAAGCTAAACGACTGACTCCAGTCTTACTGCTAGGTCTGGATTGGCAGAGTGTAATACCAAATCCCCAGGCCTATTTGCAGTAAGCAACAAACAAATACAAAGCTACACAGTACTGGCTAACTTTCATGAACTGACTAACCAACAAAGATTCAGCAGCATCTGCTTACCCTGAAAAGAGGCCTTATAAAGCAGGTGCTGTCCACGCCCCACTCAGACCTCACAGACTGTGAGCACAAAAACCAGCACCGGATCCCCTGCCGTGCACAGAGCCTATAACCACTGCACAGCAAAAGACCCGAACCGGAGTATCAGCTGCGCTCACGTTACTCCACTAGCACTTGTCTCCCGGTTGCCATGACGACGTGGCAGCACAGGGCAGGAGACCCTAACAGTACCCCCCCTCTGACGAGGGGTCAAAGAACCCCTACCACCGGGTTTATCGGGGAACTGCGAGAAGAAAGAGCGTATCAGTCTGGGGGCATGAAGATCACAACTGCGCACCCACGACCGCTCCTCCGGGCCATACCCCTTCCAGTGCACCAAAAATGACAGCCGACCTCGAACCACCTTGGGTCAAGAATCCTTTCAACAACAAACTCCCTCTGGCCACGTATCAGAAGAGGGGAAGGTCTTCCACTGGAAGAAGGATTACTAATCGCCCGTTTTAAAAGGGAACAATGAAATGTTTTATTGATACCCAAAGAAAGGGGCAGATCTAACTGAAATGCCACCGGATTGATAACCCTGGTGATCTTATAAGGGCCGATGAACCGGGGCCCTAACTTATGAGATGGCTGTCTCAACTTCAAATTCTTGGTAGACAACCAGACGAAGTCTCCTAATTTGAAGCTGCAGGGTCTTTTCCGCTTATCAAAAACCCTTTTGGTCACTAATGACACAGACACAAGGGCTTTCTTCACTTTCCGCCAAATACCTCTAAGGACCGAAACCACAGAGGAACCACCAGGCGTGGAGTCCAGGGGGTCAAAAGAATTGGCCTTAGGATGATGCCCATACACACAAAGGAAGGGAGAGATCCCTGTAGCAGAGTGAGCCGCGTTGTTATAGGCAAACTCCGCCATGGACAGATGAGCAACCCAGTCAGTCTGACACTTGGAGACATAACACCTGAGGAACTGCTCCAAGGACTGGTTCACCCTTTCAGTCTGCCCATTAGACTGCGGATGGTAGCCTGACGACAAACTGACAGAAATCTGGAGATCGGAACAAAATGCCCTCCAGAATTTGGCCACAAACTGGGATCCGCGGTCAGAGACCACATCAAGTGGCAACCCGTGGAGATGCACAACATGCAGCATAAATAATTCAGACAGGCGTCTGGCTGATGGCAGCCCAACCAGTGGAACGAAGTGCGCCATCTTCGAAAACCTGTCAACGACAACCCAGATGGCTGTCATCCCCGAGGATTTGGGCAAGTCCACCACAAAATCCATTGAAATGTGGGTCCATGGCTTAGATGGGATAGAGAGTGGATGTAATGGGCCAACAGGAACCCCTCTAGGAGTCTTATTTCGGGCACAGATGTCACATGCCCGAACCCACTGATCCACATCCTTAGCCACCGAGGGCCACCACACCGCCCTAGATAGCAACTCCCGAGTTCTGGCAATACCCGGGTGACCTGCCGACTTCTTGGCATGGAATTCCAGGAACACTCGCTGTCTTAACCTAGGAGGCACAAACAAAAGACCTACCGGAAGGTCTGGAGGAGCCTGCTCCTGTGCTCTAAGGACTAATGATAAGAGGTCCTGGGTAATGCCCACTTTAATACATGATGGGGAAACAATGGGCAACGGCTCCTCGGTGGTCTCCTGGATTGGAGCAAAACTCAGCGAGAGCGCATCAGCCTTGATGTTTTTTGACCCAGGGCGATATGTTATCAAAAAATTAAAGCGAGCAAAAACAAAGCCCATCGTGCCTGCCTGGCATTGAGACGCTTCGCTGACTCTAAATATGCCAGATTCTTATGGTCAGTGAGAATTGAGACCACAAACTTAGCCCCCTCAAGCCAGTGTCTCCACTCCTCGAGTGCATCCTTAATAGCCAACAATTCCCGGTTACCCACGTCATAATTCATCTCGGCAGGCGAAAATTTACGGGAAAAGTAAGCACAGGGATGAAGGCGATTATCAGACACTCCCATCTGAGAAAGCACTGCCCCAATACCCATCTCAGAGGCATCCACCTCCACCACAAAAGGACGCTCTGGATCTGGGTGTCGCAGCACCTTGGCCGAAACAAATGCCCTTTTGAGACGGGCAAAAGCCGCTTTAGCCTCACAAGACCAGTGAGCAACATCCGCCCCTTTCTTAGTGAGTGCCACCAAGGGCGCCACTATAGACGAAAATCCAGCGATAAATCTTCTAGAAAAATTCGCAAAGCCCAGGAAACGCTGAAGCGCCTTCAAACTAGTGGGCTGCACCCAATCCAGGACTGCCTGTACCTTGGAACCCTCAATTTGGAAACCTTCTGGGGAGATAATATATCCTAGAAATGCGATTTGCTGAACTTCAAATTCGCACTTCTCCAGCTTCGCCCCAAGCCGGTGGTCTCTGAGTTTCAGGAGGACTAAGCGTACATGCTTCCGATGTTCCTCCAGGGAATGGGAGAAGATTAGGATGTCATCTAAGTATACAACTAAGAATCTATCCAAATATTCCCTGAGCACATCATTCATGAAATCCTGGAAGACTGCCGGGGCATTACAGAGCCCAAAAGGCATCACCAAATATTCATAATGCCCTGAGTGGGTATTAAAGGCAGTCTTCCATTCATCCCCCTCTCTTATTCGGATTAGATTGTACGCACCGCGTAGGTCAATCTTAGAAAAAATGGTGGCAGTACGAAGCTGGTCAAACAAGACCGAAATGAGAGGCAGTGGGTATGAGTTTTTAATCGTGATACGGTTCAATTCCCTGAAGTCGATGCAGGGTCGCAACGAACCGTCCTTTTTACCCACGAAGAAGAACCCCGACCCAACTGGAGACTGTGAAGGTCTGATAAATCCCTTAGCCAAATTCTCCTGAATGTACTCTGCCATAGCCTGAGTCTCAGGACGTGACAGGGAGTACAACCTGCTCTTGGGAAGCTTAGCATTTGGCAACAAATCAATGGCACAGTCATAGGGGCGATGGGGAGGTAGTACCTCTGCAACTTTTTTGGAGAACACGTCCGCAAAATCTGCATAACACCCTGGCAATCCTGGCAAACTTAGCTGCGAGAGCCTGACTGGAAGGCTCAAGCAACTCCTGAAACAATCAGTACCCCAACTAAGAATCTCCCCAGAGACCCAGTCAAATTGAGGATTGTGGGCCCTTAACCAGGGTAACCCCAACACCAATGGGGCAAAAGTACAGACAGTCACATAAAAGGACAATTTTTCAGAGTGTGTGGCTCCAATAAACAAAGAAATCTGGCTAGTGCAAGAGGTAATTTTACCTTGGGATAATGGTTCCCCGTTTAACCCACAAATCTCAATTTCCGATGCCAAGGGTACTAAGGGAACAGAGTGTTTCAGGGCGAATTGGCGGTCCATAAAAACCCCGTCGGCCCCACTGTCCACAAAGGCCTCAGTCTTGACAGTTTGACCGAGGATCTTCAAGGTCACCGGAATGATAAAAGTCTTCTTGGGAAATTCTGACTTCTGGCCTGACAGGATATTTCCCATCACCCTCAGGCCCTGAAGTTTTCCGGCTTTTCTGGGCATGATACTACCACATGACCTTTATTCCCACAGTACAAACACAACCCCTGCTGTCTCCTCCGCGTCTTCTCACGCGAGGAGAGGCGGGTAGCCCCAATCTGCATAGGCTCCTCAGAAAATTCCTCAGAGTCTGAGGTTCCCTTGGGAAGGAAGGAAATCTCAGTCTCCCTTTCAAGCCTACGCTCTCTCAGCCGTCTATCCACCCGGATGGATAACTGCATGAGCTGATCCAAGCTATCAGGCAAGGGATATTGTACCAGTTGGTCCTTTATCTGGTTAGAAAGACCTCTTTGGTACTGGTGTCTCAGGGCTGGGTCATTCCACTGGGTATCATGGGCCAACCTCCGAAACTCCGTACAGTAAACCTCAACTGGCCTTCGCCCTTGCTTAAGGATCGAAATCTGAGCCTCGGCTGAGGCCGTCTTGTCAGGGTCATCATACAACATGCCCAGTGCCGTAAAAAAAGCATCAACACTTTTAAGCGACGGACAGTCAGGCTGCAACCCATATGCCCAGACCTGTGGGTCTCCTTTTAGCAAGGAAATCACTATGCCCACCCGCTGAATCTCCGACCCAGAAGACTGAGGCCTAAGCCGGAAGTATAGCTTGCAGCTCTCCTTGAAACAAAAGAACTGCGAGCGATCTCCAGAAAAACGATCCGGGAGATTTACTTTCGGCTCCTTAACCCCTGCAGGTGCTGCTGCTGCGGGAGCTCCGCCAGCAGCCTGGGAGGTGTGCATTTTAATGGACAAATCATTAAATTGTCGAGTCAGGACCTGCACCTGATCGACCACCTGTTGCAACGTATTTTGAGGGGTATGCTCCATATTCCCACAAAATTTCAACAGGAGTATTAGGCTGCTGAATATGTTATGCACACCAGTGCCTGCAGGAAAGTACTGGTGTCAGAACTGTTATGCACTCCAGTGTCTGCAGGAATGTACTGGTGTTTGAACTGTTATGCAAAACAAATGGACTCACAGACAAACTGGGGAATATGACATAACGTACACAGAAGGTGATAGGGTAACAAAATACACACAAAGTGAACAGAGAAGCCCAGAGGCTAAGGAACTGGGTATCTCCCTTGTATTAGAACTGCACAGATGGAAAAAGCAAGATGTTGTGTTTTAATACGTAGAGAACCCGAAATGCTGTTGCTAAGGGCAACAGCAAAACCCTAAAGGGTTACCAACGGGTGTGGCAGTAAACTCCTTGGTCAGAGATGGAATGATAGACACAAGGAGAGTCTCCACAATCCTATTTCTCACTTGCAGTGCACAGGTTTTAGCTTACTGCCACTAAACTGACCCCTGACACCTAGCACAGTGAGACAGGATTAGACAGGCAAGTCTTAGAATACAGCCGCAAACTTGCTAAGTTCACAGAGTAGTAACAGAACCCCAGCAAGCTAAACGACTGACTCCAGTCTTACTGCTAGGTCTGGATTGGCAGAGTGTAATACCAAATCCCCAGGCCTATTTGCAGTAAGCAACAAACAAATACAAAGCTACACAGTACTGGCTAACTTTCATGAACTGACTAACCAACAAAGATTCAGCAGCATCTGCTTACCCTGAAAAGAGGCCTTATTAAGCAGGTGCTGTCCACACCCCACTCAGACCTCACAGACTGTGAGCACAAAAACCAGCACCGGATCCCCTGCCGTGCACAGAGCCTATAACCACTGCACAGCAAAAGACCCGAACCGGAGTATCAGCTGCGCTCAGGTTACTCCACTAGCACTTGTCTCCCGGTTGCCATGACGACGTGGCAGCACAGGGCAGGAGACCCTAACACTAACCAACAAAGATTTAGCAGCATCTGCTTACCCTGAAAAGAGGCCTTATAAAGCAGGTGCTGTCCACGCCCCACTCAGACCTCACAGACTGTGAGCACAAAAACCAGCAACGGATCCCCTGCCGTGCACAGAGCCTATAACCACTGCACAGCAAAAGACCCGAACCGGAGTATCAGCTGCGCTCAGGTTACTCCACTAGCACTTGTCTCCCGGTTGCCATGACGACGTGGCAGCACAGGGCAGGAGACCCTAACAGTACCCCCCCTCTGACGAGGGGTCAAAGAACCCCTACCACCGGGTTTATCGGGGAACTGCGAGAAGAAAGAGCGTATCAGTCTGGGGGCATGAAGATCACAACTGCGCACCCACGACCGCTCCTCCGGGCCATACCCCTTCCAGTGCACCAAAAATGACAGCCGACCCCGAACCACCTTGGAGTCAAGAATCCTTCCAACAACAAACTCACTCTGGCCACGTATCAGAAGAGGGGAAGGTCTTCCACTGGAAGAAGGATTACTAATCGCCCGTTTTAAAAGGGAACAATGAAATGTTTTATTGATACCCAAAGAACGGGGCAGATCTAACTGAAATGCCACCGGATTGATAACCCTGGTGATCTTATAAGGGCCGATGAACCGGGGGCCTAACTTATGAGATGGCTGTCTCAACTTCAAATTCTTGGTAGACAACCAGACGAAGTCTCCAAATTTGAAGCTGCAGGGTCTTTTCCGCTTATCAAAAACCCTTTTGGTCACTAATGACACAGACACAAGGGCTTTCTTCACTTTCCGACAAATACCTCTAAGGACCGAAACCACAGAGGAACCACCAGGCGTGGAGTCCAGGGGGTCAAAAGAATTGGCCTTAGGATGATGCCCATACACACAAAGGAAGGGAGAGATCCCTGTAGCAGAGTGAGCCGCGTTGTTATAGGCAAACTCCGCCATGGACAGATGAGCAACCCAGTCAGTCTGACACTTGGAGACATAACACCTGAGGAACTGCTCCAAGGACTGGTTCACCCTTTCAGTCTGCCCATTAGACTGCGGATGGTAGCCTGACGACAAGCTGACAGAAATCTGGAGATCGGAACAAAATGCCCTCCAGAATTTGGCCACAAACTGGGATCCGCGGTCAGAGACCACATCAAGTGGCAACCCGTGGAGACGCACAACATGCAGCATAAAAAATTCAGACAGGCGTCTGGCTGATGGCAGCCCAACCAGTGGAACGAAGTGCGCCATCTTCGAAAACCTGTCAACGACAACCCAGATGGCTGTCATCCCCGAGGATTTGGGCAAGTCCACCACAAAATCCATTGAAATGTGGGTCCATGGCTTAGATGGGATAGAGAGTGGATGTAATGGGCCAACAGGAACCCCTCTAGGAGTCTTATTTCGGGCACAGATGTCACATGCCCGAACCCACTGATCCACATCCTTAGCCACCGAGGGCCACCACACCGCCCTAGATAGCAACTCCCGTGTTCTGGCAATACCCGGGTGACCTGCCGACTTCTTGGCATGGAATTCCAGGAACACTCGCTGTCTTAACCTAGGAGGCACAAACAAAAGACCTACCGGAAGGTCTGGAGGAGCCTGCTCCTGTGCTCTAAGGACTAATGATAAGAGGTCCTGGGTAATGCCCACTTTAATACATGATGGGGAAACAATGGGCAACGGCTCCTCGGTGGTCTCCTGGATTGGAGCAAAACTCCGCGAGAGCGCATCAGCCTTGATGTTTTTTGACCTAGGGCGATATGTTATCAAAAAATTAAAGCGAGCAAAAAACAAAGCCCATCGTGCCTGCCTGGCATTGAGACGCTTCGCTGACTCTAAATATGCCAGATTCTTATGGTCAGTGAGAATTGAGACCACAAACTTAGCCCCTTCAAGCCAGTGTCTCCACTCCTCGAGTGCATCCTTAATAGCCAACAATTCCCGGTTACCCACGTCATAATTCATCTCGGCAGGCGAAAAATTTATGGGAAAAGTAAGCACAGGGATGAAGGCGCTTATCAGACACTCCCATCTGAGAAAGCACTGCCCCAATACCCATCTCAGAGGCATCCACCTCCACCACAAAAGGACGCTCTGGATCTGGGTGTCGCAGCACCTTGGCCGAAACAAATGCCCTTTTGAGACGGGCAAAAGCCGCTTTAGCCTCACAAGACCAGTGAGCAACATCCGCCCCTTTCTTAGTGAGTGCCACCAAGGGCGCCACTATAGACGAAAATCCAGCGATAAATCGTCTATAAAAATTTGCAAAGCCCAGGAAACGCTGAAGCGCCTTCAAACTAGTGGGCTGCACCCAATCCAGGACTGCCTGTACCTTGGAACCCTCCATTTGGAAACCTTCTGGGGAGATAATATATCCTAGAAATGCGATTTGCTGAACTTCAAATTCGCACTTCTCCAGCTTCGCCCCAAGCCGGTGGTCTCTGAGTTTCTGGAGGACTAAGCGTACATGCTTCCGATGTTCCTCCAGGGAATGGGAGAAGATTAGGATGTCATCTAAGTATACAACTAAGAATCTATCCAAATATTCCCTGAGCACATCATTCATGAAATCCTGGAAGACTGCCGGGGCATTACAGAGCACAAAAGGCATCACCAAATATTCATAATGCCCTGAGTGGGTATTAAAGGCAGTCTTCCATTCATCCCCCTCTCTTATTCGGATTAGATTGTACGCACCGCGTAGGTCAATCTTAGAAAAAATGGTGGCAGTACGAAGCTGGTCAAACAAGACCGAAATGAGAGGCAGTGGGTATGAGTTTTTAATCATGATACGGTTCAATTCCCTGAAGTCGATGCAGGGTCGCAACGAACCATCCTTTTTACCCACGAAGAAGAACCCCGACCCAACTGGAGACTGTGAAGGTCTGATAAATCCCTTAGCCAAATTCTCCTGAATGTACTCTGCCATAGCCTGAGTCTCAGGACGTGACAGGGAGTACAACCTGCTCTTGGGAAGCTTAGCATTTGGCAACAAATCAATGGCACAGTCATAGGGGCGATGGGGAGGTAGTACGTCTGCAACTTTTTTGGAGAACACGTCCGCAAAATCTGCATAACACCCTGGCAATCCTGGCAAACTTAGCTGCGAGAGCCTGACTGGAAGGCTCAAGCAAATCCTGAAACAATCAGTACCCCAACTAAGAATCTCCCCAGAGACCCAGTCAAATTGAGGATTGTGGGCCCTTAACCAGGGTAACCCCAACACCAATGGGGCAAAAGTACAGACAGTCACATAAAAGGACAATTTTTCAGAGTGTGTGGCTCCAATAAACAAAGAAATCTGGCTAGTGCAAGAGGTAATTTTACCTTGGGATAATGGTTCCCCGTTTAACCCACAAATCTCAATTTCCGATGCCAAGGGTACTAAGGGAACAGAGTGTTTCAGGGCGAATTGGCGGTCCATAAAAACCCTGTCGGCCCCACTGTCCACAAAGGCCTCAGTCTTGACAGTTTGACCGAGGATCTTCAAGGTCACCGGAATGATAAAAGTCTTCTTGGGAAATTCTGACTTCTGGCCTGACAGGATATTTCCCATCACCCTCAGGCCCTGAAGTTTTCCGGCTTTTCTGGGCATGATACTACCACATGACCTTTATTCCCACAGTACAAACACAACCCCTGCTGTCTCCTCCGCGTCTTCTCACGCGAGGAGAGGCGGGTAGCCCCAATCTGCATAGGCTCCTCAGAAAATTCCTCAGAGTCTGAGGTTCCCTTGGGAAGGAAGGAAATCTCAGTCTCCCTTTCAAGCCTACGCTCTCTCAGCCGTCTATCCACCCGGATGGATAACTGCATGAGCTGATCCAAGCTATCAGGCAAGGGATATTGTACCAGTTGGTCCTTTATCTGGTTAGAAAGACCTATTTGGTACTGGTGTCTCAGGGCTGGGTCATTCCACTGGGTATCATGGGCCAATCTCCGAAACTCCGTACAGTAAACCTCAACTGGCCTTCGCCCTTGCTTAAGGATCGAAATCTGAGCCTCGGCTGAGGCCGTCTTGTCAGGGTCATCATACAACATGCCCAGTGCCGTAAAAAAAGCATCAACACTTTTAAGCGACGGACAGTCAGGCTGCAACCCATATGCCCAGACCTGTGGGTCTCCTTTTAGCAAGGAAATCACTATGCCCACCCGCTGAATCTCCGACCCAGAAGACTGAGGCCTAAGCCGGAAGTATAGCTTGCAGCTCTCCTTGAAACAAAAGAACTGCGAGCGATCTCCAGAAAAACGATCCGGGAGATTTACTTTCGGCTCCTTAACCCCTGCAGGTGCTGCTGCTGCGGGAGCTCCGCCAGCAGCCTGGGAGGTGTGCATTTTAATGGACAAATCATTAAATTGTCGAGTCAGGACCTGCACCTGATCGACCACCTGTTGCAACGTATTTTGAGGGGTATGCTCCATATTCCCACAAAATTTCAACAGGAGTATTAGGCTGCTGAATATGTTATGCACACCAGTGCCTGCAGGAAAGTACTGGTGTCAGAACTGTTATGCACTCCAGTGTCTGCAGGAATGTACTGGTGTTTCAACTGTTATGCAAAACAAATGGACTCACAGACAAACTGGGGAATATGACATAACGTACACAGAAGGTGATAGGGTAACAAAATACACACAAAGTGAACAGAGAAGCCCAGAGGCTAAGGAACTGGGTATCTCCCTTGTATTAGAACTGCTCAGATGGAAAAAGCAAGATGTTGTGTTTTAATACGTAGAGAACCCGAAATGCTGTTGCTAAGGGCAACAGCAAAACCCTAAAGGGTTACCAACGGGTGTGGCAGTAAACTCCTTGGTCAGAGATGGAATGATAGACACAAGGAGAGTCTCCACAATCCTAATTCTCACTTGCAGTGCACAGGTTTTAGCTTACTGCCACTAAACTGACCCCTGACACCTAGCACAGTGAGACAGGATTAGACAGGCAAGTCTTAGAATACAGCCGCAAACTTGCTAAGTTCACAGAGTAGTAACAGAACCCCAGCAAGCTAAACGACTGACTCCAGTCTTACTGCTAGGTCTGGATTGGCAGAGTGTAATACCAAATCCCCAGGCCTATTTGCAGTAAGCAACAAACAAATACAAAGCTACACAGTACTGGCTAACTTTCATGAACTGACTAACCAACAAAGATTCAGCAGCATCTGCTTACCCTGAAAAGAGGCCTTATAAAGCAGGTGCTGTCCACGCCCCACTCAGACCTCACAGACTGTGAGCACAAAAACCAGCACCGGATCCCCTGCCGTGCACAGAGCCTATAACCACTGCACAGCAAAAGACCCGAACCGGAGTATCAGCTGCGCTCAGGTTACTCCACTAGCACTTGTCTCCCGGTTGCCATGACGACGTGGCAGCACAGGGCAGGAGACCCTAACAGATGGCAGGACAGGTTCAGGCGTTTTTGGTGGTGCTCCAGTCTTCTGTACGTGGTGCCTGTACGCCGAAAGTGTCCCGCAATTCTTCTGGCCACCGACAGCATCTCTTGCACGCCCCTCTCGTTTTTTAAATAATTCTGCACCACCAAATTCAAGGTATGTGCAAAACATGGGACGTGCTGGAATTTGCCCATATTTAATGCACACACAATATTGCTGCCGTTGTCCGATGCCACAAATCCACAGGAGAGTCCAATTGGGGTAAGCCATTCCGCAATGATCTTCCTCAGTTGCCGTAAGAGGTTTTCAGCTGTGTGCGTATTCTGGAAACCTGTGATACAAGGCGTAGCCTGCCTAGGAAAGAGTTGGCGTTTGCGAGATGCTGCTACTGGTGCCGCCGCTGCTGTTCTTGCAGCGGGAGGCCATACATCTACCCAGTGGGCTGTCACAGTCATATAGTCCTGACCCTGCCCTGCTCCACTTGTCCACATGTCCGTGGTTAAGTGGACATTGGGTACAGCTGCATTTTTTAGGACACTGGTGACTCTTTTTCTGAGGTCTGTGTACATTTTCGGTATCGCCTGCCTAGAGAAATGGAACCTAGATGGTATTTGGTACCGGGGACACAGTACCTCCAACAAGTCTCTAGTTGCCTCTGCAGTAATGATGGATACCGGAACCACGTTTCTCACCACCCAGGATGCCAAGGCCTCAGTTATCCGCTTTGCAGCAGGATGACTGCTGTGATATTTCATCTTCCTCGCAAAGGACTGTTGGACAGTCAATTGCTTGGTGGAAGTAGTAAAAGTGGTCTTACGACTTCCCCTCTGGGATGACCATCGACTCCCAGCAGCAACAACAGCAGCGCCAGCAGCAGTAGGCGTTACACGCAAGGATGCATCGGAGGAATCCCAGGCAGGAGAGGACTCGTCAAAATTGCCAGTGACATGGCCTGCAGGACTATTGGCATTCCTGGGGAAGGAGGAAATTGACACTGAGGGAGTTGGTGGGGTGGTTTGCGTGAGCTTGGTTACAAGAGGAAGGGATTTACTGGTCAGTGGACTGCTTCCGCTGTCGCCCAAAGTTTTTGAACTTGTCACTGACTTATTATGAATGCGCTGCAGGTGACGTATAAGGGAGGATGTTCCGAAGTGGTTAACATCCTTACCCCTACTTATTACAGCTTGACAAAGGCAACACACGGCTTGACAAATGTTGACCGCATTTCTGTTGAAATACTTCCACACCGAAGAGCTGATTTTTTTGGTATTTTCACCAGGCATGTCAATGGCCCTATTCCTCCCACGGACAACAGGTGTCTCCCCGGGTGCCTGACTTAAACAAACCACCTCACCATCAGAATCCTCCTTGTCAATTTCCTCCCCAGCGCCAGCAACACCCATATCCTCCTCATCCTGGTGTACTTCAACACTGACATCTTCAATCTGACTATCAGGAACTGGACTGCGGGTGCTCCTTCCAGCACTTGCAGGGGGCATGCAAATGGTGGAAGGCGCATGCTCTTCACGTCCAGTGTTGGGAAGGTCAGGCATCGCAACCGACACAATTGGACTCTCCTTGTGGATTTGGGATTTCGAAGAACGCACAGTTCTTTGCTGTGCTTTTGCCAGCTTGAGTCTTTTCATTTTTCTAGCGAGAGGCTGAGTGCTTCCATCCTCATGTGAAGCTGAACCACTAGCCATGAACATAGGCCAGGGCCTCAGCCGTTCCTTGCCACTCCGTGTGGTAAATGGCATATTGGCAAGTTTACGCTTCTCCTCCGACAATTTTATTTTAGATTTTTGAGTCCTTTTTTTACTGATATTTGGTGTTTTGGATTTTACATGCTCTGTACTATGACATTGGGCATCGGCCTTGGCAGACGACGTTGATGGCATTTCATCGTCTCGGCCATGACTAGTGGCAGCAGCTTCAGCACGAGGTGGAAGTGGATCTTGATCTTTCCCTATTTTTGGAACATCAACATTTTTGTTCTCCATATTTTAATAGGCACAACTAAAAGGCACCTCAGGTAAACAATGGCGATGGATGGATACTAGTATACTTATGGATGACGAGCGACTGCCGACACAGAGGTAGCTACAGCCGTGGACTACCGTACTGTGTCTGCTGCTAATATAGACTGGATGATAATGAGATAAAATTAAAATATATATATATATCACACTAGTACTGCAGCCGGACAGGTATATATTATGTAATGACGGACCTGCTGAACACTGTCTGTCAGACTCAGCACTGCAGACTCCTAAAGTAAGCTACTAGTATCAAGAAGATAGAAAAAAAAACCACGGGTAGGTGGTATACAATTGTTGATGGACGAGCGACTGCCGACACAGAGGTAGCTACAGCCGTGGACTACCGTACTGTGTCTGCTGCTAATATAGACTGGATGATAATGAGATAAAAATAAAATATATATATATCTCACACTAGTACTGCAGCCGGACAGGTATATATTATGTAATGACGGACCTGCTGGACACTGTCTGTCAGCACTGCAGACTTCTAAAGTAAGCTACTAGTATCAAGAAGATAGAAAAAAAAAAACCACGGGTAGGTGGTATACAATTATGGATGGACGAGCGACTGCCGACACAGAGGTAGCTACAGCCGTGGACTACCGTACTGTGTCTGCTGCTAATATAGACTGGATGATAATGAGATACAATTAAAATATATATATATATATCACACTAGTACTGCAGCCGGACAGGTATATATTATGTAATGACGGACCTGCTGGACACTGTCTGTCAGACTCAGCACTGCAGACTCCTAAAGTAAGCTACTAGTATCAAGAAGATAGAAAAAAAAAACCACGGGTAGGTGGTATACAATTATGGATGGACGAGCGACTGCCGACACAGAGGTAGCTACAGCCGTGGACTACCGTACTGTGTCTGCTGCTAATATAGACTGGATGATAATGAGATAAAATTAAAATATATATATATATCACACTAGTACTACAGCCGGACAGGTATATATTATGTAATGACGGACCTGCTGGACACTGTCTGTCAGACTCAGCACTGCAGACTCCTAAAGTAAGCTACTAGTATCAAGAAGATAGAAAAAAAAAAAACACGGGTAGGTGGTATACAATTATGGATGGACGAGCGACTGCCGACACAGAGGTAGCTACAGCCGTGGACTACCGTACTGTGTCTGCTGCTAATATAGACTGGATGATAATGAGATAAAATTAAAATATATATATATATCACACTAGTACTGCAGCCGGACAGGTATATATTATGTAATGACGGACCTGCTGGACACTGTCAGACTCAGCACTGCAGACTCCTAAAGTAAGCTACTAGTATCAAGAAGATAGAAAAAAAAACCACGGGTAGGTGGTATACAATTATGGATGGACGAGCGACTGCCGACACAGAGGTAGCTACAGCCGTGGACTACCGTACTGTGTCTGCTGCTAATATAGACTGTATGATAATGAGATAAAATTAAAATATATATATATCACACTAGTACTGCAGCCGGACAGGTATATATTATGTAATGACAGACCTGCTGGTCACTGTCTGTCAGACTCAGCACTGCAGACTCCTAAAGTAAGCTACTAGTATCAAGAAGATAGAAAAAGAAAAAAAACACGGGTAGGTGGTATACAATTATGGATGGACGAGTGACTGCCGACACAGAGGTAGCTACAGCCGTGGACTACCGTACTGTGTCTGCTGCTAATAAAGACTGGATGATAATGAGATAAATTAAAATATATATATATATCACACTAGTACTGCAGCCGGACAGGTATATATTATGTAATGACGGACCTGCTGGACACTGTCTGCAGAATGCGTTTATAAAAACACCACACGACGAGTGTTTAACTTTTTCAGGCAGACAATCACAATATACTGGTGGTCAGCAGACAATCACAATACTGGTGGTCAGTGGTCACTGGTCAGTCACACTGGCAGTGGCACTCTGGCAGCAAAAGTGTGCACTGTACTTAAAATATGTACTCCTGCTATAACTGCTCCCCAGTCTCCCCCACAATTAAGCTGTGTGAGCAGTGAGCACTCAGCACAGTCAGATAATGATATACAGTATTACATATGATGCAGCACACTGGGCTGAGCACAGATATGGTATGTGACTGTGTCACACTGTGTATCGTTTTTTTTCAGGCAGAGAACGGATTAATTAAACTGGTGGTCACTGGTCACACTATCAGCAGCAAGTAGTACTCCTCCTAATAATATGCTCCCCAAAATTTGTGTCTCTCTCTAGTACTCTAGTCTAAACGGAGAGGACGCCAGCCACGTCCTTTCCCTATCAATCTCAATGCACGTGTGAAAATGGCGGCGACGCGCGGCTCCTTATATAGAATCCGAGTCTCGCGATAGAATACGAGCCTCGCGAGAATCCGACAGCGGGATGATGACGTTCGGGCGCGCTCGGGTTAACCGAGCAAGGCGGGAAGATCCGAGTCGCTCGGCCCCGTGTAAAAAAACCTGAAGTTCGGGCGGGTTCGGATTCCGAGGAACCGAACCCGCTCATCTCTAGTATACATGTTCTATGGAAAGTGGATGTAAATATATATATATATATATATATATATATATATACATATATGTATATATAATTTAAACACACACACACACACACACACACGTGCATGCATAGAAGGAAGTATCCCCCCCACCTTACTCCACTAATCCTACATTTGCCACTGGGCCCAGAGACAGGGGGAGGCTGAGAGACACATGGTGATGGGGAGGCTGAGCGACATGGGAATGGATAGGCTAAGAGAGAACGGGAGGTTGAGAGACACAAGTGAATGAGGGAGGGGAGAAAGGTGGGAGCCAGGGCTGCCACCAGAAATTGTGGGGCCCGGGACTGAAAAAATAGGCAGGGAAAATAGGTGTGGCCAAATGCCACATGGGGTGTGGCCAATGAAAATAGGTCCATGATACACATTTGGTGGGAGGAGCAGATACACATATGACCCCAATAGTGCCAGGTACACGTTGCCCCACAGTGCCAGATACACATTGCCTCACTGTGCCAGATACACAAATGCCCCCACTGTGTCAGATATACATTGCCCCCCAGTGCCAGATAAAGAAATGCACCCAAAGTGCCAGATACAGAAATGCCCCCAGTGCCAGATACACATGTCCTCCCAGTGCCAGATATGCCCTCAGTGTCAGATATGCCCCCAGTGCCAGATACACATGTCCCCCCAGTGCCAGATATGCCCTCAGTGTCAGATATGCCCCCAGTGCCAGATATCCCCCAGTGCCAGATACACATGTCCCCCCAGTGCCAGATATGCTCCCAGTGCCAGGTATACATGTCCCCCCAGTGCCAGATATGCCCCCAGTGCCAGATATGCCCCCAGTCAGAGCCGTCCCTAACCAATATGATGCCCTAGGCAAGATTTTGGTTGACTCTGCACCCCTTTCCCAGCACCATCATCCCCCACCCATAGCAGTCCTATTTTTGGTTTTCCTACCCCCTGTAATTTAAATAAGAACAGTGTGCACATTCGGCGTACAGCCCAAAAAGGTATGTGTTTTTGCTGGGAAAGGGCATGGTCACACAATAGTACCCCCAATTCAAATTATGCCTCACAGTAGTGCAACTTTATTCATAATTTATCATGTGATAGTGTCTCTTATTCACATTACATCACACAATACTACCACTTTACCTTATATACGTTACTTCTCACAGTAGTGCCCCTCATTCACATAACATCATACTGAAGTTCTCCTTATTCACATTACACCACACCACAGTAGTGCCCTTTCTATACAATATGCCACACAGTAGAGCACCTTATACACATAATGCCACACATTGGTAATGAATTTATACACATAATACCACACAGTAATGCTCCTTACACATATGACACACATTATTAATGTACTTATAAACATAATGCACCTTACACATTGTGACAACCCTTATTAATGCCCTTATACACATAATGTCCCTTACACATATGCCGCACATTATTAATGCCCTTATACACATAATGACACACATAATGTCCCTTACACATATGTCGCACATTATTAGTGACCTTATACACATAATGACACACTTAGTGCTCCTTACACATATGTTACACATTATTAATTCCCTTATACACATAATGACACATATAGTGCCCTTTATACATTTGCTGCACATTATTATTGCATTTATACCCATGAAACGCATAATAACTCTTACACATATGCCAAACACTATTGCACAACCAAGACACACACACACACACACACACACACACACACACACACACACACACACACACACACACACACACACACACACACACAGCACTCACACGGCCCTAACACTGTGACCTCTACCTCTGCTGGGATACAGATGTGTCCTCATAAATCTTGCATCCATACATCATGCAGCAGGAGATGCCTAGCGTGAGTCAACTGGCAGCTCTGCTATCATCGGGTGCCTAGGCTATATTTGATGAAAATGCATCTTATTTGCATTGCTATGTGGCTAGGATGCACAATCAGCTTCTGCTGATTAAAATGATATGCAGCATGCCTATATACTGTGTGCGACTGTGGCTGTATCTGTATACACACAGAATATAGGCATGCCGCATATAATTTTAATCAACAGAAGTTGCTTGTGCCCCTGGGCAATTGTCTAGTTTGCCTATGCCTAGGGCCGTCTCTGCCCCCAGTGCCAGGTATACATGTCCCCCCAGTGCCAGATATGCCCCCAGTGCCAGATATGCCCCCAGTGCCAGGTATACATGTCCCCCCAGTGCCAGATATGAGCCCCAGAGCAGGTACATATATACCCACAGTGCCAGATATGCCCCCAGTACTGATACACATGCATCCACAGTGCAAAATATGCCCCCAGTGCAGATAAATATATATCCCCACAGTGCCAGATATGCCCCCAGGGCTGATACACATGCCCCCACAGTGCCAGATATGCCCCCAGTGCAGATAAATATATATCCCCACAGTGCCAGATATGCCCCCAGTTCTGATACACATGCCCCCACAGTGCCAGATATGCCCCCAGTGCTGATACACATGCCCCCACCATGTCTCCCACAGTGCCAGATATATCCCCAGTGCTGATACGCATACCCCCACCGTGCCTCCCACAGTGCCAGATATGCCCCCAGTACTGATACACATGCCCCCACAGTGCCAGATATGCCCCCAGTGCTGATACACATGCCCCCACAGGGCCTCCCACAGTGGCAGATATGCCCCCAGTGTCGATACACATGCCCCCACAGTGCCTCCCCCCCTCCGCTTCTCACCTACTGCTGTGAGGGGAGGAGAGAGCAGAGCGCGCCTCTCCCACCCCTCCATCTCCAGCAGCAGTGTCTATCTCAATTCGCCACCGGCCTGTGAGCCAATCAGAGCTCGTGGTCCGGCAGCCAATCAGAAGCCTCAGCTGCCAGTCAGCGAGCTCTGATTGGCTCACGGGCCAGTGCCGAATTTAAGATAGTCACTGCCGCTGGAGACGTCAGTGCGCGCCGGGCAGCGGTTGCCAGGAGCGGATCGAGCCGCTTGTTGGCCACCGCTGCTGTAGACAGTGAGTCACTGTGACTCACTGTCTGCAGCGGCGGCTGCCGCCAGGAATAGCCATGGCTGGCTGTGTGTACAGCCCGGGTCCTCTACTCTGTCATAGTGGCCGGGCCCGGGACAACTGTACACAGGGCACCCCCTTGATGGCGGCCCTGATGGGAGCGCAGATTAGATTAAACATTGGACAGATTTAATAGATGAATATAATTAGCCAATAAACACATATACTTTATGGACAACAAAGAGTAGTACATTAAAAATAAATGAAAATAAAAAATAAAATAAAAAATGTAATATATATAAAAGGGAATGCTGTAAAACTCAAAGGTCCAACCCCAGGGATTTTGTGGATTTAGGGAAGTATGCCACATGGCATGTGAGAGCGGTTTTCCAATAGTGTAGTCTGAAGAGTATCAAATTGTTTCCTGTGGAATAAACAATGTTTAAATACTCTTCTGTATAGCGGTGGATAGAAAATAATACGAGCACTCGCACTTCTGTATGTCACCTACAGTGTTGGGGAAGGGGGATGAGAGACACAGTGGAATGAGGGGTGGGAACGATGGTGCTGGAGGAGGTGAGGATAAGGCTGGAGGACTGGAGTGATACAGGCTTGGAGTGAGACTGGAGAGGGATGGAGGGGGGGGGGGAGGTGTGAATAAGCCAATGGCCGACTAGCCTTTACCGACCTTGGAGGGATAAGGGGTCCCAAAAATATGAGTGTACTGAGCCCCAAGATCTCTGTTGCCGGCCCTGGCTGATTGATCATTACTACTGAGGCACAGAAGGAGCAGGTTAGGCATTTTATCCATCAATCATTTCCTTTATACAGTCAGACACAATCTTATATTGAGTAAATGAGAGGTTGTGCCGTATTACAGTATACATTCATCATGTAGACATTCAACTGCAGTCATAGAATGTCAACAATGACAGATACTGTAGTCAAGTCATATTGACAACATTGTGAATGTACAGTAGATAGACAAAATATCGACAGCAGGCTTTCCCAGATTTTATGATTTGGGTTAAGTTTAGCTGATAATGCTATAAAGAAGATCTTCGCCAACATGTCGACTTTGAATGTCAACATTTGACCCATCGGCATCCTGTCCATGTTGACATTTAGTACAAGTCGACATTGTGGTGGCAATATTTTTAGTGTCGACCTTTTTGTACCCCACCTCCCCGTCTAACTGCTCATGCAAATTTACAAGTACAAAAAAAAAAAAAAGGAAAGGTAACCCGCTCCTAACAGACGCACTTTATATGGTAACAATGTGTGCAGCGGCGAAATGCGTCAATGGAAAATAAACACTCGAGGAATGTTTGTGTATGTAAACCATCTGCTGCAGAATCCATCTCCATTCATAGCAAATATCGCTGGCATCGGCGCGCTGTAGCCGCACTCGCACATGAGCAAGATACGCCGTGGTTGTATCATTTCATAATTTTGGGGGGATTTTCTTAGATGGGATAGATAAAAGATTTACATTTAAGAGGTAACTCTGGCAAGATTCCTTTAAAAAAAATTATAATGGGAGAAGGGTCACTTTGGCGGTGTGATATGGGGGTGATCTATTTACTAAGCCCTGGATGGAGATAAAGTGGAAGGAGATAAGGCACCAGCCAATCAGCTCCTAATTGTCATTTTTCAAACTCATCCTGTGACATGGCAGTTAGGAGCTGATTGGCTGGTACTTTATATCCGTCCGCTTTATCTGCATCCAAGGTTTAGTACATAGACCCCACAGTACTGTACAGTCATTTTTTATTTTTTTCTACAGGAGTGTATAACTAGTGATAAATTATCAGTGTGCAAAGACACAACTACAACAGCCGCTGTTTGCAATTAGACCAACTGTATTTTATTACCGAAGAAAACAAACCTAGAGAATAATGTATTATTATTGGAAATTACCTCAAAACACACATTTTCAGGGGCACCAGCAAATATTCCCTGGGATTTAAGAACTAGTCTTAGCAGCAGAAATCTCTGATGCTATGGGTACTGCTATGCTGTGAATTACCAAAATCCGGAATGCTACACATTCTGAAGATGGTGTTAGACCAGTGGTTCCCAAACTGTGGGGCAGATGTATTAACCTGGAGATGGCATAAGGAAGTGATAAGTGCAAGGTAATAAATGCACCAGCCAATCAGCTTCAGTATGTAAATTAACAGTTACGAGCTGATTAGCTGGTGCGTTTACCACCTTGCACTTATCAATGGTTTATCACTTCCTTATGCCTAATACATCTGCCCTTGTGTGCCTCGGGACACTTGCAAGCAGGGTTGGACTAGCCCACAGGGGAACAGAGGAAACGACTGCTGGGCCCCACTGCCTGGGGGCCCCACATCCTCTAGGGAATCAGGTTCCAGACTGTGCATTTGAATTATAGATTATACATATATTACCTTATATTGGGGGTTATTCCGAGTTGTTCGCTCGCTAGCTGCTTTTAGCAGTATTGCACACGCTAGGCCGCCGCCCACGGGGAGTGTATCTTAGCCTTGCAGAAGTGCGAACGAAATATTAGCAGAATTGCGAATAGAAATTTCTTAGCAGTTTCTGAGTAGCTCGAGACTTACTCCTACACTGCGACCAGTTCCTGGTTTGACGTCACAAACACACCCAGCGTTTGTCCAACCACTCCCCCGTTTCTCCAGCCACTCCTGCGTTTTGCAACTCGAACCCCTGCATTTTTCCGCACACTCCCATAAAACGGCCAGTTTCCGCACAGAAACACCCGCTTCCTGTCAATCACACTACGATCAGCACAGCTATGAAAAAGCTTTGTTATGCCGTGAGTAAAATACCTAACTTTTGTGTAAAATAACTAAGCGCATGCGCTCTGCGAACCTAGCGCATGCGCAGTAAGCGACTAATCACAGTATGGCGAAAATTGGCAACGAGCGAACAACTCAGAATGACCCCCATTGCACAGGACTGTAGTGTATTCTCTACAGTGCATTTCTGTTATTAATCTGGTACATTATAATGCATGCCCTAGCAGTCCATGCACTCTTTAATGGTTAGCAACAACTCTGAAGTTTGACCACACCCCTAAACATGGGCCCCTAAAAATTAGTGATGAGCGGGTTCGGTTCCTCGGAATCCGAACCTGCCCGAACTTCACCTTTTTTTTACACGGGTCCCAGCGACTCGGATACTCCCGCCTTGCTCGGTTAACCCGAGCGCGCCCGAACGTCATCATCCCGCTGTCGGATTCTCGCGAGACTCGGATTCTATATAAGGAGCCGCGCGTCGCCGCCATTTTCACACGTGCATTGAGATTGATAGGGTGAGGACGTGGCTGGCGTCCTCTCCGAGTCCGTTGTATTATATTAGAACTTAGTTAGTTATAATTGTGGGGAGGATTGGGGACGGGGAGCAGCTGTTAGGGAGTACAGTGCAGGGTTTTGAGTTTAATCCGTTGTTTCTCTGCCTGAAAAAAAACGCTCCACCATATCTGTGCTCACTCAGTGTGCTGCACTGCTGCATGATATATCTGTGCTGAGTGCACTGCTCACACTGCCTAATTGTGGAGACTGGGGGGCAGTTATAGCAGGAGTACAGTGCACAGTTTTGCTGACAGTGACCACCAGTCCAGTATACGTTTGTCTGCCTGAAAAACACGGTAGTGTTTTTTTTTTCTTTCTTCATGCTAGTTTGTTTAGCAGTCTACTGACAGTGTCCACCAGGTCCGTTATACAGTATATTATATATATAGTTAAGCAATAAGCAGCAGTACGGTAGGCCACGGCTGTACCTACCTCTGTGTCGTCAGTGCACTCGTCGTCCATAAGTATAAGTAATACTATCCATCCATCTACATTGTATACCTGTGGTGGTTTTTTTTTCTTTCTTCATACTAGTTTAGCAGTCTGCTGACACTGTCCACCAGGTCCGTTATACACACAGTATATTATATTTATATATAAGCACTAAGCAGCAGTATGGTAGGCCACGGCTGTACCTACCTCTGTGTCATCACTCGTCGTCCATAAGTATAAGTAATACTATACTATCCATCCATCTACATTGTATACCTGTGGTGTTTTTTTTTTCTTTCTTCATACTAGTTTAGCAGTCTGCTGACACTGTCCACCAGGTCCGTTATACAGTATAGTATATTATATTTATATATAAGCACTAAGCAGCAGTACGGTAGGCCACGGCTGTACCTACCCATGTGTCGTCACTCGTCGTCAATAAGTATAAGTAATACTATACTATCCATCCATCTACATTGTATACCTGTGTTGTTGTTTTTTTCTTTCTTCATACTAGTTTAGCAGTCTGCTGACACTGTCCACAAGGTCCGTTATACAGTATATTATATTTATATATAAGCACTAAGCAGCAGTACGGTAGGCCACGGCTGTACCTACCTCTGTGTCGTCAGTGCACTCGTCGTCCATAAGTATAAGTAATACTATACTATCCATCCATCTACATTGTATACCTGTGGTGGTTTTTTTTTCTTTTTTCATACTAGTTTAGCAGTCTGCTGACACTGTCCACCAGGTCCGTTATACACACAGTATATTATATTTATATATAAGCACTAAGCAGCAGTACGGTAGGCCACGGCTGTACCTACCTCTGTGTCGTCAGTGCACTCGTCGTCCATAAGTATAAGTAATACTATACTATCCATCCATCTACATTGTATACCTGTGGTGATTTTTTTTCTTTCTTCATACTAGTTTAGCAGTCTGCTTACACTGTCCACCAGGTCTGTTATACAGTATATTATATTTATATATAAGCACTAAGCAGCAGTACGGTAGGCCACGGCTGTACCTACCTCTGTATCATCACTCATCGTCCATAAGTATAAGTAATACTATACTATCCATCCATCTACATTGTATACCTGTGGTGTTTTTTTTTTCTTTCTTCATACTAGTTTAGCAGTCTGCTGACACTGTCCTCCAGGTCCGTTATACAGTATATTATATTTATATATAAGCACTAAGCAGCAGTACGGTAGGCCACGGCTGTACCTACCTCTGTGTCGTCACTCGTCGTCCATAAGTATAAGTAATACTATACTATCCATCCATCTACATTGTATACCTGTGGTGTTTTTTTTTTTCTTTCTTCATACTAGTTTAGCAGTCTGCTGACACTGTCCACCAGGTCCGTTATACAGTATATTATATTTATATATAAGCACTAAGCAGCAGTACGGTAGGCCACGGCTGTACCTACCTCTGTGTCATCACTCGTCGTCAATAAGTATAAGTAATACTATACTATCCATCCATCTACATTGTATACCTGTGGTGTTTTTTTTTCTTTCTTCATACTAGTTTAGCAGTCTGCTGACACTGTCCACCAGGTCCGTTATACAGTATATTATATTTATATATAAGCACTAAGCAGCAGTACGTAGGCTACGGCTGTACCTACCTCTGTGTCGTCACTCGTCGTCCATAAGTATAAGTAATACTATACTATCCATCCATCTACATTGTATACCTGTGGTGGTTTTTTTTTTCTTTCTTCATACTAGTTTAGCAGTCTGCTGACACTGTCCACCAGGTCCGTTATACAGTATATTATATTTATAAATAAGCACTAAGCAGCAGTACGGTAGGCCACGGCTGTACCTACCTCTGTCGTCAATAAGTATAAGTAATACTATACTATCCATCCATCTACATTGTATACCTGTGGTAGCTTTTAGTTGTGCGCAAAATATGGAGAACAAAAATGTTGAGGTTAAAAAAATAGGGAAAGATCAAGATCCACTTCCAACTCGTGCTGAAGCTGCTGCCACTAGTCATGGCCGAGACGATGAAATGCCATCAACGTCGTCTGCCAAGGCCGATGCCCAATGTCATAGTACACAGCATGTAAAATCCAAAACACAAAAGATCAGTAAAAAAATGACCCAAAAATTAAAATTAAAAGCATCTGAGGAGAAGCGTAAACTTGCCAATATGCCGTTTACGACACGGAGTGGCAAGGACCGGCTGAGGCCCTGGCCTATGTTCATGGCTAGTGGTTCAGCTTCACATGAGGATGGAAGCACTCATCCTCTCGCTAGAAAAAAGAAAAGACTTGCGGCAAAAGCACAGCAAAGAACTGTGCGTTCTTCGAAATCCCAAATCCCAAAGGAGAGTCCAATTGTGTCAGTTGCGATGCCTGACCTTCCCAACACTGGACGGGAAGAGCTTGCGCCTTCCACCATTTGCACTCCCCCTGCAAGTGTTGAAAGGAGCACCTGCAGTCCAGTTCCTGATAGTGAAATTGAAGATGTCAGTGTTGAAGTACACCAGGATGAGGATATGGGTGTTGCTGGCGCTGGGGAGGAAATTGACAAGGAGGATTCTGATGGTGAGGTGGTTTGTTTAAGTCAGGCACCCGGGGAGACACCTGTTGTCCATGGGAGGAATATGGCCATTGACATGCCTGGTGAAAATACCAAAAAAATCAGCTCTTCAGTGTGGAAGTATTTCAACAGAAATGCAGACAACAGGTGTCAAGCCGTGTGTTGCCTTTGTCAAGCTGTAATAAGTAGGGGTAAGGACGTTAACCACCTCGGAACATCCTCCCTTATATGTCACCTGCAGCGCATTCATAATAAGTCAGTGACAAGTTCAAAAACTTTGGGCGACAGCGGAAGCAGTCCACTGACCAGTAAATCCCTTCCTCTTGTAACCAAGCTCGCGCAAACCACCCCACCAACTCCCTCAGTGTCAATTTCCTCCTTACCCAGGAAAGCCAATAGTCCTGCAGGCCATGTCACTGGCAAGTCTGACGAGTCCTCTCCTGCCTGGGATTCCTCCGATGCATCCTTGAGTGTAATGCCTACTGCTGCTGGCGCTGCTGTTGTTGCTGCTGGGAGTCGAGAGGGGAAATCGGAAGACCACTTGTACTACTTCCAGTAAGCAATTGACTGTCCAACAGTCCTTTGCGAGGAAGATGAAATATCACAGCAGTCATCCTGCTGTAAAGTGGATAACTGAGGCCTTGACAACTATGTTGGTGTTAGACGTGCTTCCGGTATCCGCCGTTAGTTCACAGGGAACTAGACAATTTATTGAGGCAGTGTGCCCCCGTTTCCAAATACCATCTAGGTTCCACTTCTCTAGGCAGGCAATACCGATAATGTACACGGACGTCAGAAAAAGACTCACCAGGGTCCTAAAAAATGCAGTTGCACCCAATGTCCACTTAACCACGGACATGTGGACAAGTGGAGCAGGGCAGACACAGGACTACATGACTGTGACAGCCCACTGGGTAGATGTATTGCCTCCCGCTGCAAGAACAGCAGCGGCGGCACCAGTAGGAGAATCTCGCAAACGCCAACTCGTTCCTAGGCAGGCTACACTATGTATCACCGCTTTCCAGAATACGCACACAGCTGAAAACCTCTTACGGCAGCTGAGGAAGATCATCGCAGAATGGCTTACCCCAATTGGACTCTCCTGGGGATTTGTGACATCGGACAACGCCAGCAATATTGTGCGCGCATTACATCTGGGCAAATTCCAGCACGTCCCATGTTTTGCACATACCTTGAATTTGGTGGTGCATAATTATTTAAAAAACGACAGGGGCGTGCAAGAGATGCTGTCGGTAGGCAGAAGAATCGCGGGACACTTTCGGCGTGCAGGCACCACGTACAGAAGACTGGAGCACCACCCAAAAAAACTGAACCTACCCTGCCATCATCTGAAGCAAGAGGTGGTAACGAGGTGGAATTCAACCCTCTATATGCTTCAGAGGATGGAGGAGCAGCAAAAGGCCATTCAAGCCTATACATCTGCCCACGATATAGGCAAAGGAGGTGGAATGCACCTGTCTTAAGCGCAGTGGAGAATGATTTCAACGTTGTGCAAGGTTCTGCTGCCCTTTGAACTTGCCACACGTGAAGTCAGTTCAGACACTGCCAGCCTGAGTCAGGTCATTCCCCTCATCAGGCTTTTGCAGAAGAAGCTGGAGGCATTGAAGGAGGAGCTAAAACAGAGCGATTCCACTAGGCATGTGGGACTTGTGGATGGAGCTCTTCATTCGCTTAACAAGGATTCACGTGTGGTCAATCTGTTGAAATCAGAGCACTACATTTTGGCCACCGTGCTCGATCCTAGATTTAAAGCCTACGTTGGATCTCTCTTTCCGGCAGACACAAGTCTGCAGGGGTTCAAAGAACTGCTGGTGAGAAAATTGTCAAGTCAAGCGGAGCGCGACCTGTCAACATCTCCTCCTTCACATTCTCCCGCAACTGGGGGTGCGGGGAAAAGGCTACGAATTCCGAGCCCACTCGCTGGCGGTGATGCAGGGCAGTCTGGAGCGACTGCTGATGCTGACATCTGGTCCGGACTGAAGGACCTGCCAACGATTACTGACATGTCGTCTACTGTCACTGCATATGATTCTCTCACCATTGAAAGAATGGTGGAGGATTATATGAGTGACCGCATCCAAGTAGGCACGTCAGACAGTCCGTACGTATACTGGCAGGGAAAAGAGTCAATTTGGAGTCCCTTGCACAAACTGGCTTTATTCTACCTAAGTTGCCCTCCCTCCAGTGTGTACTCTGAAAGAGTGTTTAGTGTCGCCGCTCACCTTGTCAGCAATCAGCGTACGAGGTTACTTCCAGAAAATGTGGAGAAGATGATGTTCATTAAAATGAATTATAATCAATTACTCCATGGAGACATTCACCAGCAGAAATTGCCTCCAGAAAGTACACGGGGATCTGAGATGGTGGATTCCAGTGGGGACGAATTAATAATCTGTGAAGAGGGGGATGTACACAGTGAAAGGGGTGATGAATCTGACGATGATGATGAGGTGGACATCTTGCCTCTGTAGAGCCAGTTTGTGCAAGGAGAGATTGATTGCTTCTTTTTTGGTGGGGGCCCAAACCAACCAGTCATTTCAGTCACAGTCGTGTGGCAGACCCTGTCGCTGAAATTATGGGTTGGTTAAGGTGTGCATGTCCTGTTTATACAACATAAGGGTGGGTGGGAGGGCACAAGGACAATTCCATCTTGCACCTCTTTTTTATTTTTTTCTTCTTTGCGTTATGTGCTGTTTGGGGAGTATTTTTTGGAAAGGCCATCCTGCGTGACACTGCAGTGCCACTCCTCGATGGGCCAGGTGTTTGTGTCGGCCACTAGGGTCGCTTAGCTTACTCACACAGCTACCTCATTGCGCCTCTTTTTTTTCTTCTTTGCGTCATGTGCTGTTTGGGGAGTATTTTTTGGAAGGGCCATCCTGCGTGACACTGCAGTGCCACTCCTAGATGGGCCAGTTGTTTGTGTCGGCCACTAGGGTCGCTTAGCTTACTCACACAGCTACCTCATTGCGCCTCTTTTTTTCTTCTTTGCGTCATGTGCTGTTTGGGGAGTATTTTTTGGAAGGGCCATCCTGCGTGACACTGCAGTGCCACTCCTAGATGGGCCAGGTGTTTGTGTCGGCCACTAGGGTCGCTTAGCTTACTCACACAGCTTCCTCATTGCGCCTCTTTTTTTCTTTGCGTCATGTGCTGTTTGGGGACAATTTTTTTGAAGTGCCATCCTACCTGACACTGCAGTGCCACTCCTAGATGGGCCAGATGTTTGTGTCGGCCACTTGGGTCGCTCAGCTTAGCCATCCAGCGACCTCAGTGCAAATTTTAGGACTAAAAATAATATTGTGAGGTGTGAGGTGTTCAGAATAGACTGAAAATGGCCACGGAACTGAACCGAAAACCAAAACACAAAACCCGAAAAATTTCAGGTGCACATCCCTACTAAAAATGCATCACCCGGGTGGGCCCTCTATGCCCCAGTCCGATACTGCTTGCAAGGGATCCTTGGATTAGTGTAAAAAACAGTGCACTGAAAATAATTCTGATACTCTAGGGAACTGTGGGGTAGATGTATTAAGCCTGGAGACGGCATAAGGAAGTGATAAACCAGTGGTAAGTGCAAGGTAAGAAATGCACCAGCCAATCAGCTCCCAACTGTTAATTTACATATTGGAGCTGATTAGCTGGTGCATTTATCACCTTGCACTTACCACTGGTTTATAGATTTACTAAATTATTAACACTCATTTATATGTACAACCGTGAAAATCAGAAACTCCTGTGTGAAGAACAGGTAGGACAGCTAGAAAATGATAAAGTAAAATATGTGAATGGAGTAAGTTTTTTAAATGTTCAAACTAAACACACAAGTGTACGGTATATGGGTTGAAGGTTTCAGTGTTACAATTTGTAATGCTTGTAATACATTTGTTTTAGCTTTTTACCTTTGCTGTAGCTATTCCTGTGAGCAGTCAGCATATAGGGCCTAATTCAGGTTTCATCGCAACCGCGATGCGACCACAATTTTTGAGAAAGATGCACTCCGCACACGCGCAGGTCCCGTCCTGCATGTGCACGTGCAGTTAATGCAATTGGATTGCAGTAACTGTGAACTTCTCTGCCTGATTGACAGGCAGAGGTGTTCGAGGGGCGGGCGGGGTGCAGCGTCCGAGCATTTTTTGGGGCGGTGACAGGCATGTCGGCCAGCATTTTAGGGTCCAATCGAGAAAATGATGTTGGGGCTCCTGCGGCGCCAGGAGTCATCCACAGTTCCTGCGACCACACTGCAATTGTGGTGTGATCGCAATCACAGCCTGATCACAGAGGGTGGGCCGCATGCTGGGCGGCCTAGCGTTGCGATGTGCAGCCTCCTGTATGCGATTGCAAGGATTGCAGATTCTGCTTTGGCATGTATGTGACATAAACGGGAATGTAATTACAATGCTGTCGGATGGGATCCCGACCAGTGGCATAATGCCGGCATCAAAATCCCAGCGGAGATCGGGATCCAGGAGTCAAAATACCGACGCCTGTAATTCCAAACGCTCTTTTAGTGGGATGCGCTCGTGTCCTGTCACAGGGGGCAGGAGGCTAGGTTTAGGCATTAGAAGGGGGGTTAGAGTTAGTGTTAGCGTGCTGGAATGGGAAGGGGATGGTTAGGTACCGGGGAGGGGGGTTAGGGTTAGGTACTTACAAGGGGAGTTTAGGGTTAGACATTAATTGGGGAGTGTTATGTTTAGGCAGCGGGGAAGGGAGGGTTAGGCACCATTGGGGCGGGTTAAGGCTAGGCACCCACAAGGGAGGGTTAGGCACCATTGGGGAAGGTTAGAGCTAGGCACCCACAAGTGAGGGTTAGGCACCATTGGGGAGGGTTAGAGCTAGGCACCCACAAGGGATGGTTAGGTACCATTGGGGAGGGTTAGGGCTAGACACCCACAAGGGACGGTTAGGCACCATTGGGGAGGGTTAGGGCTAGGCACCCACGAGGGATGGTTAGACACCATTGGGGAGGGTTAGAGCTAGGCACCCACAAGGGAGGGTTAGGCACCATTGGGGAGGGTTAGGGCTAGACACCCACAAGGGACGGTTAGGCACCATTGGGGAGGGTTAGAGCTAGGCACCCACAAGGGACGGTTAGGTACCATTGGGGAGGGTTAGGGCTAGACACCCACAAGGGACGGTTAGGTACCATTGGGGAGGGTTAGGGCTAGACACCCACAAGGGACGGTTAGGCACCATTGGGGAGGGTTAGGGCTAGGCACCCACGAGGGACGGTTAGGTACCATTGGGGAGGGTTAGGGCTAGACACCCACAAGGGACGGTTAGGCACCATTGGGGAGGGTTAGGGCTAGGCACCCACAAGGGAGGGTTCAGCACCATTGGGGAGGGTTAGGGCTAGGCACCCACAAGGGACGGTTAGGCACCATTGGGGAGGGTTAGGGCTAGCCACCCACAAGGGAGGGTTAGGATACTTTTGGGGACTGTCGGTATTCTGAAGGTTGGAATGCCGTCCATTGGTGTATCATACCGACTTCCATAAAAGACATGGTAAAAGTGGGCCAAGGGGGAATAGCCAGCAAATAAGCACTGCAGATTACTGGGACATGAAAACATTTAATTCTGCATTCATGAAGTACTCATAAAAAGGCAATGTCCAACATTTTGGTACAGTACTGTAGGTGTCCTAAGTAAAGTACCAACATTATAAACGTCTCATAGAATTTACACTTCTCATTTCATTAGCCAATTATTGCAAGAATGCACTAAACCTGGCTTCACCACTCTGAAATAATTAGTATTGCCCCATCATTGATAATTAAATTAAATATTTCCTGTATTACAGTAACAGGTTAAAAATTGCCCTTTTACAAATAAAATACATTCATCAAACAATATTAGCTATTTAATAAAAGATAATATTTACATTGACTCTCTACTTTACATTCATATTACCGCACTAATTTATATGCCAATGTTGTCTCCCCAATGTTTGTGTTTGTTTTTATAATTTTGGCAGGCCATATACCTCAATCAGCATGCACATGGTACAGCTCTGCCTGACGCATGCACATGGTACAGCTCTGCCTGGCATATGCATATGCACATGGTACAGCTCTGCCTGGCACATGCATATGATACAGCTCTGCCTGACGCATGCACATGGTACAGCTCTGCCTGGCACATGCACATGATACAGTCTGCCTGGCGCATGCACATGATACAGTCTGCCTGGCGCATGCACATGATACAGACTGCCTGACGCATGCACATGATACAGACTGCCTGACGCATGCACATGATACAGTTTGCCTGGCGCATGCACATGGTACAGCTCTGCTTGGTGCATGCTCTTGATACAGTCTGCCTGACGCATGCACATGATACAGTCTGCCTGACGCATGCACATGATACAGTCTGCCTGGCGCATGCACATGATACAGTTTTTCTGGCGCATGCTCATGGTACAGCTCTGCTTGGCGCATGCACATGATACAGTCTGCCTGGCGAATGCACATGATACTGTCTGCCTGGCGAATGCACATGATACTGTCTGCCTGGCGCATGCACATATACAGTCTACCTGACGCATGCACATTATACTGTCTGCCTGGCGCATGCACATATACAGTCTGCCTGACGCATGCACATTATACTGTCTGCCTGGCGCATGCACATATACAGTCTGCCTGACGCATGCACATGATACTGTCTGCCTGACGCATGCTCATGGTACAGACAGCCTGACGCATGCACATGATACAGTCTGCCTGACGCATGCTCATGGTACAGACAGCCTGACGCATGCACATGATACAGTCTGCCTGACGCATGCACATGATACAGTTTGCCTGACGCATGCTCATGGTACAGATCATCAAAATATGTTTTTGGAATGTACAAAACCTGGGTGCCACTCAGAAAGCAGCATAGACACAATCATAGACCAGTCACCAAACCTTGCAAAAACAGAAATAAAGACAATGTTGATAAAGTCCATGCACCAAACTTGTCCCAAGAGGATCAGAAATATGTCTATCCAAAGACAATCACTGTGTTGACTCTTCAGACTCCCTCTTGACTCCTCTTTGTCCAATATTTCTCAATGGCATTTGGATATAAAGAGGAAAACGAGGGGAGGAGTTCATGATAAGACCAGGGCCGTTTCTAGACAATTTGGCTCCCAGTGCGAGATTTCAAAATGCGCCCCCCCATTGCTATAAAAAAAATTGCGTGCCCCCCCCATATAGCCAGAAAAAAAAGCATGCGCGCGCGCTCCCGACAAGGGTGTGTGGCCTGATTAAAATGGGCGTGGTCTCATTACAGTGGACGTGGCCTCATCTGATATCACACCCACCACAGGGGGAAAAAATAAAAATAAAAAATTCCCCTTTTACACATTACACCAGGCAAGTGTCCCCATATTACACAGCGCGGCAGGCAGGTGTCCCCATATTACACAGCGCGGCAGGCAAGTGTCCCCATATTACACAGCACGGCAGGCAGGTGTCCCCATTTTACACAGCGCGGCAGGCAGGTGTCCCCATTTTACACAGCGCGGCAGGCAGGTGTCCCCATATTACACAGCGCGGCAGGCAGGTGTCCCCATTTCACACAGCACGGCAGGCAGGTGTCCCCATTTTACACAGCGCGGCAGGCAGGTGTCCCCATTTTACACAGCGCGGCAGGCAGGTGTCCCCATATTACACAGCGCGGCAGGCAGGTGTCCCCATTTTACACAGCGCGGCAGGCAAGTGTCCCCATATTACACAGCGCGGCAGGCAGGTGTCCCCATTTTACACAGCGCGGCAGGCAGGTGTCCCCATATTACACAGCGCTGTAGGCGGTTGTCCCCATATTACACAGCGCGGCAGGCAGGTGTCCCCATATTACACAGCGCGGCAGGCAGGTGTCCCCATATTACACAGCGCGGCAGGCAGGTGTCCCCATTTTACACAGCGCGGCAGGCAAGTGTCCCCATTTTACACAGTGCAACAGGCAGGTGTACCCATATTACACAGTACGCAGGCAAGTGTCCCCATATTACACAGCGCGGCAGGCAAGTGTCCCCATTTTACACAGTGCGACAGGCAGGTGTCCCCATATTACACAGTACGCAGGCAAGTGTCCCCATATTACACAGTGCGACAGGCAGGTGTCCCCATATTACACAGTGCGGCAGGCAAGTGTCCCCATATTACACAGCGCGGCAGGCAAGTGTCCCCATATTACACAGCGTGGCAGGCAAGTGTCCCCATATTACACAGCGCGGCAGGCAAGTGTCCCCATATTACACAGTGCGACAGGCAGGTGTCCCCATATTACACAGCGCGGCAGGCAAGTGTCCCCATTTTACACAGCGCGGCAGGCAAGTGTCCCCATATTACACAGCGCGGCAGGCAAGTGTCCCCATATTACACAGTACGCAGGCAGGTGTCCCCATTTTACACAGTACGCAGGCAGATGCCCCCATTTTACACAGTGCGACAGGTATCCCCATTTTACACAGTACGCAGGCAGGTGTCCCCATATTACACAGTACGCAGGCAGGTATCCCCATTTTACACAGCACGCAGGCAGGTGTCCCCATTTTACACAGTGCGACAGGCAGGTATCCCCATTTTACACAGCGCGGCAGGCAGGTGTCCCCATTTTACACAGCGCGGCAGGCAGGTGTCCCCATTTTACACAGTGCGACAGGTATCCCCATTTTACACAGCGCGGCAGGCAGGTGTCCCCATTTTACACAGTGCGGCAGGCAGGTGTCCCCATATTACACAGTGCGGCAGGCAGGTGTCCCCATATTACACAGTGCGACAGGCAGGTGTCCCCATATTACACAGTGCGGCAGGGAGGTGTCCCCATATTACACAGCGCGGCAGGCAAGTGTCCCCATATTACACAGCGCGGCAGGCAAGTGTCCCCATATTACACAGCGCGGCAGGCAGGTGTCCCCATATTACACAGTACGCAGGCAGGTGTCCCCATTTTACACAGTACGCAGGCAGGTGCCCCCATTTTACACAGCACGCAGGCAGATGCCCCCATTTTACACAGTGCGACAGGTATCCCCATTTTACACAGTACGCAGGCATGTGTCCCCATTTTACACAGTGCGACAGGTATCCCCATTTTACACAGCACGCAGGCAGGTGTCCCCATATTACACAGTACGCAGGCAGATGCCTCCATTTTACACAGTGCGACAGGTATCCCCATTTTACACAGTACGCAGGCATGTGTCCCCATTTTACACAGTGCAACAGGTGTCCCCATTTTACACAGTACGCAGGCAGGTGTCCCCATTTTACACAGCACGCAGGCAGGTGTCCCCATTTTACACAGTGCGACAGGTATCCCCATTTTACACAGCGCGGCAGGCAGGTGTCCCCATATTACACAGCGCGGCAGGCAGGTGTCCCCATATTACACAGCGCGGCAGGCAAGTGTCCCCATATTACACAGTGCGGCAGGCAGGTGTCCCCATATTACACAGCGCGGCAGGCAGGTGTCCCCATATTACACAGCGTGGCAGGCAAGTGTCCCCATATTACACAGTGCGGCAGGCAGGTGTCCCCATATTACACAGCGCGGCAGGCAGGTGTCCCCATTTTACACAGCGCGGCAGGCAGGTGTCCCCATATTACACAGCGCGGCAGGCAAGTGTCCCCATATTACACAGCGCGGCAGGCAAGTGTCCCCATTTTACACAGCGCGGCAGGCAGGTGTCCCCATATTACACAGCGCGGCAGGCAAGTGTCCCCATATTACACAGTGCGACAGGCAGGTGTCCCCATATTACACAGTGCGGCAGGCAGGTGTCCCCATATTACACAGCGCGGCAGGCAGGTGTCCCCATATTACACAGCGTGGCAGGCAAGTGTCCCCATATTACACAGTGCGGCAGGCAGGTGTCCCCATATTACACAGCGTGGCAGGCAAGTGTCCCCATATTACACAGTGCGACAGGCAGGTGTCCCCATATTACACAGTGCGGCAGGCAGGTGTCCCCATATTACACAGCGCGGCAGGCAGGTGTCCCCATATTACACAGCGTGGCAGGCAAGTGTCCCCATATTACACAGTGCGGCAGGCAGGTGTCCCCATATTACACAGCGTGGCAGGCAAGTGTCCCCATATTACACAGCGCGGCAGGCAGGTGTCCCCATATTACACAGCGTGGCAGGCAAGTGTCCCCATATTACACAGTGCGGCAGGCAGGTGTCCCCATATTACACAGCGTGGCAGGCAAGTGTCCCCATATTACACAGTGCGGCAGGCAGGTGTCCCCATATTACACAGCGCGGCAGGCTGGTGTCCCCATTTTACACAGCGCGGCAGGCAGGTGTCCCCATATTACACAGCGCGGCAGGCAAGTGTCCCCATATTACACAGTGCGGCAGGCAGGTGTCCCCATATTACACAGCGCGGCAGGCAAGTGTCCCCATATTACACAGTGCGACAGGCAGGTGTCCCCATATTACACAGTGCGGCAGGCAGGTGTCCCCATATTACACAGCGCGGCAGGCAAGTGTCCCCATATTACACAGTGCGGCAGGCAGATTTCCCCATATTACACAGTGCGGCAGGCAGGTGTCCCCATATTACACAGCGCGGCAGGCAGGTGTCCCCATATTACACAGCGCGGCAGGCAGGTGTCCCCATATTACACAGCGTGGCAGGCAAGTGTCCCCATATTACACAGTGCGGCAGGCAGGTGTCCCCATATTACACAGCGTGGCAGGCAAGTGTCCCCATATTACACAGTGCGGCAGGCAGGTGTCCCCATATTACACAGCGCGGCAGGCTGGTGTCCCCATTTTACACAGCGCGGCAGGCAGGTGTCCCCATATTACACAGCGCGGCAGGCAAGTGTCCCCATATTACACAGTGCGGCAGGCAGGTGTCCCCATATTACACAGCGCGGCAGGCAAGTGTCCCCATATTACACAGTGCGACAGGCAGGTGTCCCCATATTACACAGTGCGGCAGGCAGGTGTCCCCATATTACACAGCGCGGCAGGCAAGTGTCCCCATATTACACAGTGCGGCAGGCAGATTTCCCCATATTACACAGTGCGGCAGGCAGGTGTCCCCATATTACACAGCGCGGCAGGCAGGTGTCCCCATATTACACAGCGCGGCAGGCAGGTGTCCCCATATTACACAGCGCGGCAGGCAAGTGTCCCCATATTACACAGTGCGACAGGCAGGTGTCCCCATATTACACAGTGCGGCAGGCAGGTGTCCCCATATTACACAGCGCGGCAGGCAAGTGTCCCCATATTACACAGTGCGACAGGCAGGTGTCCCCATATTACACAGTGCGGCAGGCAGGTGTCCCCATATTACACAGCGCGGCAGGCAAGTGTCCCCATATTACACAGCGCGGCAGGCAGGTGTCCCCATATAACACAGCGCGGCAGGCAGGTATCCCCATTTTACACAGCGCGGCAGGCAGGTGTCCCCATATTACACAGCGCGGCAGGCAAGTGTCCCCATATTACACAGCGCGGCAGGCAGGTGTCCCCATATAACACAGCGCGGCAGGCAAGTGTCCCCATTTTACAAAGTGCGGCAGGCAGGTGTCCCCATTTTACACAGTACGCAGGCAGGTGTCCCCATTTTACACAGTACGCAGGCAGGTGTCCCCATTTTACACAGTACGCAGGCAGGTGTCCCCATTTTACACAGTACGCAGGCAGGTGTCCCCATTTTACACAGTACGCAGGCAGGTGTCCCCATTTTACACAGTACGCAGGCAGGTGTCCCCATTTTACACAGTGCGACAGGTATCCGCATTTTACACAGTGCGGCAGGTGTCAGGTTGGGGGGGGGGGGAGGGGGAGGGAGAGGGAGAGAGAGAGAATACTTACATCTTGCCGCTCTTCGGGTCCCGCCGACTCACGTCCCTCGCGCCGGCCGCCACCTCCTTCGATGGTTATCTCCAGTCCTCTCCTCCCTCTCTCTCCCCCCGAGTGCTCCTGCTCGGGAGGCGGGGCTTCGTGGAATGACGCGTTTGCGTCGTGACGTCACGAAGCAAACGTGTCATTCCGCGAAGCCCCGCCCCCCGAGCAGGAGCGCTCGGGGGGAGAGAGAGGGAGGAGAGGAGTAGTCACAAAGTGCCGCGGCGGGCGCCCCGTGCGGTTGCACGGCTCGCCCACTGCTAGAAACGGCACTGGATAAGATACTAATCTCATTGAGTATGGAGATTCTTTTGATCCAAGCGTTCTCATAGAAGAGAAGATCTTGATTGCCACACTTTATCCTTGTGCAGATATTACTTTATGAGATGGGACACCACTGTGCTAGTATACCAATAAAACTCATTGGGGTATATTTACTAAGGTCCCGATTTTGACCGAGATGGTGGTTTTTCTTCAAAGTGTCATCTCGGGAATTTACTAAGCACAAATCATGGCAGTGATGAGGGCATTCATATTTTTTTGGAAGTTCTAGTAAAAAATTACGAATAAATACACCATCGGTCAAACGCGGCTGTTTAGGTATGAATCACGGTCATTTACTAACCATTCGTATTTGTAATGTGTACAGTGAAAATGCCTTTGCGGTCGTGAAGAAATACAAATCGTAAAAAAGTGCTAAAAAAAAGTAGACCTGCTTTTGATAAGCGTGTTTACATGTGTTGTCAATTATCCATTAATCACACCTGAATGTTTGGCCCTATAAAACACTCCCAGGCACATTTTGAATAACTCTCACTCTGAACTGGCTGCTGTTGTGTGTGCTACTGATTTTCTGGTTGCTGGAGGATACCTGAGACTGCTCCATGAGTCTTCAAGAAATCAGGGCCAGGTAAGTGAACATGGTCAGCAGGTTGTACAGGTGCCGCGAAGGCTGCGCCAGCCTTGTTTTTTTAGGGGGCGTTTAAACTTAAATGCATTGTCTGATGATAGGGTCATACAGATGTTTAGGCTAAATAGAAACAACATTTTCCGTCTGTATGACCTTGTCAAACTGGGCCTAGACCCTGAGACAGCACGCTTTCGCTCTGTCTCAGGCCTGCACAAACTCCTGGCTGTGTTACACTTTATGGCTACTGGCAGCTTCCAGGCTGTGACAGGCAACGTCATTGGTATCTCGCAGCCAACCTTTTCCAAATATTTGAATCAGGTGAGTTGAAATATACATACATGACTATGTCTAAGTGTTGCTTCTGTTAGGTCTTAGAACACAGTATTGTATTGATTACAGATCATGATTTATTAATGTCCACTCAGGTTTTGGATGTCTTGGAACCCCATATAGATGCCTCTATCTGCTTCCCTACCCAGGAGTCGCAGTGGCATGCAGTCAGGGTAGCTTTCTATGAGCTTGCTGGCATGCCCAATGTGCTGGGTGTCATAGATTGCACACACGTTGAGCTGAGACCACCTAGGGGCAGGCAATATATTTATACCAATTGGCATTCTAGCCAATCAACTAATGTCCAGGTGGTTTGTGATGCAAATCTAAAAATTATGAGTGTGGTTGCAGGTTACCCTGGTGTCTGCCATGACTCCTTCATCCGCAGTCAGTCATCCCTCTTTGATAAATTTGAGGACGGACAAATGCCTGATGGCTGGCTGCTGGGTATGTTCCAAGTGTGTTGTGTGTATGTGTGTTAACTTCAAACTCCTGTTTTTTTTTTCAAATTTGTTTTTTCATAACACACATGTCCTAATGTTGGCTATATCTGTATTTCAGGTGATGGTGGTTGTGGCTGCTACTCTTGGCTACTTACTCCATTGTCCCAACCTGATTCTCCTGCTGAACACAGTTACAATCATGCACATAAGTCTACGCGGAATGTGATAGAAAGATGTTTTGGGGTGCTGAAATCTAGGTTTCGGTGTCTGGATAAATCTGCTGGGCTTTTGTTGTATAGTCCCTCAAAGGTGACTAGGATTGTGTTCTGCTGCTGTTTTCTCCATAATCTGTGTTTGAATCAACATCTTCCACATGATGATGAAGAAAACAGCCAGCAAGTAGGTGAGTTAGAATCATCTGGTGACAGTGTGAGTACAGATGTAGGGAGGCAGGTAAGGCAAGAAGTTATTCTGCGTTATTTTTCTGGTAAGTATTATTTAGTTTAAAATAACCTTGAATAACCACTTTTATGAAATGTATTGTAGGTGTGAATGTTTGTTATGTTGCGTTAGTGTTTGTTATTTATACTGGTCTGTACATTTGTACTGTAATTTCATTAACTTACAGTGTCACTCATTAGCACATTAAACCATACACACATTGCGTCTTTTAAAATAATTTGCACAGACACAGGCATTTTTGGGT
This sequence comes from Pseudophryne corroboree, assembly GCF_028390025.1. Classification (NCBI taxonomy): domain Eukaryota; kingdom Metazoa; phylum Chordata; class Amphibia; order Anura; family Myobatrachidae; genus Pseudophryne; species Pseudophryne corroboree. Next base: position 39,563,425 of record NC_086447.1, on the reverse strand, counting down.
AAACACTAACAAAATTTTTATTGTGTTACAAACATTTGAGGCATCCTTCCTTATTTTTTTTTGTGTGTGCTGGCTGCAGAGGATTGACCAGGGTCGTTGGCCCGTGTTCTGCTGGAGCGTCGAACAGGGGAGATAACTGGGGTCTGGCTTGGTATAGTAGTACCGGAGCTTGAGCTGACTTGTTGGGAGGCCAATACATTAATACTTTGGCTGAGGTTGTGTATGCTTGCATTAAGTTGGTTATTTGTGGCAGTGTGGCTGCCAATAATTCGAGATAAATTTTCGTTGACCACTTGGTTGTGCTGTATTATTTGTATTAGGGCTTGTTGCTGCCGCTGTTGTTCATCAATAATTCGTGTTAAATTTGCAAGCATTTGACTGTTGTCCGCCCTCATTTGGTCCATAGAATTTGCTATCCTTCCAACCTGAACAATCAGTCTGCCTGAGTTCCGACTGATGTGAGGAAGATGATGGGGCAAACTGGCAAGGTGTTGGGTGTGGGTGTTCAGGTAGGCCGAGTTTTGTGCCTGTTTTGTGGCCCAACTGTGCCAAAAGTCAGGGGACATTTCTTGCTGGGGTGGTGGTGGCATCAATTGGGGGCTAACAGATGTTTGGGGTGTTGGTGTTATGTCCTGCTGCGGGGTTGGCTGGGTAGGATCAATGTGCAGCAGGTGTAGTGTGAAGGTAGGCTGCTGCTGGTCAGATTCCTTCTGGGCGTCCTCGACCATGATGGGTGGTTCTGTATGGGGTTGATGACAGCCACTATTTAGTATAAATAATATATATTTGCTTGACCAAAACATGGCTTACTTAATAATACTCATGTTGAAAATGTTACAGAGTTTGTGTGCTCAAATTACCTAGGAATCTTACCTTTTGAAACACATATGTGCCTTCTAATTAACAAAACTGAGTAGTTAAAAAAATGTGTAAGTTCTCGGACTCTAAGCCATAATGATTTTGCAAACACGAAGATCTTTCGCCATTTTACATTAATGCATTTCAAGATTGTGTATGCTCCTTCCTTTTGTGAACAACACACATTGCAGTAAATGTGGTTTGTTACACACTCATAAATTGATAAAGCCAGTCAGTGTTTTGTTATTATTATTTTTTTTTAAATTATTTTAAAATATGAAAACTTAAAGAACCATGCAAATGTCTTAAGGTGGCCTATGTTTCGAAATGGAGATGTTGGCCATGGCAATCATTTGGCTTAAAGATTACATTTATGTTTTTTATTGTGCTTAAAATTAATTTTTAAAAAAAATGGTTGCTATGGGCAACATCACATCAGAAAATGAAAACCCCCAAAAAAACACAAATACCATGTGCTTGTTGTTTGTGATTATTGCCTAGAATAAGAAATTACACAAATATAATTGTATTGACACTACACAAACAGTGGTGCAGCAGAATAAACCAGGAGAAGACCTAAGGATTTAAAAAGACAATGATATGTGCAAGGTGATCAAGGCACAAGCCAAACAGAGACGAACCAAATTTTTAAAGTTTAATTTTACACTTTTTCTGCATAGAACACCTTGCACATATCAGTGGTTTTTCAAATAATTATGCCTTATCCAGGTTAATTCATAGACCACACTGTTTTTCTTTTTTGTGACAATTATCTTTTATGTTTACTCACCAGACAGCTGAGGTGATTGTGGCTCCTCGCTTTCTGGACTCGCCAAAATTGCCTGTGGCGGCAGGGGCAACACTGCGGAGATGCGCCTTCGGGGTGGTGATGATGGAGCCGCAGACTCAGCCTCAAGATGACGTCTCTTGGTTGGCCTCCTAGTCAAACTCACCGAGCCCTGTGATGGGCGTCTTAGTGGAGGGTGGCTTGCAGAAGAAGAACCTATGTGATAAGCAGGGCCGGTGCAAGGTTTTCACTGCACACTAGGCAAAGATTCAGCCTTGCGCCCCCTAGCCTTCAAAACTCTCACCCCTTAACCTTGAAAAATCCCCAGCACTGCATCTTCACATGGGGTCTGGTGAAAATTATTTAATATATACACTTACACATACACTTGTATGCTCTTTATTGTATTCTATTCCCCAATCTGTAAGTTCATTACTAACCCCTCCTCCTCCATATGTGCTGTATTGTGCCCCAGTGCCTGTGTTTTCTCTATTATGCTGTTTACAAGTGCAAACCACCCATCGGGCTGTAATATCTGTACTGCCTGTGGTCCGACAGAATCCCCATGGGTTACCTACCTAAAAGTTGTTTCATGTTTTCCCTCATAATTGTCAGGATTACTCATACAGGCGGCAGCAGCATTACAGTGAAGCTGCCGGTGTAGACATGTAGTCAGGTGGTGCTTGCTGTTGGAGAGCCGGGATCCAGGGGCCTGGAGGAGGTGCATGAGGGGTATGAGGAGCGGCCGTGGGGTTCCCATTGGGAGCCATAGCTACATCAACGTCCTCTGTACCCTCACATGACTTGATGTTACATGTGTCAACACAGAGGAAGTGCTGAGGCACTATGTGGTACAGCCTTATGGTGGTGGCTGCACCATATTAGACCTACATCAGCAGCCAGCACAGTGTGGTTACATTCAAAGACATCCTTACATTTTTTTCTAGATTAATTCAGTGGCGCCCTCCAGGAGATGGCGCCCCTAGGCAGCTGCCTAAAGCTGTCTAATGGTAGAGCCGGCCCTGGTGATAAGAGAAACATTAATATTTGGATCTTCTATGCGTTTGCTGAATATGTGATTACAGTGACTTCTTACCTGCATTACCACCATCTGCATCACTTGGCAGTGTTGGCTGTGGCCTGTCTGTGGTGCTTCTCTGGCGTACTGTTGAAAAAATTGACAAAACCAAATGAACATACTTTGAATACTCATTGTTATCTTCAATTCCTTATTGTGATGTAAACATCTGGAACCTAATGATAAGTAAACCATTTTATGCTTAATCTATTCTGGATTACTTCATTGGGTGTGTATTCTTAAAATCAGATTGAATTACACTAATTAATCCATACACAAAGCCAAATGATGCACAATATTATGTTTTAATTTTGTGTAAAAAATTTGCATGAATAAACCACAATATTGCACGCTAAGCTTCCAATTTTTAATAAACAAATACAACACTAGCCAAAAAAATCTGCATAAAAATTAATTTACACTACAAATATGCATAAAGAAAAAATAGAAAAAAAGGACAACACACAACAACACACAATAAACAGAAATGCAAATAAAAGAATTATTTGCATTAAATGAAAAAAAAAAACATCAGTTATGGCCAAGCTGGATCTCTGATTATGTATTAGAACTACACAAACCAGCATGCACTGCAACAGATGTAGCATTCACTATTAACAAAACTGAGGCAGTGCATGATGGGACTTGTAGTTTGCCAACACCTGTAGAGCCACAGGTTGTCCAGGCCTGCACGACATCACCAACACAATGTAACAATTAAAAAACTGACAATCAGAATTAGCAGGATTACATTTTTAAGAAAAAAAAAATGTTAACACTTTTAATTTTTTTAAAAATACTCACCATCCTGCCTTGGACGGTCAGAATCCCGGACATGAGTCGCACCAATAACTTCGGGTGGAATAAGGGAACGCACAGGCTCCTCCCAATCCCGATATGAAGCACGGAAGGGGTGTCCACCCCCCGGTTTGGCAGGCTGATTTGGCCTCCTTGGCCATCTTGGCCATGACACAGCGCTTGATATCATAAAAGCGCTTGCGACACGTGTCCTCAGTCCGCCTCACCACACCCTCACTATTCACTGCCGCAATGACTTTACCCCACAGTACAGACTTCCTACGTGTGGACACCTTGGCAGCATCCTGGCCAAACAATTGCCGATGATGCCTCATCAGCTCCCGCACCAAAGCCATGTTTTCAGCATAGCTGAATTTCACATTGCGCCTAGCCTTGGTAGTGGTGCGTGGCTGCGGAGCCACAACACCATCACTATCACTGGAGAACGCAGCAACAGGCACCCCCTCCTCCTCACTAACCTCCTCCACCTCACTCACTTCCTCCCTCTCACTAACCCCCTCCACCTCACTCACCTCCTCCCTCTCACTAACCTCCTCCACCTCACTCACCTCCTCCCTCACACTAACCTCCTCCACCTCACTCACCTCCTCCCTCTCACTCACCTTCTCCACCACACTGACCTCTGACTGAGACATAATCCCCACAAACTACAAATAACACAGAGGAAAAAAAACAGAAAACACACTCCTTCACTACCACTACACACTACACACCCAACACACACACACTACACACCCAACACACACACACACACACACACACACACACACACACACACACACACACACACTCACAAACAATGACAATTAACTTGAAAAAAAAACAAGGACAAAAAAGTAGACAAACTTTGAAAAAACTACACAACAAGTATGACAAGACTACTTACACACACAGTACAGCACTCAACAATCGCAAAAATCCGCTCCAAATCCACCAAAAACTCCACCAAACTCACCAACTCCTAACACACCTTCCTCTCTCCTCTCCACTAGCTAAACCCACGAGGTGCGGACGGTTTGGGGCGTTTTTATAGTAATGTGCACAGACACTCCTCCATCACGAATCAAGGCCCTCATTCCGAGTTGTTCGCTCGTTATTTTTTTATCGCAACGGAGCGATTAGTCGCTAATGCGCATGTGCAATGTCCGCACTGCGACTGCGCCAAGTAAATTTGCTATGCAGTTAGGAATTTTACTCACGGCTTTTTCATCGTTCTGGTGATCGTAGTGTGATTGACAGGAAGTGGGTGTTACTGGGCGGAAACTGGCCGTTTTATGGGTGTGTGCGAAAAACCGCTACCATTTCCGGGAAAAACGCAGGAGTGGCTGGAGAAACGGAGGAGTGTCTGGGCGAACGCTGGGTGTGTTTGTGACGTCAAACCAGGAACGACAAGCACTGAACTGATCGCAGATGCCGAGTAAGTCTGGAGCTACTCTGAAACTGCTAAGAGGTGTGTAATCGCAATTTTGAGAATCTTACGTTCGCAATTTTAAGAAGCTAAGATTCACTCCCAGTAGGTGGCGGCTTAGCGTGTGCAATGCTGCTAAAAGCAGCTTGCGAGCGAACAACTCGGAATGAGGGCCCAAACCAATCACGGAAGAGTGACAAAAAAGAAACTTAGTAAAAAAACGCGGCTGTGAACGGACAAACAGTGCCGTAACCGACATGTGACGCAGTCGTAACAAAAACCTCAGAACACGGCCGTCAAACCTCAAAATCGGCCGCATTCTACCTTACAAAACCACGAATTACATCGACATCGAAAAACACTAAAAATACAAATACGACAGCTTAGTAAATGAGGCGTAACAAATTCAAAAAGTTGCACAAATACACTTTCGATGTCATTCGTGATGATTCTCACTCCAAATCGGTACTAATACGAAACTTAGTAAATATACCCCATTGTGCTCACTTTTATTCTTACTTTAGGTGAAAGTGGAGAAAACCCATAAAAAAATATTTTATCTTAGAAAACCATGGACATATGAAATGCTGAAAGATGCTCACACAGCTTATGTATTTTCTCTTACGTCCTAGAAGATGCTGGTTTCCACATTAGTACCAAGGGGTATAGACGGGTCCACTAGGAGCCATTGGCACTTTAAGAGTTTGAGAGTGTGGGCTGGCTCCTCCCTCTATGCCCCTCCTACCAGACTCAGTTTAGAAAATTTGCCCGAAGGAGTCGGTCACAGCTAGGGGAGCTCTACAGAGTTTTCCTGGTGAGTGTTTTTTTTAGAGTTTATTATTTTACAGGGAGGCTGCTGGCAACAACCTCCCTGCAGTGAGGGACTGAGGGGGAGAGCAGTGTCCGCCCTGTGGGGTCTGAGCCACTGTCTCCGCTGACTAGACACTGAGCTCCAGAGAGGTCGGATCGTTCTCTGCCACAGGGGACCGCTCGCCCCAGCAGCATGCCACCACCCCCTTGCAGAGCTGAAGAATTGGTAGCGAGTGAGACACTGACCCCCCTAGCAAGCGGAAGGGCGGTATGAAGATAGTGGCACAGGGTAGGAGCACAGTATTAACTGCGCTCCAGGGATGGCTCAGCGGTATATGGTGCAGCGCTGTGAGGGGTGCCCTGAGCCAGCGAAACACCCTACACTGTTCCAGAAGCCTGTCGGGGTCCCCAGATCTCATCCAGCACTAATTCCTCAGGCCAGTATAATCCATGAAAAACGGGAAGACAGAGCGATTAAGGGGGCAGAGCTTATCCTCAGGGCAGACCCAGCAGCGTTTCTGTACCATTTTCCTGCCTGCACAGCGTTGAGAAGGAGAATCAGGTCCCTCCACAGCAACTCCAGTTATCTGTAAACGATACCAGGGGGTTGTAGAAGGGGGGAGGCTGTAATACGACTGTGTGTCCTATTAAGGTGTACAGTCAGCGCTGACAAAGGGTCTCACTTTGGTAAAAGTGCTGTGTGTGGGTTGGCTCCAATCTCTGTGTCTCTCTTGCCATTCTTGGGGTGGAAACTCTGTCTGCCCTCACCTGTGTGTGTGTGGAGTGTTTGGTGGTCTCCTTTAGCTATGTCCAGGGGCAATGTGTCACATGCTGCAGATGATATGTCCTCCCAGGATGATCCCATTCCATGTAATCAGGATAGCACTGGTTTAGCACAGATACCAGCAAGGGAGCCTGAGTTGTTTTCCTCTATCAAATCATGGATTTCTCAGATTTCTGACAGGGTTGCTAGTAATGAATCTGCAACCCAGGTATTACAGAGCTCTATGGCAGTATGGCCGGTTTCTGGTACTTTAAGATGCTCCGCTATATACCCCCATAAGCATGCGCTTGTGCATGTCACACAAGATGACACGGATACCAATACTGAAACCACAGATGGCAATGGGGATGTGTTGCGGGGGTCCACATCTCTTGCAAAGGGGGTGCAATTGTTGATAGAGGCTATCAGGGATGTGTTGAATGTTAATGATACCACACCTGAGCAGCTTGAGGAGGCTTTTTCACTTAAAATAAGAAAGCCTCGCTAACCTTCCCTGCATCACAGAAATTGAATGCTATATTTGAGGAAGCATGGGAAAACCCTGAGAAAAAAATCCAGGTCTCTAAAAGGGTCCAGGTGGCATTTCCTTTCCCTGAGGAGGATAGAAAAAAATGGGAAAACCCACCGATTGTTGACGCATCTGTTTCCAGACTCTCAAAGAAGGGGGTTTTGCCTGTTCCAGGATCTACCGCCTTAAAGGAGCCAGCTGATCGAAAAATTGATAACACACTTAAATCAATGTACACTACTTCAGGGGCCATATTACATCCCACTATTGCTAGTGCATGGATTGCAAAAGCTATAGTAAAGTGGTGGGCTACCTTACTTGAGGATTGGGATATGATGGATAGGGATGACGTTACATTGTATTTATGCAACATACATAATTCAGCAGGTTTTATGGTAGAATCCATGAAAGACCTGGGTTCCATGGCTGCGGGAATCTCTTCCATGTCTATTTCAGCTCGTTGGGGACTGTGGCTGTGCCTGTGGTCGGCCGACGCGGAATCCAGAAAAAGTGTGGAGTCCCTACCCTATACAGGTCAGGTTCTCTTTGGGGAAGCTATAGACACGCGGATATCCACGGCTACAGCGGGTAAGGCTCCGTTTCTTCCCTCAGCAACACCTGCTCTGAAGAAATGCTTCTCTTCATCTGCAACACAGTCCTTTCAGCCTAACAAGCCTAGAAAGGCCAGACCGTCCAATTCCTTCTTTAGGGGAGGTCAAATTAAGTCCAAGAAACCTGCCGCTGCAGGTTCCCAGGAACAAAAGCCTACTTCAGGTACCCCAAAGTCCTCCGCATAACGGTGGACCACGCGGCCTGGAGGTGGGGCCGGTGGGAGTGAGACTCAGACATTTCAGTCACATCTGGGTATCGTCCGGCCTGGATCCCTGGGTGATAGATATTGTATCCCAGGGATACAGGCTGGAATTTCAAAGTCTCACTCCTCATCATTTTTGCAAATCAGGCTTACTAGCTCTGTTGGCAGACAGCTCTGTACTACAAGAAGCTGTCCAAAAGCTGGTGGAGGCACAGGTCATTGTGCCAGTTCCTCCTCCTGCATAGGTCACAGGTTACTATTCTAACCTTTACGTGGTACTAAAACTGGATGGTTCGGTCAGGCCCATTCTGAACATAAAATCATTGAACCCCTTTCTAAAGGAGTTCAAGTTCAAGATGGAGTCTCTCAGGGCAGTGATATCAGGTCTTGAAGAGGGGGAATTCCTAGATGTCAAGGTTGCATACCACACACACATTCCGATATAGCTGCCGCATCAGGCTTATCTCTGTTTCGCATTGCTGGACTGTCATTTCCAGTTCCAGGTCCTGCCATTCGGCCTCTCCTCAGCACCAAGGGTGTTTACCAAGGTGATGGCAGAGATGATGGTTGTCCTCCGCACACAAGGGGTGAACATCATTCCATATCTGGATGATCTGCTGATAACGGCATCGTCCAAGGTGAAGCTGCTGCAGTCCATTGTTCTCACAACATGCCTCCTCAAGAGTCATCGTTAGATTCTGAACCTTCCAAAGTCACATTTGGAACCAACCCAGAGGTTGCTCTTTCTGGTAATGATCCTAGACACAGAAGTGCAGAAGGTGTTTCTTCCACAGGAAAAGGTGTTGGTGATACAAACTATGGTCTGGGATGTCCTGAAGCCAGCCCGGGTGTTAGTTCATCAATGCATTCGCCTGTTAGGAAAGATGGTGGCTTCTTACGAGTCTCTCCAGTACGGGAGGTTCCATGCTCGGACCTTCCAACTGGATCTTCTGGACAAGTGGTCGGGATCTCATCTCCACATGCACCAGAGAATTCGTCTGTCACTGAAAGCCAGGATTTCGCTCCTCTGGTGGTTACAATTACCTCACCTTCTGGAGGGACGCAAGTTCGGGATTCAGGAATGGGTCCTTCTAACCACGGATGTGAGCCTTTGGGGCTGGGGAGCAGTCACTCAAGGAGTAACTTTCCAAGACGGTGGTCAAGCCTGGAAGCCGGCCTGCCCATTACTTCCTGGAACTAAGCCATCTACAATGGTCTTCTTCAGGCACCCCGTCTTCTAAGAAATTGGGCCATTCAAGTGCAGTCGAGCAATGTAACAACAGTGGCTTACAAAAAACCGACAGGGCGGAATGAAAAGCAGAGCGGCAATGTCAGAGGTGACAAAAATACTCCTCTGGCAGAAAAACATGCATTGGCATCAGCCATCCTCATTACGGGAGTAGACAACTGGGAAGCAGACTTCCTGTGGGGTATATGCAATTCACGGCGAATCGCGGCAATTTTTCGCCGTTTTTTAATTCGACTTAATTCGACAGGTGAATTCCGGAAGGTGGCTGCCGGAATTCACCATATTCAATGAAAAACGGAATCGCCAGAACCGCGGGCGAAAATCGGCCGATTTGGCGGATTTTGCCGCGATTTTAAAAAACGGGGAAAAACGTGAAAAACCCGGAAAAAAAAATGGCGTGGGGTCCCCCCTCCAAAGCATAACCAGCCTCGGGCTCTTCGAGCTGGTCCTGGTTCTAAAAATGCGGGGAAAAATTGGGCAGGGATCCCCCGTATTTTTAAAACCAGCACCGGGCTCTGCGCCTGGTGCTGGTGCCAAAAATACGGGGGACAAAAAGAGTAGGGGTCCCCCGTATTTTTAACACCAGCATCGGGCTCCACTAGCTGGACAGATAATGCCACAGCCGGGGGTCACTTTTATGCCGTGCCCTGCGGCCATGGCATTAACTACCCAACTAGTCACCCCTGGCCGGGGTACCCTGGGGGAGTGGGGACCCCTTCAATCAAGGGGTCCCCCCCCCAGCCACCCAAGGGCCAGGGGTGAAGCCCGAGGCTGTCCCCCCCATCCAATGGGCTGCGGATGGGGGGGCTGATAGCCTTTTGTGATAATGAAAAGAATATTGTTTTTCCAGCAGTACTACAAGTCCCAGCAAGCCTCCCCCGCAAGCTGGTACTTGGAGAACCACAAGTACCAGCATGCGGGAGAAAAACGGGCCCGCTGGTACCTGTATTACTACTGGAAAAAAAATACCCAAATAAAAACAGTACACAGACACCGTGACAAGTACAACTTTATTACATACTGCCGACACACACATACTTACCTATGTTGACACGCCGACTGCCACGGTCTCCGACGATCCGGGGTACCTGTGAAAAAATTATACTCACCTTCCAGCGTCCAGAGGTAAATCCACGTCCAGAGATAATCCTCGTACTTGTTAAAAAAACAAACCGAACACCCGTTCCATGCCGTACTGAAAGGGGTCCCATGCTTTCACATGAGACCCCTTCCCCCGAATGCCGGGACATCACGTGACTCCTGTCACTGAAGTCCCTTCAGCCAATCAGGAAGCGCTACTTCCGTGGCGCTCACCTGATTGGCTGTGCGCTGTCTGTGCTGTGACAGCGCATCGCAAAGCCGCTCCATTAGTTTCAATGGTGGGAACTTTGCGGTCAGCGGTGGGGTTACCCGCGGTCAGCCGCTGACCGGCGGGTGACCTCACCGCTAGCCGCTAAGTTCCCACCATTGAATATAATGGACGGGGCTGTGCGATGCGCTGTCTGAGTTCAGACAGCGCACAGCCAATCAGGTGAGCGCAACGAAGTTGCGCTTCCTGATTGGCTTTAGAGACCTTTGTGTGACAGCTGTCACTGACAGGTCTTATTCGGGGTAAGGGGTCTCATGTGTCAGCATGGGACCCCTTTCAGTCCGGTGGTCCGTGTGTTCGTTTTCTTTTTTTGCCAAGTACGTGGATTTATCTCTGGACCCTGGTTGAGGTGAGTATATTGATCTTTTCTTTTCAGGTATCCGTGGATTCTACATGGAGAAGAGGACCGATGTCGGCGTGTGAACATAGGTAAGTATGTGTGTGTCGGCAGTGTGTAATAAAGTTTTACTTGTCACGGTGTGTGTGTACTGTTTTTATTTGGGTATTTTTTTTCCAGTAGTACTACAGGTACCAGCCGGCCCGTTTTTCTCCCGCATGCTGGTACTTGTGGTTCTCCAAGTACCAGCTTGCGGGGGAGGCTTGCTGGGACTTGTAGTACTGCTGGAAAAAACAATATTCTTTTCATTATCACAAAAGGCTATCAGCCCCCCCATCCGCAGCCCATTGGATGGGGGGGGACAGCCTCGGGCTTCACCCCTGGCCCTTGGGTGGCTGGGGGGGGGACCCCTTGATTGAAGGGGTCCCCACTCCCCCAGGGTACCCCGGCCAGGGGTGACTAGTTGGGTAGTTAATGCCACGGCCGCAGGGCACGGCATAAAAGTGACCCTCGGCTGTGGCATTATCTGTCCAGCTAGTGGAGCCCGATGCTGGTGTTAAAAATACGGGGGACCCCTACTCGTTTTGTCCCCCGTATTTTTGGCACCAGCACCAGGCGCAGAGCCCGGTGCTGGTTTTAAAAATACGGGGGATCCCCTGTCAATTTTCCCCCCGCATTTTTAGAACCAGGACCAGCTCGAAGAGCCCGAGGCTGGTTATGCTTTGGAGGGGGGACCCCACGCCTTTTTTTTTTAGGATTTTACCGTTCCAGCAATAAAATAAAAATAAAAAAAAATAATATTTTAAAAAATATATAAATAATATTTGTGCCTCCAAAAAAAAAAAAAAAAAGTACCTAATCCCTTCTAATATAAATAGATATGCTATTCCTAAAAAAAAAAACACCAAAAAAAACATGTTTAAATTTTTTTTTATTGTTTTCACCCTCCAAAGTGTGGCGGATTGAAAATGACGAATTTGCTGTCTAAAAGCACTGCTGTCGAATTTCCAAACTTGAATTGAATATGCTTTGGTCGAATTGCAGCACTTGTATCATTGCAGAAAAGTCGAATTTGCAAAAATTAGAATTTCAAAAAGTCGAATTTTGAAAGTCCGTTTTTTGGTCGGAAAGCACTGAATTGCATAGGCAAATTTTTTTTTTGGGCGAAAATGACCCGAAATTCGACAATTTCGGGAATTCGACCGCAATTGCATATACCCCACAACAATCTCCATCCAGGGGAGTGGGGTCTCCATCCAGAGGTGTTCAAGGAAATAACAGACCATTGGGGATTACCCCAAATAGACATGATGGCCTCTCGTCTCAACAAGAAGCTTTGGCGAAATTGTTCCAGGCCGAGGTACCCACAAGCAGTGGCAGTTAATGCCCTGGTGTCTCCGTGGGTGTTCCAGTCAGTGTACGTGTTTCCACCACTCCCACTCATCCCAAGAATCCAAAAGCTCATAAGGAGAGCAATGGTTCAAGTGATCCTCATTGCTCCAGACTGGCCGAGAAGGGCTTGGTATGCGGACCTTCTGAATCTACTGCAAGAAGTACTGAGGCCTCTTCCTCTTCAGGAGTACCTGCAGTAGCAGGGGCCGTTCACCTATCAAGACTTACCGCAGCTACATTTGACGGCATGGAAGTTGAGTGCATGATACTGGCTCAGAAGGGCATTCCGAAGAAGGTCATTCCTACCCTCATACAGTCTAGGAAAGGGGTAACGTCTAAACATTACCATCGTATTTGGAAGAAATATGTCTCTTGGTGTGAATCCAAGATGTTTCCTATGGTTGAGTTTCAACTCGGACATTTTCTCCTCTTCCTGCAAGCAGGTATGGCTATGAGCCTGAGGTTTAGTTCTGTGAAGGGCCAGATTTTGGCACTATCCATTTTCTTCTGCAAACAATAGGCTGCCCTCCCTGAGGTTCAGACTTTTTTGAAGGGAGTTCTGCACATCCAACCTCCTTTTGTACCACCTACGGTGCCTTGGGATCTTAACGTGGTGTTGCAGTTTCTCCAGTCGGATTGGTTTGAGCCTCTACAGGAGGTGGAGGTCAAATTTCTTACATGGAAGGCGGGCATGTTGTTGGCCTTAGCTTCTGCTAGACGCGTGTCCGAATTGGGGGCTTTATCCTGTAAAAGCCCTTACTTGATCTTCCACGAAGATAGTGCTGAGCTCCGGACACGTCAGCAGTTTCTTCCGAAGGTTATGTCGGCATTTCATATCAACAAACCTATTGTGGTGCCAGTGGCTGCTGACTCCTCAATTACATCAAAGTCCTTGGATGTTGTAAGGGCTCTGAAGATATATGTGAAGAGAACTTCTTGTCACAGAAAGTCGGGCTCTCTGTTTGTCCTATATGATCCCAAGTAAATTGGGTGTCCTGCTTCTAAGCAGACTATTTCTCTCTGGATTCGGTTCACTATCCAGCACGCTTATTCCATGGCAGGACTGCCGTGTCCAAAATCTGTTAAGGCGCACTCTACTCGTAAGGTGGGGTGTTCCTGGGCTGCTGCCCGGTGTGTCTCGGCATTGCAACTTTGCTGAGCTGCAATTTGGTCAGGGTCGAACACGTTTGCAAAGTTTTACAACTTTGATACTTTGGCCTCTGATGATCTGACGTTTAGTCAATCAGTTCTGCAGGAGCCTCCGCGCTCTCCCTCCCATTCTGGGAGCTTTGGTACATCCTCATGGTACTAATTTGGACCCCAGTATCCTCTAGGACAGGGCTGGCCAAACCGGTCCTCGAGATCTACCAACAGTTCACATTTTCCAGACTACCTAGCTGGTGCACAGGTGTAGTCATTACTAATTAAGATGTGCTGCATTCATTCCTAACTGACAATTCTACAGATCGCCAGGAGGCCTGGAAAACATGCACTGTTGGTAGATCTCGAGGACCAGTTTGGCCAGCCCTGCTCTAGGATGTAAGAGAATATAGGATTTTGGTTACCTATCGGTAAATCCTTTTCTCGTAGTCAGTAGAGGATGCTGTTATTTGGTTCGGTACTACTTTGTTTAGTTATGTACTGCATTGATACTTGGTAAGTAATGTTTCAGCAGTTGCTGAATGTTTCAAGCTAATTAGCTTGATGTGCCTTGCATGTGTGAGCTGGTATGAATCTAGCCACTATCTGTGTTAAATCCTTCTCTTGAAGATGTCCAACTCCTCGGGCACAGTTTTTTAGACTGAGTCTGGTAGGAGGGGCGGCATAGAGGGAGGAGCCTGCCCATGCTCTCAAACTCTTAAAGTGCCAATGGCTCTTGTGGACCCGTCTATACCCCATGGATCCTCTACGGACTACGAGAAAAGGATTTACCGAAGGTAACCAAAATCCTATTTTTACTGCTATTCTAAACGCATAAAGGGGGTAATTCCAAGTTGATCGCAGCAGCAATTTAGTTAGCAATTGGGCAAAACCATGTGCACTGCAGATATAACATGTGCAGAGAGAGTTAGATTTGGGTGGGTTATTTTATTTCTGTACAGGGTATATACTAGCTGCTTTATTTTTACACTGCAAATTAGATTGCAGACTGAACACACCCCACCCAAGTCTAACTCTCTCTGCACATGTTAAATCTGCCTCCCCTGCAGTGCACATGGTTTTGCCCAATTGCTAACTAAATTCCTGCTGCGATCAACTTGGAATTACCACCAAAGTTTTCTTTCTTTTGGTTGCACATGCAAAAAAATTGTCTAAAAGTCATCATGGTGCAGTATATTAAAAACACATTTAATAGAAACAATGAAAAGGGGGGGATTCTCCCAACCTCTGTACCAGATGGATATGAAGCAAACACATCAAACAAGCAAATGGATGAAACCTGGGTTTTTGTGCTAAGTCACGTGCTCATGCTTTACAAGTAACTGAGGATGGAAGTTCCCCAAAATCACTCCTCCGACATGTTTCAACACCATGGGGTGTCGAAAAAGAGATTTAGAATTCCGAGCTTTCTGAGTTGCACAGCTGCAGTTGGAGAAACAGAGGCATTGGCGTTTCGATAATGGGTGCAGTGTGTGCGGTGCACATGGGACCCTGGATCCAGGGGGGCCCACACCGCACTCACTGCACCCATTTAATACACTCACCATTCCAGAGTCCCGCATCGACTACCCTCTAGTGCAGGCATAAATCACTCGGAAAATGGCCGCCATGGCCATTTCCGAGTGATTTGCGCATGTGTACTGGAGATGTCCCCGTGTGCAAGGCTTGGGCGCCATGTTGCTGGAGACCTGCTCATGCGCAGTAGACTCTGGCAGTATGCCAGAGTCTACATGCTGCCGGAGAGAAAGGGTCCTGCGCACGTCATCATAAAAGTTTTTCACTTTTCAAGCTACTATACTCATGTTGTATGTATCCAATTGATTCAATACCCCTGAGGCAGTAGCCTGCAAACTGAATCAATTTGTCCTGAGTCTGTTAATACATTTTGAAACTATCTGTTTGTCTAGATAATGATTAATGGTGTTCAATAATAATTCCTATATTTAGCGCCCTCAGATCTTGTTTTGTATTTGTTATTCATTGGACTTTAGCTAACAGAAAGTCCTTCTAGAGGTGCTGCTTGTGTCACTCTTTAGCGCGATTTGGGAATCTTGTCTGTATGTGTATATATATATATATATATATATATATATAAAGGCAAAAAGAGAGATTGACTCACTGACTGACTCATCACGAAATCTCTTAAACGACATGGCCTACAATCTTGAAACTTGTCAGGTAGCTTCTCCTTAGGTCCCAGGTGCTTGCTAAGAACTTGTTTTACAAATGTCACTGCACATCCACAGAAAATGCTAAAAATTGATGTATGTATGTAAGTATGAATGTATGTATATATGTATGTATGTATGTATGTATGTATGTATGTATGTATGTATGTGTATATGTATTTTCCAGCATAACTCCGGAATGACTGCAGCAATTTACACCAAACTTGGTACACATATGACTTACCATCTGGCAACAAACAGTGTGGGGTAATACACCCCTGACACCCCTAGGGGTGAGGCAGCTGCACAGAGTATTTATGCAGAGAGCATAACTCTGGAATGCCTGGAGCAATTTACAACAAACTTGTTACACATATGACTTATAATCTGGGAACAAAAACTGTGGGGTAAGATACCTCTAGCACCCCTAGTGGTGGGACAACAGCACAGAGTATATCAGGAGACACCATAACTCCATAATGCCTGGACCAATTAACACCACACTTGGTACACATATGAGTTACAATCTGGGAACAAACACTGTGGGGGTAAGACACCCCTAGCGGTGTGGCAGCAGCACAGACTATTTCAGGAGACAGCATAACTCTGGAATGGCTGGAGCAATTTTTCAACAAACTTTGTACACATATGACTTACAATCTGGGAACAAACACTGTGGGTGTAAGATACCCCTAACACCCCTAGGGTTGGACAGCAGTATAGAGTATTTCAGGAAACAGCTTCACTCTGGAATGCCTGGACATATTTACAACAAACTTGCTACATATATGACTTACAATAGGGAAACAAACACTGTGTGGGTAACACACCCCTAGCTCCCCTGGGGGTGAGGCAGCAGCACAGAGTATTTCAGAAGACAGCATAACTCTGGGATGCCTGGTGCAATTTATACCAAACTTAGTATACATATGACTTACAATCTGGGAACACACCCCTAGCACCCTTAGGGGTGGGCCGGCAGCACAGAGTAAATCAGGACATCCATGATATGTCAGTGACAACAGGGCTTCATGTGACAGTGGCAGTGACATGATGTGAGGAGGAGAATGGAGGTAGCAGGAAGCCACACACTGAAAGTAATTTAGTGGGAGGAGCAGGGTCCTAGCAACACAGAGTATATTAGAAGATGTATGATATGTCAGGCAGGACAGGGCTGCATATGACAGGGGCAGTGACATTATGTCAGGAGGGGAATGGAGGTAGCATGAACTCACATAATGATAGCTATATAGTGAAAGTAGCAGGGTCCCTCAGCATCACAGAGTATATCAGGAGATGCATAATTTGCTGCGCTATATAAGAAACTGTAAATAAATCGATAATTTTATAGAGCACAAACATGATGTGAGGAGGGGAATGGAGCCAGCAAGAAACCACAGACTGAGAGTTGTATAGTGGGTAGAGCAAGGTCCCTTGGGGGACCAAAAAGGGGTCCAGCCACTACACAAAGTGGGTCAGGGAAGTAAGATATGCCTATATACTAGATCTCTAACCAATGCCAATTAACAAACAACTATAATTCTAATTAACCATCCTCATCCCATAGCAAAGCACGGGTATTCAGCTAGTCCATTATATATTGGCCCAAACTGAGATTTCTTTTTGAAATTGTAATTCTGACCAGTAATGATCTCTATCATGATAAACAGATTTATTTGCAGATAGCTGGTTGTGCGATGGGGTCCAGTGTGGCCCCGTGACGCAAATGCTTTTATGCATAAGGTAGAATCTGATTTATTTTATCTGACCAGGAATTAACTAAAAATGTATTTTATATGGGAGATACATACTGTACATGATCTATTGATTATCTGGTTTGGCAGTAAGAATATGTTTACTACTCTAAGGCAGAACTTTTCCCTTGTATGTATTTCCTTAAAAGCTAATATGCTATAATAAACTACTCTGTATGTTAAGCCAACTGACTGGAACGTTATTTTGAAGTCTGACAGTTATCATCTGGTCTTTAATAGATGGGGCTCACCCTAGTTTATTAGAGTTTGCCATATTTGTAGCACAGCTGTGGAAACTATGTATCCGCTTGATATAATGTTCAGAAAGTTTTTAGAGAAGGGTTTCAAAAAGGCTGATCTAGAACTCGCTAAAGCCAAGCACTCAGTATCCACATGAGAGACAATCTTTGTCGCTAACTGTGTTATGGGTTCATCAGTATACCACTAACAGTACCGAGATTCTAAGATATACACATATACTGTGGCCCATTGTCAATAGTGACAGTGATCTCCCTCTTTTAAAGACACTCGCATCATGCAGTTTTCAATGGGGTAGAAATATAGCTGATTAATTAAATTGGACGTTACTGATTTTATTCACAATCACCCTGTTATTTTTTTAAGCTGTCTTCTGGGTTGTTACAGATGCCTCTGCTGTGTGACACGTGGCTACCTTTTGACTGGCGACACGTTTTGTCACCCATACATGGGAAAACAATTTAAAATGAAACAGATTATTTTGTACAACCGTTCATGATGTTCATATGATTTCTTGCCCATGTGGCTGCATTATGTGGGCAAAATGGAACTCCCAATTTATCAAGAGGATGGCTCTCCATAGATCAGCTGTCTGTGCTGTCATCCTCTCCGGTTCCAGTGACTAGCCGGTCACACCACACTTTGCCTCTGTCAGACATACTGTAGCTAATCTTCGGTACGTTACATAATAATCAATCACATTCCTCGTTTAGTGCGAGGGGGCGACAGCTTTAAGCTGCTTTTACAATGTGAGGCTAATTGGATATTTACGCTAGATACAATTACTCTGAAAGGGGTAAATTAATCTTTATACTGCATTTATTTTGTACATTTTCTTGACAAATCTTTATAATAACTAGATGCATCCTTTGACTATTTACTCTTTATTAAGTCATAAGTAGTTTTTTATGGTGTACTGTAACATGGATTTGTTATGTATGTATTTTTCTGCTTTTATGTGGTTTTTGTATAGGGTTTATATGTGCCAGTGGCGTACCTACATTTTTGGGGCTCTGAAGCTTCAACTGTTGTGGGGCCACTTCACAGCCAGTAATAATAGGGCAACATCCAACAAGGTCCAAAGGGCAAGAACCTCGAGGCCCAAATGACGGATAATGGGGTGATGGGGTGGAAAATGGGAATACAGTGAGTCCCCTTCTCACCAGAGTGTGTCTGTGGTGACAGGTCAGGTATTTGGGCTTGGGATGGTGAGAGAGTCTGCGGTGATGAGAGAGTCTGCAGGGCAGATCTGGTCAGTGGCAGAGCGAGAATCTGTGGGGCAGGTTGGGTTACAGCATCCCCCTCCCCCGGGACCCTTTAATGTTTACTACCCCTTCAATATTCACCTAACAGAACCCCCACTTCATTAATCACCTCACACCACTGTTTTCCATCGCCCCACTCAGCACCAGCAAAATTATCATAGTAGACTCCTCCTTGTCCCGGGGTCCTCCTCACTTTTCATTGCTCCCAGTCTCCTTCCTAGGATGAGTTAGGCACTGGAGGGGGGGTTATCCGCAGCCGACACCCCCGAGGCTTAGCCCTAGCCACCAGCCCCCGTGACTTAACTGTAGCTGTCACCCCCTATCTTAGCCCTAGCGACCAGCCCAGGCGGGTTAGGGTAGGGGTTGGGGGAGGGGTAAATGAATCTCCCAATCCCTTGTTGGCCTTCTAAAATTTGGGATGCCGTTGTCGGTCATGTGACCTGCGGCATCTCGACCGTCACCATTACCTATCACACCCCTTACAGGTGTAGAACATGAATCATACATTTTTTTAAAATGATTATTGTTCACTTTGTATTAATGACCAAAAGCAACGGCGACCACTGAACCATAGTAACTTGTTCTGGAGTCGCCGAGTGATGCCCGTTCTCCCTTTGAGTTTGTACTTAGTCTGAATTAGAAAATATTACAAGCTGTAAGATCATGAGAACCAAATGTCCTGCCTTGCTATGCATACAGTATATAGGCTTACCATACTATCCCTTTAAAGTGGGACACTAATGAGTTATACAGGTTCTGTGGCTGGCTGACTTCAAGCCTGTATTCAACTGGTTTTAATAAGTCACAGAACCTGTGTAATCCATGAGCGTCCTGATTTAAAGGGATAGTATGGCAAGCATATGTCATATATAGGGAGTGAGCATGTGGCGGTGGTGTTGAGGGTTCTCCCTGGAAGCTTCACAAGCACTGCCAATGGCATTCATGGTGGCTCCGTGGCTCTCGTTTTCAGTGTCTAGTTAAGGGTAAAGTATGTGCTTTGATTGTATTTATGCTGCATGACGGTGGGTACTAAACCTGCAGTATATATGAAGTGCTGCTACTGGGACATATGTGCATACACATACAGTAGATCAGGGACACTGCTTGAGATTTGAATGTGAACACCCCCATCCTGGATATGCCGGGTGACCACAACATCTTTATCTCGCCTCCTCAGAGATACCCGCCAATCAGAATGGGATCACTACCCAAGTCCCAGCTCTGCAAGCCCATCCCCCTCCCCCCAGCAAGTACCGAGATGTGCATCCCAGCCGCATTACCCCGCAGAGAGACCCTGAGGTGAGGTAAAGGGGAAGCTGAGGAGAGAGCAGGGCAATTGCCGGACTGCAGTCGCCATCTTGTCACCACACACCTGCTGCCCCCGCTACCTTGCACTTGTTCCAGGACCCCCTGTGGCTGCAGGGGGAGGTGAGAACAAAGGGGCTCACCATCCTGCCGTCAAATCCCCTGCCCAGCCTGTTGCCTACTCCAGTACCACGCTCAGAGGCGTATCTGGCACTGTTGGGCATTGTATCCAGCACTGTGGGGCACTGTAACTGGCACTGTGGGCAGAGGCGTATCTAGGGTAGGGCGAGTGGGGCACGTGCCCTGGGCGCCCTGGCAGGCCCAGGAGAGTTGGGCGCCGCCGGCGTCCAGGGCATCATGCCTCACTCGCCCCGTTAACCCTAAATGTGAGGGGAGGAGAAAGCGCAGCGTCTCTCCCTCCCCTCACCGCCGCTGGGAGCACTAGCAGCGCTGCCAGCAGCGCTGCCCTGTCCGGTCTCCGGCGCTAGCCAATCAGGGCTTGCGGACCGGCTCCTGATTGGCTGCCGGTCCGCGAGCTCTGATTGGCTAGCGAACCGGCGCCAGACAGTCGCCGGCGTCCGGAGACCTGGAGCAGCGAGGGAAAGGAGAGGCGCTGCGCTCTCCTCCCCTCACAGGTGAGTGACGGGGCACGGGGGTCCGGCGGCGGCACGGGGGGGGGCTGGCACTGTTGGGCATTGTATCCAGCACTGTGGGGCACTGTAACTGGCACTGTGGGGCATGTAACTGGCACTGTGGGCAGAGGCTGTATCTAGGATAGGGCGAGTGGGGCACGTGACCTGGGTGCCCTGGCAGGCCCAGGAAAGGGGGGGGGAGCCGCCGGCGTCCAGGGCATCATGCCCCACTCGCCCCGTTAACAATAAATGTGAGAGGAGAAAGCGCAGCGTCTCTCCCTCCCCTCACCGCAGCTGGGAGCACTAGCAGCGCTGCCAGCAGCGCTGCCGTGTCCGGTCTCCGGCGCTAGCCACTCAGGGCTTGCGGACCGGCTCCTGATTGGCTGCCTGTCCGCAAGCTCTGATTGGCTAGCGAACCGGCGCCAGACAGTCACCGGCGTCCGGAGACCTGGAGCAGCGAGGGAAAGGAGAGGCGCTGCGCTGTGCTCTCCTCCCCTCACAGGTGAGTGACGGGGCACGGGGGTCCGGCGGCAGCACGGGGGGGGGCTGGCACTGTGGGGCATTGTATCCAGCACTGTGGGGCACTGTAACTGGCACTGTGGGGCATGTAACTGGCACTGTGGGCAGAGGCGTATCTAGGGTAGGGCGAGTGGGGCACGTGCCCTGGGCGCCCTGGCAGGCCCAGGAGAGGGGGGCGCCGCCGGCATCCAGGGCATCATGCCCCACTCGCCCCGTTAACCCTAAATGTGAGGGGAGGAGAAAGCGCAGCGTCTCTCCCTCCCCTCACTGCCGCTGGGAGCACTAGCAGCGCGGCCAGCAGCGCTACCGTGTCCGGTCTCTCGCGCTAGCCAATTAGGGCTTGCGGACCGGCTCCTGATTGGCTGCCGGTCTGCGAGCTCTGATTGGCTAGCGAACCGGCGCCAGACAGTCGCCGGCGTCCGGAGACCTGGAGCAGCGAGGGAAAAGAGAGGCGCTGCGCTGTGCTCTCCTCCCCTCACAGGTGAGTGACGGGGCACGGGGGTCCGGCGGCGGCACGGGGGGGGGGGGGGCTGGCACTGTGGGGCATTGTATCCAGCACTGTGGGGCACTGTAACTGGCACTGTGGGGCATGTAACTGGCACTGTGGGCAGAGGCGTATCTAGGGTAGGGCGAGTGGGGCACGTGCCCTGGGCGCCCTGGCAGGCACAGGAGAGGGGGGCGCCGCCGGCGTCCAGGGCATCATGCCCCACTCGCCCCGTTAACCCTAAATGTGAGGGGAGGAGAAAGCGCAGCGTCTCTCCCTCCCCTCCCCGCCGCTGGAAGCACTAGCAGCGCTGCCGTGTCCGGTCTCCGGCGCTAGCCAATCAGGGCTTGCAGACCGGCTCCTGATTGGCTGCCGGTCCGCGAGCTCTAATTGGCTAGCGAACCGGCGCCAGACAGTCGCCGGCGTCCGGAGACCTGGAGCAGCGAGGGAAAGGAGAGGCGCTGCTCTGCGCTCTCCTCCCCTCACAGGTGAGTGACGGGGCACGGGGGTCCGGCGGCGGCACGGGGGGGGGGGGGGGCTTTTACTGTGGGGCATTGTATCCAGCACTGTGGGGCACTGTAACTGGCACTGTGGGGCATGTAACTGGCACTGTGGGCAGAGGCGTATCTAGGGTAGGGCGAGTGGGGCACATGCCCTGGGCGCCCTGGCAGGCCCAGGAGAGGGGGGCGCCGCCGGCGTCCAGGGCATCATGCCCCACTCGCCCCATTAACAATAAATGTGAGGGGAGGAGAAAATGGGGGGGCACTGTGGGGCATTGTATCCAGCACTGTGGGGCATGTAACTGGCTGGCACTGTGGGACATTGTATCCAGCACTGTGGGGCACTGTATCCGGCACTGTGGGGCACTGTATCCAGCACTGTGGGGCACTGTAACTGGCACTGTGGGGCATGTAACTGGCACTGTGGGGCATGTATCTGGCACTGTGGGGCATGTAACTGGCACTGAGGGGCAAGAAACTGGCACTGTGGGGCATGTAACTGGCACTGTGGGGTATAGTATCCAGCACTGTGGGGCTTTGTATCCAGCACTGTGGGGCACTGTATCCGGCACTGTGGGGCACTGTATCCGGCACTGTGGGGCACTGTATCCAGCACTGTGGGGCACTGTAACTGGCACTGTGTGGGGGCACTGTATCCGGCAATGTGGGGCACTGTAACTGGCACTGTGGGGCATGTAACTGGCACTGTGGGGCATGTAACTGGCACTGTGGGGCATGTATCTGGCACTGTGGGGCATGTAACTGGCACTGTGGGGCATGTAACTGGCACTGTGGGGCATGTAACTGGCACTGTGTGGCATGTATCTGGCACTGTGGGGCATGTATCTGGCACTGTGGGGCATGTAACTGGCACTGTGGGGCACTGTATCCAGCACTGTGGGGCATGTAACTGGCACTGTGGGGCATTGTATCCAGCACTGTGGGGCACTGTATCCGGAACTGTGGGGCACTGTACCCGGCACTGTGGGGCACTGTAACTGACACTGTGGGGCATGTATCTGGCACTGTGGGGCATGTATCTGGATCTGTGGGGCAATGTATCCGGCACTGACTGGGGCATTATATCCGGCACTGAGTGGGGCGTTGTATCCGGCACTGAGTGGGGCATTGTAACCGGCACTGAGTGGGGCACTGAGTGGGGCAATGTAACTGGCACTGAGTGGGGCAGTGTAACTGGCACTGAGTGGGGCAGTGTAACTGGCACTGAGTGGGGCAGTGTAACGGGCACTGAGTGGGGCATGGCATGTATCTGGCACCGTGGGGCATGTATCTGGCACCGTGGGGCATGTATCCGGCACCGTGGGGCAATGTAACTGGCACTGTGGGCCATTTTCAGTGGCCACACCCCTTCTGGAGTGTAGCCACACCCCTTCTTGAGTGTGACCACGCCCATCTTTTGATGCGCGCGCCTTTGCCGCGCTCACATACTTCATTTAGTGGTTTTTTTTTAAGGGGGGGGGGGGCGCCATTTTCCATCTTGCCCTGGGCTCCAAAAACCCTAGTTACGCCTCTGACCACGCTACCTAAATCCATGGACATTGCTTGTCCCTCTCTCCAGCTTACACCAGACACCTTCCATCCCAACTGTACAGGGATGTTTGCAATGGCCACATCTGGCACTATTTTCAGGCCACAGAGACTTCTGCACTCCCTACAGCAGTCTCTTCCTTGGGGCCACTGGAACATCTCAGGGCCCTACAGGAGTTATTTTGCCATAAATTGTTGGACGCTACTAATACATTTTGGATGCTATTTAGCTGTGTGTTGCAATACCTGTCCTTTGTTGTATTGCCACCTCCATTACTCAGTATGTGGTCCCACCATGGATTGTGCCCACACGGCATCACTGTATGATGTATTTGCTGTTCCCTGCTTTTTTACCATGTACTTTGGCCCCACTGTATACTATGCCTGTGTGCTACTATGCCTATGGGCTATACCTCCAGTGAAGTGCATCCTTTGTGGGCAGGATGTTCTTCTCATGGATTTATCCAAATAAGGTATATCATACCACCACACATGTGTCAGTTATCCCAGAAACACCTTGGTCCTTGTCTGGCTTATCTCTCCTATCTAGTGTAACCTCTGTAGTGCGCCCAACATGGCTGCCTCACCTGTTGCGCTCATGGGTGGGATGAAAAATACATGGACCTGATGGTTACAGTTGAATCCTACTCCGAGCGTTAGTATTCTGCAACCACCCATTCTGTGCCATCTCTTCTAGGAGTAACCTGTACTACCCGGAGTAATTCTATGTAGTGCACCCACAATAATAGCCTCACCTAGGGGCAGATGTATTAAGCCTGGAGAAGTGATAAAGCAGTGATAAATGCAAGGTGATAATACACCGGCCAATCATTATAGATTTGAAAAATGACAGGAGCTGACTGGCTGGTGCTTTATCACCTTGCAATTATCACTGCTTTATCACTTACCCATGCTTAATACATCTGCCCCCTAGTACCTGTCGTGGGTGTAATATAGTATATGACCTATAGAAGTTATTATCCAAAATGTCTATACCAAAGTTGCAATATACTTATTATGCTTTGTAGGTTTCTGTTATTTGTAATGATTTCTGCATGAGTTTCTATTTTCTGTAATACCAATTCCTTGTACAATGTACCATGTGTCTGATGTCTGTAAAGCAAATTTGAGTTCTACGGGAGAAAAGTATGTATAAGTAATATTATTATGATCATCATCATCTTGTCATGCATATGTTCCGTCCGTGATATCTCAGTGTACAGTCTAATCACAATTATGTTTTCCTCTCTAAAGTTGGGTACACACTAGATTATATGTCGTCCGATCTGGTGGATCGGACTGACACATCGGGCACACCTGCTAGTGTGTACCCGCTATGTCGCTGATGATGCGCTCTCCCGTGCATTGTCATCAGCATCCTCCATTGGTCCTGCAATTGTGTATACACTTGCCAATGCCCCTCCCCCCATAGCGGGTCCCATCTTCTGCAATGTCGCTGGGTAGACACATCATGTAGTGTGTACCCAGCATTACAGCAGCCCATGATGTTACTATGGGGGTAATTCCAAGTTGATCGCAGCAGGAAATTTTTTAACAGTTGGGCAAAACCATGTGCAGTGCAGGGGGGGGCAGATATAACATGTGCAGAGAGAGTTAGATTTGGGTGGGTTATTTTGTTTCTGTGCAGGGTGAATACTGGCTGCTTTATTTTTACACTGCAATTTAGATTGCCGATTGAACTCACCCCACCCAAATTTCCTGCTGCGATCAACTTGGAATTATCTTCATGATTTCCTCAATATCTGATTGTGCTGTATTAAGGTCTTGTACCCAATGTAACTTATTTTGTTTTTTACTTCTCACAGGTTGTAGCAATCTATCACTTCTTAAGATTGTATCAACTTTGTTTCTGACTAACTGTAATGATGTTTCTGAATAACCACGTTCTATAGATTTCTCAGTCATTGGTAGCTGGGGGATGGCAGCTTTAAATCCGATGGATTATGGGGTTAATTCGTAGCAGTAAATTTTTTAGCAGTTGGGCAAAACCATGTGCACTGCAGGGTGGGGCAGATGTAACATGTGCAGAGAGAGTTAGATTTGGGTTGGTTATTTTGGTTCTGTGCAGGATAAATACTGGCTGCTTTATTTTTACACTGCAATTTAGATTTCAGTTTGAACACACCCCACCCAAATCTAACTCTCTCTGCACATGTTACATCTGCCCCACCTGCAGTGCACATGGGCCCTCATTCCGAGTTGATCGGTCGCAAGGCGATTTTAGCAGAGTTACACACGCTAAGCCTACGCCTACTGGGAGTGTATCTTAGCTTCTTAAAATTGCGACCGATGTATTCGCAATATTGCGATCAAAAACTACTTAGCAGTTTTAGAGTAGCTCCACACTTACTCTGCCTGTGCGATCAGTTCAGTGCTTGTCGTTCCTGGATTGACGTCACAAACACACCCAGCGTTCGGCCAGGCACTCCCACCGTTTCCCCGGCCACTCCTGCGTTTTTTCCGGAAACGGTAGCGTTTTCAACCACACGCCCCTAAAACGCCGTGTTTCCGCCCAGTAACACCCATTTCCTGTCAATCACATTACGATCGCCGGAGCGATGAAAAAGCCGTGAGTAAAATTACTTTCTTCATAGCAAAGATACTTGGCGCAGTCGCAGTGCGAACATTGCGCATGCGTACTAAGCGGATTTTCACTGCGATGCGATGAAAAAGAACGAGCGAACAACTCGGAATGAGGGCCATGGTTTTGCCCAACTGCTAACAAATTTGCTGCTGCGATCAACTCTGAATTAGGCCCTATGTTTCTGTTTGCAGGTTTGCTGTACATTCCTGATGAGATGTTGTTGTCACAATGAATCCGTACATTCAGGAATGCAATTGCATCTAGACTCATGGCATACGTAAATTGTATTTGGACAATTGTATTTGTTAATGTCGTGTGTGACTTAAGCTAAGTACACACAGTCAAATTTTTTGTAACAGGACCGATTTTTCGCATAGATGAGGGTCCTGACATCTGTGCTACACACTTTACCTGTTTTCCTGAAATATCGCCTGATTTCTTGTGAAATTAGGTGTGGAGAAAAATCTAGTTTACCCTCACACTAACATACTTTTACACCTGGACATAGGGTCAGATTATTGAGAATGCACAAACACTCATCAGTCTTGGGTGACTGTGGCAGAGATTGTTAGTCTTGACTGACTGAACAGATTATCGAATGGTCTTATTTGTGGGCAATAAAGTAAATTCCCAATTTATGGTGAAAATGATCATTTGTACACACTACTGTATAGGAGAAACAGGCCGATGGCTGGATTTTTGGGATATTGTACAATTATTGTATGGTGTGTTCCTAGCATTGCACATCAATGTCTTTATTTGGAATGCTCTAGTTAGCATGAATCCTTCTAATGAAACAATTTTGTGA
Source organism: Pseudophryne corroboree (assembly GCF_028390025.1). Classification (NCBI taxonomy): domain Eukaryota; kingdom Metazoa; phylum Chordata; class Amphibia; order Anura; family Myobatrachidae; genus Pseudophryne; species Pseudophryne corroboree. The sequence goes on along the minus strand of NC_086447.1, from coordinate 39,536,205 downwards.
CACTAAAATGATTCTTATTTTTTTTAAAGGGTAAATATATATGTAACGTGAAAGAAATAAGACATATATCAATTGCATTGATGAAAATGACACAGAAAATTCTGACTAGTTTCCATCTGTGTGTTTTTCCTTTCAGGCGCCACCTGAGGAATTGCTGCTGTTTCTCGGCTGTAATTAAATCTCTCCGGCACCTGCACCTATTACACTACATAAACATATTCATTTAATGATAGTTTCCTTGTATACTGATTCCCCCGAGACAGATGTTTGTCTCTCAACACAAAGCAAACGTTCCTTCAAAGTATTCCTCGTTGCATTATTGTCTCCTAATAAGGAAACACTGTTGATGAGCGATTGTAACTGTTATTTTTTTTAAATTAGATTTACATTTGTTATTTAATCATATCACTAAGAAACAATGATGTAATGTTTCTCTGGTTATGAGAACAATTCTAGCAACACTATAACTGTATCCTATGAGCTGTGTGAGTTTAACCTGGTCATTTAAAAATGATCCCACCTGTTCAATAAAGGTGATTAAAACACTACTCAGAAATAAAAGACAAGTGATGCTGATTTGTGACAACATCCATAATATAACATGACAACGGTAATATTAGTCACACACAATAAGTATACTTTTGATAATGCTGATATTGATTACCTTATAATTTTCACTATGTGGGTAAGAGACTAAATACGCAATTGGCGTATGAGATACCGTAAGGGTACGCACTTAGCGTAGCGGACACTTATCTGAGGTCGAGACGCACGAGCGACACGTTCACTCACGGCTAAATGCGTAAGCACGCTATAGGCTGCCGACTAATGTAATGATAAGCTACCAGCGTAGCGTACGCTCGAGACCACGAGGAGATCACGAGCGGCGCAGACGCTCACAATATGATAATCAGTAAACCTTGAATGTAACACACAGAAAGGACACTCTTATGCTGTAAACCTTGTACTGAAACACTGTAGCGATATAACGCTGCTTAACCTTAATAATACTAAAGCTGTTTGAGCGATCGAGACGCTCTTATTACCCTTTGCAATATAATGAACACACAATACCGTGTTAAGGTTCCAACACCTTTACTAACAAGCGTCTTAAGTTATATTGAAAAGATAAACAGTTAACAAGTCATACACTACACACTAACATATAATTCTAACAGGTTATCTAGACAGAAATATACAATAGTGGTACAATTACATTTAAGGGAAAGGAAAGAGAGAGAGAGAGTGGCTTACAGTAAACATGAGGTAAAATGGTTGCAGAGAACTTACGCACAAAGGTGAACAATCGCATGCGCCTTCCCGGATATCCAGCTCCCGATTATCAGTGATGAGAACCGTTGAATAGAGTAGAGAATGGAGCTGGCCCAGGTCGGCTTGTCCTTATATACACTGCTTAAAGTATACTACAAAGGGACCTACAATCTCATTGTTCATTGGACACAGGAATGTCTCCTCGCATCATAACAAAAGGTCATAGGTTAGTTTGAACAGGTGGGCTGTGGCTATTACAATCAGCTCAGGTGGGAGGGAATCTCCGGATTCCCGCCGCATGGATAATGAACTGCAAATATATGAAATGTCCAGAAACTACTAATGGCCATAACTATATGCAGGAGCGTTTAATCTGTACCTAACCAACACCGGATTATTGCTATTAAAATACTCTTCGGTTAGGTACCAGACACAACTGTTCTACCTTAATCAGACCCTTTGTACCACGTAAAGAGGGATTCCCAAGTCCGTGAACAAGTTACATTAACCAAACTTACATTTATCACTAAAGGGAACATATCCTATAAAACCTGCTATATGAATTTAATTACGAGCGATTGAGTCGCTCGCTAGACGCGCACAAACTCTACCGTAAGTGCACATACCATGCGCTCGAGCGTACGCTCATAGAAGCGCCGTCACGCATTTGCGAGTATGTGCACGCACGCAAGTGAAAGTGCATGTGCAGCGAGCTCGCGCCTGAGGTGAATATATGGCAACGTGCAGCGCGATATTTTTCTGACTTTGACAGTCACCAATAACTGCCACTTCCTAAAACAGTTCAAAAAGAGAAAAATATATGTCATATGTAAATACATATCTATGATTGGGTAGGGGAGGAGAGAAGAAGGTGGGAAAAGGGTATGACCTAGTGAGATAGTAGAAGTATGTATGTATGAGTCCATGTTTGAGGGGTCATGTATCATCGTGCCGTACGTGTTTTAGATCAAGCTTCGAGGTATTGCGAAGTATACATTTGAATTCCTTCTTATCCCGTATTAAGGGTCTGTGGATGGGCTGTCAAACTTTACCGAGCTCTCTTCGGCTTTTGGTTGTAACAAAATGGGGGAGCACATTTTAGTTGATGATACATGAATGGGGGGATATGTGATTGCTGATATCTGTGCCTATATTCCCTATCGACTATGTGTGGCTGGTGGCCACTTGTGGCCACTCCAAAATGCAGTCTCTCGACGACATGTCTGACTTTAAAATCCCCGCCACCCACCGAATGGGAATAGAAAAGTGTGCCGAGCGAAGCGGTAGCGGAGCGAGGCACCGAGCCCCGCCGCCCAGCGAGCGTAGCGAGCGGGCAAGGGTCTGCGCCCGGCGCCCAGCGAGCAAAGCGAGCTGGCCCCGAGAACAAGAACAGGGGTAAGCGGAGCAAGGACCAGCCGGGCGGGCTGAGGGCTCAGAAATGGTGCCTGACTTTGAATAACTATACCGAGGAAGAAGTTAGAACTCTAACTGAGTTATGGACAGCGGCCACTCGACGGCAAGATTTGGAACAAGTACAAGAAAACACACAAGAATAATAATTCATACTCTCGAAGCGGCGGCGGCCACTTCTTCCAAAGTTGATATACCCCTGGAGGTGAGGAGTACCGATCTCACCACGTTCCTTTGCTAGGATACAATAGCTTGGAGTGGCCGCTGTCCATAACTCAGTTAGAGTTCTAACTTCTTCCTCGGTATAGTTATTCAAAGTCAGGCACCATTTCTGAGCCCTCAGCCCGCCCGGCTGGTCCTTGCTCCGCTTACCCCTGTTCTAGTTCTCGGGGCCAGCTCGCTTCGCTCGCTGGGCACCGGGCGCAGACCGGTCATCAACCTAGACGGGGGAAACTCCGTTGCACCTGCTACTATGAGTACTGACAATTCTCGATGGCAAGAGCTAGGATACAATAGCTTGGAGTGGCCGCTATCCATAACTCAGTTAGAGTTCTAACTTCTTCCTCGATATACTTCTTCCTCGGAACCCGCCGAATCTCCTCCTTCGGATTGGCCGTCTTTTGAATCCACGTCTACGCCTGTAATTGGTCCGCTTTCGGCGGTAGTTCCTCCTTTTGTACTTTTGTACTTTTGTATACTATACTGGCACTGGGAGGGACTTAGCTGCAATAGGCTGTAAGTATCATGTGAATAACTACGCCATCTGTTTACAGTGTACAAAAGGAGGAACTACCGCCCTCAGCCCGCCCGGCTGGTCCTTGCTCCGCTTACCCCTGTTCTTGTTCTCGGGGCCAGCTCGCTTCGCTCGCTGGGCGCCGGGCACAGACCCTTGCTCGCTCGCTACGCTCGCTGGGCGGCGGGCTCGGTGCCTCACTCCGCTACCGCTTCGCTCGCCACACTTTTCTATTCCCATTCGGTGGGTGGCGGGGATTTTAAAGTCAGACATGTCGTCGAGAGACTGCATTTTGGAGTGGACACAAGTGGCCACCAGTGCCAGGTAATACTATACTGGCACTGGGAGGAACTTAGCTGCAATAGGCTGTAAGTATCATGTGACTAACTACGCCATCTGTTTACAGTGTACAAAAGGAGGAACTACCGCCCTCAGCCCGCCCGGCTGGTCCTTGCTCCGCTTACCCCTGTTCTTGTTCTCGGGCCAGCTCGCTTCGCTCGCTGGGCGCCGGGCGCAGACCCTTGCCCGCTCGCTGGGCGGCGGGCTCGGTGCCTCGCTCCGCTACCGCTTCGCTCGGCACACTTTTCTATTCCCATTCGGTGGGTGGCGGGGATTTTAAAGTCAGACATGTCGTCGAGAGACTGCATTTTGGAGTGGCCACAAGTGGCCACCAGTGCCAGGTAATACTATACTGGCACTGGGAGGGACTTAGCTGCAATAGGCTGTAAGTATCATGTGACTAACTACGCCATCTGTTTACAGTGTACAAAAGGAGGAACTACCGCCGAAAGCGGACCAATTACAGGCGTAGATGTGGATGCAAAAGACGGCCAATCCGAAGGAGGAGATTCGGCGGGTTCCGTACCATACATTTCAAACGTATTAAAGTAGATCATATAGACTTCCGGTTCCGGCCTCATGCTGCAAACAGCGTAGTTGCTGAGCTCCCGGGACCTGCCCGACAATTTATATCATTACAAGGCTCTCTGCAGCCTCTTTGGACTCGGGCCACCAACGTTCCCCTCCTCCAGCACTCAGAGCGTTCTCCGGCCCCGTTCTCAGTGGCTGACGCGCTCCGGACCTCACCTCTGCTGACGATCTGTGTCCGCCGGCGCTTCTCTCCTCCTGCACTCGGAGCGCCCTCTGGCTCCGTTCTCAGCGGCTGACGCGCTCCGGACCTCACCTCTGCTGATAAGCTGTGTCCCCCGGCGCTTCTCTCCTCCTGCACTCGGAGCGCCCTCTGGCTCCGTTCTCAGCGGCCGACGTGCTCCGGACCTCACCTCTGCTGATAAGCTGTGTCCCCCGGCGCCTCTCTCCTCCTACACTCGGAGCGCCCTCCGGCTCCGTTCTCAGCGGCTGACGCGCTGCAGACCAGATTTATGCTAGTGAGATCTGTCTACTGGCGCCTACCTACACAGCTACCGCGCTGCCTCCCAGAGCTCTCATCTACCTCTAAACAGCACTCTCTGACTCCACTCCCCACAGCTGCCACGCTACATCTCGGAGCTCCCCTCTGCCTGTGAGCGTTTTTTTTTTTTTTTTGTTATTATATATATATTTTTTTGTTTTGTTTTGTTTCTTCCAGCTCTACTCTCCAGTATCACACTCCTTGACAGTGCTTCCCTCTTCAGCCTGCTGGTGAACTATAATAGTGCTTGCAACTCTCCTGGCACATATCCTGCTGCCTCTACTGTTGCTAAGGGTAACCACTGCTGTATTCCCCAGCGCATGGAGAAATTCCTGGCGCCGTCCACTTCTAATAAATCACAGTCTACCCGGCAAGAGAAACGCTGGGCTGATTCTAATATGGCCCCAGGCACAACCACTCCGCCTGCTTCTCCTGCTCCTAAGAAGACTGCCTGCGACCCAGATCGCTCCAATAATCCTCAGGTGTGTCGTCCCCCAGACTCTCCCATCACTTACTTAGACATGGTAGATGCAATAAAACACACTATGGGCCCTTTATTAACACAAGCAGTGTCTGATATTTCTGCACAGCTACAGCAATTATCTCATAGGGTCACTACCACTGAATCTCACGTGGGTAAGCTGGCCCATGATGTGTCTGATGTACAGCACGATGTGGTTAGACTGCAAAAAGAAAATTATCAATTTTGGAATAAGTTGGACAATATAGAAAACAGGTCCAGGAGAAATAATGTAAGAATTGTAGGTCTCCCCGAATCTGTCAAGGGTCCTGACCTGGAATCATTTGTACGATCCACTTTGCCGTCTCTTCTACATATTACAGAGGAATGCAAAGACATGGTTATTGAAAGAGTGCACAGGATTGGCCCGACTCCCCGCTCTGATGATGCTCGCCCTAGGGTTGTCATCTTTAGATGTCTCAACTACCTTCACAAGCTGGCTATTTGGAATGCCTCTCGGAGCCAACGCCCTCTTATGTGGAACAAAATGAAGCTTTTGTTGTTTCAAGATTTCTCAGCAGAATTAACCCGTGCTAGAAAAGCTTTTACTCCTGTTTGTGCTCGCCTGGCCCGAGAAAAGAAAAAATTTGCATTACTCTATCCGGCTAGGCTTCGTATTTATGTGGATGACAAGTTTTATGACTTCCAGAACCCCTCTGATGCAGATGCATTTCTCCGCGATATGGATATGGCCTCACATGCTGACATTTCTGACCCTGTCTCCTCTCAGATTTGATAGACGGCATGAATACCCCTCCATAAATCTCACTGAGCCTTCCTGAGTGTTCACCACCCTGTTCCAGTCCAGTTATATATTTTGCATTCTCATAATGTTTTGCATTGTTATCCTGTACTCTATTGTTATCCCTCTATGCTCGCATAGTAACATATATTCCCATCTGCTGTTTCCTTGTGTAGCAGTAATGAATACTGTTATGATTTAGGCTTCGTAGGATTAATTTCTTATTTTTTTTTTTTTTTTTTATTATTATTTTTTTTTATTTATTTATTTTTTTTTAAATTTATTCCCACCTCACTCTCATGGGACACTAGCTGGTGTTTTCATCTCTAACTACTTTTTTGTATGTCTTCATCTACTTACGCTACACTTGACTTATATATCTAGATTGCGTGTTATTTCTCTCACAGGCTCCCGTCTATGACTTCTATTTCTTATACTATGCGCATATCGGTGGATAACCCGTTTCCTCCCTGTCAGTACCGGGCAATCCCTGGGAAACCCATCTTTTATTTTTTTATTTACATCTGACTGTCTGATCATGTTCGATGACCTGAAGTCTCTATGCAATGCATACATGGATTACTTTGGGTCCCTTGTTGGACCGTTTCTCTTTGTTGTTCTATTGTTATTTGTTGTCTGTCATTTTCTTCTACTTTCTTTACTGACACCTTCTGACACCATTTTTTCTTTCTTTTTCTATACATGGATGCATGATTTTCTAGCGACGCTTTTCTCTCAAAATATTGACTATGTCTGTTTCCCGCCTTAGAATTGGCTCATTGAACGTGGGGGGAATTAATTCACCTGCTAAAAGACGTAAAATCCTTCTGTACTTGACTAAACAAAAATTAGACGTGGCCTACTTACAAGAGACCCATCTTACTGATGTAGAATCTAAAAAATTGTCTATGATGGGTTGGTCGTTGGTAGCGGCAGCACCGTTCACTTCCAAGAAGAGAGGTGTGGCGATTTTAGCCAGGAAATCCATTGCTCTACGTGTATCACACTCATTCCTGATCCTAATGGCCGATTTCTCATTGTACATATTGTTTTAGGTTCCCTACAATTTTGTTTATGTAATGTTTATGCACCAAATGGTTACCAGAAATCTTTTTTCAGTACTTTAATAGCAAAACTTAGCTCTTCCATGCATGAAGGCTTGATTATTGGGGGTGATTTCAACCTAGTCTCCTCACTATTTCTGGACCGGTCCAATCCTTCCAGCAAATCTTCCCCTCTTCCCAAATTTGGAGTTCCTCATTTTGCAGCTAGTCTGCAAACTTCAGATGTTTGGAGAGCATTTAACCCAACAGAAAAGGAATACACTTGTCTTTCGGCAGCCCACAATACTTTATCGAGAATTGATTATTTTTTCCTTTCACATTCACTTTTCCCTGATGTTTTAGACACATCTATTGAAACTATCATAATTTCAGACCACGCTCTTCTCTGGTTTGATCTTAACCTATCTAAAGATACTACATATCCCAGATATTGGAAGTTTCCTTCCCATCTCACCCGCTCCCAAAAATTTTGTGATAAACTTAAGGAGGCATGGAGGGATTACTCTGAGACCAATGTTTCCCACGCAACCTCAGATCCCCCCCTCTTTTGGCAAACGGCCAAGGCGGTTTTACGAGGAATGATTATTTCATATTACTCAATTAACAAAAAGTCTTTAGCCTCTACATATTTATCCCTCCAAACTGCATTAACGTCTGCCTTCCAGGACTTTAAAAAGAACCCCTCCCCAGGTAATAAGATTTTATATCAGCAAGCCAGGACACACTTTGATGAACACCTTAATAATTTAGGTAACCGCCACTTATTCCATGTCAACTTCAGATATCACAAATATGGTAATAAAACTGGCAGACTGTTGACTAATTTGCTCAATGGAACTAGGGCTCCTATGTTGATTCACCCCTTGACCATTGAGGAAGGTCTCACTACCAGCAATAATCAACAAATTGCAGAAGTTATGCATTCCTTTTACAGCTCCCTATATTCATTCCCTTCTAAAATACCACTTTCGGACTCTGCCACTGATAACTTTGCTACACCGATCCCTTCTTGGATATACCCATCCCTCCCTCAAGTCCCGCATTCGGCCTTACTCTCCCTGACCACTCCTATTACTCTTACCGAAGTCACAAACACTATTCAACATTTAAAACCGGCCAAAGCTCCCGGCCCAGATGGATACTCTGGGGAATTCTACAAATTGCTTGCTCCTGAGATAGCGAATACTTTAGTTTCATTCTATAACCACATTCTCTCTGTTAAGTCTGTCCCATTATATTTTAATTCTGCTCTCATTAAACTTCTCCCTAAACCAGATAGAGATCTCTCTAACCCAGGTTCCTATCGACCCATCTCCCTTTTAAATCTAGATTACAAAATCCTTACAAAAATTATTGCTGATAGACTCAAGCATATACTCCCCCTAATAATACACCCAGATCAAACCGGGTTTATCACAGGTCGTCATTCGGCGGTTAATGTTCGTAGGGTCTTCTCAGCTATCCAACACCTTGCAAATACCAAATCTTGTGATGCTAACATTATCCTGGCCTTGGATGCTGAGAAGGCCTTCGACATGGTTCTCTGGCCACACTTATATGACACATTATTGAAATTCGGATTTCCCTCTTCCTTTATATCTATAATCGATTCACTATATACAGGTTCCACCTCCCAAATTTCTTGTAACGGTCTCCTTTCATCACCCTTTGGTATTGCTAGAGGTACGAGACAAGGTTGTCCCCTCTCCCCCCTTTTGTTTGCTTTAGCGATCGAACCTCTCGCAGTTGCCATTCGTGCCTCCCCGGATATCTCTGGTGTGCAGATAGGCCCGTTAGAATTAAAAATATCAATGTTTGCAGATGATATGCTTTTATTTCTTTCACATCCAACAACTTCTGTCCCCAATGTTTTAAATCTCATTTCTGCCTTCGGTAAGGTTGCAGGTCTCAAGATAAATATATCCAAATCTGAGGTTCTCCCTATTTCTGGTTCCCGGGAACTGATTCATTCTATCCCTTCTCTGTCTAGGTTTCAAAATGCAGGTGATAGCCTTAAATATCTAGGTATACATATCTCCCTTTCTGACTCTCTTACCTACAAAGTCAACTATACATCGGCTCTAACTAAAATATCTACTCTTCTTACAATTTGGCAAGACCTCCCTCTTTCTATGCTAGGCAGAATAGCAATCATTAAAAGTATAATCTTCCCCAAAATATTTTACCTTATCCAAATGTTACCTCTTTCTTTGACTCCCTCTGACTTCGTTTCTTTTGATCGATTGATCGCCAAATTTATTTGGAAACAAAAACGAGCTAGAATATCACTCTCAAAACTTCAAGCTTTAAGGCAAAATGGAGGTTTAAAACTTCCGAATTTACGTTTATACTCCTTATCTATTTTATACCGTTATATTAGTGATTGGCTGTTGCACACCTCCTCATACACTGACTTACAGTTGGATAGTGCTCTCTTTCACCCATACTCTCCAAGTGCTCTTCTACACTCACAACGATCAGATATCCCCCCTAATATACTTAATCATGTTATTTTTAAAGATACTTACAAGGCGTGGCTCTCCATCAACAGAAAATTAAACAGGGATTTTCGTGCCTCCCCATATATAACCATATGGGGAAATCCGAACTTCCCACCATCTTTGTCAAATCCCCTCTTTGTTTGCTGGAAGGATAAAGGACTATCTCTCATATCCAAAGTCTTTGATCCAGGTGGTGCTGTGCTTCCATTTTCTATACTTCAGACTATTTATGACATACCCAGTAACCAATTCTTTATGTACTTACAGACTCGTCATTTTGCACTTTCTATAAAACCTACTGCTCTTGTATCTAGAGCTCCGGATTTTCTGGTATCTTTGCTTCACTTACAGACCCGTACACCTTTCAAAACCTCTCACTTATATTCTAAACTCCTTCCTGACCCTGGCACTACATCTCAACTCATGGTTTATAACTCCTGGCATCAAGATATTCCTTCGTTGACCTCTCCCACTGATATTTTTAGTAATTTTACCCGGGCTATTAACTATCTCCAATCTGCATACTTACAGGAAGTCCACTATAGAACCATCCATAGGGCATATATTTCTCCTGCTCAGAGAAGCCATATGGTTCCTGATGAAACAGGAGCTTGTCCGAAATGCACTCTCCAGCCAGCTAAATTTATACACTGTTTTTGGTCCTGTGGTAAAATTAAGAAATTCTGGCATAAAGTTATTGGATTCATTAACAAAATTTTTCAAATACATGTAATCCCTGATGTCCTAGCTTGCCTGTTTGCTAATTTCTCCAACTGGGATCTCAGCCCTCATAGATCAGAATGTCACCCACTCCTCACCGTAATAGTTACAGTTGCACGGAAGGTGATTCTGTTACATTGGATTTCTAAATCAAGTCCGGCTCTCTCTGAAGTTCTTCAGAAATTACTTCAATTGCTTTATTTTGATAGGAAATCTTTATTACCTCACACTGAATTGGGCTTTTCTAAATTCTTTACTAAATGGAATCCATATATTAATTCATTATCGCCTATAGATAAAGAAGCGGTTATGAATATTTTCGAAGGCACTGAATGGTTCCTGCGTAATGCTGCTACCTAAACACCTATTGTATACTATTTCTGATTATAGTCTTATAGTACTACATCACCTTTGAAACTGTATTACTCTTCCTCTCACGTTCAAGGCCTAGTTCGAGTAGAACAATAACGTATATACTTTTTTGGGGGGGGATCGCATTTTATGTATCTCTTCTACACGCAAATGTCTTATATATATATTTATCCTTTTTTTTTGGGGGGTTAGAAAATCAATCCCTTCCTGCTCTTCTCTGGTGTCACCCTTTATTCTTCCTTTCTTTGGTCTATTCCTTTCCCTTTATTTTCCGCTTATGGCTAGATGTATACTAGCCAGATGGGCTTCTTTCTTTCTCACCCCACTTCCCTTTTCCTACTATCTACCTTGTACTATTCTGTTTTTTTTAATATGGCAATTTACCATTAGCCTTTCTTTTTCTATATACCTTAAGTATGGTGTTTACAACATAATATTTTCTACACAAGGTTGTTGTTTCTTTCCCTCTTTACCAACTAATGCGACCTATATTATGGATATACTGTACATTCCACTTTGACTTCTCCGTTATTTTCCTGGTTGCAGTTGCTCTGTTACCTTTGTTTATTTCAGACTTATTTCGATATATCTTCCTCGACATTACTATGCTATACAGCATCATTGCATTACAAATGTGTACTTGTGGCTTTGTTACACCGTACTAGGGCCCTCATTCCGAGTTGTTCGCTCGGTATTTTTCATCGCATCGCAGTGAAAATCCGCTTAGTACGCATGCGCAATGTTCGCACTGCGACTGCGCCAAGTAACTTTACTATGTAGAAAGTAATTTTACTCGCGGCTTTTTCATCGCTCCGGCGATCGTAATGTGATTGACAGGAAATGGGTGTTACTGGGCGGAAACACGGCGTTTCAGGGGCGTGTGGCTGAAAACGCTACCGTTTCCGGAAAAAACGCAGGAGTGGCCGGGGAAACGGTGGGAGTGCCTGGGCGAACGCTGGGTGTGTTTGTGACGTCAACCAGGAACGACAAGCACTGAACTGATCGCACAGGCAGAGTAAGTCTGGAGCTACTCTGAAACTGCTAAGTAGTTAGTAATCGCAATATTGCGAATACATCGGTCGCAATTTTAAGAAGCTAAGATTCACTCCCAGTAGGCGGCGGCTTAGCGTGTGTAACTCTGCTAAATTCGCCTTGCGACCGATCAACTCGGAATGAGGGCCCATGTTATTGCCAATTTAAAACCAATAAAATAGTTTGAAAAAAAAAAGTAGATCATATAACATGGCAATCTACAATAACAAGAACTCAATTAAAATGGTCAATTAAAGACTTACCTGACTTTGTCACATACTTTGACCAGTGGACCATAATAAAGGTAGTGGTAAACTTCATTCCAAGGTTCACAAACACTGTACTGAGCAGTACAAATGACAAGAACGGAACCTTCTTCACAGTCATCAACCTAGACGGGGGAAACTCCGTTGCACCTGCTACTATGAGTACTGACAACTCGACGGCAAGATTTGGAACAAGTACAAGAAAACACACAAGAATAATAATCCATACTCTCGAAGCGGCGGCGGCCACTTCTTCCAAAGTTGATATACCCCTGGAGGTGTGGAGTACCGCTCTCACCACGTTCCTTTGCTAGGATACAATAGCTTGGAGTGGCCGCTGTCCATAACTCAGTTAGAGTTCTAACTTCTTCCTCGGTATAGTTATTCAAAGTCAGGCACCATTTCTGAGCCCTCAGCCCGCCCGGCTGGTCCTTGCTCCGCTTACCCCTGTTCTTGTTCTCGGGGCCAGCTCACTTCGCTCGCTGGGCGCCGGGCGCAGACCCTTGCCCGCTCGCTACGCTCGCTGGGCGGCGGGCTCGGTGCCTCGCTCCGCTACCGCTTCGCTCGGCACATTTTTCTATTCCCATTCGGTGGGTGGCGGGGATTTTAAAGTCAGACATGTCGTCGAGAGACTGCATTTTGGAGTGGCCACAAGTGACCACCAGTGCCAGGTAATACTATACTGGCACTGGGAGGGACTTAGCTGCAATAGGCTGTAAGTATCATGTGACTAACTACGCCATCTGTTTACAGTGTACAAAAGGAGGAACTACCGCCCTCAGCCCGCCCGGCTGGTCCTTGCTCCGCTTACCCCTGTTCTTGTTCTCTGGGCCAGCTCGCTTCGCTCGCTGAGCGCCGGGCGCAGACCCTTGCCCGCTCGCTACGCTTGCTGGGCGGCGGGCTCGGTGTCTCGCTCCGCTACCGCTTCGCTCGGCACACTTTTCTATTCCCATTCGGTGGGTGGCGGGGATTTTAAAGTCAGACATGTCGTCAAGAGACTGCATTTTGGAGTGGCCACAAGTGGCCACCAGTGCCAGGTAATACTATACTGGCACTGGGAGGGACTTAGCTGCAATAGGCTGTAAGTATCATGTGACTAACTACGCCATCTGTTTACAGTGTACAAAAGGAGGAACTACCGCCGAAAGCGGACCAATTACAGGCGTAGACGTGGATTCAAAAGACGGCCAATCCGAAGGAGGAGATTCGGCGGGTTCCGTCCCATACATTTCAAACGTATTAAAGTAGATCATATAACATGGCAATCTACAATAACAAGAACTCAATTAAAATGGTCAATTAAAGACTTACCTGACTTTGTCACATACTTTGACCAGTGGACCATAATAAAGGTAGTGGTAAACTTCATTCCAAGGTTCACAAACACTGTACTGAGCAGTACAAATGACAAGAACGGAACCTTCTTCACAGTCATCAACCTAGACGGGGGAAACTCCGTTGCACCTGCTACTATGAGTACTGACAACTCGACGGCAAGATTTGGAACAAGTACAAGAAAACACACAAGAATAATAATTCATACTCTCGAAGCGGCGGCGGCCACTTCTTCCAAAGCTGATATACCCCTGGAGGTGAGGAGTACCGCTCTCACCACGTTCCTTTGCTAGGATACAATAGCTTGGAGTGGCCGCTGTCCATAACTCAGTTAGAGTTCTAACTTCTTCCTCGGTATAGTTATTCAAAGTCAGGCACCATTTCTGAGCCCTCAGCCCGCCCGCTGGTCCTTGCTCCGCTTACCCCTGTTCTTGTTCTCGGGGCCAGCTCGCTTCGCTCGCTGGGCGCCGGGCGCAGACCCTTGCCCGCTCGCTGCGCTCGCTGGGCGGCGGGCTCGTTGCCTCGCTCCGCTACCGCTTCGCTCAGCACACTTTTCTATTCCCATTCGGTGGGTGGCGGGGATTTTAAAGTCAGACATGTCGTCGAGAGGCTGCATTTTGGAGTGGCCACAAGTGGCCACCAGTGCCAGGTAATACTATACTGGCACTGGGAGGGACTTAGCTGCAATAGGCTGTAAGTATCATGTGACTAACTACGCCATCTGTTTACAGTGTACCAAAGGAGGAACTACCGCCGAAAGCGGACCAATTACAGGCGTAGACGTGGATTCAAAAGACGGCCAATCCGAAGGAGGAGATTCGGCGGGTTCCGTCCCATACATTTCAAACGTATTAGAGTAGATCATATAACATGGCAATCTACAATAACAAGAACTCAATTAAAATGGTCAATTAAAGACTTACCTGACTTTGTCACATACTTTGACCAGTGGACCATAATAAAGGTAGTGGTAAACTTCATTCCAAGGTTCACAAACACTGTACTGAGCAGTACAAATGACAAGAACGGAACCTTCTTCACAGTCATCAACCTAGACGGGGGAAACTCCGTTGCACCTGCTACTATGAGTACTGACAACTCGACGGCAAGATTTGGAACAAGTACAAGAAAACACACAAGAATAATAATTCATACTCTCGAAGCGGCGGCGGCCACTTCTTCCAAAGCTGATATACCCCTGGAGGTGAGGAGTACCGCTCTCACCACGTTCCTTTGCTAGGATACAATAGCTTGGAGTGGCCGCTGTCCATAACTCAGTTAGAGTTCTAACTTCTTCCTCGGTATAGTTATTCAAAGTCAGGCACCATTTCTGAGCCCTCAGCCCGCCCGGCTGGTCCTTGCTCCGCTTACCCCTGTTCTTGTTCTCCGGGCCAGCTCGCTTCGCTCGCTGGGCGCCGGGCGCAGACCCTTGCCCGCTCGCTGCGCTCGCTGGGCGGCGGGCTCGTTGCCTCGCTCCGCTACCGCTTCGCTCAGCACACTTTTCTATTCCCATTCGGTGGGTGGCGGGGATTTTAAAGTCAGACATGTCGTCGAGAGGCTGCATTTTGGAGTGGCCACAAGTGGCCACCAGTGCCAGGTAATACTATACTGGCACTGGGAGGGACTTAGCTGCAATAGGCTGTAAGTATCATGTGACTAACTACGCCATCTGTTTACAGTGTACCAAAGGAGGAACTACCGCCGAAAGCGGACCAATTACAGGCGTAGACGTGGATTCAAAAGACGGCCAATCCGAAGGAGGAGATTCGGCGGGTTCCGTCCCATACATTTCAAACGTATTAGAGTAGATCATATAACATGGCAATCTACAATAACAAGAACTCAATTAAAATGGTCAATTAAAGACTTACCTGACTTTGTCACATACTTTGACCAGTGGACCATAATAAAGGTAGTGGTAAACTTCATTCCAAGGTTCACAAACACTGTACTGAGCAGTACAAATGACAAGAACGGAACCTTCTTCACAGTCATCAACCTAGACGGGGGAAACTCCGTTGCACCTGCTACTATGAGTACTGACAACTCGACGGCAAGATTTGGAACAAGTACAAGAAAACACACAAGAATAATAATTCATACTCTCGAAGCGGCGGCGGCCACTTCTTCCAAAGCTGATATACCCCTGGAGGTGAGGAGTACCGCTCTCACCACGTTCCTTTGCTAGGATACAATAGCTTGGAGTGGCCGCTGTCCATAACTCAGTTAGAGTTCTAACTTCTTCCTCGGTATAGTTATTCAAAGTCAGGCACCATTTCTGAGCCCTCAGCCCGCCCGGCTGGTCCTTGCTCCGCTTACCCCTGTTCTTGTTCTCGGGGCCAGCTCGCTTCGCTCGCTGGGCGCCGGGCGCAGACCCTTGCCCGCTCGCTACGCTCGCTGGGCGGCGGGCTCGGTGCCTCGCTTCGCTCGGCACACTTTTCTATTCCCATTCGGTGGGTGGCGGGGATTTTAAAGTCAGACATGTCGTCGAGAGACTGCATTTTGGAGTGGCCACAAGTGGCCACCAGTGCCAGGTAATACTATACTGGCACTGGGAGGGACTTAGCTGCAATAGGCTGTAAGTATCATGTGACTAACTACGCCATCTGTTTACAGTGTACAAAAGGAGGAACTACCGCCCTCAGCCCACCCGGCTGGTCCTTGCTCCGCTTACCCCTGTTCTTGTTCTCGGGGCCAGCTCGCTTCGCTCGCTGGGCGCCGGGCGCAGACCCTTGCCCGCTCGCTACACTCGCTGGGCGGCGGGCTCGGTGCCTCGCTCCGCTACCGCTTCGCTCGGCACACTTTTCTATTCCCATTCGGTGGGTGGCGGGGATTTTAAAGTCAGACATGTCGTCGAGAGACTGCATTTTGGAGTGGCCACAAGTGGCCACCAGTGCCAGGTAATACTATACTGGCACTGGGAGGGACTTAGCTGCAATAGGCTGTAAGTATCATGTGACTAACTACGCCATCTGTTTACAGTGTACAAAAGGAGGAACTACAGCAGAAAGCGGACCAATTACAGGCGTAGACGTGGATTCAAAAGACGGCCAAGGAGTACCGCTCTCACCACGTTCCTTTGCTAGGATTCAATAGCTTGGAGTGGCCGCTGTCCATAACTCAGTTAGAGTTCTAACTTCTTCCTCGGTATAGTTATTCAAAGTCAGGCACCATTTCTGAGCCCTCAGCCCGCCCGGCTGGTCTTTGCTCCGCTTACCCCTGTTCTTCTTCTCGGGGCCAGCTCGCTTCGCTCGCTGGGCGCCGGGCGCAGACCCTTGCCCGCTCGCTGCGCTCGCTGGGCGGCGGGCTCGGTGCCTCGCTCCGCTACCGCTTCGCTCGGCACACTTTTCTATTCCCATTCGGTGGGTGGCGGGGATTTTAAAGTCAGACATGTCGTCGAGAGACTGCATTTTGGAGTGGCCACAAGTGGCCACCAGTGCCAGGTAATACTATACTGGCACTGGGAGGGACTTAGCTGCAATAGGCTGTAAGTATCATGTGACTAACTACGCCATCTGTTTACAGTGACAATGCTAAATTCCTTTGTCGTATAAACAACCCTTTATGAAGCTAAGAACACTGTACGCTGTTTACTTAAGAAGTACCGTAATGGTACGCTAGTTGCGTAACGATCGCTCAGCCGTAGGCGAGACGCTCAAGCGTCACGTTCGCTCACGGCCCAGGGATCACAGGACACGTTATTGGTTATGTCTAGGGTAATGATTCGCTATGGCGTAGCTTACGCTCGAGACCACGAGGAGGTCACCAGCGATGCAGACGCTCACAACACTATACCTTTATGATAAAACCTTATACCAATGAAATACACTGAATACCTTAATGTGAGTACAGGGTGTAAGTGCAACCTTGTGTAACCTGACTATCTACAAAGCTGCTTGAGCGTCACCGACGCTCAAGTGAACACTTATCACTATAGAAAATACACAGATACTGGTTTAGGTTCCAAGGCCTATTATCTGTATTATGTCTAATATACTTGTAAAAGGGGATAACAGTACATATGATACACTACAATATAACAGAGACTTCCTAACCACAGAACTAAACAATAAATACAAAAAGACAATACTACACTGACCTAAATGCAATACAATACAATACTATCTAATACAATACAATACTAGCCTAGTCTAGGGGAGATATGAGAGAACAGAACAGAGAGAGAGAGAGAGAGAGAGAGAGAGAGATGAGAGAAATTGGCTCACAGAAAGACAATGATTACGGAGAGAAACTTACGCACAAAGGGTATGATCGCCTGCGCCTCGATATCCAGCTCCCGGCTATCAGCAGATAACCGTTGATGAGAGAGTGAGAGCTGGATGTGGTCGGCCTGCCTATTTATGCCCCACACACAATGCAATCTCCTGGTCCTACAATCCCATTGTCCATTGGCCGAAGGAATTCGGCCCTGTATCATAACAAAAGGTCATAGGGTGATTCATACAGGTGGGCTGTGACGATTTCCAACAGCTCAGGTGGGTGGGAAACTGGGTTTCCCGCCGCATACCTGAGTATGTGTAATTAATAGAAATGGACATAAACTTCTTATATCCATAACTATTCGCACGAGCGATTAATACGCTCCAAACCAACACCGGAATATTGCTAATTAAATACTCTTCCGATGGGTACCAAACACTGCTGTATGATTCCTGTTAGACCCTTCGTACGATATAAAGAGGGATTCCTCAGCTCTGGGACATTGTATTTTAACCAAACTTTCAGAATCTATCAAAGGGACCATGATCTATAAACTACATTAATTGTGAACATTTGTAACGAATGAGTCGCACGCTACGACTACATAAACTCTACCGTAAATACGCATACCGCGCCTGCGAGTGCACGTTATTGCGGGTATGCGCATCCACGGGAGAGCGCACGCACGCGCAGCGCGGACCAGTGTGCGGTGCAAATATGGCAACGTGCATTGAGACATTTTTCTGACTTTGACAGTCCACCCTTTGGCAGTCAATAATAACTGCCATAAAACATTTAAGGAGAAAAATGTAAGTCAGGGGTTAATTGATTTCCATGGTTGGGTAGGGGAGGAGAGAGGAGAAGGTGTGAAGAGGGTATGACCTAGTGAGATAGCAGAAGCATGTGTGTATGAATCCATGTTTGGGGGGTCATGTATCATCGTGCCGTACGTGTTGTAAATCAAGCTTCGAGGTATTGCGAAGTATACATTTGAATTCCTTCTTATCCTGTGGCACAGGTCTGTGGATGGGCTGTCAAACTTTACCGAGCTCATTTCGGATTTTGAACAAAATGGGGAGCACATTTTAGTTGATGATACATGAATGGGGGAGGTATGTGGTTGCTGATATCTGTGCCTGTATTCCCTATCGTCTATGTGTGTCGTTACCTGAGGGTTGTAGAGATGAAGATAAAGAACACTTACGAAAAATGCAATGATATTCTATGTCAGGGAAATGTACATCTGTCGTCGAAGTTGTTTTCGGTATCTGTTGAGAGTCGTCTTCTTTGCGCTGTATTGCTCCTTAGGCATGAGCAAATAGCTTTGTCTGAGCCATCAGATTTACAAAAATGTTGGGCTAGCGTGAGTTTAAAGATACTAGGGAAACTGGGGATCTATGGCAAAGTTCATCAAGTGTCCATATTTAAAGTTGTCAAATCTTCTTCTTTGGTCAATCCGTTGTCTGTATACATCTCGTCTCGTCAGCTTCCTCGTCCAAGGGGGTCTTTGTATCTGGGAGAAAAGCAGAAAAACAGGTGAAAGAAACGGACCGCATAATCGCATTTTCATCACATTCTGGTTTCTATCATTGGGTCATAAATCAAATCCAGGTTAATTACAGTTTCCTCACTCCTCAAGCTCATCACTTTTGTACTTTGTTTGCACCTCATTAAAGCCTGCCCGCATCTAAATATCAATCCAATCGATATAACGACACCTAAGATACATAGTAGAAACTTTCCAACATCCATTATGACTCCTTGAGCCCAGTCTCCCAAACCGGAGAACCAATTTCGCGGGTTCAACCATGACACCCAACCAGTCAGCTCATTACCTACAGCAGCAAGGGTGAGATTGTGTTTTCGACGAAATTCCCACTTCAATTGGAGAATATCATCCATCTTTTGGTCTATGACCTCTACCGGATCCTCGGTGCTATTTGTGATATACGTGCAACACTTTATGCCGTACTGTGTTGCCAATGTAACACAATATCCGCCTGTTACTGCTGTAAGATAATTAAGAACCATCCTATGCTGAACTAGTTCTGTTTTGTAAGCTTGAAGTTCTCTTCCAGTGTATCTAAACGTGTCATCATACATTTCAGTGATATTATCTAACAAATTGGCGAGTGCGGAAATGTATTTATAATTCATCACTCCCCGAGCGGTACGAGTGAAATCTAACGCTACCAGAACCTGAATCCCGGTGGATTCATGGATAAGATCAGAGGCCGGATGCTCTAACCTTTCTGACAGTTGTCTTTTAACCCGGTGCTCGTAGTGAGTGTGAGTATAAGGAGCTTGGGCACCACGGTGTATGTCCTTCATTTTGTCATGTGTAACAGTCATCACTTCAGGCAATACTTTTCCAATGTAACACAATCCTTCAGAGTTTGGGGCAAGCCACTTGTACGCCTTTCTCCCGCATATGAAATATGCATCATCGGGGAGAACATAAGGGACGGAGAAGGACATGACCATGTTACAAACCTTCCAGGTGAAATCTCCTGACCCTAATTCTTCCAACTGCTTAATGCACGTATCAGTTTGTATGACATGTGCACAGTATCCTGGTGATACCTCTCCAACTCTAGTAATCCTATTTCCTAAGGTATATCGATACCGGAAAGATTTTCCTCTACTGGCTATGTGGCGTACGAGCTCTGTATCTGTAGGCATTCTATCTGCTCTGTGTGAAAAGGTCATGGTAAGGTTGCTCCATGACACTTCCCAATTTCCCGGTTTTCTGGGATTGGAGATGTTAAAACATAAGAGGGACCTATCCACATGGTATTGGTGGAGCTTCAAACTAGGAGGGCTGGAGATGTTAAACCTCCGGTCCACCGGTCTCCCACCACTTAGCTCAAGTACCTCCCCTAACGTTAAAGGAAATGGTACTAGCCCTGATTTGCTGTGACCCTGAGGTACTTGAGAGCATACCCAACAATCTGTTTGGTTTAACACGTTACCCACTAAGGAGTGATAGTCACTCAATGGATGCCGGTCTATATGGATATTAAAACTAGATTGGCATTTCTTTATGCATCCATCTTCAACCAGATTATCACAGAGCCTACAGATACAATTTTCTTCAGCTAACAATCCATCACAATTTCTTCTATCGGATCGTTTTCTGATACTCGCCTTTGCTTGTTGGTTTGGTTGATCTTGGAAAACTACGCCTCCATCATCATAATCGGAACCCATTCCAGAACCTCTCTCGACCTCTATGGTACTCTCGCCGGAACAGACTGCTCTGGTCAACATCATGGTTAACATCAAAATCCGGATCACAGTCTCTTGGGGCAAGTCCATCTTTGAGGAGAAAATAGAGAAGAATGAGGAGGGGGAAAAAGAAATTTTAAGGGAGAGGGGCTGGGAAGTGGAGAAAAACAATAAAAGGGAGAAGGGAGTCGACAACTGCTTTCGGTCTTCAAGGCTCAGGTGCCGCCTCAATCCTCCTGGAACAGACACTCCAGTGATACAACCTCTACCGTCTGTTCCTTATCGCGGGACTTCTCTGGATCAGCAACCTTTTTGCAGTGGGATGAATGGACCCAAGTCTCTCTCTCAGCAACCTTCAATGCTGTGGTGCTAGTCAATAAGACCTGGTATGGTCCTTCCCATCTATCAATAAGACAACCTGAGCGTAGAAAATTTCGTATCATTACATAATCCCCAGGTTCAATGTCATGACAATTACTATCTGGTAAATCAGGAATCACCAACTTCAGATTATCATTTTGATTCCTCAACTGTTTACTCATGTTAATCAAGTACTTTACAGTTACTTCATTGTTACATTTCAAATCATCCTGAGGGTTAATCATGACATGCGGTTGTCGACCAAACAAGATTTCAAAAGGAGACAGATTAAGAGGGGACCTGGGAGTGGTTCTGATGCTATACAAAACAATGGGTAAAGCTTCTGGCCACGTCAATCCTGTCTCTGCCATTACTTTACTCAATTTATTTTTAATAGTGCTGTTCACTCTTTCGACCTTCGCACTCGCCTGTGGACGGTACGGAGTGTGCAGCTTGCTATCAATACCCATCAATTTACACATTCCTTGAAAGACATCACCTGTAAAATGGGTACCCCTATCACTTTCAATGATTCTAGGGATACCATATCTACATACAAATTCCTGCACAATTTTCTTAGCTGTAAACATAGCGGTATTTGTAGCTGCTGGAAAAGCCTCGACCCAATTCGAGAAAACATCTATACAGACAAGTACATATTTCAAATTTCGACATGGGGGTAATTGAATGAAGTCAATTTGTATTACCTGGAAAGGGCCGCCGGCAGGTGGGATATGGGATGGTTCTGTAGGTATTGCTTTTCCAATATTCTTTCTCAGACAGGTAAGGCATGACATTGCTCTTTTACTCGCATGAGAGGAGAATCCTGGGGCGCACCAGTATGCTCTTACCAATTTGCACATCCCCTCCTTGCCTAGATGAGTCAGCCCGTGAGCTGCTTCAGCCAGACATGGAAGGTATGTCCTGGGGGCCACTGGTTTACCATGTCCATCCGTCCAGAGCCCTGAGGACTCCTGGCCATATCCCTTTGCCTTCCAGACTGCTCTTTCCTGTGTGGAACACAAATTCTGCATCTCACACAACTTCTGTGTGTTGATGGTATTAAATACCATCAACTGTGTGGTGTCTGTCCGTGTGGGGGTAGCAGCTGCAAGCTTTGCGGCTTCGTCTGCTCGGCTGTTACCAAGGGATACTGGGTCTTGGCTATATGTATGTGCTTTACATTTGATAACAGCCACTCTGTCGGGTTCCTGTATCGCTGTTAGAAGCCTTTTTATGTGAGCTGCATGCGCTATCGGTGTACCAGCTGCCGTCATGAAATTTCTGAGCCGCCATAGGGCTCCGAAATCATGGACTACCCCGAACGCGTATCTGGAATCGGTGTAGATATTGGCTGACTTACCCTTAGCCAATTCACATGCTCTGGTTAGGGCGACCAGTTCAGCAACCTGGGCTGAGTGAGGTGGGCCTAGCGGTTCCGCTTCTATGGTGTCTTGGTCATCTACGACTGCGTATCCAGTACACAAGTCTCCCGAGTCTGACTGTCTGTGACAACTACCGTCCGTGTAGAACGTGAGTTCTGCATCTTTCAGTGGATTGTCACTGATGTCAGGCCTTGCGGTAAAATTTTGGGTCAAATATTCCATACAATCATGTGTATCTTCCTTTGCATTAAATCCTCCTTCCCCATCACTCTCACCTTCCACCCTTTGTGTCTGACCAGGCACACCTGGGAGAAATGTTGCAGGATTTAATGCGCTGCATCTCCTTATGGTGATGTTTACGGGGGCCATTAATGCCAATTCCCATCTTGTAAACCTTGCTGATGAGACGTGTCTGGTTTGGGCAGAATTCAATAAGGCAGATACCGCATGCGGTGTATGGATTGTGAGGTTGTGGCCTAGCACAACATCTTCGCTTTTCGTCACTAGCAATGCTATCGCCGCAACGCTACGCAAGCATGTGGGGAGGGATCGCGCTACCGTGTCTAGCTGGGCGCTGTAGTATGCAATTGGCCTGCTGGCGTCACCGTGTTTTTGTGTTAGTACACCTGCTGCGCACCCAGCACTTTCTGTTCCGTATAGTTCAAAGGGTTTCCCATAGTCTGGCATACCTAGTGCTGGTGCCTGCGTTAGGCACTGTTTGAGTCTCTCAAATGCTGTTTCAGATTCGTCTGTATGCGAAATCCGATCAGGTTTGTTTGAAGAGACCATTTCCTGCAAAGGTAGCGCCAATATGGAAAACCCTGGGATCCAATTACGGCAATACCCACACATTCCTAAAAACGTCCTGATCTGTTGCTGGGTTTGTGGCAGTGTCATGTCTCTAATGGCTTGGATTCTATCAGTGGTCAGGTGTCTCAGTCCTTGTGTTAGACAGTGTCCCAAATATTTTACCTTAGCTTGGCATAATTGTAACTTGTCTTTGGAAACCTTGTGACCTGTGTCTGAAAGATGAAACAGGAGCTGTTTCGTATCCTTCAGAGATGCTTCCAGTGAATCTGAACACAGTAATAAATCGTCCACATACTGTATCAATACTGATCCACTGTCTGGTTGGAAAGACTGTAAACAATCATGCAAAGCCTGAGAAAATATACTTGGACTATCTATGAAACCTTGGGGTAACCGAGTCCACGTGTATTGGACTCCTCTGTATGTGAATGCAAACAAATATTGGCTGTCAGGGTGCAGAGGTACCGAAAAGAAAGCGGAGCAGAGGTCAATAACAGTGAAAAATTTGGCAGTGGGAGGAATTTGCATTAGGATGACAGCTGGATTAGGCACTACGGGGAACTGACTCTCAACTATTTTGTTAATCCCCCTTAGATCCTGCACTAGCCTGTAACCCCTCCCCCCACTCTTTTTAACAGGGAAGATGGGACTATTTGCGGTGCTGGACGTTCTTACTAGAATGCCCTGTTGTAGCAAGCGCTCTATTACGGGAAAAACTCCTAGCTCCACCTCTGGCTTCAGAGGATACTGTGGGATTTTTGGAGCTATCCTACCATCTTTTACTTGCACAACTACTGGAGCTACGTTTGCCATTAATCCAGTGTCCTGTCCATCTTTTGTCCAAAGTGACTCTGGTATCTGAGATATCATCTCTTTTACTTGGGATGGATTCCTATTTGTCATAATGGAATGTGACATTAATTTTGATGGGGAGTCTAGCATGTCTCGTACTTCCTGAGCGTGATTCTCAGGAATGTCCAAGAATACACCTTCAGGAGTACAATAAATGACGCAACCCATTTTACATAGTAAGTCTCTTCCCAGGAGATTGGTTGGTGCCGATGCAGCCAGCAAAAAGGAATGCTTGGTATGCAAAGGCCCTATTGTAATCTCGGCTGGTTTGCTAACAGGGTAGTGCTGGACTACTCCTGTTACTCCCATGGCTGGAATTGTCCTACCAGTGGTTCTCATGCCCACTGTCGAATTTATCACTGACTTGGCCGCCCCTGTGTCTACAAGAAAGTTTAAAGTTTTACCAGCTACATTGATTGCAATTTCTGGTTCGTTTCCAAGACTAGCAATCAACTTAACTGGCTGCAGATTACAGGTATGGCCACACCCCTATTGGGTATGCTGACCTCCCTGAATCCCGCTGGCAGCAACTACTTGTGAGGGAGTTAGCTGGGAACTACCAGAGGCATGCCAGTCTCTGTTTGGGGGATATCTTTTTGTTTCCCCTGTATGTGGCTCAAAACTCCGCCTCTGTGGACCCTGCTCCCAATGTCGTGTGTTGTGTTGTTGTCTAGGGGGTTGAAAAGATCTTTGTACATTCTTTGTTCTACATTCTCGTGCAAAGTGTCCCGGTCTGTTACAAGAAAAACATGTTATTACACTTGCCTTACCCACAGGATTCGGTGGTACATACGCAGGCTGCCTTGTGGTCAGCGCCTGTATACTTACGGACATCAACTTATCACTTTGCGATTCCCTGTGCCTAGTGATGTTTCTGTCGTGATCAATAGCAGCCTCTCTCAAGCCGGACACTGACAGACCTCGCCAGCACGGTTGCGTGGTCTGAACCCTAGTCTTTAATGTTTCCTTTAAACCATCCATCAGTACAGATACTGCTACTTCCCGATGGTTTGGGTTGGTCTTAATGTCTTCTATACCAGTGTACTTTGCCATTTCTAATAGTGCCCGGTGAAAATATTCTGTTGCCGTTTCGGACTCCTTTTGCTTAATGGAAAATATTTTATTCCATTTAACAACGGCTGGGAAATACTCTTTTAGCTGTAAATTTATCCTCTTTACATTATCCTTGTTGTACACGTCTGTAAGCGGTACATCTTTATCCAATGCACAATCAGCTAAAAACTGAGTTGCATCAACATTGGAAGGTAAACAAGCTCTTAGCAGTATCTGCCAATCCTTGTTGTTGGGTTCTACAGTGTTACCTAGATCCCTGATGTATTTTTGGCTAGCAACTAAATCCTTCCTGGGGTCAGGAAATTCGGACACTATTGTTCTTAATTCCATTCTGGAAAATGGAGTGTACATGGCAATGTTCCTTATGGGAGTGGCTCCAGACACATCTGTTTTTCCATTGGGAACTGCTATTACCCTTACAGGAGCAATTCTAACAGCCTCTTCCTGTGTAGATTCTACAGCTTGTTGTGGTACAATTGTTTCAGTGTAGTGCATGGTGCCGTACTTACCCGTTGACACGACCTCACCTATCCCTCCGCTAGGGGCTTTCACTAATCTCGTGGGTGTCGCTGTGCCTACTGTGGTCTCTGCTATGGTGGCTGCAAGAGAGAGAGCTGAAATTGTTGCTGAATCGTCTTCTTGATCACACTCCTGAGGAAGGTTCAAAACAGGGTACATCTTGCACGGGTTAATACTTGCATGAGTTATTTGGTTAACATCATTAACATTTACAGTGTTACTAAGAGTTTGTGTTTTACAACCCAGTGCGTTTCTCTCCGCAATCAACTTCTCTCCTGCAATGTATGGTGGAGGAGGAGCTGTGGCAATCAACTTCCTGACTGCCCCAGATCCTGCCGCCAGAGCCAAACCTCTCTGTATCTCACCTTCCTGGTGCCATAACTGTAAACAATCATGATGTTGAATTCGTCTCTTTGTTGATTTTACGAGACATATCCTCCTCCTTAAATTTTGTAACACTTCTGGACTAAAGCTACCTATTCTTGGGAACTTGTCCCTGTCTTGTACAGTCATTCTCTCCCATTCATCACATAAAGATTCGGTGTGAATTCCATATTTTTCACACATTACATATCGTGCCGACCCAACTGGTCGGTTCACAGAATCAACCTGAACCAGGGTTGATCGCCCCCTACCTGAACAAATGGCCCCCATAATCTGCAGGCGTTGCTTATTCCTCCTTGAATATCAAGGCTTTCAGCGAACCCTTACAAACAAACCAAGATGTCCTTGGGCAGGCCGGCGGTGGTGGTTTATCAAGTACCCCACTTACTTCTCGCCCACGTTGGCCTGTGCTGCAATCACTGTAGCCAGAGCTGCTGGACCCAACCTAGGGCCCCTGTGAACCTTTAGTTTACTGGAACATATGAGGGTTACCCGCAGGACACTTACTCTTTCCAGTAAAGTTGGGGTTGTTAGATAGTTCCTGAGTGACCAGCGAACTTCCCTTCCAAAAATAAAAAATTACACAAATCACGTCAGAATGTACAGATAGCGTTTGTGACCACTTTACTCTAATGGTATTAGGTCAGATTACTAACTACTGCACACAATAACGTGCGGTCCAATCGTTCAGTATACGAGCACTACTTGTCATGTACTGAAAGATCAATGGAATCTATGTTTCCGGCTGTGATTCCTTCAGCCAGAGCTTGTATGGCCTATATGGGTTCTGCACCAACACCCCTGGCGTTGTGCCACTGGACTTTTATAGCGGACCTCTTTGTTACCTTATGACCTCCTGGTCTGTTACCTTATGACCTCCTGGTCTTGTTACCTTATGACCTCCTGGTCTTGTTACCTTATGACCTCCTGGTCTTGTTACCTTATGGTCCGCTATACTCTAATGCTCAAATATTATTTAACCAGGGATGCCTCCCTAGCCACCGTATATGTCACTTACACGTATGTCCCTTGACGAGTACCCGGCTTTCCTTTTGGTTCCACCTTAAAGTTATATAAACTTTTGTATACAAAACACACTCACTCAACACATGTACACTTTTGTTTCTATATCTATTTCTGCGCAGAAATTGTCTTTAGGCCAAAAGTGTTACCAATTAGGAGCAGGATCTATTAAACTAAATTTCAGATTTTCTAAAAATAGATTTGCGTTATTTACCGCTTCGCGTTATCTACCGCTGTGCGTTACTTATCGCCTTGCGCTAATTATCGCTTTGCGCTAATTCAACTTTTTCGTGACTTGAGCTACGTGAGCGTAACCGGACGCTACGTTGCGTAATGTACGCTGCGTGCGTCTGCCTTTTGGATTGCGTACGCTAGTCTTTGTTAGCGACACGTGTACGCAATGCAAAGGATCCACCGTAACACAATATATTTTTATCAATGTAAATGATCCCTGATCATCTACCGCAATCCACACTGACTGCCTTGTATCTCAGACAAACCGTGTGTTTGTTCTATACTTTAACTATTACCTCTACTATTAAATAACAGCAAATCTCTTTTTAGCACTTTCTATCAACTATAAAATTGGCAAACAGGAATAGTGATATACGAAAAATGAAACAGAAATGCAGATATATGTATGCGTGCGTGTATACGCAAGACAGAAGAGAAATAAAAGTTTTAAAAGACACAAGCGTTTTGTTCTTACTTCCGGTTACCGGGTTCCTTCAGCACTCTTTATCTAAGCGAAGCAGACGCTTATCCCGTCAGCACTGTGAGACAACCTCCCACCCTTTGCTGGAGGGATAATGTCTGCTGATCTACCTAGTGCAGATGTGAGAAGTATAGGACGAGCCCGCAATTGACAATGCTAAATTCCTTTGTCGTATAAACAACCCTTTATGAAGCTAAGAACACTGTACGCTGTTTACTTAAGAAGTACCGTAATGGTACGCTAGTTGCGTAACGATCGCTCAGCCGTAGGCGAGACGCTCAAGCGTCACGTTCGCTCACGGCCCAGGGATCACAGGACACGTTATTGGTTATGTCTAGGGTAATGATTCGCTATGGCGTAGCTTACGCTCGAGACCACGAGGAGGTCACCAGCGATGCAGACGCTCACAACACTATACCTTTATGATAAAACCTTATACCAATGAAATACACTGAATACCTTAATGTGAGTACAGGGTGTAAGTGCAACCTTGTGTAACCTGACTATCTACAAAGCTGCTTGAGCGTCACCGACGCTCAAGTGAACACTTATCACTATAGAAAATACACAGATACTGGTTTAGGTTCCAAGGCCTATTATCTGTATTATGTCTAATATACTTGTAAAAGGGGATAACAGTACATATGATACACTACAATATAACAGAGACTTCCTAACCACAGAACTAAACAATAAATACAAAAAGACAATACTACACTGACCTAAATGCAATACAATACAATACTATCTAATACAATACAATACTAGCCTAGTCTAGGGGAGATATGAGAGAACAGAACAGAGAGAGAGAGAGAGAGAGAGAGAGAGATGAGAGAAATTGGCTCACAGAAAGACAATGATTACGGAGAGAAACTTACGCACAAAGGGTATGATCGCCTGCGCCTCGATATCCAGCTCCCGGCTATCAGCAGATAACCGTTGATGAGAGAGTGAGAGCTGGATGTGGTCGGCCTGCCTATTTATGCCCCACACACAATGCAATCTCCTGGTCCTACAATCCCATTGTCCATTGGCCGAAGGAATTCGGCCCTGTATCATAACAAAAGGTCATAGGGTGATTCATACAGGTGGGCTGTGACGATTTCCAACAGCTCAGGTGGGTGGGAAACTGGGTTTCCCGCCGCATACCTGAGTATGTGTAATTAATAGAAATGGACATAAACTTCTTATATCCATAACTATTCGCACGAGCGATTAATACGCTCCAAACCAACACCGGAATATTGCTAATTAAATACTCTTCCGATGGGTACCAAACACTGCTGTATGATTCCTGTTAGACCCTTCGTACGATATAAAGAGGGATTCCTCAGCTCTGGGACATTGTATTTTAACCAAACTTTCAGAATCTATCAAAGGGACCATGATCTATAAACTACATTAATTGTGAACATTTGTAACGAATGAGTCGCACGCTACGACTACATAAACTCTACCGTAAATACGCATACCGCGCCTGCGAGTGCACGTTATTGCGGGTATGCGCATCCACGGGAGAGCGCACGCACGCGCAGCGCGGACCAGTGTGCGGTGCAAATATGGCAACGTGCATTGAGACATTTTTCTGACTATGACAACAGTGTACAAAAGGAGGAACTACCGCCGAAAGCGGACCAATTACAGGCGTAGACGTGGATTCAAAAGACGGCCAATCCGAAGGAGGAGATTCGGCGGGTTCCGTCCCATACATTTCAAACGTATTAAAGTAGATCATATAACATGGCAATCTACAATAACAAGAACTCAATTAAAATGGTCAATTAAAGACTTACCTGACTTTGTCACATACTTTGACCAGTGGACCATAATAAAGGTAGTGGTAAACTTCATTCCAAGGTTCACAAACACTGTACTGAGCAGTACAAATGACAAGAACGGAACCTTCTTCACAGTCATCAACCTAGACGGGGGAAACTCCGTTGCACCTGCTACTATGAGTACTGACAACTCGACGGCAAGATTTGGAACAAGTACAAGAAAACACACAAGAATAATAATTCATACTCTCGAAGCGGCGGCGGCCACTTCTTCCAAAGTTGATATACCCCTGGAGGTGAGGAGTACCGCTCTCACCACGTTCCTTTGCTAGGATACAATAGCTTGGAGTGGCCGCTGTCCATAACTCAGTTAGAGTTCTAACTTCTTCCTCGGTATAGTTATTCAAAGTCAGGCACCATTTCTGAGCCCTCAGCCCGCCCGGCTGGTCCTTGCTCCGCTTACCCCTGTTCTTGTTCTCGGGGCCAGCTCGCTTCGCTCGCTGGGCGCCGGGCGCAGACCCTTGCCCGCTCACTACGCTCGCTACGCTCGCTGGGCGGCGGGCTCGGTGCCTCGCTCCGCTACCGCTTCGCTCAGCACACTTTTCTATTCCCATTCGGTGGGTGGCGGGGATTTTAAAGTCAGACATGTCGTCAAGAGACTGCATTTTGGAGTGGCCACAAGTGGCCACCAGTGCCAGGTAATACTATACTGGCACTGGGAGGGACTTAGCTGCAATAGGCTGTAAGTATCATGTGACTAACTACGCCATCTGTTTACAGTGTACAAAAGGAGGAACTGCCGCAGAATGCGGACCAATTACAGGCGTAGACGTGGATTCAAAAGACGGCCAAGGAGTACCGCTCTCACCACGTTCCTTTGCTAGGATACAATAGCTTGGAGTGGCCGCTGTCCATAACTCAGTTAGAGTTCTAACTTCTTCCTCTGTATAGTTATTCAAAGTCAGGCACCATTTCTGAGCCCTCAGCCCGCCCGGCTGGTCCTTGCTCCGCTTACCCCTGTTCTTGTTCTCGGGGCCAGCTCGCTTCGCTCGCTGGGCGCCGGGCGCAGACCCTTGCCCGCTCGCTACGCTCGCTGGGCGGCGGGCTCGGTGCCTCGCTTCGCTCGGCACACTTTTCTATTCCCATTCGGTGGGTGGCGGGGATTTTAAAGTCAGACATGTCGTCGAGAGACTGCATTTTGGAGTGGCCACAAGTGGCCACCAGTGCCAGGTAATACTATACTGGCACTGGGAGGGACTTAGCTGCAATAGGCTGTAAGTATCATGTGACTAACTACGCCATCTGTTTACAGTGTACAAAAGGAGGAACTACCGCAGAAAGCGGACCAATTACAGGCGTAGACGTGGATTCAAAAGACGGCCAAGGAGTACCGCTCTCACCACGTTCCTTTGCTAGGATACAATAGCTTGGAGTGGCCGCTGTCCATAACTCAGTTAGAGTTCTAACTTCTTCCTCGGTATAGTTATTCAAAGTCAGGCACCATTTCTGAGCCCTCAGCCCGCCCGGCTGGTCCTTGCTCCGCTTACCCCTGTTCTTGTTCTCGGGGCCAGCTCGCTTCGCTCGCTGGGCGCCGGGCGCAGACCCTTGCCCGCTCGCTACGCTCGCTGGGCGGCGGGCTCGGTGCCTCGCTTCGCTCGGCACACTTTTCTATTCCCATTCGGTGGGTGGCGGGGATTTTAAAGTCAGACATGTCGTTGAGAGACTGCATTTTGGAGTGGCCACAAGTGGCCACCAGTGCCAGGTAATACTATACTGGCACTGGGAGGGACTTAGCTGCAATAGGCTGTAAGTATCATGTGACTAACTACGCCATCTGTTTACAGTGTACAAAAGGAGGAACTACCGCCGAAAGCGGACCAATTACAGGCGTAGACGTGGATTCAAAAGACGGCCAAGGAGTACCGCTCTCACCACGTTCCTTTGCTAGGATACAATAGCTTGGAGTGGCCGCTGTCCATAACTCAGTTAGAGTTCTAACTTCTTCCTCGGTATAGTTATTCAAAGTCAGGCACCATTTCTGAGCCCTCAGCCCGCCCGGCTGGTCCTTGCTCCGCTTACCCCTGTTCTTGTTCTCGGGGCCAGCTCGCTTCGCTCGCTGGGCGCCGGGCGCAGACCCTTGCCCGCTCGCTGGGCGGCGGGCTCGGTGCCTCGCTCCGCTACCGCTTCGCTCAGCACACTTTTCTATTCCCATTCGGTGGGTGGCGGGGATTTTAAAGTCAGACATGTCGTCGAGAGACTGCATTTTGGAGTGGCCACAAGTGGCCACCAGTGCCAGGTAATACTATACTGGCACTGGGAGGGACTTAGCTGCAATAGGCTGTAAGTATCATGTGACTAACTACGCCATCTGTTTACAGTGTACAAAAGGAGGAACTACCGCCGAAAGCGGACCAATTACAGGCGTAGACGTGGATTCAAAAGACGGACAAGGAGTACCGCTCTCACCACGTTCCTTTGCTAGGAAACAATAGCTTGGAGTGGCCGCTGTCCATAACTCAGTTAGAGTTCTAACTTCTTCCTCGGTATAGTTATTCAAAGTCAGGCACCATTTCTGAGCCCGCAGCCCGCCCGGCTGGTCCTTGCTCCGCTTACCCCTGTTCTTGTTCTCGGGGCCAGCTCGCTTCGCTCGCTGGGCGGCGGGCGCAGACCCTTGCCCGCTCGCTGGGTGGCGGGCTCGGTACCTCGCTCCGCTACCGCTTCGCTCAGCACACTTTTCTATTCCCATTCGGTGGGTGGCGGGGATTTTAAAGTCAGACATGTCGTCGAGAGACTGCATTTTGGAGTGGCCACAAGTGGCCACCAGTGCCAGGTAATACTATACTGGCACTGGGAGGGACTTAGCTGCAATAGGCTGTAAGTATCATGTGACTAACTACGCCATCTGTTTACAGTGTACAAAAGGAGGAACTACCGCAGAAAGCGGACCAATTACAGGCGTAGACGTGGATTCAAAAGACGGCCAAGGAGTACCGCTCTCACCACGTTCCTTTGCTAGGATTCAATAGCTTGGAGTGGCCGCTGTCCATAACTCAGTTAGAGTTCTAACTTCTTCCTCGGTATAGTTATTCAAAGTCAGGCACCATTTCTGAGCCCTCAGCCCGCCCGGCTGGTCTTTGCTCCGCTTACCCCTGTTCTTCTTCTCGGGGCCAGCTCGCTTCGCTCGCTGGGCGCCGGGCGCAGACCCTTGCCCGCTCGCTGCGCTCGCTGGGCGGCGGGCTCGGTGCCTCGCTCCGCTACCGCTTCGCTCGGCACACTTTTCTATTCCCATTCGGTGGGTGGCGGGGATTTTAAAGTCAGACATGTCGTCGAGAGACTGCATTTTGGAGTGGCCACAAGTGGCCACCAGTGCCAGGTAATACTATACTGGCACTGGGAGGGACTTAGCTGCAATAGGCTGTAAGTATCATGTGACTAACTACGCCATCTGTTTACAGTGTACAAAAGGAGGAACTACCGCCGAAAGCGGACCAATTACAGGCGTAGACGTGGATTCAAAAGACGGCCAATCCGAAGGAGGAGATTCGGCGGGTTCCGTCCCATACATTTCAAACGTATTAAAGTAGATCATATAACATGGCAATCTACAATAACAAGAACTCAATTAAAATGGTCAATTAAAGACTTACCTGACTTTGTCACATACTTTGACCAGTGGACCATAATAAAGGTAGTGGTAAACTTCATTCCAAGGTTCACAAACACTGTACTGAGCAGTACAAATGACAAGAACGGAACCTTCTTCACAGTCATCAACCTAGACGGGGGAAACTCCGTTGCACCTGCTACTATGAGTACTGACAACTCGACGGCAAGATTTGGAACAAGTACAAGAAAACACACAAGAATAATAATTCATACTCTCGAAGCGGCGGCGGCCACTTCTTCCAAAGTTGATATACCCCTGGAGGTGAGGAGTACCGCTCTCACCACGTTCCTTTGCTAGGATACAATAGCTTGGAGTGGCCGCTGTCCATAACTCAGTTAGAGTTCTAACTTCTTCCTCGGTATAGTTATTCAAAGTCAGGCACCATTTCTGAGCCCTCAGCCCGCCCGGCTGGTCCTTGCTCCGCTTACCCCTGTTCTTGTTCTCGGGGCCAGCTCGCTTCGCTCGCTGGGCGCCGGGCGCAGACCCTTGCCCGCTCACTACGCTCGCTACGCTCGCTGGGCGGCGGGCTCGGTGCCTCGCTCCGCTACCGCTTCGCTCAGCACACTTTTCTATTCCCATTCGGTGGGTGGCGGGGATTTTAAAGTCAGACATGTCGTCAAGAGACTGCATTTTGGAGTGGCCACAAGTGGCCACCAGTGCCAGGTAATACTATACTGGCACTGGGAGGGACTTAGCTGCAATAGGCTGTAAGTATCATGTGACTAACTACGCCATCTGTTTACAGTGTACAAAAGGAGGAACTGCCGCAGAATGCGGACCAATTACAGGCGTAGACGTGGATTCAAAAGACGGCCAAGGAGTACCGCTCTCACCACGTTCCTTTGCTAGGATACAATAGCTTGGAGTGGCCGCTGTCCATAACTCAGTTAGAGTTCTAACTTCTTCCTCTGTATAGTTATTCAAAGTCAGGCACCATTTCTGAGCCCTCAGCCCGCCCGGCTGGTCCTTGCTCCGCTTACCCCTGTTCTTGTTCTCGGGGCCAGCTCGCTTCGCTCGCTGGGCGCCGGGCGCAGACCCTTGCCCGCTCGCTACGCTCGCTGGGCGGCGGGCTCGGTGCCTCGCTTCGCTCGGCACACTTTTCTATTCCCATTCGGTGGGTGGCGGGGATTTTAAAGTCAGACATGTCGTCGAGAGACTGCATTTTGGAGTGGCCACAAGTGGCCACCAGTGCCAGGTAATACTATACTGGCACTGGGAGGGACTTAGCTGCAATAGGCTGTAAGTATCATGTGACTAACTACGCCATCTGTTTACAGTGTACAAAAGGAGGAACTACCGCAGAAAGCGGACCAATTACAGGCGTAGACGTGGATTCAAAAGACGGCCAAGGAGTACCGCTCTCACCACGTTCCTTTGCTAGGATACAATAGCTTGGAGTGGCCGCTGTCCATAACTCAGTTAGAGTTCTAACTTCTTCCTCGGTATAGTTATTCAAAGTCAGGCACCATTTCTGAGCCCTCAGCCCGCCCGGCTGGTCCTTGCTCCGCTTACCCCTGTTCTTGTTCTCGGGGCCAGCTCGCTTCGCTCGCTGGGCGCCGGGCGCAGACCCTTGCCCGCTCGCTACGCTCGCTGGGCGGCGGGCTCGGTGCCTCGCTTCGCTCGTCACACTTTTCTATTCCCATTCGGTGGGTGGCGGGGATTTTAAAGTCAGACATGTCGTTGAGAGACTGCATTTTGGAGTGGCCACAAGTGGCCACCAGTGCCAGGTAATACTATACTGGCACTGGGAGGGACTTAGCTGCAATAGGCTGTAAGTATCATGTGACTAACTACGCCATCTGTTTACAGTGTACAAAAGGAGGAACTACCGCCGAAAGCGGACCAATTACAGGCGTAGACGTGGATTCAAAAGACGGCCAAGGAGTACCGCTCTCACCACGTTCCTTTGCTAGGATACAATAGCTTGGAGTGGCCGCTGTCCATAACTCAGTTAGAGTTCTAACTTCTTCCTCGGTATAGTTATTCAAAGTCAGGCACCATTTCTGAGCCCTCAGCCCGCCCGGCTGGTCCTTGCTCCGCTTACCCCTGTTCTTGTTCTCGGGGCCAGCTCGCTTCGCTCGCTGGGCGCCGGGCGCAGACCCTTGCCCGCTCGCTGGGCGGCGGGCTCGGTGCCTCGCTCCGCTACCGCTTCGCTCAGCACACTTTTCTATTCCCATTCGGTGGGTGGCGGGGATTTTAAAGTCAGACATGTCGTCGAGAGACTGCATTTTGGAGTGGCCACAAGTGGCCACCAGTGCCAGGTAATACTATACTGGCACTGGGAGGGACTTAGCTGCAATAGGCTGTAAGTATCATGTGACTAACTACGCCATCTGTTTACAGTGTACAAAAGGAGGAACTACCGCAGAAAGCGGACCAATTACAGGCGTAGACGTGGATTCAAAAGACGGACAAGGAGTACCGCTCTCACCACGTTCCTTTGCTAGGAAACAATAGCTTGGAGTGGCCGCTGTCCATAACTCAGTTAGAGTTCTAACTTCTTCCTCGGTATAGTTATTCAAAGTCAGGCACCATTTCTGAGCCCGCAGCCCGCCCGGCTGGTCCTTGCTCCGCTTACCCCTGTTCTTGTTCTCGGGGCCAGCTCGCTTCGCTCGCTGGGCGGCGGGCGCAGACCCTTGCCCGCTCGCTGGGCGGCGGGCTCGGTACCTCGCTCCGCTACCGCTTCGCTCAGCACACTTTTCTATTCCCATTCGGTGGGTGGCGGGGATTTTAAAGTCAGACATGTCGTCGAGAGACTGCATTTTGGAGTGGCCACAAGTGGCCACCAGTGCCAGGTAATACTATACTGGCACTGGGAGGGACTTAGCTGCAATAGGCTGTAAGTATCATGTGACTAACTACGCCATCTGTTTACAGTGTACAAAAGGAGGAACTACCGCAGAAAGCGGACCAATTACAGGCGTAGACGTGGATTCAAAAGACGGCCAAGGAGTACCGCTCTCACCACGTTCCTTTGCTAGGATTCAATAGCTTGGAGTGGCCGCTGTCCATAACTCAGTTAGAGTTCTAACTTCTTCCTCGGTATAGTTATTCAAAGTCAGGCACCATTTCTGAGCCCTCAGCCCGCCCGGCTGGTCTTTGCTCCGCTTACCCCTGTTCTTCTTCTCGGGGCCAGCTCGCTTCGCTCGCTGGGCGCCGGGCGCAGACCCTTGCCCGCTCGCTGCGCTCGCTGGGCGGCGGGCTCGGTGCCTCGCTCCGCTACCGCTTCGCTCGGCACACTTTTCTATTCCCATTCGGTGGGTGGCGGGGATTTTAAAGTCAGACATGTCGTCGAGAGACTGCATTTTGGAGTGGCCACAAGTGGCCACCAGTGCCAGGTAATACTATACTGGCACTGGGAGGGACTTAGCTGCAATAGGCTGTAAGTATCATGTGACTAACTACGCCATCTGTTTACAGTGTACAAAAGGAGGAACTACCGCCGAAAGCGGACCAATTACAGGCGTAGACGTGGATTCAAAAGACGGCCAATCCGAAGGAGGAGATTCGGCGGGTTCCGTCCCATACATTTCAAACGTATTAAAGTAGATCATATAACATGGCAATCTACAATAACAAGAACTCAATTAAAATGGTCAATTAAAGACTTACCTGACTTTGTCACATACTTTGACCAGTGGACCATAATAAAGGTAGTGGTAAACTTCATTCCAAGGTTCACAAACACTGTACTGAGCAGTACAAATGACAAGAACGGAACCTTCTTCACAGTCATCAACCTAGACGGGGGAAACTCCGTTGCACCTGCTACTATGAGTACTGACAACTCGACGGCAAGATTTGGAACAAGTACAAGAAAACACACAAGAATAATAATTCATACTCTCGAAGCGGCGGCGGCCACTTCTTCCAAAGTTGATATACCCCTGGAGGTGAGGAGTACCGCTCTCACCACGTTCCTTTGCTAGGATACAATAGCTTGGAGTGGCCGCTGTCCATAACTCAGTTAGAGTTCTAACTTCTTCCTCGGTATAGTTATTCAAAGTCAGGCACCATTTCTGAGCCCTCAGCCCGCCCGGCTGGTCCTTGCTCCGCTTACCCCTGTTCTTGTTCTCGGGGCCAGCTCGCTTCACTCGCTGGGCGCCGGGCGCAGACCCTTGCCCGCTCACTACGCTCGCTACGCTCGCTGGGCGGCGGGCTCGGTGCCTCGCTCCGCTACCGCTTCGCTCAGCACACTTTTCTATTCCCATTCGGTGGGTGGCGGGGATTTTAAAGTCAGACATGTCGTCAAGAGACTGCATTTTGGAGTGGCCACAAGTGGCCACCAGTGCCAGGTAATACTATACTGGCACTGGGAGGGACTTAGCTGCAATAGGCTGTAAGTATCATGTGACTAACTACGCCATCTGTTTACAGTGTACAAAAGGAGGAACTGCCGCAGAATGCGGACCAATTACAGGCGTAGACGTGGATTCAAAAGACGGCCAAGGAGTACCGCTCTCACCACGTTCCTTTGCTAGGATACAATAGCTTGGAGTGGCCGCTGTCCATAACTCAGTTAGAGTTCTAACTTCTTCCTCTGTATAGTTATTCAAAGTCAGGCACCATTTCTGAGCCCTCAGCCCGCCCGGCTGGTCCTTGCTCCGCTTACCCCTGTTCTTGTTCTCGGGGCCAGCTCGCTTCGCTCGCTGGGCGCCGGGCGCAGACCCTTGCCCGCTCGCTACGCTCGCTGGGCGGCGGGCTCGGTGCCTCGCTTCGCTCGGCACACTTTTCTATTCCCATTCGGTGGGTGGCGGGGATTTTAAAGTCAGACATGTCGTCGAGAGACTGCATTTTGGAGTGGCCACAAGTGGCCACCAGTGCCAGGTAATACTATACTGGCACTGGGAGGGACTTAGCTGCAATAGGCTGTAAGTATCATGTGACTAACTACGCCATCTGTTTACAGTGTACAAAAGGAGGAACTACCGCAGAAAGCGGACCAATTACAGGCGTAGACGTGGATTCAAAAGACGGCCAAGGAGTACCGCTCTCACCACGTTCCTTTGCTAGGATACAATAGCTTGGAGTGGCCGCTGTCCATAACTCAGTTAGAGTTCTAACTTCTTCCTCGGTATAGTTATTCAAAGTCAGGCACCATTTCTGAGCCCTCAGCCCGCCCGGCTGGTCCTTGCTCCGCTTACCCCTGTTCTTGTTCTCGGGGCCAGCTCGCTTCGCTCGCTGGGCGCCGGGCGCAGACCCTTGCCCGCTCGCTACGCTCGCTGGGCGGCGGGCTCGGTGCCTCGCTTCGCTCGGCACACTTTTCTATTCCCATTCGGTGGGTGGCGGGGATTTTAAAGTCAGACATGTCGTTGAGAGACTGCATTTTGGAGTGGCCACAAGTGGCCACCAGTGCCAGGTAATACTATACTGGCACTGGGAGGGACTTAGCTGCAATAGGCTGTAAGTATCATGTGACTAACTACGCCATCTGTTTACAGTGTACAAAAGGAGGAACTACCGCCGAAAGCGGACCAATTACAGGCGTAGACGTGGATTCAAAAGACGGCCAAGGAGTACCGCTCTCACCACGTTCCTTTGCTAGGATACAATAGCTTGGAGTGGCCGCTGTCCATAACTCAGTTAGAGTTCTAACTTCTTCCTCGGTATAGTTATTCAAAGTCAGGCACCATTTCTGAGCCCTCAGCCCGCCCGGCTGGTCCTTGCTCCGCTTACCCCTGTTCTTGTTCTCGGGGCCAGCTCGCTTCGCTCGCTGGGTGCCGGGCGCAGACCCTTGCCCGCTCGCTGGGCGGCGGGCTCGGTGCCTCGCTCCGCTACCGCTTCGCTCAGCACACTTTTCTATTCCCATTCGGTGGGTGGCGGGGATTTTAAAGTCAGACATGTCGTCGAGAGACTGCATTTTGGAGTGGCCACAAGTGGCCACCAGTGCCAGGTAATACTATACTGGCACTGGGAGGGACTTAGCTGCAATAGGCTGTAAGTATCATGTGACTAACTACGCCATCTGTTTACAGTGTACAAAAGGAGGAACTACCGCAGAAAGCGGACCAATTACAGGCGTAGACGTGGATTCAAAAGACGGACAAGGAGTACCGCTCTCACCACGTTCCTTTGCTAGGAAACAATAGCTTGGAGTGGCCGCTGTCCATAACTCAGTTAGAGTTCTAACTTCTTCCTCGGTATAGTTATTCAAAGTCAGGCACCATTTCTGAGCCCGCAGCCCGCCCGGCTGGTCCTTGCTCCGCTTACCCCTGTTCTTGTTCTCGGGGCCAGCTCGCTTCGCTCGCTGGGCGCCGGGCGCAGACCCTTGCCCGCTCGCTGGGCGGCGGGCTCGGTACCTCGCTCCGCTACCGCTTCGCTCAGCACACTTTTCTATTCCCATTCGGTGGGTGGCGGGGATTTTAAAGTCAGACATGTCGTCGAGAGACTGCATTTTGGAGTGGCCACAAGTGGCCACCAGTGCCAGGTAATACTATACTGGCACTGGGAGGGACTTAGCTGCAATAGGCTGTAAGTATCATGTGACTAACTACGCCATCTGTTTACAGTGTACAAAAGGAGGAACTACCGCCGAAAGCGGACCAATTACAGGCGTAGACGTGGATTCAAAAGACGGCCAAGGAGTACCGCTCTCACCACGTTCCTTTGCTAGGATACAATAGCTTGGAGTGGCCGCTGTCCATAACTCAGTTAGAGTTCTAACTTCTTCCTCGGTATAGTTATTCAAAGTCAGGCACCATTTCTGAGCCCTCAGCCCGCCCGGCTGGTCCTTGCTCCGCTTACCCCTGTTCTTGTTCTCGGGGCCAGCTCGCTTCGCTCGCTGGGCGCCGGGCGCAGACCCTTGCCCGCTCGCTAGGCGGCGGGCTCGGTGCCTCGCTCCGCTACCGCTTCGCTCAGCACACTTTTCTATTCCCATTCGGTGGGTGGCGGGGATTTTAAAGTCAGACATGTCGTCGAGAGACTGCATTTTGGAGTGGCCACAAGTGGCCACCAGTGCCAGGTAATACTATACTGGCACTGGGAGGGACTTAGCTGCAATAGGCTGTAAGTATCATGTGACTAACTACGCCATCTGTTTACAGTGTACAAAAGGAGGAACTACCGCCGAAAGCGGACCAATTACAGGCGTAGACGTGGATTCAAAAGACGGCCAAGGAGTACCGCTCTCACCACGTTCCTTTGCTAGGATACAATAGCTTGGAGTGGCCGCTGTCCATAACTCAGTTAGAGTTCTAACTTCTTCCTCGGTATAGTTATTCAAAGTCAGGCACCATTTCTGAGCCCTCAGCCCGCCCGGCTGGTCCTTGCTCCGCTTACCCCTGTTCTTGTTCTCGGGGCCAGCTCGCTTCGCTCGCTGGGCGCCGGGCGCAGACCCTTGCCCGCTCGCTACGCTCGCTGGGCGGCGGGCTCGGTGCCTCGCTTCGCTCGGCACACTTTTCTATTCCCATTCGGTGGGTGGCGGGGATTTTAAAGTCAGACATGTCGTCGAGAGACTGCATTTTGGAGTGGCCACAAGTGGCCACCAGTGCCAGGTAATACTATACTGGCACTGGGAGGGACTTAGCTGCAATAGGCTGTAAGTATCATGTGACTAACTACGCCATCTGTTTACAGTGTACAAAAGGAGGAACTACCGCCGAAAGCGGACCAATTACAGGCGTAGACGTGGATTCAAAAGACGGCCAAGGAGTACCGCTCTCACCACGTTCCTTTGCTAGGATACAATAGCTTGGAGTGGCCGCTGTCCATAACTTAGTTAGAGTTCTAACTTCTTCCTCGGTATAGTTATTCAAAGTCAGGCACCATTTCTGAGCCCTCAGCCCGCCCGGCTGGTCCTTGCTCCGCTTACCCCTGTTCTTGTTCTCGGGGCCAGCTCGCTTCGCTCGCTGGGCGCCGGGCGCAGACCCTTGCCCGCTCGCTAGGCGGCGGGCTCGGTGCCTCGCTCCGCTACCGCTTCGCTCAGCACACTTTTCTATTCCCATTCGGTGGGTGGCGGGGATTTTAAAGTCAGACATGTCGTCGAGAGACTGCATTTTGGAGTGGCCACAAGTGGCCACCAGTGCCAGGTAATACTATACTGGCACTGGGAGGGACTTAGCTGCAATAGGCTGTAAGTATCATGTGACTAACTACGCCATCTGTTTACAGTGTACAAAAGGAGGAACTACCGCCGAAAGCGTACCAATTACAGGCGTAGACGTGGATTCAAAAGACGGCCAAGGAGTACCGCTCTCACCACGTTCCTTTGCTAGGATACAATAGCTTGGAGTGGCCGCTGTCCATAACTCAGTTAGAGTTCTAACTTCTTCCTCGGTATAGTTATTCAAAGTCAGGCACCATTTCTGAGCCCTCAGCCCGCCCGGCTGGTCCTTGCTCCGCTTACCCCTGTTCTTGTTCTCGGGGCCAGCTCGCTTCGCTCGCTGGGCGCCGGGCGCAGACCCTTGCCCGCTCGCTGCGCTCGCTGGGCGGCGGGCTCGGTGCCTCGCTCCGCTACCGCTTCGCTCGGCACACTTTTCTATTCCCATTCGGTGGGTGGCGGGGATTTTAAAGTCAGACATGTCGTCGAGAGACTGCATTTTGGAGTGGCCACAAGTGGCCACCAGTGCCAGGTAATACTATACTGGCACTGGGAGGGACTTAGCTGCAATAGGCTGTAAGTATCATGTGACTAACTACGCCATCTGTTTACAGTGTACAAAAGGAGGAACTACCGCAGAATGCGGACCAATTACAGGCGTAGACGTGGATTCAAAAGACGGCCAAGGAGTACCGCTCTCACCACGTTCCTTTGCTAGGATACAATAGCTTGGAGTGGCCGCTGTCCATAACTTAGTTAGAGTTCTAACTTCTTCCTCGGTATAGTTATTCAAAGTCAGGCACCATTTCTGAGCCCTTATCCCGCCCGGCTGGTCCTTGCTCCGCTTACCCCTGTTCTTGTTCTCGGGGCCAGCTCGCTTCGCTCGCTGGGCGCCGGGCGCAGACCCTTGCCCGCTCGCTACGCTCGCTGGGCGGCGGGCTCGGTGCCTCGCTTCGCTCGGCACACTTTTCTATTCCCATTCGGTGGGTGGCGGGGATTTTAAAGTCAGACATGTCGTCGAGAGACTGCATTTTGGAGTGGCCACAAGTGGCCACCAGTGCCAGGTAATACTATACTGGCACTGGGAGGGACTTAGCTGCAATAGGCTGTAAGTATCATGTGACTAACTACGCCATCTGTTTACAGTGTACAAAAGGAGGAACTACCGCCGAAAGCGGACCAATTACAGGCGTAGACGTGGATTCAAAAGACGGCCAAGGAGTACCGCTCTCACCACGTTCCTTTGCTAGGATACAATA
Source organism: Pseudophryne corroboree (assembly GCF_028390025.1). NCBI lineage: Eukaryota > Metazoa > Chordata > Amphibia > Anura > Myobatrachidae > Pseudophryne > Pseudophryne corroboree. Next base: position 39,493,517 of record NC_086447.1, on the reverse strand, counting down.
GCTTGGAGTGGCCGCTGTCCATAACTTAGTTAGAGTTCTAACTTCTTCCTCGGTATAGTTATTCAAAGTCAGGCACCATTTCTGAGCCCTCAGCCCGCCCGGCTGGTCCTTGCTCCGCTTACCCCTGTTCTTGTTCTCGGGGCCAGCTCGCTTCGCTCGCTGGGCGCCGGGCGCAGACCCTTGCCCGCTCGCTGGGCGGCGGGCTCGGTGCCTCGCTCCGCTACCGCTTCGCTCAGCACACTTTTCTATTCCCATTCGGTGGGTGGCGGGGATTTTAAAGTCAGACATGTCGTCGAGAGACTGCATTTTGGAGTGGCCACAAGTGGCCACCAGTGCCAGGTAATACTATACTGGCACTGGGAGGGACTTAGCTGCAATAGGCTGTAAGTATCATGTGACTAACTACGCCATCTGTTTACAGTGTACAAAAGGAGGAACTACCGCAGAAAGCGGACCAATTACAGGCGTAGACGTGGATTCAAAAGACGGCCAAGGAGTACCGCTCTCACCACGTTCCTTTGCTAGGAAACAATAGCTTGGAGTGGCCGCTGTCCATAACTCAGTTAGAGTTCTAACTTCTTCCTCGGTATAGTTATTTAAAGTCAGGCACCATTTCTGAGCCCGCAGCCCGCCCGGCTGGTCCTTGCTCCGCTTACCCCTGTTCTTGTTCTCGGGGCGAGCTCGCTTCGCTCGCTGGGCGCCGGGCGCAGACCCTTGCCCGCTCGCTGCGCTCGCTGGGCGGCGGGCTCAGTGCCTCGCTTCGCTCGGCACACTTTTCTATTCCCATTCGGTGGGTGGCGGGGATTTTAATGTCAGACATGTCGTCGAGAGACTGCATTTTGGAGTGGCCACAAGTGGCCACCAGTGCCAGGTAATACTATACTGGCACTGGGAGGGACTTAGCTGCAATAGGCTGTAAGTATCATGTGACTAACTACGCCATCTGTTTACAGTGTAAAAAAGGAGGAACTACCGCCGAAAGCGGACCAATTACAGGCGTAGACGTGGATTCAAAAGACGGCCAAGGAGTACCGCTCTCACCACGTTCCTTTGCTAGGATACAATAGCTTGGAGTGGCCGCTGTCCATAACTCAGTTAGAGTTCTAACTTCTTCCTCGGTATAGTTATTCAAAGTCAGGCACCATTTCTGAGCCCTCAGCCCGCCCGGCTGGTCCTTGCTCCGCTTACCCCTGTTCTTCTTCTCGGGGCCAGCTCGCTTCGCTTGCTGGGCGCCGGGCGCAGACCCTTGCCCGCTCGCTGCGCTCGCTGGGCGGCGGGCTCGGTGCCTCGCTCCGCTACCGCTTCGCTCGGCACACTTTTCTATTCCCATTCGGTGGGTGGCGGGGATTTTAAAGTCAGACATGTCGTCGAGAGACTGCATTTTGGAGTGGCCACAAGTGGCCACCAGTGCCAGGTAATACTATACTGGCACTGGGAGGGACTTAGCTGCAATAGGCTGTAAGTATCATGTGACTAACTACGCCATCTGTTTACAGTGTACAAAAGGAGGAACTACCGCCGAAAGCGGACCAATTACAGGCGTAGACGTGGATTCAAAAGACGGCCAATCCAAAGGAGGAGATTCGCCGGGTTCCGTCCCATACATTTCAAACGTATTAAAGTAGATCATATAACATGGCAATCTACAATAACAAGAACTCAATTAAAATGGTCAATTAAAGACTTACCTGACTTTGTCACATACTTTGACCAGTGGACCATAATAAAGGTAGTGGTAAACTTCATTCCAAGGTTCACAAACAGTGTACTTAGCAGTACAAATGACAAGAACGGAACCTTCTTCACAGTCATCAACCTAGACGGGGGAAACTCCGTTGCACCTGCTACTATGAGTACTGACAACTCGACGGCAAGATTTGGAACAAGTACAAGAAAACACACAAGAATAATAATTCATACTCTCGAAGCGGCGGCGGCCACTTCTTCCAAAGTTGATATACCCCTGGAGGTGAGGAGTACCGCTCTCACCACGTTCCTTTGCTAGGATACAATAGCTTGGAGTGGCCGCTGTCCATAACTCAGTTAGAGTTCTAACTTCTTCCTCTGTATAGTTATTCAAAGTCAGGCACCATTTCTGAGCCCTCAGCCCGCCCGGCTGGTCCTTGCTCCGCTTACCCCTGTTCTTGTTCTCGGGGCCAGCTCGCTTCGCTCGCTGGGCGCCGGGCGCAGACCCTTGCCCGCTCGCTACGCTCGCTGGGCGGCGGGCTCGGTGCCTCGCTTCGCTCGGCACACTTTTCTATTCCCATTCGGTGGGTGGCGGGGATTTTAAAGTCAGACATGTCGTCAAGAGACTGTTTTGGAGTGGCCACAAGTGGCCACCAGTGCCAGGTAATACTATACTGGCACTGGGAGGGACTTAGCTGCAATAGGCTGTAAGTATCATGTGACTAACTACGCCATCTGTTTACAGTGTACAAAAGGAGGAACTACCGCCGAAAGCGGACCAATTACAGGCGTAGACGTGGATTCAAAAGACGGCCAATCCGAAGGAGGAGATTCGGCGGGTTCCGTCCCATACATTTCAAACGTATTAAAGTAGATCATATAACATGGCAATCTACAATAACAAGAACTCAATTAAAATGGTCAATTAAAGACTTACCTGACTTTGTCACATACTTTGACCAGTGGACCATAATAAAGGTAGTGGTAAACTTCATTCCAAGGTTCACAAACACTGTACTGAGCAGTACAAATGACAAGAACGGAACCTTCTTCACAGTCATCAACCTAGACGGGGGAAACTCCGTTGCACCTGCTACTATGAGTACTGACAACTCGACGGCAAGATTTGGAACAAGTACAAGAAAACACACAAGAATAATAATTCATACTCTCGAAGCGGCGGCGGCCACTTCTTCCAAAGTTGATATACCCCTGGAGGTGAGGAGTACCGCTCTCACCACGTTCCTTTGCTAGGATACAATAGCTTGGAGTGGCCGCTGTCCATAACTCAGTTAGAGTTCTAACTTCTTCCTCGGTATAGTTATTCAAAGTCAGGCACCATTTCTGAGCCCTCAGCCCGCCCGGCTGGTCCTTGCTCCGCTTACCCCTGTTCTTGTTCTCGGGGCCAGCTCGCTGCGCTCGCTGGGCGCCGGGCGCAGACCCTTGCCCGCTCGCTACGCTCGCTGGGCGGCGGGCTCGGTGCCTCGCTCCGCTACCGCTTCGCTCGGCACACTTTTCTATTCCCATTCGGTGGGTGGCGGGGATTTTAAAGTCAGACATGTCGTCGAGAGACTGCATTTTGGAGTGGCCACAAGTGGCCACCAGTGCCAGGTAATACTATACTGGCACTGGGAGGGACTTAGCTGCAATAGGCTGTAAGTATCATGTGACTAACTACGCCATCTGTTTACAGTGTACAAAAGGAGGAACTACCGCCGAAAGCGGACCAATTACAGGCGTAGACGTGGATTCAAAAGACGGCCAATCCGAAGGAGGAGATTCGGCGGGTTACGTCCAATACATTTCAAACGTATTAAAGTAGATCATATAACATGGCAATCTACAATAACAAGAACTCAATTAAAATGGTCAATTAAAGACTTACCTGACTTTGTCACATACTTTGACCAGTGGACCATAATAAAGGTAGTGGTAAACTTCATTCCAAGGTTCACAAACACTGTACTGAGCAGTACAAATGACAAGAACGGAACCTTCTTCACAGTCATCAACCTAGACGGGGGAAACTCCGTTGCACCTGCTACTATGAGTACTGACAACTCGACGGCAAGATTTGGAACAAGTACAAGAAAACACACAAGAATAATAATTCATACTCTCGAAGCGGCGGCGGCCACTTCTTCCAAAGTTGATATACCCCTGGAGGTGAGGAGTACCGCTCTCACCACGTTCCTTTGCTAGGATACAATAGCTTGGAGTGGCCGCTGTCCATAACTCAGTTAGAGTTCTAACTTCTTCCTCGGTATAGTTATTCAAAGTCAGGCACCATTTCTGAGCCCTCAGCCCGCCCGGCTGGTCCTTGCTCCGCTTACCCCTGTTTTTGTTCTCGGGGCCAGCTCGCTTCGCTCGCTGGGCGCCGGGCGCAGACCCTTGCCCGCTCGCTGCGCTCGCTGGGCGGCTGGCTCGGTGCCTCGCTCCGCTACCGCTTTGCTCGGCACACTTTTCTATTCCCATTCGGTGGGTGGCGGGCAGGGCTTAAAGTGGTCCTGGTGAGGTGGTGGAACTCATGGAGGAGGACCATGGAGGCACCAGGACCTGAAGAAGGAGTAGGTGGCTGCAGCTCATCAGCAACACTAGTGCCGCCTGTAGCATTGATTGACGCAGATGATGGGGTGGGCTTTTCTGTTGGAATTACTGTGCAGGGCAATGGAGGAGGTGGAACTAGTTCCCCCTACCATTACAGGTAGTGGAACTCAGTTCCACCTTGTTCCCCCCCACTGTCAGACATGTCGTCGAGAGACTGCATTTTGGAGTGGCCACAAGTGGCCACCAGTGCCAGGTAATACTATACTGGCACTGGGAGGGACTTAGCTGCAATAGGCTGTAAGTATCATGTGACTAACTACGCCATCTGTTTACAGTGTACAAAAGGAGGAACTACCGCCGAAAGCGGACCAATTACAGGCGTAGACGTGGATTCAAAAGACGGCCAAGGAGTACCGCTCTCACCACGTTCCTTTGCTAGGATACAATAGCTTGGAGTGGCCGCTGTCCATAACTCAGTTAGAGTTCTAACTTCTTCCTCGGTATAGTTATTCAAAGTCAGGCACCATTTCTGAGCCCTCAGCCCGCCCGGCTGGTCCTTGCTCCGCTTACCCCTGTTCTTGTTCTCGGGGCCAGCTCGCTTCGCTCGCTGGGCGCCGGGCGCAGACCCTTGCCCGCTCGCTACGCTCGCTGGGCGGCGGGCTCGGTCCCTCGCTACGCTATCGCTTCGCTCGGCACACTTTTCTATTCCCATTCGGTGGGTGGCGGGGATTTTAAAGTCAGACATGTCGTCGAGAGACTGCATTTTGGAGTGGCCACAAGTGGCCACCAGTGCCAGGTAATACTATACTGGCACTGGGAGGGACTTAGCTGCAATAGGCTGTAAGTATCATGTGACTAACTACGCCATCTGTTTACAGTGTACAAAAGGAGGAACTACCGCCGAAAGCGGACCAATTACAGGCGTAGACGTGGATTCAAAAGACGGCCAATCCGAAGGAGGAGATTCGGCGGGTTCCGTCCCATACATTTCAAACGTATTAAAGTAGATCATATAACATGGCAATCTACAATAACAAGAACTCAATTAAAATGGTCAATTAAAGACTTACCTGACTTTGTCACATACTTTGACCAGTGGACCATAATAAAGGTAGTGGTAAACTTCATTCCAAGGTTCACAAACACTGTACTGAGCAGTACAAATGACAAGAACGGAACCTTCTTCACAGTCATCAACCTAGACGGGGGAAACTCCGTTGCACCTGCTACTATGAGTACTGACAACTCGACGGCAAGAGCTAGGATACAATAGCTTGGAGTGGCCGCTGTCCATAACTCAGTTAGAGTTCTAACTTCTTCCTCGGTATAGTTATTCAAAGTCAGGCACCATTTCTGAGCCCTCAGCCCGCCCGGCTGGTCCTTGCTCCGCTTACCCCTGTTCTTGTTCTCGGGGCCAGCTCGCTTCGCTCGCTGGGCGCCGGGCGCAGACCCTTGCCCGCTCGCTGGGCGGCGGGCTCGGTGCCTCGCTCCGCTACCGCTTCGCTCAGCACACTTTTCTATTCCCATTCGGTGGGTGGCGGGGATTTTAAAGTCAGACATGTCGTCGAGAGACTGCATTTTGGAGTGGCCACAAGTGGCCACCAGTGCCAGGTAATACTATACTGGCACTGGGAGGGACTTAGCTGCAATAGGCTGTAAGTATCATGTGACTAACTACGCCATCTGTTTACAGTGTACAAAAGGAGGAACTACCGCCGAAAGCGGACCAATTACAGGCGTAGACGTGGATTCAAAAGACGGCCAATCTGAAGGAGGAGATTCGGCGGGTTCCGTCCCATACATTTCAAACGTATTAAAGTAGATCATATAACATAGCAATCTACAATAACAAGAACTCAATTAAAATGGTCAATTAAAGACTTACCTGACTTTGTCACATACTTTGACCAGTGGACCATAATAAAGGTAGTGGTAAACTTCATTCCAAGGTTCACAAACACTGTACTGAGCAGTACAAATGACAAGAACGGAACCTTCTTCACAGTCATCAACCTAGACGGGGGAAACTCCGTTGCACCTGCTACTATGAGTACTGACAACTCGACGGCAAGAGCTAGGATACAATAGCTTGGAGTGGCCGCTGTCCATAACTCAGTTAGAGTTCTAACTTCTTCCTCCGTATAGTTATTCAAAGTCAGGCACCATTTCTGAGCCCTCAGCCCGCCCGGCTGGTCCTTGCTCCGCTTACCCCTGTTCTTGTTCTCGGGGCCAGCTCGCTTCGCTCGCTGGGCGCCGGGCGCAGACCATTGCCTGCTCGCTACGCTCGCTGGGCGGCGGGCTCGGTGCCTCGCTCCGCTATCGCTTCGCTCGGCACACTTTTCTATTCCCATTCGGTGGGTGGCGGGGATTTTAAAGTCAGACATGTCGTCGAGAGACTGCATTTTGGAGTGGCCACAAGTGGCCACCAGTGCCAGGTAATACTATACTGGCACTGGGAGGGACTTAGCTGCAATAGGCTGTAAGTATCATGTGACTAACTACGCCATCTGTTTACAGTGTACAAAAGGAGGAACTACCGCCGAAAGCGGACCAATTACAGGCGTAGACGTGGATTCAAAAGACGGCCAATCCGAAGGAGGAGATTCGGCGGGTTCCGTCCCATACATTTCAAACGTATTAAAGTAGATCATATAACATGGCAATCTACAATAACAAGAACTCAATTAAAATGGTCAATTAAAGACTTACCTGACTTTGTCACATACTTTGACCAGTGGACCATAATAAAGGTAGTGGTAAACTTCATTCCAAGGTTCACAAACACTGTACTGAGCAGTACAAATGACAAGAACGGAACCTTCTTCACAGTCATCAACCTAGACGGGGGAAACTCCGTTGCACCTGCTACTATGAGTACTGACAACTCGACGGCAAGAGCTAGGATACAATAGCTTGGAGTGGCCGCTGTCCATAACTCAGTTAGAGTTCTAACTTCTTCCTCGGTATAGTTATTCAAAGTCAGGCACCATTTCTGAGCCCTCAGCCCGCCCGGCTGGTCCTTGCTCCGCTTACCCCTGTTCTTGTTCTCGGGGCCAGCTCGCTTCGCTCGCTGGGCGCCGGGCGCAGACCCTTGCCCGCTCGCTGCGCTCGCTGGGCGGCGGGCTCGGTGCCTCGCTCCGCTACCGCTTCGCTCGGCACACTTTTCTAGCCAGGTAATACTATACTGGCACTGGGAGGGACTTAGCTGCAATAGGCTGTAAGTATCATGTGACTAACTACGCCATCTGTTTACAGTGTACAAAAGGAGGAACTACCGCCCTCAGCCCGCCCGGCTGGTCCTTGCTCCGCTTACCCCTGTTCTTGTTCTCGGGGCCAGCTCGCTTCACTCGCTGGGCGCCGGGCGCAGACCCTTGCCCGCTAGCTACGCTCGCTGGGCGGCAGGCTCGGTGCCTCGCTCCGCTACCGCTTCGCTCGGCACACTTTTCTATTCCCATTCGGTGGGTGGCGGGGATTTTAAAGTCAGACATGTCATCGAGAGACTGCATTTTGGAGTGGCCACAAGTGGCCACCAGTGCCAGGTAATACTATACTGGCACTGGGAGGGACTTAGCTGCAATAGGCTGTAAGTATCATGTGACTAACTACGCCATCTGTTTACAGTGTACAAAAGGAGGAACTACCGCCGAAAGCGGACCAATTACATGCGTAGACGTGGATTCAAAAGACGGACAATCTGAAGGAGGAGATTCGGCGGGTTCCGTCCCATACATTTCAAACGTATTAAAGTAGATCATATAACATGGCAATCTACAATAACAAGAACTCAATTAAAATGGTCAATTAAAGACTTACCTGACTTTGTCACATACTTTGACCAGTGGACCATAATAAAGGTAGTGGTAAACTTCATTCCAAGGTTCACAAACACTGTACTGAGCAGTACAAATGACAAGAACGGAACCTTCTTCACAGTCATCAACCTAGACGGGGGAAACTCCGTTGCACCTGCTACTATGAGTACTGACAACTCAACGGCAAGAGCTAGGATACAATAGCTTGGAGTGGCCGCTGTCCATAACTCAGTTAGAGTTCTAACTTCTTCCTCGGTATAGTTATTCAAAGTCAGGCACCATTTCTGAGCCCTCAGCCCGCCCGGCTGGTCCTTGCTCCGCTTACCCCTGTTCTTGTTCTCGGGGCCAGCTCGCTTCGCTCGCTGGGAGCCGGGCGCAGACCCTTGCCCGCTCGCTACGCTCGCTGGGCGGCGGGCTCGGTGCCTCGCTCCGCTACCGCTTCGCTCGGCACACTTTTCTATTCCCATTCGGTGGGTGGCGGGGATTTTAAAGTCAGACATGTCGTCGAGAGACTGCATTTTGGAGTGGCCACAAGTGGCCACCAGTGCCAGGTAATACTATACTGGCACTGGGAGGGACTTAGCTGCAATAGGCTGTAAGTATCATGTGACTAACTACGCCATCTGTTTACAGTGTACAAAAGGAGGAACTACCGCCGAAAGCGGACCAATTACAGGCGTAGACGTGGATTCAAAAGACGGCCAATCCGAAGGAGGAGATTCGGCGGGTTCCGTCCCATACATTTCAAACGTATTAAAGTAGATCATATAACATGGCAATCTGCAATAACAAGAACTCAATTAAAATGGTCAATTAAAGACTTACCTGACTTTGTCACATACTTTGACCAGTGGACCATAATAAAGGTAGTGGTAAACTTCATTCCAAGGTTCACAAACACTGTACTGAGCAGTACAAATGACAAGAACGGAACCTTCTTCACAGTCATCAACCTAGACGGGGGAAACTCCGTTGCACCTGCTACTATGAGTACTGACAACTCGACGGCAAGAGCTAGGATACAATAGCTTGGAGTGGCCGCTGTCCATAACTCAGTTAGAGTTCTAACTTCTTCCTCCGTATAGTTATTCAAAGTCAGGCACCATTTCTGAGCCCTCAGCCCGCCCGGCTGGTCCTTGCTCCGCTTACCCCTGTTCTTGTTCTCGGGGCCAGCTCGCTTCGCTCGCTGGGCGCCGGGCGCAGACCCTTGCCTGCTCGCTACGCTCGCTGGGCGGCGGGCTCGGTGCCTCTCTCCGCTATCGCTTCGCTCGGCACACTTTTCTATTCCCATTCGGTGGGTGGCGGGGATTTTAAAGTCAGACATGTCGTCGAGAGACTGCATTTTGGAGTGGCCACAAGTGGCCACCAGTGCCAGGTAATACTATACTGGCACTGGGAGGGACTTAGCTGCAATAGGCTGTAAGTATCATGTGACTAACTACGCCATCTGTTTACAGTGTACAAAAGGAGGAACTACCGCCGAAAGCGGACCAATTACAGGCGTAGACGTGGATTCAAAAGACGGCCAATCCGAAGGAGGAGATTCGGCGGGTTCCGTCCCATACATTTCAAACGTATTAAAGTAGATCATATAACATGGCAATCTACAATAACAAGAACTCAATTAAAATGGTCAATTAAAGACTTACCTGACTTTGTCACATACTTTGACCAGTGGACCATAATAAAGGTAGTGGTAAACTTCATTCCAAGGTTCACAAACACTGTACTGAGCAGTACAAATGACAAGAACGGAACCTTCTTCACAGTCATCAACCTAGACGGGGGAAACTCCGTTGCACCTGCTACTATGAGTACTGACAACTCGACGGCAAGAGCTAGGATACAATAGCTTGGAGTGGCCGCTGTCCATAACTCAGTTAGAGTTCTAACTTCTTCCTCGGTATAGTTATTCAAAGTCAGGCACCATTTCTGAGCCCTCAGCCCGCCCGGCTGGTCCTTGCTCCGCTTACCCCTGTTCTTGTTCTCGGGGCCAGCTCGCTTCGCTCGCTGGGCGCCGGGCGCAGACCCTTGCCCGCTCGCTGCGCTCGCTGGGCGGCGGGCTCGGTGCCTCGCTCCGCTACCGCTTCGCTCGGCACACTTTTCTAGCCAGGTAATACTATACTGGCACTGGGAGGGACTTAGCTGCAATAGGCTGTAAGTATCATGTGACTAACTACGCCATCTGTTTACAGTGTACAAAAGGAGGAACTACCGCCCTCAGCCCGCCCGGCTGGTCCTTGCTCCGCTTACCCCTGTTCTTGTTCTCGGGGCCAGCTCGCTTCACTCACTGGGCGCCGGGCGCAGACCCTTGCCCGCTAGCTACGCTCGCTGGGCGGCAGGCTCGGTGCCTCGCTCCGCTACCGCTTCGCTCGGCACACTTTTCTATTCCCATTCGGTGGGTGGCGGGGATTTTAAAGTCAGACATGTCATCGAGAGACTGCATTTTGGAGTGGCCACAAGTGGCCACCAGTGCCAGGTAATACTATACTGGCACTGGGAGGGACTTAGCTGCAATAGGCTGTAAGTATCATGTGACTAACTACGCCATCTGTTTACAGTGTACAAAAGGAGGAACTACCGCCGAAAGCGGACCAATTACAGGCGTAGACGTGGATTCAAAAGACGGCCAATCTGAAGGAGGAGATTCGGCGGGTTCCGTCCCATACATTTCAAACGTATTAAAGTAGATCATATAACATGGCAATCTACAATAACAAGAACTCAATTAAAATGGTCAATTAAAGACTTACCTGACTTTGTCACATACTTTGACCAGTGGACCATAATAAAGGTAGTGGTAAACTTCATTCCAAGGTTCACAAACACTGTACTGAGCAGTACAAATGACAAGAACGGAACCTTCTTCACAGTCATCAACCTAGACGGGGGAAACTCCGTTGCACCTGCTACTATGAGTACTGACAACTCGACGGCAAGAGCTAGGATACAATAGCTTGGAGTGGCCGCTGTCCATAACTCAGTTAGAGTTCTAACTTCTTCCTCGGTATAGTTATTCAAAGTCAGGCACCATTTCTGAGCCCTCAGCCCGCCCGGCTGGTCCTTGCTCCGCTTACCCCTGTTCTTGTTCTCGGGGCCAGCTCGCTTCGCTCGCTGGGCGCCGGGCGCAGACCCTTGACCGCTCGCTACGCTCGCTGGGCGGCGGGCTCGGTGCCTCGCTCCGCTACCGCTTCGCTCGGCACACTTTTCTATTCCCATTCGGTGGGTGGCGGGGATTTTAAAGTCAGACATGTCGTCGAGAGACTGCATTTTGGAGTGGCCACAAGTGGCCACCAGTGCCAGGTAATACTATACTGGCACTGGGAGGGACTTAGCTGCAATAGGCTGTAAGTATCATGTGACTAACTACGCCATCTGTTTACAGTGTACAAAAGGAGGAACTACCGCCGAAAGCGGACCAATTACAGGCGTAGACGTGGATTCAAAAGACGGCCAATCCGAAGGAGGAGATTCGGCGGGTTCCGTCCCATACATTTCAAACGTATTAAAGTAGATCATATAACATGGCAATCTGCAATAACAAGAACTCAATTAAAATGGTCAATTAAAGACTTACCTGACTTTGTCACATACTTTGACCAGTGGACCATAATAAAGGTAGTGGTAAACTTCATTCCAAGGTTCACAAACATTGTACTTAGCAGTACAAATGACTAGAACGGAACCTTCTTCACAGTCATCAACCTAGACGGGGGAAACTCCGTTGCACCTGCTACTATGAGTACTGACAACTCGACGGCAAGAGCTAGGATACAATAGCTTGGAGTGGCCGCTGTCCATAACTCAGTTAGAGTTCTAACTTCTTCCTCGGTATAGTTGTTCAAAGTCAGGCACCATTTCTGAACCCTCAGCCCGCCCGGCTGGTCCTTGCTCCGCTTACCCCTGTTCTTGTTCTCGGGGCAGCTCGCTTCGCTCGCTGGGCGCCGGGCGCAGACCCTTGCCCGCTCGCTACGCTCGCTGGGCGGCGGGCTCGGTGCCTCGCTCCGCTACCGCTTCGCTCGGCACACTTTTCTATTCCCATTCGGTGGGTGGCGTGGATTTTAAAGTCAGACATGTCGTCGAGAGACTGCATTTTGGAGTGGCCACAAGTGGCCACCAGTGCCAGGTAATACTATACTGGCACTGGGAGGGACTTAGCTGCAATAGGCTGTAAGTATCATGTGACTAACTACGCCATCTGTTTACAGTGTACAAAAGGAGGAACTACCGCCGAAAGCGGACCAATTACAGGCGTAGACGTGGATTCAAAAGACGGCCAATCCGAAGGAGGAGATTCGGCGGGTTCCGTCCCATACATTTCAAACGTATTAAAGTAGATCATATAACATGGCAATCTACAATAACAAGAACTCAATTAAAATGGTCAATTAAAGACTTACCTGACTTTGTCACATACTTTGACCAGTGGACCATAATAAAGGTAGTGGTAAACTTCATTCCAAGGTTCACAAACACTGTACTGAGCAGTACAAATGACAAGAACGGAACCTTCTTCACAGTCATCAACCTAGACGGGGGAAACTCCGTTGCACCTGCTACTATGAGTACTGACAACTCGACGGCAAGAGCTAGGATACAATAGCTTGGAGTGGCCGCTGTCCATAACTCAGTTAGAGTTCTAACTTCTTCCTCTGTATAGTTATTCAAAGTCAGGCACCATTTCTGAGCCCTCAGCCCGCCCGGCTGGTCCTTGCTCCGCTTACCCCTGTTCTTGTTCTCGGGGCCAGCTCGCTTCGCTCGCTGGGCGCCGGGCGCAGACCCTTGCCCGCTCGCTGCGCTCGCTGGGCGCCGGGCTCGTGCCTCGCTCCGCTACCGCTTCACTCGGCACACTTTTCTATTCCCATTCGGTGGGTGGCGGGGATTTTAAAGTCAGACATGTCGTCGAGAGACTGCATTTTGGAGTGGCCACAAGTGGCCACCAGTGCCAGGTAATACTATACTGGCACTGGGAGGGACTTAGCTGCAATAGGCTGTAAGTATCATGTGACTAACTACGCCATCTGTTTACAGTGTACAAAAGGAGGAACTACCGCCGAAAGCGGACCAATTACAGGCGTAGACGTGGATTCAAAAGACGGCCAATCCGAAGGAGGAGATTCGGCGGGTTCCGTCCCATACATTTCAAACGTATTAAAGTAGATCATATAACATGGCAATCTGCAATAACAAGAACTCAATTAAAATGGTCAATTAAAGACTTACCTGACTTTGTCACATACTTTGACCAGTGGACCATAATAAAGGTAGTGGTAAACTTCATTCCAAGGTTCACAAACACTGTACTGAGCAGTACAAATGACTAGAACGGAACCTTCTTCACAGTCATCAACCTAGACGGGGGAAACTCCGTTGCACCTGCTACTATGAGTACTGACAACTCGACGGCAAGAGCTAGGATACAATAGCTTGGAGTGGCCGCTATCCATAACTCAGTTAGAGTTCTAACTTCTTCCTCGGTATAGTTATTCAAAGTCAGGCACCATTTCTGAGCCCTCAGCCCGCCCGGCTGGTCCTTGCTCCGCTTACCCCTGTTCTTGTTCTCGGGGCCAGCTCGCTTCGCTCGCTGGGCGCCGGGCGCAGACCCTTGCCCGCTCGCTACGCTCGCTGGGCGGCAGGCTCGGTGCCTCGCTCCGCTACCGCTTCGCTCGGCACACTTTTCTATTCCCATTCGGTGGGTGGCGGGGATTTTAAAGTCAGACATGTCGTCGAGAGACTGCATTTTGGAGTGGCCACAAGTGGCCACCAGTGCCAGGTAATACTATACTGGCACTGGGAGGTACTTAGCTGCAATAGGCTGTAAGTATCATGTGACTAACTACGCCATCTGTTTACAGTGTACAAAAGGAGGAACTACCGCCGAAAGCGGACCAATTACAGGCGTAGAAGTGGATTCAAAAGACGGCCAATCCGAAGGAGGAGATTCGGCGGGTTCCGTCCCATACATTTCAAACGTATTAAAGTAGATCATATAACATGGCAATCTACAATAACAAGAACTCAATTAAAATGGTCAATTAAAGACTTACCTGACTTTGTCACATACTTTGACCAGTGGACCATAATAAAGGTAGTGGTAAACTTCATTCCAAGGTTCACAAACACTGTTCTGAGCAGTACAAATGACAAGAACGGAACCTTCTTCACAGTCATCAACCTAGACGGGGGAAACTCCGTTGCACCTGCTACTATGAGTACTGACAACTCGACGGCAAGAGCTAGGATACAATAGCTTGGAGTGGCCGCTATCCATAACTCAGTTAGAGTTCTAACTTCTTCCTCGGTATACTTCTTCCTCGGAACCCGCCGAATCTCCTCCTTCGGATTGGCCGTCTTTTGAATCCACGTCTACGCCTGTAATTGGTCCGCTTTCGGCGGTAGTTCCTCCTTTTGTACTTTTGTACTTTTGTATACTATACTGGCACTGGGAGGGACTTAGCTGCAATAGGCTGTAAGTATCATGTGACTAACTACGCCATCTGTTTACAGTGTACAAAAGGAGGAACTACCGCCCTCAGCCCGCCCGGCTGGTCCTTGCTCCGCTTACCCCTGTTCTTGTTCTCGGGGCCAGCTCGCTTCGCTCGCTGGGCGCCGGGCGCAGACCCTTGCCCGCTCGCTACGCTCGCTGGGCGCCGGGCTCGGTGCCTCGCTCCGCTACCGCTTCGCTCGGCACACTTTTCTATTCCCATTCGGTGGGTGGCGGGGATTTTAAAGTCAGACATGTCGTCGAGAGACTGCATTTTGGAGTGGCCACAAGTGGCCACCAGTGCCAGGTAATACTATACTGGCACTGGGAGGGACTTAGCTGCAATAGGCTGTAAGTATCATGTGACTAACTACGCCATCTGTTTACAGTGTACAAAAGGAGGAACTACCGCCGAAAGCGGACCAATTACAGGCGTAGACGTGGATTCAAAAGACGGCCAATCCGAAGGAGGAGATTCGGCGGGTTCCGTCCCATACATTTCAAACGTATTAAAGTAGATCATATAACATGGCAATCTGCAATAACAAGAACTCAATTAAAATGGTCAATTAAAGACTTACCTGACTTTGTCACATACTTTGACCAGTGGACCATAATAAAGGTAGTGGTAAACTTCATTCCAAGGTTCACAAACACTGTACTGAGCAGTACAAATGACTAGAACGGAACCTTCTTCACAGTCATCAACCTAGACGGGGGAAACTCCGTTGCACCTGCTACTATGAGTACTGACAACTCGACGGCAAGAGCTAGGATACAATAGCTTGGAGTGGCCGCTGTCCATAACTCAGTTAGAGTTCTAACTTCTTCCTCGGTATAGTTATTCAAAGTCAGGCACCATTTCTGAACCCTCAGCCCGCCCGGCTGGTCCTTGCTCCGCTTACCCCTGTTCTTGTTCTCGGGGCAGCTCGCTTCGCTCGCTGGGCGCCGGGCGCAGACCCTTGCCCGCTCGCTACGCTCGCTGGGCGGCGGGCTCGGTGCCTCGCTCCGCTACCGCTTCGCTCGGCACACTTTTCTATTCCCATTCGGTGGGTGGCGTGGATTTTAAAGTCAGACATGTCGTCGAGAGACTGCATTTTGGAGTGGCCACAAGTGGCCACCAGTGCCAGGTAATACTATACTGGCACTGGGAGGGACTTAGCTGCAATAGGCTGTAAGTATCATGTGACTAACTACGCCATCTGTTTACAGTGTACAAAAGGAGGAACTACCGCCGAAAGCGGACCAATTACAGGCGTAGACGTGGATTCAAAAGACGGCCAATCCGAAGGAGGAGATTCGGCGGGTTCCGTCCCATACATTTCAAACGTATTAAAGTAGATCATATAACATGGCAATCTACAATAACAAGAACTCAATTAAAATGGTCAATTAAAGACTTACCTGACTTTGTCACATACTTTGACCAGTGGACCATAATAAAGGTAGTGGTAAACTTCATTCCAAGGTTCACAAACACTGTACTGAGCAGTACAAATGACAAGAACGGAACCTTCTTCACAGTCATCAACCTAGACGGGGGAAACTCCGTTGCACCTGCTACTATGAGTACTGACAACTCGACGGCAAGAGCTAGGATACAATAGCTTGGAGTGGCCGCTGTCCATAACTCAGTTAGAGTTCTAACTTCTTCCTCGGTATAGTTATTCAAAGTCAGGCACCATTTCTGAGCCATCAGCCCGCCCGGCTGGTCCTTGCTCCGCTTACCCCTGTTCTTGTTCTCGGGGCCAGCTCGCTTCGCTCGCTGGGCGCCGGGCGCAGACCCTTGCCCGCTCGCTGCGCTCGCTGGGCGCCGGGCTCGTGCCTCGCTCCGCTACCGCTTCACTCGGCACACTTTTCTATTCCCATTCGGTGGGTGGCGGGGATTTTAAAGTCAGACATGTCGTCGAGAGACTGCATTTTGGAGTGGCCACAAGTGGCCACCAGTGCCAGGTAATACTATACTGGCACTGGGAGGGACTTAGCTGCAATAGGCTGTAAGTATCATGTGACTAACTACGCCATCTGTTTACAGTGTACAAAAGGAGGAACTACCGCCGAAAGCGGACCAATTACAGGCGTAGACGTGGATTCAAAAGACGGCCAATCCGAAGGAGGAGATTCGGCGGGTTCCGTCCCATACATTTCAAACGTATTAAAGTAGATCATATAACATGGCAATCTACAATAACAAGAACTCAATTAAAATGGTCAATTAAAGACTTACCTGACTTTGTCACATACTTTGACCAGTGGACCATAATAAAGGTAGTGGTAAACTTCATTCCAAGGTTCACAAACACTGTACTGAGCAGTACAAATGACAAGAACGGAACCTTCTTCACAGTCATCAACCTAGACGGGGGAAACTCCGTTGCACCTGCTACTATGAGTACTGACAACTCGACGGCAAGAGCTAGGATACAATAACTTGGAGTGGCCGCTGTCCATAACTCAGTTAGAGTTCTAACTTCTTCCTCGGTATAGTTATTCAAAGTCAGGCACCATTTCTGAGCCCTCAGCCCGCCCGGCTGGTCCTTGCTCCGCTTACCCCTGTTCTTGTTCTCGGGGCCAGCTCGCTTCGCTCGCTGGGCGCCGGGCGCAGACCCTTGCCCGCTCGCTGCGCTCGCTGGGCGGCGGGCTCGGTGCCTCGCTCCGCTACCGCTTCGCTCGGCACACTTTTCTATTCCCATTCGGTGGGTGGCGGGGATTTTAAAGTCAGACATGTCGTCGAGAGACTGCATTTTGGAGTGGCCACAAGTGGCCACCAGTGCCAGGTAATACTATACTGGCACTGGGAGGGACTTAGCTGCAATAGGCTGTAAGTATCATGTGACTAACTACGCCATCTGTTTACAGTGTACAAAAGGAGGAACTACCGCCGAAAGCGGACCAATTACAGGCGTAGACGTGGATTCAAAAGACGGCCAATCCGAAGGAGGAGATTCGGCGGGTTCCGTCCCATACATTTCAAACGTATTAAAGTAGATCATATAACATGGCAATCTGCAATAACAAGAACTCAATTAAAATGGTCAATTAAAGACTTACCTGACTTTGTCACATACTTTGACCAGTGGACCATAATAAAGGTAGTGGTAAACTTCATTCCAAGGTTCACAAACACTGTACTGAGCAGTACAAATGACTAGAACGGAACCTTCTTCACAGTCATCAACCTAGACGGGGGAAACTCCGTTGCACCTGCTACTATGAGTACTGACAACTCGACGGCAAGAGCTAGGATACAATAGCTTGGAGTGGCCGCTATCCATAACTCAGTTAGAGTTCTAACTTCTTCCTCGGTATAGTTATTCAAAGTCAGGCACCATTTCTGAGCCCTCAGCCCGCCCGGCTGGTCCTTGCTCCGCTTACCCCTGTTCTTGTTCTCGGGGCCAGCTCGCTTCGCTCGCTGGGCGCCGGGCGCAGACCCTTGCCCGCTCGCTACGCTCGCTGGGCGGCAGGCTCGGTGCCTCGCTCCGCTACCGCTTCGCTCGGCACACTTTTCTATTCCCATTCGGTGGGTGGCGGGGATTTTAAAGTCAGACATGTCGTCGAGAGACTGCATTTTGGAGTGGCCACAAGTGGCCACCAGTGCCAGGTAATACTATACTGGCACTGGGAGGGACTTAGCTGCAATAGGCTGTAAGTATCATGTGACTAACTACGCCATCTGTTTACAGTGTACAAAAGGAGGAACTACCGCCGAAAGCGGACCAATTACAGGCGTAGAAGTGGATTCAAAAGACGGCCAATCCGAAGGAGGAGATTCGGCGGGTTCCGTCCCATACATTTCAAACGTATTAAAGTAGATCATATAACATGGCAATCTACAATAACAAGAACTCAATTAAAATGGTCAATTAAAGACTTACCTGACTTTGTCACATACTTTGACCAGTGGACCATAATAAAGGTAGTGGTAAACTTCATTCCAAGGTTCACAAACACTGTTCTGAGCAGTACAAATGACAAGAACGGAACCTTCTTCACAGTCATCAACCTAGACGGGGGAAACTCCGTTGCACCTGCTACTATGAGTACTGACAACTCGACGGCAAGAGCTAGGATACAATAGCTTGGAGTGGCCGCTATCCATAACTCAGTTAGAGTTCTAACTTCTTCCTCGGTATACTTCTTCCTCGGAACCCGCCGAATCTCCTCCTTCGGATTGGCCGTCTTTTGAATCCACGTCTACGCCTGTAATTGGTCCGCTTTCGGCGGTAGTTCCTCCTTTTGTACTTTTGTACTTTTGTATACTATACTGGCACTGGGAGGGACTTAGCTGCAATAGGCTGTAAGTATCATGTGACTAACTACGCCATCTGTTTACAGTGTACAAAAGGAGGAACTACCGCCCTCAGCCCGCCCGGCTGGTCCTTGCTCCGCTTACCCCTGTTCTTGTTCTCGGGGCCAGCTCGCTTCGCTCGCTGGGCGCCGGGCGCAGACCCTTGCCCGCTCGCTACGCTCGCTGGGCGCCGGGCTCGGTGCCTCGCTCCGCTACCGCTTCGCTCGGCACACTTTTCTATTCCCATTCGGTGGGTGGCGGGGATTTTAAAGTCAGACATGTCGTCGAGAGACTGCATTTTGGAGTGGCCACAAGTGGCCACCAGTGCCAGGTAATACTATACTGGCACTGGGAGGGACTTAGCTGCAATAGGCTGTAAGTATCATGTGACTAACTACGCCATCTGTTTACAGTGTACAAAAGGAGGAACTACCGCCGAAAGCGGACCAATTACAGGCGTAGACGTGGATTCAAAAGACGGCCAATCCGAAGGAGGAGATTCGGCGGGTTCCGTCCCATACATTTCAAACGTATTAAAGTAGATCATATAACATGGCAATCTGCAATAACAAGAACTCAATTAAAATGGTCAATTAAAGACTTACCTGACTTTGTCACATACTTTGACCAGTGGACCATAATAAAGGTAGTGGTAAACTTCATTCCAAGGTTCACAAACACTGTACTGAGCAGTACAAATGACTAGAACGGAACCTTCTTCACAGTCATCAACCTAGACGGGGGAAACTCCGTTGCACCTGCTACTATGAGTACTGACAACTCGACGGCAAGAGCTAGGATACAATAGCTTGGAGTGGCCGCTGTCCATAACTCAGTTAGAGTTCTAACTTCTTCCTCGGTATAGTTATTCAAAGTCAGGCACCATTTCTGAACCCTCAGCCCGCCCGGCTGGTCCTTGCTCCGCTTACCCCTGTTCTTGTTCTCGGGGCAGCTCGCTTCGCTCGCTGGGCGCCGGGCGCAGACCCTTGCCCGCTCGCTACGCTCGCTGGGCGGCGGGCTCGGTGCCTCGCTCCGCTACCGCTTCGCTCGGCACACTTTTCTATTCCCATTCGGTGGGTGGCGTGGATTTTAAAGTCAGACATGTCGTCGAGAGACTGCATTTTGGAGTGGCCACAAGTGGCCACCAGTGCCAGGTAATACTATACTGGCACTGGGAGGGACTTAGCTGCAATAGGCTGTAAGTATCATGTGACTAACTACGCCATCTGTTTACAGTGTACAAAAGGAGGAACTACCGCCGAAAGCGGACCAATTACAGGCGTAGACGTGGATTCAAAAGACGGCCAATCCGAAGGAGGAGATTCGGCGGGTTCCGTCCCATACATTTCAAACGTATTAAAGTAGATCATATAACATGGCAATCTACAATAACAAGAACTCAATTAAAATGGTCAATTAAAGACTTACCTGACTTTGTCACATACTTTGACCAGTGGACCATAATAAAGGTAGTGGAAAACTTCATTCCAAGGTTCACAAACACTGTACTGAGCAGTACAAATGACAAGAACGGAACCTTCTTCACAGTCATCAACCTAGACGGGGGAAACTCCGTTGCACCTGCTACTATGAGTACTGACAACTCGACGGCAAGAGCTAGGATACAATAGCTTGGAGTGGCCGCTGTCCATAACTCAGTTAGAGTTCTAACTTCTTCCTCGGTATAGTTATTCAAAGTCAGGCACCATTTCTGAGCCCTCAGCCCGCCCGGCTGGTCCTTGCTCCGCTTACCCCTGTTCTTGTTCTCGGGGCCAGCTCGCTTCGCTCGCTGGGCGCCGGGCGCAGACCCTTGCCCGCTCGCTGCGCTCGCTGGGCGCCGGGCTCGTGCCTCGCTCCGCTACCGCTTCACTCGGCACACTTTTCTATTCCCATTCGGTGGGTGGCGGGGATTTTAAAGTCAGACATGTCGTCGAGAGACTGCATTTTGGAGTGGCCACAAGTGGCCACCAGTGCCAGGTAATACTATACTGGCACTGGGAGGGACTTAGCTGCAATAGGCTGTAAGTATCATGTGACTAACTACGCCATCTGTTTACAGTGTACAAAAGGAGGAACTACCGCCGAAAGCGGACCAATTACAGGCGTAGACGTGGATTCAAAAGACGGCCAATCCGAAGGAGGAGATTCGGCGGGTTCCGTCCCATACATTTCAAACGTATTAAAGTAGATCATATAACATGGCAATCTACAATAACAAGAACTCAATTAAAATGGTCAATTAAAGACTTACCTGACTTTGTCACATACTTTGACCAGTGGACCATAATAAAGGTAGTGGTAAACTTCATTCCAAGGTTCACAAACACTGTACTGAGCAGTACAAATGACAAGAACGGAACCTTCTTCACAGTCATCAACCTAGACGGGGGAAACTCCGTTGCACCTGCTACTATGAGTACTGACAACTCGACGGCAAGAGCTAGGATACAATAACTTGGAGTGGCCGCTGTCCATAACTCAGTTAGAGTTCTAACTTCTTCCTCGGTATAGTTATTCAAAGTCAGGCACCATTTCTGAGCCCTCAGCCCGCCCGGCTGGTCCTTGCTCCGCTTACCCCTGTTCTTGTTCTCGGGGCCAGCTCGCTTCGCTCGCTGGGCGCCGGGCGCAGACCCTTGCCCGCTCGCTGCGCTCGCTGGGCGGCGGGCTCGGTGCCTCGCTCCGCTACCGCTTCGCTCGGCACACTTTTCTATTCCCATTCGGTGGGTGGCGGGGATTTTAAAGTCAGACATGTCGTCGAGAGACTGCATTTTGGAGTGGCCACAAGTGGCCACCAGTGCCAGGTAATACTATACTGGCACTGGGAGGGACTTAGCTGCAATAGGCTGTAAGTATCATGTGACTAACTACGCCATCTGTTTACAGTGTACAAAAGGAGGAACTACCGCCGAAAGCGGACCAATTACAGGCGTAGACGTGGATTCAAAAGACGGCCAATCCGAAGGAGGAGATTCGGCGGGTTCCGTCCCATACATTTCAAACGTATTAAAGTAGATCATATAACATGGCAATCTGCAATAACAAGAACTCAATTAAAATGGTCAATTAAAGACTTACCTGACTTTGTCACATACTTTGACCAGTGGACCATAATAAAGGTAGTGGTAAACTTCATTCCAAGGTTCACAAACACTGTACTGAGCAGTACAAATGACTAGAACGGAACCTTCTTCACAGTCATCAACCTAGACGGGGGAAACTCCGTTGCACCTGCTACTATGAGTACTGACAACTCGACGGCAAGAGCTAGGATACAATAGCTTGGAGTGGCCGCTATCCATAACTCAGTTAGAGTTCTAACTTCTTCCTCGGTATAGTTATTCAAAGTCAGGCACCATTTCTGAGCCCTCAGCCCGCCCGGCTGGTCCTTGCTCCGCTTACCCCTGTTCTTGTTCTCGGGGCCAGCTCGCTTCGCTCGCTGGGCGCCGGGCGCAGACCCTTGCCCGCTCGCTACGCTCGCTGGGCGGCAGGCTCGGTGCCTCGCTCCGCTACCGCTTCGCTCGGCACACTTTTCTATTCCCATTCGGTGGGTGGCGGGGATTTTAAAGTCAGACATGTCGTCGAGAGACTGCATTTTGGAGTGGCCACAAGTGGCCACCAGTGCCAGGTAATACTATACTGGCACTGGGAGGGACTTAGCTGCAATAGGCTGTAAGTATCATGTGACTAACTACGCCATCTGTTTACAGTGTACAAAAGGAGGAACTACCGCCGAAAGCGGACCAATTACAGGCGTAGAAGTGGATTCAAAAGACGGCCAATCCGAAGGAGGAGATTCGGCGGGTTCCGTCCCATACATTTCAAACGTATTAAAGTAGATCATATAACATGGCAATCTACAATAACAAGAACTCAATTAAAATGGTCAATTAAAGACTTACCTGACTTTGTCACATACTTTGACCAGTGGACCATAATAAAGGTAGTGGTAAACTTCATTCCAAGGTTCACAAACACTGTTCTGAGCAGTACAAATGACAAGAACGGAACCTTCTTCACAGTCATCAACCTAGACGGGGGAAACTCCGTTGCACCTGCTACTATGAGTACTGACAACTCGACGGCAAGAGCTAGGATACAATAGCTTGGAGTGGCCGCTATCCATAACTCAGTTAGAGTTCTAACTTCTTCCTCGGTATACTTCTTCCTCGGAACCCGCCGAATCTCCTCCTTCGGATTGGCCGTCTTTTGAATCCACGTCTACGCCTGTAATTGGTCCGCTTTCGGCGGTAGTTCCTCCTTTTGTACTTTTGTACTTTTGTATACTATACTGGCACTGGGAGGGACTTAGCTGCAATAGGCTGTAAGTATCATGTGACTAACTACGCCATCTGTTTACAGTGTACAAAAGGAGGAACTACCGCCCTCAGCCCGCCCGGCTGGTTCTTGCTCCGCTTACCCCTGTTCTTGTTCTCGGGGCCAGCTCGCTTCGCTCGCTGGGCGCCGGGCGCAGACCCTTGCCCGCTCGCTACGCTCGCTGGGCGCCGGGCTCGGTGCCTCGCTCCGCTACCGCTTCGCTCGGCACACTTTTCTATTCCCATTCGGTGGGTGGCGGGGATTTTAAAGTCAGACATGTCGTCGAGAGACTGCATTTTGGAGTGGCCACAAGTGGCCACCAGTGCCAGGTAATACTATACTGGCACTGGGAGGGACTTAGCTGCAATAGGCTGTAAGTATCATGTGACTAACTACGCCATCTGTTTACAGTGTACAAAAGGAGGAACTACCGCCGAAAGCGGACCAATTACAGGCGTAGACGTGGATTCAAAAGACGGCCAATCCGAAGGAGGAGATTCGGCGGGTTCCGTCCCATACATTTCAAACGTATTAAAGTAGATCATATAACATGGCAATCTGCAATAACAAGAACTCAATTAAAATGGTCAATTAAAGACTTACCTGACTTTGTCACATACTTTGACCAGTGGACCATAATAAAGGTAGTGGTAAACTTCATTCCAAGGTTCACAAACACTGTACTGAGCAGTACAAATGACTAGAACGGAACCTTCTTCACAGTCATCAACCTAGACGGGGGAAACTCCGTTGCACCTGCTACTATGAGTACTGACAACTCGACGGCAAGAGCTAGGATACAATAGCTTGGAGTGGCCGCTGTCCATAACTCAGTTAGAGTTCTAACTTCTTCCTCGGTATAGTTATTCAAAGTCAGGCACCATTTCTGAACCCTCAGCCCGCCCGGCTGGTCCTTGCTCCGCTTACCCCTGTTCTTGTTCTCGGGGCAGCTCGCTTCGCTCGCTGGGCGCCGGGCGCAGACCCTTGCCCGCTCGCTACGCTCGCTGGGCGGCGGGCTCGGTGCCTCGCTCCGCTACCGCTTCGCTCGGCACACTTTTCTATTCCCATTCGGTGGGTGGCGTGGATTTTAAAGTCAGACATGTCGTCGAGAGACTGCATTTTGGAGTGGCCACAAGTGGCCACCAGTGCCAGGTAATACTATACTGGCACTGGGAGGGACTTAGCTGCAATAGGCTGTAAGTATCATGTGACTAACTACGCCATCTGTTTACAGTGTACAAAAGGAGGAACTACCGCCGAAAGCGGACCAATTACAGGCGTAGACGTGGATTCAAAAGACGGCCAATCCGAAGGAGGAGATTCGGCGGGTTCCGTCCCATACATTTCAAACGTATTAAAGTAGATCATATAACATGGCAATCTACAATAACAAGAACTCAATTAAAATGGTCAATTAAAGACTTACCTGACTTTGTCACATACTTTGACCAGTGGACCATAATAAAGGTAGTGGAAAACTTCATTCCAAGGTTCACAAACACTGTACTGAGCAGTACAAATGACAAGAACGGAACCTTCTTCACAGTCATCAACCTAGACGGGGGAAACTCCGTTGCACCTGCTACTATGAGTACTGACAACTCGACGGCAAGAGCTAGGATACAATAGCTTGGAGTGGCCGCTGTCCATAACTCAGTTAGAGTTCTAACTTCTTCCTCGGTATAGTTATTCAAAGTCAGGCACCATTTCTGAGCCCTCAGCCCGCCCGGCTGGTCCTTGCTCCGCTTACCCCTGTTCTTGTTCTCGGGGCCAGCTCGCTTCGCTCGCTGGGCGCCGGGCGCAGACCCTTGCCCGCTCGCTGCGCTCGCTGGGCGCCGGGCTCGTGCCTCGCTCCGCTACCGCTTCACTCGGCACACTTTTCTATTCCCATTCGGTGGGTGGCGGGGATTTTAAAGTCAGACATGTCGTCGAGAGACTGCATTTTGGAGTGGCCACAAGTGGCCACCAGTGCCAGGTAATACTATACTGGCACTGGGAGGGACTTAGCTGCAATAGGCTGTAAGTATCATGTGACTAACTACGCCATCTGTTTACAGTGTACAAAAGGAGGAACTACCGCCGAAAGCGGACCAATTACAGGCGTAGACGTGGATTCAAAAGACGGCCAATCCGAAGGAGGAGATTCGGCGGGTTCCGTCCCATACATTTCAAACGTATTAAAGTAGATCATATAACATGGCAATCTACAATAACAAGAACTCAATTAAAATGGTCAATTAAAGACTTACCTGACTTTGTCACATACTTTGACCAGTGGACCATAATAAAGGTAGTGGTAAACTTCATTCCAAGGTTCACAAACACTGTACTGAGCAGTACAAATGACAAGAACGGAACCTTCTTCACAGTCATCAACCTAGACGGGGGAAACTCCGTTGCACCTGCTACTATGAGTACTGACAACTCGACGGCAAGAGCTAGGATACAATAACTTGGAGTGGCCGCTGTCCATAACTCAGTTAGAGTTCTAACTTCTTCCTCGGTATAGTTATTCAAAGTCAGGCACCATTTCTGAGCCCTCAGCCCGCCCGGCTGGTCCTTGCTCCGCTTACCCCTGTTCTTGTTCTCGGGGCCAGCTCGCTTCGCTCGCTGGGCGCCGGGCGCAGACCCTTGCCCGCTCGCTGCGCTCGCTGGGCGGCGGGCTCGGTGCCTCGCTCCGCTACCGCTTCGCTCGGCACACTTTTCTATTCCCATTCGGTGGGTTGCGTGGATTTTAAAGTCAGACATGTCGTCGAGAGACTGCATTTTGGAGTGGCCACAAGTGGCCACCAGTGCCAGGTAATACTATACTGGCACTGGGAGGGACTTAGCTGCAATAGGCTGTAAGTATCATGTGACTAACTACGCCATCTGTTTACAGTGTACAAAAGGAGGAACTACCGCCGAAAGCGGACCAATTACAGGCGTAGACGTGGATTCAAAAGACGGCCAATCCGAAGGAGGAGATTCGGCGGGTTCCGTCCCATACATTTCAAACGTATTAAAGTAGATCATATAACATGGCAATCTACAATAACAAGAACTCAATTAAAATGGTCAATTAAAGACTTACCTGACTTTGTCACATACTTTGACCAGTGGACCATAATAAAGGTAGTGGTAAACTTCATTCCAAGGTTCACAAACACTGTACTGAGCAGTACAAATGACAAGAACGGAACCTTCTTCACAGTCACCAACCTAGACGGGGGAAACTCCGTTGCACCTGCTACTATGAGTACTGACAACTCGACGGCAAGAGCTAGGATACAATAGCTTGGAGTGGCCGCTGTCCATAACTCAGTTAGAGTTCTAACTTCTTCCTCGGTATAGTTATTCAAAGTCAGGCACCATTTCTGAGCCATCAGCCCGCCCGGCTGGTCCTTGCTCCGCTTACCCCTGTTCTTGTTCTCGGGGCCAGCTCGCTTCGCTCGCTGGGCGCCGGGCGCAGACCCTTGCCCGCTCGCTGCGCTCGCTGGGCGCCGGGCTCGTGCCTCGCTCCGCTACCGCTTCACTCGGCACACTTTTCTATTCCCATTCGGTGGGTGGCGGGGATTTTAAAGTCAGACATGTCGTCGAGAGACTGCATTTTGGAGTGGCCACAAGTGGCCACCAGTGCCAGGTAATACTATACTGGCACTGGGAGGGACTTAGCTGCAATAGGCTGTAAGTATCATGTGACTAACTACGCCATCTGTTTACAGTGTACAAAAGGAGGAACTACCGCCGAAAGCGGACCAATTACAGGCGTAGACGTGGATTCAAAAGACGGCCAATCCGAAGGAGGAGATTCGGCGGGTTCCGTCCCATACATTTCAAACGTATTAAAGTAGATCATATAACATGGCAATCTACAATAACAAGAACTCAATTAAAATGGTCAATTAAAGACTTACCTGACTTTGTCACATACTTTGACCAGTGGACCATAATAAAGGTAGTGGTAAACTTCATTCCAAGGTTCACAAACACTGTACTGAGCAGTACAAATGACAAGAACGGAACCTTCTTCACAGTCATCAACCTAGACGGGGGAAACTCCGTTGCACCTGCTACTATGAGTACTGACAACTCGACGGCAAGAGCTAGGATACAATAACTTGGAGTGGCCGCTGTCCATAACTCAGTTAGAGTTCTAACTTCTTCCTCGGTATAGTTATTCAAAGTCAGGCACCATTTCTGAGCCCTCAGCCCGCCCGGCTGGTCCTTGCTCCGCTTACCCCTGTTCTTGTTCTCGGGGCCAGCTCGCTTCGCTCGCTGGGCGCCGGGCGCAGACCCTTGCCCGCTCGCTGCGCTCGCTGGGCGGCGGGCTCGGTGCCTCGCTCCGCTACCGCTTCGCTCGGCACACTTTTCTATTCCCATTCGGTGGGTGGCGGGGATTTTAAAGTCAGACATGTCGTCGAGAGACTGCATTTTGGAGTGGCCACAAGTGGCCACCAGTGCCAGGTAATACTATACTGGCACTGGGAGGGACTTAGCTGCAATAGGCTGTAAGTATCATGTGACTAACTACGCCATCTGTTTACAGTGTACAAAAGGAGGAACTACCGCCGAAAGCGGACCAATTACAGGCGTAGACGTGGATTCAAAAGACGGCCAATCCGAAGGAGGAGATTCGGCGGGTTCCGTCCCATACATTTCAAACGTATTAAAGTAGATCATATAACATGGCAATCTGCAATAACAAGAACTCAATTAAAATGGTCAATTAAAGACTTACCTGACTTTGTCACATACTTTGACCAGTGGACCATAATAAAGGTAGTGGTAAACTTCATTCCAAGGTTCACAAACACTGTACTGAGCAGTACAAATGACTAGAACGGAACCTTCTTCACAGTCATCAACCTAGACGGGGGAAACTCCGTTGCACCTGCTACTATGAGTACTGACAACTCGACGGCAAGAGCTAGGATACAATAGCTCGGAGTGGCCGCTGTCCATAACTCAGTTAGAGTTCTAACTTCTTCCTCTGTATAGTTATTCAAAGTCAGGGACCATTTCTGAGCCCTCAGCCCGCCCGGCTGGTCCTTGCTCCGCTTACCCCTGTTCTTGTTCTCGGGGCCAGCTCGCTTCGCTCGCTGGGCACCTGGCGCAGACCCTTGCCCGCTCGCTACGCTCGCTGGGCGGCGGGCTCGGTGCCTCGCTCCGCTACCGCTTCGCTCGGCACACTTTTCTATTCCCATTCGGTGGGTGGCGGGGATTTTAAAGTCAGACATGTCGTCGAGAGACTGCATTTTGGAGTGGCTACAAGTGGCGAGCGAAGCGAGCTGGCCCCGAGAACAAGAACAGGGGTAAGCGGAGCAAGGACCAGCCGGGCGGGCTGAGGGCGGTAGTTCCTCCTTTTGTACACTGTAAACAGATGGCGTAGTTAGTCACATGATACTTACAGCCTATTGCAGCTAAGTCCCTCCCAGTGCCAGTATACTATACTGTAGTATAGTAATACTAAACTGGCACTGGGAGGGACTTAGCTGCAATAGGCTGTAAGTATCATGTGACTAACTACGCCATCTGTTTACAGTGTACAAAAGGAGGAACTACCGCCGAAAGCGGACCAATTACAGGCGTAGACGTGGATTCAAAAGACGGCCAAGGAGTACCGCTCTCACCACGTTCCTTTGCTAGGATACAATAGCTTGGAGTGGCCGTATAGTATTACCTGGCACTGGTGGCCACTTGTGGCCACTCCAAAATGCAGTCTCTCGACGACATGTCTGACTTTAAAATCCCCGCCACCCACGGAATGGGAATAGAAAAGTGTGCCGAGCGAAGCGGTAGCGGAGCGAGGCACCGAGCCCGCCGCCCAGCGAGCGTAGCGAGCGGGCAAGGGTCTGCGCCCGGCGCCCAGCGAGCGAAGCGAGCTGGCCCCGAGAACAAGAACAGGGGTAAGCGGAGCAAGGACCAGCCGGGCGTGCTGAGGGCTCAGAAATGGTGCCTGACTTTGAATAACTATACCGAGGAAGAAGTTAGAACTCTAACTGAGTTATGGACAGTGGCCACTCCAAGCTATTGTATCCTAGCAAAGGAACGTGGTGAGAGCGGTACTCCTTGGCCGTCTTTTGAATCCACGTCTACGCCTGTAATTGGTCCGCTTTCGGCGGTAGTTCCTCCTTTTGTACACTGTAAACAGATGGCGTAGTTAGTCACATGATACTTACAGCCTATTGCAGCTAAGTCCCTCCCAGTGCCAGTATAGTACTATACTATATACTATACTGGCACTGTTAGGGACTTAGCTGCAATAGGCTGTAAGTATCATGTGACTAACTACGCCATCTGTTTACAGTGTACAAAAGGAGGAACTACCGCCGAAAGCGGACCAATTACAGGCGTAGACGTGGATTCAAAAGACGGCCAATCCGAAGGAGGAGATTCGGCGGGTTCCGTCCCATACATTTCAAACGTATTAAAGTAGATCATATAACATGGCAATCTACAATAACAAGAACTCAATTAAAATGGTCAATTAAAGACTTACCTGACTTTGTCACATACTTTGACCATTGGACCATAATAAATGTAGTGGTAAACTTCATTCCAAGGTTCACAAACACTGTACTGAGCAGTACAAATGACAAGAACGGAACCTTCTTCACAGTCATCAACCTAGACGGGGGAAACTCCGTTGCACCTGCTACTATGAGTACTGACAACTCGACGGCAAGATTTGGAACAAGTACAAGAAAACACACAAGAATAATAATTCATACTCTCGAAGCGGCGGCGGCCACTTCTTCCAAAGTTGATATAATCCTGGAGGTGAGGAGTACCGCTCTCACCACGTTCCTTTGCTAGGATACAATAGCTTGGAGTGGCCGCTGTCCATAACTCAGTTAGAGTTCTAACTTCTTCCTCGGTATAGTTATTCAAAGTCAGGCACCATTTCTGAGCCCTCAGCCCGCCCGGCTGGTCCTTGCTCCGCTTACCCCTGTTCTTGTTCTCGGGGCCAGCTCGCTTCGCTCGCTGGGCGCCGGGCGCAGACCCTTGCCCGCTCGCTACGCTCGCTGGGCGGCGGGCTCGGTGCCTCGCTCCGCTACCGCTTCGCTCGGCACACTTTTCTATTCCCATTCGGTGGGTGGCGGGGATTTTAAAGACAGACATGTCGTCGAGAGACTGCATTTTGGAGTGGCCACAAGTGGCCACCAGTGCCAGGTAATACTATACTGGCACTGGGAGGGACTTAGCTGCAATAGGCTGTAAGTATCATGTGACTAACTACGCCATCTGTTTACAGTGTACAAAAGGAGGAACTACCGCCGAAAGCGGACCAATTACAGGCGTAGACGTGGATTCAAAAGACGGCCAAGGAGTACCGCTCTCACCACGTTCCTTTGCTAGGATACAATAGCTTGGAGTGGCCGCTGTCCATAACTCAGTTAGAGTTCTAACTTCTTCCTCGGTATAGTTATTCAAAGTCTGGCACCATTTCTGAGCCCTCAGCCCGCCCGGCTGGTCCTTGCTCCGCTTACCCCTGTTCTTGTTTTCGGGGCCAGCTCGCTTCGCTCGCTGGGCGCCGGGCGCAGACCCTTGCCCGCTCGCTGCGCTCGCTGGGCAGCGGGCTCGGTGCCTCGCTCCGCTACCGCTTCGCTCGGCACACTTTTCTATTCCCATTCGGTGGGTGGCGGGGATTTTAAAGTCAGACATGTCGTCAAGAGACTGCATTTTGGAGTGGCCACAAGTGGCCACCAGTGCCAGGTAATACTATACTGGCACTGGGAGGGACTTAGCTGCAATAGGCTGTAAGTATCATGTGACTAACTACGCCATCTGTTTACAGTGTACAAAAGGAGGAACTACCGCCCTCAGCCCGCCCGGCTGGTCCTTGCTCCGCTTACCCCTATTCTTGTTCTCGGGGCCAGCTCGCTTCGCTCGCTGGGCGCCGGGCGCAGACCCTTGCCCGCTCGCTACGCTCGCTGGGCGGCGGGCTCGGTGCCTCGCTCCGCTACCACTTCGCTCGGCACACTTTTCTATTCCCATTCGGTGGGTGGCGGGGATTTTAAAGTCAGACATGTCGTCGAGAGACTGCATTTTGGAGTGGCCACAAGTGGCCACCAGTGCAAGGTAATACTATACTGGCACTGGGAGGGACTTAGCTGCAATAGGCTGTAAGTATTATGTGACTAACTACGCCATCTGTTTACAGTGTACAAAAGGAGGAACTACCGCCGAAAGCGGACCAATTACAGGCGTAGACGTGGATTCAAAAGACGGCCAAGGAGTACCGCTCTCACCACGTTCCTTTGCTAGGATACAATAGCTTGGAGTGGCCGCTGTCCACAACTCAGTTAGAGTTCTAACTTCTTCCTCGGTATAGTTATTCAAAGTCTGGCACCATTTCTGAGCCCTCAGCCTGCCCGGCTGGTCCTTGCTCCGCTTACCCCTGTTCTTGTTTTCGGGGCCAGCTCGCTTCGCTCGCTGGGCGCCGGGCGCAGACCCTTGCCCGCTCGCTACGCTCGCTGGGCAGCGGGCTCGTTGCCTCGCTCCGCTACCGCTTCGCTCGGCACACTTTTCTATTCCCATTCGGTGGGTGGCGGGGATTTTAAAGTTAGACATGTCGTCAAGAGACTGCATTTTGGAGTGGCCACAAGTGGCCACCAGTGCCAGGTAATACTATACTGGCACTGGGAGGGACTTAGCTGCAATAGGCTGTAAGTATCATGTGACTAACTACGCCATCTGTTTACAGTGTACAAAAGGAGGAACTACCGCCCTCAGCCCGCCCGGCTGGTCCTTGCTCCGCTTACCCCTGTTCTTGTTCTCGGGGCCAGCTCGCTTCGCTCGCTGGGCGCCGGGCGCAGACCCTTGCCCGCTCGCTGCGCTCGCTGGGCGGCGGGCTCGGTGCCTCGCTCCGCTACCGCTTCGCTCGGCACACTTTTCTATTCCCATTCGGTGGGTGGCGGGGATTTTAAAGTCAGACATGTCGTCGAGAGACTGCATTTTGGAGTGGCCACAAGTGGCCACCAGTGCCAGTGCCAGAATGGGAATAGAAAAGTGTGCCGAGCGAAGCGGTAGCGGAGCGAGGCACCGAGCCCGCCGCGCAGCGAGCGGGCAAGGGTCTGCGCCCGGCGCCCAGCGAGCGAAGCGAGCTGGCCCCGAGAACAAGAACAAAGGTAAGCGGAGCAAGGACCAGCCGGGCGGGCTGAAGGCGGTAGTTCCTCCTTTTGTACACTGTAAACAGATGGCGTAGTTAGTCACATGATACTTACAGCCTATTGCAGCTAAGTCCCTCCCAGTGCCAGTATACTATACTGTAGTATAGTAATACTATACTGGCACTGGGAGGGACTTAGCTGCAATAGGCTGTAAGTATCATGTGACTAACTACGCCATCTGTTTACAGTGTACAAAAGGAGGAACTACCGCCGAAAGCGGACCAATTACAGGCGTAGACGTGGATTCAAAAGACGGCCAAGGAGTACCGCTCTCACCACGTTCCTTTGCTAGGATACAATAGCTTGGAGTGGCCGCTGTCCATAACTCAGTTAGAGTTCTAACTTCTTCCTCGGTATAGTTATTCAAAGTCAGGCACCATTTCTGAGCCCTCAGCCCGCCCGGCTGGTCCATGCTCCGCTTACCCCTGTTCTTGTTCTCGGGGCCAGCTCGCTTCGCTCGCTGGGCGCCGGGCGCAGACCCTTGCCCGCTCGCTACGCTCGCTGGGCGGCGGGCTCGGTGCCTCGCTCCGCTACCGCTTCGCTCGGCACACTTTTCTATTCCCATTCGGTGGGTGGCGGGGATTTTAAAGTCAGACATGTCGTCGAGAGACTGCATTTTGGAGTGGCTACAAGTGGCCACCAGTGCCAGGTAATACTATACTGGCACTGGGAGGGACTTAGCTGCAATAGGCTGTAAGTATCATGTGACTAACTACGCCATCTGTTTACAGTGTACAAAAGGAGGAACTACCGCCGAAAGCGGACCAATTACAGGCGTAGACGTGGATTCAAAAGACGGCCAAGGAGTACCGCTCTCACCACGTTCCTTTGCTAGGATACAATAGCTTGGAGTGGCCGCTGTCCATAACTCAGTTAGAGTTCTAACTTCTTCCTCGGTATAGTTATTCAAAGTCTGGCACCATTTCTGAGCCCTCAGCCCGCCCGGCTGGTCCTTGCTCCGCTTACCCCTGTTCTTGTTTTCGGGGCCAGCTCGCTTCGCTCGCTGGGCGCCGGGAGCAGACCCTTGCCTACTCGCTACGCTCTCTGGGCGGCGGGCTCGGTGCCTCGCTCCGCTACCGCTTCGCTCGGCACACTTTTCTATTCCCATTCGGTGGGTGGCGGGGATTTTAAAGTCAGACATGTCGTCGAGAGACTGCATTTTGGAGTGGCCACAAGTGGCCACCAGTGCCAGTGCCAGAATGGGAATAGAAAAGTGTGCCGAGCGAAGCGGTAGCGGAGCGAGGCACCGAGCCCGCCGCGCAGCGAGCGGGCAAGGGTCTGCGCCCGGCGCCCAGCGAGCGAAGCGAGCTGGCCCCGAGAACAAGAACAAAGGTAAGCGGAGCAAGGACCAGCCGGGCGGGCTGAAGGCGGTAGTTCCTCCTTTTGTACACTGTAAACAGATGGCGTAGTTAGTCACATGATACTTACAGCCTATTGCAGCTAAGTCCCTCCCAGTGCCAGTATACTATACTGTAGTATAGTAATACTATACTGGCACTGGGAGGGACTTAGCTGCAATAGGCTGTAAGTATCATGTGACTAACTACGCCATCTGTTTACAGTGTACAAAAGGAGGAACTACCGCCGAAAGCGGACCAATTACAGGCGTAGACGTGGATTCAAAAGACGGCCAAGGAGTACCGCTCTCACCACGTTCCTTTGCTAGGATACAATAGCTTGGAGTGGCCGCTGTCCATAACTCAGTTAGAGTTCTAACTTCTTCCTCGGTATAGTTATTCAAAGTCTGGCACCATTTCTGAGCCCTCAGCCCGCCCGGCTGGTCCTTGCTCCGCTTACCCCTGTTCTTGTTTTCGGGGCCAGCTCGCTTCGCTCGCTGGGCGCCGGGAGCAGACCCTTGCCTACTCGCTACGCTCGCTGGGCGGCGGGCTCGGTGCCTCGCTCCGCTACCGCTTCGCTCGGCACACTTTTCTATTCCCATTCGGTGGGTGGCGGGGATTTTAAAGTCAGACATGTCGTCAAGAGACTGCATTTTGGAGTGGCCACAAGTGGCCACCAGTGCCAGGTAATACTATACTGGCACTGGGAGGGACTTAGCTGCAATAGGCTGTAAGTATCATGTGACTAACTACGCCATCTGTTTACAGTGTACAAAAGGAGGAACTACCGCCCTCAGCCCGCCCGGCTGGTCCTTGCTCCGCTTACCCCTGTTCTTGTTCTCGGGGCCAGCTCGCTTCGCTCGCTGGGCGCCGGGCGCAGACCCTTGCCCGCTCGCTACGCTCGCTGGGCGGCGGGCTCGGTGCCTCGCTCCGCTACCGCTTCGCTCGGCACACTTTTCTATTCCCATTCGGTGGGTGGCGGGGATTTTAAAGTCAGACATGTCGTCGAGAGACTGCATTTTGGAGTGGCCACAAGTGGCCACCAGTGCCAGTGCCAGAATGGGAATAGAAAAGTGTGCCGAGCGAAGCGGTAGCGGAGCGAGGCACCGAGCCCGAAGCGCAGCGAGCGGGCAAGGGTCTGCGCCCGGCGCCCAGCGAGCGAAGCGAGCTGGCCCCGAGAACAAGAACAGGGGTAAGCGGAGCAAGGACCAGCCGGGCGGGCTGAGGGCGGTAGTTCCTCCTTTTGTACACTGTAAACAGATGGCGTAGTTAGTCACATGATACTTACAGCCTATTGCAGCTAAGTCCCTCCCAGTGCCAGTATACTATACTGTAGTATAGTAATACTATACTGGCACTGGGAGGGACTTAGCTGCAATAGGCTGTAGGTATCATGTGACTAACTACGCCATCTGTTTACAGTGTACAAAAGGAGGAACTACCGCCGAAAGCGGACCAATTACAGGCGTAGACGTGGATTCAAAAGACGGCCAAGGAGTACCGCTCTCACCACGTTCCTTTGCTAGGATACAATAGCTTGGAGTGGCCGCTGTCCATAACTCAGTTAGAGTTCTAACTTCTTCCTCGGTATAGTTATTCAAAGTCAGGCACCATTTCTGAGCCCTCAGCCCGCCCGGCTGGTCCTTGCTCCGCTTACCCCTGTTCTTGTTCTCGGGGCCAGCTCGCTTCGCTCGCTGGGCGCCGGGCGCAGACCCTTGCCCGCTCTCTACGCTCGCTGGGCGGCGGGCTCGGTGCCTCGCTTCGCTCGGCACACTTTTCTATTCCCATTCGGTGGGTGGCGGGGATTTTAAAGTCAGACATGTCGTCGAGAGACTGCATTTTGGAGTGGCCACAAGTGGCCACCAGTGCCAGGTAATACTATACTGGCACTGGGAGGGACTTAGCTGCAATAGGCTGTAAGTATCATGTGACTAACTGCGCCATCTGTTTACAGTGTACAAAAGGAGGAACTACCGCCCTCAGGCCGCCCGGCTGGTCCTTGCTCCGCTTACCCCTGTTCTTGTTCTCGGGGCCAGCTCGCTTCGCTCGCTGGGCGCCGGGCGCAGACCCTTGCCCGCTCGCTGCGCTCGCTGGGCGGCGGGCTCGGTGCCTCGCTCCGCTACCGCTTCGCTCGGCACACTTTTCTATTCCCATTCGGTGGGTGGCGGGGATTTTAAAGTCAGACATGTCGTCGAGAGACTGCATTTTGGAGTGGCCACAAGTGGCCACCAGTGCCAGGTAATACTATACTGGCACTGGGAGGGACTTAGCTGCAATAGGCTGTAAGTATCATGTGACTAACTACGCCATCTGTTTACAGTGTACAAAAGGAGGAACTACCGCCGAAAGCGGACCAATTACAGGCGTAGACGTGGATTCAAAAGACGGCCAATCCGAAGGAGGAGATTCGGCGGGTTCCGTCCCATACATTTCAAACGTATTAAAGTAGATCATATAACATGGCAATCTACAATAACAAGAACTCAATTAAAATGGTCAATTAAAGACTTACCTGACTTTGTCACATACTTTGACCAGTGGACCATAATAAAGGTAGTGGTAAACTTCATTCCAAGGTTCACAAACACTGTACTGAGCAGTACAAATGACAAGAACGGAACCTTCTTCACAGTCATCAACCTAGACGGGGGAAACTCCGTTGCACCTGCTACTATGAGTACTGACAACTCGACGGCAAGAGCTAGGATACAATAGCTTGGAGTGGCCGCTGTCCATAACTCAGTTAGAGTTCTAACTTCTTCCTCGGTATAGTTATTCAAAGTCAGGCACCATTTCTGAGCCCTCAGCCCGCCCGGCTGGTCCTTGCTCCGCTTACCCCTGTTCTTGTTCTCGGGGCCAGCTCGCTTCGCTCGCTGGGCGCCGGGCGCAGACCCTTTCCCGCTCGCTACGCTCGCTGGGCGGCGGGCTCGGTGCCTCGCTCCGCTACCGCTTCGCTCGGCACACTTTTCTATTCCCATTCGGTGGGTGGCGGGGATTTTAAAGTCAGACATGTCGTCTAGAGACTGCATTTTGGAGTGGCCACAAGTGGCCACCAGTGCCAGGTAATACTATACTGGCACTGGGAGGGACTTAGCTGCAATAGTCTGTAAGTATCATGTGACTAACTACGCCATCTGTTTACAGTGTACAAAAGGAGGAACTACCGCCGAAAGCGGACCAATTACAGTCGTAGACGTGGATTCAAAAGACGGCCAAGGAGTACCGCTCTCACCACGTTCCTTTGCTAGGATACAATAGCTTGGAGTGGCCGCTGTCCATAACTCAGTTAGAGTTCTAACTTCTTCCTCGGTATAGTTATTCAAAGTCTGGCACCATTTCTGAGCCCTCAGCCCGCCCGGCTGGTCCTTGCTCCGCTTACCCCTGTTCTTGTTTTCGGGGCCAGCTCGCTTCTTTCGCTGGGCGCCGGGAGCAGACCCTTGCCTACTCGCTACGCTCGCTGGGCGGCGGGCTCGGTGCCTCGCTCCGCTACCGCTTCGCTCGGCACACTTTTCTATTCCCATTCGGTGGGTGGCGGGGATTTTAAAGTCAGACATGTCGTCAAGAGACTGCATTTTGGAGTGGCCACAAGTGGCCACCAGTGCCAGGTAATACTATACTGGCACTGGAAGGGACTTAGCTGCAATAGGCTGTAAGTATCATGTGACCAACTACGCCATCTGTTTACAGTGTACAAAAGGAGGAACTACCGCCCTCAGCCCGCCCGGCTGGTCCTTGCTCCGCTTACCCCTGTTCTTGTTCTCGGGGCCAGCTCGCTTCGCTCGCTGGGCGCCGGGCGCAGACCCTTGCCCGCTCGCTACGCTCGCTGGGCGGCGGGCTCGGTGCCTCGCTCCGCTACCGCTTCGCTCGGCACACTTTTCTATTCCCATTCGGTGGGTGGCGGGGATTTTAAAGTCAGACATGTCGTCGAGAGACTGCATTTTGGAGTGGCCACAAGTGGCCACCAGTGCCAGTGCCAGAATGGGAATAGAAAAGTGTGCTGAGCGAAGCGGTAGCGGAGCGAGGCACCGAGCCCGCCACGCAGCGAGCGGGCAAGGGTCTGCGCCCGGCGCCCAGCGAGCGAAGCGAGCTGGCCCCGAGAACAAGAACAGGGGTAAGCGGAGCAAGGACCAGCCGGGCGGGCTGAGGGCGGTAGTTCCTCCTTTTGTACACTGTAAACAGATGGCGTAGTTAGTCACATGATACTTACAGCCTATTGCAGCTAAGTCCCTCCCAGTGCCAGTATACTATACTGTAGTATAGTAATACTATACTAGCACTGGGAGGGACTTAGCTGCAATAGGCTGTAAGTATCATGTGACTAACTACGCCATCTGTTTACAGTGTACAAAAGGAGGAACTACCGCCGAAAGCGGACCAATTACAGGCGTAGACGTGGATTCAAAAGACGGCCAAGGAGTACCGCTCTCACCACGTTCCTTTGCTAGGATACAATAGCTTGGAGTGGCCGCTGTCCATAACTCAGTTAGAGTTCTAACTTCTTCCTCGGTATAGTTATTCAAAGTCAGGCACCATTTCTGAGCCCTCAGCCCGCCCGGCTGGTCCTTGCTCCGCTTACCCCTGTTCTTGTTCTCGGGGCCAGCTCGCTTCGCTCGCTGGGCGCCGGGCGCAGACCCTTGCCCGCTCTCTACGCTCGCTGGGCGGCGGGCTCGGT
This sequence comes from Pseudophryne corroboree, assembly GCF_028390025.1. Taxonomy (NCBI): domain Eukaryota; kingdom Metazoa; phylum Chordata; class Amphibia; order Anura; family Myobatrachidae; genus Pseudophryne; species Pseudophryne corroboree. Next base: position 39,455,222 of record NC_086447.1, on the reverse strand, counting down.
GCCTCGCTTCGCTCGGCACACTTTTCTATTCCCATTCGGTGGGTGGCGGGGATTTTAAAGTCAGACATGTCGTCTAGAGACTGCATTTTGGAGTGGCCACAAGTGGCCACCAGTGCCAGGTAATACTATACTGGCACTGGGAGGGACTTAGCTGCAATAGGCTGTAAGTATCATGTGACTAACTACGCCATCTGTTTACAGTGTACAAAAGGAGGAACTACCGCCCTCAGCCCGCCCGGCTGGTCCTTGCTCCGCTTACCCCTGTTCTTGTTCTCGGGGCCAGCTCGCTTCGCTCGCTGGGCGCCGGGCGCAGACCCTTGCCCGCTCTCTACGCTCGCTGGGCGGCGGGCTCGGTGCCTCGCTTCGCTCGGCACACTTTTCTATTCCCATTCGGTGGGTGGCGGGGATTTTAAAGTCAGACATGTCGTCGAGAGACTGCATTTTGGAGTGGCCACAAGTGGCCACCAGTGCCAGGTAATACTATACTGGCACTGGGAGGGACTTAGCTGCAATAGGCTGTAAGTATCATGTGACTAACTACGCCATCTGTTTACAGTGTACAAAAGGAGGAACTACCGCCGAAAGCGAACCAATTACAGGCGTAGACGTGGATTCAAAAGACGGCCAATCCGAAGGAGGAGATTCGGCGGGTTCCGTCCCATACATTTCAAATGTATTAAAGTAGATCATATAACATGGCAATCTACAATAACAAGAACTCAATTAAAATGGTCAATTAAAGACTTACCTGACTTTGTCACATACTTTGACCAGTGGACCATAATAAAGGTAGTGGTAAACTTCATTCCAAGGTTCATAAACACTGTACTGAGCAGTACAAATGACAAGAACGGAACCTTCTTCACAGTCATCAACCTAGACGGGGGAAACTCCGTTGCACCTGCTACTATGAGTACTGACAACTCGACGGCAAGAGCTAGGATACAATAGCTTGGAGTGGCCGCTGTCCATAACTCAGTTAGAGTTCTAACTTCTTCCTCGGTATAGTTATTCAAAGTCAGGCACCATTTCTGAGCCCTCAGCCCGCCCGGCTGGTCCTTGCTCCGCTTACCCCTGTTCTTGTTCTCGGGGCCAGCTCGCTTCGCTCGCTGGGCGCCGGGCGCAGACCCTTGCCCGCTCGCTACGCTCGCTGGGCGGCGGGCTCGGTGCCTCGCTTCGCTCGGCACACTTTTCTATTCCCATTCGGTGGGTGGCGGGGATTTTAAAGTCAGATATGTCGTCGAGAGACTGCATTTTGGAGTGGCCACAAGTGGCCACCAGTGCCAGGTAATACTATACTGGCACTGGGAGGGACTTAGCTGCAATAGTCTGTAAGTATCATGTGACTAACTACGCCATCTGTTTACAGTGTACAAAAGGAGGAACTACCGCCGAAAGCGGACCAATTACAGTCGTAGACGTGGATTCAAAAGACGGCCAAGGAGTACCGCTCTCACCACGTTCCTTTGCTAGGATACAATAGCTTGGAGTGGCCGCTGTCCATAACTCAGTTAGAGTTCTAACTTCTTCCTCGGTATAGTTATTCAAAGTCTGGCACCATTTCTGAGCCCTCAGCCCGCCCGGCTGGTCCTTGCTCCGCTTACCCCTGTTCTTGTTTTCGGGGCCAGCTCGCTTCTTTCGCTGGGCGCCGGGAGCAGACCCTTGCCTACTCGCTACGCTCGCTGGGCGGCGGGCTCGGTGCCTCGCTCCGCTACCGCTTCGCTCGGCACACTTTTCTATTCCCATTCGGTGGGTGGCGGGGATTTTAAAGTCAGACATGTCGTCAAGAGACTGCATTTTGGAGTGGCCACAAGTGGCCACCAGTGCCAGGTAATACTATACTGGCACTGGAAGGGACTTAGCTGCAATAGGCTGTAAGTATCATGTGACCAACTACGCCATCTGTTTACAGTGTACAAAAGGAGGAACTACCGCCCTCAGCCCGCCCGGCTGGTCCTTGCTCCGCTTACCCCTGTTCTTGTTCTCGGGGCCAGCTCGCTTCGCTCGCTGGGCGCCGGGCGCAGACCCTTGCCCGCTCGCTACGCTCGCTGGGCGGCGGGCTCGGTGCCTCGCTCCGCTACCGCTTCGCTCGGCACACTTTTCTATTCCCATTCGGTGGGTGGCGGGGATTTTAAAGTCAGACATGTCGTCGAGAGACTGCATTTTGGAGTGGCCACAAGTGGCCACCAGTGCCAGTGCCAGAATGGGAATAGAAAAGTGTGCTGAGCGAAGCGGTAGCGGAGCGAGGCACCGAGCCCGCCACGCAGCGAGCGGGCAAGGGTCTGCGCCCGGCGCCCAGCGAGCGAAGCGAGCTGGCCCCGAGAACAAGAACAGGGGTAAGCGGAGCAAGGACCAGCCGGGCGGGCTGAGGGCGGTAGTTCCTCCTTTTGTACACTGTAAACAGATGGCGTAGTTAGTCACATGATACTTACAGCCTATTGCAGCTAAGTCCCTCCCAGTGCCAGTATACTATACTGTAGTATAGTAATACTATACTAGCACTGGGAGGGACTTAGCTGCAATAGGCTGTAAGTATCATGTGACTAACTACGCCATCTGTTTACAGTGTACAAAAGGAGGAACTACCGCCGAAAGCGGACCAATTACAGGCGTAGACGTGGATTCAAAAGACGGCCAAGGAGTACCGCTCTCACCACGTTCCTTTGCTAGGATACAATAGCTTGGAGTGGCCGCTGTCCATAACTCAGTTAGAGTTCTAACTTCTTCCTCGGTATAGTTATTCAAAGTCAGGCACCATTTCTGAGCCCTCAGCCCGCCCGGCTGGTCCTTGCTCCGCTTACCCCTGTTCTTGTTCTCGGGGCCAGCTCGCTTCGCTCGCTGGGCGCCGGGCGCAGACCCTTGCCCGCTCTCTACGCTCGCTGGGCGGCGGGCTCGGTGCCTCGCTTCGCTCGGCACACTTTTCTATTCCCATTCGGTGGGTGGCGGGGATTTTAAAGTCAGACATGTCGTCTAGAGACTGCATTTTGGAGTGGCCACAAGTGGCCACCAGTGCCAGGTAATACTATACTGGCACTGGGAGGGACTTAGCTGCAATAGGCTGTAAGTATCATGTGACTAACTACGCCATCTGTTTACAGTGTACAAAAGGAGGAACTACCGCCCTCAGCCCGCCCGGCTGGTCCTTGCTCCGCTTACCCCTGTTCTTGTTCTCGGGGCCAGCTCGCTTCGCTCGCTGGGCGCCGGGCGCAGACCCTTGCCCGCTCTCTACGCTCGCTGGGCGGCGGGCTCGGTGCCTCGCTTCGCTCGGCACACTTTTCTATTCCCATTCGGTGGGTGGCGGGGATTTTAAAGTCAGACATGTCGTCGAGAGACTGCATTTTGGAGTGGCCACAAGTGGCCACCAGTGCCAGGTAATACTATACTGGCACTGGGAGGGACTTAGCTGCAATAGGCTGTAAGTATCATGTGACTAACTACGCCATCTGTTTACAGTGTACAAAAGGAGGAACTACCGCCGAAAGCGAACCAATTACAGGCGTAGACGTGGATTCAAAAGACGGCCAATCCGAAGGAGGAGATTCGGCGGGTTCCGTCCCATACATTTCAAATGTATTAAAGTAGATCATATAACATGGCAATCTACAATAACAAGAACTCAATTAAAATGGTCAATTAAAGACTTACCTGACTTTGTCACATACTTTGACCAGTGGACCATAATAAAGGTAGTGGTAAACTTCATTCCAAGGTTCATAAACACTGTACTGAGCAGTACAAATGACAAGAACGGAACCTTCTTCACAGTCATCAACCTAGACGGGGGAAACTCCGTTGCACCTGCTACTATGAGTACTGACAACTCGACGGCAAGAGCTAGGATACAATAGCTTGGAGTGGCCGCTGTCCATAACTCAGTTAGAGTTCTAACTTCTTCCTCGGTATAGTTATTCAAAGTCAGGCACCATTTCTGAGCCCTCAGCCCGCCCGGCTGGTCCTTGCTCCGCTTACCCCTGTTCTTGTTCTCGGGGCCAGCTCGCTTCGCTCGCTGGGCGCCGGGCGCAGACCCTTGCCCGCTCGCTACGCTCGCTGGGCGGCGGGCTCGGTGCCTCGCTTCGCTCGGCACACTTTTCTATTCCCATTCGGTGGGTGGCGGGGATTTTAAAGTCAGATATGTCGTCGAGAGACTGCATTTTGGAGTGGCCACAAGTGGCCACCAGTGCCAGGTAATACTATACTGGCACTGGGAGGGACTTAGCTGCAATAGGCTGTAAGTATCATGTGACTAACTACGCCATCTGTTTACAGTGTACAAAAGGAGGAACTACCGCCGAAAGCGGACCAATTACAGGCGTAGACGTGGATTCAAAAGACGGCCAATCCGAAGGAGGAGATTCGGCGGGTTCCGTCCCATACATTTCAAACGTATTAAAGTAGATCATATAACATGGCAATCTACAATAACAAGAACTCAATTAAAATGGTCAATTAAAGACTTACCTGACTTTGTCACATACTTTGACCAGTGGACCATAATAAAGGTAGTGGTAAACTTCATTCCAAGGTTCACAAACACTGTACTGAGCAGTACAAATGACAAGAACGGAACCTTCTTCACAGTCATCAACCTAGACGGGGGAAACTCCGTTGCACCTGCTACTATGAGTACTGACAACTCGACGGCAAGAGCTAGGATACAATAGCTTGGAGTGGCCGCTGTCCATAACTCAGTTAGAGTTCTAACTTCTTCCTCGGTATAGTTATTCAAAGTCAGGCACCATTTCTGAGCCCTCAGCCCGCCCGGCTGGTCCTTGCTCCGCTTACCCCTGTTCTTGTTCTCGGGGCCAGCTCGCTTCGCTCGCTGGGCGCCGGGCGCAGACCCTTGCCCGCTCGCTACGCTCGCTGGGCGGCGGGCTCGGTGCCTCGCTTCGCTCGGCACACTTTTCTATTCCCATTCGGTGGGTGGCGGGGATTTTAAAGTCAGATATGTCGTCGAGAGACTGCATTTTGGAGTGGCCACAAGTGGCCACCAGTGCCAGGTAATACTATACTGGCACTGGGAGGGACTTAGCTGCAATAGGCTGTAAGTATCATGTGACTAACTACGCCATCTGTTTACAGTGTACAAAAGGAGGAACTACCGCCGAAAGCGGACCAATTACAGGCGTAGACGTGGATTCAAAAGACAGCCAATCCGAAGGAGGAGATTCGGCGGGTTCCGTCCCATACATTTCAAACGTATTAAAGTAGATCATATAACATGGCAATCTACAATAACAAGAACTCAATTAAAATGGTCAATTAAAGACTTACCTGACTTTGTCACATACTTTGACCAGTGGACCATAATAAAGGTAGTGGTAAACTTCATTCCAAGGTTCACAAACACTGTACTGAGCAGTACAAATGACTAGAACGGAACCTTCTTCACAGTCATCAACCTAGACGGGGGAAACTCCGTTGCACCTGCTACTATGAGTACTGACAACTCGACGGCAAGAGCTAGGATACAATAGCTTGGAGTGGCCGCTGTCCATAACTCAGTTAGAGTTCTAACTTCTTCCTCGGTATAGTTATTCAAAGTCAGGCACCATTTCTGAACCCTCAGCCCGCCCGGCTGGTCCTTGCTCCGCTTACCCCTGTTCTTGTTCTCGGGGCCAGCTCGCTTCGCTCGCTGGGCGCCGGGCGCAGACCCTTGCCCGCTCGCTGCGCTCGCTGGGCGGCGGGCTCGGTGCCTCGCTCCGCTACCGCTTCGCTCGGCACACTTTTCTATTCCCATTCGGTGGGTGGCGGGGATTTTAAAGTCAGACATGTCGTCGAGAGACTGCATTTTGGAGTGGCCACAAGTGGCCACCAGTGCCAGGTAATACTATACTGACACTGGGAGGGACTTAGCTGCAATAGGCTGTAAGTATCATGTGACTAACTACGCCATCTGTTTACAGTGTACAAAAGGAGGAACTACCGCCCTCAGCCCGCCCGGCTGGTCCTTTCTCCGCTTACCCCTGTTCTTGTTCTCGGGGCCAGCTCGCTTCGCTCGCTGGGCGCCGGGTGCAGACCCTTGCCCGCTCACTACGCTCGCTGGGCGGCGGGCTCGGTGCCTCGCTTCGCTCGCCACACTTTTCTGTTCCCATTCGGTGGGTGGCGGGGATTTTAAAGTCAGACATGTCGTCGAGAGACTGCATTTTGGAGTGGCCACAAGTGGCCACCAGTGCCAGTGCCAGAATGGGAATAGAAAAGTGTGCCGAGCGAAGCGGTAGCGGAGCGAGGCACCGAGCCCGCCGCCCAGCGAGCGTAGCGAGCGGGCAAGTGTCTGCGCCCGGCGCCCAGCGAGCGAAGCGAGCTGGCCCCGAGAACAAGAACAGGGGTAAGCGGAGCAAGGACCAGCCGGGCGGGCTGAGGGCGGTAGTTCCTCCTTTTGTACACTGTAAACAGATGGCGTAGTTAGTCACATGATACTTACAGCCTATTGCAGCTAAGTCCCTCCCAGTGCCAGTATACTATACTGTAGTATAGTAATACTAAACTGGCACTGGGAGGGACTTAGCTGCAATAGGCTGTAAGTATCATGTGACTAACTACGCCATCTGTTTACAGTGTACAAAAGGAGGAACTACCGCCGAAAGCGGACCAATTACAGGCGTAGACGTGGATTCAAAAGACGGCCAAGGAGTACCGCTCTCACCACGTTCCTTTGCTAGGATACAATAGCTTGGAGTGGCCGTATAGTATTACCTGGCACTGGTGGCCACTTGTGGCCACTCCAAAATGCAGTCTCTCGACGACATGTCTGACTTTAAAATCCCCGCCACCCACCGAATGGGAATAGAAAAGTATGCCGAGCGAAGCGGTAGCGGAGCGAGGCACCGAGCCCGCCGCCCAGCGAGCGCAGCGAGCGGGCAAGGGTCTGCGCCCGGCGCCCAGCGAGCGAAGCGAGCTGCCCCCCGAGAACAAGAACAGGGGTAAGCGGAGCAAGGACCAGCCGGGCGTGCTGAGGGCTCAGAAATGGTGCCTGACTTTGAATAACTATACCGAGGAAGAAGTTAGAACTCTAACTGAGTTATGGACAGTGGCCACTCCAAGCTATTGTATCCTAGCAAAGGAACGTAGTGAGAGCGGTACTCCTTGGCCGTCTTTTGAATCCACGTCTACGCCTGTAATTGGTCCGCTTTCGGCGGTAGTTCCTCCTTTTGTACACTGTAAACAGATGGCGTAGTTAGTCACATGATACTTACAGCCTATTGCAGCTAAGTCCCTCCCAGTGCCAGTATAGTACTATACTATATACTATACTGGCACTGGGAGGGACTTAGCTGCAATAGGCTGTAAGTATCATGTGACTAACTACGCCATCTGTTTACAGTGTACAAAAGGAGGAACTACCGCCGAAAGCGGACCAATTACAGGCGTAGACGTGGATTCAAAAGACGGCCAATCCGAAGGAGGAGATTCGGCGGGTTCCGTCCCATACATTTCAAACGTATTAAAGTAGATCATATAACATGGCAATCTACAATAACAAGAACTCAATTAAAATGGTCAATTAAAGACTTACCTGACTTTGTCACATAATTTGACCTTTGGACCATAATAAAGGTAGTGGTAAACTTCATTCCAAGGTTCACAAACACTGTACTGAGCAGTACAAATGACAAGAATGGAACCTTCTTCACAGTCATCAACCTAGACGGGGGAAACTCTGTTGCACCTGCTACTATGAGTACTGACAACTCGACGGCAAGATCTGGAACAAGTACAAGAAAACACACAAGAATAATAATTCATACTCTCGAAGCGGCGGCGGCCACTTCTTCCAAAGTTGATATACCCCTGGAGGTGAGGAGTACCGCTCTCACCACGTTCCTTTGCTAGGATACAATAGCTTGGAGTGGCCGCTGTCCATAACTCAGTTAGAGTTCTAACTTCTTCCTCGGTATAGTTATTCAAAGTCAGGCACCATTTCTGAGCCCTCAGCCCGCCCGGCTGGTCCTTGCTCCGCTTACCCCTGTTCTTGTTCTCGGGGCCAGCTCGCTTCGCTCGCTGGGCGCCGGGCGCAGACCCTTGCCCACTCGCTACGCTCGCTGGGCGGCGGGCTCAGTGCCTCGCTCCGCTACCGCTTCGCTCGGCACACTTTTCTATTCCCATTCGGTGGGTGGCGGGGATTTTAAAGTCAGACATGTCGTCGAGAGACTGCATTTTGGAGTGGCCACAAGTGGCCACCAGTGCCAGGTGGCATTGGAGTTTCCCCCGTCTAGGAATATGAAGGTTGTAGAGATGAAGATAAGAAACAATTATGGTAAATGCAGTGATAAACTATATGAGTTTAATATACATTTGCTGATTGAGGTCTTGTCTTGTGTCTTGTCTTGATGTACATGTTGACTGATGTCTTTGTACCTTGGAGGAAAACAAAGGAGAAACGGGTGAAAGAAACGGACCGTGGAATCACATTTTCATCACAACATTGTCTCTATCGCTGGGTCATAAATCACATTAGTCGTTGTTATTACAGTGTCCTCACTTCTTAAACTCATCACTCGGGCGCTACGTTTACACTTTGTTAAAACCCGAATGCATCTAAATATCAGACCGACCAATATGATGACACCCAGAATACACAAAATAAATTTCCCTACATCCATGATAATACTTTGGGCCCATTCTCCTTAACCAGAGAACCAATTTCGTGGGTTCAACCATGACACCCAACCGGTCAGCTCATTACCCACAGCGGCGAGGGTGAGATTGTGTTTCCTTCGGAACTCCCACTTTAATTGCAAAATGTCATCCATCTTTTGGTCTATGACCTCAACCGGGTCCTCAGTGCTGTTTGTAATATACGTGCAACACTTTATTCCATACTGAGTCACTAGGTTAACACAATACCCACCCGTCACAGCCGTGAGATAATTGAGAATCATCCTATGCTGAACCAGTTCTATTTTGTAGGCTTGTAACTCTCTCCCAGTATACCTGAATGTGTCATCATACATTTCAGTGATATTGTCTAATAAATTTGCAAGCGCAGATATATATCTATAATTCATCACTCCTCTGGCGGTATGAGTGATATCTAACGCGAGTAGGACTTGAATCCCGGTGGATTCATGGATCAGGTCAGAGGCCGGATGCTCTGTTCTTTCTATCAGGTGCCGTTTAACGATGTGCTCGTAATGAGTGTGAGTGTAAGGAGCTTGGGCACCACGGTGAATATCTTTCATTTTAGTGTGGGATACAGTCATTACCTCAGGCAGTACTTTTCCAATATAACATAACCCTTCTGAGTTTGGGGCAAGCCACTTATACGCCTTCCTCCTGCATATGAAATATGCATCATCGGGGAGAACATATGGGACGGAGTGTGACATAACCATATTACAAATTTTCCATATGAAATCTCCTAACCCTAATTCTCTCATCTGTTTGGTACACGTATCTGTTTGTATGACATGTGCACAGTATCCTGGTGATACTTCTCCAACTCGCATGGTCCTACTTCCTAAAGTGTACCTATACCGGAAGAATCTTCCATGGTCGGCTATCTTGCGTATAAGTTCTGTGTCTATAGGCAATCTGTCGGCTCTATGTGAGAATGTCATGGTCTGATTACTCCATGACACTTCCCAATTTCCCGGCTTTCGGGGATTGGAAATGTTAAAGCACACTAAGGACCTATCCACATGATATTGGTGGAGCTTCAAACTAGGAGGACTGGAGATATTAAACCTCCTGTCCACCGGCCTCCCACCACTTAGCTCAAGTACCTCTCCTACCGTTAAAGAGAATGGCACTAGCCCTGATTTGCTATGGCCTTGAGGTACTTGAGAGCATACCCAACAGTCTGTCTGATTTAGTACTTTACCCACTAAGGAGTGATAGTCACTCAATGGATGCCTATCCATATGGATATTAAAACTGGATTGACATTTCTTGATGCACCCATCCTCAACTACGTTATTACAATGCCTACAGATGCAGTTTTCTTCAGCTAACAATCCTTCATAATTCCTTTTATTGTCAATGCTATCAGATCGTTTTCTCATACTCGCCTTTACTCGTTGATTATGTTGTTCTTGGAAAACTACGCCTCCATTCTGGTCATCAGAACCCATTCCAGATCCTTTCTCGACTTCCATGGTACTCTCACCGAAACAGACTGCTCTGGTCAACATCATGGTTAACAGGAAAATCTATATCACAGTCTCTTGGGGCAAGTCCATCTTAGAGGAGTAAAAGGAGAAAATAAGAAGGGGGAAGGGAAATATGAGGGAGGTGGGAACTGGAGAAAATAACAAATGGGAGAAAGAAATCTGGCTCGACAAGCTTCTGGTCTTATTATCCTCAATGCTCAGGTGTCGTCTCAATCTTCCCTGAACAGACACTCTAGTGATACAACCTCTACCGTCTGTTCTTTGTCACGGGACCTCTCTGGATCCGCAACCTTTTTACAATGAGACGTATGGACCCAAGTCTCTCTCTCGGCAACCTTCAAAGCAGTTGTGCTGGTCAATAAGACTTGATATGGTCCTTCCCATCTGTCAATAAGGCAACCTGAGCGTAGAAAATTCCGTATCATTACATAATCCCCAGGTTCAATGTCATGACAATTACTATCTGGCAGATCAGGAATCACCAACTTCAAATTGTCATTCTGATTCCTTAGCTGTTTACTCATCTTAACCAAGTACTTTACAGTCACTTCATTGTTACACTTCAAATCATCCTGATGGTTAATCATAACATGCGGTTGTCGACCAAACAGAATTTCAAAAGGAGACAGATTAAGAGGGGACATGGGAGTGGTTCTGATGCTGTATAATACAATTGGCAAAGCTTCAGGCCACAACAATCCTGTCTCGGTCATTACCTTGCTCAATTTATTTTTAATAGTGCTGTTTACTCTTTCCACCTTCGCACTCGCCAGGGGGCGATACGGAGTATGCAGCTTACTATTAATTCCCATTAACTTACACATTGTTTGAAAAACTTCACCTGTAAAGTGGGTACCCCTATCACTTTCAATTATTCTAGGGATACCGTACCTACACACAAATTCCTGCACAATTTTCTTTGCAGTAAATACAGCGGTATTTGTGGCCGCGGGAAATGCTTCGACCCAATTTGAGAACACATCAATACAGACCAAAACATACTTCAAATTCCTACAAGGTGGAAATTGTATGAAATCAATGTGTATTACTTGGAAAAGGCCATCTGTTGGAGGGATATGAGATGGTTCTGTCGGTATTGCCTTTACGATGTTCTTCCTCAAGCAGGTGAGGCATGTCATTGCTCTCTTACCCGCATGGGAAGAAAATCCTGGGGCGCACCAATAAGCTCTTACTTGCTTACACATCCCTTCTTTGCCCAGATGAGTCAGCACGTGTGCTGCTTCCGCTAGACTTGGAAGGTATGCTCTTGGTGCCACTGGTTTACCTTGTCCATTTGTCCAGAGTCCTGAGGACTCCTGGCCATAACTGTCAGGAATCCGCATTCTCCATTGCATCACTTCCAGTGAACAGGTGTCTCCTGGCTTCAGTCCTCTGTTTTCAGAGTATTCCCTGTGAATTGGACCTGTGGAACTACAGGTCCCAGCAGTTCCAGTCTTCAGTCTCCTGCAGCCCACAGCTCACTGTGCTCCACCTAACCAGTTCTATCGTTTGGTAATCACTGGTTTCAGCCAGCAGCCTGGAGTACACAGTGATTCTAGTTAACCAGCATTAACTCCCGGTGCACTACTGATCCCAGCCAGCAACCAGCAGTGCATTGCATTAACTGTCTACAGAATCATTCTCCCGGTTAATCACCATCTCCAGTTAACTCTCAGCTGATCTGGGCACCCAATCCTGGAGGGTGTGTTCTCACAGAGATTCATCCTATCATCACAGAGCAAGGTGTATAAACTCCAGTTCCTAGCTCATTCACATTGCCTTGGACAATGAGTCACATTTGGTGTGTCAAGTCTCCAGTGGTTCCCCGTGTTCCAGCTTCCAGTGGTTCCCCGTGTTCCAGCCTCCAGTGGTTCCCCGTGTTCCAGCCTCCAGTGGTTCCCCGTGTTCCAGCCTCCAGTGGTTCCCTGTGTTCCAGCCTCCAGTGGTTCCCCGTGTTCCAGTCTCCAGTGGTTCCTCTCATTTCATTCCATACATCATTCTGCATTTCTCCTGCTTGCTCCAGACTCCAGCCACAGTTCAACAGCAGTAAGACTCTCCTCAGGTGTTATCCTTTGCCTAATCTATGCACCTTGTTACCAGCATTCCATTCTGTGTTTGCATCCAGCACTTAACAAGCATGCTGAGTTAGGACTGTCTCCTGCCTGGGCCTTGCTTGGCTAAAGAACTTTTATGTTACAGAGACTGTGTGCTTTTGCAAGTATTACTGGAGTTCTGTTTTCCAAACCATTTGCATTTATCAAGTTATTCCACATTACCGGAGTTTTGCTTTGTTTCAATTATTATTTACAAATCCGTTTACATCCAGTTACCAAATTATTCTACGTTTGTTACCAGAGACTTTGCTTTGCTTTAAACCATTTGCATCCAGTCAGTGGCGTCACAAGGCGGGTGCGGGGGGTGCGGCCCGCACCCGGGTGTGACACCTGGAGGGGGTGACACCAAATGTCAGCTCCTCCGTAGTGACAGGAGCCAGGTGCTGCAGTGTGAAATTCCGCTACAGCACCCGGCTCCTGTCATAGCAGAGGAGCCGACAGCACACTGAGACCGTCTCTGGGGGAAGCCCAGCATCTCCGGAGATGCTGGGCACGCCCCCAGAGTGACGATACCAGTATCCCCGCGAAGCCACGCCCCCTAGCTGTAAGGCCACGCCCCTTTTTTGCCGCGATCGCGGCAGTACATCAGGGGTGCGCACCGGGTGTCACCACACCTGGTGCCGCCTCTGCATCCAGTTACCAAATTATTCTACGTTTGTTACCAGAGACTTTGCTTTGCTTGAAACCATTTGCATTCAGTCATCAAGTTATCTTCTATATTTGTGTTGCCAGAGACTTTTGATTATTACCTTGGATTCAGTTACTGCTTATTATTTCATCTGTTACTGCCAGTTCTAAGTAATCATCCACTGCTATATTTCTCTGTGACTTTTATGTTTAATAAACCTCAACACAGGACTCTTTATGCAACCTCCACGTCTCATACGTCATTCCAACACTGACCCACTAGTGCCCCCTCCGGGAACAGACTAAATCTGAATCCTGACAAACCTGACAGATTGTCCAAGGCCCATGGACCCGGACGGTGGTCAGAGTGTGGGGTCAGGGTCACTCCAGAGTTTGGTATCACGACTCAATGGCTATGAGGCAGCACAACAACAAGTGATCCTGTTTCTACAGGGAATGTCTACCCGTTTGGATACCTTGCAGCAATCCCTTCCAAGTTCTGCTGATCTTCCTGTTCAAGTCACTCCTGTTCCAGTTATTCCAACTTCCTCTGCACAATTCGTTCCTGTAGGTGGACCTCACTCAAGTCAGCCCTATGGTACACCCTTCACAACTGATTCTACTGAGAGGGCGACTTCCTCCTTTGCAAATTTCAGGACTCCTCTGTCTTCTGCTGTAAAACCTGAACTTATAAACACTCTTTGTTATTTATTGGAACAACTTCAAAGTCTGCTATCAAGAATCATTCCAATCATACCAGAAATCCTAGGTGGTGCTTTAAATACAGTGAAGAGTCCTGCTCAATGTATTGAGACTAGTGCGACCTCCGTGTCAAGCTTCCTACAAACTCAAGTCTCTCCTCCTATGCAGAGAGAGGGCAGGTTCCAGAGCTACCCGCGCTCCAAACTCACGGAAGCTGAACGCCGCCATCGCAAGCAGCTTCACCTCTGCTTTTACTGTGGGTGTTCTAGTCATCTTATTAAGGACTGTTCCTTCCGCAACTCAAAAGTTGGTGACAGGTCCCAGCATCACAGTGTTTTCACCTGCAAACCTTCCAACGTATCCTCTACAGTTTCAAGTTCCTTTACCCCGGACAGGAGTGTCCAAAAAGTCTACGATTGGGGTCCTGTGACAAATAGACCCAATCCCAAGTTCAGAAATCAACAGAGACTATCTATGTTACCCATAACTAAAGTAGTTTCTGTGTCTACAGCCCGAGAAGGGGCATCTGTGCCTACAGCCCGAGAAGGGGCATCTGTGCCTACAGCCCGAGAAGGGGCATCTGTGCCTACAGCCCGAGAAGGGGCATCTGTGCCTACAGCCCGAGAAGAGGCATCTGTGCCTACAGCCCGAGAAGAGGCATCTGTGCCTACAGCCCAAGAAGGGGCATCTGTGCCTACAGCCCGAGAAGGGGCGTCTGTGCCTACAGCCCGAGAAGGGGCGTCTGTGCCTACAGCCCGAGAAGGGGCGTCTGTGCCTACAGCCCGAGAAGGGGCGTCCGTGCCTACAGCCCGAGAAGGGGCGTCCGTGCCTACAGCCCGAGAAGGGGCGTCCGTGCCTACAGCCCGAGAAGGGGCGTCCGTGCCTACAGCCCGAGAAGGGGCGTCTGTGTCTACAGCCCCAGGTGGGGTATCTGATGTTCAGGTTCCAGAAGTGGCGTCCGGGCATGCAACTCAAAGAAGTGTGTCTGATCTATTAACCCCAGGAGGGGTCTTTGGAGTTTCATCCTCAAGTGAGGAATCCAGGGCCAAGATCCCAGGAGGAATTCTTAAAGCCACAGATACAGACATGAACTTTTGTTTGCCAACTTCAGAGAGTGCTACCAGCTCAGTACCACTCCAAAAGGGATCATCAGAACATCCGGATTCTGTCTATACAGAGTCAAGTGTCAATGGACCTAGCCCGGTTCCAGCCGTCGGTCCAAAGTCTCCACTGGTTCCAGCCAGCCTGAGTGGCTCCAATGATGGGCTACCTCCTTCGGTTCCAGCCGATTCCAGAATCCTCGGAGCAAATCCGGTCCTATCCGTCAGTCCGAGGACTCCACCGGTTCCTACCGCTTCAAGCTCTTCTGGACCCAATCCGGTCCCATCCGTCTGTCCAGATCAGCCTCCTCTGGTTCCAGCCAGCCTGAGTGGCTCCAATGATGGGCTACCTCCTTCGGTTCCAGCCGATTCCAGAATCCTCGGAGCAAATCCGGTCCTAGCCGTCAGTCCGAGGACTCCACCGGTTCCTACTGCTTCAAGCTCTTCCAGACCCAATCCGGTCCCATCCGTCTGTCCGGATCAGCCTCCTCTGGTTCCAGCCAGCCCGAGTAGCTCTGTTTCCAATGCTGAGCTACCTCCTTCGGTTCCAGCCGATTCCAGCATCCTCGGATCAAATCCGGTCCTATCCGTCACTCCGAGGACTCCTTCGGTTCCAGCCGATTCCAGCATCCTCGGATCAAATCCGGTCCTATCCGTCAGTCCGAGGACTCTTCGGTTCCAGCCGATTCCAGTCTCTTTGTATCAAATCTGGTTCTATCCGTCAGTCCGAAGACTCCTGCGGTTCCAGCCGGTTCAAGCTTATCTGGACCCAATCCGGTCCCATCCGTCTGTCCAGATCAGCCTCTTACAGTTCAAGTCAATTCAAGTAGTCCTGGACAAATCCCTGTTCCATCCGTTTGTCCAAAGTTGTCGTCGGTTCCTGCCGATTCCAGTTCCTCTGAACCCGGTGTGGTTCTCTCCAGTGTTTCAAGTAAGCAACTCCTGTCGCTATGTCCAGAGTCTACAGTTCTTGCAGATATTGCAGTTGCCTCAACCCAGATGGAGGCTCTACGCATCTCACCCCAAGGTGAAGCTTCTAGCATTCTGTCAACCTCAGCAGAGAATTCCCGTCAGTCAATCCAGGAGATGACGTCCTCTCTCCACCCTCGAGCATTTCAAGTTGATTCTACTCCTGCTTCTGAATGCTTATTCCAGTCTTCAACTCTCAAGTGTCCTACATTGTCTTCCGAGACTTCAACTGACATTCAGCCTTCCAAGTGTCCACCAGATACAAAAGCTCCAGTCTACTTTGATGGTGACTATGCTCAGTTTCGTGCAGTGGCGAGCCAATACCTCGCTTTTACTGAGTCTGAACCTTCAGTGACTATTTCTCCAGCCAATGCTATCAGATACTTCCTCCTGTTCTTCAAAGGTAGAGCACTGGACTGGGCGAATCCTCTCATTGAATCTAAAGATCCGCTACTGAGTGATCTTCCCGCTTTCTGCGAAGCCGTAAAACAGGAGTTTGCTCCAAAGTTTATGCATTCAGAGTCATCTGGGCATTCTGGCCAATTTGTCAACAGTTTCTCTACTGCTAAATCCTCTCCAACATCTCTGTCTGTGCAAGATCAGGATACATTAGACCAAGCTATTAAAGATTTCCAAGCTGTAAAGTCAAGACAAGGTTCTCAGACTTCAGATTTGAAAGTTGCATATACTCCCGTGTCTCCATCCTACAGCAACACCTCTGAAAGTGAGTTTGTTGATGACGACTCAAGTTATTTTATGGGGGGTTCTATCCTTCCGAGCTATGCCTTCTCCCAGGAAGTAAATTCTGTCTCAAATGACCATGAATGGTCTACTTGTTCTGAAGATGAAAGTTGGGAAGACTTTTGAGGTCCTCTGCTTTTGTGTATTCCTAAGCTCTTTTTCAAGGATCCTCCAAGTTCCAGCGTGGGTGTTCGGTGCCCACCCATAAAAGGGGGGGTACTGTCAGGAATCCGCATTCTCCATTGCATCACTTCCAGTGAACAGGCGTCTCCTGGCTTCAGTCCTCTGTTTTCAGAGTATTCCCTGTGAATTGGACCTGTGGAACTACAGGTCCCAGCAGTTCCAGTCTTCAGTCTCCTGCAGCCCACAGCTCACTGTGCTCCACCTAACCAGTTCTATCGTTTGGTAATCACTGGTTTCAGCCAGCAGCCTGGAGTACACAGTGATTCTAGTTAACCAGCATTAACTCCCGGTGCACTACTGATCCCAGCCAGCAACCAGCAGTGCATTGCATTAACTGTCTACAGAATCATTCTCCCGGTTAATCACCATCTCCAGTTAACTCTCAGCTGATCTGGGCACCCAATCCTGGAGGGTGTGTTCTCACAGAGATTCATCCTATCATCACAGAGCAAGGTGTATAAACTCCAGTTCCTAGCTCATTCACATTGCCTTGGACAATGAGTCACATTTGGTGTGTCAAGTCTCCAGTGGTTCCCCGTGTTCCAGCTTCCAGTGGTTCCCCGTGTTCCAGCCTCCAGTGGTTCCCCGTGTTCCAGCCTCCAGTGGTTCCCCGTGTTCCAGCCTCCAGTGGTTCCCTGTGTTCCAGCCTCCAGTGGTTCCCCGTGTTCCAGTCTCCAGTGGTTCCTCTCATTTCATTCCATACATCATTCTGCATTTCTCCTGCTTGCTCCAGACTCCAGCCACAGTTCAACAGCAGTAAGACTCTCCTCAGGTGTTATCCTTTGCCTAATCTATGCACCTTGTTACCAGCATTCCATTCTGTGTTTGCATCCAGCACTTAACAAGCATGCTGAGTTAGGACTGTCTCCTGCCTGGGCCTTGCTTGGCTAAAGAACTTTTATGTTACAGAGACTGTGTGCTTTTGCAAGTATTACTGGAGTTCTGTTTTCCAAACCATTTGCATTTATCAAGTTATTCCACATTACCGGAGTTTTGCTTTGTTTCCATTATTATTTACAAATCCGTTTACATCCAGTTACCAAATTATTCTACGTTTGTTACCAGAGACCTTTGCTTTGCTTTAAACCATTTGCATCCAGTTACCAAATTATTCTACGTTTGTTACCAGAGACTTTGCTTTGCTTGAAACCATTTGCATTCAGTCATCAAGTTATCTTCTATATTTGTGTTGCCAGAGACTTTTGATTATTACCTTGGATTCAGTTACTGCTTATTATTTCATCTGTTACTGCCAGTTCTAAGTTATCATCCACTGCTATATTATTTCTCTGTGACTTTTATGTTTAATAAACCTCAACGCAGGACTCTTTATGCAACCTCCACGTCTCATACGTCATTCCAACACTGACCCACTAGTGCCCCCTCCGGGAACAGACTAAATCTGAATCCTGACAAACCTGACAATATCCTTTTGATCTCCAGACTTCCTTTTCCTGTGGGGAACACAAGTTTTGCATTTCACACAATTTCTGAGTGTTTACAGTATTAAATACCATCAGTTGTGTGATGTCTGTCTATCTGGGGGTACCGGCTGCTAACTTAGCAGCTTTGTCTGCTCGGCTGTTACCAAGTGATACCGAGTCTTGGCTATATGTGTGTGCTTTACACTTGATAACAGCCACTCTGTCGGGTTCCTGTATCGCTGTTAGAAGTCTTTTGATGTGGGCTGCATGCGCTACGGGTGTGCCAGCTGCCGTCATGAAATTTCTGAGGCGCCATAGGGCTCCGAAATCATGGACTACTCCAAAGGCGTACCTAGAATCTGTGTAGATATTGGCTGACTTGCCCTTAGCCAATTCACATGCTCTGGTTAGGGCAACCAGTTCAACAACTTGTGCTGAGTGAGGTGGGCCTAGCGGTTCTGCTTCTATGGTTCCTTGGTCATCTACGACTGCGTATCCAGTACACAGGTCTCCCGAGTCCGTCTGTCTGTGACAACTACCGTCAGTGTAGAAAGTAAAATCTTCATCTTCCAGTGGGTTGTCACTGATGTCAGGCCTTGCCGTGAAATTTTGGGTAAAATATTCCATACAATCATGCATGTCATCCCCTGTCTTAAATCCTCCTTCCCCATCACTCTCATCCTCCACCCTTTGTGCCTGTCCAGGCACACCTGGGAGATACGTTGCAGGATTTAATGCACTGCACCTCTTTATGGTGATGTTTACGGGGGCCATTAATGCCAATTCCCATCTTGTAAACCGCGCTGATGAGACGTGCCTGGTTTGGGTAGAATTTAGCAAGGCTGACACTGCATGTGGCGTATGAATTGTGAGGTTGTGTCCTAGCACTACATCTTCGCTTTTTGTAACTAGCAATGCTATTGCTGCAACACTTCGCAAGCATGTGGGGAGGGATCGCGCTACTGTATCTAGCTGAGCGCTGTAGTAAGCTACCGGCCTGCTGGCATCACCATGCTTCTGGGTTAAGACACCTGCTGCGCACCCAGCACTCTCTGTTCTGTATAGCTCAAAGGGTTTCCCATAGTCAGGCATACCTAATGCTGGTGCCTGCGTTAGGCACTGTTTTAGTCTCTCAAATGCCATTTCAGAATCGTCTGTGTGCGAAATCCGGTCAGGTTTACTTGATGAGACCATCTCCTGCAAAGGTAGGGCTAGTATGGAAAAACCTGGGATCCAGTTACGGCAATACCCACACATTCCTAAAAACGTTCTAATCTGTTGCTGGGTTTGTGGCAGTGTCATGTCACAAATTGCTTGAATTCTATCAGCGGTAAGGTGTCTCAGTCCTTGTGTCAGACAGTGTCCCAAATACTTCACCCGGGCCTGGCATAATTGTAATTTGTCCTTGAAAACCTTGTGTCCTGTGTCTGAAAGATGAAACAGGAGCTGTTTCGTATCTTTCAGGGACGCTTCCAGTGAATCTGAACACAGTAGTAAATCGTCCACATACTGTATCAATACTGATCCACTCTCTGGTTGGAAAGACTGTAAACAATCATGCAAAGCCTGTGAGAAGATACTTGGACTGTCTATGAAACCTTGTGGTAAGCGAGTCCATGTATATTGGACTCCTCTGTATGTGAATGCAAATAAGTATTGACTGTCAGGGTGCAGGGGTACCGAGAAGAAAGCGGAGCAGAGGTCAATCACAGTGAAAAATTTGGCAGTGGGAGGGATTTGCATTAGGATAACAGCTGGATTTGACACTACGGGGAATTGACTCTCAACTATTTTGTTGACCCCCCTTAGATCCTGCACTAATCTGTAACCCCTCCCCCCACTCTTTTTAACAGGGAAGATGGGACTATTGGCAGTGCTGGACGTCCTTACCAGAATGCCCTGTTGTTGCAAGTGCTCTATTACAGGGTAAACTCCTAACTCCACCTCTGGCTTCAGAGGGTACTGTGGGATTTTTGGAGCTATCCTACCATCTTTTACTTGCACAACTACTGGGGCTACATTTGCCATTAATCCAGTGTCTTGTCCGTCTTTGGTCCACAGTGAATCTGGTATCTGGGACGTCATTTCAATAATTTTGGATGGACACCTATTTACAATAACAGTGTGTGACATTAATCTTGTTGGGGAGTCTAGCATATCTTGTGCTTCCTGAGCGTGGTTTTCGGGTATGTCCAAGAACACACATTCAGGAGTACAGTATATGACGCATCCCATTTTGCACAGTAAATCTCTCCCTAAGAGATTAGTCAGAGCCGATGCAGCCAGCAGGAAAGAATGCTTGGTATGCAAAGGCCCTATCGTAACCTCTGTTAGTTTGCTTAAAGGGTATTGTCGTACTACTCCTGTTACTCCCATGGCTGGAATTGTTTTACCGGTGGTTCTCATGCCCACGGTCGAATTTATCACTGACTTGGCCGCCCCCGTATCTACAAGGAAATTTAGAGATTTACCAGCTACATCAATTG
The DNA here is from genome assembly GCF_028390025.1 of Pseudophryne corroboree. Lineage (NCBI taxonomy): Eukaryota > Metazoa > Chordata > Amphibia > Anura > Myobatrachidae > Pseudophryne > Pseudophryne corroboree. Next base: position 39,434,767 of record NC_086447.1, on the reverse strand, counting down.
TAACCTCGGGTTCACTTCCAAGATTCGCAATTAATTTCACTGGCTGCAGATTACAGGTATGGCCACACCCCTATGGTGTGTGGTTACCTCCCTGTATTGCAGTGGCCGCTATTACCTGTGAAGGGGGTAGATGGGAAATACCAGAGACTTGCCAGTCTCGTTTTGGGGGATACCTTCTGGTTTCCCCTGCATGTGGCTCATAACTCCGTTTCTGCGGTCCCTGATCCCAATTTCGTGTGTCATGTCGTTGTCTAGGGGGTTGGTATGATTTTTGTGCATTTTTCATTCTACAGTCTCGTGCAAAATGTCCCTCTTTATGACAGAAATAACAAGTTACCACATTTGACTTACCCACAGGGGTCGGAGATTTATACAGAGGTTGCCTTGTGGTCAGGGCCTGTATACTTACGGCCATTAACTTATCACTTTGTGACTCCCTGTGTCTGGTGATATTCCGATCATGATCAATAGCAGCCTCTCTCAAAGTAGCCACTGACAGACCTCGCCAACATGGTTGCGTGGTCTGTACCCTTGCCTTCAATACTTCTTTTAAACCATCCATTAACACAGATACTGCTACTTCTCTATGATTTACATTTGTCTTAATGTCTTCTATACCTGTATATTTAGCCATTTCCTGTAGTGCCCGATGGAAATACTCAGCGGCTGTTTCTGCCTCTTTTTGTTTAATGGAGAAAATTTTATTCCATTTGGCAACAGTTGGAAAATACTCTTTTAACTGTAAATTTATTCTCTTTACATTATCTTGGTTGCACACATCCGTAAGGGGTACATCTTCATCTAATTTACAGTCGGCTAAAAATCTTGCGGAGTCGACATTGGAAGGTAAACATGCCCTCAGCAATATCTGCCAGTCTTTGTTATTGGGTTCTACAGTATTTCCTAATTCTCTAATTTATTTCTGGCTAGCAACTAGATATTTTCTAGGATCAGGGAATTCAGACACTATTGCTCTTAATTCAATTCGGGAAAAAGGACAGTGCATGGCGATGTTTCTGACAGGAGTGGCTCCTGAAGCGTCAGTTTTCCCATTTGGCACTGCTATTATCCTAACGGGATTAAGTCCAATAACATCATTCTGAGAAGGTTCTACAGCATGTGGTGAAATGGTTTCAGCATATGTATGGTGCCGTACTTACCAGTTGATACGACCTCACCTTTCCCTCCGCTAGGGGCCTTTGATGCTAATCTTACGGGTTGGGCCGTGCCTACTGTTGTTTCTGCTATGGTGGCTGCTAGAGAGAGCGCCGGTATTGTTGTTGATTCGTCCTCTTGATCATACTCCTGGGGAAAGTTTAAAACAGGGTACAGCTTGCACGGGTTAGTATTTGCATCTATAATTTTAGTTACATTATTCTTAACATTTACACAGTTACTAAGTGCCTGTGTATCATGCCCCAGTGTGTCTTTCTCTGCAACCTCTCTCTCCCCTGTTATGTATGGTGGCGGCGGCGCGGTGGCTATCAGTTTCCTGATAGGGTTAGATCCGGCCGCCTGAGCCAATCCTCTCTGTATTTCACCCTCCTGTTGCCATAACTGTAAATAGTCATAATGTTTGATCCGTCTCTTTGCAGATTTAATGAGACATATCCTTCTCCTTAGATTTTGTAACACATCTGGGCTAAAACTCCCCACTCTTGGGAACTTCTCCCCGTCATGCACAGTCAATCTTTCCCATTCATCACATAAAACCTCTGTGTGTGGACCGTATTTCTCACACATTACATACCTTGCCGACCCGATTGGTCGGTTTACTAAATCAACCCGAACCGAGGTTGATCGCCCCCTACCTGAACAACTGGCCCCCATCTCTTGCAGGTGTTGCTTTCACTACCTCTGACCTTCAAATCAGGGTCTTCAGCTAAACCTTACAAAAACCAAGATGTCCGAGATAGGCCGGCGGCGAAGTTTACCGAGTACTCCACTCACTCGCCCACGCTGACCAATACGCCCACACACTGCCTTAGCGCTGGCGTACTCGACCTAAGGCCCCTGCGACCTGAACCTCTATTTACTGGAACATGTGAGTGTGATCCGCAGAGCACTTAACCCTTTCCAGTAACTATTGGTTGTTGGATAGTTCCTGAGTGACCAGCGAACCTCCCTTAAAATAAAAAAAATTACACAAATCACGTTAGAATGTACAAATAGCGTTTATGACCCCTCTAGCGTACGCAAATGGTACTGGGTCAAATTACTAACTAATGCAATTCCTTCAGCCTGAGCTTTAATGGCCTATATGGGTTCCGCACCAACCCTTTCTGGTGTTGTGCTGTTTTTATCTATAGCAGACTTCTTAGTCTGCTGTACCTAGACATCCTGGTCTGTCTGGACCTCCTGGTCTGTTCTACAGTAGACCTCCTGGTCTGCTATACTCTAATGCTCTTTGTATGTTTAACAAGGGATGCCTCCCAAGCCACCATGCATGTCACTTACACGTATGTACCTCACGAGAACTCGATTTCCTGTGGTTCAACCCAAAAATTGTAGAAACTTATATATATATATATATATATATATATATATATATACACACTCTCACCACATGTACACTTTATTTTTATTTCTGCGCAGAAATCCCTTTCATTCAGTAACACAGTCTAGACCAGATGAGTCGCAAATTAGAGAAGGATCTATTAGCTTAAAATTTTGGACACTAAAATTGACTTGCGCTATTCTCGCGTTACCTCCTTTTCGCCTATTTAAAATAATACTATCGTGTGATTTGTATTATGTGGGCGTACAAAGACTCTCCGTTGCGTAATATACGCTCCGTGCGTCGGCCCTTGTGTTGCGTACACTAGTCTCACCCTTTTGTTAGAGACACGTGTATGCCAGCCAGATATGTCCACATAAATACACTTAACACGTTTATATCAATGTAGATGATCTTTTAACTGTAATCATCTACCGAGTACCACACAGGTCTTTCCTTATGTCTTTAGGCAAAGCTGTGGTCGTGTTTTATAAATTACGCCTTAATGTATTATTTTTACTCTTTAACTACCAATAGCAACAAATATTTCTTAGCACGTTATCAATTGTGAAATGGCAACCAGGAGAGTGAGATGTGAAAATACACGAATGAAAAGAAATGCAGATGTATGCGTGCGTGCGTACGCAAGAAAGAAATGAAACAGGTTTAAAAAGACAATAGCGTACCGTTCTTACCTCCGGGTCCGGATTCCACCCCAGCACTCCTATGGCGTAGCGTAACAGACGCTTATCTAGTCAGCACCACTGTATCCCTCACCACTAATACGGATACGAAAGGATACTGCGTTCCCGCCCTTTGCTGACAGATAAAGTCTGTGTTCGCTAGTGCGGATGGATGTGTGGAGGACGGACGAGGCCCCAATTGATAATGCTGATATTGATTACCTTATAACCTTCACTATGTGGGTAAGAGAATAAATACGCAATTGGCGTATGAGATACCGTAAGGGTACGCACTTAGCATAGCGGACACTTATCTGAGGTTGAGACGCACGAGCGGCACGTTCACTCACGGCTAAATGCGTAAGCACGCTATAGGCTGCCGACTAACGTAATGATAAGCTACCAGCGTAGCGTACGCTCGAGACCACGAGGAGATCACGAGCGGCGCAGACGCTCACAATATGATAATCAGTAAACCTTGAATGTAACACACAGAAAGGATACTCTTATGCTGTAAACCTTGTACTGAAACACTATAGCGATATAACGCTGCTTAACCTTAATAATACTAAAGCTGTTTGAGCGATCGAGACGCTCTTATTACCCTTTGCAATATAATGAACACACAATACCGTGCTAAGGTTCCAAAACCTTTACTAACAAGCGTCTTAAGTTATATCGAAAAGAGAAACAGTTAACAAGTCATACACTACACACTAACATATAATTCTAACAGGTTATCTAGACAGAAATATACAATATTGGCACAAGTACATTTAAGGGAAAGGAGAGAGAGAGAGTGGCTTACAATAAACATGAGGTAAAATGGTTGCAGAGAACTTACGCACAAAGGGGAACAATCGCATGCGCCTTCCCGGATATCCAGCTCCCTATTATCAGTGATGAGAACCGTTGAATAGAGTAGAGAATGGAGCTGGCCCAGGTCGGCTTGTCCTTATATACACTGCTTACAGTATACTACAAAGGGACCTACAATCTCATTGTTCATTGGACAGAGGAATGTCTCCTCGCATCATAACAAAAGGTCATAGGTTAGTTTGAACAGGTGGGCTGTGGCTATTACAATCAGCTCAGGTGGGAGGGAATCTCCGGATTCCCGCCGCATGGATAATGAACTGCAAATATATGAAATGTCCAGAAACTACTAATGGCCATAACTATATGCAGGAGCGTTTAATCTGTATCTAACCAACACCGGATTATAGCTATCAAAATACTCTTCGGTTAGGTACCAGACACAACTGTTCTACCTTAATCAGACCCTTTGTACCACGTAAAGAGGGATTCCCAGGTCCGTGAACAAGTTACATTAACCAAACTTACATTTATCACTAAATGGAACATTACCTATAAAACCTGCTATATGAATTTATTTACGAGCGATTGAGTCGCTCGCTAGACGCGCACAAACTCTACCGTAAGTGCACATACCATGCGCTCGAGCATACGCTCATAGAAGCGTCGTCACGCATCTGTGAGTATGTGCACGCACGCCAGTAAAAGTGCATGTGCAGCGAGCACGCGCCTGAGGTGAATATATGGCAACGTGCAGCGCGATATTTTTCTGACTTTGACACTTTACATCACTGACTACACAATATCATGGCATCAATTCTACAAATTAAAGAAAGACATGGATAAAGATCAATTAAAATATGGAATATATTCAAATAAGGAATACTGTTAGTTGAAGAGAATAAGGCCGGTTGCATTAAGCATTGAGCTGCGATTCCGTGCGTGGCGATTGTGCGGAAATATGCAAATGTTGCCACCTCAGGGATTTCTATTGAGATGCCCACTGGTGGCGTCACAGATTGTGGGCCTAATTCAGACCTGATCGCTCGCTAGGGGTTTTTTTTGCAGCGCTGCGATCAGATAGTCGCCGCCTATAGGGGAGTGTATTTTTACTTTGCAAGCGTGCGATCACATGTGCAGCCGGGCGGTACAAAAAAGTTTTGTGCAGTTTCTGAGTTGCCCAGAACTTACTCAGCCGCTGCGATCACTTCAGTCTGTCCGGGGCCGGAATTGACGTCAGACACCCGTCCTGCAAACGCTTGGACACGCCTGAGTTTTTCCAAACACTCCCAGAAAACGGTCAGTGGACACCCACACACGCCTTTTTCCTGTCAATCACCTTGCGATCGGCTGTGCGAACAGATTCTTCGTACAATCCATCGCTGGGCAACGATACACTTTGTACTTATACGACAGGCCTGCACATTGCGGTGCACACACATGCGCAGTTCTGACCTGATTGCAGCGCAGCGAAAAGACCTAGCGTGCGATCAGGTCTGAATTACCCCCCCCCCCCCCCCGTGTCCAAAGACGCCACCACTGGATACACATTTATAGATCACCGACTTTTGTAACAACACTGTGTTTACGCACTGCCTTCGGAGGTAAGACGCTTGCATACAGGAATGCAGACGCAAGCTGTGACCCTTCCCAGAAGTGGTTGTGACATGCCAGAGTTTTCTGTGTCCACCCAGAAATTACTGGGTCACTTCCACACACAGCCAAAATCCTTCAGGATCCATTCTGTGAGATTTATTGAGGAAGTTACATTGCGTACAGCTATATACCTTTTGAGCTGTATTTTATATAGGCCAACACCTGAATTGGAAACAGTCTTGATTATAAGATCTGGATTTCTTATTCAGTTTGCTAAAACTCTGATATATGACTGTCAGTATTCCTATATAAAGGGAACTCCAAACAATAGTTCCCATAACAAACTCTATAAAGGAGGTTTTCTATAATTATTTTTAAAACAGCCTGTAGAAATATCCATCTAGTTGTTATGATTCCAGCACTCCTGACCGGAGGAGATTTTATGACAAGGACCAGAGCGCTGGAATGGAATGCAGGTAACGGGAGCAGGAAAGACTAGTTGCCCCTGGCGCCCTAACTCTATTGTCTCACCCGTGCTATCGGAAATCCCCTGCGAGACTATGGTTTCTTGAGCCCCTGGCAGCCACGTTTGAAGGGCGGATTATGTCTGCCCAACTCCGGTGCCCCCCGGTCTTAGTGAGAGACAAAGGGAAATCCGAGGCAGGATGATGACAAGAGGACCTCTGACTGACAACAGGCCAGGGGCAACAAGCTAACTAACAAAAACCTGAAGTATGTGCGGAAACCCGCCAGGGAAAAGGACAACCAAAATCCACTTGTCCAATACTCCTACCCAGCACCGCCGGATACCAGAGTGGACCTGTTGAAGCGGAACCCTCCGCGAAATGCTCCAAAACACAAATAATAAATAATAAAGCGGACAAGCCGCAACACACGGCAAAGCCGCGACTCATGAACACCACTGGATGTTATATGGTGATTAGTCAGGACTCCAGGAATAAGATGACAACTTCCGAGTTCAGGACTTCCGAATACTGGAATGACCGGATACAGCAAGACTGGAACAGACTCTCAGCAAACAGAGACAGCATGCAGGAAGCTATTACCTGCGTCTGTGAGAAGCCCTGGGAGTGTATTTAACAAGGAGTCCTCTAATCAGCTGCCAAAAAGGCTGATTAGAATAAATGCCGTGCAGCTGCCTTGCTGCACGGCCAGAGAGCAGGTGAATACATTAACTCCTAAAGCCTAGCAACGGGGAACGCGGTCCGCCAGTGGCGTCCCCGTTGCTAGGGTCTGTGCGGCTCAGCGCGCCCGGCGTCCAGCGTTGCCAGGGAGCCGGCGGCTGTCCACATATGGCGTCCCTGGTTGCTATGCGCCGGGCCGCACCGACGAGCGGACCCCGGCGCCTAACAGTACCCCCCCCTTGAGGAGGGGTCAAGGAACCCCTAAAGCCAGGCTTCCAAGGAAATTCCTGAAAAAATGCCCTCTTGAGCCTTGGGGCATGAAGATCCTTATCCAGGACCCAGGACCTTTCATCTGGACCATAACCTCTCCAGTGAACCAGAAAATAAAGCCGGCCCCTGGACAACTTGGAATCGAGAACCTTCTCCACCAGGAACTCCTGTTGTCCCTGTACATCCACTGGAGATCTTCCCTGAGAGATCTTCCGAGGAAATTTATTGGAAGAAATGTATGGCTTCAACAGGGAGCAATGAAACGTATTACCAATCCGAAGAGATTTTGGTAAACGTAACCGGAAAGCAACTGGGTTAACTTTCTTAATGATATGAAATGGTCCAATGAATTTGGGTCCCAACCTAGCTGAAGATTGTCGAAGTCTAATGTTACGAGTCGACAACCATACCCTATCTCCCGCCTTAAAATTGCAAGGACGTCGGAGCCAGTCAGAATTTTTTTTCTCTCGAAAGGCCGCTTTTCTGAGAGCAAGGTGCACTTTTTTCCAAATGGCTCTGAGATGGGATGTTAAGGTTAGCGAGGAAACTGAGGAATGTTGAAAAAAAGAATTAGCTCTGGGGTGAAAACCAAAAACTGAAAAGAATGGAGACACGTTGGTGGAGGAATGACAAGAATTATTGTAAGCAAACTCCGCCAATGGAAGAAACTCGGACCAATCATTCTGGAGTTTGGCTGAGTACAAAAGCAAATACTGTTTCAATGATTGGTTAACTCGCTCGGTTTGCCCGTTGGACTGTGGGTTGTAACCAGATGTTAATGACAATCTCATCTTTAATGAAGCACAAAAACACTTCCAGAATTGTGCAATGAATTGTGGACTCTGATCAGAAACAATATCAGTGGGCAACCCATGAAGTCTGAAAACATGGCGGAGAAACAACACTGCCAATCCTTGGGCAGATGGCAGTCGGGGAAGGGCAATGAAGTGAGCCATCTTGCTAAAACGGTCTACTACCACCCAAATGACTCTGCATCCAGCTGAAAGGGGAAGGTCCACCACAAAATCCATGGAAATATGAGACCATGGCCTGAGAGGGACATTCAAGGGCATAAGTTGCCCGATAGGCAAGGAACGGGGAACCTTATGCTGTGCACAAACCTGACATGAAGAAACAAACTCCTTAACGTCTTTAGAAAGGCCAGGCCACCATACTGAGCGGGAGACTAACTCCAATGTCTTAGAGATCCCTGGATGCCTGGAAACTTTGTTATCATGGAACTCAGTCAAAACAGTAGCTCTCAAGAACTCAGGGACGTAAAGACGACCGCAGGAGTATTTCCAGGAGCTTGGTGTTGAAGCTGTTTTAACTGGGTAAATAAATCTTGTGTGAGACCTGCCCAAATGACTGAAGATGGAAGTATGGGAGTAACAGGACTGTTATCATGAACCGGAAGAAAACTGCGTGACAGAGCATCTGCCTTGGTATTCTTGGAACCTGGCCTGAAAGTTATAATAAATTTGAAACGAGTAAAGAACAAAGCCCAACGAGCCTGCCGGGCATTCAGCCGCTTAGCTGATTCGATGTATTGCAGATTCTTATGGTCAGTCAATACTGAAATGGTATGTGTTGCTCCCTCCAGCCAATGCCTCCACTCCTCGAAAGCCCATTTTATTGCCAGTAATTCCCGGTTACCAACGTCATAGTTGGATTCAGCGGAGGAGAATTTCCTGGACATAAAGGCACAAGGATGTAGTTCCTGAGACTCTGGATCCTTTTGAGATAGTATAGCCCCTACTCCAACCTCCGAGGCATCAACCTCCTCAACGAAGGGCAATCCTGGATTGGGATGTCTGAGGACTGGAGCCGAGACAAAAGCTTGTTTCAAGGCCCGAAAGGACAATTCCGCTTCACGCGACCATTTGGTAGGATCCGCTCCTTTCTTTTTCAGGGCCACAATGGGAGCAACCAGGTCGGAAAAAGAATGAATGAACCTCCTGTAATAATTCGCAAACCCTAAAAAGCGCTGAATTGCTTTTAAATTGGTGGGTTGCGCCCAACTAAGGATGGCCTGGAGCTTCTTTGGTTCCATGAAAAATCCCAGAGGGGAAATAATGTATCCTAAAAAAGATACCTCCGTGACATGAAACTCGCATTTCCCCAGTTTGGCATATAGATGATTCTCACGTAACTTTTGAAGAACCTAACGCACCTGGGTAACATGTTGTTCAATAGAGTCAGAATAAATAAGGATGTCGTCTAAGTAAACGACCACGAATTTCCCTAGGAAGTCACGGAGCACATCGTTAATGAGGTCCTGGAAAACTGCTGGAGCGTTAGACAAGCCGAACGGCATCACTAGATACTCGTAGTGACCCGACTGAGTACTGAAGGCTGTCTTCCACTCATCTCCGGACCTGATTCGGATGAGGTTATACGCTCCTCTAAGATCTATTTTGGAAAAAATCACAGCCGAACGTAGCTGATCAAAGAGGACAGAAATCAGCGGCAGAGGATAAGTATTTTTAACTGAGATTTTATTTAGGGCTCTATAGTCAATGCAAGGTCTGAACGAGCCATCCTTTTTCTCCACAAAGAAGAAGCCTGCACTTAAAGGAGATTTAGATGGCCTAATAAATCCTTTCCCTAGGCTCTCTTTAACATAGTCATTCATGGCCGCAGTTTCTGGCCCGGATAAAGCATATAACCTTCCCTTTGGCAATGCGTCACCAGGAATTAGCTCAATGGCGCAATCATAAGGCCGATGTGGAGGCAGAATGTCTGCATTGCCCTTGGAGAACACATCAGCAAACTCCTGGTACTCCACGGGAATGAGTTCAGGAATGGCAGCAGCTATTCTGACTGGAAACGAAATACATTCCTTATCACAGAAGGCACCCCATTGAGAAATCTCTCCTGACCGCCAATCAATGGTGGGATTGTGAAAGGCCAGCCAAGGGTGACCCAGAACCACTGGAACTGCTGGGCAATGGGTAAGAAAGAACTCGATTTTTTCAGAATGAAGAGCTCCTACCGTGAGTAGTACAGGGGGTGTACAGAGGGAAATAACCCCATTGGACAGTGGACTCCCATCTAAGCCATGCATGGTGACACACCTACCCAAAGATAACTAAGGAATGCCTAAGGCCTTAGCCCAAGTTAAATCCATAAAGTTTCCTGCAGCTCCACTGTCGACAAAAGCCGACACCGAGGAACTGAGGCTGCCAAATGAAACCTTAGGTGGGACTAAAAGGAAGTTATTCGAGGAGATAAGCTGCAGACCTAGGTGAACCCCCTCACAATTCACCTGGTCAAGGCATTTCCCGACTTATTCGGACAATTAAGAGCAAAATGTCCCTTACCCCCCACAGTACAAACAAAGACCAGAGTCTTGCCTTCTGGCTCTCTCTTCAGGAGACAACCGGGAGAGACCCATCTGCATGGGCTCCTCTATGTCCTCAGGGATGGAATATACACATGGAGATGACCTGACCGATGCTCCTTTTTCAGCCTTCCGCTCTCTGAGACGACGATCAATCTTAATAGAAAGCTCCATGAGTTTATCGAGAGTCTCAGGAGCGGGATACTGGAGGAGACTGTCTTTAATAGATTCTGATAAGCCGAGGCGAAACTGACTGTGCAGGGCTGGGTCATTCCAGCCACAGTCGTTCGACCACCGGCGAAACTCCGTACAATAAACCTCTGCAGGATTCCTACCCTGTCTGAGAGCGCGCAATTGACCTTCAGCGGATGCCTCTCTATCAGGGTCATCATATAACAGACCTAAAGACCCAAAAAAAGCGTCTACTGACAACAACACCGGATCATCTGCTTTTAAACCAAATGCCCAAGTCTGGGGATCCCCCTGGAGCAAAGAAATAATAAACCCGACCCGCTGAGATTCAGTACCCGAGGAGATCGGTCTTAAACGAAAATAGCGTTTACAGGATTCTTTAAAATTAAAAAACTCTTTTCTATCACCAGAAAAACGGTCAGGCAAATGCATTTTTGGTTCAGGAACTACCCTCGGGGAAGTTCGTAAAAGATCTTCCTGCGACTTCACCCGAAGGGAAAGATCCTGAACCATCTGAGTAAGTTCTTGAATCTGACTGACTAAGTGCTGACCAGGATTTGGTCCTAACCCTGTTGGATTCATGAGGCCGACAATTTCTTACAAAAACTGAATAAGAAAAAATTAAACTCTGTTTAATTTTAAGTTTTTTTATGGCCGGTAATAATGTTATGATTCCAGCACTCCTGACCGGAGGAGATTTTATGACAAGGACCAGAGCGCTGGAATGGAATGCAGGTAACGGGAGCAGGAAAGACTAGTTGCCCCTGGCGCCCTAACTCTATTGTCTCACCCGTGCTATCGGAAATCCCCTGCGAGACTATGGTTTCTTGAGCCCCTGGCAGCCACGTTTGAAGGGCGGATTATGTCTGCCCAACTCCGGTGCCCCCTGGTCTTAGTGAGAGACAAAGGGAAATCCGAGGCAGGATGATGACAAGAGGACCTCTGACTGACAACAGGCCAGGGGCAACAAGCTAACTAACAAAAACCTGAAGTATGTGCGGAAACCCGCCAGGGAAAAGGACAACCAAAATCCACTTGTCCAATACTCCTACCCAGCACCGCCGGATACCAGAGTGGACCTGTGGAAGCGGAACCCTCCGCAAAATGCTCCAAAACACAAATAATAAATAATAAAGCGGACAAGCCGCAACACACGGCAAAGCCGCGACTCACGAACACCACTGGATGTTATATGGTGATTAGTCAGGACTCCAGGAATAAGATGACAACTTCCGAGTTCAGGACTTCCGAATACTGGAATGACCGGATACAGCAAGACTGGAACAGACTCTCAGCAAACAGAGACAGCATGCAGGAAGCTATTACCGGCGTCTGTGAGAAGCCCTGGGAGTGTATTTAACAAGGAGTCCACCAATCAGCTGCCAAAAAGGCTGATTAGAATAAATGCCGTGCAGCTGCCTTGCTGCACGGCCAGAGAGCAGGTGAATACATTAACTCCTAAAGCCTAGCAACGGGGAACGCGGTCCGCCAGTGGCGTCCCCGTTGCTAGGGTCCGTGCGGCTCAGTGCGCCCGGCGTCCAGCGTTGCCAGGGAGCCGGCGGCTGTCCGCGTACGGAGTCCCTGGTTGCTAGGCGCCGGGCCGCACCGACGAGCCGACCCCGGCGCCTAACACTAGTACTACCAGCATTCCTAAGAGGAACTACCAACAAATCTCCTATTAGGAGCCAATATAAGAGATTTAATTATTCTTATATTTCAGGTTATGATCCTCTACATATAAATCTAGCAATGGCAAATAAGCCTGTTTCTTATATGTATTACCCCTGATGAAGTTGATAAGACAAAACGCGTTGGATTTGTCAGTCAGAAGTCTCCAACTTAGTTTGTGAAGATACTCCCTCTCGAGCTCGCACCTTGTAAAAGGTGAGGGAGTATCTAGAGTTAATACTACACAACAAACATATTGGTTGTATTTCCTGACATTTTTAAAAGAATACATTTTCTGTGAACATTACATGATGAATTTTAGCTAAAAATTCTATTTGTTCAAATGTATGCTATTAAAATAATTTTTTTTACTAATTGGCCTTGGGCCTCTTGTTTTGGTGACTATCTGGTGAGGGGTGTCTGTTACAGGTTCCCAGATATAAACCTTCTCCAGTATACAATTTACACATATGGAAATAACACTGGAAGAACTATTGTAAATACGTTTTACTTAAGCGCACTTGGGAAATTGTTTTATATCTTGTACGTTACTGAGGTCTTTCAACAGGGACCTCTCCCATTGTGCTGCTCCCAGTTTGGCGCAAGATAAGGATACGGTTGTATTTTTTATATATATATATATATATATATATATGAAACGGATAAATTACATCAGATAACAAATACTAACATAAAAATTTATTAAAACAACATATAAACCCAACACAAATGTTCATAAGTATACAGAGTTGATACATTTACATTTGTCGCACAATTTGAACAATCAGTTTGTAGTGATGAGGAAAAAGCATAGATATATCACTACGATTTCCTCCTTCTCCTTATTGTAGATTCGGAGGTAACATCAGATAATAGATAGATAAATAACCCAACGCGTTTCGTCTTGTTCCAAGACTTCATCAGGGGTAAAATCTCTTCATTTCAGAACATATTGTCAGCACATAAAAGGTCATTCAAAGATGTATGAACAATGTTTCAATATTTCAATGGGACTTGATTGATTATACAGAGACTTGGCTGTCAGCACTGCACCACTGGAGGGTCTACCACGTGTTCTAAATTGGTTAGACATTATTCCCATTTGAATTGCCTTCACTCCTGAGTCTCTGAGTGTCAGGTTCAAGCTGCTGACCGACGAGGTTCCTTATGCTTGCGAACCAGTTAGATTCTATACACATATGAATCTTCCCCATATTCGAATATCTGAATGTCAGACTCAAGCTGATGATATATGAGGTATGGTCCCCGCTGTATCAATCAAGTCCCATTGAAATATTGAAACGTTGTTCATACATCTTTGAATGACCTTTTATGTGCTGACAATATGTTCTGAAATGAAGAGATTTTACCCCTGATGAAGTCTTGGAACAAGACGAAACGCGTTGGCTTATTTATCTATCTATTATCTGATGTTACCTCCGAATCTACAATAAGGAGAAGGAGGAAATCGTAGTGATATATCTACGCTTTTTCCTCATCACTACAAACTGATTGTTCAAATTGTGCGACAAATGTAAATGTATCAACTCTGTATACTTATGAACATTTGTGTCGGGTTTATATGTTGTTTTAATAAATTTTTATGTTAGTATTTGTTATCTGATGTAATTTATCCGGAGAGTACTGTAAGGGTCCGTTTTTAGGTAGGGCGTTGATATAACTCCCTTGGCGCCATCTCCTCTATTTCGTTTCATATTTCCACATTTAGTTCCTCCTAACAGGGAACTTAGAGGATACAGGCAGCCATATAATTAATTAATTTTAGTGTTTTATTTGAAATAGCGCAGTGGGAGAGTAATTCTTGTCATATATATATATATATATATATGCAGCATATAATTTAGGTCTCTCCACATGGTCAATAGTGAAATAATAAGCTCCACCTGTGTCAGTGAGTAATGAATACACTTGTGCACCTAGAAAATTTGAGCTGTCCAGGGTCCTTAGGACTGTGTTTGAGAACCACTATACAGTATATACGTACAGTATGTGTGCATGTGTGTGTGCATGTGTGTGTGTGCGTGTGTTGTTTGTAGCAACAGTTAAGAGCAGAACTCCCAAATACTGTATGCTATGGTTTCTTTGTCCAGTGCTCCATCCCCATCAACATACCGGCTGACCACAAGTAGAGATGAGCGCCGGAAATTTTTCGTGTTTTGTGTTTTGGTATTGGGTTCGGTTCCGCGTCCGTGTTTTGGGTTCGACCGCGTTTTGGCAAAACCTAACCAAATTTTTTTTGTCGGATTCGGGTGTGTTTTGGATTCGGGTGTTTTTTTCCAAAAAACCTAAAAAACAGCTTAAATCATAGAATTTGGGGGTCATTTTGATCCCAAAGTATTATTAACCTCAAAAACCATCATTTCCACTCATTTTCAGTCTATTCTGAATACCTCACACCTCACAATATTATTTTTAGTCCTAAAATTTGCACCGAGGTCGCTGGATGACTAAGCTAAGCGACCCTAGTGGCCGACACAAACACCTGGCCCATCTAGGAGTGGCACTGCAGTGTCACGCAGGATGTCCCTTCCAAAAAACCCTCCCCAAACAGCACATGACGCAAAGAAAAAAAGAGGCGCAATGAGGTAGCTGTGTGAGTAAGATAAGCGACCCTAGTGGCCGACCCAAACACCGGGCCCATCTAGGAGTGGCACTGCAGTGTCACGCAGGATGGCCCTTCCAAAAAACACTCCCCAAACAGCACATGACGCAAAGAAAAAAAGAGGCGCAATGAGGTAGCTGTGTGAGTAAGATAAGCGACCCTAGTGGCCGACACAAACACCGGGCCCATCTAGGAGTGGCACTGCAGTGTCACGCAGGATGTCCCTTCCAAAAAACCCTCCCCAAACAGCACATGACGCAAAGAAAAAAAAGAGGCGCAATGAGGTAGCTGTGTGAGTAAGATAAGCGACCCTAGTGGCCGACACAAACACCGGGCCCATCTAGGAGTGGCACTGCAGTGTCACGCAGGATGTCCCTTCCAAAAAACCCTCCCCAAACAGCACATGACGCAAAGAAAAAAAGAGGCGCAATGAGGTAGCAGTGTGAGTAAGATAAGCGACCCTAGTGGCCGACACAAACACCGGGCCCATCTAGGAGTGGCACTGCAGTGTCACGCAGGATGGCCCTTCCAAAAAACACTCCCCAAACAGCACATGACGCAAAGAAAAATTAAAGAAAAAAGAGGTGCAAGATGGAATTGTCCTTGGGCCCTCCCACCCACCCTTATGTTGTATAAACAGGACATGCACACTTTAACCAACCCATCATTTCAGTGACAGGGTCTGCCATACGACTGTGACTGATATGAGAGGTTGGTTTGGACCCCACCAAAAAAGAAGCAAATAATCTCTCCTTGCACAAACTGGCTCTACAGAGGCAAGATGTCTACCTCATCGTCATCCTCCGATATATCACCGTGTACATCCCCCTCCTCACAGATTATCAATTCGTCCCCACTGGAATCCACCATCTCAGCTCCCTGTGTATTTTGTGGAGGCAATTATAATTCATTTTAATGAACATCATCTTCTCCACATTTTCTGGATGTAACCTCGTACGCCGATTGCTGACAAGGTGAGCGGCGGCACTAAACACTCTTTCGGAGTACACACTTGTGGGAGGGCAACTTAGGTAGAATAAAGCCAGTTTGTGCAAGGGCCTCCAAATTGCCTCTTTTTCCTGGCAGTATAAGTACGGACTGTGTGACGTGCCTACTTGGATGCGGTCACTCATATAATCCTCCACCATTCTTTCAATGTTGAGAGAATCATATGCAGTGACAGTAGACGATATGTCCGTAATCGTTGTCAGGTCCTTCAGTCCGGACCAGATGTCAGCATCAGCAGTCGCTCCAGACTGCCCTGCATCACCGCCAGCGGGTGGGCTCGGAATTCTGAGCCTTTTTCTCGCACCCCCAGTTGCGGGAGAATGTGAAGGAGGAGATGTTGACAGGTCGCGTTCCGCTTGACTTGACAATTTTCTCACCAGCAGGTCTTTCAACCCCAGCAGACTTGTGTCTGCCGGAAAGAGAGATCCAAGGTAGGCTTTAAATCTAGGATCGAGCACGGTGGCCAAAATGTAGTGCTCTGATTTCAACAGATTGACCACCCGTGAATCCTTGTTAAGCAAATTAAGGGCTTCATCCACAAGTCCCACATGCCTAGCGGAATCGCTCCGTGTTAGCTCCTCCTTCAATGTCTCCAGCTTCTTCTGCAAAAGCCTGATGAGGGGAATGACCTGACTCAGGCTGGCAGTGTCTGAACTGACTTCACGTGTGGCAAGTTCAAAGGGCATCAGAACCTTGCACAACGTTGAAATCATTCTCCACTGCGCTTGAGACAGGTGCATTCCACCTCCTATATCGTGCTCAATTGTATAGGCTTGAATGGCCTTTTGCTGCTCCTCCAACCTCTGAAGCATATAGAGGGTTGAATTCCACCTCGTTACCACTTCTTGCTTCAGATGATGGCAGGGCAGGTTCAGTAGTTTTTGGTGGTGCTCCAGTCTTCTGTACGTGGTGCCTGTACGCCGAAAGTGTCCCGCAATTCTTCTGGCCACCGACAGCATCTCTTGCACGCCCCTGTCGTTTTTTAAAAAATTCTGCACCACCAAATTCAAGGTATGTGCAAAACATGGGACGTGCTGGAATTTGCCCATATTTAATGCACACACAATATTGCTGGCGTTGTCCGATGCCACAAATCCACAGGAGAGTCCAATTGGGGTAAGCCATTCCGCGATGATCTTCCTCAGTTGCCGTAAGAGGTTTTCAGCTGTGTGCGTATTCTGGAAAGCGGTGATACAAAGCGTAGCCTGCCTAGGAAAGAGTTGGCGTTTGCGAGATGCTGCTACTGGTGCCGCCGCTGCTGTTCTTGCGGCGGGAGTCCATACATCTACCCAGTGGGCTGTCACAGTCATATAGTCCTGACCCTGCCCTGCTCCACTTGTCCACATGTCCGTGGTTAAGTGGACATTGGGTACAACTGCATTTTTTAGGACACTGGTGAGTCTTTTTCTGACGTCCGTGTACATTCTCGGTATCGCCTGCCTAGAGAAGTGGAACCTAGATGGTATTTGGTAACGGGGGCACACTACCTCAAGAAATTTTCTAGTTCCCTGTGAACTAACGGCGGATACCGGACGCACGTCTAACACCAACATAGTTGTCAAGGCCTCAGTTATCCGCTTTGCAGCAGGATGACTGCTGTGATATTTCATCTTCCTCGCAAAGGACTGTTGGACAGTCAATTGCTTACTGGAAGAAGTAAAAGTGGGCTTACGACTTCCCCTCTGGGATGACCATCGACTCCCAGCAGCAACAACAGCAGCGCCAGCAGCAGTAGGCATTACACTCAAGGATGCATCGGAGGAATCCCAGGCAGGAGAGGACTCGTCAGAATTGCCAGTGACATGGCCTGCAGGACTATTGGCATTCCTGGGGAAGGAGGAAATTGACACTGAGGGAGTTGGTGGGGTGGTTTGCGTGAGCTTGGTTACAAGAGGAAGGGATTTACTGGTCAGTGGACTGCTTCCGCTGTCGCCCAAAGTTTTTGAACTTGTCACTGACTTATTATGAATGCGCTACAGGTGACGTATAAGGGAGGATGTTCCGAGGTGGTTAACGTCCTTACCCCTACTTTTTACAGCTTGACAAAGGCAACACACAGCTTGACACCTGTTGTCCGCATTTCTGTTGAAATACTTCCACACCGAAGAGCTGATTTTTTTTGGTATTTTCACCAGGCATGTCAGTGGCCATATTCCTCCCACGGACAACAGGTGTCTCCCCGGGTGCCTGACTTAAACAAACCACCTCACCATCTGAATCCTCCTGGTCAATTTCCTCCCCAGCGCCAGCAACACCCATATCCTCCTCATCCTGGTGTACTTCAACACTGACATCTTCAATCTGACTATCAGAAACTGGACTGCGGGTGCTCCTTCCAGCACTTGCAGGGGGCGTGCAAATGGTGGAAGGCGCATGCTCTTCACGTCCAGTGTTGGGAAGGTCAGGCATCGCAACCGACACAATTGGACTCTCCTTGTGGATTTGGGATTTCGAAGAACGCACAGTTCTTTGCGGTGCTACTGCTTTTGCCAGCTTGAGTCTTTTCATTTTTCTAGCGAGAGGCTGAGTGCTTCCATCCTCATGTGAAGCTGAACCACTAGCCATGAACATAGGCCAGGGCCTCAGCCGTTCCTTGCCACTCCGTGTGGTAAATGGCATATTGGCAAGTTTACGCTTCTCCTCCGACAATTTTATTTTAGGTTTTGGAGTCCTTTTTTTTCTGATATTTGGTGTTTTGGATTTGACATGCTCTGTACTATGACATTGGGCATCGGCCTTGGCAGACGACGTTGCTGGCATTTCATCGTCTCGGCCATGACTAGTGGCAGCAGCTTCAGCACGAGGTGGAAGTGGATCTTGATCTTTCCCTAATTTTGGAACCTCAACTTTTTTGTTCTCCATATTTTATAGGCAGAACTAAAAGGCACCTCAGGTAAACAATGGAGATGGATGGACACTAGTATACAATTATGGATGGACTGCCGAGTGCCGACACAGAGGTAGCTACAGCCGTGAACTACCGTACCGTACTGTGTCTGCTGCTAATATAGACTGGATGATAATGAGATGTAGTATGTATAAAGAAGAAAGAAAAAAAAACCACGGGTAGGTGGTATACAATTATGGATGGACTGCCGAGTGCCGACACAGAGATAGCTACAGCCGTGGACTACCGTACTGTGTCTGCTGCTAATATAGACTGGATGATAATGAGATGTAGTATGTATAAAGAAGAAAGAAAAAAAAAACCACGGGTAGGTGGTATACAATTATGGATGGACTGCCGAGTGCCGACACAGAGGTAGCTACAGCCGTGGACTACCGTACTGTGTCTGCTGCTAATATAGACTGGATGATAATGAGATGTAGTATGTATAAAGAAGAAAGAAAAAAAAAACCACGGGTAGGTGGTATACAATTATGGATGGACTGCCGAGTGCCGACACAGAGGTAGCTACAGCCGTGGACTACCGTACTGTACTGTGTCTGCTGCTAATATAGACTGGATGATAATGAGATGTAGTATGTATAAAGAAGAAAGAAAAAAAAAACCACGGGTAGGTGGTATACAATTATGGATGGACTGCCGAGTGCCGACACAGAGGTAGCTACAGCCGTGGACTACCGTACTGTACTGTTTCTGCTGCTAATATAGACTGGATGATAATGAGATGTAGTATGTATAAAGAAGAAAGAAAAAAAAAACCACGGGTAGGTGGTATACAATTATGGATGGACTGCCGAGTGCCGACACAGAGGTAGCTACAGCCGTTGACTACCATACTGTGTCTGCTGCTAATATAGACTGGATGATAATGAGATGTAGTATGTATAAAGAAGAAAGAAAAAAAAAACACGGGTAGGTGGTATACAATTATGGATGGACTGCCGAGTGCCGACACAGAGGTAGCTACAGCCGTGAACTACCGTACTGTGTCTGCTGCTAGTATAGACTGGATGATAAATAATGATATAAAAAATATATATATATCACTACTGCAGCCGGACAGGTATATATTATATAATGACGGACCTGCTGGACACTGTCTGTCAGCAGAATGAGTTTTTTATAGAATAAAAAAACACCACACAAGTCACACGACGAGTGTTTAACTTTTTCAGGCAGACAATCACAATATACTGGTGGTCAGTGTGGTCACTGGTCAGTCACACTGGCAGTGGCACTCTGGCAGCAAAAGTGTGCACTGTTTAATATGTACTCCTGGCTCCTGCTATAACCTATAACTGCTCCCCAGTCTCCCCCACAATTAAGCTGTGTGAGCACAGTCAGATATTATACATAGATGATGCTGCACACTGGGCTGAGCACAGATATGGTATGTGACTGAGTCACTGTGTATCGTTTTTTTTCAGGCAGAGAACGGATTATATTAAATAATAATAAAACTGCACTGGTGGTCACTGGTCAGTCACTAGTATAACTAACTACTATCAGCAAAATTCTGCACTCTCTGAGTACTCCTCCTAAGCTCCAGTAAATGAAGTGTCTCACTCTCACTCTCCTATCTATTTCTAAACGGAGAGGACGCCAGCCACGTCCTCTCCCTATCAATCTCAATGCATGTGTGAAAATGGCGGCGACGCGCGGCTCCTTATATAGAATCCGAGTCTCGCGAGAATCCGACAGCGTGATGATGACGTTCGGGCGCGCTCGGGTTAACCGAGCAAGGCGGGAAGATCCGAGTCGCTCGGACCCGTGTAAAAAAACATGAAGTTCGGGCGGGTTCGGATTCAGAGGAACCGAACCCGCTCATCTCTAACCACAAGTAAGTGTGCACTTGCGGCACAGGATTGTAGGTATTTCTAAGAAAGGACACAATAAAGGTCTTGAAACATTAATAAAGTTATATGAATCTCTGCCACCCAGTTGGTGAGTAGAGAGACCCATTTATACTGTAGTTGAGTTTATGTCTGTTCTATTTATGTCCACCTAATTAGTAATTGCAGGCAGACACAGATGGAGGCAGACACCTGTCAGATGGTTTATCGCTTGTGGGTGCTGGAGGGCTGCTGCTGGTGCTTACTTGAACTCACTAAGAATAGACTAAAGTTGGGTACACACTTTTCCTATCCTGGGTAGATCTAACTCCTGACTGACCGCTTTGCCAGACACTGAACAAATGTGTACCCTCCGCAGACCAACCTGTACACCCAATCTTGGTTGTGTGTCTGGTCTCCCAGTTTTTAAACATGCTTAAAAACTAGAGGACCTGACCACCAACCAGGTGACCGATCTCCAGTCCCAGCAGCCCAGCACAGCACCATCCACCACTGCTTCAGGACTTAAAGTGGCAGAGAGAACGGTGGAAACTGCTGAGTTTAAGGCAGCGGATGAAGAATGAAGAAGCTGTAGAAGTCCTGGATCGGTGGCGGCCATGCAAAAGAGCTTAAAGACTGCCACCTTTCAGTAGTTTGAGTCTCTCTCCCATCTGGTGCACTGGTATAGGCAGGGACATCATTACCATTAGGCAGCTTTAGGTAGCTGCCTAGGGTGCCAGGATTGGGGGTGGGGGAGAGGTCACCACTGAGACTGCCCATCACAAAATTAAGAATGTCTCTGAAAGAAACATCCTTGTTGTACTTAATGCAAGTGGTGGCTACGGAACTTCTTAGTCACACTTTCATCTGAAGGGCTGGGAAGTGTGTATTGGTGGCGGCTGGGGGCAGTAGGCTAAAGTTTAACCTAGGGTGCTGAGGAACCTTGCACTGGCACTGGGTGTATGGGATCCTTAACCACTACTACTTGCCTGACCACTAATGCCTTTCCGTTGTATTTAATTTCCTTTAACTAATGTTTTTTTTTTCCAAGTGTATAGTTTATCATATATAATCAATGATTAATACCATATGAACATACTTATGGGGTCCATCTGAATAAAAAAAAATGCTTAAAAATACATAAAAGAGGGATCGGTATGCGATCCCAGTGAATGGGATGCTAGTGATCAGAATATCGACACCATTATCCCGATGGGCACAATCTTGAAAGAGGTGAGGCAAGCATTCTACCTCCCACTCCTACCACCCTAACTCTCCTTTAATGCAGCTTAACACTAACTTCCCCCTTAGTGCTTAAACCTACCCCCTTCCTTCTGCAGCCTAACCCTCCCCGTTAGTGTCTAAACCTTACCCGCTTGGTGGTGCCTAACCCTAACCACCCATTCCCGCAGCCTAACCCGCAACCTGAAGACTATGTGTTTTGTGCATGAAACAAAGTTTGTATACACTGTATCATCAGAAGCAAATGTGTCGCTATCTCAATTTTGCTCTCCAAAAATTCAGTATTTCACAATTTTGGATATGGGAGACTTGACCTTTATACTGTATGTGTATACATATTTATATATGTACTGTATATGGAAAAAAGGATGGCTATTTTGGGGGAGCGCCTTGGTATTATTATATGTAAAGAGGAGGAGTACCAACGTACTGGGGAGGGGGGATGCACAATGTGGGTTATCCTGGCTGCCGAGAGGATTCCCTAGAACTGGCTGGTGTTGTATACCTGATATGAGCCATGCAGTCACTGTATCACACACACAGGAAGGGGAGAAGACTCTGACTAGCCAGCTGCTGTAAGACTACAAAGCCCTGCATGCCATTCGGGACCTAAGACCACTCTGAGGAAGGCAGCAGGCGTCTTGGCATATAGACACCTCACATCCGGGCCCAGAATAATTATCGGCTACTGCTGTTTCCTCTTGCCCTCTCCTCCTCTGGTGGAGCTGCCGTGCAGGAAGAAAAAGGCGCTGAGGAACAGGGCCGGGGGTAGACATAGTTTACATAGGCACAGGAGTGTGTGAACAGCCACCCCCGCCCCATTCATACTGTAAGTGTTCTAGCTGCCGGATGGGGTAATTCCCAGGAGTCCACATTGATGGTAATGAGGAGTGGGGACCTGCAGCAAGGGTTCTGTCTTGGAACAGGCAGTAGATAGTCCCATTGGACCCTGTCCTCCTCTTGTGAAGCTGTGGGAAGGGGGAGGTGCTGGGGAACAGGCCTGGGGGCAGACATCGCTTACACAGGAACAGGAGTGTGTGAGCGGCCATGGACTAGTGCTCGGGAAATTAAAGGAGGCAGCTGGAGAATCCACGGTCACCTTCCCTTCCCCACTCATTAGCGTTCTAGTTGCCAGAGAGGGGAGAGTTTCCCAGGAGTCCACATTGGTGGTGTTGGGGAGCAGGTACCTGCAGCAGGGGTTCTTGAACCTGGCAGAAGGTGGCCCTTTAGGTCTGAGAGGAAGGAGGGGAGGCAGAGTACCCGTCTCTGCTTCCTTTCAGATTCTGCACCCAGTTCACATACCCCCTTAGGCCACCCCCCCTATTTGCAGCCATGCCCTGGCTTATCACCTGGACAGTCTGTACACCATCAGGAACAATGTTTCTTGTATTTGAAACACTTTTATCACAAACTGCCAGGTGCCTAAAATCAGCTGCTTCTCAACCCTGGCTAGCAGCAACACCTGGCCTGGATTCTCTCCAGCAATAGTCCTGCAGTTTGAAACCCATGTCAGATTTGTGCTGTCTTTGACACACTCCTTCCCCCTTAGCTTCAACCACCCTGGTGAAGCTACCAGTTCTTAAGGTGAGCATCCTGATTCACCTACACCTTTTCTCACAAGCCGTCCATAACATCACCCCTTCTCTTCCCCTTTCCAGACTTCCTCATCTTTAACATCAATTAGCTTCACTACATGGTTGTCTGTAGGATCAGGGTTCATAAAGTTCCTTGAGTGGGCATCTACATTGAGGTGGAATTTCCCAGGGTAGTGTTGCACCTCGCTTTTAAATGGTTCGAAAGCCAAAAACTAGTGGTTCACAAGAGCATTCACTTCTTTATTTGTGTACATATGGGGTGCATGGTCCACAGTAAGTAGTAACTGTTAGGGTCTCCTGCCCTGTGCTGCCATGTCGTCATGGCAACCGGGAGACAAGTGCTAGCGGAGTAACCTGAGCGCAGCTGATACTCCGGTTCGGGTCTTTTGCTGTGCAGTGGTTACAGGCAGGGGATCCGGTGCTGGTTTTTGTGCTCACAGTCTGTGAGGTCTGAGGGGGGCGTGGACAGCACCTGCTTTATAAGGCCTCTTCTCAGGTTAAGCAGATGCTGCTGAATCTTTGTTGGTTAGTCAGTTCCTGAAAGTTAGCCAGTACTGTGTAGCTTTGTATTGTTGTTGCTTACTGCAAATAGGCCTGGGGATTTGGTACTACACTCTGCCAATCCAGACCTAGCAGTAAGACTGGAGTCAGTCATTTAGCCTGCTGAGGTTCTTTTGCTATTCTGTGAACCCAGCAGGTTTGTGGCTGTACTTTCAGACCTGCCTGCTTAATCCTCTCTCACTGTGCAGGGCGTCCATGTGTCAGTTTAGTGGCAGTAAGCTGAACCTGGGCCCTGCAAGTGAGAATTAGTATTGTGGAGACTCTCCTTGTGTCTATTATTCCATCTCTGACCAAGGAGTTTACTGCCACACCCGTTGGTAACCCTTTAGGGTTTTGCTGTTGCCCTTAGCAACAGCATTTCGGGTTCTCTACGTATTAAAACACAACATCTTGCTTTTTCCATCTGAGCATTTCTAATACTAGGGAGACACCCAGTTTCTTAGCCTCTGGGCTTCTCTGTTCACTTTGTGTTGGTTTTGTTACCCTATCACCTTCTGTGTACGTAATGTCATATTTCCCAGTCTGTCTGTGAGTTCATTTGTTTTGCATCCCTCTCTGTTCAGACACCAGTACATTCCTGCAGGCACTGGTGTGCATAACAGTTCAAACACCAGTACATTCCTGCAGGCACTGGTGTGCATAACAGTTCAAACACCAGTACATTCCTGCAGGCACTGGTGTGCATAACAGTAACTTAGGGACGCCACTTCCCACTTAATATCCAAGCACTCTTGACAGTTGAATATTTGTGCTCCAGCTTAAGCACAGAATGGGGTTTTCCTCACCATTTACTTCCTGTGAAAGGACTGCATCCAGCCCTGTCCCAGATGCATCAGTCTGCAATATTTACTTTTTTTAAAGAGTGGAGCATGCAACATTGGTCCTGTACAAAAAGCTTACCTTATGTCTTGCTAAGCAGCTTTCATGGTCTTAGCCCAGACTATTTTGTCCGGTGTCTGCTTCTTTAAACACTCAGTGTCAGTCAGTGGAGCCACTCTAGTGGCAAAGCCATGTACTGTATAAACCTGCGATAATAGCCCACCAGTCCAAGAAATGTTCTTAGCTGAGACTTTTATTCTGGCTTAGGCCATGTTACTACTGCCTCCACTTTTTTGGGTTAAGGCTTAACCTGTCCTCTGTCTAACACATATCCCAAGTAGAGATGAGCGCCTGAAATTTTTCGGGGTTTGTGTTTTGGTTTTGGGTTCGGTTCCGCGGCCGTGTTTTGGGTTCGAACGCGTTTTGGCAAAACCTCACCGAATTTTTTTTGTCGGATTCGGGTGTGTTTTGGATTCGGGTGTTTTTTTCCAAAAACACTAAAAAACAGCTTAAATCATAGAATTTGGGGGTCATTTTGATCCCAAAGTATTATTAACCTCAAAAACCATAATTTACACTCATTTTCAGTCTATTCTGAATACCTCACACCTCACAATATTATTTTTAGTCCTAAAATTTGCACCGAGGTCGCTGTGTGAGTAAGATAAGCGACCCTAGTGGCCGACACAAACACCGGGCCCATCTAGGAGTGGCACTGCAGTGTCACGCAGGATGTCCCTTCCAAAAAACCCTCCCCAAACAGCACATGACGCAAAGAAAAAAAGAGGCGCAATGAGGTAGCTGTGTGAGTAAGATTAGCGACCCTAGTGGCCGACACAAACACCGGGCCCATCTAGGAGTGGCACTGCAGTGTCACGCAGGATGGCCCTTCCAAAAAACCCTCCCCAAACAGCACATGACGCAAAGAAAAAAAGAGGCGCAATGAGGTAGCTGACTGTGTGAGTAAGATTAGCGACCCTAGTGGCCGACACAAACACCGGGCACATCTAGGAGTGGCACTGCAGTGTCACGCAGGATGTCCCTTCCAAAAAACCCTCCCCAAACAGCACATGACGCAAAGAAAAAAAGAGGCGCAATGAGGTAGCTGTGTGAGTAAGATTAGCGACCCTAGTGGCCGACACAAACACCGGGCCCATCTAGGAGTGGCACTGCAGTGTCACGCAGGATGTCCCTTCCAAAAAACCCTCCCCAATCAGCACATGATGCAAAGAAAAAGAAAAGAAAAAAGAGGTGCAAGATGGAATTATCCTTGGGCCCTCCCACCCACCCTTATGTTGTATAAACAAAACAGGACATGCACACTTTAACCAACCCATCATTTCAGTGACAGGGTCTGCCACACGACTGTGACTGATATGACGGGTTGGTTTGGACCCCCCCAAAAAAAGAAGCAATTAATCTCTCCTTGCACAAACTGGCTCTACAGAGGCAAGATGTCCACCTCATCTTCACCCTCCGATATATCACCGTGTACATCCCCCTCCTCACAGATTATCAATTCGTCCCCACTGGAATCCACCATCTCAGCTCCCTGTGTACTTTGTGGAGGCAATTGCTGCTGGTCAATGTCTCCGCGGAGGAATTGATTATAATTCATTTTAATGAACATCATCTTCTCCACATTTTCTGGATGTAACCTCGTACGCCGATTGCTGACAAGGTGAGCGGCGGCACTAAACACTCTTTCGGAGTACACACTTGTGGGAGGGCAACTTAGGTAGAATAAAGCCAGTTTGTGCAAGGGCCTCCAAATTGCCTCTTTTTCCTGCCAGTATAAGTACGGACTGTGTGACGTGCCTACTTGGATGCGGTCACTCATATAATCCTCCACCATTCTATCAATGTTGAGAGAATCATATGCAGTGACAGTAGACGACATGTCCGTAATCGTTGTCAGGTCCTTCAGTCCGGACCAGATGTCAGCATCAGCAGTCGCTCCAGACTGCCCTGCATCACCGCCAGCGGGTGGGCTCGGAATTCTGAGCCTTTTCCTCGCACCCCCAGTTGCGGGAGAATGTGAAGGAGGAGATGTTGACAGGTCGCGTTCCGCTTGACTTGACAATTTTGTCACCAGCAGGTCTTTCAACCCCAGCAGACCTGTGTCTGCCGGAAAGAGAGATCCAAGGTAGGCTTTAAATCTAGGATCGAGCACGGTGGCCAAAATGTAGTGCTCTGATTTCAACAGATTGACCACCCGTGAATCCTTGTTAAGCGAATTAAGGGCTGCATCCACAAGTCCCACATGCCTAGCGGAATCGCTCCGTGTTAGCTCCTTCTTCAATGCCTCCAGCTTCTTCTGCAAAAGCCTGATGAGGGGAATGACCTGACTCAGGCTGGCAGTGTCTGAACTGACTTCACGTGTGGCAAGTTCAAAGGGCATCAGAACCTTGCACAACGTTGAAATCATTCTCCACTGCACTTGAGACAGGTGCATTCCATCTCCTATATCGTGCTCAATTGTATAGGCTTGAATGGCCTTTTGCTGCTCCTCCAACCTCTGAAGCATATAGAGGGTTGAATTCCACCTCGTTACCACTTCTTGCTTCAGATGATGGCAGGGCAGGTTCAGTAGTTTTTGGTGGTGCTCCAGTCTTCTGTACGTGGTGCCTGTACGCCGAAAGTGTCCCGCAATTTTTCTGGCCACCGACAGCATCTCTTGCACGCCCCTGTCGTTTTTTAAAAAATTCTGCACCACCAAATTCAAGGTATGTGCAAAACATGGGACGTGCTGGAATTTGCCCATATTTAATGCACACACAATATTGCTGGCGTTGTCCGATGCCACAAATCCACAGGAGAGTCCAATTGGGGTAAGCCATTCCGCGATGATCTTCCTCAGTTGCCGTAAGAGGTTTTCAGCTGTGTGCGTATTCTGGAAAGCGGTGATACAAAGCGTAGCCTGCCTAGGAAAGAGTTGGCGTTTGCGAGATGCTGCTACTGGTGCCGCCGCTGCTGTTCTTGCGGCGGGAGTCCATACATCTACCCAGTGGGCTGTCACAGTCATATAGTCCTGACCCTGCCCTGCTCCACTTGTCCACATGTCCGTGGTTAAGTGGACATTGGGTACAACTGCATTTTTTAGGACACTGGTGAGTCTTTTTCTGACGTCCGTGTACATTCTCGGTATCGCCTGCCTAGAGAAGTGGAACCTAGATGGTATTTGGTAACGGGGGCACACTGCCTCAATAAATTGTCTAGTTCCCTGTGAACTAACGGCGGATACCGGACGCACGTCTAACACCAACATAGTTGTCAAGGACTCAGTTATCCGCTTTGCAGTAGGATGACTGCTGTGATATTTCATCTTCCTCGCAAAGGACTGTTGAACAGTCAATTGCTTACTGGAAGTAGTACAAGTGGGCTTACGACTTCCCCTCTGGGATGACCATCGACTCCCAGCGGCAACAACAGCAGCGCCAGCAGCAGTAGGCGTTACACGCAAGGATGCATCGGAGGAATCCCAGGCAGGAGAGGACTCGTCAGACTTGCCAGTGACATGGCCTGCAGGACTATTGGCATTCCTGGGGAAGGAGGAAATTGACACTGAGGGAGTTGGTGGGGTGGTTTGCGTGAGCTTGGTTACAAGAGGAAGGGATTTACTGGTCAGTGGACTGCTTCCGCTGTCACCCAAAGTTTTTGAACTTGTCACTGACTTATTATGAATGCGCTGCAGGTGACGTATAAGGGAGGATGTTCCGAGGTGGTTAACGTCCTTACCCCTACTTATTACAGCTTGACAAAGGGAACACATGGCTTGACACCTGTTGTCCGCATTTCTGGTGAAATACCTCCACACCGAAGAGCTGATTTTTTTGGTATTTTCACCTGGCATGTCAACGGCCATATTCCTCCCACGGACAACAGGTGTCTCCCCGGGTGCCTGACTTAAACAAACCACCTCACCATCAGAATCCTTCTGGTCAATTTCCTCCCCAGCGCCAGCAACACCCATATCCTCCTCATCCTGGTGTACTTCAACACTGACATCTTCAATCTGACTATCAGGAACTGGACTGCGGGTGCTCCTTCCAGCACTTGCAGGGGGCATGCAAATAGTGGAAGGCGCATGCTCTTCACGTCCAGTGTTGGGAAGGTCAGGCATCGCAACCGACACAATTGGACTCTCCTTGTGGATTTGGGATTTCAAAGAACGCACAGTTCTTTGCGGTGCTTTTGCCAGCTTGAGTCTTTTCAGTTTTCTAGCGAGAGGCTGAGTGCTTCCATCCTCATGTGAAGCTGAACCACTAGCCATGAACATAGGCCAGGGCCTCAGCCGTTCCTTGCCACTCCGTGTGGTAAATGGCATATTGGCAAGTTTACGCTTCTCCTCCGACAATTTTATTTTAGGTTTTGGAGTCCTTTTTTTTCTGATATTTGGTGTTTTGGATTTGACATGCTCTGTACTATGACATTGGGCATCGGCCTTGGCAGACGACGTTGCTGGCATTTCATCGTCTCGGCCATGACTAGTGGCAGCAGCTTCAGCACGAGGTGGAAGTGGATCTTGATCTTTCCCTAATTTTGGAACCTCAACGTTTTTGTTCTCCATATTTTATAGGCAGAACTAAAAGGCACCTCAGGTAAACAATGGAGATGGATGGATTGGATACTAGTATACAATTATGGACGGACTGCCACGGTTAGGTGGTATAAAAAAACCACGGTTAGGTGGTATATATTGTAATACAATTATGGATGGACGGACTGCCTGCCGAGTGCCGACACAGAGGTAGCCACAGCCGTGAACTACCGCACTGTACACTGGTTGATAAAGAGATAGTAGTATACTCGTAACAACTAGTATGACACTATGACGGTATAAAGAATGAAAAAAAAACCACGGTTAGGTGGTATATATTATAATAATACAATTATGGATGGACGGACTGCCTGCCGAGTTCCGACACAGAGGTAGCCACAGCCGTGAACTACCGCACTGTACACTGGTTGATAAAGAGATAGTAGTATACTCGTAACAACTAGTATGACTGACTATGACGGTATAAAGAATGAAAAAAAAACCACGGTTAGGTGGTATATATTGTAATACAATTATGGATGGACGGACTGCCTGCCGAGTTCCGACACAGAGGTAGCCACAGCCGTGAACTACCGCACTGTACACTGGTTGATAAAGAGATAGTAGTATACTCGTAACAACTAGTATGACTGACTATGACGGTATAAAGAATGAAAAAAAAAACCACGGTTAGGTGGTATATATTGTAATACAATTATGGATGGACGGACTGCCTGCCGAGTTCCGACACAGAGGTAGCCACAGCCGTGAACTACCGCACTGTACACTGGTTGATAAAGAGATAGTAGTATACTCGTAACAACTAGTATGACTGACTATGACGGTATAAAGAATGAAAAAAAAACCACGGTTAGGTGGTATATATTATAATACAATTATGGATGGACGGACTGCCTGCCGACTGCCGACACAGAGGTAGCCACAGCCGTGAACTACCGCACTGTACACTGGTTGATAAAGAGATAGTAGTATACTCGTAACAACTAGTATGACACTATGACGGTATAAAGAATGAAAAAAAAACCACGGTTAGGTGGTATATATTATAATACAATTATGGATGGACGGACTGCCTGCCGACTGCCGACACAGAGGTAGCCACAGCCGTGAACTACCGCACTGTACACTGGTTGATAAAGAGATAGTAGTATACTCGTAACAACTAGTATGACACTATGACGGTATAAAGAATGAAAAAAAAACCACGGTTAGGTGGTATATATTATAATACAATTATGGATGGACGGACTGCCTGCCGAGTGCCGACACAGAGGTAGCCACAGCCGTGAACTACCGCACTGTACACTGGTTGATAAAGAGATAGTAGTATACTCGTAACAACTAGTATGACTGACTATGACGGTATAAAGAATGAAAAAAAAACCACGGTTAGGTGGTATATATTATAATACAATTATGGATGGACGGACTGCCTGCCGACTGCCGACACAGAGGTAGCCACAGCCGTGAACTACCGCACTGTACACTGGTTGATAAAGAGATAGTAGTATACTCGTAACAACTAGTATGACACTATGACGGTATAAAGAATGAAAAAAAAACCACGGTTAGGTGGTATATATTATAATACAATTATGGATGGACGGACTGCCTGCCGACTGCCGACACAGAGGTAGCCACAGCCGTGAACTACCGCACTGTACACTGGTTGATAAAGAGATAGTAGTATACTCGTAACAACTAGTATGACTATGACGACGGTATAAAGAAAGAAAAAAAAATACCACGGTTAGGTGGTATATAATTATACAATTATGGATGGACGGACTGCCTGCCGAGTGCCGACTGCCGACACAGAGGTAGCCACAGCCGTGAACTACCGCACTGTACTGTGTCTGCTGCTAATATAGACTGGTTGATAAAGAGATAGTATACAACAATATACTACTATACTGGTGGTCAGGCACTGGTCACCACTAGTCACACTGGCAGTGGCACTCCTGCAGCAAAAGTGTGCACTGTTTAATTTTAAATTAATATAATATTATGTACTCCTGGCTCCTGCTATAACAACCTGCAGTGCTCCCCAGTCTCCCCCACAATTATTATAAGCTTTTATACATTGATGTGCAGCACACTGGGCTGAGCTGAGTGCACACAGACTGAGTCACACTGTGTGACTGCTGTGTATCGTTTTTTTCAGGCAGAGAACGGATATAGCAGAGAACGGATATATTAAATAAAAGTTAACTTAACAACAACTGCACTGGTCACTGTGGTAAACTCTGTCTGCACAATCTCTCTCTCTCTCTCTCTCTTCTAATCTATTCTAATGGAGAGGACGCCAGCCACGTCCTCTCCCTATCAATCTCAATGCACGTGTGAAAATGGCGGCGACGCGCGGCTCCTTATATAGAATCCGAGTCTCGCGAGAATCCGACAGCGTCATGATGACGTTCGGGCGCGCTCGGGTTAACCGAGCAAGGCGGGAAGATCCGAGTCGCTCGGACCCGTGAAAAAAAAAGTGAAGTTCGTGCGGGTTCGGATTCAAAGAAACCGAACCCGCTCATCTCTAATCCCAAGTACAGTATTTTGCTGTCACCATCTCGATAGCACACTTCTTCATATTAGCCATAATCATATGTGCCCATAGACACTGTAGAATTGCCTCCATTCTCGAAAGGTGAGTTTTCCAGTCAGAGCTAAAGATAAAGATGTCATCAAGATAAGTTCCTGCATACGCTCGATGAAGCCTAAGCAACTTGTTCATAGGCCTCTGAAAAGTTGCAGGAGCCTAATGCAAACCAAAGGGTAGCACTTTATACTGAAAGAACTCCTCTGGGGTAGAAAAAGCTGTTTTCGTCTTGGCAGTGTCAGTTAAAGGTATCCGCCAGTACTCATTTGTCAAATCAAAAGTTGTCAAATACTGTCTGTTTGCTAACATTTTTACTTGCTTGTCAAACCTGGGTATCTCATAGGGATCAAATTGTGAGACTTTACTTAGTTTCCTGAAGTCATTGCAAAACCTCAGAGCTCCCAAAGGCTTGGGTACCAACACAATGGCATTATTCTATTCACTATTTGACTTCTTTATGACCTCTAGATGCTGCATCTCCTCTACCTCTTTTTTACCGCAGCCCATTTAGCTTTAGAAATGCAACATGGTTTTTCCTGTTTTACAACCCCTGGTGGGGTAAAAAGACATATTTATTTTGTACTACCAGGTCTACAGCTTCCCTCTTTTGGTTGGGACTTAATGTGACTTCAATGGG
This sequence comes from Pseudophryne corroboree, assembly GCF_028390025.1. Classification (NCBI taxonomy): domain Eukaryota; kingdom Metazoa; phylum Chordata; class Amphibia; order Anura; family Myobatrachidae; genus Pseudophryne; species Pseudophryne corroboree. Next base: position 39,402,175 of record NC_086447.1, on the reverse strand, counting down.
CAACTGGTAGTCCAGGGTTTCAAGGGCCAGCAGAGAAGGTTGACTAATACTTCCATTCCAGGGTTTTAACAAATGAATATGTTAAATTTGTATCTCTTTCCTTCTACCCTCCTGGCATACTATATAATTAATGGGTCCCACAGCCTCTCTGACCTCATAAGGACCTTACCAGTGGGCATACAGGTTACTTTCAGGGGTGGGAACTAAATCTAATACCTTTTCCCCTAGTATAAATGAGCAGTTACCCGCTATGACATCATAATTATATTTCAGAAGTTGTTGGGGCTTGTTCATATGCTCTTTCACTAGTGGCTCAATTTGACATAGGCGATAATAGATCTGAGACACAAGCTGAACAATATTGAGTCAGTTGCAGCTCCCAGCCTACCTTTAAGAGATCCAAAACCCCTCTATGCTGCTGACTATAAAGGAGCTCAAATGGGCTAAACCCTGTAGATGAATGGGGTATCTACCATACTGCAAACTTTAGGTACGGTAGAAGCAGGTCCCAATCTTGCTTCTCATGGAACACCACCTGCTTTATCATCTGCTTCAGGATTTGGTTAAATCATTCCACAAATTTGCCTATTTGTGTGTGATGCACTGAAGTGTTTATTTTTATCAATCCCCAACAGGCGGCACAGATCCTTCATTAATTTAGATATAAAAGAAGTCCCCTGGTCCATCATGACCACTTTTGGAATTTTCAACTATGTAAAAAACATTACCAGCTCCTGGGCACTGGTGCTAGACTTAGTATTCTGTAGCGGTATTGCCTCAGGGTACCTGGTGGTGCAGTCAACCACCTCTAAGATATATTGACGCCCATAAGCAGACTTTTCCACTGGACCTGCCAAGTCCATACAAGTCCTCTAAAAAAAGATATGGACACGATAGGTAGGGGCACCAGGGTTGCTCGAAATTCTAGCTGGGGTGGTGTCTTCTGGTATACAGGCCATTCCTGGCAATACTTTTTACCGCAGCATAAAAACCCAGCTAGAAGAACCTAAACGGAATACTGTACATTGAAAATTTTTAAGTAAGTAATTACCAACTGCTCATGCTTCCTAGGAACCAATAACTGCTCTACAGTATCTTTTCACCTTGTAAATAAGCACCCTCATAGAATAAATCACTTCTTACCATAAAATAGGCTGTGCCGTCAGGCGATAAAGCAGTCTCTATTTTACCATTTATCATTACAATATTTTCAAATGCATTTACCAAATTCCCATAATTTTGCTGATGCCTTGTAAAGTCCTGTAAGGAGGTCTAAAATAGAAAATGACTGTGCTTTCTGCGCTGATTGAACAGCAGAATAAAGTAGCATATACACTCTGAAAAGATTCACTGATTTCCCATACAAAAGAAAATACAAAGAAATTAAATGTATAATTGCGCGTACACCATTACCATGGTTACATGTATAACATAAGCCTCCTGAATGATGAAATAGTCAAACTTCCTATTGTAATAGTTCATAGGAAATGGTATAACTTTCCTTTTTCAGAGCAGAATGAATCCCTCAAGGAAAATCCAACAGTAGAACAATTGGACTGAAAAAGAGAAGGGACACAATAGTGCAGACACCCAATTGCAATGGGAAAACTTTTTAATAATGTATATTTTGCACTCACAGACATTCAATTTGGAAAGGCATATAGCACATTGCTGGTAGATGCAGGTACATCAAATCAGGTGGATCTCTTGATATTTTCCCAAATGTGATAGAATATAAAAATGAATCAATAGGGATTCATTCTGCTCTGAAAAAGGAAAGTTATACCATTTCATATGAACTATTAAAAAAGGAAGTTTGACTATTTCATCATTCAGGAGGCTTATGTTATATATGTATCCATGGTAATGGTGTACGAGCAATTATACATTTAATTTCTTTGTATAAAGTCCTGTAAGGATACATTTCTTTCCAAGGGTGACCAATCAGCCTCTGGATCACTTCCACCTTGCTGCTCACCAACAAGGGAAGGTTTTTATGGTCACTGGACTTTGGCCGAATACAGCAATTGTGTTATTGAGGACCTTGACAGCTGGGTTCCTTTCACCTTCATGCCAGGTAATTATCTCTTGTAAAAGAGGAAAGTCAAAGCCCAAAATCACTGGGTCAGGAGACCTTGAGGCCACAGCAAATACCATTTTTATTGGTCGACCATTTAGCACTACCAACAGTTGTACCAGGGGTATCCTGCCACATCTCCATGGATATACAGTACTTTCACTAAGGGTAACGCCTGATCAGTCTCTTTTGATAACAGGTTAGCAAAAACAAGGGACAGTTCACTAACCATATCAGTCAAGGCCCAGACCTCCCAGCCTTCAATTTGTACGGCCATCTGGAACAAGGTAGTCTCCCCTGGAGAAGCAAAGCCTGCCAGCATACCGATAAAAGGTCGGGCTACAGTCTATTGGCTCACCACAGTTTGGGCAGTGCCGGCATACATGACCAGGTCCACCGCAGCTCTAGCACATTACTGAAAGCGGTCTCTGTTTCGTCAAGGCCACAAATAATTCTAGTATGACTGCCAACTCCACAAATGCTTGGAGGTCAGCCTGGAGAGCCCATTGTTGAACCTCAAGATCTAACACTGGTACAGCATGGTCTTATGCAATGACCTACTGTACATGATACACCGAGGAGTTTTCTTATCTGGCTTTAACCAGACTTTACTTCGCCCGTGCCAACCTGGCCAGTTGCATCCTTGGGGTCTCAGAGGTGGTCAGTCACCAGTCATGAAAACATTAAGCTTTTTAGGCCCCATAACTCCAAACTTGGAAAGGATGGCAGCTTTCAGCTGCCTATAAGAATCAGCCTGAGCAGCAGGTAGATCCACATAAGACTCTGGGCTTCTTCTGGGTGGCAGGGAGCTAACCTCCCTGTCCACTGCTCCATGGGCTATTTAAACCAAGCAACCATGCATTCAAAGGTACACAGGTATGCCTCTTTATCATCTGCTGGTGTCAGTTTATGCAACACTTTGCACTTCTGTCCAGGATCGATGACAGGGTAGGGTCAAAGGGTATGCCTGTACTTGGCCCCAAGGATCAGAGGGCCCCAAAGATATGCCACTTAGTGCCCAGCCGAGAGATGTAAGCAGTCTTGTCCAAATGTGGCAGCAAGCTGTAGGACGAGTGGGTACAGCCTCAGAGTGACAGGAGCCTCTCACACACAGTGACCGGGTCCAACTCTGTAATAGGCAGTTACGGGACATATTAGCAGCTCCACTGTCTAGGATTCCTGTGCCCTGCGCTGGCCTTTCCTGGTGGTGTGAGAGGGCCACGTGGTACCATCAGTGTGGTGTACGGTTTTGTATACTGGGGAGTGCAGTGCAGGTAAGTCTCTCCCCGGTGTAAGAGTGGATTGGTGAGGGGATACAGGGCTTAGGTATGAGGTGGGTGAGCTGGGAATGCAGCATGGAGTCATTGGGGAGAGACAGACTGTGGGGTGTATGGGGGAGGAAGGAGAGATACTGCATACACAAAAAATATATATATATATGTATATATATATATTTGTATTATAGATAAATGTATATATATTTAACAGATTCTTATATAACACAGCTAATTATGTTGCGCTTTAATATATTTAATATATATGTGTATATATAAAATCTGAGGGGGCAACAGAGAAATCAATGTACTGGGCCCCAAGATTTCTGTTGCCGACCCTGCTTCTATCCACCTTTCCTTATGTCCACCAATTCCTCATGCAGCAGCTGAATCTGAGTTTGTTGGACCTTTTTGTCACGATCCGGGTATCTGGACACCATTACTTACCTTTCAGATGCCTCCTAAGGCTGGCTCAGCGCTCCAGGACCGGATCCCATCTGTTATTCTGATGTCCACATTCCTGCCTCCTCTCCTGTCACTCTGAGACGCTGTCAGAGCGGCGCCATGTTACATCCTGAATGGCGTCTCCCGCGGCCTCCGCCGCCGTCCCTGTGTTTCTGCATGCAGGATGTCAGAGTGGCGCTTATGTCAGCCGTGGCCTCCGCTGTTGCCCGCGTGGTTCAAATGTGCACTCATCAGTCTGGCGTCTCCTATTTACTGTGGCCGGCGCCGCCATTACTGTTAAAGTTCCCACATGGATTATCAAACCAATCTTCCCTCCAAGGGGTATATTTACTAAGCTCCCGGTTTTGACCGAGATGCCGTTTTTTTTTCAAAGTGTCATCTCGGGAATTTACTAAACTCAAATCACGGCAGTGATTAGGGCTTTCGTATTTTTTTGGAAGTCCAAGAAAAAAAATACGAATGAATACACCATTGGTCAAATACACCAGCAAATTAGTAGAACTCGGTCATTTACTAAAAAGTGCAAATCTCAAAATATCCAAACACTGCCGTGAAAAATTGCAAATCGTAAAAAAGTGCTAAAAAACCCCCAGACATGCTTTTTTGAGCCGTGATTGGATAGGCATGCACGGATCCATGAGATCCGTGCATGTATATCAGTGGGAAGGGGTGGGAAAGTGTTAATTTTAATTAAAAAAATTGCGTGGGGTCCCCCCTCCTAAGCATAACCAGCCTCGGGCTCTTTGAGCCGGTCCTGGTTGCAAAAATATGGGAAAAAAATTGTCAGGGGTTCCCCCATATTTAAACAACAAGCACCAGGCTCTACGCCTGGTCCTGGTTCCAAAAATATGGGGGACAAAAAGCGTAGGGGTCCCCCGTATTTTTGAAACCAGCACCGGGCTCCACTAGCTGGACAGATAATGCCACAGCCAGGGGTCACTTTTATACAGTACCCTGCGGCCGTGGCATTAACTACCCAACTAGTCACCCCTGGCCGGGGTACCTTGGGGTAGTGGGGACCCCTTCAATCAAGGGGTCGCCCCCCAGCCACCCAAGGGCCAGGGGTGAAGCCCGAGGCTGTCCCCCCCATCCAAGGGCTGCGGATGGGGGGCTGATAGCCAAAGTTAAAAGTGATTGATATTGTTTTTAGTAGCAGTACTACAAGGCCCAGCAAGCCCTCCCCGTAAGCTGGTACTTGGAGAACCACAAGTACCAGCATGCGGCAGAAAAATGGGCCCGCTGGTACCTGTAGTACTACTACTAAAAAAATACCCCAATAAAGACATTACACACACACCTTGAAAGTATAACTTTAATACATACATGCACACCAACATACATACATACTTACCTATGTACCCATGCAGGTCGGTCCTCTTCTCCAGTAGAATCCATGGTGTACCTGTTGAAAAAATTATACTCACATAATCCAGGGTAGAAGGCTTTTCTTCTTGAAAACCATTTGTAATTCACGTACTTGTTAAAATAAAAAAACGGATACCCGACCACGAACTGAAAGGGGTCCCATGTTTTCACATGGGACCCCTTTCCCCGAATGCAAGGAACCCCCTCTGACTTGAGTCCAAGAAGGTTCCATCAGCCAATCATTGTAACCAATGGTGGGAACTTTGTGGACAGCGGTGAGGTTACTCTCGGTCAACCGCTGACCACAAAGTTCCCACCATTGGTTACAATGGAGCGCATAGGCGCTACATTGTAACACTGCCGTGTGCCGCCTGTCATACAGTACAGGAGCACACAGCCAATCAGGAGGGTGCCACAACGTGGCGCTCCCTGATTGGCTGATGGAACCTTCTTGGACTTAAGTCAGAGGGGGTTCCTGGCATTCGGGGAAAGGGGTCCCATGTGAAAACATGGGGCCCCTTTCAGTTCGTGGTCGGATATACGTTTTTTTATTTTAACAAGTACGTGGATTACAAATAGATTTCAAGAAGAAGAGCCTTCTTCCCTGGATTATGTGAGTATAATTTTTTCAACAGGTACACCATGGATTCTACTGGAGAAGAGGACCGACCTGCATGGGTACATAGGTAAGTATGTATGTATGTTGGTGTGCATGTATGTATTAAAGTTATACTTTCAAGGTGTGTGTGTAATGTCTTTATTGGGGTATTATTTTAGAAGTAGTACTACAGGTACCAGGTGGCCCGGTTTTCCACCGCATGCTGGTACTTGTGGTTCTCCAAGTATCAGCTTGAGGGGAGGCTTGCTGGGCCTTGTAGTACTGCTACTAAAAACAATATCAATCACTTTTAACTTTGGATATCAGCCCCCCATCCGCAGCCCTTGGATGGGGGGGACAGCCTCGGGCTTCACCCATGGCCCTTGGGTGGCTGGGGGGGGAACCCTTGATTGAAGTGGTCCCCACTCCCCCAGGGTACCCCAGCCAGGGGTGACTAGTTGGGTATTTAATGCCACGGCCGCAGGGCACTGTATAAAAGTGACCCCCGGCTGTGGCATTATCTGTCCAGCTAGTGGAGCCCGGTGCTGGTTTAAAAAATACGGGGGACCCTACGCTTTTTGTCCCCCGTATTTTTTGGAACCAGGACCAGGCGCAGAGCCCGGTGCTGGTTGTTTAAATATGGGGGAACCCCTGACAATTTTTTCCCCATATTTTTTCAACCAGGACCGGCTCAAAGAGCCCGAGGCTAGTTATGCTTAGGAGGTGGGACCGCATGCAATTTTTTTTCCAATTTTAAACTATTTTAAAAAATAAAAAAAATGCACAATGAACCCCAGCACGGATCTCACAGATCCGGCCGTGATTCATTGTGTTAAAGTTGGCAGTGTTTTGCGGTTCACTCCCGTAAAACACTGAAAAAAAATACGAATGACATCGACATCGGAAAACACGAAAATACAGAATACGACAGCTTAGCAAATTAGTCGTAATTAATTCAAAAAGTTGCAATTTTACACTTGCGATGTAATTCGTGTTCATTCTCACTCCAAATCGGTAAGAATACGAATCTTAGTAAATATACCCCCAAGTGTCTGCATGGGCGCAGCCGTGTTGGATTCTGTCACCTGCTCAAATTCCTCCAATCCGTTGTTTGCATTGTAATCTGCATAATTGCCTAGCCAATACCTTCCTTGCTGCAGGTATAAGTATTCTGTGCCTGAGCAAGGAAGGCGTCAGTGCTTTGGTTGTCAAACCTAGTTCCAGTTTGTCTCTCTCCTGTGGTTGTTTTCCAGGTTCCAGTTACCATCTCCAAACCTCCACTAAAGAGACCCGCTCCAGTCTACCACCTGCGGTGCAGCCTGACTCTCCAGTCCTCTGGGACTCATCTGTTTCCAGTTACAGATTTACCTGCTTCCAGCCTAGCTTCCAGCAGAGATCAGCTCTTCTTAAAGTGCCAGTATCATTTCTGCAGATTACCACTCACCACCGGTACTATTATTTCACCGCTCTCAAGCTCCATATATCAATCCTATTTCATCGCTCTCAAGCTTCATTTATTATTTGGCTGGTTCCATCCAACAATCCACTCTGTGCTTACATCAGTCTGGTTCCAGCCAGTACCCACAGCAGCCATTTTATCCACAGCAGCCCAGCTTTTCCTGGAACACCAGCTGGTACGATCCTGGGCTATCGCCATTGCTACAGTCGGGCCTGGTAAGGACTTTCCAACTAGAAGATAATAAGAACTTTCTCATACTACCAGAGCCCTGTGGCCCTTGCCATTCCTGTAGTACCCAGGAACTGTATTATTTCTCTGTTGATTTTATGTTTCTCTTTTATTACTGCTGTGATGCATGGGGTATGTCAAAATAAACTTCATTGACTTTTATCCTGGTTGTCGTGGTCACGCCTTCGGGCAATTCTTCTACGTGTAACTTATATGTCCAGGGGTCTGATACAACCTCCCAGATTCCACTACACCTCAGCCCCTACAACTGAGGCTGCCTCCTGTCAGCTCAGGCCCTCAGTTGTGACAGTAAGCACTGACCTAATGAATCCAGCTGGAGACCAGGATCAAGCGACTAGGCCGATGCAAGAACTGGCAGCCTGACTTGAATATCAGGAGGCTGCACAGGGCCACATCATCCGCTGTCTCCAGGATCTCTCTACTCGGCTGGATGGGATTCAGACAACCCTCCGTGGATCAGGCATGTCTGGTGCTTCACCCACAGTGACTCCAGCTATAATCCCACCCACCTTACCCATTTCTGCTCCACGTCTTCATCTTCCAACGCCAGCAAAATTTAACGGATCTCCAAGATTCTGCAGGGGATTTCTCAACCAGTGTGAAATTCATTTTGAGCTACAACCTGGCAATTTTCCCAGTGACCGTACTAAAATTGCCTACATTATTTTTCTTCTCAGTGGCTCAGCCCTTGATTGGGCATCACCGTTATGGGAGAAATCTGATACCCTGCTGTCTTCCTATACTGATTTTGTGTCAACATTCAGGCGTATCTTTGACGAGCCAGGCCGGGTAACTTCAGCTTCATCTGAGATTCTCCATTTATGCCAGGGATCACGTACTGTAGGACAGTATCTTATGCAGTTCAAGATCCTGGCATCCGAACTGGCATGGAACGACGAGGCCCAGTATGCTGCATTCTGGCATGGCTTATCAGAGCGTATTAAGGATGAGTTAGCTACCAGAGACTTGCCTTCTAAGTTAGATGAGCTAATCTCACTCTGCACGAAAGTTGATTTACGTTTCAGAGAAAGAGCAACTGAGTGTGGAAGATCATCTGCTCCAAAATCTTCTGCTCCTCCTCCTCGCCAACTGTCACCATCCAAAGATGAACCCATGCAAATTAGTCGTTCCCGTCTAACTCCTGCTGAGCGCCGAAGACGTCTCTCTGAGTATCTTTGTCTTTACTGTGCAGCCCCGTCTCACACAATCAATGCCTGTCCCAAATGTCCGGGAAACTCCAAATCCTAGCTCGCCAAGGAGAGGGCTGTCTAGGAGTAATGATCTCCTCTCCATCTCCTCATGATTGTTATCTCCCAGTCTCGCTCCAAATTGCTCAACGTTACAGGAACGTCATTGCCCTCCTTGATTCCGGAGCAGCTGGGAATTTCATAACCAAAGCCTATGTTAAACGGTGGTCCCTACCCACCGAGAGACTTCCTTCGTCCATCTCCTTAACTGCCGTGGACGGCAGCAAGATTTTTGATGCAGTTATTTCGCTAAGGACTCTACCAGTTCGTCTGAGAGTGGGAGTTCTTCATTCTGAATTTATCTCTTTTCTAGTGATTCCAAGAGCCACACATCCAGTGGTTCTGGGCCTTCCATGGCTCCGTCTCCACAATCCATCAATTGACTGGACGACTACGCAAATTCTGGCATGGGGTCCCTTCTGTGCTGAGACATGTTTGTTTAAAGTTTTGCCTGTTTGTTCTTCCTCCTCCAGGTTGTCTGATGTTCCACCTCCTCCATATCAAGATTTCACGGATGTGTTCAGTAAAGCTTCTGCTGATATCATTCCTCCTCATAGAGAATGGGACTGCCCGATTGATCTCGTTCCAGGGAAGGTTCCACCTCGAGGCCGAACTTATCCGTTGTCTCCGCCTGAGACTCACTCCATGGAGGAATACATTAAAGAGAACCTAGCGAAGGGGTTCATCCGACCTTCCTCTTCTCCAGCCGGCACAGGCTTCTTTTTCGTAAAGAAAAAAGATGGTGGTCTGCGGCCGAGCATCGACTACAGAGGTTTGAATGACATTACCTTTAAGAACCGCTATCCTTTACCACTGATTACTGAGCTCTTTGATAGAGTTAGCGGAGCTACCATCTTTACAAAGTTGGATTTGAGAAGTGCATACAATCTCATCCGGATCCGCGAGGGTGACGAGTGGAAGACCGCCTTTAACACCCGTGACGGACATTATGAGTACCTCGTCATGCCCTTCGGATTGAGCAACGCTCCAGCTGTCTTCCAGCATTTTGTGAATGAGATCTTCAGAGACATCTTATACTGCCATGTCGTGGTCTATCTAGATGATATTCTCATCTTTGCCAATAATCTAGAGGAACATCGTTTCTGGGTAAAGGAGGTTCTGTCCCATCTCCGTGTCAATCATCTCTATTGCAAACTAGAGAAATGTGTCTTTGAAGTCAAATCCATTCCATTTCTAGGTAACATTGTGTCCGGTTCCGGACTAGAGATGGACCCTGAGAAACTACAAGCAATCCAGAATTGGCCGATACCCTTAACCCTCAAAGGAGTACAGAGGTTCTTAGGGTTCGCCAATTACTACAGAAAGTTTATACGAGACTTTTCCACCATTGTGGCGCCTATCACTGCGATGACTAAGAAGGGTGCTAATCCATATAAGTGGTCTGAAGAAGCTACGCAAGCGTTTCATCTATTAAAACAATGGTTCATCTCTGCACCAGTTCTGAAACAGCCCGACATCGACTCTCCTTTCATCTTAGAGGTGGATGCCTCCTCCGTTGGAGTATGAGCGGTGTTATCCCAGAGGGCTAAGGATGGACATCTACATCCTTGCAGTTTCTTCTCCTGGAAGTTCTCCCCAGCTGAGCACAACTATGCCATTGGCGACCAGGAGTTGCTAGCCATCAAGCTCGCTCTAGAGGAGTGGAGATATCTGTTGGAGGGAGCTTCTCATTCCATCAGTATACTTACCAACCACAAGAATCTTTTATACCTGAAAAGCGCACAATGTCTTAACCCTCGTCAGGCCAGATGGGCACTTTTCTTTTCCAGGTTCGACTTTAAACTCCAGTTCTGTCAGGGCTCTCAGAATCGCAAAGCCGATGCCCTTTCCTGCTCATGGGAGCAAGAAAATGAGTCAGAGTCTTCAGACAAGCATCCTATTATTAATCCGTTGGCATTCTCCACGGTAGGGATGGACTATACGCCCCCACCAGGGAAAAGATTTGTGAAGCCGGTGCTAAGGAAGAAGCTCATGCATTGGGCCCATGCTTCCCGTTTTGCCGGACATACAGGTATCCAAAAAACCCTTGAGTTAATCTCTAGGTCCTATTGGTGGCCAACTCTGAGAAAGGATGTCATGGAGTTTATTGCATCTTGCCCAAAGTGTGCCCAACACAAAGTATCCCGCCAGTCGCCTGCGGGGCAACTGGTTCCACTATCCGTTCCCCGTCGACCATGGACCCATTTGTCGATGGACTTCGTTAAAGACTTACCTGTTATGAGCCACGGCTGTGGCTCATTCCTGTTTTGCATTTTTGTTCTGTATTTTGTTATACTTCTGTTTATGTTCCCCGTGGGTGTCATGGGGTGCTCGGAGCTCACCCTTAAGGAGGGGATACTGTTATGAACCACAGGTAGTGGTTCATTCCTATTTTATGTTTATTAAGTTGTTTTGCATGCCAGGATTTCCCGTTGCTCTGTTTTAGATCACTCTTGTCTGCTGCCGCTGGTGAGTCTGTGCAATTGCAGCTTGTTCCCATGTGTTCAGCCTCATCTGGCTGCTAATTGCATCTTGTCAGCTTGGAGTCATGCAACAGGCCAGCTGCACAAGATAATTAATTAGGCCTCTCTGTTATATGCAGGCTCAGTGCAGTTCGCAGAGGCTGGTGATATTTCTAAGTTTCCAGTCTGCTTGAGTTCTGAGCTTGTTCCTGCCAGTTCTTGAATTTCTGTGTCAGTCCCTGTGTCGATTCCTTTGTCTGATCCCGTGTCCTGCCGTTAAGCGTTCCTGTCCTGAAGTCCAGTGGCTTTTGCCTGTTCCGGGTCAAGTTTCTGGTTTCTTGGTGTCCACCGGTCTGTCGTTTGGGATTCTGCCTGTCCTCCAGTTCTGAGAGTCTGTGTCAGCAGCATTGGAGGTTCCTGTCTGTTTGCCAGTTTTCGTACCGGTTCCGTGAGTAGCGGCTCTGCCGTGTCCGTCGGCCTAGGCCGCTGTATTCTGTTATTATTCCTGTCACTGGTGTTTTGAAGAGGGTTCTGCTTATGCTGTCACCGCAGGTACACAAAAGTATGGTGTCGGCGTGTGGTCAGCATTTCCTTTGTTGTTCTTTTCCTTTGGCGGCAAGCCGCACATACATTTAGTTTTAGGCTAGTTAGTAGCCCCTGGCTTTGGTTGTTTCAGATTAGAGGGCCCCTTGTTATCACCCTGCCTCGGATTTCCCTTTGTCTCTCATTAAGACCGGGGGGCATCGGAGTTGGGCAGACATAATCCGCCCTTCAAACGCAGCTGCCATGGGCTCAAGCAACCATAGTCTCGCAGGGGATTTCTGACAGCACGGGTGAGACAACGGAGTTAGGGCGCCAGGGGCTATTCCCTTTCCATTCCCCTTTGCCAGCGTTACGTCCTGGTGCTCTGGACTCACTTCATAAACGTCTCCCTTGTTCTGAGCACCAGGAACCTAACATTACCTATGTGCAATAAGTTCAATACCATCTGGGTGGTAGTTGACCGGTTCACCAAGATGGCACACTTCATTCCTCTCACCGGTCTTTCGTCAGCTTCCAAGTTGGCTCAAGTGTTCATACAAGAGATATTCCGACTCCACGGTCTTCCTAAAAAAATGATCACAGATCGAGAAGTCCAATTCACAGCCAAATTCTGGCTAAGTTTATGTCAAGTCCTCCAAGTCAAACTAAAGTTTTCCACGGTTTACCATCCTCAGACCAATGGTCAAACTGAGAGGGTGAATCAGGACTTGGAGGCCTTCCTCCACATCTATGTGTCTTCCTCTCAAGATGACTGGGTTCAACTACTTCCCTGGGCCGAGTTCTGTCATAACAACCAATATCATTCCTCATCTTCTTCAACACCATTCTTCACTAACTATGGATTCCTCCCTAAAGTTCCTGAATTCCAACCGCTTCCAGCAACTTCTGTTCCAGCAGTGGATATCACCTTGCGTCAGTTTGCAAACAACTGGAAGAATGTACGAGCGGCTCTGCTCAAAGCATCGTTCAGGTACAAGAAGTTTGCTGATAAGAAGCGTAGAGTGGTTCCTGCACTCAAGGTGGGTGATCAGGTGCTGTTGTCCACGAAGAATTTGAGGTAAAGAGTTCCCAGCATTTAGTTTGCACCTCGTTACATCGGTCCTTTCACAATTGAACAAGTCATCAATCCTGTTGCTTACAGACTCCAGTTACCTCCCTTCTTAAAAATACCCAGGACATTCCATGTTTTCTTGTTGAAACCGCTGATTCTGAATCGGTTTCATTCTACACTTCCTCCAGCTCCGAAAGTCCAAACTCAACGTGGAGTTGAGTATAAAGTGGCCAAGATTATGGACTCACGTCACCGTTACGGTCAATTACAGTATCTTATTGACTGGAAGGGTTACGGCCCTGAGGAATGCTCTTGGACCAATGCTTCTGTTGTCCATGCTCCTGCCTTGGTCCGGAATTTCCACTCCAAGTTTCCTCAAAAGCCAAAGAAGTGTCCTGGGGCCACTCCTAAAGGGGGGGGGTGCTGTCACGATCCGGGTATCTGGACGCCATTACTTACCTTTCAGATGCCTCCTAAGGCTGGCTCAGCGCTCCAGGACCGGATCCCATCTGTTATTCTGATGTCCACATTCCTGCCTCCTCTCTTGTCACTCTGAGACGCTGTCACAGCGGCACCATGTTACATCCTGAATGGCGTCTCCCGTGGCCTCCGCCGCCGCCCCTGAGTTTCTGCATGCAGGATGTCAGAGTGGCGCTTATGTCAGCCGCGGCCTCCGCTGTTGCCCGCGTGGTTCAAATGTGCACTCATCAGTCTGGCGTCTCCTATTTACTGTGGCCAGCGCCGCCATTACTGTTAAAGTTCCCACATGGATTATCAAACCAATCTTCCCTCCAAGTGTCTGCATGGGCGCAGCCGTGTTGGATTCTGTCACCTGCTCAAATTCCTCCAATCCGTTGTTTGCATTGTAATCTGCATAATTGCCTAGCCAATACCTTCCTTGCTGCAGGTATAAGTATTCTGTGCCTGAGCAAGGAAGGCGTCAGTGCTTTGGTTGTCAAACCTAGTTCCAGCTTGTCTCTCTCCTGTGGTTGTTTTCCAGGTTCCAGTTACCATCTCCAAACCTCTACTAAAGAGACCCGCTCCAGTCTACCACCTGCGGTGCAGCCTGTCTATCCAGTCCTCTGGGACTCATCTGTTTCCAGTTACAGATTTACCTGCTTCCAGCCTAGCTTCCAGCAGAGATCAGCTCTTCTTAAAGTGCCGGTATCATTTCTGCAGATTACCACTCACCACCAGTACTATTATTTCACCGCTCTCAAGCTCCATATATCAGTCATATTTCATCATTCTCAAGCTTCATTTATTATTTGGCTGGTTCCATCCAGCAATCCACTCTGTGCTTACATCAGTCTGGTTCCAGCCAGTACCCACAGCAGCCATTTTATCCACAGCAGCCCAGCTTTTCCTGGAACACCAGCTGGTACGATCCTGGGCTATCTCCATTGCTACAGTCGGGCCTGGTAAGGACTTTCCAACTAGAAGATAATAAGAACTGACTCATACTACCATAGCCCTGTAGCCATTGCCATACTGTAGTACCCAGGAACTGTATTATTTCTCTGCTGATTTTATGTTTGTCTTTTATTACTGCTGTGATGCATGGGGTATGTCAAAATAAACATCATTGACTTTTATCCTGGTTGTCGTGGTCACGCCTTCGGGCAATTCTTCTACGTGTAACTTATATGTCCAGGGGTCTGATACAACCTCCCAGGTTCCACTACACCTCAGCCCCTACAACTGAGGCTGCCTCCTGTCAGCTCAGGCCCTCAGTTGTGACAGTAAGCACTGACCTAATGAATCCAGCCGGAGACCAGGATCAAGCGACTAGGCCGATGCAAGAACTGGCAGCCCGACTTGAACATCAGGAGGCTGCACAGGGCCACATCATCCGCTGTCTCCAGGATCTCTCTACTCGGCTGGATGGGATTCAGACAATCCTCCGTGGATCAGGCATGTCCGGTGCGTAATCCCACAGTGACTCCAGCTATAATCCCACCCATCTTACCCATTTCTGCTCCACGTCTTCATCTTCCAACGCCAGCAAAATTTGACGGATCTCCAAGATTCTGCAGGGGATTTCTCAACCAGTGTGAAATTCATTTTGAGCTACAACCTGGCAATTTTCCCAGTGACCGTACTAAAATTGCCTACATTATTTCTCTTCTCAGTGGCTCAGCCCTTGATTGGGCATCAACGTTATGGGAGAAATCTGATACCCTGCTGTCCTCCTATACTGATTTTGTGTCAACATTCAGGCGTATCTTCGACGAGCCAGGCCGGGTAACTTCAGCTTCATCTGAGATTCTCTGTTTATGCCAGGGATCATGTACTGTAGGACAGTATCTTATGCAGTTCAAGATCCTGGCATCCGAACTGGCATGGAACGACGAGGCCCTGTATGCTGCATTCTGGCATGGCTTATCCGTTCCCCGTCGACCATGGACCCATTTGTCGATGGACTTCGTTAAAGACTTACCTGTTATGAGCCACGGCTGTGGCTCATTCCTGTTTTGCATTTTTGTTCTGTATTTTGTTATACTTCTGTTTATGTTCCCTGTCGGTGTCATGGGGTGCTCGGAGCTCACCCTTAAGGAGGGGATACTGTTATGAACCACAGGTAGTGGTTCATTCCTATTTTATGTTTATTAAGTTGTTTTGCATGCCAGGATTTCCCGTTGCTCTGTTTTAGATCACTCCTGTCTGCTGCCGCTGGTGAGTCTGTGCAATTGCAGCTTGTTCCCATGTGTTCAGCCTCATCTGGCTGCTAATTGCATCTTGTCAGCTTGGAGTCATGCAACAGGCCAGCTGCACGAGATAATTAATTAGGCCTCTCTGTTATATGCTGGCTCAGTGCAGTTCGCAGAGGCTGGTGATATTTCTAAGTTTCCAGTCTGCTTGAGTTCTGAGCTTGTTCCTGCCAGTTCTTGAATTTCTGTGTCAGTCCCTGTGTCGATTCCTGTGTCTGATCTCGTGTCCTGCCATTAAGCGTTCCTGTCCTGAAGTCCAGTGGCTTTTGCCTGTTCCGGGTCAAGTTTCTGGTTTCTTGGTGTCCACCGGTCTGTCGTTTGGGATTCTGCCTGTCCTCCAGTTCTGAGAGTCTGTGTCAGCAGCATTGGAGGTTCCTGTCTGTTTGCCAGTTTTCGTACCGGTTCCGTGAGTAGCGGCTCTGCCACGTCCGTCGGCCTAGGCCGCTGTATTCTGTTATTATTCCTGTCACTGGTGTTTTGCAGAGGGTTCTGCTTATGCTGTCACCGCCGGTACACAAAAGTATGGTGTCGGCGTGTGGTCAGCATTTCCTTTGTTGTTCTTTTCCTTTGGCGGCAAGCCGCACATACATTTAGTTTTAGGCTAGTTAGTAGCCCCTGGCTTTGGTTGTTTCAGATTAGAGGGCCCCTTGTTATCACCCTGCCTCGGATTTCCCTTTGTCTCTCATTAAGACCGGGGGGCATCGGAGTTGGGCAGACATAATCCGCCCTTCAAACGCGGCTGCCATGGGCTCAAGCAACCATAGTCTCGCAGGGGATTTCTGACAGCACGGGTGAGACAACGGAGTTAGGGCGCCAGGGGCTATTCCCTTTCCATTCCCCTTTCCCAGCGTTATGTCCTGGTGCTCTGGACTCACTTCATAAACGTCTCCCTTGTTCTGAGCACCAGGAACCTAACATTACCTATGTGCAATAAGTTCAATACCATCTGGGTGGTAGTTGACCGGTTCACCAAGATGGCACACTTCATTCCTCTCACCGGTTTTCCGTCAGCTTCCAAGTTGGCTCAAGTGTTCATACAAGAGATCTTCCGACTCCACGGTCTTCCTTGAAAAATTATCACAGATCAAGGAGTCCAATTCACAGCCAAATTCTGGCTAAGTTTATGTCAAGTCCTCCAACTCAAACTAAAGTTTTCCACGGTTTACCATCCTCAGACCAATGGTCAAACTGAAATGGTGAATCAGGACTTGGAGGCCTTCCTCCGCATCTATGTGTCTTCCTCTCAAGATGACTGGGTTCAACTACTTCCCTGGGCCAAGTTCTGTCATAACAACCAATATCATTCCTCATCTTCTTCAACACCATTCTTCACTAACTATGGATTCCTCCCTAAAGTTCCTGAATTCCAACCGCTTCCAGCAACTTCTGTTCCAGCAGTGGATATCACCTTGCCTCAGTTTGCAAACAACTGGAAGAATGTACGAGCGGCTCTGCTCAAAGCATCGTTCAGGTACAAGAAGTTTGCTGATAAGAAGCGTAGAGTGGTTCCTGCACTCAAGGTGGGTGATCAGGTGCTGTTGTCCACGAAGAATTTGAGGTTAAGAGTTCCCAGCATTTAGTTTGCACCTCGTTACATCGGTCCTTTCAAAATTGAACAAGTCATCAATCCTGTTGCTTACAGACTCCAGTTACCTCCCTTCTTAAAAATACCCAGGACATTCCATGTTTTCTTGTTGAAACCGCTGATCCTGAATCGGTTTCATTCTACACTTCCTCCAGCTCCGAAAGTCCAAACTCAACGAGGAGTTGAGTATAAAGTGGCCAAGATTCTGGACTCACGTCACCGTTATGGTCAATTACAGTATCTTATTGACTGGAAGGGTTACGGCCCTGAGGAATGCTCATGGACCAATGCTTCTGATGTCCATGCTCCTGCCTTGGTCCGGAGTTTCCACTCCAAGTTTCCTCAAAAGCCAAAGAAGTGTCCTGGGGCCACTCCTAAAGGGGGGGGGGGGTGCTGTCACGATCCGGGTATCTGGACGCCATTACTTACCTTTCAGATGCCTCCTAAGGCTGGCTCAGCGCTCCAGGACCGGATCCCATCTGTTATTCTGATGTCCACATTCCTGCCTCCTCTCTTGTCACTCTGAGACGCTGTCACAGCGGCACCATGTTACATCCTGAATGGCGTCTCCCGCGGCCGCCCCCCCTGAGTTTCTGCATGCAGGATGTCAGAGTGGCGCTTATGTCAGCCGCGGCCTCCGCTGTTGCCCGCGTGGTTCAAATGTGCACTCATCAGTCTGGCGTCTCCTATTTACTGTGGCCAGCGCTGCCATTACTGTTAAAGTTCCCACATGGATTATCAAACCAATCATCCCTCCAAGTGTCTGCATGGGCGCAGCCGTGTTGGATTCTGTCACCTGCTCAAATTCCTCCAATCCGTTGTTTGCATTGTAATCTGCATAATTGCTTAGCCAATCCCTTCCTTGCTGCAGGTATAAGTATTCTGTGCCTGAGCAAGGAAGGCGTCAGTGCTTTGGTTG
The DNA here is from genome assembly GCF_028390025.1 of Pseudophryne corroboree. NCBI lineage: Eukaryota > Metazoa > Chordata > Amphibia > Anura > Myobatrachidae > Pseudophryne > Pseudophryne corroboree. Next base: position 39,384,170 of record NC_086447.1, on the reverse strand, counting down.
TCAAACCTAGTTCCAGTTTGTCTCTCTCCTGTGGTTGTTTTCCAGGTTCCAGTTACCATCTCCAAACCTCCACTAAAGAGACCCGCTCCAGTCTACCACCTGCGGTGCAGCCTGACTCTCCAAACCTCTGGGACTCATCTGTTTCCAGTTACAGATTTACCTGCTTCCAGCCTAGCTTCCAGCAGAGATCAGCTCTTCTTAAAGTGCCGGTATCATTTCTGCAGATTACCAGTCACCACCGGTACTATTATTTCACCGCTCTCAAGCTCCATATATCAGTCATATTTCATAATTCTCAAGCTTCATTTATTATTTGGCTGGTTCCATCCAGCAATCCACTCTGTGCTTACATCAGTCTGGTTCCAGCCAGTACCCACAGCAGCCATTTATCCACAGCAGCCCAGCTTTTCCTGGAACACCAGCTGGTACGATCCTGGGCTATCTCCATTGCTACAGTCGGGCCTGGTAAGGACTTTCCCACTAGAAGATAATAAGAACTGTCTCATACTACCATAGCCCTGTAGCAATTGACATCCTGTAGTACCCAGGAACTGTATTATTTCTCTGCTGATTTTATGTTTCTCTTTTATTACTGCTGTGATGCATGGGGTATGTCAAAATAAACATAATTGACTTTTATCCTGGTTGTCGTGGTCACGCCTTCGGGCAATTCTTCTACATGTAACTTACATGTCCAGGGGTCTGATACAACCTCCCAGGTTCCACTACACCTCAGCCCCTACAGCTGAGGCTGCCTCCCGTCAGCTCATGCCCTCAGTTGTGACACTTTTACAGAGTTTGCTGCCCTGTTGCCATTTAAGCAAATATTCTCATGTAATTTAAAAAAAGCATGAAAAACGGCTGCGCTGTATGTCAGAAATATATCAAGGAAAAGAGCCAACGTAGATAAAAAAATTTTTATTATAAAACTATTGTTGTCAGATTCATTGGTACCAATAACTATGGGTAAATAATTAAAATAGTAAACACACAACTTTTCTCACAAGGTGTCTGATGGCCGGTAATCTTCCGATATGTTGGTATTGAAAATCAAGGAGACAGTCTATATCCACAGCTGCTGGTGTTAGCTGCTGTTTAAACACTGGAAAGTCCGTGTCATCGATGCAGTTCCAGATATTATGAATAATAAAGCACCCGTATAAAAAGTGATTACCTCTCTGGTGGGCTGGTCAATGAACCGGGCGTCCCCGGTCAGATGTCCTGCGTTGCCCACAATCGCTATGCAGCGGAGAGGAAAAGCCGCGCCGTATGCAGTGGGCTGGCTGAGAGTGTCGGGATCCGTTGGTGCTGCTGTTAGCAGTGGAGCATCAGGGATATGACCGTCCAAGATGTCTGATGGATGTGCTAACAAGGACACCTGTGCGAGGTGTGTGAAGAGGCAGGTCCTAACGCGTTTCGTCACGCTCCACGTGACTTTTTCAAAAGGACCTTTGAAAAAGTCACGTGGAGCGTGACGAAACGCGTTAGGACCTGCCTCTTCACACACCTCGCACAGGTGTCCTTGTTAGCACATCCATCAGACATCTTGGACGGTCATATCCCTGATGCTCCACTGCTAACAGCAGCACCAACGGATCCCGACACTCTCAGCCAGCCCACTGCATACGGCGCGGCTTTTCCTCTCCGCTGCATAGCGATTGTGGGCAACGCAGGACATCTGACCGGGGACGCCCGGTTCATTGACCAGCCCACCAGAGAGGTAATCACTTTTTATACGGGTGCTTTATTATTCATAATATCTGGAACTGCATCGATGACACGGACTTTCCAGTGTTTAAACAGCAGCTAACACCAGCAGCTGTGGATATAGACTGTCTCCTTGATTTTCAATACCAACATATCGGAAGATTACCGGCCATCAGACACCTTGTGAGAAAAGTTGTGTGTTTACTATTTTAATTATTTACCCATAGTTATTGTACCAATGAATCTGACAACAATAGTTTTATAATAAAAATTTTTTTATCTACGTTGGCTCTTTTCCTTGATATATTTCTGACATACAGCGCAGCCGTTTTTCATGCTTTTTTTGTTCTTGTAATTCAACTACACATAGTTGGTCGGCAAGCGCAGTAATTCAGAAAATTATTATTCTATTAAATATCATTTATATTGCATATGATACTACATCTACAAAGGCGCTGTTTTAGCAGTTAATAGATTTTATTTTGTTTTTGCAACTTTTCTCATGTAATTTAGCAGGTTTTAATGAAAGCCAGTTTGTCATCAAAACATTTCAGCTGGTTACCCTGTCACAAATACACACTGCACAACGTTCCCTGGACTTCCCAGAACACTTATAACAACCAAATGTTAATACTGTGAACAACTGCCGTTTTACGGCTGGCTTGTCACACTCACCTTCCCAGCTGCTAGTAATGCGGCTCAGACCCACCAAGCCGCAGTGCAGCAGGTAGCGTCCTGCAATTCATCTTGCTGCTGTGTTTTGGATCTGGTCACCATATCCGGGCTCATGCTACATAGAAGTGTCTAACAAAGGTCTCTGTTTGTGAACCAAATGTGACGGGAATCACATAGACCGGAGTAAAATACAAGATACATTTATTTGCAAGCACAGGCAGTTACACAAGAAGGAGCAGGATTCACAGGTCAGTTACAGCAAAACAGTGTTCACAGAGTCTTCAAAATGCATACACAAGTTTTCCAGTAGACCACAAGGTCCAGGACCCTTAAAAGTAGTTACCCCCTGGCTTAAGACCTGGGCAGCTTGTCCACCATCAAGAGCCATGCTTCTTGTGTCTTAAACCTTCTTAGCATAAACTGACAGGTGCCTGAAATCAGCTGCTTCTCAAACTTGGCTAACAGCAATATCTGTCCTGTCCTGTATATATATGTGTGTGTGTGTGTGTGTGTGTGTGTGTGTGTGTGTGTGTTTCTAAATACTACGCTAAAACAACAGCAATATCTGGCCTGTATATACAGTGGGGCAAAAAAGTAGTTGGACAGCCACCGATTGTGCAAGTTGACCCACTTAAAAAGATGAGAGAGGTATGTAATTTTTCCATCATAGGTACATTTCAACTGTGAGAGACAGAATCTGAAAAAACAAAACCTAGGCAATCACATTGTATGATTTTTAAATTTAAGGTATTTTATTAAAACAACCAATTGCTAAATAGCGTCACATAAAAACCTGCACACTTCAGTATATTGTAATGCCATTGAAAGAAACAAAACCATAGTTACAAAGTAATCAGGCTGCATGGGGCTAATGTTGCAGGTTTCGGAACATATTAGAGCTCTTTAGAATGGTGCAATATATTGATACAAGCTGTAGTGGCAACAGTATAACGGTAACACTGGCTGTCTAGCCAGGCACAGGACCTTGTAATCTTATGTTTATTTATATTAAGTACATTTTTTTTTCAATATTAATTTTTATTAAGGTTTTTTCAAACATAAAGTAAGGGGGTGGGGGTACAGAAGAGAAAAAAGGGACGGAGAGGGAAAAGTGTGTGTGTGTGTGTGTGGGGGGGGGGGTACACACATTGTTTGACAAGGGAAAATGAGGGACTTGTACATCGAGAGGGCAGTAAAAGGCGTGTTGCAATGACCCAACAGTGAGAGGAGGGTCATGTATCTCAATTAAATAAATTATCCAGGATTGCCGACAGAGTCTGGAAGTCGTCTAAACCAGAAATCGCTCCATGGAAGCCAGCGAATAAGCGGACACGAGGGGGAGGAACAATATACAACCCCGCGGTTTCAAATTCGTAGTGAGAACGCACAGCTTTTTCTATTGAGGCTATAGTTGGAATCGCAGTGGAGCGCCAGTGACGGGCTATCAGTAATTTAGTAGAGATGAGTATATGACCCAGTACATATTGAGCACTAGGTGATAACAATAAAGATGGAGGATAACCAATCTTGGATGTGGGGTTATACAATGGCCTAAGACGGTTGCGATCAATTGAAATACTGAATTCCAGGGAGGAGCGATTACCGGATATTCCCAGAAAACATGCAATAGTGTTCCCACCTTACCGCAGTTGCGCCAGCAGAGGTCAGAGGTGGAGGGTTGCATCATATGTAAACGTGAGGATGTGAAGTATAAGCGATGCAGCATTATATAAAACAATTCAATATGTGAAACGCATTTAGACACTTTAAAGCAGGTGCGAAAAACCGTCTCCCATTCATCTGCGGAAATTGGGCATTTGAGGTCAGTCTCCCATTTAGTTTGAATGGGGCTTTCTGTCGGGAAGGGGGGCTGATAATAAACTTGTACAACTTAGATATGCCTCCTCTAACCTCCCCCGTATTAAAGAAGCTCTGGATTAACTTGGGCAATGGAAGGACTTGATAAGGAGGGCTGGAGGAGCTTTGTAGCCAGTGTCTAAGTTGCAAGTATTTGTAAAATTCACTATGAGGTAAGGCATATTTCATCTAGATTTGAGTAAACGAGATCAATGAGTTGTTTGTTAGGATATCGTTGAGGGATAAGATCCCTGCAGATATCCAGGTGTCAAGGGAGAGATCAGGGATTAGGGTGGCCAATCCTTTCAATGTAAGGATGGGGGAAGGAAGGCAGATACCATGCCCTCCCCTCAGTACCTCCAGCCAAGCCTTTCGGGCAGAGTGAGCCGTGACTGATTTAGCTATCAGCGTCTTGCCTTCACCGCCTGGTAATAGCAGTATGTCAGACAAAGGAAGTGGGGATACTAAGCCTTGTTCTAGGTGAATCCATAAATTAAGATCTGCTTTACAATGCCAAGCTCCCGATTGTGTGAGCAAACATGCTAACTGGTAGGAGTGTAAGTCAGGATAAGCCAGGCCTCCCTCCTGTTTGGGAAGGATCATCCTTGACCTGGCTAGTCTCGGTTTCTTATCCTTCCATATATAGGAGCTAAACACAGATTTAAATTAAGATAGGAGATAGTTGGGAAGAAGGATAGGGATGGTTCGGAATAGGTACATTAGTTTGGGGAGAATCGTTATCTTCAATGCGGCAATGCGTCCAAGCCACGAGACATGTTGCTTCATCCAGTCAGACGACAGTCTTGTGAATTTACGAAGGAGAGGGGCGTAGTTTGCAGATATTAAGTCGTGTACATTCGGGGTAATCTGGACCCACAGATATTTAAGACTTCTATCCTGCCAGGAATACGAGTAGGTGGCTTTCAATAAGGTCAGAAGAGGAAACGGGAAATTAATGAAAAGTGCTTCTGTTTTAGAATGATTTCATTTGTAGTACGATACCACAGAGTAGGCATGCAGAAGTGTGTGTAAGGTCTGCAGGGACGTAGCAGGGGTAATTAATGATAAAAGCACATCAACCGCAAAAAGACATATCTTATGTGGGTGTCCCTTAAATTCCACGCCTCTGATTTGAGATGTGGATCTAATTTTTTCAGCAAGAGGTTCCATTGCTAATACCAACGGAGACAGGGGGCAACCCTGGGAGTGCCATTCGTAATCTTAAAATACGGGGATAGCATACCGTTTACAAATAATCGCACTGTCGGGTTGGAGAGCCAGAATGGAGGTGAGCACCCTGCCACTAAGTCCAAACTTACATAAAACAGCCTTGCGGTATCCCCAATGTAGGCAGTCGAACGCCTTCTCCGCGTCCAACGAAAGCAACAATAGCAGTTTGTCCGAAGCGGCGAAGGCGTCCAAAACATTTATTACCCGTCTTGTGTTATCAGGGGCCTGTCTGCCGGGGTTGAATCCTACTTGGTCCTGATGGATGAGGGAGGGGAGGAGGGGGTTAAGTCTGTTAGCTAGTAATTTTGCATATATTTTTAAATCCGTATTCAATAGCGCTATAGGGCGGTAATTGGGCTTCTTATCAGGGTTCTTCCCCGATTTTGGGAACGCAACCACTCGTGCTTCCAGCATTTCTGTTGGGAAGCTTCCCATAGAAGAGGCATAGTAGTAAACTGAGGCTAAGATAGGAGTCAGCGGCTCTTTGAAGTGTTTATAGAATTTATTAGAATACCCATCTGGGCCCGGCGCCTTATCCAGTGGGAGCGAGTCAATCACCTGTTCTACTTCCTTATGGGACCAAGGGAGTTCAAGGGTCAGTAAAGTAGCCGGGTCTATTGCTGGAACGCATATGTCTTTCAAAAAGTCCGCAATATCTTTTAAGTTGTAGAGGGTGGAGTAGTATTTAGCAAAAGCGTCAGCAATCGCGGACGGGTTAGTGACTTTAACCCCATTTAAATTAGTAATGGCCTTCACCCTCTACTTTGCCGTCTTTCCTCTTAATTTACGAGAAAGCATTCTCCCAGCCCTATCGCCCTGCATATAGAATTTTTGTCTCAATCGGAACAAGTTCTTGTGAACCTCAGTCAGGGCTAGCTTGTTCATCTCATCTCTGACTTGAAGTAAGTCACGATAGATTTTCTTATTAGATGGACTGGCCCTAACTTGTAGTTCCAAGTCCCTAAGCCGGGCTTCGAGTTCCACCTGCTGATTACGGGAGGCTTTGCGAATAGTCGCGGCTGCTTGAATTGCTGCACCCCTTACCACCGCTTTGAGTGCACACCAGTGTCTAAAAACTGAGGTATCCACTGGGGCATTAGTGTCTATATATAGTGATAAAGCCTGTGCTATGGTTTGTTTAGCTTCTGAATTCGTGAGTAGGTAATCCCCAAGACGCCAGGTGGGGGAGGTTGGGCTGACTAATTTAGGATCCCAACTGACGGAGAGGGCAGAGTGGTCTGACCATGAAACTGGCAGGATAGAAGCCTTCTTCACCCGATGGAGCAACCATTTATCTGACAGGGCTAGATCGATCCTAGAGAAAGTACCATGTACTGGGCAGAAGAGCGAATAATCCCTACAGGTTGGGTTCCTGGCCCGCCAAATATCGTAGACGTCATATTCGTGCAGTATGTTCCTGAAGGCATGGGAATTGTCTAATTGTCTCGGGGGGGGGGGGGGGGGGTACTGGAAGAATACCTAGGCGAAGAACTGTCTATACTGGGGTCTAGGACCATATTGAAGTCCCCCAAGAGCAATAAAGCACCTGAGCAGTGTGTCTGCAGTAATTTAAAGAATTGAATTTCCTAAAGAAGGGAATTTGTTTGGTATTGGGTGCATAAATAGAGGCCAGCGTGACGGGTTTGTCCTCCAGCTTGTCAGTTAAAATGAGATATCTACCCTCCAGGTCTGAGATCTGGTTGAGTAGGGAAAAGTTGCAGGAGAATGGCCACACCTGCTTTATTCATAGGCCAATTGGCTGTATAGCAGGTATGGAATTTACTATTCGTGAGGGATGGAGGGGATAAACACGTAAAATGGGTTTCCTGAAGAGCTGCCACCTGTGCCCTGCATCTGGTGAAGTGATTCAAAGCCAGTCTCCGTTTGATGGGCGAGTTCAGGCCTTATACATTCAAGGAAAGGACTTTAACCATTGGGCATTATAGATGACCAAGAATTAACTGTGCTACATACATAGTCCAAACAATAGAACAGTTGATATAGCAGGTGTACCAGAACCAGGATAGGTGAAGGGGGGGGAGGGAATAGTAAAGGGAGAAAACAAGAGAATCACCACAAGGGTGCAAAAAGTGGTTGCCCATATAGGCAACACATGGGGGTCTAGACCGAGGGTGGTACCCTCCATCACTCCATTATTAACACAACAGGACTGCAGGACTATATGTAGGCCGATAAGATAAACAGAGGGTAAGCTACACTTCCGAAGTAAGAATTTAAGTCACCCCTGGTTAAAGATGTTGACAGAAAAAATGTACCCAGGCGTCCCTGGGTGGACGGCAGTCAACATCCGAACATGTCGAATGCAGACTACAGTACATAGCATATTGGACGATTTCATTATATTCAGTATCAGCTATTATTATTTGTCGCTTAAGAATATATATTGTATAGTGATTATAGCTATGTAAATGGGTCATTCAGTAAAAAAAGGGGGGGGGGAGCTTAAACATGGGTCTTCCAACTAGAGATGTGCACTTGAAATTTTTCGGGTTTTGTGTTTTGGTTTTGGGTTCGGTTCCGCGGCCGTGTTTTGGGTTCGACCGCGTTTTGGCAAAACCTCACCGAATTTTTTTTGTCGGATTCGGGTGTGTTTTGGATTCGGGTGTTTTTTTCAAAAAACACTAAAAAACAGCTTAAATCATAGAATTTGGGGGTCATTTTGATCCCAAAGTATTATTAACCTCAAAAAACATAATTTCCACTCATTTTCAGTCTATTCTGAACACCTCACACCTCACAATATTATTTTTAGTCCTAAAATTTGCACCGAGGTCGCTGGATGACTAAGCTAAGCGACCTTAGTGGCCGACACAAACACCTGGCCCATCTAGGAGTGGCACTGCAGTGTCACGCAGGATGGACCTTCCAAAAAACACTCCCCAAACAGCACATGACGCAAAGAAAAAAAGAGGCGCAATGAGGTAGCTGTGTGAGTAAGCTAAGCGACCCTAGTGGCCGACACAAACACCTGGCCCATCTAGGAGTGGCACTGCAGTGTCACGCAGGGTGGCCCTTCGAAAAAACACTCCCCAAACAGCACATGACGCAAGGAAAAAAAAGAGGCGCAATGAGGTAGCTGTGTGAGTAAGCTAAGCGACCCTAGTGGCTGACACAAACACCTGGCCCATCTAGGAGTGGCACTGCAGTGTCACGCAGGATGGCCCTTCCAAAAAATACTCCTCAAACAGCACATGACGCAAAGAAGAAAAAAAAGAGGCGCAATGAGGTAGCTGTGTGAGTAAGCTAAGCGACCCTAGTGGCCGACACAAACACCTTGCCCATCTAGGAGTGGCACTGCAGTGTCACGCAGGATGGCCCTTCCAAAAAATACTCCCCAAACAGCATATGACGCAAAGAAGAAAAAAAAGAGGCGCAATGAGGTAGCTGTGTGACTAAGATAAGCGACCCTAGTGGCCGACACAAACACCTGGCCCATCTAGGAATGGCACTGCAGTGTCACGCAGGATGGCCCTTCCAAAAAACACTCCCCAAACAGCACATGACGCAAAGAAGAAAAAAAAGAGGAGCAATGAGGTAGCTGTGTGAGTAAGCTAAGCGACCCTAGTGGCCGACACAAACACCTGGCCCATCTAGGAGTGGCACTGCAGTGTCACGCAGGATGGCCCTTCCAAAAAATACTCCCCAAACAGCACATGACGCAAAGAAGAAAAAAAAGAGGCGCAATGAGGTAGCTGTGTGAGTAAGCTAAGCGACCCTAGTGGCCGACACAAACACCTTGCCCATCTAGGAGTGGCACTGCAGTGTCACGCAGGATGGCCCTTCCAAAAAATACTCCCCAAACAGCACATGACGCAAAGAAAAAAAAAAGAGGCGCAATGAGGTAGCTGTGTGACTAAGATAAGCGACCCTAGTGGCCGACACAAATACCTGGCCCATCTAGGAATGGCACTGCAGTGTCACGCAGGATGGCCCTTCCAAAAAACACTCCCCAAACAGCACATGATGCAAAGAAGAAAAAAAGAGGCGCAATGAGGTAGCTGTGTGAGTAAGCTAAGCGACCCTAGTGGCCGACACAAACAACTGGCCTATCTAGGAATTGCTGCTGGTGATTGTCTACACGGAGGAATTGATTATAATTCATTTTAATGAACATCATCTTCTCCACATTTTCTGGAAGTAACCTCGTACGCTGATTGCTGACAAGGTGAGCGGCGGCACTAAACACTCTTTCGGAGTACACACTTGTGGGAGGGCAACTTAGGTAGAATAAAGCCAGTTTGTGCAAGGGCCTCCAAATTGCCTCTTTTTCCTGTCAGTATAAGTACGGACTGTCTGACGTGCCTACTTGGATGCGGTCACTCATATAATCCTCCACCATTCTTTCAATGGGGAGAGAATCATATGCAGTGACAGTAGACGACATGTCCGTAATCGTTGTCAGGTCCTTCAGTCCGGACCAGATGTCAGCAGTCGCTCCAGACTGCCCTGCATCACCGCCAGCGGGTGGGCTCGGAATTCTGAGCCTTTTCCTCGCACCCCCAGTTGCGGGAGAATGTGAAGGAGGAGATGTTGACAGGTCGCGTACCGCTTGACTTGACAATTTTCTCACCAGCAGATCTTTGAACCCCAGCAGACTTGTGTCTGCCGGAAAGAGAGATCCAAGGTAGGTTTTAAATCTAGGATCGAGCACGGTGGCCAAAATGTAGTGATCTGATTTCAACATATTGACCACCCGTGAATCCTTGTTAAGCGAATTAAGGGCTCCATCCACAAGTCCCACATGCCTAGCGGAATCGCTCCGTGTTAGCTCCTCCTTCAATGTCTCCAGCTTCTTCTGCAAAAGCCTGATGAGGGGAATGACCTGACTCAGGCTGGCAGTGTCTGAACTGACTTCACGTGTGGCAAGTTCAAAGGGCAGCAGAACCTTGCACAACGTTGAAATCATTCTCCACTGTGCTTGAGACAGTTGCATTCCACCTCCTATATCGTGCTGAATTGTATAGGCTTGAATGGCTTTTTGCTGCTCCTCCAACCTCTGAAGCATATTTAGGGTTGAATTCCACCTCGTTACCACTTCTTGCTTCAGATGATGGCAGGGCAGGTTCAGGCGTTTTTGGTGTTGCTCCAGTCTTCTGTACGTGGTGCCTGTACGCTGAAAGTGTCCCGCAATTCGTCTGGCCACCGACAGCATCTCTTGCACGCCCCTGTCGTTTTTAAAAAAATTCTGCACCACCAAATTCAAGGTATGTGCAAAACATGGGACGTGCTGGAATTTGCCCATATTTAATGCACACACAATATTGCTGCTGTTGTCCGATGCCACAAATCCACAGGAGAGTCCAATTGGGGTAAGCCATTCCGCGATTATCTTCCTCAGTTGCCGTAAGAGGTTTTCAGCTGTGTGCGTATTCTGGAAACCGGTGATACAAAGCGTAGCCTGCCTAGGAAAGAGTTGGCGTTTGCGAGATGATGCTACTGGTGCCGCCGCTGCTGTTCTTGCGGCGGGAGTCCATAAATCTACCCAGTGGGCTGTCACAGTCATATAGTCCTGACCCTGCCCTGCTCCACTTGTCCACATGTCCGTGGTTAAGTGGACATTGGGTACAACTGCATTTTTTAGGACACTGGTGAGTCTTTTTCTGACGTCCGTGTACATTCTCGGTATCGCCTGCCTAGAGAAGTGGAACCTAGATGGTATTTGGTAACGGGGGCACACTACCTCAAGAAATTGTCTTGTTCCCTGTGAACTAACGGCGGATACCGGACGCACGTCTAACACCAACATAGTTGTCAAGGCCTCAGTTATCCGCTTTGCAACAGGATGACTGCTGTGATATTTCATCTTCCTCGCAAAGGACTGTTGGACAGTCAATTGCATGGTGGAAGTAGTAAAAGTGGGCTTACGACTTCCCCTCTGGGATGACCATCGACTCCCAGCAGCAACAACAGCAGCGCCAGCAGCAGTAGGCGTTACACGCAAGGATGCATCGGAGGAATCCCAGGCAGGAGAGGACTCGTCAGAATTGCCAGTGACATGGCCTGCAGGACTATTGGCATTCCTGGGGAAGGAGGAAATTGACACTGAGGGAGTTGGTGGGGTGGTTTGCGTGAGCTTGGTTACAAGAGGAAGGGATTTTACAGGTCAGTGGACTGCTTCCGCTGTCACCCAAAGTTTTTGAACTTGTCACTGACTTATTATGAATGCGCTGCAGGTGATGTATAAGGGAGGATGTTCCGAGGTGGTTAACGTCCTTACCCCTACTTATTACAGCTTGACAAAGGCAACACACGGCTTGACAAATGTTGTCCGCATTTCTGGTGAAATACTTCCACACCGAAGAGCTGATTTTTTGGGTATTTTCACCAGGCATGTCAATGGCCATATTCCTCCCACAGACAACAGGTGTCTCCCCGGGTGCCTGACTTAAACAAACCACCTCACCATCAGAATCCTCCTTGTCAATTTCCTCCCCAGCGCCAGCAACACCCATATCCTCCTCATCCTGGTGTACTTCAACACTGACATGTACAATCTGACTATCAGGAACTGGACTGCGGGTGCTCCTTCCAGCACTTGCAGGGGGCGTGCAAATGGTGGAAGGCGCATGCTCTTCACGTCCAGTGTTGGGAAGGTCAGGCATCGCAACCGACACAATTGGACTCTCCTTGTGGATTTGGGATTTCGAAGAACGCACAGTTCTTTGCGGTGCTTTTGCCAGCTTGAGTCTTTTCATTTTTCTAGCGAGAGGCTGAGTGCTTCCATCCTCATGTGAAGCTGAACCACTAGCCAGGAACATAGGCCAGGGCCTCAGCCGTTCCTTGCCACTCCGTGTGGTAAATGGCATATTGGCAAGTTTACGCTTCTCCTCCGACAATTTTATTTTAGATTTTTGAGTCCTTTTTTTACTGATATTTGGTGTTTTGGATTTTACATGCTCTGTACTATGACATTGGGCATCGGCCTTGGCAGACGACGTTGCTGGCATTTCATTGTCTCGGCCATGACTAGTGGCAGCAGCTTCAGCACGAGGTGGAAGTGGATCTTGATCTTTCCCTAATTTTGGAACCTCAACATTTTTGTTCTCCATATTTTAATAGGCACAACTAAAAGGCACCTCAGGTAAACAATGGAGATGGATGGATACTAGTATACTTATGGATGACGAGCGACTGCCGACACAGAGGTAGCTACAGCCGTGGACTACTATACTGTGTCTGCTGCTAATATAGACTGGATGATAATGAGATGAAATTAATATATATATATATATATATATATAATATCACTAGTACTGCAGCCGGACAGGTATATATATTTATTATGTAATGACTGATGACGGACCTGCTGGACACTGTCAGCTCAGCAGCACCGCAGACTGCTACAGTAAGCTACTACAGTAGTATGTATCAAGAGGAAAGAAAAAAAAAAAAAAACACGGGTAGGTGGTATACAATTTTGGATGGACGAGCGACTGCCGGCACAGAGGTACCTACAGCCGTGGACTACCGTACTGTGTCTGCTGCTAATATAGACTGGATGATAATGAGATGAAATTAATATATATATATATATATATATAATATCACTAGTACTGCAGCCGGACAGGTATATATATTTATTATGTAATGACTGATGACGGACCTGCTGGACACTGTCAGCTCAGCAGCACCGCAGACTGCTACAGTAAGCTACTATAGTAGTATGTATCAAGAAGAAAGAAAAAAAAAACACGGGTAGGTGGTATACAATTATGGATGGACGAGCGACTGCCGACACAGAGGTAGCTACAGCCGTGGACTACCGTACTGTGTCTGCTGCTAATATAGACTGGATGATAATGAGATGAAATTAATATATATATATATAATATCACGAGTACTGCAGCCGGACAGGTATATATATTTATTATGTAATGACTGATGACGGACTTGCTGGACACTGTCAGCTCAGCAGCACCGCAGACTGCTACAGTAAGCTACTATAGTAGTATGTATCAAGAAGAAAGAAAAAAAAAACCATGGGTAGGTGGTATACAATTATGGATGGACGAGCGACTGCCGACACAGAGGTAGCTACAGCCGTGGACTACCGTACTGTGTCTGCTGCTAATATAGACTGGATGATAATGAGATGAAATTTATATATATATATATAATATCACTAGTACTGCAGCCTGACAGGTATATATATTTATTATATAATGACTGATGACGGACCTGCTGGACACTGTCAGCTCAGCAGCACCGCAGACTGCTACAGTAAGCTACTATAGTAGTATGTATCAAGAAGAAAGAAAAAAAAAAAAACACGGGTAGGTGGTATACAATTATGGATGGACGAGCGACTGCCGACACAGAGGTAGCTACAGCCGTGGACTACCGTACTGTGTCTGCTGCTAATATAGACTGGATGATAATGAGATGAAATTTATATATATATATATATATATATATATATATAATATCACTAGTACTGCAGCCGGACAGGTATATATATTTATTATGTAATGACTGATGACGGACCTGCTGGACACTGTCAGCTCAGCTGCACCGCAGACTGCTACAGTAAGCTACTATAGTAGTATGTATCAAGAAGAAAGAAAAAAAAAACCACGGGTAGGTGGTATACAATTATGGATGGACGAGCGACTGCCGACACAGAGGTAGCTACAGCCGTGGACTACCGTACTGTGTCTGCTGCTAATATAGACTGGATGATAATGAGATGAAATTAATATATATATATATATATATATAATATCACTAGTACTGCAGCCGGACAGGTATATATATTTATTATGTAATGACTGATGACGGACCTGCTGGACACTGTCAGCTCAGCAGCACCGCAGACTGCTACAGTAAGCTACTTTAGTAGTATGTATCAAGAAGAAAGAAAAAAAAAAACCACGGGTAGGTGGTATACAATTATGGATGGACGAGCGACTGCTGACACAGAGGTAGCTACAGCCGTGGACTACCGTACTGTGTCTGCTGCTAATATAAACTGGATGATAATGAGATGAAATTAATATATATATATATATATATATATATATATATATATATAATATCACTAGTACTGCAGCCGGACAGGTATATATATTTATTATGTAATGACTGATGACGGAACTGCTGGACACTGTCAGCTCAGCAGCACTGCAGACTGCTACAGTAAGCTACTATAGTATGTATCAAGAAGAAAGAAAAAAAAAACACAGGTAGGTATACAATTATATATATATATACAATTATATATATATTAAACTGGTGGAGATTAATTAAACTGGTGGTCAGGTCACTGGTCACACTATCAGCAACTTGCAAGTAGTACTCCTAAGCAGACAATCACAATATACTGGTGGTCAGTGTGGTCACAATGGCAGTGTGGCACTCTGGCAGCAAAAGTGTGCACTGTACGTTAAAATATGTACTCCTGCTCTCAGACTCTAACTGCTCCCCACTGTCTCCCCCACAAGTCAGATATACACAGTCACACTATCATTTCAGCAAGTAGTAGTACTCCTCCTAATGCTCCCCAAAATTACTAAAGTAAATACTGTGTCTCTCTCTACTCTAGTCTCACTCTCTTCTCTATAAACGGAGAGGACGCCAGCCACGTCCTCTCCCTATCAATCTCAATGCACGTGTGAAAATGGCGGCGACGCGCGGCTCCTTATATAGAATCCGAGTCTCGCGAGAATCCGACAGCGGGATGATGACGTTCGGGCGCGCTCGGGTTAACCGAGCAAGGCGGGAAGATCCGAGTCGCTCGGCCCCGTGTAAAAAAAACTGAAGTTCGGGCGGGTTCGGATTCCGAGGAACCGAACCCGCTCATCTCTACTTCCAACATGGATATAGATCGCTGGCATGACAGTAGAGAACCAAAAGTACAGCACTCATGAGCCAAAACAAAAAGTGCCAATGAGAAAATGGAGAATATAAACAACAAATTCACAATAAGACCTAAAACATATACATACATGCATGGAGTCTCTCCCGAGTAAGCCTCTAGGGAGACCTGTGGAAAATAAAGCGACCACGCAAATAACGACAACATTGCATAGTAGTAGTAGGTACGTTGAGTCAATCCGGCCTATACGGCCTAGTTGTGTTTGTCGTCTGTCATGTCGAGTCGCCGACCACCGACCAATCCTGAATCGGTTTGAGGTCTTTGGGGGCCTTTGCGGAATTGTCCTCCATTTTCCATGAATTTAGGAGTTGCAGGCCTGTTTCTGGCGGGGCTGCCACGGTTGTAACTCCATTCTGTCTGACGAGGAGCTTAGTTGGAAATCCCCAACGGTAGGGAATATCTGCTTTCCGTAGTGCCGATATCACCGGGTAGAACAACCGTCGCATAGCGAGGGTTGCAGCTGACAGGTCTCCAAAAACTTGTAGATCTCCCAGTAGTGAAGTCGAGATATCCGGGCGCATGGCTGTACAAAGGATTTGTTCCTTGATGTTATAGTAATGCATTCTCATCAGGGTATCTCTCGCCGCCTCTTTTGGGGCATTGCTTTTGGTAGGCGGTGGATACGGTCAAAGAGAAAGTCACCAACAGAGTTGGTGGGTAGGAGGGACATGAAGAGATCTGTCACGAACTGCTTAATGATCCGTGTTAGAAACTGATTCTGGTATGCCATGCACTTTCAAGTTGATACGGAGCGACCTGTCCTCAAGGTCACAAGTCTTCCATCTCAGGACTTTGACCTCAGATTGTAACTCCTCGAGCTGGGTGACCACATCATTGTGGGATTTTACTACTTCTTCGCATTTTTTTCAAGATGATCAGTGTGTTGACCTATGGCGTCGACTGACTGTTGGCAGCACTGCAGAGCTGCTTTAAATTCCGTTGAAATATCATCCTTGAAGGCAGCCAAAAGTTGCTTCATAGATCCAAGCGTGAGAGGGGCGTCGTCGTCTAGTGTAGAAAGCTTCGACGGGCCTAAACGCGGTGTCTCCGGAAGTCCACCACGGACTGGAGATTGTGTAGGGCAGGCGTCTGCCTTGGCGGATCCCTTAGAGCCCTGTGTAGATGGAGAGTGCTTGAAAAAGTTCCCTGGGTGGGCAGGTGTCTGGTCCTTTTGGTGTTTAGGTGGCATAATTCTGGGAGAGCCCACGGTGCTAAAGAGGGATCGGGTGAATTGGCCCGGAAAACATTGTATGATTTTAAACAACTTACTTGTATACTCTTGTGGAAAATAAATATTTGGACACCTACCAAGCAGCAAGCTTTCTGGCTCTAATAGACCTGTTACTTCTTCTTTAAGAAGCTCCTCTATCCTCTACTCATTACCTGTATTAATGGCCCCTTTTTGAACTGGTTATCTGTATAAAAGACACCTGTCCGCACCTTCAAACAGTCAGACTGCTACCTCTCCACCATGGTCAAGACCTGATTGCTGTCTAAGGACATCAGGGACAAAATTATAGAGCTGCACAAGTCTGGGATGAGCTACTCGACAATAGACAAGCAGCTTGGTGAGAAGAGATCAACTGTTGGCGCAATTATTAAAAAATTTAATAAATACAAGATCACTGACAATCTCCCTCGACCAGGGGCTCCATGGAAGATCTCACCTCGTAGGGTATCTATGATCTTGAGAACGGTGAGGAATCAGCCCAGAACTACTTGGGGTCACCTAGTCAATGACCTCAAGAGAGCTGGGATCACAGTCACAAAGGTTACCATTAGTGACACACTACGTCATCATGGATTGAAATCCTGCAGCGCCCGAAAGGCCCCCCTGCTTAAGCCAGCACATGTCCATGCTCGTCTAAAGTTTGCCAGTGACCATCTGGATGATCCAGAGGAGGATTGAGAGAATGTAATGTGGTCAGATGAGAACAAAATCAAACTTTTTGGTATAAACTTTACTCACCGTGTTTGGAGGGAGAAGAATGATGAATGGTATCCCAAGAACACCATACCCACTGTGAAGCATGGGGGTGGAAACATGATGCTTTGGGGTTGCTTTTCTGCAAAGGGGACAGGACAACTGATCCGTATTAAGGAGAGGATGAATGGGGCCATGTATCGTGAGATTTTGGGCAAAAATCTAGTTCCCAAGAGTATTGAAGATAGAACGTAGCTGGGTCTTCCAGCATGACAAAGACCCCAAACACACCGCCTGGGCAACTAAGGAGTGGCTACGTAAGAAGCATTTCAAAATTCTTTAAAAATCATACTATGTGATTTTCTAGGTTTTTTTTTTCAGATTCTGTCTCTCACAGTTGAAGTGTACCTATGATGAAAATTACAGACCTCACTCATCTTTTTAAGTGGGTCAACTTGCACAATCGGTGGCTGTCCAAATACTTTTTTGCCCCACTGTATATATATTTGTGTGTGTGTATGTGTGTGTGTATGCATTTTTTAATGCTACACTAAAACAAAAGTATTTTTGTTCAAACTGATGATGATTGGCTAACATTAAAACTGTGTAATTATGTTTAATAGTGGGGGTAATTGAGACCTGATTGCTCGCTAGTGGTTTTTGCAGCACTGCAATCAGGTCAGAACTGCCCATGCGTATGCACCACAATGCGCAGCCGCGTCGTTTTGTACAAAGCGGATCATTACTGTGCAATGGGTTTTACGAAGAATCTATTCGCACAGCCGATCACAAGGAGATTGACAGGAAGAAGGCGTTTAATGGCTGTCAAATTACCGTTTTCAGGGAGTGGTAGGAAAAACGCAGGCGAGTCCATGCGTTTGTAGGGAGGGTTCCTGACGTCAATTCCGATCCCGGACAGGCTGATGTGATCACAGCGACTGAGTAAGTCCTGGGCTGTGCAGAAACTGCACAAGATTTGTTTGTACAGCTCTGCTACACACGCGTTCGCACACTTGCACAGCTAAAATACACTCCCCTATGGGCGGCGACTATCTGTTCACAGAGCTGAAAAAAACCCTAGCGAGCAATCAGGTCTGAATTAGTCCCAATGTATCATCATGATTTACTGTGTGTATTCTCACACAGTTACTCGCCTATGCCGATATGATCATTTAAGTATACAGTTTATACACAGGAATGCAGGTTTTCCGTTCATACAAGTTGTTTTTAGATGCAATGCAACCAACTCATCATAAGCTCCTACTCCTTACTCATTACTCATTATCCCATTTCCACATAAGAGAAATTGTCTATGTTTGAACATATGTATGGGCAAGTGCAGCTAGTATATATTCTCCACAATATACCTTAAGGACCGGAGATGTGGGCGGGGCAATGACACTTTTGTGCTAAATTGTATCACTGTAGCCCCATACTCCGCTATACAATGCTGGTAATATGGGAATTGTAAAGTGGGGGATGATCACATCTCCTTGTCCACGGACAGAGCCGTCCCTAACCAATATGATGCCCTAGGCAAGATTTTGGCTGGTGCCCCCTAGCACCACCGCTAGTTCCGCCTCTGACCTTGCACCCCTTTCCCAGCACCATCACCCCTTACCCATAGCAGTCCTCATTTTGGTGTTGCTACCCCCAATATTTTAAATAGGAACAGTGCGCACATTCAGTGCACAGCCCAAAAAGGGTGTGTTCTTGCTGGGATGGGACATGGCCACACAACAGTACCCCCAATCAAATTACTCCACAGAGTAGTGCAACGTTATTCACGTTTTATCATGCGATAGTGTCCCTAATTCATGTTACATCACACAGTATTACCACTATACCATAGAAATGTTACTCCTCACAGTAGTGCATCTTAATCACATTACACCACACCATATTGCTCTTTATTCACATTAGACCACACAGTAGAGCACCTTGTACACATAATACCTCACAGTAATGCCCCTTACACATTGTGCCAACCTTTATTAATGCCCTTATACACATAATGTCCCTTTCACATATGCTGCATTTTATTAGTGCACTTATACACATAATGACACACATAGTGCCCCTTACACATTTGCCGCACATTATTAATGCATTTACAGATGGAGCCTGCTTTATTCAGGCTCTTTGTGTGACAAGGCGTGCCCACCTGGGTGCACCTAGTCACTGTGAGCATCTCTGTTTAGATGGACGCGCGCGCTCGGGTGGAGACGCTCCCGATTCACTTTAATGGAGAGCGTCTCCGTCCGCGCGCCCGGACAGAGATGCTCTAAATGGGAAACGGCTCGTGCACTTCTGGCGTGACTAGATGGATGGATCGCCTAGTCACGCCAGGAGTGCACGTGTGCGCTACAGATGGGTAAGATAACGGAGGCTATACATGACACACATAATGCCCCTTACACATATGCCGAACACTACTACACAACCAACACATCCGCACACAGCACTCACATGGTCGCTAACACTCTGACCTCTGCCTCTGCTTGGATACAGATGTGTCCTCATATATCCTGCCTCAATACACCATGCAGCAGGAGATGCCTGGTGTGAGTCAGCTGGCAGCTCTGCTAATGTTGGGCGCCTTTTTTTGATGAAAATGCTTCTTATTTGCATTACTATGTGGCTACGATGCACAAGCTGATTAAAATGATATGCGGCATGCCTATATTCTGTGTGCGACTGTGACTGTATTTGCATAAAAAATGCTACATTACAATCATTTCCAGGAATACACTGTAACGTTCTGTAGCATTTCATATGCAGATACAGCTGCAGTCACTCACAGAATATAGGCATGCCACATATAATTTTAATCAGCAGAAGCTGCTTGTGCCCCTAGGCATGCCAAATGCCCTAGACATTTGCCTAGTTTGCCTATGCATAGGGCCGACTCTGGCCCCAGACCGCCTCCTCCATGCCCACTCCTGTGTGACCTGTTTGCTCCATCCAAGACGGAGCAACCATTAAGTAGGCAAGTATGCATTACATTCTTTCTACTTGTCCTCATTCTGTCTATAAGTTAACTATATCTTGCTACATGTGTGCATCAAATTGCTTAAAGATTTAGGGGGTATTGAATTAGTGCCGTTTTTTTGCCTAGGTGAAAAAACTGCACTTTTTGCTATTTTGTAGGGCGAATGGAGATTCGCCCTATACAATAGCAGGACCGTTTTGTCGCCTAAGCGAAACATTCGGCAGGAGCAAAAAACATGTAGATTGGCGAATCCACATTTTCGCACCTGCACCGTCAGAAAACGTGGGTCATTTTCTCAGATTTTGAGGCATTTTTAGCCAATGCCTGTTTACTAAAAAAAAAGAAGTGAAAAGGCATTGGCGAAAATGCTTTAAAAACAGATGAAAACCGCCCGCAGTTAAAAAGCAGCGGTGTAAATTTGAAAGCTCCAAAATTGCTGGAGCTAATTGAATACCCCCCTTAAACTCTGCTTGATACCTTTACCTGCTGACTCTCTGCAAATGAAGCAAACTTCTAAAGACAGTACATATATGGTAATGCTGTGTTGGAGTGGGGCATGAAGAGTCCACCAGCAGGATGCAGTGGTAGGGGCCCATGCTTAGAGGCTTGGCTACCCTTTAGAGAGTGCATGGCCTATTGATAAATATATATAGTAAATACTTCTAGTTCATGCATAATAATATACCAGATTAATAACAGCAATACACTATACAAAATACACTTTAGTCATGTGCAGTATAATGTAACATATCTATATGGTATCATTTCATTGCACAGTCTGGAACCCGATCCCTGGGGGTTTCCCCTGTGGGCCAGTTCAACCTTGGTGTAATTCCCACTATGGCCCTAATGGTGTGGAGTTTGTATATTCTCTCCCTGCTTGTGTGTATTTCCTCTGGGTACTCCGGTTTCCTCCCACAATCCAAAAATACAGTATATGGTAGGTTAATTGGCATAAACAAAAAAATTAACTCCAGTGTACAAGTGTGCATGTGTTTAGGGTAGACTAGATGGGTCAAGTGGATCATATATGCAGTCAAATTCTCTGTATCTACAACTTTGGCTGTAGCTACAAAGATTATTAATCCAATCTTCAGAT
Organism: Pseudophryne corroboree; assembly: GCF_028390025.1. NCBI lineage: Eukaryota > Metazoa > Chordata > Amphibia > Anura > Myobatrachidae > Pseudophryne > Pseudophryne corroboree. The sequence goes on along the minus strand of NC_086447.1, from coordinate 39,362,791 downwards.
CAGTTTCATGGGCAGGAGGTGACTGATCATGTGACAATAATACTCCCTTTGTACTAGATACAATTGTTACTCATTTCTTCATTACAACCTATTTTCTCTCCCAAACATTTTCATTTCAGAGATACAATAACCTTTTGCAGTTTATTTTTGCAGATTCAATTATTGTAGTTCATACTTGACTGGCTGGTTTTTGTCCATAGAGGACTGATTCTTCACGTCATTTATGACTATCACATACGGTAGCACTCATTTAAATCATTTTACGGTCGCTGGTTCAGAATTCTTGGCAATATTGCCTTAACTGCTTTTTTCACCTCACTGTTTCTCAAGCTGTAGATCAAAGGATTTAATACAGGTGTCACAAGAACATAAATTAAAGCAATATTTTTTAATTTGGATGACAACCTTTGGGTTTGTCCCATGTACATGGTCATACTGGTCCCATAAATCAGTAGCACCACAGTCAGGTGAGAGGCACATGTAGAAAAAGCTTTAGACCTTCCTCCCGCTGAGTGGATGTTTAATATGGATACAAGGATACAGATGTAGGACAACACGATGCAAACAAATGGTGTTAATAGCGTAAATAAACTTACTACAAATATAGTTATTTTATAGAAGCTGAGATCTCCACATGCCAGGTCTAGAAGGGCCAATAGCTCACAGGCAAAATGGTCCAATATGTTCTCTCTGCAGAACACAAAAGGCTTTGAGATTGTGGGGATAGTTGCTACAAGGAAACTCCCCAACCACATGATGACTGTAATGATATTACATGTCCTCCAATTCATGTAAATGTTATAGTGCAAAGGAAAGCGTATGGCAATGTACCTGTCATACGCCATCACTGCCAGTAGTATACACTCAGTGCTTCCGAGAAACAGAGTAGAGTTCATTTGCACCAGGCAACCAATGATGGAGATTCTCCTTCTCTTCGAAAACACATCCAGTAACATTTTTGGAAGAGAACTTGATGCATAGAACAAATCAATTAAGGCTAAATTGCAAAGAAAATAGTACATAGGTGTGTGTAACTGGGAAGTGATGATAATAGCACATATCAGAAAACCGTTCCCTAAAATGGTCAGTGTATAAACTACTAAAAAGAGGACAAAAAGTACAACACAAATCTGAAATTTTTGAGGAAGTCCAATGAGAATGAATTCAGTCAAAAATGTTTGGTTCCCAAATTCCATGCTGCAGATTACAATTAGAAACATGTATCTCTATAATAACAGCAAGAGTTGTGTTACTAGTAGAAATATGTAGTAGTATTGCCTGCCTGATGATGATGATGATGATGATGATTATTATTATTATTAGGCCAATCCAGATGAAACCATCCAACACAGGTTGCTTTAGCAAATTGTACAAAGCGGGATGGGTTAGACACAATAAATAAATGCTGGTAAAGAAATCACAAACAAATTCCCTTATGAACTGCAAATCTCTGGTTAAGGAACTCTTTATTTTATTTCTTACTGTTCTTGAATTCTAATAGAAGCCTCCTTGATAGGAAATGAGGGAAAAAAATATATCATGGTACTGTAGTATGTCTTAACAACAATGTATCATTCCCCATTAAGGTGATCCTAATCATAAGATGCAGGTGTATACGTCTAAAATTCTTCCACCTCCTAAATGGACATCAAAGATGGTGTACCATACTCACAGAGTAACTGGGTGCATAATGTATATAAAGGTATATTTAAGCGTCCTTTGATGAATAAATGGCGTTCTCAAACTCAGTGTTTCATTTAATGACAGGCATATAAAGGTATCTTTAAGGCTCTATGGATTAGAACAGTAAGGGGTTCCTCAACTCACCGTTTGTGAAACTGCAACAAGCATTTAAAGGTATTTATCCCAGTCAGTCATAGAGGAAAATAGGACCCAAGATATGGTAAATAAAGGGCATTTAATAAAAAACAATCCAAGAAGGGGCCCAACCATGACAACACAAAATAATATTAGTTCCCAGAAATCAGAATACATAGGTAGCACTTCACACACATCAGCATAAGAGAAAAAAGGGAAACAGGTGGAGGGATGGAGAAAACCCTGATGTAAAAGAGTCTGGACTCCTTTGCTCCTCAGGGGACTTCCTATGATCCCTGAGAAATACTCTCAGCTGTGCTCCATGTATTCGATCTTGAAGTTCTTGACACAGGAAGTGAGGTCATCTTATTAAAAAGTGCACACAGATGTAATTGCCACCAATGTACCGGCTATGGACCTAATGATAAAGTCACTAGATGTACTGGGGTTTTATTGGCTAAATCCTGAGGCAAAAACAAGGCTTCTAAACCTGTTAAATGAAATTATACCGGACACCAGGAAATGGTTACCAAGCCGGAAGTGCACGTGCGTTCCACCTGCCGGGTGCATTAAAAATACCAAAAGTGCCATGTCTAGTGTTCCCAATGACAGTGTGGCGCTACAGTAAACTACTGTTTGCGTTCCACATGCGGTTCACATACTGGAAATGACATTAAAAAGCCAGAAGGGGACATAGTTAAATGTATAATGCATATAGAAAGCTTTATAAATATAACTTGTAATGGATGTCTGTAAAATAAATAAATAAAATACAAAAGGGAAAGAAAGAGGATGAAAACAAAAATAAATGAATAAAATCAAGTAGAAATCATGTAGTAAAGCAAGGTAGCTCCATGGTTTACCTCATTTTTAGTTGGTGAATTCATATATCCTTAGAGCCCATGATTTTCATATTGTTCAATAATCTCCTTATATTTCCTAGTAGACATGTGTGTAATGGAAGGAATGGGAAAAAAAGGAAATACCAAAGGGACAAAATTAGTACCATAAAGCATTCAGATCATAGAAACCATTTCATTTCAAAATCATTGTTCAGTCCCATTGGCATCAATGTTTTATAGGAGTAGATAGAGGTCATCTCAGCTATAGCTAGTCTACTTGCTAGATCTTTATTTCTGATGTCTGGTTGTATGGTTTGCAAACCATAGAAACTAGCAATCTTGGTAAAAGAGCTTTGTGGTTTCTTTTGCTTAAAATGGAAGGAGAGTCCATGAGCTCACTTTTTGATGTTTCTTATATGTTCTCCAATTCTTGTTTTGAGTTGTCTAGAGGTTCTTCCTACAAAAAAACTTATTATAGGTGCATTTGATTGTGTAAACCATGGTTTTACTTTTATAAGTTCTGAAGTCTTTCATTCTCACTTCTATCCCATTAATTTTGACCTTATCCTTTGTGTTATTACCTTTATTTATGATGTTCCTAAAACTCTAACAAGAACAGCATCCATAAAAAAAACCAGTCAGTTTGATGGTAGTGTTTTCTTTGTAGGGGAGAGCACACTTGATACTAATCTTTTTTAGATTGCGTGCATTACGGTATATGCACATTGGTTGTTTAGGACTCATGGTGCCTATAGTAGGGTCCTATCAATGAAAGTTCCAATGTCTACATAAAATTTTCTCCATATTGCTGAAACCTGTAATAAATGCCCAGTGAAGTTTTTCATCTCTCTCAGCCTATTTTTTTTAATGAAAAGTAGTAACCTGCAAACAGAATACTATGATCAAAGGTTCTCCATTTCCAATTGTGAAGATGTTTGGCAGAGTTTTGTTATGTGTTCTAATCATAATCAACATGTTTTCCTTATATAGATAACACCATGTTTTCCTGATATCCTAGTCTTATCACACCAGTGATGCTATATTATTATGGGTGGATGGAACAATTGAAAATGTCGTTCCAATATGAATTTAAGTACCTTCCTGTCAAAAATACAGTTTATGACTCAAATGTGAATTTTAAATATTTTATTGTACAGGTTTTTTTTATAAAACTGTATTAAAGTTTACAAGGTGACTAGGTATATTGAATCACTCTCATCACTGTTCGATATACTGTATATACAGTGCATCCGGAAAAATATTCACAGCGCTTCACTTTTTCCACATTTTGTTATGTTTACAACCTTATTCCTCACTGGAATAAATTAATTTTTTCCCTCAAAATTCTACACACAATATCACAATGACAACGTGAAAAACATTTTTTTTTAGAATTTTGCTAATTTATTAAAAATAAAAAACTAAGACATCACATGTACATAAATATTCACATCCTTTGCTTAATACTTTGTTGATGCACCTTTGGCAGCAATTACAGCCTCAAGTCTTTTTGAATATGATTCCACAAACTTGGCACATCTATTTTTGGACAGTTTCGCCCATTCCTCTTTGCAGCACCTCTCAAGCTCCATCAGGTTGGATGGGAAACGTCGGTGCACAGCCATTTTCATATCTCTACTGAGATGTTCAATCGTATTCAAGTCTGGGCTCTGGCTGGGAACAGAGTAGTCCTGAAGCCACTTCTTTGATATCTTGGCTGTGTGTTTAGGGTCGTTGTCCTGCTGAAAGATGAACTGTTGCCCCAGTCTCAGGTCAAGAGCGCTCTGGAGCAGGTTTTCCTCCAGTATGTCTCTATATATTGCTGTATTCATCTTTCCCTCTGTCCTGTCTAGCCTCCCAGTTCTTGCCCATGGCATGATGCTGCCACCACCATGCATCACTGTAGGGATGGTATTGGCCTGTTGATGAGCGGTGCCTGGTTTCCTCCAAACATGACCCCTGGCATTCACGCCAAAGAGTTCAATCTTTGTCTCATCAGACCAGAGAATTTTGTTTCTCATGGTCTGAGAGTCCTTCAGGTGCATTTTAGCAAACTCTAGATGGGCTGCCATGTGCTTTTTACTAAGGGGCGGCTTCCGTCTGGCCACTCTACCATACAGGCCTGATTGGTGGATTTCTGCAGAGATATTGTCTTTCTGGAAGGTTCTCCTCTCTCCACAGAGGAATGCTGCAGCTCTGACAAAGTAACCATCGGGATCTTGGTCACCTCCCTCACTAGGGCCTTTCTTCACCGATCACTCAGTTTAGACAGCCGGCCAGCTTTAGGAAGAGTAATGGTGGTTCCAAACTTCATCCATTTACGGATGATGGAGGCCATTGTGCTTATTGGAACCTTCAAAGCAGCAGATATTTTTCTATACCCTTTCCCAGATTTGTGCCTCAAGACAATCCTGTCTTGGAGGTCTACAGACAACTCCTTTGGCTTCATGCTTAGTTTGTGCTCAGACATGCACTGTCAAGTGTGGGACCTTATATGGACAGGTGTGTGTCTTTCCAAATAGGGAAGCCAATCCCGGGCCATTTTTTCAATCCCGGGGATCGGGATTGAAAAATGGGCAATCCCGGGATTCCCGGGATACCCGGGATTGGCTTTTAGATAGGTGGCCGCCCCCTCGCCCCACCCCGCCCCGCCCGCCCCGCACATATAATTTACCATATACCGAGGGCGGGCGGGAGGGGAACATCCTTTCTTCGATGCTGACGGCTTCTGACAGCGCAGCGTGACCTCTCATGCTGCGGACCCGGAAGGAGGAAGCCGGGCAGCATCTGAGCGTCCTGTGGACGCTCAACGCTGATCCCTCAATCCCCGGGATTGGAGCTTCCAATCCCGGGAATGAATCCCGGCCATTTTTGGGCCTAAATCCCGGGATCCCGCCGATCCCGATCCCGTGATTGGCCACCCTATTTCCAAATCATGTCCAATCATCTGAATTTACCACAGGTGGACTCCAATTAACCTGTATGAAACATCTCAAGGATGATCAGTGGAAACAGGATGCACCTGAGCACAATTTTGAGCTTCATGGCAAAGGCTCTGAATACTTATGTACATATGATTTCTTAGTTTTTTTAACTTTAATAAATGTGCAAAATTCTCAAAAAATGTTTTTCATGTTGTCATTATGGGGAATCGTGTGTAAAATTTTGACGGGAAAAATTAATTTATTCCATTTTGGAAAAAGACTATAACATCACAAAATGTGAAAATAGTGAAGCGCTCTGAATACTTTCCGAATGCACTGTGTGTGTGTGTGTATATATATATATATATATATATAATCACACTAAAAACAATATCCTTAGCTTGCGCACAAACAGGAGCAGCATTACAGGAGAGATTTCTGTTGTAAGATCTCAAATACACATAGAAAAGAACACGATTCCCAAGTGCGCTATACAGTATTCATTGAATATTTATTCTTCAAATATTCCAAAATGGACCCAATAAGTATGGACTGAAAATTGGAGGATTCTTAAAAAAAAAATTCCCAGGATCCTGAAACAGATATCCCCTCACTAGAAGATCAGCCAACCAAAAGGGCAAAAGGACACTTAGTACCATTTATTAGTTTATTAACATATTTTATGACATACACATTAAAAATGTTGTACAGAAATTACATTTGTGCATCAGTGAGAAATATCCAGAATATGTTGATGGCAAGTTAGATCCTCTCTCACCTTAACAAAGTGTGAGCTCAAAAGGGAGATTCTTCACAATCTGGATTTATAATTAATATCTTACAGATCCTACGCATTTTGTCTTATCGACTTCATCAGGGATAGTTCTTTAGAGGTGAGAAAATATATTTCCTTAATACTTAAAACTTGATATAATGAAGAAAAGAGTGGCTTCTATGTAATAAATACCTACCAATAAACAAAGGGCAGGACCAAAAAATGGAATTGAAGTTTGTGTAAACCAATGGTCATACAGCTACCTAGGACAAGAGACATACTCTTTTGTTGGTCTCACTAACAAAAGTGGCTTTAAACTAATAAACTCAATCCATTGACACATTCCTTAGTTTGGCTTTTTTTCTAAAAAAAATCAAGATTTTTAATCACAAAAACTTGTGATGAGACTCATCAGTAACAACAATATGAGTGTCCTTGAAAACCCCTAATAAGGGTGGAGGATAAAATATGTATTACAAATCTAACTGACACAAACTATTATATAGAGCAGTGGTTCACAACCACGGTACTCAAGTACCCCCAACAGTTCATGTTTTCCAGGTTACCTAGCAGTTGAACAGGTGTATTCATTACTCACTGACACATTTTAATAGACCCACGGGTGGATCAAATTATTTCCTTTGAAACCCTGTGAGGAGACCTGGAAAACATGAACTGTTGGGGGGGTACTTGAGGACCGAGGTTAAGAACAACTGATATAGAGTGTCTGACTCCATAAGCATATACCTGCATATGCTAGAGGGCTTTAACTCAAACTCACTTAGATGGAAAAATCTCATAAACAGATTTTTATCAATAAAAAAATCTTAGACCAATGGCATGGGGTGTGTCAGCCATCATAGACATAGACCAAACTAAAAAAAAAACATACCTTAATAGTACAACAGAAGACAAAAAAGATTTGTTAATAATGGAAACCTCCACAGTGAGATTCACAAATAGGTCTTCAAAATAAAATAATAAAATTATTATTTTGAAGACCTATTAGGCATATATATATATATATATATATATGGAAAGAAAATACTATTAGCGCTAATAAACAGTGTATACATATCTTATAATATATTGCAAATTCACATATGTAAGGGAATATTTAAAATTCAGAAACAGACTTTACGTTAGTCCAAAGTAGTGAAGTGCATAGAATAAACCACCAGTCTGGAATGGCCAGCTCCTTGTTTATCAAGTGCACCCCCTCCTTAAATCTGTGAAAAATATATAAACAACAGCGCCTCCTAGTGCAAATAACGTGCTCTCCTTTAGACTACCTGTGGTTGGTTTGGTAGAATCTCCCCAAGTACTGTTTGGGATCTCAAAGTAGAATGTTCCAATGTTTCTTCAGAACCCCTCCGATACATTTTTCATAGATATTAAACCTCGTAATGAACAATATAGAATTATTTTCTTTCAATTTACTGACAGGTTTATTATACAGGTAGTCTATAGGAGAGCACAAAATTTTAAGGATATCCTAGCCCCAAGTAAAATTTCTGTAAAAGAGACTAAGAAACCATTATGGATGTTACCAGTGTGGCAAATGTATTATTTGTAAATATGTTCAAAAAAAGCTGGAAAATTCCATAGTAAGCAGAAAAGTATAGAATTCCTCATACGCAGGTTTATAAACTGTAATACATGCCCATTGATATATATTTTACACTGCCCATGTAATTATATTTACATAGGCAATACAAAGAGACCTTTTAAAATTAGAGTATAAGAGCACATAAGGGTAATACAACATAAAGTGACCAATCATACAGTCCCTCTGCATTTTATGGAAATTCATAATGTGGACCCTAATATGCCAGGCAATAGAACATATTTAGATTGGGGACAGAGGAGGGGATATTGCTAAACTCCTCTCACAACATGATTGGATTTTCCAGCCGGATACTTTGGTGCCAGTAGGCTTACATGATTTTTATGAAATTGCTCCTTTTCTATGAAATTCTTGTAATATACGAGGTTATTAATGATGTCATTTTAACTGCGTTTTTTGATAATCTAACTTTTTAAGAATGTGTATATAATGTGTATAAGAGGGTTTATACTACATGGGTCTATAGTGTTACTTTTAAGCTTCTAAAAATACAATATGGGCGGTGATGCCCATTAACAAGATGGCTGCTGCAGTTTTATCAGAATCGAAATCAGCTTTATTGGCCAGGTATACTTGCATATACTAGGAATTGTTTGCGGTTACAATGCATCACCAAATAACAACATGGAGGAGGGTTACTTGACATGGGGGGTAATTCCAAGTTGATCGCAGCAGAAATTTAGTTAGCAATTGGGCAAAACCATGTGCACTGCAGGGGAGGCAGATTTAACATGTGCAGAGAGAGTTAGATTTGGGTGGGGTGTGTTCAATCTGCAATCTAATTTGCAGTGTAAAAATAAAGCAGCCAGTATTTACCCTGCACAGAAATAAAATAACCCACCCAAATCTAACTCTCTCTGCATATGTAATATCTGCCTCCCCTGCAGTGCACATGATTTTGCCCAATTGCTAACTAAATTCCTGCTGCAATCAACTTGGAATTACCCCCATGGTACGGTACATAATGTGTAGACATACACACATAGCATACATTACTATGAGAACACATGCAAGACAGCATCTCAGTTCATAGCTGCAGGCATTTTAGCTATTTAGCTTATTTTAGATAAAACGTCATATCACACTCTGATAGAGATATTTTATAGTTGGAGACAGATTTATATAATGAGAATGAGGCATAAAGTAAAATTGTACTTATATTTTGAATACATAATTTTTGACACTTTTCTATTTGCCTCATTTATTGGATGTACAGTATATGTTATACTCCTGGTTTTGTGGGTATAGTCACCGCCGGATATGTATGGCGTTCCCATGACTAATGTTACTTAAATATCAACTAATGAATCTGTGCTCTTCCGGGACCTTTAACTTCTGGTTTCGGCAGCCATATTTGTCACTTTTTGTTGTTTTGTATGGCGGAGTGTCACTTCTGGTTCCGCTGTAGTTCTCCGAGACCGTTAACTTCCGGTTTCACGTCATTTCCGGTTCCACAGTAGTCTGGTCAGATAAGTATTATATAGCAATATAGAGTGTTTTGGCAGCCATACTTGTAGTATATTTGTATTTTTTTTGGGGTGGAACGTCACTTCTGGTTCCCTTGTAATCCGCGAAGTACATGCAGTTAAATAAGCATTTTGAGCAAGGAAATACTGTATACATTTTTTGAGAATATTGTCTATATACAGGCCTAATTATACTGAAGCTGTTTGGAATATGTATATTATAGGCATTTGAACATTAGTATATGGGAGATATACTTCATTTGCAATACAGGATATCCTGTGTTGGTCATATTGGAGATACCAATTAAACTAATTGTTAGACCTATATAAACCCTATTTGGTATTAGACCAGTCATTACCCCTGAGGAAGTCTGGAGGTGAGGACATTGGCTCCACCAGGACAAAATGCATTGGGTACTTGTGGCTGGATAAGACTATTCAGATAAGGTAAAACCCTTTATAACTAATGTACGGGCAACTACAAACTTGCATGCAGTACTCTGAAAGTGTTTTATTTGTTTTACACTATTTATGTTTTTTCTTGTTTTTTTATAATTTCTATACATTTTGGATCTACAATAAATATATGAAAAATCCTGATGATGCCAACTAATCTCTGTGGACAAAGATTGTGAGATAAGCCAATTTGAATTGATTATATGGTATGGGTACACTTATACCCTTTCTGTTTACACAAGTGGTGATTACACTACATTATTTGCACTAGGAGGCGCTCTTGTTTATATATTTTTCACACATATATATATATATATATATATTTATATATTATATATAATGATAAAGGCGCTTAACTTTAGTGATCCATTCAGCAATCGTGCAAGGTGCTTTGTATGAAATTTTCTATGTATTTGCACTTCCTGGATTGTCCATTGGCCAACACCCCATCCTATGTCTCCCTAGACAAGATTCTTGTGGTAAAAAAAAGTGTCAAAAAGGCACCTCCTAGTGCATTAAATGTGATATTTCAAGGTGACATTCAAATTAAATTAAATTAAATCCTGAGAGGACAATGTAAGCTGAGAACCAGTTCATGGATTTATTATTCATACAGGTGCCTTTAGCCCAAATGCTATACCCTGGCTTTTAATTTGGGTACGTGTGGATGAATACCTGTTATGTCACCTTGAAAGATCATATTTAATGCACTAGGAGGCACATTTTTGCCACATTTTTACTTTTTTACTATATATATATATATATATATATATATATACACTGCTCAAAAAAATAAAGGGACCACTAAAATAACACATCCTAGATCTGAGTGAATTAAATATTCTTATTAAATACTTTGTTCTTTACATAGTTGAATGCGTTGACAACAAAATCACACAAAAATTATCAATGGAAATCAAATTTATTAACCCATGGAGGTCTGGATTTGGAGTCACCCTCAAAATTAAAGTGGAAAAACACACTACAGGCTGATCCAACTTTGATGTAATGTCCTTAAAACAAGTCAAAATGATGCTCAGTAGTGTGTGTGAAAAAAACAAAAACAAATGCATGATAAAAAACTAAATAAAAAAATTAAATAAAAAAATTACTACATGTAGTGCTGCTCCCAACTGAAATAGCATATATGGATCAAGAAGAGTACAAATGACCTGTTCCTTAAGTACAGTCCCCTTAGTCCCGTTTGGACCTAGGCAATTGACAACTGTGAATGATAGTTACCACAGGTGTATTCAATGCATTTCGTGAACGCAAGTAAACGCATTTGTGAGAGCTGCTGTCTGTACCTACTCCCATGGACATACTATAACAGAAGACTTAAAGACCTGGACCAAGTCCCCAACATTACATAATTTGGACCTCTTCTGGAGGGAACTCCTTAAATCGTGGAAACTCTTGTATATTACTCATCAAGGGACTGCCATTTTGCGGGACGCTGAGCCGCTTAAACACCTTGAATACACCTGTGGTAAATATAATTCACGGTTGTCAATTGCCTAGGTCCACACGGGACTCAGGGGACTGTACTTAAGGAACAGGTCATTTGAACTCTTCTTGATCCATATGTGCTATTTCAGTTGGGAGCAGTCCTACATGTAGTAATTTTTTAAATAATTTTTTATTGAGTTTTTTTATGAATTGTTTCTGTTTTTTCATTTTTATCAATTGTGATATTGAATTTTGCTCTGACTTTAATTAAATATGTGTATTGTAATGACCTACTCATATCATTTGTGACCCATAAGTGCTACATGCTCTATTGTTCATACATATTTTGGGGTCTGACCAACCTCTTTGTGTTAGGCTGCTGTATTGAACATCCCTATTCAGCGCCAGGAGTTAATTACCCTAGGGTAATTTCCTTTTCTTCTGCACAGCCACTTGTGAGTCTGGTGCCTCTGGACACATCACAGCCAATACAACAGAGTAAAGTCCAGCATACAAAAGCGTGCAATGTGCCCCCATACACAGTCACTATACAGAGCACATCCACTTGTGAGTCTGGACACAGCACAGCCAATAAAGGAGAGTACAGAGCAGTATATAGCAGCTTGTCCCCACACAGTCATTTTAGAGCGCACCGCCACTTGTGAGTCTGGATTCTCTACACAGCCAATACATCACAGCATACAGCAGCGTGCCCCCATACACAGTAACCATACAGAGCACAGCCACTTGTGAGTCTGGAGTCTCTCCACAGCCAATACATCACAGCATACAGCAGCGTGCCCCCATACACAGCTACCATACAGAGCACAGCCACTTGTGAGTCTGGAGTCTCTCCACAGCCAATACAACACAGCATACGGCAGCGTGCCCCCATACACAGTTACCATACAGAGCACAGCCACTTGTGAGTCTGGATTCTCTACACAGCCAATACATCACAGCATACAGCAGCGTGCCCCCATACACAGTTACCATACAGAGCACAGCCACTTGTGATTCTGGAGTCTCTCCACAGCCAATACATCACAGCATACAGCAGTGTGCCCCCATACACAGTTACCATACAGAGCACAGCCACTTGTGAGTCTGGAGTCTCTCCACAGCCAATACATCACAGCATACAGCAGCGTGCCCCCATACACAGCTACCATACAGAGCACAGCCACTTGTGAGTCTGGAGTCTCTCCACAGCCAATACAACACAGCATACGGCAGCGTGCCCCCATACACAGTTACCATACAGAGCACAGCCACTTGTGAGTCTGGATTCTCTACACAGCCAATACATCACAGCATACAGCAGCGTGCCCCCATACACAGTTACCATACAGAGCACAGCCACTTGTGAGTCTGGAGTCTCTCCACAGCCAATACAACACAGCATACGGCAGCGTGCCCCCATACACAGTTACCATACAGAGCACAGCCACTTGTGAGTCTGGAGTCTCTCCACAGCCAATACAACACAGCATACGGCAGCGTGCCCCCATACACAGTTACCATACAGAGCACAGCCACTTGTGAGTCTGGAGTCTCTCCACAGCTAATACATCACAGCATACAGCAGTGTGCCCCCATACACAGTTACCATACAGAGCACAGCCACTTGTGAGTCTGGAGTCTCTCCACAGCCAATACAACACAGCATACGGCAGCGTGCCCCCATACACAGTTACCATACAGAGCACAGCCACTTGTGAGTCTGGATTCTCTACACAGCCAATACATCACAGCATACAGCAGCGTGCCCCCATACACAGTTACCATACAGAGCACAGCCACTTGTGAGTCTGGAGTCTCTCCACAGCCAATACATCACAGCATACAGCAGTGTGCCCCCATACACAGTTACCATACAGAGCACAGCCACTTGGGAGTCTGTATTCTCAGCACATTCAATACAGCAGAGTACAGTGCAGCAATCAGCAGCATGAGTGAGAATGAAATGGTGCCGAGTCCCAGGAGCAACAGCTTATATAGAATCCAAATCCGACAAAAATCTTACACCGGGAGGATGCTGTTTGGCCTCAAAGTAGGATCTGAGTCACCCATGCACAGCTGTGCGTCCCAATACTCAAAACATTCCTATCTCTAAGTGTTTTGAAAATGAACAGTTAAAAAAATAGTTGAACAAATATTGAACAGCATGAAGAAAAAAAACTCAGGAACATTATGTGGACTCACCACACCTCTGCAATGAGATCACCAGGACCAGGCTTACCACCTCTCTGGCTGAGAACATCAGGACTGACCCCTGGACCTACCCCTGAAGGTGAGCAGGGAGCAATGTGGCGAGATCACCAGAACCAGGCTCAGCAGGAACATTTCCATCAGACTTTAGTGTGCTCCCCATATTCTCACACCCACCCATACTGCTCCTATGAGACCTGGAGAATTTCCACCATTTTGTTGGTTGCCTGCAAAGGTCTTATCACCATGTGGCTTTTTTTTCTTTAATAACATTATTACTGCATACTTCCACCCCACCGTGTGCTTTTCCTGTAATGCGTACCTCCACTGACTGCACACCCTGCCAGCAGCAACCTATTCAGTGCACCCTAAATGGGTGCCTTGGATGGTTCATCCGCGGGCAGAATGTTCCTCACGTGGATCTTTCCATACAGGGTATATCATACAACTACACAATTGTCAGTGTTCCCATATATGCATTGGGCCCTTGTATGGCTCACCTCCCACAGTGTCACCTTTGTGATGTGCCCAACATGGCTGCCTTCTTCTTGTAAGCTTGTGGATAGAATGAAAAATACATGGACCTGATAGTTTTGTTGTGACCCTACTCTGAGTGTTATGGTGCTGCAATCACCCCCATTTTGTGTCATCTATTCCTTGGGTAGACTTTTCCACCCAGGGTTATCCTACATAGTGCGCCCAAGATGGCTGCCTCACCTGGTACCTTGTGTGGGTGGGATACACAATCCATAGTAATTAATACCCAAAATGCCTACACAAATCCTGCATTATGCTTACTGTATGCATTCTAGGTTTTCATTTTTATGTCTGTGTGGCTTGTGTATTGCTGTAATGATCTTCTGTATACAGTATGTGCATTGTTTTCATGTCTGGGAAGCACCTTGAATCCTGTTTGAAGAAAGAGCACTATATAAATAAAATGATGATTATTATTATTATCATTATTATTGCTATTATTATTATTATTATTTCAGTCTGGTGAGAACACTTGAGGCTTCGGTGGACCCGGATTCCGAGTGTTCGGAGCAGTTTGGGGTCCTTGGAGTCCAGACCACCCATATCTAGTAGGAACTGTGCTTAGCGTGGGAAACTGCCCTGATGAGTTTTGGGGACTCTGCTAGGGAATATTGAGGACAGTGGTGTTTTTTTGCCTGTTAATTATGATGTGTTATTAGCAGCCCTTTGGTGATTGTACTTTGAGGCTGTTACTGTTTTTATACTATCTTTCAATAAATGTGTGATTATAAGGCACCTGTCTCCTTATCTGTGTGAGTGCTGTGTTTAAAGGGATCCAAGAATAAAGATGGTCTTTATGTCCTAAATGCGGTACCCTCACAGCTAGTGTTTCTGGTTAGAGTATTCATTTAAAAAAATTAATTTTTTTAGGTTCTAAGAATGTACAAAGTTAGTTACACAGTTACTGACATTGTAGTTAGAACAACATATACACGGCTACTGTGGGAGAAAGGAGACATTATTATCAACACATTCTTATACACGCATAGTACAGACTGTAAGTGAATAGATCAGTGCGCACAAGCGGGGCACACGCAGTGCAGAAACACTGACGGTAGATACCCAGTACACTGGGCTGCAGGGAGGCTTTGGGAACAGGCTTTGGTCACACCGTGAAAAGAGTTTTGTTTACATTTTCAAACCTGTGTGTACAGATTATACATGTCATGTCACACAGGGTGCTATAGACATTAGGTGAAACTCAGAACATGAGCATTATGAAGAAAGTTCCCTATTAACCTAAATAAAAAGCTGCGTTATAATAAGAGAGATAAACAGTAAGACGGCACAATCCATGTTACTGCATCACTTGGTCATTTCCTTCGTCTACGTGTCCAGTAAATATTGTTGTGCTACATCCTGTAACACTGCCTGGCATTTGTTGTATAATGTATGGTTATACATATAATAACATGTATATAGATATATATTTCCATAGACAGTACCTTAATCATGTTGTTTCTCTTCGGCCTCTTCTTTCTGTCCTTATTTCTGACGGATTTTTATAAGAGATTTTAAAGGGAGAAAATACTCTTGTGAGATTAATTATTACAACAGTCAGACTTATTATCAGCCGCACATACACTGTCTATCCGCCATGGATTATTTCCCCTTGTGCATATGATTAAGAGAACGTCCCCAGGTAACCCCAAGTAACAACAGAAGAATATTCAGATATTTCTGACCAGAGAACCCATTCTTTAACATGAATACATTTTTTAATGCTTTTTCTCCCAAGCAATTTTTTATTATTATTTTCTGTGTTGATTTGGTTGAAATAAAAGCCAGTGTAAGATTGTGCTATTTATTATATACATTTTCTTTCCAGCTACCATACAATGTGTTATTTTATGTTGATGAGAGTGCAATTTACAGTCACTGCTGTATGAGATGCTAATTATGTATTCCTGGAAACCTCCACCTAACACATTCCCATGTAGCCTACCCAATAGAAAGTTTTTACTCGGCTCTTGGGGCAGTACGGATGGTGTAATGGTTAGCATTACTGCCTTACAGCACTGAGGTCACGGGTTCGATTCCTACCATGGCTCTAACTGTGTGGAGTTTGTATATTCTCCCCGTACTTGCGTGGGTTTCCTCCGGGTACTCCGGTTTCCTCCCACAATCCAAAAATATGCTGATAAGTTAATGGGATCACAACAAAAATGAACTATAGCGTGTGTGTACAATTGATAGGGAATATAGATTGTAAGCTCCACTGGGGCAGGGACTGATATGAATGACCAAATATTCTCTCTGTAAAGCGCTGCGGAATATGTGTGCGCTATATAAATAACTGGCAATAAATATATTAATCTTATCAGAGGATACAGATCACTGAGGATAGCAAGGAAACCACAATATGAACTTGTGATAAGCGGATTGTCAAGGGGTTTACTGAAAATATAAAACTACGAACTGATAATGTCAGTCTGAGGAAGTCAGTCATGTGCCTGTGAAACGCGTTATGAATTACGATGCGTATCTTACATTAGTGAGCTGTATATTTGATAACTGCTACCTCCCCCATGTTACTGTATAAATTATTTTATATTTCCTAAAATTCAACACAAAGATACAACTGTGATTTTTTATTTATTATGACCTGCACCTTAAGCATATATTTCTTTTCCACAAAAATATGTAAAAAAAAGATTGTCACTAATAGTGGATTGTAAAAGTAAGTGGCGCTCCCTCTTGGCGATGTCTCTATACTTTCTTGCTTTAAAGACTTATATTCACAACCACTGATATATTTGAAATATCCTGTTCTGTACATTTATAGTAACACAATTTCCAGCTGCTGTACTAAAATAGTAGATGTACAGTACTACAGTATTTCCAATAAAAGTAACATTGTGCCAACAATGGGGTTCATTCCGAGTTGATCGCTAGCTGCATTTGTTCGCAGCGCAGCAATCAGGCTAAAAAATGGCAGTTCTGTGCATGCATAAGCGGCGCAATGCGTACGCGCAACGTACAGGCACAATGAACGATGTAGTTTCACACAGGGTCTAACGATGCATTTCAATCGCACTGCTGGCCGCAGAGTGATTGACATGAAGTTGGCATTTCCGGGTGGCAACTGACCATTTTCAGGGAGTATGTGGAAAAACGCAGGCGTGCCAGGAAAAATGCAGGCGTGGCTGGGTGAACGCTGGGATGGTTTGTGACGTCAAATCCGGACCTAAATAGTCTGAAGTGATTGCAAGCGCTGAGTAGGTTTTAAGCTACTCTGAAACTGCACAAAAAAATGTTGTAGCCGCTTTGCGATACAACCGTTCACACTTCTGCTAATCTAAAATACACTCCCAGTGGGTGGCATATCGTTTGCACGGCTGCTAAAAACTGCTAGCGAGCGATCAACTCGGAATGACCCCCATTATGCAAATTTGTGATTTGCAAAAGCTGTTTGGAAGTATCTCATGTCTCAAATTTAGACACATAAATCTTCTTTTGCAAATGCTGTAAGTTAATGTTTTAAGTAATTGTATAGGTCAATGTCACAAAGTAGACATATCAAGTGTCTTGAAATGTTTGCAAAATTCCATATGATTATTTGGATGTAGAAATTTCGAAGTTATTCACTATTACTTTTCAAGCAATAACAAGGAAACAGACCCTACTGTCTATTCCACCCATTAGTGCAGAGCCCGAACATGCTTTCTCTGCAATCAGGTATACAGGGAAACAAATCTGAAGCAAACTTAGCAATGACACACTGGATGCTCTGCATTTTCTTAGGTCATACTTTAGGCAAATTAAAAAAAGAAAAGATTGAAAAAATGCTTAGAATATTGCAGTGTGCATTACATAGGTCTAGGAACTTCCAGTTTCTAAACTAGAGATTTGGACTGTATTTTAAATCAATTATTCTTTCCTTTTTTATCCCCCTGGTCCCAATCTGAAATGTAATCATGGGATTGTATACAGGTAGTCTGGAAATCCTGGAATATGTAAATAATTTCTAGACAGGAATCCCTAAACCACATTTATGCCTGTGATAAGTTTAATCTTTTGCAGACTCTGAAGGGTTGGTGTGAATTCTGTACTACTGATGATGATGATGATGATGATGATGATGATGATGATGATGATAATAATCATTACACCTTAATGTCTGCAATGACAGAGACAAATCTTGTACAGTTAGAGAATCATAACCATTTCTGGAACCCTTCACTCACCATGCTGATCTCTACCCACCCACATCATTTTCTGGCTCCTCTCTACCCTCATTTCCCAACCATGTTATAATCTGTAGATAAACTCATTTTTGGGAAAACCCTTACATTTCCTGAAGTATATATACAGGCATTTCAGCATAAAGATAACATGAAGAGCCTGATACCAAGTTGAACGCAAATTGGCTGCAATTCCTCCTGCATTATTATCTGGTTAAAGTCATATTTACAAGGTTTTAAAGGAATTTCCATAACTTCCTCAAATACTTAATGACCATTCAAGATTTTCTGATATGTAACCACATTCTATTACTGTTTTTCTGTAAACATTTTATTCTATTTATCAATTCTAATTGTCCATCTGTCTCCAAGTGGTTTACAAACTCTTGTATCCTTTGCGAAGTCTTTCAGAACACACATTAAATTGATCCCAAAGATTTCAACATACTGTTAACTTAAAAGTAGAATTCATATTTAATGAAAGTGTTCTGAAATAGAGGTGAGCCTTATTCAACAACATTTCCCCTTTCAGACATCTTAGAAAAAGTTTTACTCCAACAATTATTTTGGTTATAGTTTGCAAAATCATCAGTAACACAACTGCACTGCAGCTAAAAAAGTAATAGTACCAAGCAATAAGATCTCCTAGCCAAGAACACAGGAAGCTTCTGGACTCTTTGTCTTATTTGTACTTTATAAATAACTTTAAGACACAGGACTTTAGTGTCAAATGTCAACTTGCCTAATGTATCTTTAATGTGTTTATAGTTTTATTTCTAATATACTCTTGTAAACATTTATTGCCACAATTGCTCTAATTTATAGTCACTTGAACTAGGAGACATTATGAATATTTATAAATATATAAATGGACAATACATGGTGCTAACAGGAGATTTGTTTATTGAGAGATCTCTACACAAGACACATGGACACCCTTAGAGGAGAGGAAATTTAATACCAAGCAAAGAAGGGGGTTCTTCACAGTAAGGGCAGTAAGGATCTGGAATTCTTTGCCAGAGAAGGTCGTAATGGAGGACTCGGTCAGTAAGTTAAAAAACAGGTTAGATAAACCTCTAACTGAATAAGAAACCCAAGGATGTAGTATTTAAAATGAATATATTTTAGATAATGTATGCATTCTAGTTGTCAACTAGACTAAAAAAGAACTCCACTTGAGCCATTATGGGTAACTAATAGGCCCTTATTCCGAGTTGATCGGTCGCAAGGCGAATTTAGCAGAGTTACACACGCTAAGCCGCCGCCTACTGGGAGTGTATCTTAGCATCTTAAAATTGCGACCGATGTAGTCGCATTATTGCGATCACAAACTACTTAGCAGTTTTAGAGTAGCTCCAGACTTACTCTGCCTGTGCGATCAGTTCACTGCTTGTCGTTCCTGGTTTGACGTCATAAACACACCCAGCGTTCGCCCAGACACTCCCCCGTTTCTCCGGCCACTCCTGCGTTTTTTCCGGAAACGGTAGCGTTTCCATCCACACGCCCATAAAACGCTGTGTTTCCGCCCAGTAACACCCATTTCCTGTCAATCACACTACGATCGCCGGAGCGAAGAAAAAGCCGTGAGTAAAAATCCTTTCTTCATAGCAAAATTACTTGGCGCAGTCGCAGTGCGAACATTGCGCATGCGTACTAAGCGGAATTTCACTGCGATGCGATGAAAAAGAACGAGCGAACGACTCGGAATGAGGGCCATAGAGTATAGGATCAACAATGAAGGTTGAACTCGATGGAAAACTTGTCTTTTTTCAATCTCACTAACTATGTTACTGTGTTACAGTATAACAAGTAAATATTGTGCTTGTTTTTATTAACCTTCTCTCTTGTCCAGTACAAATTTTTAGTATGTATATCTTTAAAAAGACAGTTTAATCAGGTGTTAAAGTGGGCTGGAATGGAGCAGAACTTATTTTGTCAGTTGTATTTGGAGGTGGAAGGCGTTCCGCCTCCACCTGCCAAACTTATCTGGCCACAGCATTTAAGTACAGGCAGTTGTGGCTGCCTAATAATAAAGGAGGCTTCTGTCTGCCTCACATCCCATCCCTATTCCTGATAAACTGTATCTCACTAACCCAGCATCAACATATCATTTACCCCTAACCTCTGGGCTCAACTACAATTGCAACCAGGAAGGTGATAAGGACACCATGAAATCCTTCCCTCCACATTACTTAATTTTCCTGCTTCCTCTGTTCACTATTGTATCTGAAGACTCTACCCTGTAGCTTCCCCTTTATATGATCTCCCTGCCCCCACCGTACATGATCACCTTGATCCCTTGTGTTCCCTATGGGTAGGATGTAATAAGCATCACATCCGTGAAGTGAAACATCACACCACTGCTACTTCCACTATATAACTCTCAGTGTGTGGGTTTGTGGTACCTGGATTCTCCTTCTGACATCATGACACTGCTAATGTCACATGAAGCCCTGTCGTCATTGACAAATCATGCATGTCCTGATATAGTCTGTGCTGCTGGACCACACCTTGGAGTGCTAGGGGTGTATAACCCCCCTTCCACAGTGTTTGTTGCCAGATTGTAAGTCATATGTGTAGCAAGTTTTGTGTAAATTGGTCAAGGCATACTCTGTGCTGATGTCCATTCCCTTAGGGGCACTAGGGGTGCCTTACCCTGACAGGGTTTGTTCCCAGATTGTAAGTCATATATGTACCGAGTTTGGTGTAAATTGCTCCAGGCATTCCAGATTTCTGCTGTCTACTGAAATACTATGTGCTGCTGCCACACCCCTAGGGGTGCTAGGGGTGTCTTAGCCCCCCACAGTGCTTGTTCCCAGATTGTAAGTCATATGTTGTCAGGATCAACTGATTTTGTGAATCTGTTAACCTTGGAGCAACCGAAGGTGGAAGTGCTGGAGTATGGTGAAAACAGGGAGGACGAAGATAGTTCCATTTCATATATTTATTAATGGGCAGCAGTTCTAATAAGGAGTTTAATGACAATTACTAGTCACCATATACAGTGTAAACTGACGTATTGCAACGAATGGCATAAAAATAAGCCGGATCAATATTAAAGATACATTGAAGAAATGTTCATATGAATAAGATAAAACATGCCTGAAGATTAATGAAGAATTGGCCAATATAAAGCAATGATTGGTGCCAAACGGTAAGAAGTGTTAACTGGATATTGTAGACATACATCAATAACTGTAAAGACTTGTTACTGAAGCCTAAAAGGCTGAACTGAAGAACTGTGAAGAATTGTCTTTGAATAATGCAAAATGTAGATACAAATGCTAAAATAAGTACTTGCAAGTTGTGAAGTTTAAACTTGAAACACTGTGAAGAGCTGCAGCAAACAAAAATGGTGAAGAATGAGTTAAACTGGATGAGAGAACGAGAACCAGGATTAAGTAGAAACTTCCACAGGCTGTGTTATTATAGTATGAACAGGGTAACCTGTCACGGGCCTCAGGGAATCCGCTTGTTGCCACTTGGAGAGAGATTGACCTCTGGGAGTGGAGGCGATATCTGGACCACTGGAATCACAGAAATCTACAGGGAGAGCATAGAGCTAGGGTACTGAAGGGTTAGCTCTTCTGTCTTTGTAAATATTACTTTTTATATGATCAATTTCCTTATAATAAGTATAGTGTAAAAGTGAATATTTCTACCTCCCTAATGAAGGGTTAAACATGCTATATGAATTGTTATGTGTTTGAATAGACACGTACGCACTCTCTACAAGATGCCTTTGTCTGTTCATATAATATAAGGCTTGTGTGTGTCTTATCTTCAAGGACAATTACATACCAGATCAAAACTGTTACTTCTGTGTGTTACTAAAATATCCTGCATGTTATGTCGTATGCTACTTCTATTTATCCAATCATATGCTTGCACATATTGTATACACCCATGTTTCTTTTCTATATAGTACTCTGTAATTTATTAAATAAACAGTGTGAATTCTTACTGCTTGTGTTGTGCATGTACCTTGTGGCTAAGAGTTTACACTCCAGACGTCTAAGAGGCCATCACATCGAGGGTTAAGGTATAAGGGCAAATCCTTTCAGCTGGGGGCTACGTCCGCGATTCAGTGATCGTCCCTGAATGGTAAAAATAGAGAATTTATTGTCTGTCTTTGCCATACAGGATTGCGGTCATACACTGAAGCTGAATCCGTGTCAGTGTTCCGGGAACACGTGACAAGGTAATATTTAAGTCCGGGACTTAATATTACGAAGTTTTATGTAAAAGCATAAAACAGGTATCAGGGATACCATAGAATCTTTAATGTCTGGGACTTAAAGAATACGTCTGAGAAAGGACCCGGGGTCCAAGCGCAATTCTCCAAAGACGTCAGTATCTGGGATACTTAAAAAAAAACATAGACCTGGGGTCTATACGTAACGTAGAGAATACCCCGATTTGATCGCCTATATATTCTTGTATGTTGTAGTGAGATAAGTTCTTATATTTGGTTCAGACGGCTGGTAAGTTTTCGTCTGCCAGATATCTATGCTCAAACACTTTTCTTGCTTCCTGTCTAAAACGCTGTATTTTTCTGACATCTTGTACGAAGGTAAGCGTACCCGTCAAAAGATTTCATGTTCTCATTATACAGATAATATTGTGATATTGTCAATGACTAATTAACTGGTTAGCTGATGCATGTATAGTAGAGTTGTAAATTTTAGATATTTTCCTTTAAAGTTGTACTGTTGATTTATATTACTGTCTGACAATGGGCTCTAGTCAGAGTAAAAAACTGCATATCCCCCGCCCCTCCCTGGTGAGACATGCAAGATGTATGTTGCCCGTAACTCTACCTCAGAGTATTATTTAGTTAACCCATGGGTGGATAATTTAGCGGGATGGACAGAGAAAGCAGGACAGGACCCATTCCTACGGGAAGGCAGTAATTACCTTTTCTATATGGAGATTTAAGAAAAAATGTCAGTTCCCAACAGCACAGAAGCGAGGCTGCAGAGAGATCCCTCTCGCCTCCCCCCTTTGCATTCCAATGTATCCTGCGCTCAGAGACACAAATCTCTTGGCAGCAGTAACCCTTTCACACTAAATGGGATTGCCTCCAGCTCCACTGCTGGAGGGTGCGTCCACTAGCTCTATCCCTAGCACCAATAACCCAGAGTTTAGATAATAGTAAAACACTGTCCCAAGCCCACTATTACCCTCGATGGCTGTATATCTTATTTGCGCAAAGCTTGCAAAGGACGCAGCTATACACATATGAAGGAAGTTTTTTTTGCCTGTGTTTTTTTGCCTGTCGCTGTAGCTTGTAAACAGAAACCTTCATAGTCTGTTACTGCGTTTTGAAAAAGGTTTAAGGACTGCTGGACAGATGACGCTGGCTTACCTTTGCTTAACTCAGAAAGCTTACTCACTTCCCCACTCACTCATAACTATCAGAACCCCAGACGCTTTGACAGACAGAACCAACCCCGCAGTCAGGGAAGATTCCAAAGACCCCGTGCACTGACGGGGCCCGGAGGAGGGTATCCCAGCCTTTATTCAACTCACCCGTCATAGTAAAGATTCACCTCTGCTGCCACTTATTATAAATGGAAGTAAAATTCCCTTTTTAGTGGACAGCGGTGCAACAACCAGTGTTTTGTGTTCTGACCTATGCAGTATCCCCTCTCACCAGAAAAGATAGAAGGTCCCCGCCCCATGATACAGCAATTCTTACAACAGGGTATTCTCAGACATATTGTATCACCATACTGTACTCCTGTGAACCCTGTTGCCAAAGCTGATGGTAGTATAAGATTTGTACAGAATCTCAGAGCAATCAATCAGCCAATTGTCCCAATTGCACCAATTGTTCCAGATGTAAACTCACTCATTTCTGCAATCCCTGCAGATGCTAGTTCTTCTCTGTAATTGATTTGAAGAATGCCTTTTTTTCAGCATACCTGTAGATTCACAGACACAATTACTTTTTGCCTTTTCTTTTGAGGGTAAACAACTTACCTGGTGCAGATTATTGACGCACCTGTTGTCTCCAGGCCACATTGGGGCCCTGGCAACCTCACCATGGTTCAGTCCTGCTACAGTATGCAGATGATCTGCTGCTCTGTAGTAAAACTGAGGAGGCCTGCCGAGAGGATGGTGTTTCATTACTAAACTGGCTTTGTGAATGTGGACACAAGGTGTCCAAAATAAAAATGCAATGGTGTAAAAAGCATGTTGATTACTTAGGTTTTGTGCTCACTCAGGGAGAGAGGAAAGTCAGTCCACAACGCATACAGTCTGTATTGGGCCTGGTCACCCCAACTACCCAGAGGGAACTACTGTCCTTCCTGGGTATGGTAAATTACTGCAGACAGTGGATATCTGATTGCTCTTATTATGATAACATTTTGAGACAAGCCACACTGAAGGACAAACCTAAAACTGTACAATGGTCACAAGAAATGTTAACTGCATATGAAAGTTTAAAATGTATGTTGATGAAAAGTCCGGCACTTGGCCTCCCCAGTTATGTGCTACCTTTCCATCTATATGCAAGGGACAATTGTAAAACCATGGCGGGGGTGCTCACACAGTTTCATGGAGGGAAGTTGCGCCCCGTGGCATTTTTTTCCCAAAGTCATGCCAGTGTCTGTGCAAGGTGTGCCTGCCTGCCTCAGGGCTTTGGCAGCCTGTGCAATGGTTGCAGAAATGGCCACTACCCTCACTTTAGGCCACATCACAGTACTCCACACCACACATGATGTCCTGGCAATACTTAAAGGCTTACACACAGCACATGTCAGCACAACGCCTTAGTGGATATGAAGTACTCCTTTTGAGTAACCCTACCCTTACCATCAAGTACACTGCTAGTTCTTCTGGCCCTGCACCCATTCTCAATACCCTTTTAGGCTTGAAAGGTCCCGAGGATGAACCACCCGACCTACATGACTGTGCTGCTTCTATTGAAGCTGAAACTTCTCCCAGACTTGACATGTCTCCCGTTCCCATACCAGGCGCAGACATAGTTTTTGTTGACGGCTCCTGTAGTAGGCCCAATGACAGTGCATACCAGGCTGGCTATGCCATTGTCACCCTCCCTGACACTGTGTTGGAAACCCTGCCAATACCTTATCAGTCCGCGCAAGCTGCAGAACTCATTGCACTCACTAGAGCATGTCCCTCCCTTTACAACGTCCATCTGCTCACTCAACTTCAAGCTGCTGCGACTAATACTGATCTCTCCGACTGGACTTACCCAATTCTGCAGAAAAAATCCTAAATCAGGATTAATCTGCAAAGAGGGGAAACCCTGTATACCCCAGTCCAGTGCCCCTTTGCTCGTTGCCCAGTGCCGTGGTGTTGGTCACCGTGGTGAAGCCACAACACTCCTCCTACTAACCAATGATTTTTATGTTACTAATGCCAAATCACTTGTGGACCAGTATGTTAGCAGATGCATCACTTGCCTCAGGAACAACCCTAATAAAGCTAAACACCAGCATCTTGAATACCCCACAGAAAACTCTAGGTTACTCACCCTTTGAAATACTAATGGGTAGACCCTTTTCCTACACCCTGGGCTAAGAAACCACTAGTAATACAGGAAGGAGATCTAGAACTCATCAGAGAAGAGTATGTCAGGTCCCTGATAACAAAACTGAATGAAATTGAACATGAGGTTGTTTGTAAAAACCCTTTGAATCCACAGGAACCTACACACCCCTTTAAAGTCGGAGACAGAGTCGTGGTGAAGGTGCTCCCCAGGAACAAGAGCCCAGGAGACTTCACCTATGGTCCAGAGACAGAGGTCGTAGCAGTTACCCGGACAGCAGTCCTGACAGAGGAAAGTCCTGCCTGGATCCATGCATCCCGAGTAAAAAAGGTTCCTAGACCAGACCTAGAGAGGGAAGCAAGTGATTCCAGTGAGGTACGAACCGGGGCAGACAGCCCTGACCTCCCACCTAGCGAAGAAAGAAGAACAGAAGAAGATGAGGAACCTGTCCCCTATCTTTATCCTGGGGACTATCTCGATAGCCCTACTGGCCCTCATTCACCTCACACTATGTGAAGTCGACATCACACAAACAGATGGGGTCCCCACCTTGTGGTACAATTCCTCCAATACACACGTAGCCACATATATCCTTGACTATTTTATGTTCCCTAAACTTGCTGACAACAAACATTTCATACAGCAGAAAAGGAAATCAGGAATGTCTGAGACAGTATATATTTGTGTTACTGACGAATGGTACTATGACATTAGATATTATGGATCTAATTGTAATTCCTGGGAAGCTGTGGGGTGGAATACAGGAGCAGATTGGAAATATGGCCCATCATTTGCAAAAAATAGATATAGCAAATATCCCCAAAACAAACCTTTAAAGCCCCATATTGCCACTTCTAAAGATATGGTGGCTATTACTAACCCTACCTTTGAAGACACCCTAGCTATTGAAACTGGTTTCCCTGACATTAATTTTGGTTGGAATGGATGAAGTATAGTGCTAACAAACACAATAAAAGCAACTGTTATGTCTGTGGCAAATCTAGGCCCCACCTAGGTACAGTGCCCCTTAATATACCCCTAGAACAAGAAAATTGTTTTTTTTCAGCCTTTTTAATGATCACCGATGACCCCACTCCTCCCTCTAATACTCCTGTTAATCGAAAGAAAAGAGCACTCCCAGGAGGTAGCTTTGACCCCCACGTATACATTGATGCTATAGGGGTCCCAAGAGGTGTTCCAAATGAGTTCAAAGCTAGAGATGAGGTGGCTGCGGGTTTTGAGTCATTGTTCCCTATAGTAACTGTAAATAAAAACGTAGCCTGGATTAATTATATATATTATAATCAACAAAGATTTGTTAATGATACCAAAGATGCTCTTAAAGGTATAGCTGAACAGCTAGAAGCCACTTCCCAAATGACATTCCAAAATAGAATGGCCCTTGACATGATCCTAGCAGAAAAAGGCGGTACATGTGTTTACATTAGTAAGGTGGAAGGCTGTTGTACATATATTCCTGACAACACTGGTCCCAATGGTAAGGTTACTTTAGCCATAAACGAGTTAGAAACCTTATCCATAGAACTTAAGAAAAATTCAGGTATTGATAACCCATGGAGCCAATATTTTGGGTGGTTTGAAAATTGGAAACAGGCTCTTGTGCAAATAAGCATATTTATACTTGTAACTTTAATTCTTGTAGGCATTATAGTTTATTGTGTAATCCCCTGTGGAAAGAAACTTACCTCCAAAGGCATTGATAAGGCCCTGATGTACTATGATATAACCACCAGTCCTGTCACCTCCTCTGATAGTAAGGGACCCGACGATTATGTCCAATATCTCAAGAACTGGAGGAACAAGAAAGGAGCCTCACTCAAGAATCATGTCATATAATAATCATGATTCTAAGAGGGGATTGAAGGGTTAGCTCTTCTGTCTTTGTAAATATTACTTTTTATATGATCAATTTCCTTATAATAAGTATAGTGTAAAAGTGAATATTTCTACCTCCCTAATGAAGGGTTAAACATGCTATATGAATTGTTATGTGTTTGAATAGACACGTACGCACTCTCTACAAGATGCCTTTGTCTGTTCATATAATATAAGGCTTGTGTGTGTCTTATCTTCAAGGACAATTACATACCAGATCAAAACTGTTACTTCTGTGTGTTACTAAAATATCCTGCATGTAATGTCGTATGCTACTTCTATTTATCCAATCATATGCTTGCACATATTGTATACACCCATGTTTCTTTTCTATATAGTACTCTGTAATTTATTAAATAAACAGTGTGAATTCTTACTGCTTGTGTTGTGCATGTACCTTGTGGCTAAGAGTTTACACTCCAGACGTCTAAGAGGCCATCACATCGAGGGTTAAGGTATAAGGGCAAATCCTTTCAGGTACACAGTAGCTAAAACCAAACACTGGCCAAGAGTGAAATAATCCCAGCCTACTTATAGGCAGCAGAAGCACAGGATTGGCTAACATTTACCCACAGGTGCTCACAAGTGCTCACAGGTACTGCATGTGGTATTCTACATGGCCACCCTCTATACTGCAGACACACAGAGGCACCTCTGGCCATTCGGTCCACGCACTCCCGGCTCCCAGAACCTGCATCACCTCTGCAGCCGATCATGCCGCATCTCCACATGGCCGCACAACACCACAAGCAACTGCATCGGCAATGGACGGACCCCAGAACCTGCAGCGGTGAGCGATTGGTTCATGATAGTACCCCCCTTTAAGTGTGGACTTCAAACACCTTTGAACTTTGTCTGGATTCTTGGAGTATAATTTTTTAACCAGTCTTGGAGCATGAACATCTTCGGCAAAAACCCAGGACCTCTCCTCTGGACCATAACCTTTCCACTCAACAAGAAACTGCAGACATCCATAACGACGACATGAGTCCACAATCATCTTAACCTCAAATTCCTCATCCTGCAAAGAGTGAGTTTTAGGAGTTTTGGGCAGGGCATCACAAAACTTATTGAAGATCAAAGGTTTCAGCAGAGATGTATGAAATGCATTAGGATTTTTAAAAGAAGGAGGCAACTTGACTTTGTATGCTACAAGATTAAGTACCTTTTCAATGGGAAATGGACCAATAAACTTGAGAGCAAACTTCTTACAAGGAACTTTGAACTTGAGATTGCGAGTAGAAATCCAAACTTGGTCTCCTACCTTGTAGTTAGGTACAGCCTTATGTTTTCTATCTGTGAAAGATTTATAATGAGCAGAAGATTTACTCAACGATTTGCGCACACAACTTCAGATTTTAGATAAATGTTGAAGCACTTGATGTGCCGCTGGGACCTTCTGAGCTGGCAAAGGATGGAACTCTGGCACACAAGGATGATAACCAAAGTTAGGATAAAACGGAGTAGACTTTGAAGATGAATGAAAAAGATTATTATGAGTAATTTCTGCTGGAAGATAGTTTATCCAATCATCCTGTGAGAAAGATATGTATAACCGGATGAGCGTTTTAAGATCTTTATTTACTCTTGCAGTTTGTTCATCTGTCTGGGGATGATATGCAGAAGAGAAATTTAACTTAATGTTTAATGAAGAACAAAGTGACCTCCAAAACTTGGCTACAAACTGTGTTCCACAATCAGAAATGATCTCTTGAGGAATGCCATGCAATTTAAAGATCTCAGAAAGGAATAATCTGGCTAGTAAAGGAGCTGATGGTAATCCTGTTATGGAATAAAATGCGCCATTTTCGAAAATCGATCCACTACCACCCAAATGCTATTCTGCCCTTTTGATGGCGGTACTGTAACTCAGTCACAAAATCCATTGAGATATGAGTCAAGGTCGTTTGGGTATAGATGATGGATATAACAAACCTGGAGGAGAGCCCTTGGGATTCTTATGCTGGGTGCATTTAGGGCATGCTGCTATAAACTTCTGAATGTCGGCTTTAAGATGTGGCCACCAGTAGGGCTGTTGAATAAGTTTAAGAGTCTTTAGGACCCCAGAAAGACCCATGAAAGAAGAAGAGTGAGCCCAAGTAAGTAGTTATTTTCAAAGATTTGAGGCGACAAAAATGTTGCCTCGAGGAGGGACCGGAGAAGTTTGAGTCATTAAAAAGAACATAGGACTCACAATGGCTTGATTCGTGATAGCATCATTTGATTTGGAAGAATTGAAGGACCGAGAAAGGGCATCTGCTTTTTTGTATTGAGACCCTGGATGATAGGTGAGTTTAAAATTAAATTGGGTGAAGAAAAGAGAACATTGAGCTTGTCATAGATTCAAACACTGAGCCGACTGCAGATAACGAATATTCTTATGATCAATATATACTGTGATGGGATGTTGTGCTCCCTCTAGAAGGTATCTCCACTCCTTTAATGCCAATTTGATAGCAAGTAATTCCTGCTCCCCAATAGCATAATTACATTCAGCCGATATAAACTTATGGGAGAAATATCCGCAGGGATGGACTTTTTTTTATCTTCAAAGACTTGTGACAACACAGCTCCCACTGCTTCCAGAGATACGTCCACCTCCACTAGAAAGGGACGGTTCAAATCTGTCTGTCGAAGAATGGGAGCTGACACAAAAGCTTGCTTCAAATTGGAGAAGGCTTTGTTTGCTTCAGAAAACCAGTTCATAGGATTTGCTCTCTTACATAGAAACATAGAAACATAGAATTTGTCGGCAGATAAGAACCACTTGGCCCATCTAGTCTGCCCCTTATTTTTATTTATTTTTTTATAATATTTTTTATCACTAAACTTAGTTGATCCTTATTTCTTTGTAAGGATATCCTTATGTCTATCCCATGCATGTTTAAATTGCTCTACTGTCTTAGCCTTTACCACCTCTGATTGGAGGCTATTCCACTTGTCCACTACCCTTTCTGTGAAATAATTTTTCCGCAAATTTCCCCTGAACCTCCCCCCCTCCAGTCTCAGTGCATGTCCTCGTGTCCTATTGCTTCTCTTAATTTGGAGAATGTTTCCCTCCTGGACTTTGTTAAAACCCTTCATATATTTGAAAGTTTCTATCATGTCCCCCCTTTCTCTTCTCTGCTCCAAACTATACATATTGAGATTTCTTAGTCTTTCTGGGTATGTTTTGTGATGTAGGCCATGCACCATTTTAGTTGCCATCCTTTGTACAGTTTCTAATGTATTAATATCCTTTTGAAGATATGGCCTCCAGAACTGAATACAGTATTCTAGATGAGGCCGTACCAATGACCTATACAGTGGCATTATTACTTCTTTCTTTCTGCTGCTGATTCCTCTCCCAATGCAGCCAAGCATCTGACTAGCCTTCCTCATTGCCTTGTTACATTGCTTACCTGCTTTTAAGTCATCTGAAATAGTGACTCCTAGATCCCTTTCCTCCTCAGTAGTTTCCAGTATAGTGCCATTAATACTGTATTTAGCTTTAGGATTTTTGAGACCCAAGTGCATGATTTTGCATTTTTTGGCTTAAAACTGTAATTTCCAGACTCTTGACCATTCCTCTAGTCTACCTAGATCCTCAATCATTTGTTTTACCCCACCTGGTGTGTCTACCCTGTTGCATACCTTTGTGTCATCTGCAAAAAGGCATACTTTCCCTTTAATGCCATTTGCAATGTCACCAATAAAGATATTAAAAAGCACTGGTCCAAGTACAGATCCCTGGGGTACTCCACTGGTAACATTTCCCTCATGTGAATGCACTCCATTTACCACAACTCTCTGTTTTCTATCCTTCAACCAAGATCTTATCCATTCAATAATCCTAATATCCAATCCCAAACTTTCAAGTTTATTTAGCAGTCTGCGATGTGGAACTGTGTCAAAAGCCTTACTAAAGTCTAGATAAGCTATATCCATGGCTCCACCTTTATCCATTACTTTAGTCACACAATCAAAAAAGTCAATAAGATTTGTTTGACATGATCTCCCCCCAGTGAATATATGCTGTTTGGGATCCAGTAAATTGCCGGATTTGAGATAATCTACAACTCTTTCTTTTAAGAGTGTTTCCATCAATTTCCCTACTACTGATGTAAGACTCACTGGTCTGCAGTTGTTTGCCTCTTCCTTGCTTCCACTTTTGTGCAGTGGGACTACGTTTGCTCTTTTCCAGTCCCCTGGAATTTCTCCTGTAGCTAATGACTGGTTGAATAATTCTGTCAATGGTGCTACCAGCACCTCTTTAAGGTCTTTTAGTATCCTTGGATGTATCCCATCTGGCCCCATAGATTTGTCCACTTTCAGCTTTGAGAGTTCTGTTAGGACCTTCTCCTCTGTAAATGTACTTGTTTCATTTTCCTGAATATCCCTGCAACTTAACTGTGGCCCCTTCCCCTCTCTTTCAGTAGTAAATACTGAGAAAAAATAATCATTAAGATGATCTGCTTTTAAATTGTCTCCTTCAACAAGACTCCCAGTGTCCGTCTTTAGTTTTATAATTCCGCCTTTTGTTTTTCTCTTTTCGCTTATATACCTAAAAAAAGTTTTACCTCCTTTACCCACCGACTGGGCCATTTTCTCCTCAGCTTGTGCCTTTGCACATCTGATTACCTTCTTTGTCTCCTTCTATCTAACAAGATATATCTTTTTGTCTTCATTATTTTGTGTCTGCTTATATTTCCTAAAAGCCATCTTTTTTGCTCTCACAATGGCCCTCATTCCGAGTTGATCGGTCGCAATGCGAATTTAGCAGAGTTACACACGCTAAGCCTACGCCTACTGGGAGTGTATCTTAGCATCTTAAAATTGCGACCGATGTATTCGCAATATTGCGATTACAAACTACTTTGCAGTTTCTGAGTAACTTCAACCTTACTCTGCCTGTGCGATCAGTTCAGTGCTTCTCGTTCCTAGTTTGACGTCACAAACACACCCAGCGTTCGCCCAGACACTCCCCCGTTTCTCCGGCCACTCCTGCGTTTTTTCCGGAAACGGTAGCGTTTTCAGCCACACGCCCATAAAACGCCGTGTTTCCGCCCAGTAACACCCATTTCCTGTCAATCACATTACGATCGCCGGAGCGATGAAAAAGCCGTGAGTAAAAATACTATCTTCATAGCAAAGATACTTGGCGCAGTCGCAGTGCGAACATTGCGCATGCGTACTAAGCGGATTTTCACTGCGATGCGATGAAAAAGAACGAGCGAACGACTCGGAATGAGGGCCAATATTTGCTACTTCTTTTGCAAACCACACTGGCTTCCTTTTCCTTGTGTTTTTCCTAACAGTTTTGATACAAAGGTCTGTTGCCTTCAATATTGCACATTTGAATGTTTCCCACCTCTCCTGCACTGTTTCCAAGTTCCTCCACTCTGCCAAAGAATCACTTACACATTTTCCCATCCCTACAAAATCAGCCAACCTAAAATCCAACACCTTTGTTTTTGTATGGGACAAGTCAGTCTCTGTCTTAATGCTGAACCATACTGCTTGATGATCACTGGATCCCAGGTTTTCACCCACTTTTACGTCCGATAATCTGTCTCCATTTGTAAGTATTAAGTCTAATATTGCGTCTTTCCGAGTGGGCTCCCTCACCAATTGGTGGAGGGATGCTCCCTGAAGGGAATTTAAAATGTTCCTACTTCTAGTGGAACTAGCAACAGACACCTCCCAGTTTACATCAGGAAGATTAAAGTCTCCCATGATTATTACCTCTCCTTTTAATGCCATTTTAGTTATGTCATGCAATAGGTTCTTGTCAAGTTCCTCTTCCTGACCTGGTGGCCTGTATATCACGCCAATACGAATAATCAACTTTTCCCCTGTTTCTATGGTCACCCAAAGGGCTTCAGTTTTTTCTATAATACTTTGTATTAATGTAGTATTTATGGTATTTTTTACATACATTGCTACCCCTCCTCCGATTTTTCCAATTCTGTCCTTCCTAAATAAAGTATATCCCGGTATAGCTATGTCCCAGTCATGATTTTCATTGTACCATGACTCTGTAATTGCCACAATGTCTAGATCATCCCTTGTCATTATTGCAGTTAGTTCTGGGATTTTAATTCCTAAGCTCCTAGCATTTGCACACATAGCTTTTAGAGTTTTGTTTGTGCTTTTTCTGTTCCTAGCTATGTTCTTCTCTCTGCCTATTTTTATTTGGTTTTGATCTGAATTATCTTCTGTTGCTGTGGATATGCTTCCTATTCCCTTTGCCTGCAGAAACAATACCTCTGTGTTGGGGGAGCAGATTTCTTTATTCCTATTTGGTTCACTGCCCCCCTTTGTTAGTTTAAATAGTTCTTGATGAAGCATCCAAACTGTTCAGTTAGTCTTCTCGTTCCCCTTGAAGATGGGTGCAGGCTGTCACTTTTGTATAAGCTCCTATCTTGCCAGATGGTGTGACTATGGCCTATAAATCCAAATCTCTCCTCATTGCACCATGTCCTTAGCCAAACATTGAAGTTTCTGATGCAATGAGTTCTGTCTTCCCCTCTGTGTACTGGCAATACTTCTGAAAAAGATACAGTGGTTGCCACCTGCTTCAGAGCAGTCCCTAACTTCCTAAATTCATCTTTTACAGCCATGAGTTCAGCATTTGCCAGGTCATTTGTCCCTAGGTGGACAATGGCATCCACCTCCCCATCTTTTCTTGCTGCCTTCACAATTCTTAGCATGCGCTCTTTATCCCTTGGAGCTGTGGCTCCAGGTAAGCACCTTACTTGTTTCTCTACTTCATTTGCATTTCCCAGATGTATTCCTCTAATAATGGAATCTCCCAAGAGAAGTGCAGTCCTTTTTGGAGATTCAATTTTCCTGTTCCATTTCCTGTTCCTATAGTTGGTAGATGTCCCCATATCCTCCTGTTCTGTAGTGCCTCTGTTAGTTGTATCTTCCAGCCCTGCAAGAGTAGCATACGAGTTTTGCAGTGTCACCGCTTACATGTCAGGGATGTAATGGGATTGACCAAGGTAGAATAAATTTTAATGACTTTCCTATAAAAATTGGCAAAGCCAAGGAATTGATGAATCCCCTTAAGAGTTGTAGGAGTGGACCAGTCTCGGATAGCTTGTATCTTAACAGGATACATACGTAGCTCTGATCTGAAAATTATATAACCAAGGAATGGTATACAAGATAATTCAAATGTACACTTCTCTAACTTACAATATAGTCGATTTTTCCTCAGACAGGTCAGTACCTCTTTAACTTGGAGACGGTGAGACTTCAGATCCTTGGAGAATATTAATATATCATCCATGTACACCACTAAAAACTTGTAGAGATGATCTCGAAAAAGTTTGTTCAAGTAGCTTTGTAAAACTGCAGGAGCATTACAAAGACCAAAAAGGCATTACAAGGTATTCGTAATGCCAATCCAGGGTATTAAAGGATGTCTTCCATTCATCCCCTGCATGGATACAAATGAAATTGAAGGCTCCACGAAGATCTAGTTTCCTAAAAACTGTAGCTTCCTTTACCCGGTCAAATAGTTCTGGAATGATAGGGGTTACCTGTTCTTCACAGTGATCTCATTAAGTCTGCGATAACCTATGCATGGTTTTAAGCCACCATCTTTCTTTTTAATGAAGAAGAATCTGGCTCCTGCAGGTGAAGATTGTCTAATAAATCCTTTGGATAAATTCTCTTGCATATAATCAGACATAGCTTGAGTCTTCGGAAATGGACAGCGGTTGCCCCCTAGGAGGTGTTTTGCC
The DNA here is from genome assembly GCF_028390025.1 of Pseudophryne corroboree. Taxonomy (NCBI): domain Eukaryota; kingdom Metazoa; phylum Chordata; class Amphibia; order Anura; family Myobatrachidae; genus Pseudophryne; species Pseudophryne corroboree. Next base: position 39,327,351 of record NC_086447.1, on the reverse strand, counting down.
CGGCACCAAATCAATAGGGCAGTCCCATTCGCAATGAGAGGGTAAGCAGTCAGCCGCTTGTGTCCTGAAGACATCCACAAAAGATTGATATACTGAAGGTAACTCGGGAAGAGCAACTGACCGGAGGGGTTTAACTGAAGCTAAGCAATCCTTGGTACAAGATTCACCCCAAGAAAGAATTTCCATGGTTTGCCAGTTGAATTGTGGATTATGTTTCTGCAGCCAAGGTAATCCAAGTATTACATCATGAGAGGCTTTGGGAATCACAAGGAAGGAAATAGATTCGGAATGGAGCTCACCAACTTTCATCTTGAGAGATACGGTTCAATGAGTAATTATGCCTTCTGGGATTCGACTTCCATTCACTGCAGAAACAAAACCTGCTACTTTCAGAGGCATGTTTTGAACTTTAGATCATATGACAAAGGCTGAAGTGATGAAGTTCTCGGCTGCACCGGAATCTAGAAGAGCTGAAACTTTAACTGCAGAACTCAGAACTTCCAAACAAATAGGCAAAGTTGACTCCTTCCCGGGCCACATTTCCAAGGTAACTCCTTGCTTAACCCCTCTTGAATAAGCTAGGAGCAAGAGTTTTCCAGCTGAAATTTGCAGAACTTAACGAAATGTTCAAAGGACCCGCAGTATTTGCAGAGGTTACCCTGTCGACGACTAATTCGTTCCTCTTCCGTAAGATGAGAGCATCCGATCTGCATAGGTTCTTATGTCATCACAAGAGACTGAGACAAAGAAGGATCTTGTTGAGGTCTGGGTCGAAAACGTGAGCTAAATCGCTCAACCGTGGATTTCTCCAAGCAAAACTCTCTGTAACTAGGATCAAGTATATTTCAGTTGGAAATTAATTCGTTCAGCTTAGTTGGCACATCATGGATGGTTAAATCATCCTTGATTCTATCTGAGAATCCATTCCAGAATTCTGTGACCAGGGCCTCTTTGTTCCAGTTTAATTCTGAAGGGTGAAATTGAATAATATATTGACTAACAGGACGTGAGCCTTGCCATAGATGGAGAATCTACAAAGACGCTGAGGTAATTCTTCCCGGTACATTGAAGATTTTCCAGAAGGATGATACAAATTTATTATAATTAGAAAGAATAGGGTCTCCCCTCTCCCACAGCGGCGACGCCCACTCTAAAGCCTGACTGGACAGGAGGGCAATGATATATGCAATCTTAGAACGGGCTGATTGAAAGCTAGCAGACAACAGTTCAAATTGAATCTCGCATTGATTCAGAAATCCTCTGCAAAACTTTGGAGTCCTGTCAAACTTGCTTGGTGAAGGTAACTACAGACGAGTCATAGGCACCGTCACTGGAGGAACCGCTGCGGAAGCAGAGATCACTGGAGTTGGAACTTGAACTGGTGGTGTCATTATAGAGCTGTATGAAGAGCATCCAGATGATCCACCATAGTTTGCATGAACTGAACTATTTGTGTCTGTATGGACTCCTGATTATCCATCCAGATGGGAAAGAATATTTGACGAAGCACTGCCTCCTGCAGTTTGGTCACCTGATGGGTCCATGTGGCTAGTGCCTACTGTCAGGACCGACTGATTTTGTGACTCCATTAACCTTGGACCAACCGAAGGTGTGAGTGCTGGAGTATGGTAAAAACATGGAGGACAAAGAAAGTTCAGTTTCATATATTTATTTATAGGCAGCAGTTCCAATAAGGAGTTAAATGACAATCATTAGTCACCATATATAAACTGACGTATTGCAATAAATGGTATAAAGATAAGCAGGATCAGTATTAAAGATGCATTGAAGAAATGTTCATATGAATAAGATAAAACGTGCCTGAAGATTAATGAAGAATTGGCCAATATAAAGCAATGATTGCTGCCAAATGGTAAGAAGTGTTAACTGGATATTGTAGACATAGATGAATAACTGTAAAGACTTGTTACTGAAGCTTAAAAGGCTGAACTGAAGAACTGTGAAGAATGGTCTTTGAATAATACAAAATGTATATACAAATACTGAAAGGAGTATCTGTAGGTTGTGAATATTAAACTTGAAGCACTGTGAAGAGCTGCAGCAAACAACAATGGTTGTCACGATCCATGCAAGTTCTCCTCCATGCCTGGGGTGGCGCCCTCTGCTCTGGTGCTCAGCACTCTGCTCTGTATCTGCAGCTTGGTAATTAGCTGTTACAACAGTTGTGAGCAGCACCTGAACTCACTATATAGGCCAGCCACACAGGCTCCCAGTTGCCAGTTCATCGTGTCAAGGTTGTCTCAGTTCCTGGTTATGCTGGTCTCTACTGCTAAAATCATCTATAGTACTGCCAGGCTCCAACAGCTATCCTGTGTAGCTACTCTGCTACAGTGCAATCCTGTTATCCTGGTATGTTGCATACTCTACCACAGTGCTATCCTGTGATCCTGCTACAGTGCATTCCTGTTATCCTGGTATGTTGCATACTCTACCAAAGTGCTATCCTGTGATCCTGGTACATTGCATTCTCTGCTCAAGTGCATCCTGCTACGGTGCTAACCTGCTACAGTACAATCCTGCAACCCCGCATTCTCTGCTCAAGTGCATCCTGCTACGGTGCTAACCTTCTACAGTGCAATCCTGCAACCCTGCATTCTCTGCTCAAGTGCATCCTGCTTTGGTGCTAACCTTCTACAGTGCAATCCTGCAACCCTGCATTCTCTGCTCAAGTGCATCCTGCTACGGTGCTAACCTGCTACAGTACAATCCTGCAACCCCGCATTCTCTGCTCAAGTGCATCCTGCTACGGTGCTAACCTTCTACAGTGCAATCCTGCAACCCTGCATTCTCTGCTCAAGTGCATCCTGCTTTGGTGCTAACCTTCTACAGTGCAATCCTGCAACCCTGCATTCTCTGCTCAAGTGCATCCTGCTACGGTGCTAATCTTCTACAGTACAATCCTGCAACCCTGCATTCTCTGCTCAAGTGCATCCTGCTATGGTGCTAACTCTGTTACAGAACAATCCTATTACAAGGGCCTTCAAAGTCCACAGTGTCTCACGGGTTTCCTCAGTCTACACCGTTTTCATGTAATCATAGTCTTCAGTGTGTCCGTGTACTCACAGTCTCCTGGCATCCCGTGACCCCTCAGTTCCCAGCATCACAAGTGAGTTTCCAATCCCAGTATCACAAGTGTGTTCCCAAGTATCCAGTACTTCCCAGACTCCCAGCATTGCAAGTGCTATTCCAGTTCTCCCTTTCCTTTTGTGTTCTCCAATCATTCCTGGTTTTTACTTATTGTTTGCAGTTGTACACTGCTTTACCCTGTATAAATAAACTTGCTATTGTACCGAGAACATCAGTCTCTGTGAATACAGTATGTTCCTACAGAGGGAATTCTAAACGGATTCTGACAATGGTGAAGAATGGGCTAAGCTGAGTGATGAGAGAACGAAGACCAAGACTAAGTAGAAACTTCCACAGGCTGTGTGATTATAGCAGACAGTCGCTGAATGAACAGGGTAACTTCCCACGGGCCTCCGGGAATCCACTTGTAGACAATTGGAGAGCGATAGACTGACAGCACTGCAGAGAGCTGGTGGATCACTTGCGGTGAAGGCTGCAGGCAGACCTCTGGGAGCGGAGGAAATAGCAGGACCACTGGAATCACACAGAAATCTACAGGGAGAGCAGAGAGCTAGGGTACAAAGTAGCTACAACAAAGCACTGACCAAGAGTGAAATAATCCCAGCCTACTTACAGGCAGCACAAGCACAGGATTGGCTAACAATTACCCACAGGTGCTGCATTTGGTGTCCAACATGGCCACCTCTTATACTGCAGACACACAGAGGCACCTCTGGCCATTCGGTCCCCACACTCCCAGCTCCCAGAACCTGCATCACCTCTGCCACTGATCATGCCACATCCCTACATAACCGCACAGCACCGCAAGCAATCATGCCGACAATGGACGGACCCCAGAACCCACAGCAGTGAGCGATCGATTCATGACATATGTGTACCAAGTGTGGTATAAATTGGTCAAGGCATTCTCTTGATATACTCTGTGCTGCTTTCCCACCCCTAGTGGTGCTAGGGGTGTCTTACCCCCACAATGTTTGTCCCCAGATTGTAAGTCATATGTGTACAAAGTTTGGTATGAATTGTTGTAGGCATTCCAGAGTTATGCTGTCTGCAGAAATACTTTGTGCTGCTGCCTCACCGCTAGGGATGCCAGGGGTATGTTACCCCCACACTGTTTGTTCACAGATTGTAAATTATATGTGTACCAAGTTTAGTATAAATTGCTGCATGCATTCCAGAGTTATGCTGGAGCATACATATACACATACATACATACATACATACATACATACATACATACACACATCCATTTTTGCCAATTTCCGTGGATGGGTGGGGACATTTGTAAAACTGGTACTTAGCAAGCAACTTGGACCTAAGGAGAAGCTACCTGCCAAATTTCAAGATTGTAGGCATTGTGGTTTAACTTGATTTCGTGATGAGTCAAACTCCTTTTTTGCCTTTTATATATACTGTATATAGATATCAATGATTTTTTTATGCAAAACCCACACTAATCATAGCTTTTTATATTTTTAGAACTACCATTATTTTTGTTGCAGATTTTAACATGTCAAATAAAATGTATCCAAAATAAAAAAAATATATATTTTTTAGTTATTGAAATCTCAACAAAGGAAAACAAAAGGAAACATGTAATTTTGTCCTATAAATATCACAAATAATAGGATTTTAATACCTACCGGTAAATACTTTTCTCTTAGTCCGTAGAGGATGCTGGGGTCACTTCAAGAACCATGGGGTAAAGACAGGATCCGCAGGAGATATGGGCACTTTAAGACTTTCAAAGGGTGTGACCTGGCTCCTCCCTTTATGCCCCTCCTCCAGACTCCAGTTTAAGGAACTGTGCCCAGGGAGATGGACATTTCGAGGAAAGGATTTATTATTAAACCACGGTGAGCAACTTACCAGCTCACACCGCAAGCATGCCGCAGAACATGGCATTCAACAGAACACAAGCCAACGGCATGAAGAAATATGCAGCAATATTTGACAAAAACCGTAACACAACCTGTGTGTAACCACAACCAATAACTGCAGATACAGTATGCACTGGGACGGGCGCCGAGCATCCCCTACAGACTAAGAGAAAAGGATTTACCAGTAGCTATTAAAATCCTATTTTCTCATTCGTCCTAGAGGATGCTGGGGTCACTTCAAGAACCATGGGGTTATACCAAAGCTCTAGAACAGGCGGGAGAGTGCGGATGACTCTGCAGCACCGATTGACCAAACATGAGGTCCTCATCGGCCAGGGTATCAAACTTGTAAAACATTGGAAAAGTGTTTGAACCCGACCAAACATCTGCTCGGCAAAGTTGTAATGCAGAGATCCCCCGGGCAGCCGCCCAATGAGCACACCTCTCTAGTAGACCGGGCCTTCACCGATTTTGGTAACAGCAATCCAGCTGTGGAATGAGCAGGCTGAATCTCACCACAGTTCCAGAGCGCAATGGTCTGCTTGGAAGTAGGACACCCAACCTTGTTGGGAGCATACAGGACAAACAGAGCAACTGTTTTCCTAATGAGAGCTGTTCAGGTGACATAATCTTCAAAGCTCCCACCACATCCAGAGACATTGACTCAGCGAAGGTGTCAGTAGCCACAGGCACCACAATAGGCCGGTTCCAGTAGAAAAAGGAAACCACCTTTTGGTAGAAAACATTGACGTGTCCTCAATTCATCTCTATCTTCAATGAAGATCAAATAAGAGCTCTTGTGATACAAGGCCCCTAACTCAGACACCTGTCTTGTAGATGCCAAGGCAACAGGATAACCACTTTTCAAATGAAAAGAGCAACTTCACCTTCTTAAAGGTTCAAACCCACGTGCTTGAAGGAACTGCAACACCACATTATGATCCCATGGTGCCACTGGAGGCACAAATGAAGGTTGGGCGTGCAACACGCCTTTCACGCAAAACTGAACTTCCAGAAGAAAAGATAACAGTTTCAGAAAGAAAATCGCCAATGCTGAAATCTGGACCTTAATGGAGTCCAACTTCAGTCTGCATTCCCTCCAGCCTGTAGGAAATGGAGAAAACGCCCTAACTGAAACTCTTCCGTTGAAACTTTCTTGGATTCACACCAAGACATATTTTCTCCAAAAACGGTGGTAATGTTTAGACGTTACTCCTTTCCTGGCCTGAATAAGAGTGGGGATGACTTCCCTGGCAATACCCTTTCGTGCTAGGATCTGGTGCTCAACAGTTATGCCGTCCCATGCAGCCGTGGTAAGTCTAGGTACACGCACGGCACCTACTGTAGTAGGTCCTCGCGAAGAGGCCCAGGATCTTTTAATGAGAAACGCCTGAAGATCTGGGCACCAAGCCCTCCTTGGCCAGTCGGTGGCAATGAAAATTGCCCAAAAACGCTTGTTCTTCTTATGATCCCGAGAACTTTTGGGATCAGTGAAAGTGGAAGGAATACCTACACTGACCGGAATAGCCACTGGGTCACCAGAGCATTTACTGCTATTGTCTGAGGGTCTGGAACAATATTTCTGAAGCTTCTCGTTGTGATGAGAAGTCATCATGTCTACTTGAGGAACTCCCCAAAGTGAAAATGAGTTAAGCTGGCAAAAGCACAGCAAAGAATTGTGCGTTCTAAATCACAAATCCCCAAGGAGAGTTCCTATCAAATTGCATCCACGCTGTACAGTCCACACATATCCTCACATGTCTTCTCATTCTATGCAATAGATAGGCATATGTACACAAGGAAAGGTGCTATTTCCCTATAGATTGTGAGCTTGCGAGCAGGGCGTTCCTACCTCTATGACTGTTATCACCCAGTTTGTTATTGTTATTTCAAATTGTAAAGCGCAACGGAATTTGCTGCGCTATATAAGAAACTGTTAATAAATAAATAAATGTGTTGGCGGGTGTGATGCCTGACCTTCCCAACACTGGACAGGAAGAAGTGGCTCCTTCCACCATTTGCATGCCCTCTGCAAGTGCTGGAAGGAGCACCCACAGTCCAGTTCCTGATATTCAAATTGAAGATATCACTGTTGAAGTACACCAGGATGAGGATATGGGTGTTGCTGGCGCTGAGGAGGAAGTTGACGAGGAGGAATCTGATGGTGATGTAGTTTGTTAAAATCAGGCACCCGGGGAGACAGTTGTTGTCCGTGGGATAATTAAGGCCATTAACATGCCTGGTCAAAATACCCCCCCCCCCAAAATCACCTCTTCGGTGTGGCATTATTTCAACAGAAATGGGGACAACAGGTGTCAAGCCCTGTGTTGCCTTTGTCAAGCTGTAATAAGTAGGGGTAAGGACGTTAACCACCTAGGAACATCCTCCCTTATACGTCACCTGGAGTGCATTCAACAGAAGTGATGGAGAAAAAAAATCATATATACATCTGTATTGCCTCAGAAATTGTGCTTTTAAACTTATAGTTAAATATCTGTAATTAGTACTTTAATTCCCATAATGGTCAGTTATTCTTACAGTGAGGTTTTCTGTCAACCTTTGTCCTAGCTTGTGACTAACAGCATACGTGTCTAAATAGAGACACTTGTATTTAGATAACCAGAACTTAATGACATTTTATGAGGGTTTGATAAACCAATATCTGATGGACCTTCAGCTTTGAAAAGAGCAACATGACATTTGAACAGGAATAACCTTTTTGCTGACAAGGCCTATTTAGAAGCTCTATTGATGTGAATGGGAGATCCAAGACTCATGGAGCCAGTCTGCCATCTTCAGGAGAAGATTACCCATTACATCTGGCCCAGCTGACCATATTTAAGACTTCCTGTTATAACCCATCAGCCAATCTATAATCCCCTTTTTATCTGAATACACGCCTCATTGATCAATCAGTTATGGATTATTGTATAATTATGTACTATATATGTAAGCCTGAAATGCCCTGAAGGCACGGGCATCATTGATGAAGTCTGTCTTGGGTCACGTTTCTCTGCGCAGAAAATATAGACGTGACCTCTTCTTTGATAATAAATTCTATATGCTGAATATCATCGCAACGGAGACTCCCCAATTCTTTTAACATAATAAGGCATTAACATTTGGGGACTTGTCCGTCTAACTTCGACCCGCTCCTACGGAAGACCACCTTTCCCAGGCGCAACAGACAAAGGGGACATCAGCGGTCTGCTCTCAGAGGTAACTATACCTTTTTTTATATACAATACCTGTACCCTTACTCTGCTGCCTCTGGTCAAAGTATTCTGTAGCTGCTGGGATGCTAGTTACACTGAACTCAGAACAATTTGGTGAGTTCTTGAGAACCATATTAATGCATAATTTAATATTTAAGTAACGCAGCACGGTATTGTTTTAAATTATGTTTTTTTCTGTACTGTTTATCAAGGCACTGATAGCACTGCTCTAGTATGAATATATCATTGAGATTAAAGGAAAAGTTCCTTGTTTCATCCTAACTGATGTTTTACTGTGTTATTTGAAAAGTCTGAAGTACATAGATAAGATATTGTAGGATTTTTGTGCCGGCTTGAATAGAAAAATGTTGTTTTAGTTACGGAATACTATTCCCTATGGAGGAATAAGGAAATAAAGAAGTGAGTCACTTGTTGTTATAAGTTATTCATTTGGCTAACCAAATTTGTGAAAGACGCTGAGACACTGTCTATTTGAGACTCTTTGTGGCCACAAAAGAGCAGTCCAGGCATCAAATTGGGAGAAATAAGATACAGTGTTGTTGAAAAATTGGAAGTGACTCAAAGAGTAATGATGGTACCGCAGTGAATTGCATGTTTAGTATTTATGGGCAACCGTGTGTCCAGTTTGTTTCTAAGTGGAATGACATCACACAGGATGAGGCTATACCATTTCCTAAAACAGGTCATTTTGACCCCGCAGTACTTCAATGCCTTGAGAAAAGGATAAAGTCAGTTATTAAACCGCATTAAGCATTTATAAGTTTTAGATTTGTGGAAAAAAGAAATGTGTATCTGGACTGCAGATAATGTTAAGACTAACCTCTGTATTGACACATGTACTGACACTCCAAACCCGCATAACAATCCTCCACCATACAACAATATCACAGCATTACCAGCATCTCTATATCCAGTAAAGGAATTACAGTCACTGCAAAATGCACATAATGACATATCAAACATTGAGGATGATGCAGCATTCCTTCAGTTTGCTGTTTCTCACAACACACTTCCTCAGGCTGCACAGCTGTCTAATATTCCTCAGGCAGCACCTAATGCTGCACAGCCTTCTGGCATACCTCCACCAACACAGGACGCGCAGGGCTCTGCCCCCCTGAATTAACTGGCAGCACACAGCAAACATAGTCCACCTACTACATAAGGCTCTGACCACACAAGCCCACAACAAGAACAACTTAGAGAAACAAAACAAGATGTTGACACATTACAAGATAATCTCCAACAACTTGTATCTATAATATCAAGTGACGCTTCTGTTTCACATCTTTCTGCTTCTTCCCTGATTTCAAAACCTAAACTTTCCTTTGCTACTCCACCGGTGGCCTCTCCTGTGCAGATTGCACAGTCAATTAGAACACTCAGACATGGACTAAGGTTTAATTACAAAATACTAAATAACACAGGACAGCGGGTATCCCACCGCACTGGGAAACAAGAAGTAATTGATACTGACACTCAAGATCAGCTTGCAGCGTACACCATACAAGTACCTACAGATCAGGCACTCATAGAGACTGACAAAGACACCATAACACTGAATCCTATGCGCACAATGAAATTACCGGGGAGGGCAGAAGTGAAAGGCGAAGACGATACCATTGTAATGTACAAATGTGTGTTTACACTGCGCTCAACCCAGATTTCTAGTTAACAATGTATATATATGTATAAACAAATAATGCACTGTTTGAATACATTGCACAATTAACGTTTATTATATTGCAATATATATAAGTTGTTATTAATGAGGTTCTGAAACTCTGTTATATTAAATTGTCCAAACTGAGCATATTGAGCATGCTGTGCTGGGTTTATTTAAGTAATAAACTGAATGTCCAGGGGCACAGTACCTCTTAGGGATGTTGTTTGAAAAAGAAAAGGGAAGAAAAAAAAAAGTCAGTTTGTTTAAAATCCAGACTGCGGCGTCCCGCTCGTCTGTATATGAATTAATGCACTTATAGGATGTATGCCTTATTGGAAGCTTCAGACAGTTTTGGAGGATAAAATCAAAGAAAAGGGACTCCGGACTGCCTTTTCCCCCTGGCTCCTGTCACCGGCACTGCGACTGTGTTCAGCCATACGCCGGAGACCGTTCAGCCTGGGTTCACTGCCTGTCTTGGGGGGGGGGTGGAATGCGATCACTCTCAGAGCGGTTTGTTGCTGCACTCCCTCCACCTACAGAGACTCACCTTGATTCTCCTCCTCCGCTGCTAACCACATCAGTGTCAGGCTCTCTCCTCGGTGCTTCTCTTCCGATCGTAGCCGTCAGCCACTTCCTGGTCTTCAGTCACGTGACCGGGTGCCCTCTCTGGTGTAGCTGGTGCTGCTTAGTGGTGTCGCTGTTATCAGTCGTATTGGTGGAGTGCTCCAACGCGTTTCGGCCCTTGGGGGCCTTCCTCTGGGAGAGAAGTGTATTGGGTTTTCTCATTTATGTGAGTTTAAGACGATACCATTGTAAGCCCGGCTGTACCATCCTCTACAGTTGAGGTCAGTTACCCATTATCAAAAACTGAGCTGTTAAGTATAAAAGCAGGATTCCCAGACCCAAGAAAAACTCTAATGCTACTTGCAAGTACCTTTCACAGGAGTATTATGTACATAAGTTTACTTGCAGGGATTTAGAGCAGATATTGTATACTTGTTTACCTGAAGACTTAGCGCAATCCCTTGCTACAAGCATTGATCTCACTGCAGATAATTATGGCGACCCAACTAAGGCCAAAATAGATGCATTTAATACTAGACTGCGGGAATTATACCCACCAGTCCCCAAATAGGACGATTTGTTTACAATCAAACAGGCAGATAATGAAACAGTGGATGAGTATTTTGATAGATCTAAGTTAATGGTACCTACATTTACTGCACGTGAAGTGATGAGTCTAGCTCCATGCTGGTCCCATGTTTTGCTGAAGGTATAAAGCCTGCAGTAATGACAGCACTCAAAACCACTAAATTAGCATGGAGAACTTCCCCAATAAACACTGTAGAGGGGGAAGCAAGAGCTCATGAACTTTAATCTTGTCAAACCCACTCCAGTCCTTGTTGTAGTTCATATTCCTCCTGCACAAACCCAACATTAGACAAATATAACAAATCCCCAGACAGTTCAAAACAATCAGGGACCACCTCCACAAAGCCATTGGGACCCGAAGCAGCCAAGATATATTCAACAAAAGAGAAACTCATGACAAGGACCGCAGGGAGGTAAGTACACACCTAGAAACACAGGTCCAGTATACCAGGGCCCTAGACACACAGACCCAATGGCATGCTTTATATGTGGTACGTACGGCCATAGAGCTAGATATTGCAGAAGTCAAGTATCCTCTCAACACAGGTTATACCCACATGGAAATGCGGAGACACCCAGCGGCCCCACGCAGACTCCCTACCACCAGTATGATAATCAAGGACCCCAGATGGGCAATCATGCCCCACACAGTGGTCCACACAATCAGATGTTTAAGCCATCCAGTGTCTTCATTATGCAGCGTGCAATGCAAACACATTGAGGAACCTAAGGTTACTGTACATGTCAATAATGAACCTGTTTCTTTTTTACTAGACACTGGAGCAGCTAAGTCACTACTTACTTCTGCAATGCCTTCACAGGCGTTTTCAGGCCACACGATCCCAGCGGTAGGAGTCTCAGGGCAAATACAACACTTGCCAATACCAGCTTATAGTACAGATAGGTCCATTAAATGATACACAAGCTTTCTTACTAGCATCCAATGCACCAGCAAACTTGCTGGGCCGCGACCTACTTTGCAAACTCAAGGGCACCATTTACTGCACAGCGGATGGTATTTATTTAGATATTCCAAAATCACTAGAAAGCAATGCACAAGTGATGTTAGACACACCAGTCCCACTCCTGTCATTATAGCTTGAACAAACCAACACCCATATATACGTGAACACATACTGGCAGCAGTTCCCAATTCCTTATGGGAAAATTATAAGGATGAAGTAGGCTTACTACAAGATGTTGACCCTATTATGGTTAAGTTACAAACAGGAAAGTCCCCACCATGCATCATGCAGTACCTACTGAAACCAGAGGTGGAGGAAGGGGCATACCCATCCATCCGCTCACTTCTGGACCAGGGAGTCTTGCGTACATGCGTCAGTGGTGCAAATTCTCCAATCTTTCCTGTAGGGAAACCGGGCCCCGTGCAAACATACCAGATCATGCAGGACCTACGCGCCCTTAATGCAGTCATACAAGCTTGCCACCCTGTAGTGCCCAACCTCGCTGCAATCCTAACGCAGGTCCCGCCAAATGCAGAATTTTTCACAGTTATTGACTTATTCTCAGCGTTTTTCTCCATCCCGTTACACCCAGACTGTCAATACCTGTTTACTTTTTCACTCAAGGGTCAACAGCATACCTGGACCCAAATGCCTCAGGGCCTCCAGGTCGCGCCAAATTTTTTCTGCCAAGCCCTCCATGATAAATTGCAGAACTGGTACCCAACACATAACTCAGTACTTATTCAATATGTTGATGATTTGTTATTGTGTTCACAGACAGAAGGAATTGTGGGAAGACTCAGTGTCCTTGTTGACTTTCCTCACCTCAATTGGGTTGAAGGCCAACAAAGCCAAACTACAGCTGTCCCAGCAGAAAGTGCAGTACCTAGTTCACTGCCTCTCCCAAGGACAGCATCACCTCTTACCATCACGCATCCAGGCCATATAGAATATGACTCTGCCACTCACCCAAAAGCAGATATGCACCTTTTTAGGGATGAGCTCTTTTTGTAGATACTGGATACCAGGATATGCTGCTATAGCACTGCCTCTCCAGGAACTGGTATCCATAAAAAAGCCTGATCCTGTCATCCATGATGATAGCACAATGCTAGCTTTTCACCAGATAAGGGAAGCCCTCACTGCCACCCCAGCTCTAGGCTTCCCACGTTACACTAAACCATTTTTTCTCTTTTGTACAGAGATCGACGGCTGTGCTGCTGGAGTACTAACTCAGAAAAACGGGGACTGGCATCATCCAGTAGGATATTATAGCACACAACTGGATACAGTAGCTAAGGGCCTGCCACAATGCTTGTGCGCGGTAGCTGTAGCAGCGACACTTGTTGACAAGACAGCAGATATAGCTCTAGTGCACACACTCTACTTGAATGTCCTGCACGCAGTTGCTGCTTTATTAAACGGTTCAGCCACAAAACACATCACAGCTTCCAGGCTAACCAAACGGGAACTCGTGCTTCTCATGCCTCTAACATAATATTGCAGCATTGCACAACTTTGAATCCAGCCAATTTCCTCCCAGGTGTGACTGGGCAGTCACAAAGTGGGGAGAAGGTAGATGATCATGATTGCGAAAAGCTTACCCAGACTTTATGCACTCCAAGACCAGATATAAGAGACACTGAGATACAAAATGCGGACTTGAACCTGTATGTTGATGGTAGCTGCCACCGCCAGAATGACATGGGCATTCTGACATCTGGATATGACGTAGTGGACGATACACATGTCATTGAAGCACTCCCGCTTCCACCACCTCACTCAGCGCAAAAAGCAGAACTCATAGCATTGGGGAGGGCATGTTACTTGGCACGCAACAAAATTGTTAACATTTATACTGACTCACAATATGCATTTGCCATTTTGCACAATTTTTCGGCTATTTGGAAACGTAGAAATTTTTTAACATCAAATGGGACACCGTTCTCTCACGCAGAGATAGTTAAGTACCTAATGGAAGTGGTGTTGCTACCAAAACAAGAAGCAGTCAAATGTCAAGCTCACACAAGCCACTCAGACCTGGTGTCAAAAGGAAATGCCTTTGCTGATGAAACAGCAAAAGCAGCAGCGTCAGTGGCATTGAGCAATCATGGCTCCGTGCCGGAGATACGGAGTCTCATCTCTTTGCAAATGTTTTCACCTGTAACATTGGAAAAATGTATGCATTTGTATCAATCTTGTTCAAAGCAGGAAAGATCATCGTGGAAGCTCAAGGGGTGCAGTCCAGATTCCTATGGTATATAATGGGACATGATAGGAAGACCGGTAACACCAAAAGCCATACTACCAAGCCTAGCTGAGGCAGCCCATGGGCTCACTCATCTGGGAAAGGGAGGTATGGTAAAGACCCTCAGGGCCTACTGGTTTGCCCCTGGTTTCTCATCCTATGCAGGTAAGAAAACTCAATCATGCCTTATCTGTTTAAGAAAGAACCCAGGTAAGACTGTCCCAGCACCAATTGCCCACATTCCGCATACCCGAGGAGCTTCACAGGCAATACAGATAGACTTCATCCAGTTAGCACCCTGTAGAAATTTCAAATATGTACTTGTTTGGGTTGACATCTTAAGTGGTTGGCCTGAGGCCTACCCAGCGGTGGCCTGCACAGCACATTTTATGGCTAAGAAACTAGTACAAGAATTCGTATCTAGATATGGTATTCCAGAGATCATTGAGTCAGATCAAGGCACACACTTCACAGGTAAGGTTTTCTAAGAGATGTGTAGGATCATGGGTATAGAGTCCAAACTCCATTGCCCTTTCAGGCCTCAAGCGGCAGGCCTCATAGAAAGAGTTAACTATACCATAAAGAACAAACTTTCCAAAGTCATAGAAGAGACAAGCCTAAACTGGGTAGAGGCACTGGCCATCGTACTACACAGTATTAGAATGACTCCCAAACCTCCCCTCAGTCTGTCCACTTATGATGTGTTATTCTGAAAACATCCCGACCTGATGATAGGCCCAGAAGAGAGCCACTCCACTCTATATGATCTAACCACAAAATATGTCCTAGACTTGCATGAACAGTTCAAACAGATACACAAAGGACTAATTCTCTCTAAAGGTGCTAATCAAAGTGATTTTAAATGCTGTGATGTGAAACCAGGAGAATTTGTGATGGTTAGAAATTTCTTACGCTCTGGTTCATTTGTAGACAGGTGGGAGGACCATACCAAGTACTGTTGACCATGCCCACGGCAATAAAGGTGGCAGAGAAATCAGCTTGGATACATGCATCTCATTGCAAGAAAGTGACTGAGTATGGGAAGAGCAAAGAGTCCTAGAAAAGCTCACCAGAAGAAGAAGCTGCAGAAACATTGAACTTGCAGGCACTTTTTGAGGAACCCCAGTAACCAGAGACTAAAGAGATAAAATGGCCTGGTTTGGTAAGATGTATGTTGAAAATGATATGGGGCAATCCGTGTTGCTAAACCCCAACCAGGTGAAGAAAAGATCCAGGAGGGCTATCAAAATGAGAGTATTGGTTGTAAGCGTGGGAGTAATTATATGGATGGGGGGATTGTTGACTTACTACTTACTAACTAGAATGACTGAGGGTCCAGGGCAGGGTCAGTCTGATAAAGTGCACGAGGTGGCTTCCCCAGAGGGTATGTCTCTTATGACCTTTGAGGAAGTAATACATCCCTATCCTAGTTATGTACCTCTCATCACACCCCTAGACATGAGAAACAAGAGAAAGAGAAGAGAGGCTAAAGAGGAGTACCCAAATAGATGTCAACAGCTACCCCTGATAGCCAGATGTATTTGTAAATATTGCGGACGAAACCCTGAACAAAGATGTATAGATTGTTTCAACGATGATCCACTGCTTTTTGGAGGTGCACGCACAGTGAGGGCCCCCATAGAACAGACCGAGTGCCACAAGATGGTAAATGTGTATAGATGTATCTGTGTCCACTGTGGGAGAATCCCCCAGAATGATTGCATAATATGGTGTTATGAAGGTGAGGAGAGGAATCAGACACAGCATTCAGACACACACCACACACTCCATGGGGGAATCAGGAATGGCACCCAGAGGAAAGGGAAAATAAGAATAAAAACGCAAAGACAGATGAAAGCCCTTATGAGGACCCAGTGGAAAAAGCTAGAGTATATGAAAGGAACACCTTTGTAGAACTGGCCACAGCTGCAACCCATAGTAATGCTTTCTGCGTAGTACCAGCCAAACTCATATGAGAAGCTTATAAGACCTGCTTTATATGTATTCCAATAACAATAGAAGAAATGCAGAAGATAGAATTGCTACCAGGGAAAAATATCACCTTTATAGACATTACATGGAAACATTAGGGACCAATAACCTGGAAGATAAAACCGGGCGGTATCACACCACCAGATATAAGCTGGAAATCCAGCCTAGCATATTTGAAAAGAACTGTTGGGATATTGTTGGTAAGCCACAGTTTGATTCTTTAGGGGTTACCTCAAAATGTACTTCCTTGGTAGTACATTTTTAGTATGTGGGGATATTGCATACTCTTACTACCCAGCAAATCAAACGGGAGTTTGTTATTTAGGCAGACTCACTTTTGTAGCAGCTCATGCAAACATAACCACTTTAGACTCTCATAGTAAAGGAAAAAGGTAATTGGATCCTAAATGCCGTTCAGACTTGCCACTACTCAGCAAGGCAAAATGGCCCTCATTACGAGTTGTTCGCTCGTAAGACTTTTTCGCAATGGAGCGATAAGTCGCAAACTGTGCATGCGCAACATTAGCAGTGCGACTGCGCCAAGTAAGTTTGCAAAAGAGTTTGGTATTTTACTCACGGCCTAATGAAGAAATTTCATCGTTCTGGTGATCGGAGTGTGATTGACAGGAAGTGGGTCTTTCGGGGCCGTTTTATGGGTGTGTGCGAAAAAACGCTGCCGTTTCTGGGAAAAACGTGGGAGTGTCTGAAGAAATGGGGGAGTGTCTGGGTGAACGCTGGGTGTGTTTGTGATGTCAAACCAGGAACGAAACTGACTGAACTGATCGCAGTGGCAGAATAAGTCTCGAGCTACTCAGAAACTGCAAATAAATTTCTATTCGCAATTCTGATAATCTTTCGTTCGCAATTCTGCTATGCTAAGATTCACTCCCAGTAGGCGGTGGCTTAGAGTGTGCAATGCTGCTAAAAGCAGCTAGCGAGTAACAACTCAGAATGAGGGCCAATATATAGCATTAGCCTTTTCACTTATAGGAGTCCCGAGACTCAGCCTATGTAACACAAGGGTGATAAACAGCATAGCCTGTGGATTGGCTAAAACCATAAATGCCACCAGTACAGCTATAGCTCTCATAAACGAAGAACTCAGAGAAGTAAGAGATGGTATGATAAAAAATAGAGTAGCCATTGATTACCCACTACTTAAAGCAGGGATTGGTTGTGAACAATTTTAGGGAATGTGTTGTTTTAACATCTCAGATAATTATAATCCCATTGAACAAATGGTAAAGTTGTTGCAGTATATACAAGAACATATGACCCAATCGGCTGATTGGGACCCCTTCGAATGGATGAGAGCCGGAATTTCAAAATGGCTTTACCATATACAGGTTGAGTCTCCCTTATCCAAAATGTTTGGGACCAGAGGAATTATGGATATCGGATTTTTCCGTATTTTGGAATAATTGCATACCATAATGAGATATCATGGTGATGGAACCTAAATCTAAGCACAGAATGCATTTATGTTTCATATACACCATATACACACAGCTTGAAGGTCATTTTAGCCAATATATATTTTATAACTTTGTGCATTAAACAAAGTGTGTGTACATTCACACAATTCATTTATGTTTCATATACACCTTATACACACAGCCTGAAGGTCATTTAATACAATATTTGTAATAACTTTGTGTATTAAACAAAGTTTGTGTACATTGAGCCATCAAAAAACAAAGGTTTCACTATCTCGGTCTCATTCAAAAAAGTCCGTAATTCGGAATATTCCGTATTTCGGAATAGTTGGATATGGGATACTCAATCATAATACTTATGATTTTTATAATTTATGTAACAATCAAATGCCTGCGTATTCTTGGACGCTCGTGTGGGAAAATACCCACACGGCCTGAAAGGAAGCCACGTACCAAGCTTATGGTAATGACCGCCGTTACCTACACTGCAGTAGCCCACACATAGCAAATTAGTAGTATTATCACACATACAGTAGTCAGATTATGAGAAATATACCCTGATAGGTGCTTACACACTCATGCATCACATATGTACACTTAGTAAGAAGAAGCCTCAACCTATAGCCAGGTTGAAGAAGACAAGAATACACCCTGTTGCTAACTCTTTCATTTCTCTTATCTGTCCAAGTTTTCTGGAGGGTTGAGAATTTTAGCATCGATACTCAATGGACTCGTACCAGAGATTGCATCCAGAGAATGGGTTTTCCTTTTCCTATCTCATGCCTCACATCACACTCATTTGGGGAAAATTTATTTGAATATAATGAATATTTGATTTACTATATGTTGTGTTTAGAGATTAAACAAAAGACAGGAATGATGGAGAAAAAAATCAAATATACATACAGATGTATATATACAGATGATGCCTCAGAAATTGTGCTTTTAAACTTACAGTTAAATATCTGTAACTAGTACTTTAATTCCCATAATGATCAGTCAGTCTTACAGTGAGGTTTTCTGTCATCCTTTGTCCTAGCTTGTGACTAAGAGCATACGTGTCTAAATAGAGACATGGTATTTAGATAACCAGAACTTAATGACATTTTATGAGGGTTTGATAAACCAATATCTGATGGACCGTCAGCTTTGAAAAGAGCAACATGACATTTGAACATGAATAACCTCTTTGCCGACAAGGCCTATTGAGAAGCTCTATTGATGTGAATGGGAGATCCAAAACTCATGGAGCCGGTCTGCCATCTTCAGGAGAAGATCAGCCATTACATCTAGCCCAGCTGACCATATTTGAGACTTCCTGTTATAACCCATCAACCAATCTATAATCCCCTTGTTATCTGAATACACACCTCTTTGATCAATCAGTTATAAATTATTGTATAATTATTTACTATATGTGTAAGCCTGAAATGCCCTGAAGGCACGGGCATCATTGATGAAGTCTGTCTTGGGTCATGTTACTCTGCGTAGAAAATATAGGCGTGACCTCTTCTTTGATATTTAACTCTATATGCTGTATATCATCGCAACAGAGACTCCCCAATTCTTTTAACATAATTAGGCATTAACAGAAGTCATTGACAAGTTCAAAAACTTTTGTTAACAGCAGAAGCAGTCCACTGATAACTAAATCCCTTCTTCCTCTTGTACCCAAGCTCCTGCAAACCACACCACCAACTCCCTCAATGTCAATTTCCGCCATAGACAAGAATGCCAATAGCCCTGCAGGCCATGTCACTGGCAAAAAGAATAGAAAAAACTATGCGCTCAGGTGAATAGCACTGCACTAGGTTGTCAGCAGCCTCTTGAAGAAGGGAATTGCCAATCCCTTAAAACGAAAACTATAAAACAAATAACAAGTGGCGCTAGACAACCAGAGTATAATAAAACATTTATTTTCTAAAATGCATGTAGAAATTACAACAACCTCCCGGGGGTAATAAATCTTAAAACATCACAATGACTGAATAAGCACTAAATAGGTCTAATTAGTAACATATAATTAGTATATCATTAACACCTGGAAGTTCAACAGCCTTTTATGGATTATATATGTGCACACTGATATTGCTAATTGATGAAACGAAAGTCACTAGCACCTGTATTCTAATGACCAGTTGCAAAAAACATAAGTTCATAAAAATGGGTAGCTGTTGCAAAAAAGAAACAAATGTATGTTAATAGCTGTATGCACACAGTTACCACTGAGCAGGAGCTCCTTCAATCTCTGCTCCCTGGTGTTGTCCCACTGTCCGGATGGAGACACTCGCCAGAACCTCAGTGGGCAATCTGGAAGCCGCGCCGTGCGGGGTGTCTAAAAGCGCTGTTCTAGCCCAGTCCACACCGGCTCCGGTACCTCCGTACTTTGCAAACGGGGGCTAATAGCTGGTAAATTCAGAGTTAAGTAGGGATAGCGTTCCTGGTGTGTGTGACCCACAATGAGCCTTTCCTCTATTGGGTGGGCGTCCAACAGGGGCTCCGTTCGCCGGTCTGCGCCGGACTTGGGGAGGCGGCACTCGTAGCTTCCACCGTTCAGCTTAGAGTATGCGGTCTGGCTGCAAAGGTGAAAAGGTGCAGTGCAGGTGTCTCCAACCGCAGTAGTGGACAGTTGATCTAAGTGAGCAAGGTAAATCGCTGTTTAGGTGTAAAGCTTCCCGTAGCTTTGAGGTATAAATCCTTGTAGTAGGAAGCCTGTATCCTTAACGCGTTTCAACGCCAGCAGGGCGTCTTTTTCGAAAGGCAGGAATACCTGGGAGTAGGGGTGGTCTGATCTTATACCTATTCCACAGGTGGAGTTGATTATCAGTAATTACATGCAACTGTTTTAGAGCATCAGATTTAAACAAACTCCTATTGTTTTGAAATAGGCATACATCTTTATTATAGACATCACTGTATTAGTTCTACACTGCAATGAGCGATAATATAAAGTACATTGTATATAATAATGAAAAATAATAATTAATAATAAAACTTAAATAAAATATAATATCTATTTAATATGAGACTGGGAATATCTATAGCAATCATAGAGGATATCTTATAACAATATTTAATCTTCATATTAATTTGCATAACCATAAATATATGTATTCAAATTGGTAATATTTAGTATTAATACATACAGCTCTAGTAGAGTTAGATGTTCTTTATGTAGATACCTCATACTTAGAGTCTCTACTAGCAACAAGATACAGATATTAATACCTATAAGAGGGATATATTGCTTCAAGTATCTTCCTATAGTAATTTATTAAGTTGCCATAGAGGAAATATGTTGAACAGGGGATAAGAAATAAGGTAATTGATAAGAGAGAGACACCAGGAAAAATATTTTAAAGAACATATAAGGCCAAAAAAGGTTAATAGTAGATCTTTTTGGCTAAAGGTCGTTTAATACAAATATTAATACATTATAATATGTGGTAATAATAATAATAATAATAATAATAATAATAATAATAATAGTAATAGTGAGAAGTAGTACAGGAAGCAAAAAATTGCTATACCTAATTTTGATAATTGAAATAGTTTTAGTAAATATCACTAGCTCAAAAATAAAAAACAAGAGGGGGGAGAGAGACTGACCGAAATGAGACTATAAACAAAAACTGTACCCACTCTCTAGTAATAAGAGTATTACTAGAGCAGGCCTGGCCAACCTGTGGCTCTCCAGATGTTGTGAAACTACACATCCCAGCATAGAGAGCCACAGGTTGGCCAGGCCTGTACTAGAGGCTAGGCTAAAATTTCAGATGAACTCCAGATCTATGGTTTCATTAAGGCCCTGAGGGTTCAATGTCTGAAGTTTCAAAATCCATGCAGCCTCCTGTCTACATAAAATTCTAAAGCGATCACCACCCCTGCTGGTTGCTGGGATGTGTTCCAGCCCAACAAGCAGGAGCCCAGTGGGATCGCCTCCATGGCACTCAGAAAAATGTCGGGGAACACTATGATTCATGTTCTTATTCAAAATATTCCGTCTGTGTTCCATAAATCTGAGTTTCAAGGGACGTATTGTTCGACCTACGTAATATATGTGACAGGGACATATCAATAGATAAATCACATAATGGGTGCTACAGTTTATAAAGGTGTTAATAATGTACTCTTTCTTAGAGACACTAGACACCACGCTTTTGGTTTTGTTCTGAACAAACGAACAGGTGGTGCATCTCTTATGGTTACATCTATGTAAGCCTATAACCTCCGGTCCAATAAGAGTTCTTTGTGTTTTTTTCATGGATCGATCTATGTGTCCTTTAAAGAGACTGGGAGCCAGAATGTTACGCTGATTTTTAGCTTTCTTAAAAACAATCGCTGGTTTTTCATCTAAATGTTCTCTAAGGACAGGATCAGTAAATAATAATCTATAGTTTTTATTAATTATGCCTTTAATTTTACTGGCCGCCACATTAAATTTAGATTTAAATACTAAGCTATATTTATCTTTGTTCTTTTTTGTTATATCCCTTTTATTTTTGTTTTTATTTTTATCTTTATTCTCAAACCCATATCTAGCTCCATTAATAGCTTCCAGGTGACTACCACTTATATGACCACACTCCTGTGCATTCGCATGATTTTCATCCTTAGAATCAAGCAAATCTTTTCTCACAAGTTTAGAGGCATAAACCAAAGCCTCATCTAATACTGCTTGTGGGTAATCACAGCTCTTGAAGGTGTCCACGAGAGCTGTAACTTGTTGATAATATTTCTTGTCTGAAGTACAGTTTCTCCTAATTCTATGTACCTGACTTTTTGAAACATTTCTAAGCCAGTTTTTGTTGTGATTGCTAGAATATGGAATATAATTACATACATCTACCGATTTTTAAAAAGGTGATACTATGACGGTATCCTCTACCACCTCCACCGTTACATCTAAAAAATTAATCTGTGAAGGATGGTGAGTGCATGTGAAGGTTAAACCATAAGTGTTATTATTTATATACCTAACAAACTCAGTGACTGAAACAGCATCCCCTTTCCAAACAAAAAACAGGTCGTCGATATAGCGGCCATAGAGGACCAGGTTCGCAGTGTGGACACCACCTCAGATGTATGCGTCCTCAAAGTCCCCCATGTAAATATTGGCAAAACTGGATGCGAACCTGGTCCCCATCGCTGTACCAAGGACCTGTAGGTAGTGACAGTGATCAAACAAAAAATAATTGTGAGATAAAATAAAATCAATTGCAGAAAGAATAAATTGTCGTTTCCCCTCTGAGATACCCATATCTTCACCTAGACTTTTTGCCACACATTCTATCCCTTTTATATGTGGGATGTTGGTGTATAAAGCTTGAACGTCACATGTGACGAATAGAAAGTCGGAACTCCATTTTAGACCTTCCACCATTTTAATAAACTCAGTGGTGTCTCTGATATGGGATCTCAGAGAGGAAGCACGTGGTTGTAGAAAGTGATCAACAAAATAAGATAAATTAGATGTGAGGCCCTCAATTCCCGAAATAATAGGTCGACCCGGGGGTTCGTGTAGTGTCTTGTGAACTTTTGGGAGGTGATAATAAATGGGAGTGATTGGGTGGAGGGGGTAGAGGAATACAAACTCGTCATGTGTGATAATATCATTGGCACATGCCAGTGTTAGCATGTCTTTAAGTTGCTTTTGATAGTCAAGAGTTGGGTCTTGAATTAAAACTCTATAAAAAGTGGTGTCAGTAAGTTGTCTAATTGCCTCTCTGACATAATCTTCAGTATTCTGCACTACAACTCCTCCTCCCTTATCTGCTGGTTTAATAGTGAGAGCTTGATTTTCAGAAAGTCTCTTAAGGGCTTTTCTTTCATCGGGCCTCAAATTGTACAGACAGGGATGTATTCTATGATCGCATAAACTACGAAGTTCCTCCAAAGTGGTATGATAAAAGGTATCTATAGCACTGGTTTTATGTTGAGTAGGAAAAAATTGTGATTTTTTCTTAAAGATCCCTCTGTTAACATCAAATAATGATATTTCAGGTTGCTGTTTTAAATTCTCAGGGGATATATTTTCAAGCAGAAGTTCATTAAGCATATTAAGTCCAGACATATCATCCTGGTCCAATATGGTGGCAGAATTATCTTGGTATGTAGAATTGTTTTGTCTATCAACCACCGCAAAAAATCTTTTTCTACATAGTCCTCTAACAAAACGATTGAGCTCGATGAAGAGCTCAAAGAAATTGGGGAGTGTAGTAGGTGCAAAATTCATCCCCTTTGAGAGAATTCTCTCCTCAGTATTAGTTAAAGTAACAGAAGAGAGATTGAAAATACCAACAGATTTTACCGGAACCTTTGATTTTTGTTTCCCCTTCCCTCCTCTTCGACCTCTTGGTTGATATCTCTTCCTCTTTTTGGTGTGCGTGTCAGGGGGTCGTATCGATTTTGTGTGAAATATCTGTTCCCTCTGACATTTACTTCCATCCTGTCTCTCCTTCCCCTGTCTAAAAAATGACGTCGCTCTTGAGGAGAATCTCCTCTCGTGGCTCCTAGAGGGGATTCTTGCTGCCATCTAGTTTTTTTCTGTGGTATATTCGTCCACCCAGGTGATGTTCTTACGTTAGAAGAATATTTATTATTCTCCAGCGTATCTCGGGGCTTATATTGAGTCTGCTTGTACTGAGGCTTACTCTTTTGAAAATTATCACTATGGTTAGATATTTGTTGCCTCTCCGATCTAGATTCCTCTCTTATTCTATTCTTAGTATGATAATTTTTAATAGTATTTGTACTATAATCTCTCAAATCACGTGAGAATTTCTTCTCCTTTCTTTCTATTATTTCTTTCTCATAAGCTTCTAGCCTCTTATTCATTACTGTTTCCCTCTCTTTATAATAATCCTCATCTTTATATTTCTGGAGTATATCTTGTGTTTGTTTAATCTCATCCTCAATTTCGGTCAATTTGTTTCCCCTGTAATCAATTATTAATTGCATTAGTGCAAATGAGCATTTATCAATAATTTTTTCCCATTGTTCTAATAAATCAGGGTCATTATTAAAAGATGAGCTCTTGAAAATCCGCAGACCGCGGGGTATTTTATTATGTTCCAAATATTTGGACAAAGACGTTTTATCCCACCAGTGTCTTGATTCAGATTTTAACAAATCTCTAGTCTGTTAGCATTTTTCAAGAACTCATCATGTGGCGTTCCCTCAATACTACAATTCCCAGTCTCATATTGTTTAAGGACTTCCTGTCTCCGTTGAATTCTATCTGTATACAAATTCATGTTGCAGTGCTAATAACCTAAGCCGCAATAGTAAGGCAAGGTACACAGAAAAAAATAGAAAAAACTATGCGCTCAGGTGAATAGCACTGGACTAGGTTGTCAGCAGCCTCTTGAAGAAGGGAATTGCCAATCCCTTAAAACGAAAACTATAAAACAAATAACAAGTGGCGCTAGACAACTAGAGTATAATAAAACATTTATTTTCTAAAATGCATGTAGAAATTACAACAACCTCCCGGGGGTAATAAAAAGGCTGTTCAACTTCCAGGTGTTAATGATATACTAATTATATGTTACTAATTAGACCTATTTAGTGCTTATTCAGTCATTGTGATGTTTTAAGATTTATTACCCCCGGGAGGTTGTTGTAATTTCTACATGCATTTTAGAAAATAAATGTTTTATTATACTCTGGTTGTCTAGCGCCACTTGTTACATGTCACTGGCAAGAATGATGAGTCCTCTCCTAACTGGGATTCCTCCGATGGATCCTTGAGTGGAACGTCTACTGCTGCTGTTGCTGCTAGCACTGCTGTTGTTGCTGCTGGGAGTCAATCGTCAACCCTGATGGGAAGTTGGAAGATCACTTGTACTACTTCCACTAAGCAATTGACTGTCTAACAGTCCTTTGCATGGAAGATTAAATATCACAGCAGTCATCCTGTTGCAAAGCGGATAACTCAGGCCTTGACAACTATGTTGGTGTTAGACTTGCATCCGGTATCCATTGTTAGTTCATAGAGAATTGATTGAGGTAGTGTGTCCGCGGTACCAAATCCCATCTATGTTCCACTTCTCTATGCAGGCGATACCGAGAATGTACACAGATGTTAAAAAAGTGTCCTCAGTGTCCTAAAATATGCAGTTGTACCCACTGTCCACTTAACCACGGACCTGTGGATTAGTGGAGCAGGGCAGACTAAGAACTATATAACCGTGAGAGCCCACTGGGTAGATGTATTGCCTCCTGCAGCAACAACAGCGGCGGCACCAGTAGCAGCATCTCGCAATTGTCAACTCATTCCTTGGCAGACTACAATTTGTATCACCGTTTTGCATAAGAGGCACACAGCTGACAACCTCTTACAGAAACTGAGGAACATCATCGCAGAATGGCTTACCCCAACTGGACTCTCCTGGGGTTTTGTGATATCGGACAATGCCACCAATATTGTGCATGCATTACGTGTGGGCAAATTCCAGCACGTCCCATGGTTTGCACATACAATTAATTTGGTGGTGCAGAATTTTTTGAAAAATGACAGGGGCGTGCAGGAGATGCTGTTGGTGGACCAAAAAATTGCGGGCCACTTTCGACATTCAGCCACCGCGTGCAAAAGACTGGAGCACCAGCAAACACTCCTGAACATGCAATGCCATCAGCTGAAGCAAGCGTTGGTAACAATGAAGGAGCAGCAAAAGGCTATTCAAGCCTATACATCTGCCTACGATATAGGCCAGGGTTGGCCAACCAGTCAGAGACAAAGAGCCAACAAATCTTGTTAGGTATGTCAAAGAGCCGACATCAAGCCGAAGGAGCGTGTGCAAAAATGGGGTGTGACCTTGTGCCTGCTAGGCCACACCCCTGGTATAAATTACAATGAAAATGCCAGATCCACATAAAATTAATTTTAAAGCCAGAATCAACATAAAATACATTGAAAAAGACACTTCCACATAAAATAATGTAAAAATCCAGATCCACATTAAATATATTGAAAAAGCCATATTCACATAATACACTTCAGCTCCTCTATGTGTCACTCCAGCCAGCACCCTCCTGTGTCTCTCCAGCCAGCTCCCCAGTGTCAATGTGTCACTCCAGCCAGCACCCTTCTTTGTCACTCCAGTCAGCTGCCCATTGTGTCTCTCCTGTCAGGATTCTCCTTTGTTACTCCAGCCAGCTTTCCATTGTGTCACTCCTGCCAGCACCCTCCTGTGTCACTCCAACCAGTACCCTCCTTGTCAGTCCAGCCAGCACCCTCCTTGTCATTTCAGGCAGCTCCCCCATTATGTCTCTCCTGCCAGGATCCTTCTGTGTCACTCCAGCCAGCTTCCCCTTGTGTCACTCCAGCCCACCCTCATATGTCACTACAGCCCAGTATCTGGCTCCCTCAGTTTTCAGATGCCGTAGTGCTTCTGTGTGTCTGGTTGGAGTGCACCAGTTTCCAGGATCTATTTTGGTCAGGTGACTTTGAGTGTCGGGAGCCACATTTGAATAAAGAAAGAACTGCATGTGGCTCAAGAGCCACAGGTTGGCCATGGCTGATATAGGCAAAGGAAGAGGAATGAACCTGACTCAAGTGCAGTGTAGAATGATTTCCGTCTTGAGCAAGGTTCTCCAACCCTTAGAACTTGCCACACGTGAAGTCAGTTCAGACACTGCCAGCTTGAGTCAGGTCATTCCCCTCATCAGGCTTTTGCAGAAGCAGCTGAAGAAATTGAAGGAGGTGCTAAAACAGAGTTATTCCGCTAGGCATGTGAAACTTGTGGATGGAGCCCTTCATTCGCTTAACCAGGATTCACGGGTGGTCAATCTGTTGAAATCAGAGCATTACATTTTGGCCACCGTGCTCGATCCTAGGTTTAAAGCCTATGTTGTATCTCTCTTTCCAGCAGACACAAGTCTGCAATGTTCAAAGACGCTGGTGAAACAATTGTCAAGTCAAGTGGAACGTGACCCGCCCACAGCTCCTCCTTCATTTTCTACTGCCACTGGTGCTGCCAGGAAAAGGATAATATTTCCAAACCCACCCACTGGCGGTGATGCAGGGCAGTCAGGAGCAAGTGCTGACATATGGTCCGGACTGAAGGACCTGCCAACGATTACTGACATGTCTACTGTCACTGCATATAGGGGGTAATTCCAAGTTGATCGCAGCAGGATTTTTGTTAGCAGTTGGGCAAAACCGTGTGCACTGCAGTGGGGGGCAGATATAACATGTGCAGAAAGAGTTAGATTTGGGTGGGTTATTTTATTTCTGTGCAGGGTAAATACTGGCTGCTTTATTTTTACACCGCAAATTAGATTGCAGATTGAACACACCACACCAAAATCTTACTCTCTCTGCACATGTTATATCTGCCTCCCCTGCAGTGCACATGGTTTTGCCCAACTGCTAACCAAAATCCTGCTGCGATCAATTTGGAATTACCCTCATAATTCTGTCACCATTGAAAGAATGGTGGAGGATTATATGAGTGACAGCATCCAATTAGGCATGTCAGACAGTCTGTACGTATACTGGTAGGAAAAAGAGGCAATTTGGAGGCCCTTGCATGAACTGGCTTTATTTTACCTAAGTTGCCCCCCCCCAGAAAATGTGGAGAAGATGATGTTCATCAAAATGAATTATAAATTCCTCGGTGGAGACATTTACCAGTAATTGCCTTCAGAAAGTACACAGTGGATGGTGATGGTGGATTCCGGTGGGGACGAATTAATACTCTGTGAGGAGGAGGATGTACACAGTGAAAGGGGTGAGGAATCGGAGGATGAGCATGAGGTGGACATCTTGCCTCTGTAGAGTCAGTTTGTGCAAGGAGAGATTGATTACTTCATTTTTGGTGGGGGCCCAAACCAACCAGTCATTTCAGTCACAGTCGTGTGGCAGACCCTGTCGCTGAAATAATGGGTTCGTTAAAGTGTGAATGTCCTGTTTATACAACATAAGGGTGGGTGGGAGGGCCCAAGGACAATTCCATCTTGCACCTCTTTTTTTATTTATCTTTGCATCATGTGATGTTTGGGGCCAATGTTTTTAAGTGCCATCCTGTCTGACACTGCAGTGCCGCTCCTAGATGGGCCAGGTGTTTGTGCCACCCACTTGGGTCGCTTAGCTTAGTCATCCATCAGTTTGAGGTTTTAAAAAAAAAAAATCACCCGAATCCAATACACATCCGAATCCAAAACCCGAAAGGGTGGTTTTGCCAAAATGTGTCTGAATCCAAAACACGACCACGGACTCGAATCTAAAACCAAAACACGAAAAATGCCCGCTGCACATCTCTAATTACAAATAATTCTTCTGTATATGGGCCCTCATTCCGAGTTGATCGCTCGCTAGAGGCTTTTAGCAGCAGTGCACAGGCTAAGCCATCTCCCTCTGGGAGTGTATCTTAGCTTAGCAGAAGTGCAACTGAAAGGTTAGCAGAACAGTGCTGAATTTTTTTCAAGCAGTTTCTGAGTAGCTCCAGACCTACTCCTTCCTTGCAATCACTTCACTCAGTTTAGTTCCTGCTTTGACGTCACAAACACGCCCTGCGTTCGGCCAGCCACTCCCCCGTTTCCCCAAGCACGTTTGCGTTTTTACCTGACACGCCTGCGTTTTTTATCACACTCCCGGAAAACGGTCAGTTACCACCCAGAAACACCCACTTCCTGTCAATCACTCACCGATCAACAGAGCAACGGAAAAGCGTTGCTCGACCTTGTGTAGAACTGCATTGTTTTTTGTGACAGTACTTTGTGCGTGCCCACTGCGGCCCGTACGCATGTGCAGAAATGCTGATTTTTAGCCTGATCGCTACGCTGCGAACTACGGCAGCTAGCGATCAATTCGGAATGACCCCCATGGTACCATATAATCTTATTTTTTATCATTAGTATACACAGATCCCCTGTGAGAGATGGATATTTAAATCTGTTATTGACGCTACCCTATGTTTTATTATACCAAAGTAATCAGTTTGTTATGTCTCCATGACAACCAAGTATGATTCCCTTCCGCTATTGTCCTCTTTGGGCCACTTCTGGGTTTACTGCAAGGGTCATGTGGTACACTGAGGAATGTTTCCACGTCACAAGACCACAACAGCATGAGAAGGACGCATTTTGTGCCTTCCGGGTGATGCCTCTCCGATTCGTGGTGCATGTGTGCCGGTGGGCGCAGGTGTCCCCAGTCACGTGACTTTGTTTACAAGGCTGTTGTCTGCCGATTCCCATTGGCCAGTGCCATATGCAGGGGGGTGTGCCCTGGGGGACAGGATGGTGTGTATTCGAATACACATTGTTTTTAATACAGTAGTCTATGAGGACTGTGGACCAATGGGACTGTCAGCCAGTCGAATCACGTGATCGGATGCGGTCACGTGATCATCCAATAAAATAATAAATGAGAGTTTTTTAGTTAAAGAATGAGATAAAACACTCGTTTTGAATAAAAATAAAGTAATAACATCTAATTGATCATGTAAGACTCACTTATAATTTTATTTTTATGAATTTGCTGGACGGTTTGTCTTATTATGTATATGAATTGACATGTGTTATCAACTAAGCCACTCAAAGGGGTATATAAGGAGCCCCGGGCTCACACTCTAATTCATGCTCATGAGGAAGCTGTAGGTAAAAAAAACCAGTGAAATGCGTTGAGCCAATTTCACATCTCTTTCCTGAAATCCGAACCACTCTTTTCCATCCATCTGGACTCCTGCGATCCGTACTGGCATCTCTTTGGACATTTGCTCCATAAACGGACTAGCACTGCAGCAGTTTATCTGATTTCTCCCTCCAGTCACGCATGGAACAATCCTAGGCTGAGACATCTACAAGGGATCACTGCATACCAACATTGAGTAAACTATCCTGCATGTACAGTAAGAGCCAGCCCTGGGCATAGGTAAACTAGGCAAATGCCTAGGGGGCATCAGCAGCTTCTGCTGATTAAAATGATATGCGTCATGCCTATATTCTGTGTGTAGCATTTCATATGCAGATACAGCCACAGTCTCACACAGAATATAGGCATGCTGCATATCATATTAATCAGCAGAAGCTGCTTGTGCATCCTAGCCACATAGCAATGCAAATAAGATGCATTTTCATTAAAATGAGGCACCCAATGTTATCATTGAGGCAAGATTTATGAGGTCACATCTGTATCAAAGTAGAGGCAGGGGTCACAGTGTTAGCAGCAGTGTGAGTGCTGTGTGTGTGTGTGTGTGTGTGTGTGTGTGTGTTTGTGTGTGTGTGTGTGTGAGTGGGTTGGTTGTGCAGTAGTTTTCAGCATATGCGTAAGTAGCATTATGTGTGTCATGTGTAAAAATGCATTAATATTTTGCGACATATGTGTAAGAGGCACTATGTGTGTCATTATGTGTATAAGGGCATTAATAATGTGCGGCATATGTGTAAACGACATTATGTGTATAAGGGCATTAATTTAGATTGTCATAATGTGTAAGGCGCACTATGTTTATAAGGACATTAATAATGTGTCTCATATGTGTAGGGGCATTACTGTGCGGTATTATGTGTATAAATGCATTACTAATGTGTGACATTATGTGTATAAGGTGCTCTACTATGTGGCATTGCATATAGAAAGGGCACTGTTGTGTAGTGTAATGTGAATAAATAGCAATATGGTGTGATGTAATGTGAATAAGGGGCTCTACTGTGAGGAGTAATGTTTATAAGGTAAAGTGATACTACTGTGTGATGTAATGTGAAATAGGGACACTATCACATGATAAAATGTGAATAAAGTAGCAGTACTGTGTGGCATAATTTAAATTGGGGTTACTATTGTGCGCCCATGCCCCTTGCCAGCAAAAACACACCCCTTTATGGGCTGTGCGCCAAATGTGCGCACTGTTCCTATTTAAAATATAGGGGCTAGGAACACCAAAATAAGGACTACTATGGGTGAGGGGTGATGGTGCTGGGAAAGAGGTGTAGGGTCAGAGGTGGAACTAGCGGTGGTGCTAGGGGGCACCAGCCAAAATCTTGCCTAGGGTATCATATTGGTTAGGGCCGGCTCTATGTACAGTGAGTGTAGCAAATTTGGAAAATGTCCTAGCCAAGTTATTGGAACTACCTAGAGCAAATTATGAATGGACCTTTTATTCAGGATCTACTATAGAGAGGTGGTCTTTGCAATATTGCATGTGTACTTTTTAACTTAAATTTTATTAATGGTTCTTTATATGTATTGTATGTAATAAATTCTGATTATTATTTTTAGAAAACAAACCGTCCATTTGTGACCATTCCTTTCACAGCCAGCAATGGTTCATTTATTTATTATTCTAGTTTGCCCATTGGGGACTTTGACCTCCCTACACCAGCTGCTGCTGGTTGCGCACTTGTTTATCTCTTTGTATACCTTTCTGCAAGATGCCTGCCAAACAGCCGAAGTCTTAAGACCAGACACAGCAGTTAGCAGTGTGCAGCAACCGCAGCCTGACAACAAGAGCCGGTAGGCAGGGAGAGATTCTTCCCGGTTGTCCAGTACAGTACATGAAGACACAAATCAGCAGCAGCCCTTGTGTTTCATAATTGTACTGGACGGGGGCACACGGCACCCTGTGCCCCTGTGTGGGCCGGCAACAGGCATCTTGGAGCCCGGTACTGTGCTATATCTGAGGGCCCCTCAGAGCAACAAATTTTGCTGCGCTATATAATAAACTGTTATTAAATAAATTAATATATATTTATTATCTACAGTATACAGATATATATAAATATGTATATCTCTCCTTCCTTCTCCACACACACCACGGTCTGTCTCTCCCCAATAGCTCCATAATGATTCCCTGCTCACTTCCCTGCCGGACACTAAGTGGCATATATCTGGGTATGGGTCATTGGGTCGACACAAATTATGTCGACAGTCATTAGGTCAACCACTATTGGTCAACATGCATTAGGTCAATGGGGTCACTAGGTCCACATGGTCATTAGGTTGACATCTATTAGGTTGACAGGTCACTAGGTCGACATGAGGTTTTTTTTTTACTTTTTTTGGTGTCTTTTTCTTTGTAAAGTGACATGGAACCCCACTTAGTGCACCGTGGCCACTTGCATAGCTCGCTATGCTCGCCATGCTTCAGGCAAGGTGCCTCGCTCCACTACCGCTGCGGTCAGCACAGGTTACCGTTCCCAATCGTAGTCTACGTGGATCGTTATGTATGAAAAAGTCCAAAAATTTAAAACATTTTTAAGAAACTCATGTCGACCTTTTGAACTGTCGACCTAGTACATTTCGACCTAATGACCATGTCGACCTAGTGAGCCTGTCGACCTAATGCATGTCGACCAATAGTGGTCAATCTAATGACTTTTGACCTGTAAGTAGTGTCGACCTAATGACCGTATCCCCTCTGATCCTGGGGGCCCGGTACCGGTGTCCCCTTTGACCCCCCCTGTTGCCGGCCCTGGCCCCTGTCCAGCCCGCCACTGTCAAAATTATTCAGGATGGTGTGAGTGCGGAGTCAGGGATATCGGATGCAGGCGCAGTATAAACCCCACACACATCATCCACATAAACTTACACAATGTACAGCAGCTGGAAAGGAAATGACCAAACCAACAAAAAGAAATAAATACATTTGCTGGAGAACAAATAACAGTTAATAAGAATATTTCAATACATTATCTAAAATGGCTCTCTGGTCAGAACAGACTGATTACTCTTCTGCTGCTAGTTGGGGTTATCTGGGGACTTCTTTTTTATATAATGTACAAGGGGGAAATAATTCATGGCGGACAGATAGATGTGTGCGGCTGAAAATAAGTCTGTTGTAATAATTAATCTCTTAAGAGTATTTTCTCCTTCTAAAACATCATATAAAAGCCTTTCAGAAATAATATACACAGAAAGAATTGTCTGAAAAGAGATAACATGATTAAGGTATGTTTTTTTCTTTTCTTTTTATATACATATTAGATGTAGATTATATAACAAATGTCAGGTAGCGTTATAGGATGTAGCACTATAATATTTATCGGACCTGTAGAAGAAGGAAATGACCATGTAAAGTGAATTAGTCACCATCACGTGGTTTGTGCTGTCTTATTTATCAATCTTATTATAAATAAGCAGCATAGTAATCAAAGGTAGATAGGGAACTTTCTTCATAAGCCACATGGTGTAACTCTCACCTTATACCCATAGAATGCTGTGCAATATAACAGATGTATGTTCTGTACTCTCACAGTAGATCAGGATGGCCAAAGCCTTGTCCCAAAGCCTCCCTGCAGCCAGTGAACTATTGTCAGTTATGTACAGAGAATGTATCATTATGACCTGAGGAGAAGCTGTCACTTGCCAGGCGGTGTGTGTGCACTGATCCATTCACTTACATTGTGCTTGTAATATCAGTGTAGAAGAATTAGTAAAAATGTCTCCTTTCTCCCGCACTAACAATGTGAATATTCTGATTGGCTGTAACTAAAATGTCATGAATTCCAGAACTGCTGAACCAACTTTCTTCATTCTTATTAAATAAAAAATAGTTTCTATTAAGACTAATCATGGTAATTACTGCTTAGGACACAGTATACATGAAATGTACACTGGACATTATTATTTCTCTAGAATTATTTTTTAAACGTTAATCATAATTCCATGTAGAAAAAAAAATGCAGAATTTGATGGATAAATTTAGATAAACGTCAACTTTATTTTTACCTTCAACAGCAAAAGTTTTAACATTAATGCAGACTAGGCTGATTGTCACCTTCTTGTGCAATTCTAATCTTATCTTTAATCTTATTTTAAAATTTAAAAATTACAAAATTTGCTTCAATTAATTTTGTAGTACAATTATATAGAATAGGGTTCATATAACGTGTAATCAATTATGTTACAAAATGTCTTATTTTTTGCTGACAGCCTCAACCTAATGCTGATGGTACCTGGGCTATTTTCACACTAATATTTTACCTTACTGCTATCCTTTAGAATGTCAGCTCTCACGAGCAGGGCCCTCTCCCCTAATTGTGTTTTTCCTTCTCCTACAGTACTTACTTCATGCTCCCTTTAAAGACACCAAATGCTTCGTTTTTTTGTCACCCTGTTACTTATTTCAGTGTCATCTTATGATGCAGCTATGTTTATATACCCTTTACTTGTCCTATATTGTCTTGAACTGTAAGTCACTGTTGTCTTGTGTTGCTTATTTTTTATGTACTCTGTATCTGGGCGCTGAAGAACCCTTCTGGCATAATATAAACAAAGGATAATAATAATAATAATAATAATAATAATAATAGTGTATTTTACAGCTGACATTATTGTGATCACCTCATACATTGGAGCTGTTGCACAGTTACAGGGATATAAAGATGGATAGTGACTGTTTTTGCACGGAACTTGCTGGAAAGCTGAGCGTATGCAGGAACAGGTATAGGTAATTCCGAGATGTAACCAACTTAGTCACACTTGTGGCTGAATGACGGGTGCCTAAATGACAATGGGGCATACATACAGTAAGTAGCAAAGCTTAGAGA
Organism: Pseudophryne corroboree; assembly: GCF_028390025.1. Lineage (NCBI taxonomy): Eukaryota > Metazoa > Chordata > Amphibia > Anura > Myobatrachidae > Pseudophryne > Pseudophryne corroboree. The sequence continues at coordinate 39,292,178 of NC_086447.1, read as the reverse complement.
GGGTGTGTGAATACAACTGAGGACTTTGCAGATTTGTGCATCTGCACACATACAATATATCTGTTTCTCTTACACCACGGATAGTGGTTGGGAGGTATGATACAGTATGTATATATGCATGCATGTATGTGTCTGTGTGGGGGAGGTGGGGTGATTGGAGGGAACAGGCTGTGTGTGTGTGGGTTGGGTATGTGTGACGGGCGGTCAGGAGACCGCCGGTCAAAATACAGATGTTGGGATCCCGGCTTTTAGATGGCCGGCGGGGGGTGAACGCAACAATGCTACAGGTTCTATTCCCACTCTATGGGTGTCGTGGACACCCACGAGTGGGATTAGTCCTTGTTGGTCAGCGTGCTGACCGGCGGGATATTGAGGTTTCGGGATCCCGGTGTCGGTATTGTGACCAGCTGTTTCCTGACCGCCGGTCACATAACTGCATCCCTTGTGTATATAGTGATTGGAGACACCAGGCTGTGTGTGTGTGTGTGTGTGTGTGTGTGTGTGTGTGTGTGTGTGTGTGTATGTTTTGAATGGGTGGAACAGGCTGTGTATGTGGTGACTGGAGGCACCGTCGGATCAGGGAGATGGATGGGGGGGCGCAAGGGCATGTTCCCACCCCATGACGTTCTGGCACTTTTCTTTTTTTTTTTAACAGGGACCTTTGGCAGTGTGGTGCAATAAAGGGGCATGTCTGCGCAGTTCTAGCAGGAGGAGAACCAGCCAATCCAAACCCTCCTCTCACCTTTTCTTTCCCTCTTTGCTGCTGCCGGACATCACAATTTCACAAAATCCAGAAAAGGGGACCTGCTGCTGCCAGTGCTGAAAGGAGGACTTTCTGCTACTGGCATTGATGACAAGAGGGATCTGCCGCTGCCTGAGGTACACAGTGCCGCTTGTACTTAAAGGGGGGACGGCACACAGGGACACTTGAATCGGAGGTACCACATGTACTCCTGCCCTCTCTCTCACCCCCCTCTTTTTTACCTCTCTCCCTATTTCTCTCACTCCCCCTTTCTCTCTTTCTCTTTCTTTCTCTCCCCCTCTCACACCTCCGCTCCCTCTCTCTCACCCTGTCTCATCTTTCTTTCTTTCTTTCTTTCTTTCTTTCTTTCTTTCTTTCTTTCTTTCTTTCTTTCTTTCTTTCTTTTTTCTTTCTTTCTTTCTTTCTCTTTCTTTCTTTTTCTCTTTCTCTCTCTTTCTTTTTTCTTTTCACCTTTCTCTCTCTCTTTTTTTTTCTCTTTCTCTACCCCCCTCCTCTCTTTGCCCTGTTCTCTCTCCCCCGCACCCTCTCCCTCTTTCAACTCTCTCATCCCCTGTCTCACTTAACTTTATCTCTCATCCTCCCTCTCTCTCACCTCTCTTTATCTCTCTCTCTCTCTTTTCCCTCCCTCTCTCTCACAACATTATCACCCTCACTCTGTCTCACCTCTCTTAATCTTTCTTTCTCTTTCTCCCCTGTCTCTCATCTCCCTCACACTGCTCCCCCACTCTATCAACCCTCTCTATAACTACCCCTCTCTGTCTCACCTCTGTCTTTTTTTTTCTTTGATCCTCTCTATCTTTATCCCCCTTGTGCCTCTCTCTCTCCTCTCTCACACTGCTTTCTCTTCCCTGCTGTCTGTCTCTCATTCTCTCTCTTTCCCTCCCCTTTCTATCTCTCCTCTCTTTCACTCTCACCCCACTCTCTCACCTCATTCTTCCCCTTCCTCTCTCTCAGCCCCCTGCCTGCCACCTCTCTGTCAGCCCTCTCACCCCATTCTTTCTTTCTTTTTGTCTTTCTTTCTTTTTGTCTTTCTTTCTTTCTTTCTTTCTTTCTTTCTTTCTTTCTTTCTTTCTTTCTTTCTTTCTTTCTTTCTTTCTCTCTCTTTCTTTCATGCTTTCTCTTTATCTCTCACTCTCATGCTTTATCTCTCTCTTTGCCCTGCTCTGTCTTACCCTGCCCCCTCCCCTATTTCAACCCTTTCTCTCGCCCCTGTATCACCTCATTCTCTCTTTCTCTCTCTCTTTCTCTCAACCTTATCTCTTATCCTTCCTCTGTCTCACCTGTAGTCTTTGGCCTCTTGATCTCAAGCATCCCTTCCTCCCTAACTTGGGGGGTCATTCCAAGTTGATTACTTGCTAGCTACTTTTTGCAGCCGTGCGAACACATTGTCGCCACGCACTGGGGAGTGAATATTTGCTGTGCAAGGGTGCATTCGCTTTTGCAGCCAATCACTGCAAACAAAATTTGTGCAGTTTCTGAGAAGCCCAGAACTTACTCAGCCGCTGCGATCACTTCAGCCTGTCCGAGGCCGGAATTGACGTCAGACACCCGCCCTGCAAATGCTTGGACATGCCGGCGTTTCTCCAAACACTCCCAGAAAACGGTCAATTGACATCCACAAATGCCTTCTTCCTGTCAATCTCCTTGCGATCGGCTGTGTGAACGGATTCTTCGTAGAGTCCATCGATGTGCCACAACCCGATTTGCACTCATACGACGCACCTGTGCATTGTTGCGTATGCATGCGCAGTTCTGTCCTGATCGCTGTGCTGCGAAAAATGGCAGCGTGCGATCAGGTCGAATTACTATCTTGGTCCTTCCTTGGTCCTGAGTTGTACTTTTGTATTGCTGTGGACACTGCCCTCTCTTGGTTATGTCTTAATGCCTCATGCAGGTTTGCAAGTTTGGATGGCCCAGTAGTCTGATGCCTTTCTGTCTACACCCATCTTTGCTGTAACTAAAATCTTTGCATTCCTTACAGCAGTAAATTATTGTGTCATTGTTCCATCTTTCATGGTTCTTGCTTCTCTTAGGCAGCTGACTGTGGTATAAAAAATGGCATGTGCTGTTAAAGAGTTTTTGGATTTTAATAGGAGGCAGTTTTCATTGAGCACTTGGGATACTTGTTCAAATCGTTGCAGTCAGGCTTAAAATGAAAAAAAAAAACAGTTTTATTCATAGACATTTAAATTGAAACTGTTTACATAGAAGCTGTGCGGTAATCTTGGGTTAAAAGGTGCCCATGTGACACCATCCTTAGGGCCTAATTCAAATTTGATCACAGCAGCATATTTGTTAGCAAATGGGCAAAACCATGGGGGTCATTCCGAGTTGATCATAGCTGTGCTAAATTTAGCACAGCTATGATCATGAGCTCAGACATGCGGGGGGACGCCCAGCACAGGGCTAGTCCACCCCGCATATCAGTGCCACCACCCCCCTGCAGAAGTGCAAAGGCATCACACAGGGGATCTCGGCCAGCGCAGCTTTAGCGTGCTGGCCGGGAGCTACTCCCCACTCCCCGGCCCGCAGTGGTTGCGTGTGACGTCAAGCAGCTGCTGCGGGCCACTCCCCGCATGGTCTGCCCACGCATCCGTTGGCCAGACCGTATCCATGAAATGGCAGCCAAACACCGCCGTTTCGCCTTCTCCTGCCAATTGACCGCCTCTGCTTGTCAATCAGGCAGAGGCGATCGTAGCACAGCGCCGGGTGGCCATGCGCTAGCACACTGTGGCGCCGGCGCATGCGCAATTCTGACCCGATTGCTATGCTGCGAAAAACTGCAGCGTGCGATCGGGTCAGAATGACCCCCCATGTGCAATGAATGTGGGGCAGATGTAACATGTGCAGAGAGAGTTAGATTTGGGTGGGTTATTTTGTTTCTGTGCATGGTAAATACTGGCTGCTTTATTTTTACACTGCAATTTAGATTTCAGTTTGAACACACACCACCCAAATCTAACTCTCTCTGCACATGTTACATCTGCCCAACCTGCAGTGCACGTGGTTTTGCCCATTAGCTAACAAATTTGCTGCTGCGATCAGGTCTGAATTAGGCCCTTAGTTCTCCACAGATATAGCGGGTCATTCCGAGTTGATCGCTAACTGCCATTGTTTGCAGCGCAGCAATGAGGCTAAACAAGGGCATTTCTGTGCATGCGTATGCGCCGCAATGCGCACCCACGACGTACGGGTACAATGTCCATTTTGTTTTTTCACGGGTCTAGTGATGTTTTCATTCGCACTGGCAGCCGCAAGAAGATTGACAGGAAAGGGGCGTTTCTGGGTGTCAACTGACCGTTTACAGAGAGTGCTTAGAAAAACGCAGGCGTGCCAGGGAAAACGCTGGGCGGGTGTGAGACGTCAAAAGCCAACCCTCCAACGTTAGAATCAACACACACGAAGAGTAGGTACAGGGCTGGTCTTGTTTTGCACAAAAAGGTTTTGCAGGCGCTCTGCTGCACAGGCGTACGCACTTCTGCTAAGTGAAAATACACTTCCTGGTGGGCGGCGACAATGTGTATAACCTCTGTATCATATACTGAAAATGTATTTAAAAAGAAAATGATGCACATTTCTCAATTAGTTCTATCCCCCTAAACCAGATACATCCAAGTAAATCCATCTACGTATAGTACATATAATTGAAAAAAAAATTACTAACAGCTATTACCCAATAATCTGATTTTATTTGCACAAATCATTATCATTATTGTTTTCTAAGTAAAGTAAATGCAAATTGTATTCACTAAAGTCTGATGTGTAAATTGTACCCCTTCAGTTACTGTACCTATAAATGGCGAGCTATAGTAAATGCAAATATATACTTATAAGTGCCATAATGTAGAGAAACACTTGAATAACAATAATAACAACAACAACAATAATAATAATAATAATAATAATACTGCCTGTCCATCTAAGGTGGTCCACTTTAGAATGTTCTGGTTATTTGACCATTTAAAAAAAATGCCATAATCACCCCTATGCTTACAGTTGAAAACCACAAATATACAGCATTTTCCTTTGCTTGCTTCCTTTTATAAATGGAAGCCTTCTTTACATCATGGCAGTAAGCGATTTCCATGTTTCTAGGCACTTACTCAAATGCAAATATCTCAGCACTGGGAGGTGGTAGAGTTATGGGACAAAAGCCATTGTTCCCAGATATATGGAACTACAGTTTTGGTCCATACTGTACATTGTTACGTAATGGATTCATCTGAAATGACAGTCTCGCAGCAGGTTTGAATTAGGGGTGAGAGGGTATGGTTCCCTGGGAACCGAACCTCCCCCCCCTCCCCCGAACTTCCCGATCCAAACCGGGATCAGAGTACGGATCGGGATTTGCCACCTTACTCGGTTGCCAAGCACGGCATAACATCATCATCCTGCGGTCAGATTCTCGCTGGTTTTGGATTCTATATAAGTCCCCGGTAATCGGTGCCATCTTCACTCCGGCATTGAAGAGTGTAATGGATGGATGTGTCCAACTCAGTACTGGGTGGCATGGAGAGAGGTGAGTGCTCTGTCTGCTGTATCTAAAAGGGGTACTCTCTCTATCTGCTGTATCTAAAAAAGGGGTGCTCTCTCTGTCTGCTGTATCTAAAAGGGGTGCTCACTCTGTCTTCTGTATCTGGAAAAGGTGTTTTCTCTCTATCAGCTGTATCTAAAAAAGGGTGCTTTCTGTCTGCTGTATCTGAAAAAGGGGTGCTCTCTCTATCTGCTGAATCTAAAAATGGGTGCTCTCTCTATTAGCTGTATTTGAAAAAGGGGTGCTCTCTCTATCAGCAGTATCTGAAAAAGGGGGGCTCTCTCTGTCTGCTGCATCTGATAAAGGGGTGCTCTCTCTGTCTGCTGCATCTGATAAAGGGGTGCTCTCTCTGTCTGCTGCATCTGATAAAGGGGTGCTCTCTCTAACTGCTGCATCTGAAAGGAGAGATCTGTCCATCCATCGAGGGGCACTGCCCCAGTGTAAAATTAAAATACTGTAATAAAAGCTAAAAAGAAAGAGACTAAAATGCTAATTATAAAAAAAGTTTTTTTTTTGTTTGGTCTGTACTCCAATGTACTATACTTTTTGATTTTATTTTCATAAGTACTGTGACACGGCCAGTCAGACCACAGCATATTTTTCCCTACTCATTAACGTATTATGTAAAGCTGTTGGTGCAGTCAAAGGCAGTGTGTAATTACTGTATATATTTCTGACTCATTTGTGCAACATTGTAACTACCTGTGTGTGATATAAAAAATACTTCTACATAGTGTTGACTCATTTGTGCGATACTCTCGATGCAGTTATCCGCCCTGTGTAATTATTAAATATTTTTCTGATTTATTTGTGTGACACTGTAACCGTCGGTGTGTGATATAAACAATACTTCCACATCATTTTGGCTCATTTTTGCGACAATGTCGGTGCAGTAAACCACATTGTGTAATTATTATATATATTTTTTAATCATTTGTGCAACACTATAACCGTCAATGTGTGATATAAAAAATACTTCTAAATATTTTTGAATCATTTGTGCGACACTGTCGGTGATGTTAACCGCAGTGAGTAAATAATATATATATATTTCTGAGTCATTTGAGCGACACTGTGACCACCGGTGTGTGATATAAAAAATTCTTCTACATATTTTTTAAGAATTTGTGCGACACTGTCTGTGCAGTTATCCGCAGCGTGTAAATATAAAATATATTTATAATTAATTTGTGCAATACTGTTGCCGCCAGTGTGTGATATAAAAAATACCTCTACATATTTTGACTCAATTAGTTTTAACCCCCTAAACCATACACATCCAAGTAATTCCATCTATGTATAGTACATATAATTGAAAAAAAAGACTATCAGCTATTACCCAATAATCTGATTTTATTTGCACAAATCATTTTCATTATTGTTTTCTAAGTAAAGTAAATGCAAATTGTATTCACTAAAGTCTAATGTGTACATTTGACCACTTCAGGTACTGTACCTGTTGCTATAGTAAATACAAATATATACTTATAAGTGCCATAATGTAGAGAAACACATGAATAATAATAATAATAATAATAATAATAATAATAATAATAATAATACTGTCAGTCCATCTAGGGTGGTCCACTTTAGAATGTTCTGGTTACTTGACCATTTAAAAAAATGCCATAATCACCCCTATGCTTACAGTTGAAAACCACAAATAAACAGCATTTTCTTTTACTTACTTCCTTTTATAATTGGAAGCCTTCTTTAAATCATGGCAGTAAGTGATTTCCATGTTTCTAGGCATTTACTCAAATGCAAATATATCAGCGCTGGGAGGTGGTAGAGTTATGGGACAAAAGCCATTGTCCCAAATACATTTGAACTACAGTTTTGGTCCATACTGTACATTGTTACGTAATGGATTCATCTGAAATGACATTCTCGCAGCAGGTTTGAATTAGGGGTGAGAGGGTATGGTTCCCTGGGAACCGAACCCCCTCGAACTTCCAGATCCAAACCGGGATCAGAGTCCGGATTGGGATTTGCCACCTTACTCGGATGCCAAGCACGGCATAACATAATCATCCTGCGGTCAGATTCTCGCGGGTTTTGGATTCTATATAAGTCCCCGGTAATCGGTGCCATCTTCACTCCGGCATTGAAGAGTGTAATGGATGGATGTGTCCAACTCAGTACTGGATGGCATGGAGAGAGGTGAGTGCTCTGTCTGCTGTATCTAAAAGGGGTACTCTCTCTATCTGCTGTATCTAAAAAAGGGGTGCTCTCTCTGTCTGCTGTATCTAAAAGGGATGCTCTCTCTGTCTTCTGTATCTTGAAAAGGTGTGCTCTCTCTATCAGCTGACTCATTTTTGTAACACTGTAAATGCCGGAGTGTGATATCAAAAATATTTCTACATATTTTTGACTCATTTGTGGAACACTGTGCAGCCAACCACAGTGTGTAATTATTATATATATTTCTGATTCATTTGTGCGAAACTGTAACTGCCGGTGTGTGATATAAAAAATACTTCTACATAATTTTGACTAATTTGTGCAACGCTGTGTCCGCTGGTGTGTGATATAAAAAATACTTCTACATATTGTTTACTCATTTGTGTGATGCTGTTGGTGCAGTCAACCACAGTGTGCAATTATTGTAAATATTTCTAATTAATTTGCACGACACTGTAACCACTCGTGTGTAATATAAACAATACTTCTACATATTTTAAACTCATTTGTGCAACACTGTATCAAATGGTGTGTGATATAAAAAAATATTTCTACATAATTTTGACTAATTTGTGTGACAATGTCAGTGCAGTCAATCGCAGTGTGTAATTATTATATATATTTTGGGTAATTTATAAAACACTGTAACCATTGGTGTATGAAATACAAAATACTTCTACATATTTTTAGCTCATTTGTGCGACAATGTAACCACCGGTGTAATATAAAAAAAAATTCTACTTTTTTTACTAATTTGTGTGACAATGACGGTGCAGTCAACCGCAGTGTGTAATTAGTATATATATTTCTGATTCACTTGTGCGACACTGTAACTGCCGGAGTGTGATATAAAAAAAAAATCTGCATATTTTTGACTAATTTGTGTGACACTGTCGGTGCAGTCAACTACAGGGTGTAATTATTATATATATTTCTGGTATATTTGTGTGACACTCTAACCACCGATGTGTGATAAAAAATATAACTACATATTTTTGACTCATTTCTGTGACACTGTAACTGCCGGTGTGTGAAATAAAAACTACTTCTACATATTTTTTACTCAATTGTGTGACACTGTTGGTGCAGTCAACCGCAGTGTGCAACTAATATATATATATACACATATATATATATATATATATCTTATATATAGTTCACTTGTGTAACACTGTAACCACCAGTGTGTGATACAAGAAATACTTCTACATAATTTTTACTTATTTGTGCAACACTTATATATATATATATATATATATATATATATATATATCTTATATATAGTTCACTTGTGTAACACTGTAACCACCAGTGTGTGATACAAGAAATACTTCTACAAATTTTTTACTTATATGTGCAACACTGTAACCACTGGTGTGTGATATAAAAAATACTTCTACATATTTTTGACTCATTTGTGCAACACTGTTGATGCAGTCAAACACAGTGTGTAATTTTTGTATATATATATCAGACTTATTTGTGCGAAACTTTAACTGTCGGTGTGTGATATAGAAAATAATTCCACATATTGGCTACCCATTTGTACGACACTGTTGGTGCAGTCATCCGCAATGTGTCATTATTATATATATTTCTGATTCATTTGTGTGACACTGTTATCGCCTGTGTGTGATATAAAAAATACTTCTACATATTTTTGACTCATTTGTGCTACACTGTATCTGCCGGTGTGTAATATAAAAAATATTTCTACATGTTTTTTACTCATTTGTGCGACACTGTGTGATATAAAAAAATACTTCTACAAATAGTTGACTCATTTGTGCAACACTGTCGGTGCAATCAACCTCAGTGTGTAATTATTTTAAATTTTTCTGATTCATTTGTGTGACACTGTAACCACCGATGTGTGATATAAAAAATAATTTTACACATTTTTTACTCGTTTGTGCAACACTGTAACCGCTGGTGTGTGATCTGAAAAATACTTCTACATATTTTGGACTCATTTGTAGGTCACTGTAACTGCCAGTGTGTGATATAAAAAATACTTTTTCATATTTTTGACTTATTTGTGTGACACATTTGGTGCAATGAAACAAAGTGCGTAATTATTATAGATATTTCTAATTAATTTATACAACATTGTATCCACCGGTGTATGATATAAAAATACTTCTACATATTTTGAGTCATTTGTGCGACACTTTCTGTGCAGTCAACGGCAGTGTGTAATTATTGCAAATATTTTTGACTCATTTAGCAACATTGTAACTGCCGGTGTGATATAAAAATACTTCTACATATTTTTGACTCATTTGTGCAACACTGTTGGTGTAGTCATCCACAGTGTGTAATAATTATATATATATTTCTGAATAATTTGTGTGACACAGTATCCCCAGGTGTGTGATATAACAATGGTGGTCATTCCGAGTTGTTCGCTCGTTATTTTTCTTTCGCAATGGAGCGATTAGTCGCTAATGTGCATGCGCAATGTCCGCAGTGCGACTGCGCCAAATAAATTTGCTATGCAGTTAGGTATTTTACTCACAGCATTACGAGGTTTTTTCTTCGTTCTGGTGATCGTAATGTGATTGACAGGAAGTGGGTATTTCTGGGCGGAAACAGGCCGTTTTATGGGTGTGTGCGAAAAAACGCTACAGTTTCTGGGAAAAACGCGGGAGTGGCAGGAGAAACGGAGGAGTGTCGGGGCGAATGCTGGGTGTGTTTTTGACATCAAACCGGGAACGACAAGCACTGAACTGATCGCAGATGCCGAGTAAGTGTGGAGCTACTCAGAAACTGCTAAAAACTGTCTATTCGCAATTTTGCTAATCTTTCGTTCGCAATTTTGATAAGCTAAGATTCACTCCCAGTAAGCGACGGCTTAGCGTGTGCAAAGCTGCTAAAAGCAGCTTGCGAGCGAACAACTCGGAATGACCACCAATATGTCTACATAATTTGACTAATTTTTGTGACACAGTGCAGTCAACCACAGTGTGTAATTTTTATTTATATTTCTGATTCATTTGTGCGAAACTGTAACTGCCGGTGTGTGATATAAAAAATACTATTACATAATTTTGACTTATTTGTGCAACACTGTGTACGCTGGTGTGTGATATAAAACATACTTCTACATATTTTTGACTCATTTGTGTGACACTGTGAGTGCAGTCAACTACAGTGTGCATTAATTGTTAATATATCTAATTAATTTGCATGACTTTGTAACCACTGGTGTGTAATATAAACAATACTTCTACATATTTTAAACTCATTTGTGCAACACTGTATCAAACCGTGTGTGATATAAAAAAAATATTTCTACATATTTTTCACTAATTTGTGTGACACTGTCAGTGCAGTCAATCGCAGTGTGTAATTATTATATATATTTATGAGTCATTTATGCGACACTGTAACCACCGGTGTATGAAATAAAAAATACTTCTTCATATTTTTGTCTCATTTGTGCGACAATGTAACCACCGGTGTGTAATATAAACAGTTTTTCTACTTTTTTTACTCATTTGTGTGACAATGACGGTGCAGTCAACCGCAGTGTGTAATTAGTATATAAATTTCTGATTCACTAGTGCGACACTGTAACTGCTGGTGTGTGATAGAAATAATACTTCTACATATTTTTGACTCATTTGTGTGACACTGTCGGTGCAGTCAACTGCAGGGTTTAAGTATTATATATATTTCTGGTTAATTTGTGTGACACTCTAACCGCCGGTGTGTGACAAAAAAATATAACAACATATTTTTGACTCATTTCTGTGACACTGTAACCGCCGGTGTGTGAAATAAAAAATAATTCTACATATTTTTTACTCAATTGTGTGACACTGTTGGTGCAGTCAAATGCAGTGTGCAACTTATATATATATATATATATATATATAGTTCATTTGTGTAACACTGTACCCACCAGTGTGTGATACAAGAAATACTTCTACATATTTTTGACTTATTTGTGCAACACTGTAACCACCAATGTGTGATATAAACAATACTTTTACATATTTTTAACTCATTTGTGAGGACACTGTTGATGCAGTCAAATGCAGTGTGTAATTTTTGTATATATTTCAGACTTATTTGTGCAACACTTTAACTGTCGGTGTGTGATAGAGAAAATAATTCTACATATTGTCTACTCATTTGTGTGACACTGTTGGTGCAGTCATCCGCAATATGTCATTATTATATATATTTCTGATTCATTTGTGTGACACTGTAACTACCTGTGTGCGATATAAAAAATACTTCTACATATTTTTGACTCATTTGTGCGACACTGTATCTGGCGGTGTGTAATATAAAAAATATGTCGACATGTTTTTGACTCATTTGTGCGACACTGTGTGATATAAAAAATACTTCTACAAATAGTTGACTCATTTGTGCAACACTGTCGGTGCAATCAACCGCAGTGTGTAATTATTTTAAATATTTCTGATTCATTTGTGTGACACTGTAACCACCAGTGTGTGTTATAAAAAATACTTTTACATATTTTTTACTCACTTGTGCAACACTGTAACTGCCGGTATGTGATCTGAAAAATACTTCTACATATTTTGGACTTATTTGTAGGACACAGTAACTGCCAGTGTGTGATATAAAAAATACTTCTACATATTTTTGACTCATTTGTGCGACACAATCAATGCAGTCAACCGCAGTGTCCATTTATTTATATATATATATATATATATATATGTATTTCTTTCTTTGTGTGGCACTGTAACCACCAGTGTGTGATACAAGAAATACTTCTACAAATTGTTGACTCATTTGTGCAACACTGCCGGTGCAATCAACCGCAGTGTATAATTATTTTATATATTTCTGATTTATTTGTGTGACACTGTAACCACGGTGTGTGATATAAAAAACACTTCCACAAATTTTTGACTAATTTGTGCAACACTGTAACTGCCGGTATGTGATCTAAAAAATACTTCTACATATTTTTTACTCATTTGTGGGACACTGTAACTGCCGGTGTGTGATATAAAAAATATTCCTACATATTTTTGGACTCATTTGTGTGACACTGTAACCGACGGTGTGTGATATAAAAAATACTTCTACATATTTTTTACTTATTTGTGCAACACTGTCGGTGCAGTCAACTGGAGTTTGTAATTAAAATATATACATGTTGAGTATCCCATATCCAAATATTCCGAAATACGGAATATTCCGAAATACGGAATTTTTTGAGTGACACTGAGATAGTGAAACCTTTGTTTTCTGATGACTCAATGTACTCAAACCTTGTTTAATGCACCAAATAATTTAAATTATTGTATTAATTGACCTTCAGGCTGTGTGTATAAGGTGTATTGGAAACATCCATTTATTGTGTGAATGTACACACACTTTGTTTAATGCACAAAATTATTCAAATTATTGGCTAAAATGACCTTCAGGCTGTGTGTATAAGGTGTATATGAACCATAAATGCATTCTGTGCTTAGACTTGGGTCCCATCACCATGATATCTCATTATGGAATGCAATTATTCCAAAATACGGAATAATCCGATATCCAAAATATGGGATACTCAACCTGTATATATTTCTGATTAATTTGTGAGACAATGTAACCACTGGCGTGTGATATAAAAAATAATATATATTTTGATTTAAATTAATATTTTGTGCTGTGTCATCATAGTATACATCCAGGAACTGCAGCTGATTGGTCCATCTAGGGCAGGGGTAGCCAACCCTGGTCCTCGAGAGCTACCAACAGTTAACGTTTTCCAGGTCTTCTCACAGAATCACAAGTTAAGTAATTTGCACCACCTGTGGATCTTTGAAAATTTGTCAGTGAGTAATGACTGCACCTATGAATCTGCTAGGTGATCTGAAAAACGTTAACTGTTGGTACTGTAGCTCTCGAGGACCAGGGCTGGCTACCTCTGATCTAAGGATATTCTCTCAGTCCACCCAAAATAAAATACTTATTTAGGTAGGCGCCAGGGCTAGAGAGGCGCTGTCCCTGCCCTGCATCCCCGCTGCTGCGGCTGGGAACCCTGCTGCTACTGCTGCGCCTGTGTGACAGGCACCGGCGCTGGCAGCAGGCAGCTTCAATCTGACCTCCAGTCCTCCTCCCTCACTTGACAGCCGCTGTGTTCGGCAGACAAGGGGGCGGAGCTTAACGGCGAGGAGGGGGCATAGCTACACGGAACAGGGTTCCAGGCTTCCAGCTTGAGAGGATGGGACAGAATGCAGTACTCTGCTGATTTTGAGGTACTGTAAGCAGGAGAGGGGGAAAACAGGGTGTTTGTGTGTGTGTGTGTGTGTGTTATTGTGTGGGGTGGGGGGGAGGGAGTAGTAAAAACACAGCACTCTCTGGTGCCATCTTACCCCCCTTCTCCTGCACACCACTCACCCAAGGGGGGTTGTCCTGCAACTTATTAACATCCCTGTCTGGGGGCTGACTGAGGATAAAATCAATGGCTGCCAGTCAGTAGCGGATCTTGCCACGGGCAAGCAAGACTTTTGCCCAGGACGCCGCCTTCCGGAGGGCACCGCACCATGGCAAGATCCGCTGCTGATGTGCCGTGCGCCCCCCACTGCCCGCTGCTTGCTGCTGCTGTCCCCCGCCGTGAAGGGAACTAGACGCGTAGCGTCTAGTTTCCCTTCGTGGAGAGGACGTTTACTGTGCGGTGCGCGATGACGTCATCGCGCACCGCACATCATTTCATCTGCGCTACTACTGTACAGGGGGCGTAAGTGACAACGCCCCCTGTATGAAGCCACGCCCCCATCACCTGCCCGGGGCGCTCAAAACCCTCGAGCCGGCCCTGCTGCCAGTCCTCATTTTCCTGCTCAGGCAGAGAATGCAGCATCTGCTACTGCATGCAGGCAGGTCTACACTTGTACTGTATACATACCTCCCAACTGTCCCGATTTTCTCTGTCCCACCCACGGGCCGCAGTGTCCCGCGGTGGGGGGGCATTGGGAGGCCCCTGTCACCTGCTTCCCTGCGTAGCAGAGCAGCTGTAAATAGATGCCGTGCGCATGCGCACAGTGTCTATTCTCGGAAACGAGAGGGACTGGGAGCATGCCAGCAGCTCACAGAGCGCTGGCCATGCTCCCATAGTGACGAAATGCGGGTGTGTGGCTCGCGATCGCAGTACTCCAGTGAAGCCACAACCCATTTTCCATAAACCGCGCCCCTTTTCATACGGGCGCAGCTTCACCGTGCGAGGGTGTCCCAAGTTCCCCTCTATAAAAGTTGGGAGGTATGCTGTATGTTGCCTCCTCCATATTAGATACCATCCTACTATAGACAATGTGGAATACATACTAATTACCGGCGGGCAGGATGACAGCTGTCAAGATCCCGACAGCAGCTTCCCGGCTGCCAGAATGCCAGCAACTAGGTGAGCATTTTAATTCCCCTTGCAGGCTCAGTGACTCACAACGATGGGTGTCATAAACACCCATGAGTGGGAATAGCCTCTGTGCGCCGGTATTCCAGCTGTTGCCATTGTCAACTATTGGGATTCCGGCGGGATACTATTGTGTGGCCATGCCCCTTATTTTTGAAACCACACTCCCTTTTTTAAATGCTCACTGTCCCTTTGTAAAATATGGGAGGGCGCAAATTTATAGTTTGCAGGGGGGCGCTGAACACCCTAGCACCGGCCCTGCATTTCAGGGTGTTGTGTCTGCTCAGTTTCTTATGTAATAACTAGTGATGTGCACCGGAAATTTTTTGGGTTTTGTGTTTTGGTTTTGGATTAGTTTCCGCTGCCGTGTTTTGGATTCGGACGCGTTTTGGCAAAACCTCGCTGAAATTTTTTTTGTCGGATTCGGGTGTGTTTTGGATTCGGGTGTTTTTTTACAAAAAAACCCCTCAAAAACAGCTTAAATCATAGAATGTGGGGGTCATTTTGATCCCATAGTATTATTAACCTCAATAACCATAATTTCCACTCATTTCCAGTCTATTCTGAACACCTCACAATATTATTTTTAGTCCTAAAATTTGCACCGAGGTCGCTGGGTGACTAAGCTAAGCAACCTAAGTGGCCGACACAAACACCTGGCCCATCTAGGAGTCACACTGCAGTGTCAGACAGGATGGCAGATTAAAAAAATTGTCCCCAAACAGCACATGATGCAAAGAAAAAAAGAGGTGCACCAATGGCGCTGGATGGCTAAGCTAAGTGACACAAGTGGCCGACACAAACACCTGGCCCATCTAGGAGTGGCACTGCAGTGTCAGACAGGATGGCAGATTTAAAAAATAGTCCCCAAACAGCACATGATGCAAAGAAAAAAAGAGGTGCAATGAGGTAGCTGTGTGACTAAGCTAAGCGACCCAAGTGGCCGACACAAACACCTGGCCCATCTAGGAGTGGCAATACACTGTCCTACTACTATATATATACTGCGCACAACTTTAATGCACCACAGGTATGGATGGATAGTATACTTGACAACACAGAGGTAGGTATAGCAGTGGCCTACCGTACCGTACTGCTATATATTATATACTGGTGGTCATCAAACTGTGCAAAACTGAAGTGCACCACAGGTATGGATGGATAGTATACTTGACAACACAGAGGTAGGTAGAGCAGTGTCCTTCTGTACCGTACTGCTATATATTATATACTGGTGGTCAGCAAACTGTGCAAAACTGAAATGCACCACAGGTATGGATGGATAGTATACTTGACGACACAGAGGTAGGTAGAGCAGTGGCCTACTGTACCCTACTGCTATATATTATATAATGGTGGTTAGCAAACTGTGCAAAACTGAAATGCACCACAGGTATGGATGGATAGTATACTTGACGACACAGAGGTAGGTAGAGCAGTGGCCTACTGTACCGTACTGCTATATATTATATACTGGTGGTCAGCAAAATTCTGCACTGTACTCCTACTATATATACTACAATGCAGCACAGATATGGAGCATTTTTTCAGGCAGATAATTAATAATACTGGTGGTCACTGGTCAGTAAAACTCTGCACTGTACTCCTCCTATATAATACTGGTGGTCCCCAGTCCCCACAATAAAGCAGTGTGAGCACAGATATTTGCAGCACACTGAGCACAGATATGGAGCGTTTTTCAGGCAGAGAACGTAGATATTTGCCGCACACTGAGCACAGATATTTGCAGCACACTGAGCACAGATATTTGCAGCACACTGAGCACAGATATTTGCAGACCCCTGAACATAGAACTGAGAGGACTCCAGACACGTCCTCTTACGATCATCTCCAATGCACGAGTGAAAAATGGCGGCGATGCGCGGCTCCTTATATAGAATACAAATCTCGCGAGAATCCGAATGCGGGATGATGACGTTCGGGCGCGCTCAGGTTAACCGAGCAAGGCGGGAAGATCCGAGTCTGCCTCGGACCCGTGTAAAATGGGTGAAGTTTGGGGGGGGGGGAGGGGGGTTCGGATTCCGACGAACCGAACCCGCTCATCACTAGTTATAACTTATTGTCCTATTTTCCTAATTCTTTTTATCACCACATTGTAATTAATTAAAATAAATATTATTAATAATACTAATAAATAAACTAAATTTAAATTAAATTAATATAAATAAACTCTCCACAATTGTATATTGAACCTTCTGCACATTAAATATATCTCTGAGGAAATTAAGAACTTGATTCAAAAAAATACATTTAAATCATGATTGCAGTAACTAAAATATTGTCTTTTTTTATTCTTCTTTGCCTTAATCATCTTATTGAGAAGTTAAAGGTTGAGCCTTAACTAATGTGTAATTTATTTAAAATATTATTTATATATTTTTTTTGTGCTGTGTCCATCCTCCAAGTATATAAATCTAAAGGCTGCAGCCACTCCGTCCATTTAGGTGTGTTCTATACATCCAT
The DNA here is from genome assembly GCF_028390025.1 of Pseudophryne corroboree. Classification (NCBI taxonomy): domain Eukaryota; kingdom Metazoa; phylum Chordata; class Amphibia; order Anura; family Myobatrachidae; genus Pseudophryne; species Pseudophryne corroboree. The sequence continues at coordinate 39,274,823 of NC_086447.1, read as the reverse complement.
CCTGGAGCTTTGGCCCAGTATTAAAAAAATAAATAAAATATTTTGTGTTGTACCTAAGTATACTGGCCCTCATTCCGAGTTGATCGCTCGCAAGGCGAATGTAGCAGAGTTACACACGCTAAGCCTACGCCTACTGGGAGTGAATCTTAGCTTCTTAAATGTGCGACCGACGTATGCGCAATATTGCGATCACAAACGAGTTAGCAGTTTCTGAGTAGCTTCAGACTTACTCTGCCTGTGCGATCAGTTCAGTGCTTTTCGTTCCTTGTTGACGTCATAAACACACCCAGCGTTCGCCCAGGCACTCCCACCGTTTCCCCGGCCACTCCTGCGTTTTTTCCGGAAACGGTAGCGTTTTCAGCCACACGCCCATAAAACGCCGTGTTTCCGCCCAGTAACACCCATTTCCTGTCAATCACAATGCGAACGTCGGAGCGATGAAAAAGCCGTGAGTAAACTTACTTTCTTCATAGTAAAGTTACTTGGCGCAGTCGCAGTGCGAACATTGCGCATGCGCACTTAGAGAATTCTCACTGCGATGCGATGAAAAACTCCGAGCGAACAACTCGGAATGAGGGCCACTATACATCCAGGGGCTGCTGCTTCACCATCCAGTGACAAAGGTTGTTTAGTGTTCTGTCCATCAGTCCATCCAGTGTTTAAAAAAAAAAAAATAATATTAAAAAATATGTATTGTGTTTTGTGTTGTACCCCAGTATACTGTACATCCAGGTTCCTGGATGCATTGAAATCTCTTTTTGAGTACACACTGGAGGGTGGGCAACTTAAGTAAAGAAAAGCCAGTTATTGCAAGGGATTCCAAATTACTGTAGCTTTTTTTCTGCCAGTATTGGAACACACTGCCTGACATGCCTATTTGGATTGCTATGACTAAAACAATCATCAACCATTTTTTATAAATGGTTACCGTATCATATGGAGTAGACATATCAGTAATAATTGTAGGCAGTTCCTTCAGTCTGGATCAGATGCCATTTGTTTTTGCTGAATGATCTGCATCACTGACACTGGGTCTCTTAGAAAAATTTGCAGAATGGCAAAAATGTCCTGAAATTTTCAAGGCTCGCCACAAAAACAAGGTTTGTAATTTGTTTTTGTGTGATTAGATGGGTCAAGTAGTACTTAACTCCTGTCAAATTCTTTCTAGGATAATCCTTTCTTTCTTTCTTTTACAGTATTTACAATAATTTGGTAATGAAGAATGTTTGTTATTTAAGTGTAGGGTTTAGTTGCCTCAGCTAGCTTAACACACAGTATGTACCACATCTGTATGTGTTTGACACATTTACACAACTAAATTTTGTATTAATTAAATATATTTAATTTCCACTTTATTGCAGACATCTAGGACAAAGGACAAGACCTGCAAGATCAGATGCATGGATGATGACGTTTTCTTTTTTATTTGAAATCAGAGTCTGGTGGGAAAACCCAAGCCATCAAGTACTTCTCTAGATCCTACTTCCTCATAAATTTGCTTCAAAATAAAAATAATATTACATTTAATATAAACAATTCTTCCTATCTTTACCTGCCTTACACTACATACATACATACTACATACATACTTCAACTCCTATAGGCCTCTATTCTAGTTATTATTTATTGATTAATGAATGGTTACTTTTTATACTGTAGAAACAAAAAGACCCCCAAATTCTGTGATTTTAGCTAAAAAAATGCGGTTTTGGCAAAACCAATACAGATCCAAAACACGACGGAGATACAGATCCAAATCCAAAATGCAAAACCCGGAAAATGGCCTGGCGCACACCCCTAGTTTGAATCGTTAAGTTCTTTACACAAGGCAAAAACATTTTTCAGTTCTGAGATATTAAGTCTAAAATAAATAAAGTGAAAAAATGTCAGTCTCTTAAAAAAGTTGCACAGAATTCTCGTACCAGCTTCTTTTTCAACAAATTAATAGTAGTGTGCAGTATATATCTATATATATCTATATATATATATATATATATATATCCCACCAAAAGAAGTAAACATGAGTTTTCTTTTCAAGCTGAGATCGTGGCACCTTAAAAAGTGAAACTTTCATAAACATTTTATTCTGATTGAGAAACATTAAAAAGTAGTATAAGGTATTCAACCTGTATAAGTTGTGTATTGTAGTATAGACTTGGCTGAAAGCACTATTTTTGTCCTAAGGCAAAAATATATTTGCATTTGCCTAAAAGTCTGCAAACACAAAAATAACTGTCCACCATGATTCAAAGGTGGCTGCAATTTGTAATAGGAAGTGAGTAAAAGAAAATTATGATTAGGAGTTTGATTGACCCAATAATCAACATCATCATCATCTTTAGGCAGACAATGCCACTACACATTTCTAAGAGTAACACAATTCTTGCTGTTGTTATTACAGAGATACAAGCTTCTAATAGTGATTTGTAACATGGAATTTGGTAATCAAACCTTTTTGAATGAATTCATCCTGATCGGACTTCCACAGAACTTACAGATTTGTGTTTTACTTTTTGTTCTCTTCTTTGTCATTTTTACACTAACTGTAGTGGGGAACAGTTTTCTGATATGTGTTATTATTATCAGTCCTAAATTACATACACCTATGTACTATTTCCTGTGCAATTTAGCCTTTATTGATTTGAGCTACCCAACAAGTTCTATTCCAAAAATGTTGCTGGATATGTTTTCCAAGAGAAGGACAATCTCCATCATTGGGTGTCTGGCACAGATGAACACTACTCTGTTTCTAGGAATGACTTTGTGTATGCTACTGGCAGTCATGGCGTATGACCGTTATATTGCTATTCGCTTTCCTTTGCATTATGCAGAAATTATGAATTGGAGGACATGTAATATCATTACAGTCATTATATGGTCCGGAAATTTCCTTTTAGCGACTTACCCCACTATTGTAAAGCCTTTTGTTTTCTGTAGAGGAAACATGTTGAACCATTTTTCTTGTGAGGTATTGGGCCTTCTAGAGCTGGCATGTGGTGATCTCAGCTTTTATAAAATAACTATGTTTGTTGGAAGTTTCTATACACTATTAACACCATTAATTTTCATTGTGGTGTCCTACATCTGTATCCTTGTATCCATACTAAAAATCCACACAGCAGGTGGAAGGTCTAAAGCTTTTTCTACCTGTTCTTCCCACCTGACTGTGGTGCTACTGATTTATGGGACCAGTTTGATCATGTACATGGGACAAACCAAAAGTTTTTCATCCAAAGTAAAGTATATTGCTTTAATTTATGTTCTTGTGACACCTGTATTAAATCCTTTGATCTATAGTTTGAGAAACAATGAGGTGAAAAAAGCATTTAGGACAATGTTGACCAAGTATTCTGCTCCATGAATTGTTTATATCACAATGAGGTCTAAACATGTAATAGTCATATAGCATCATGTTTAAGGTTCTAAGGCTTTACATCATGTTTGACATAACGCTATCCTCCTTCTGCTTGTCAACTGTCTGACTGCCGATTGCAGCACATGCCCATCCCATACAGGAACAATGACAGAATTTGACCTTATTTTACTTGTTATAAAAGAAGCTAATCGTGAACTTAAACTAGTCCAGGATAAGATCACGGAATTGGAGAAAGGGTGCATACCAATTTTGCAGGTGGACACATCCACAGACTGGATTAATAAATTGAATTTGCAAATTAACAAGTATAAAAAGGACCTTATTAAAATTAAAATGGACACGTTTCAACATGTGACACAAGACTATGATGAGAACCATGTCTATTCATGGGTTAATAATCCCAGGGAAAATGGACGTACTTTTCATCAGAGAAATTACAGGAGAGCTAAGAGAAACCTTATGGACACTGAAACATCAAGCGGCACAGTGACATCTAACAGCGAATCTGAAGCTGCAGGTACATCTGAGGCTGGAGGAGCTAAGCACCTCTCTTTAGGGGTTTGTACAAGGACCCAAATAGGAAAGGCAGGAGAGCCAGGACAAGGAGGGGTGGCCAGTGCCAAAGGGCGCTACACAAAGAAGAAATTACTGTATACAACTTATCTTCAATGACATTCATGGATGCGGAGATGAGTGTCTTGCATAAGGGACTTAACTTTGTGCCTACCAACTATTATAAATCGTTTGACTGTATGGTAGATGTGAAGAGTTTTATGATAATAAAAGTGAAGTTGATCCTTGTCCCGTTAAGTTAAAAGTAAGTTTGATCCTCCCTTTACCAATAATGCCATTAAATCCTTTTCTAATATGTTAACATCTAATGCTAAGAAATTAGATCAGATTCATCCGGCTGGACGTGATCATTTGTCTAAACAAGAGAAAATTGCTTTAAATAATTTGGCTGCTTATGATGATATTGTTGTGCGCCCCACCAATAAGGGGAGCACCCTTGTAAATTAGGATTTGGATGTTTACAAAAATTAGGTTTTATGTCATTTGGGGGATGTTAATGTATACCGGAGGTTGGACAGTGATCCAACAGAAAAATAGACTATGCAGCTTCAACAGCTTTTACAACAAGCACTTGATGAAGGTGCTATTACCCAATACACTTTTTCTGCCTTATGTAAAAAGTTTCCAAAGAATCCCATCTTGCGTACCATTCCGAAACTTCATAAAAACATGGACTACCCTTCAGGCAGGCCTATCGTATCGGCCAGAGATTCCCTGTTTTATGAAGTTTCAAATTATTTAGATAATTTTTTGCAGCATGTTATTCAACATCAAAAAACTTATCTAAAAAACATCAATACATTTCTTAGTAAACTGAGATCATTGGGTAAGCTCCCGGCATCTTGCTGGTTGTACACCACAGATGTTGTGAGTTTATATACAAATACAAATATCCCTTTGCAGAGAGGAGTTGATTCTGGGAGAAAGCTTTTGCAAGACAACATTGATTATCGTGACCCTGATTTATCTTTGTTTCTGCAGTTATTATATATGACTCTTAGCAGCAACTACTTTTTGTTTGATGGCATATTTTATCTTCAAGTGCTAGGTTGTGCCATGGGCAGTTGTATGGCACTTGCCTTCACCAATGCTTTCATGTTTGAGATTGAAAATAGTATGTTCTCCAATGATGATAAACATGCAAAGAATATACACTTTTACCCAAGGTATATAGATGACGTCTTCCTTGTATGGGAACTAAGGATGGTTTTTGTGAGATGATGGTCGAAATTAACAACATGGACCCTAACATTAAATGATATTCAGGCTGCTAGTATTAATTTTTTGGATGTTCTGGTTTCTAATAAAGATAGCACAGTAGTTACATCATTATATGTAAAACCTACTGATTGTAACACAATGTTGGCGTCTTCAAGTTTTCATCCTATTTCATAAAAGAAAGGTTTGCCATGCTCTCAATTCCTGTGTATCCCCAGGATTTATAGTGGCGAAATGGATAAAAAGAGACATCTGGAAAACATGCACTGTAAAATTTTGCAGCACAGTTATTCCAGTAAGTCCTTGAAGATTTCCATGCAGAGGGCTTTGAGCATGCCTAAAATACCTGTATTGAGTAACCAAAAAAAGTCAATTGAAGACACAGTACTATGGATGAATTATTTCACCACAGCTAGTAGAGATATCTCGAAGGTGGCTAAAAGGCATTGGCCAATTGTTTAAAATGATTCTAAATTACCCTCACTAGTTGATAAGAGGCTACTCATTTGTTACCATCATGGTAGGAATATACGCAATACAATAGTGCGAATGGATATATCCAAAATTAAGCCACAGAAAACACACTTTTTGACTAAACCTCCTGGAGTATATAAATGTTTAGGTTGCACTACTTGTTCTTACTTAGAAGTAGGATTATCTTTCTCACACTCACAGACTGGGCAGAAAATACCAATTAGACATGTACTTACATGTAGTAGCAAGTATATAGTTTACTATATAATTTGTCCCTGTGGGAAATTGTATGTTGGTAAGTCAATCTGCACCTTTAAGGAGAGGATGGCCCGACATAGGAGTGCCATTCATCAAGCACTAGAAGGCAAGAACATTGATCAGCCTGTGGCTAAACATTTTTAAGAAAAAATACATAACCTTTGGCAACTAAAATATAAGATGATAGCTCATGTACCAGAGATCCAATGTGGGACTGATCATGACCAACAATTGTTGCGTTCAGAGACCATGTGGATCTATAAACTAAACACACTCCAACCTAATGGCCTCAATTAATACTTATCATTTACTTGCTACCTGTAACTGCTAAATAAAAATGCAAAGCCCAGACGCGCTCTCACTGCTGCCAGGGATTGTCAGTCCCAAGAAAAATGCTTCAAAAAAGAAGAATGTACTGGCGCTGGTTGATGTTTCTCCAATATTAATAAACAAATGTGGATGAATTAAAATATGTAAAAATTTATTCACTAGACAGCATATGTACCATAACACTTAAAAGTATATAATTGGGCATGAATAAAAACTGAGAACCAAATAAAATAGCTGCTGGTGTATTCTTTAGTCCGGGATCCAATGTGGACACACACCAGCAGCTATTTTATTTGGTTCTCAGTTTTTATTCATGCCCAATTATGCCCTCCAGTCCGGAGGAGAATGCCGTGGGCGACCACTGACTGCTGCACCCCTCCCACCTGCGGCACCCACAACCTTCACAACATCCACCACCCACCCGCGGCACACACCCCGCACCCTCCCACCTGTGGCACCCACACCTGAAGCACCCCACACCTGCGGCACTCACTCCCCCATCCATGGCACACACATCTGCAGCCCCCTCCCCGCCCCTCCCCATCCCACGGCACTCCTGCCCCTCCCCCACCCATGGCAGCCATATCTGCAGCACCCGCCACCCCTTCCCCACCCGCAGCACTACCGCCCCTCCCCCACCCATAGCAGCCACATCTGCAGCACCCCCCACCCCTCCCTCACCCGCGACACTCCCGCCCCTACCCCACTCGTGACACTCCCACCCCCTCCCCCACACATAGCAGCCACATCTGCAGCACCCCCCACCCGCTGCACTTTCGCCCCTCCCTCCACATACGGCCCTCTCGCCCCCTCCCCCACCCATAGCACCCACATCTGCAGCACCCCCTTCCGCTCCCCCACCCACGGCACTACTGCCCCTCCCCCACCCGCGGCACTCCCGCCCCCTCACCCACCCATAGAAGCCACATCTGTAGCACCCCCCACCCCTACCCTACCCTCGGTACTCCTGCCCCTCCCCCACCAGCAGCAGATGCCCCTCCCCACCCATGGCATTCCCACCCGTCCACAACCCACAGCACATGCCCCTCCCCCACCCATGGCACTCAAGCCCCCTCCCCCACCTGTAGCACCCACATCTGCAGCACCACCCGCTGCACTCCCGCACCCTCCCCCTTCCACAGCACCCCCTCCCCTCCCCGACCCTCGGCACACACAGCACCCACCACATCTGTCCCGCACCCACGGTACACGCCCCTCCCCCACCCACACTACTCCTGCCTCCTCCCCCACCCGTAACACCCACAAACCGCACTGCTCCCCTCCTCTCACACCCGTCGCACCCCCGCCCTTCCCCCACCCCCGTACCCACCTCTCCCTCCCTACACCCCCGCACCTCTGCACCTCCCCAACCCCATACCCACCTCACCACCCCCCGCACTTTCCCCACCCACGGCACCCACAGCATCCAATACAGTTGCCCCCCACACGCGGCACACGCCCCTCCCCCGCCCACTGTACCCTCTCCCCCACCCGCAGCAAACCCGCACCTCCCCCGTCCCATTCCATACCCACCTGTCCCCACCGCTACACCCCCGCACCCTCCACCCCACCTGCTCCTCCCCCACCCGCTGCACCCACAGCATCCACAACATCCCCCCCACCCGCGGCACATGCCCCTCCCCCACCCATAGCTAACACCACCCCTCCCCAACCTGCGGCACCCCCAAACCCACCTCTCCCTCTATACACCACCGCTCCCTTCACCCTTCCTGCCCTGCCCCTCCACCCACCCGTGGCACCCACCACATTTGCCCCTCACCCGCTGTACTCCCGCCCCTCCCCCACCCAAAGCACCAAACCCCGTAGCACCCCCTCCCCTGCCCACAGCACATCCAGACCCCACCACACCCCTACAGCTGCACCTTCCCTGCAGCTGAACTTCCCCCACCCCCATACCCACCTCTCCCCCGCACCCTCCACCCCACCCGCTGCACCCACAGCATTCACCACATCCGCCCTCCGCCTGCGGCACACGCCCCTCCCCCATGCGCTGCACTTCTGCCCTCTCTCCCACCCTCATCACCTTCTCATCTCCCTCACCCCACCCTCATACCAACCTCTCCCCCCCGCTGCACCATCCACCCCACCAGCGGCACCTACCAGATCCATCCCCCACCCACAGCACATGCCCCTCCCCCACCCATAGCGCCCACAACCCGCCGAACCCCCTGACCCTTCCCCACCGGCGGCACTCCAACCTCTCCCCCAGCTACACCCCCGCACCATAAAACCCGCCCACCCCTCCCCTACCTGCGGCACCCACAGTATCCACCACATCCACCCCCCACCCGCATCATCCGATTCGCAACCCCTACCCCACCCGTAGCACCCGCAGCACCCCCCACCTCTCCCACACCCACGGCACTCCTGCCCCCACCTGCAGCACCCACCGCCCCTCCTCCACCCATGGCACCCATCACATCCGTCCCCCGCACATACCCCTCCCCCACCCACGGCACTCCTGCCCCCTCCCCCACATGTATCACCCACAACATCCATCCCCCCGCCCCTCCCCCACCTGCAGTACCCCCACAACCCACCACCTCTCCCCCCGCTTCACTCCAGCACCCTCCCTCCACCAACCCACCCCCATACTCACCTCTCCCCCCCGCACTTCCCCCAGCGGCACACACAGCATCCACCACATCCACTACATCCACCCCACCCGTGGCACACGCCCCTCCCCCACCCATAGCACCAACACCTGTAGCACCCACCGCCCCTCCCCCACCTGCGGCACCCCCACACCCCAATACCCACCTCTACCCCCCCCCCCCGCATCCTCCACTCCACCCGCCGCACCAACAGCATCCACCACATCTGCCCCCCCAACCACTGCACATGCCCCCCCTCCCACCCACAGCATCCACCACATCCCTCTCCCACACGTGGCACTCCAGCTTCCTCCCCCACCCATAGCACCCACACCCGCAGCTCTACCTACCCCCTCCAATGCCAACAGCGCAACCGGACCCCCACCACACCCCCGCAGCCGCCACTCCCCCAACCACAGCACCCCCAGTTCCCTACCCCACCCACATTATTTATAGACACCTTCCCCCATTCGTGGATCTACCACACTTCCCCCACCCGCAGCACCTCTGGACCCCATCCAGGGCTCCCCTGCAACCACCCCTCCACCTGCACCACTTCTAGAACCTATCACCTACAACCCCACCTCCCCAAACACCCCACTACATCGCCCCTCCCCCATGCACACCACCTCCAGACCCCCTCCTTCATCCACAGCCCCCCGCACCCACCCCTCCCCCACCAACAGCATCTACACTCCCCTTCCACACCTGCACCTCCCCCACCCGCAGCACCTCTAGACCCCCTCCCTCATCCGCGCCCCCCTCCACACCTACGCCTCCCCCACCCACAGCACCTCGGCACCTTTTCCGCCATACGTGTCACTACACCCACCCCTCCACCACCTGCAACACCTCTGGACCCCTTCCCGCACCCACCCCTCCACCACACGTAGCACCTCGGACACCATCTGCAGCTGCTACAAGTGATTCCCTGAATCGGGGTGATCAGCGGCATGGACAGGCACCTCCACCTCACTGAACCCAGCCTCTTTCCAAACCCCACACACACACACTGAACTTCTGTGAGTATAGTTGCTACCAATGGACATTGGATTGATAAAAAAAGTAATACTATGGCCATTATGTGTCAAAGCAACACTGCTACCTGTGGCCATTGTGTATAAGTGGCACAGCTCCCTGTGGCTACTGTGTGTATATGCGGCTCTGGTACCAGTGGTCAATGTGTGTGTATAAGTGACACTGCTACCTGTGGCCATTGTGTGTATAAGCGCCACTGCTACCTGTGGCCATTGTGTGTATAAGTGGTGCTGCTACCTGTGGCCATTGTGTGTATAAGTGACACTGCTACCAGTGGCCATTGTGTTTATAAGTGGTGCTGCTAAAAGTGGCCATTGTGTGTATAAGTGGTGCTGCTACCTGTGGTCACTGAGTGTATAAGTGCCTCTGTTACCTATGGGAATTGTGTGTAGAAGTGGCACTGCTACCGGGGTCCACTGTGTGTATAAGCAACACTGCTACCTTTGGTCATTGTGTGTATAAACTGCTTTGCTACCTGTGGGCATGTTGTGTATCAACGTCTCTGCTACCTGTGGGCACTGTGTGTATCAACGTCTCTACTACCTGTGGCCACTGTGTGTATAAGCTGCGCTGTTACCTGTGGGCACTGTGTGTATAAGCGGCTCTGCTACTTGTGGGCACTGTGTGTATAAGCGGCTCTGCTACCTGTGGGTATTGTGTGTATAAGCTGCCCTGCTACCTCTGGCCACTGTGTGGATATGTGGCTCCGTTACCTGTGGCCATTGTGTGTATAAGCGGGTCAGCTACCTGTGTCCATTGTGTGTATAAGCTGCACTGCATACACTAGCAGTATATACTACACTATGTTATTTATTGTGCCTTGCGGCCACTCTTTACACCCTCACAAAGGGCTACGCCCCCCTGACAATCGCACGCCCTTCCCCATTGCAATATTTACCCAATAGCATAAACTTTTTTGCAGGTAAAACTCCATATAATAACAATTATAGCACAGCTGAAGCCCGTGCAGGGGTTAACGGGTCGGGTCGTAGCCTCTTGCAATGGTATTTTCTGTCTAACACCTTCCCTCTCTTTATCCTCTCCCTACCACAATGACTCTCCCTATCCTTTACCGATCGCACCGCGTTTCTGTACATTCCCTTTCTCCCCCCCTATGCCTCTCTATCTTTTCTCATCTGGACACCATTTCTGTATGCCCTCTATACTGCCCTGTGTTTCTGATTCTGTTATCTACAGTCCTGCGCATGTCCAAAGGTGTGCAGGGGTTAATGGTGTGTAGCCCCAAATGATGGTGTGAAGAGCGCCCGTAGGGTGCGATGAATCACCTAATATATATATATATATATATATATATATATATATTGTACAGGAAGAGTGGCACTCACACGGACTTCTATTTCTTTAAATTAATGGGTGCAGCACTTTATATATATATATATATATATATATATATAATTTTCCCTTTCTGTCAGGCAGTTTGCCAAAACTCCGATCTATAACTGCCAGTATTCCTATATAAAGGGAACTTCAACCGATAGTTCCCATAAGGAGCCCTATAAAGGAGGGTTTTTTATGATTATTTTAACGGTATGTTTTCTTTACTGTGCAATAAAATATAATAGATTTGCATATTTTTGTTATAAACCTCCCCAATATTGGTCCATATCAGACCCCTTGTTTTCCTCCCTAATAGGCAGCCTGTAGAAATATCCATCTAGGACTACCAACATTCCTAAGAGGAACCACCAATAAACCTTCTATCAGGAGCCAATATAAGAGATTCAATTATTCTTATATTTAAGGTATGCCCCGATATTTTCCTTAAAAATCATTTAGGTAGTTCTACTATTAAATACATTTAATAATGTGTTTGTCATTCACAATTTTAAGTTGTGATCCTTTACATATAAATCTATAAATGACAAATAAGCCTGTTTCTTATATATGGTAGGTACTTACCTTATCTATAATTTCTCATACATCAGTTCTTTTAAATTAAAACTTTTTTATCTTTATTCATCCCCAAACAAGTTACCCCTGATGAAGTCGATAAGACGAAATGCGTTGGATTTGTCAGTCAGAAGTCTCCAACCTAGTTTGTGTAGATACTCCTTCTCGAACTCGCACCTTGTAAAAGGTGAGGGAGTATCTAGAGGTAATACTACACAACAAACGTACTGGTTGTATTTTCTGACATTATCATTTTTAAAAGAATACATCTTTGTGAACATTACATGATGAATAGTATGTAAAAATTCTATTTTTTCAAATGTATGCTATTAAAATAATTTTTTACTAGTTGGCCTTGGGCCTCTTGTTTGGGTGACTATCTAGTGAGGGGTGTCTGTTACAGGTCTCCAGATACAAACTTTCTCCAGTATACAATTCACACCTGCGGAAATAACACTGGAAGAACCATTGTCAATATGTTTCATTTAAGCGCACTTAGGAAATTGTTTTTTATATATATATATATATATACATATATATATATATATATATATATATATATTGATAAAGCTAAATATTTATCGTATATAAAACACTTTAAGAGGTCTAAGAACACTGTACGCTATCTACGTAAGAGGTACCGTAAGGGTACGCAAGTTGCGTAGCGATCGCTCAACCGTAGTCGAGACGCTCAAGCGTCACGTTCGCTTACGGCCCAGTGATCACAGGCAGGCACGCTATTGGCTGCCGACTAACGTAATGATTCGCTATAGCGTAGCGGACGCTCGGGACCACGAGGAGATCACCAGCGGTGCAGACGCTTACAACGTTAAAACCTTTATATCTATACCTTTAACAATGAGATACACAGTATACCTTAGTGTAGAGACAGAGGGGTATATTTACTAAGCTCCCGATTTTGACCGAGATGCCGTTTTTTCATCAAAGTGTCATCTCGGTCAATCTCGGTCATTTACTAAACACTAATCACGGCAGTGATGAGGGCATTCGTAATTTTTTGCTAGTTCAGGTAAAAAATTACGAATGAATACACCATCGGTCAAATTACGCCTGTTTAGATACGAATCTCGGTCATTTACTAAGCAAAAAGACACAAAACACTGCCGTGAAAAATTACAATTCGCAAAAAAGTCCTAAAAAAAACCAGACCTGCTTTTTTTATTCGTGATTTGAGATGCATGCAGGGATCCATGAGATCCGTGCATGTATATCAATGGGAAGGGGTGTGAAAGTGCTTTTTTTTTGCAAAAAAAATTGCGTGGGGTCCCCCCTCCTAAGCATAACCAGCCTCGGGCTCTTTGAGCCGATCCTGGTTGCAGAAATATGGGGGGAAAAATGACAGGGGTTCCCCCATATTTAAGCAACCAGCATCGGGCTCTGCGCCTGGTCCTGGTCCCAAAAATACGGGGGACAAAAAGAGTAGGGTCCCCCGTATTTTTAAAACCAGCACCGGGCTCCACTAGCGGGACAGATAATGCCACAGCCGGGGGTCACTTTTATACAGCGCCCTGCGGCCGTGGCATCAAAAATCCAACTAGTCACCCCTGGCCGGGGTACCCTGGGGGAGTGAGGACCCCTTCAATCAAGGGGTCCCCCCCCCAGCCACCCAAGGGCCAGGGGTGAAGCCCGAGGCTGTCCCCCCCCATCCAATGGGCTGCGGATGGGAGGGCTGATAGCCTTTGTTGAAAAATAAAAGATATTGTTTTTAGTAGCAGTACTACAAGTCCCAGCAAGCCTCCCCCGCATGCTGGTACTTGGAGAACCACAAGTACCAGCATGCGGCGGAAAAACTGGCCCGCTGGTACCTGTAGTACTACCACTAAAAAAATACCCCAAAAAACACAAGACACACACACCGTGAAAGTAGAATTTTATTACATACACACATACATACATACATACTTACCTTATGTTCCCACGCAGGTCGGTCCTCTTCTCCAGTAGAATCCAAGGGGTACCTGTTGAAGAAATTCTACTCACCAGATCCAGTGGTCCAGGCTCCTCGTCAAATCCAGGCATAATCCACGTACTTGAATAAAACAAAAAAACGCTTGCCCGACCACGAACTGAAAGGTGACCCATGTTTGCACATGGGTCACCTTTCGCCGAATGCCAGAAACCCACTTTGCCTTCTGGCTAAGTGGGTTTCTTCAGCCAATCAGGGAGTGCCACGTTGTAGCACTCTCCTGATCAGCTGTGTGCTCCTGTCTTCACTGACAGGCAGCACACGGCAGTGTTACAATGTAGCGCCTATGCGCTACATTGTAACCAATGATGGGAACTTTCTGCCCTGCGGTTGACCTAAAGTGACGTCACCGCAGAGCAGAAAGTTAACAGCATTGGTTACAATGTAGCGCATAGGCGCTACATTGTAACACTGCCGCGTGCTGCCTGTCAGTGAAGACAGGAGCACACAGCTGATCAGGAGAGTGCTACAACGTGGCACTCCCTGATTGGCTGAAGAAACCCACTTAGCCAGAAGGCAAAGTGGGTTTCTGGCATTCGGCGAAAGGTGACCCATGTGCAAACATGGGTCACCTTTCAGTTCGTGGTCGGGCAAGCGTTTTTTTGTTTTATTCAAGTACGTGGATTATGCCTGGATTTGACGAGGAGCCTGGACCACTGGATCTGGTGAGTAGAATTTCTTCAACAGGTACCCCTTGGATTCTACTGGAGAAGAGGACCGACCTGCGTGGGAACATAAGGTAAGTATGTATGTATGTATGTGTGTATGTAATAAAATTCTACTTTCACGGTGTGTGTGTCTTGTGTTTTTTGGGGTATTTTTTTAGTGGTAGTACTACAGGTACCAGCGGGCCAGTTTTTCCGCCGCATGCTGGTACTTGTGGTTCTCCAAGTACCAGCATGCGGGGGAGGCTTGCTGGGACTTGTAGTACTGCTACTAAAAACAATATCTTTTATTTTTCAACAAAGGCTATCAGCCCTCCCATCCGCAGCCCATTGGATGGGGGGGGACAGCCTCGGGCTTCACCCCTGGCCCTTGGGTGGCTGGGGGGGGGGGACCCCTTGATTGAAGGGGTCCTCACTCCCCCAGGGTACCCCGGCCAGGGGTGACTAGTTGGATTTTTGATGCCACGGCCGCAGGGCGCTGTATAAAAGTGACCCCCGGCTGTGGCATTATCTGTCCAGCTAGTGGAGCCCGGTGCTGGTTTTAAAAATACGGGGGACCCCTACTCTTTTTGTCCCCCGTATTTTTGGGACCAGGACCAGGCGCAGAGCCCGATGCTGGTTGCTTAAATATGGGGGAACCCCTGTCATTTTTCCCCCCATATTTCTGCAACCAGGATCGGCTCAAAGAGCCCGAGGCTGGTTATGCTTAGGAGGGAGGACCTCACGCATTTTTTTTTTAAAAATTACATTGTTTACTTAAAAAAAAAAAAAAACCCAGTACGGATCACACAAATCCGGCCGAGATTGATTGTAAAAAAAAAGATTGATTGTAAAAAAAAACGGCAGTGTTTTGCTAATCACTGCCGTTAAATTAGGTAAAAAAACACGAATGACATCGACATCGGAAGCAAAGAAAAACACGAATACGACAGCTTAGTAAATTAGTCGTAATCCATTCAAAAAGTTGCAGTTTTACACTGTCGATGTCATTCGTGATTGAACTTTGACCTTTTTTCGGAAATTACGAATCTTAGTAAATAAACCCCAGAGTGTAAGTGCAACCTGGTGTAACCTGATTAACTACAAAGCTGCTTGAGCGTCACTGACGCTCAGAGAATACTTAACACTATAAAGAATACACAGATACCTGGGTTTAGGGTCCAAAACCTATTATATGTATTATAACTATTATACTTGCAAAAGGAATCACAGTACAAATGATACACTACAATATAACATAGACTAACTAACCAGATAACTACACGGGAAATACAATACAATACAATTAAGGGAAAATACGAGAGAAAGAGAAGGGAGAGAGAGAGATGGCTCACAGCAAGACAATATGATTACGGAGAAAACTTACGCACAAGGGGAAACGATCGCATGCGCCTCGATATCCAGCTCCCGATTATCAGCAATGAGAACCGTTGAAGAGAGTGAATCTGGATATGGTCGGCCTGCCTATTTATGCCCCACACACAATACAATTCAATGGTCCCTACAATCTCATTGTCCATTGGACACAGGAATTCGGCTTCGCATTATAACAAAAGGTCATAGGTTGATTCATACAGGTGGGCTGTGACTGTTTCCAACTGTTCAGGTGGGTGGGATACTGGGTTTCCCGCCGCATGACTAAGTAAGAACAAATAATAGTAAATGGACATAAACTTCTTATGTCCATAACTATTCGCACGAGCGATTAATCCGCTCCAAACCAACACCGGAATATTGCTAGTTAAATACTCTTCCGATGGGTACCAAACACCACTGTATGACCCCTGTTAGACCCTTCGTACAATACAAAGAGGAATCTCTCCGTTCAGGAACATGCTATGTTAACCAAACTTTCAGAATCTATCAAAGGGACCATGATCTATAAAATACCTTATTAGTGAAAATATGTAACGATTGAGTCGCACGCTACGACTACACAAACTTTACCGTAAATACGCATACCGAGCACCAGCGGGTGCACGCAGCAGCGGGTATGCGCACTCACGGGAGAGCGCACGCATGCGCAGCGCGGACCAGTATGGGGTGCAAATATGGCAGTGTGTATAGAGATATTTTTCTGACTTTGACAGTCCACCCTTTGGCAGTCAATAATAACTGCCACCTTCTAAAACATTTCTAAAGGAGAAAAATATATGTCAGGGGTTAATTCATTTCCATGGTTGGGTAAGGGAGGAGAGAGGAGTAGGTGTGAGGAGGGTATGACCTAGTGAGATAGCAGAAGCATGTGTGTATGAGTCCATGTTTGGGGGGTTATGTATCATCGTGCCGTACGTGTTGTAAATCAAGCTTCGAGGTATTGCGAAGTATACATTTGAATTCCTTCTTATCCCGTATTAAGGGTCTGTGGATGGGCTGTCAAACTCTACCGAGCTCATTTCGGCTTTCAGTTGTAACAAAATGGGGAAGCACATTTTAGTTGATGATACATGAATGGGGGAGGTATGTGGTTGCTGATATCTGTGCCTGTATTCCCTATCGACTATGTGTGTCATTACCTGAGGGTTGTAGAGATGAAGATAAAGAACACTTATGGAAAATGCAGTGGTATTCTATGTCAGGTTAATGTACATCTGCCGGTTGAAGTTTTGTTCGGTATCAGTTGAAAGTCGTCTTCTTTGCGCTGTGTTGCCCATTAGGTGTGAGCAAAAAGCTTTGTCAATGCCATTAGATTTACAAAAAATGTTGGGCTAGCGTAAGTTTAAGAATTCTAGGGAAACTGGGGATCCATGGCAAAGTTCATCAAATGTCCGTATCTTAAGTGGTCAAAACTTCTTCTTTGGTCTATCCGTTGTCTGTATAGCGTCTTGTCAACTTCCTCGTCCAAGGGGGTCTTTTTATCTTGGGGAAAAGCAGAAAAACAGGTGAAAGAAACGGACCGTATAATCGCATTTTCATCACATCATTGTTTCTATCGTTGGGTCATAAATCAAATCCAGGTTAATTACAGTTTCCTCGCTCCTCAAACTCATCACTCTTGTACTTTGTTTGCACTTCATTAAAGCCTGACCGCATCTAAATATCAAGCCAATTGATATGACAACACCTAAGATACATAGGAGAAACTTCCCAACATCCATTATGACTCCTTGAGCCCAGTCTCCCAAACCGGAGAACCAATTTCGCGGGTTCAACCATGACACCCAACCAGTCAGCTCATTACCTACAGCAGCAAGAGTGAGATTGTGTTTTCGGCGAAATTCCCACTTCAATTGGAGAATATCGTCCATCTTTTGGTCTATGACCTCGACCGGATCCTCGGTGCTATTCGTGATATACGTGCAACACTTCACGCCGTACTGTGTTGCCAATGTAACACAATATCCGCCTGTCACTGCTGTGAGGTAATTAAGAACCATTCTATGCTGCAACAGTTCTGTTTTATAAGCTTGAAGTTCTCTTCCAGTGTATCTAAACGTGTCATCATACATTTCAGTGATATTATCTAACAAATTTGCGAGCGCCGATATGTATTTATAATTTAGCACTCCTCTAGCGGTGCGGGTGAAATCTAACGCGATTAAGAATTGAATCCCGGTGGATTCACTTATCAGATCAGAGGCCGGATGCTCTGTCTTCTCTATCAGGTGCCTTTTAACAACGTGCTCGTAGTGGGTGTGAGTATAAGGAGCTTGGGCACCACGGTGTATGTCTTTCATTTTGTCATGTGTTACAATCATTACTTCAGGCAGTACTTTTCCAATATAACACAATCCTTCAGAGTTTGGGGCAAGCCACTTGTACGCCTTTCTCCCGCATATGAAATATGCATCATTGGGGAGAACATATGGGACGGAGAAGGACATAACCATATTACACACCTTCCAGGTGAAATCTCCTAACCCTAATTCTTCCATCTGCTTAGTACACGTATCAGGTTGTACGATATGTGCACAGTATCCTGGTGATACTTCTCCAACTCTAGTAATTCTATTTCCTAAGGTATACCTATACCTGAAAGATTTTCCTCTACTGGCTATGTGGCGTACAAGCTCTGTATCTGTAGGCATTCTATCTGCTCTATGCGAAAAGGTCATGGTTTGGTTAATCCATGACACTTCCCAATTTCCCGGCTTTCTGGGATTGGAGATGTTGAAACATAATAAGGACCTATCCACATGGTATTGGTGGAGCTTTAAACTAGGAGGACTGGAGATGTTAAACCTCCTGTCCACCGGTCTCCCACCCTTTAGCTCAAGTACCTCCCCTACCGTTAAAGGAAATGGTACTAGCCCTGATTTGCTGTGGCCCTGAGGTACTTGTGAGCATACCCAACAATCTGTCTGGTTTAACACACTACCCACTAAGGAGTGATAGTCACTCAATGGATGCCGGTCCATATGGATATTACAACTGGATTGGCATTTCTTTATGCATCCATCCTCAACCGTATTGTCACAGAGCCTACAGATACAGTTTTCTTCTTAGCTAACAATCCGTCACAATTTCTCACAAATAGCATGGTTGTTAGATCGTGCCCGGTACTCGCCTTTGCTTGGTGATTGGGTTGCTATTGGAAATTTACACCTCCGTCTCAGTCATCAGGACCTTTCTGGATCCTTTCTCGACCTCACTGGTACTCTCACCGAAACAGACTGCTCTGTTCAACATCATGGTCAACAGGAAAATCCATATCACAGTCTCTTGGGGCCAGTCCATCTTACAGGAGGAGAAAAGAAGAAATTTGTAAAGGGGGTATAAGAAAACAGTTTGAGGGGGAGAGAACTTGTTACGATAATAAGTTCTCTCGTCTTGTTGTTCTTCTTGTTCTGCTGTCCTCTCAAAGGTGCTGTCTCTCAGTCTTCCAAACGAACATTCTGGTGATGCAATATTCCTTCCTAATCAGCGATCTTTCTGTAAGGAGCAAAAATCTGGCATTACCATTGGTCCAACTGAGGGGTGACATACCATCTTTAAACCATGAAACCATGAGTGAGAAGAGAGAGAGAGAGTCAAAAAAAGAAAAAACAAAAGAGAGAGAGAACACTTCATGTGCATATATATATTACATAACTCAACAACAAACAACAATAGGAACCGAGAAACAAAGCATTTTTATCAAACATTTTTCAACCTTAAGAAAACATTGTTATTATTATCAGGCTGTCATATCTACGTGTCTATTGGTCTCCTTGAACAGTCCCTCCCCACCAGC
Source organism: Pseudophryne corroboree (assembly GCF_028390025.1). Classification (NCBI taxonomy): domain Eukaryota; kingdom Metazoa; phylum Chordata; class Amphibia; order Anura; family Myobatrachidae; genus Pseudophryne; species Pseudophryne corroboree. The sequence continues at coordinate 39,255,205 of NC_086447.1, read as the reverse complement.
ACCTGCATTACTCCACTGTTTGTATCTGGCCAGAAATACATTGTGGCGGATAGGTCATGCTGGGGTTTGGTAGACTTCTGCAAGGACCAAGTGGATATGCAATGTGTAAATTCTTACCAATAATCGTCAGAGATGGGGATAGAGAGAGAGAGAAAAACATTTTTCTTCACAAATACATTTACAACGTTTCACCTGGTCATTCCTGTGTCTTCAGTGAATGACCTCCCAATTTATTAACCGTTACCTCAGGCTTACCATCAGTCCTAATGATCACCTTTCCTGACTACATATCATGGGTGTGGCCTATATGATCCCTGATTGTGATTTGGTGTGTCATATTCATGCTCATTTTCATGTCTAGGGGGTCTGACCTTACGTGGGAGGTTACAGTTCCTGTCATAATGCCCTTCTCTTTTACAACGATAACAAACCCTGGGCTTCCTCCAAGTGTCAGTGAAATGGAGTCTTGGCTGATTTGATGCCTCCTCAAACGCTTGGATGTTCATCACCCTCAACCGCTTTCCTTGTACCTCCCTGCTTCCTTGGATATTCTGGTTATGTTGTTGTCTAGGGGGTGCATATACCTTGTGTGTGCTTCTAGACCTGCAATCTCTTGCATAATGACCTTCCTTCTGGCAATTATAACAGACTTCCATATTTGAATTTTTCGCAGTGGTGTGGGGCTTTTGTTGGGGTGGTCTTGTGGTTAGGGCCTGTATACTTGTTGCCATTAATTTGTTACTTAGTGACTCTCTGTATCTGGTGATGTTCTGGTCATGATTAATGATGGCCTCCCTTAATGCGGCCACCGATATATCTTTCCAGTCTGGGTTGGTGGTCTGTACCCTTGTACTTAATTCATCCTTTAAACCATTCATTAGCACAGATACTGCTGCTTCTCTGTGCGGTGTGCTTGTTTCAATGTTTTCTATACCCGTATACCTAGTCATGTCCTGCAATGCCCGGTGGAAATAATTAGAAGTACTTTCCCTTTCGTTTTGTCTTATGGAGAAAATTTTGTTCCACTCGACAATGGCTGGGAAATATACTTCTAACTGTCGGTTGATCTGCTTAATACATTCCTGATTGTGTTCCTCCGTCCAAGGTACCTCCGTGTCTAATTTACAATCAGCAATAAATTTCGCAGGGTCAACACTGGAGGGCAAACACACCCTCAGCACTATCCGCCAATCTTTGTTGGTGGGTTCTGTGGAGTTTCCTAGTTCTTTAATAAATCTTTGACAGGCTACTAGATTTTTCCTAGGATCAGGAAATTCAGACATAATTGATCCTAATACGGTCCGGGACCAGAGACAGCGCATTGCACTGTCCTTGACGGGAATGATTCCCTGATCGTCAGTTTTCCCATTGGGGACTGCAATCACCCTGACCGGATCAAACTCAGCTACATCATCTTGTGTTAATCTTACAATATGTGGTACATCTGTTTGTGCGTGATATGAAACTTTGTACGTACCTGTGGACACGACCTCACCTGACCCTCCATTAGGGGGTTTGATTATTGCCTTTACCGATTTGGTCGCGTCCACCTGGATGTCTTGTGGGATGGCTTCTGGAAGAGGTGCCGACATTGTTCTGGGCTCACTTTCTTGTTTGTATTCCTGAGGGAAGTTTGACATGGGGTGCAACTTGCAGAGGTTAATAGTTGTACATTCAACAGTATTACAATATTCATTGTTACATTTATTACACTTATTCTTATTATCTATACTACAGTTGCTAAGAGCGTTTTTATTGTTCAACCTTGTGCTTTTCTCCGCAACCACAATCCCTCCTGTTGCCATGTCTCTCCTCTCAAGATAAGAGTCAGAAAAGTCAATTAAATCTCTTTGTAATTCACTTTCCTGTTGCCATAACTGCAAATAATCATAATGTTTGCTTCGTCTCTTTGCTGGTTAATGAGACATATCCTCCTCCTTAAATTTTGTAACACTTTTGGGCTAAAGCTGCCTATATTTGGGAACTTCTCCCCATCATGTACAGTCATTCTCTCCCATTCGTCACATAAGGCTTCTGTGTGTCTTCCGTATTTTTCACACATTACGTACCTTGCCGACTCGATTGGTCGGTTTATAGAGTCAACCCGAACCGAGGTTGATTGCCCCCTTCCTGAACAACTGGCCCCCATAATCTGCAGGTGTTGCTTACTCTTCCTCTGATCTCTATATCAGGGTCTTCAGCGAACCCTTACAGAAAACCAAAATATTCACGATAGGTAGGCGGTGAAGTTTACCGAGCACCTCACTCGCTCGCCCACGCCGACCAATGCGACCTGATCACACCGATATGGTGCTGGCGCACTCGACCCAGGGCACCTATAAACCTTTGTTTACTGGAACATGCGAGGGTTATCCGAGGAACACTTACTCTTTCCAGTAAAGGTGGGGTTGTTGGAAAATTCCTGAGTGACCAGCGAACTTCCCTTTGTAAAAATAAAAAATTACACAAATCACGTCAGAATGTACAAATAGCGTTTATGACCTTCGTACGCAAATAGTACCGGTCAGGTTTACTAATGCACACAATTACGTGCGGTACAATCGTTCAGTATATAAACAACTAATCTTATGTACGGAAAGATCAATGGAATCGAAAATTGCGGCTGCGAATTCCTTCAGCTAGCTTGTATGGCCTATATGGGTGTTGCACCAACCCTTTTCGGGGTTGTGCCTGTGGACTGTATAGCGGACTTCCTTGTTTACTGTACCTGGACCTGCTGGTCTACTATGACCTCCTGGTCTTGTTCTATACGACCTCCTGGTCTGACCTCCTGGTCTTGTTCTATACGACCTCCTGGTCCGCTATACTCTAATGCTCAAATTGTATGTTTAACCAAGGATGCCTCCCTAGCCACCGTGCATGTCACTTACACGTATGTTCCTCACGAGTACTCTGTGATTTCTTTTGGTTCAACCTCCAAGTTATATAAACTTATGTAATACAAAAACACTCACTCATCACATGTACACTTTTGTTTCTATTTCTATTTCTGCGCAGAAATTTTTCTTTAGACCAGCTGTGTTACCAATTAGGAGCAGGATCTGTTAATTTAAATTTCGGACACCCAAAAAATAGACTTGCGTTATTTACCGCCTGTTGCGCTATTTACCGCGTTGCGTTATTTATCGCGTTGCGTAAAAAAATAAAAAATAAATAAACTTATCGTGACTTGAGCTACGTGGGCGTAACCGGACGCTCCGTTGCGTAATATACGCTGCGTGCGTCGGCCTTTGGATTGCGTACGCAAGTCTTTGTTAGGGACACGTGCACGCAAAGCAAAGATCCACCGTAACACAATTTATATTTTTATCAATGTAGATGATCCTTGATCATCTACCACATACCACACTGACTTCGCCTTATCTCCCAGGAAAAACTGTGTGTTTGTCTATACTTTTAACTATATTACCTCTTGTCACGATCCGGGTATCTGGACGCCATTACTTACCCTTCAGATGCCTCCTAAGGCGGGCTCAGCGTTCCAGGACCGGATCCCGCTGTTCCTGAGTTTCCACATGCAGAGTGTCAGAGTGGTGTTTTCATCAGCCGCGGCCTCCGCTGTGCCCGCGTGGTTAAATGTGCATCTATCAGCTTGGCGTCTCCTGTCTCCGGTGGCCGGCGCCGCCATTACTGTTTCCCAGACCACATGGATTACAAACCAAACTTCCCTCCAAGTGTCTGCATGGGCGCAGCCATCTTGGATTCTGTCATCTGATCATTTCCACCAATCTGCTGTCTGTATTGTTGATTTGCATAATTGCCTAGCCAACCCCTTCCTTGCTGCAGGTATAAGTAAGCTGTGCCTGAGCAAGGAAGACGTCAGTGCTTTGGCTGTCAAACCTAGTTCCTGTTTGTCTCTCTCCTGTGATTGTCTTCCAGGTTCCAGCTCCTGTCTCAAGACTTCCACCATAGAGACCCGCACCAGCATTCCACCTACGGTGTAGTCTGACTCTCCAATCCATTGTGGATTCATCTGTTTCCAGCTACAACATTACCTGCTTCCAGCTCAGCTTCCAGCAGAGTACAGCTTCCCTTAAAGGGCCGGTGTCCTTTCTACACTTTACCACTCTCCACCGGTATTATTATTTCTCCGCTCTCAAGTTCTACATTTCAGTTCATATTTCATCGCTCCCAAGTTCATTTATTATTTAACTGGTTCCAGCCAGTATCCACTCCGTGCTAACAACAGTCTGGTTCCAGCCAGTATCCACAGCAGCTGTTTTACCTTCAGCAACCCAGCTTTTCCTGGAACACCAGCTGGCACAATCCTGGGTTATCTCCATTGCTACAGTCGGGCCTGGTAAGGACTTTCCATCTAGAAGATCATAAGAACTATCTCACACTACCAGTGCCCTGTGGCTCCTGCCATCCTGTAGTACTCAGGAACTGTATTTATTCTTTGCTGACTTTTACGTTTTCTTTTACTGCTGCTGTGTTGCGGAGTTGTCATAATAAACATCATTGACTTTTATCCAAGTTGTCGTGGTCACGCCTTCGGGCAGTTATTATTCATGTTACTTACATGTCCAGGAGTCTGATACAACCTTCCGGTACATCTCAGCCCCTGCAACTGAGGCTGCCTCCCGTCAGCTCAGGCCCTCAGTTGTGACAGTAAGCACTGACCTAATGAATCCAGCCGGAGACCAGGATCAAGCGGCCAGGCCGATGCAAGAACTGGCAGCCCGACTAGAACATCAGGAGGCTGCACAGGGCCACATCATCCGCTGTCTCCAGGATCTCTCTACTCGGCTGGATGGGATTCAGACAACTCTCCGTGGATCAGGCGCGTCTGGTGCGTCAACCACAGTGACTCCAGCTATAACCCCACCCACCTTACCCATTTCTGCTCCACGTCTTCATCTTCCAACGCCAGCAAAATTTGATGGATCTCCAAGATTCTGCAGGGGATTTCTCAACCAGTGTGAGATTCAGTTTGAGCTACAACCTGGCAATTTTCCCAGTGACCGTACAAAAATTGCCTACATTATTTCTCTTCTCAGTGGCTCAGCCCTTGATTGGGCATCACCGTTATGGGAGAGGTCCGACACCCTGCTATCTTCTTACACTGCATTCGTGTCAACATTCAGGCGCATCTTCGACGAGCCAGGCCGGGTAACTTCAGCTTCGTCTGAGATTCTCCGTTTACGCCAGGGATCACGTACTGTAGGACAATATCTTATACAGTTCCAGATCCTGGCATCCGAACTGGCATGGAACGACGAGGCCCTGTATGCTGCATTCTGGCATGGTTTATCCGAGCGTATTAAAGATGAGTTAGCTACCAGAGACTTACCCTCCAAGTTAGATGAGGTAATCTCACTTTGTACGAAAGTTGACATACGTTTCAGAGAGAGAGCAACTGAGCGTGGAAGATCATCTGCTCCAAAATCTTCTGCTCCTCCTCCTCGCCAACTGTCACCAACTAAAGATGAACCCATGCAAATTGGCCGTTCCCGTTTAACTCCTGCTGAGCGCCGAAGACGTCTCTCCGAGTTTCTCTGTCTGTATTGTGCAGCTCCGTCTCACACCATTAATGCCTGTCCCAAACGTCCGGGAAACTCCAAATCCTAGCTCGCCAAGGAGAGGGCCGGCTAGGAGTAATGATCTCCTCTCCATCTCCTCAAGATTGTAAACTCCCAGTCTCGCTTCAAGTAGCTCAACGTTATCAGAACGTCATTGCCCTCCTGGATTCCGGAGCAGCTGGGAACTTTATTACCGAAGCCTATGTTAAACGGTGGTCCCTACCCACCGAGAGACTTCCTTCGTCCTTTTCCTTAACTGCTGTGGATGGCAGTAAAATTTTTGATACAGTTATTTCTCTAAGGACTCTACCAGTTTGTCTGAGAGTGGGAGTTCTTCATTCCGAACTTATTTCACTTTTAGTGATTCCAAGAGCCACACATCCTGTGGTCCTGGGCCTTCCATGGCTCCGTCTTCACAATCCTACAATTGATTGGACGACTACGCAAATCCTGGCATGGGGTTCCTCCTGTACTAAGACATGTTTGTTTAAAGTGTTGCCGTTCTGTTCTTCCTCCCCCAGGTCGTCTGATGTTCCACCTCCTCCATATCAAGATTTCACGGATGTGTTCAGTAAAGCTTCTGCTGATATCCTTCCTCCTCATAGAGAATGGGACTGCCCGATTGATCTCGTTCCAGGGAAGGTTCCACCTCGAGGCCGAACTTATCCGTTGTCTCTCCCCGAGACGCATTCTATGGAGGAATACATTAAAGAGAACCTAGCAAAGGGGTTCATTCGACCTTCTTCTTCCCCAGCCGGCGCAGGCTTCTTTTTTGTAAAGAAGAAAGATGGTGGTCTGCGGCCGTGCATCGACTACAGAGGTTTGAACGACATTACCATCAAGAACCGCTATCCTTTACCCCTGATTACTGAGCTCTTTGACAGAGTTAGCGGAGCTACCATCTTTACGAAGCTGGACCTGAGAGGTGCATACAATCTCATCCGGATCCGTGAGGGTGACGAGTGGAAGACCGCATTTAACACCCGTGACGGACATTATGAGTACCTCGTCATGCCCTTCGGATTGAGCAATGCTCCAGCTGTCTTCCAGCATTTCGTCAATGAGATCTTCAGAGACATTCTATACCGTCATGTCGTGGTCTATCTAGATGATATCCTCATTTTTGCCAACGATTTAGAGGAACATCGTTTCTGGGTAAAGGAGGTTCTGTCCCGTCTCCGTGTGAATCATCTCTACTGCAAATTAGAGAAATGCGTCTTTGAAGTCAAGTCCATTCCGTTTCTAGGGTGCATTGTATCCGGTTCCGGACTAGAGATGGATCCTGAGAAACTACAAGCAATCCAGAATTGGCCGGTACCCTTAACCCTCAAAGGGGTCCAGAGGTTCTTAGGGTTCGCCAATTATTACCGAAAGTTTATACGAGACTTTTCCACCATTGTGGCGCCTATTACTGCTTTCACCAAGAAGGGTGCTAACCCGTCCAAGTGGTCTGAAGAAGCCATGCAGGCTTTTCATCTTTTAAAACAGAGGTTCATCTCTGCACCTGTCCTGAAACAGCCTGACATCGACTCTCCTTTCATCTTAGAGGTGGATGCCTCCTCCGTTGGAGTAGGAGCGGTGTTATCTCAGAGGGCTAAAGATGGTCATTTACATCCTTGCAGTTTCTTCTCACAGAAGTTCTCCCCAGTGGAGCGCAACTATGCCATTGGCGACCAGGAGTTGCTAGCCATCAAGCTCGCTCTAGAGGAGTGGAGATATCTGTTGGAGGGAGCTTCTCATTCAATCACCATCCTTACAGACCACAAGAACCTTCTATATCTAAAAGGTGCACAATGTCTCAACCCTCGTCAGGCCAGATGGGCACTTTTCTTTTCCAGGTTCGACTTTAAACTCCAGTTCTGTCCGGGCTCTCAGAATCGCAAGGCCGATGCCCTTTCCCGCTCATGGGAGCAAGAAAATGAGTCAGAGTCTTCAGACAAGCATCCTATTATAAATCCGTTGGCATTCTCCACGGTAGGGATGGACTCTATGCCCCCATCAGGGAAAAGTTTTGTGAAGCCGACACTAAGGAAGAAGCTCATGCATTGGGCCCATGCTTCCTGTTTTGCCGGACATACAGGTATCCAAAAAACCCCGGAGTTTATCTCTAGGTCCTATTGTTGGCCAACTCTGAAAAAGGACGTTTTGGAGTTTATTGCATCTTGCCCAAAGTGTGCTCAACATAAAGTATCCCGCCAGTCGCCTGCGGGGCAACTGGTTCCACTATCTGTTCCCCGTCGACCATGGACCCATTTGTCGATGTATTTTATTACAGATTTGCCCATGTGCAACAAGTTTAATACCATCTGGGTGGTAGTTGACCGGTTCACCAAGATGGCACACTTCATTCCTCTCACCAGTCTTCCGTCAGCTTCCAAGTTGGCTCAAGTATTCATACAAGAGATCTTCCGACTCCACGGTCTTCCAGAAGAAATTATCTCAGATCGAGGAGTTCAATTCACAGCCAAATTCTGGCGAAGTTTATGTCAAGTCCTCCAAGTCAAGTTAAAGTTTTCCACGGCTTACCATCCTCAGACCAATGGTCAAACTGAGAGGGTGAATCAGGACTTGGAGGCCTTCCTCCGCATCTATGTGTCCTCCTCTCAAGATGACTGGGTTCAATTACTTCCCTGGGCCGAGTTCTGTCATAACAACCAGTATCATTCTTCATCTTCTTCAACACCATTCTTCACCAACTTTGGATTCCACCCTAAAGTCCCTGAGTTCCAACCGCTTCCAGCAACTTCTGTTCCCGCAGTGGATATCACCTTGCATCAGTTTGCCAATATCTGGAAGAGCGTACGATCAGCTCTGCTCAAGGCATCGTTCAGGAACAAGAAGTTTGCGGATAAGAAGCGTCGAGCAGTTCCTGCTCTCAAGGTGGGTGATCGGGTATGGTTATCCACGAAGAATTTGAGGTTAAGAGTTCCCAGTATGAAGTTTGCACCTCGCTACATCGGTCCTTTTAAAATTGATCAAGTCATCAATCCTGTTGCTTACAGACTCCAGTTACCTCCCTTCTTAAAAATACCCAGGACATTCCATGTTTCCCTGTTGAAACCGCTAATCTATAATCGGTTTCATTCCTCACTTCCACCAACTCCGAAAGTCCAAACTCAACGAGGCGTTGAGTATGAAGTGGCCAAGATCCTGGACTCACGTCACCGTTACGGTCAACTTCAGTATCTCATTGACTGGAAGGGCTATGGTCCTGAAGAACGCTCTTGGACCAATGCCTCTGACGTCCATGCTCCTGCCTTGGTCCGAAATTTCCACGCAAAGTTTCCTTTAAAGCCTAAGAAGTGTCCTGGGGCCACTCCTAAAGGGGGGGGGGGGTGCTGTCACAATCCGGGTATCTGGACGCCATTACTTACCCTTCAGATGCCTCCTAAGGCGGGCTCAGCGTTCCAGGACCGGATCCCGCTGTTCCTGAGTTTCCACATGCAGAGTGTCAGAGTGGTGTTTTCATCAGCCGCGGCCTCCGCTGTGCCCGCGTGGTTAAATGTGCATCTATCAGCCTGGCGTCTCCTCTCTCCGGTGGCCGGCGCCGCCATTACTGTTTCCCAGACCACATGGATTACAAACCAAACTTCCCTCCAAGTGTCTGCATGGGCGCAGCCATCTTGGATTCTGTCATCTGATCATTTCCACCAATCTGCTGTCTGTATTGTTGATTTGCATAATTGCCTAGCCAACCCCTTCCTTGCTGCAGGTATAAGTAAGCTGTGCCTGAGCAAGGAAGACGTCAGTGCTTTGGTTGTCAAACCTAGTTCCTGTTTGTCTCTCTCCTGTGATTGTCTTCCAGGTTCCAGCTCCTGTCTCAAGACTTCCACCATAGAGACCCGAACCAGCATTCCACCTGCGGTGTAGCCTGACTCTCCAATCCATTGTGGATTCATCTGTTTCCAGCTACAACATTACCTGCTTCCAGCTCAGCTTCCAGCAGAGTACAGCTTCCCTTAAAGGGCCGGTGTCCTTTCTACACTTTACCACTTTCCACCGGTATTATTATTTCTCCGCTCTCAAGTTCTACATTTCAGTTCATATTTCATTGCTCCCAAGTTCATTTATTATTTAACTGGTTCCAGCCAGTATCCACTCCGTGCTAACAACAGTCTGGTGCCAGCCAGTATCCACAGCAGCTGTTTTACCTTCAGCAACCCAGCTTTTCCTGGAACACCAGCTGGCACAATCCTGGGTTATCTCCATTGCTACAGTCGGGCCTGGTAAGGACTTTCCATCTAGAAGATCATAAGAACTATCTCACACTACCAGTGCCCTGTGGCTCCTGCCATCCTGTAGTACTCAGGAACTGTATTTATTCTTTGCTGACTTTTACGTTTTCTTTTACTGCTGCTGTGTTGCGGAGTTGTCATAATAAACATCATTGACTTTTATCCAAGTTGTCGTGGTCACGCCTTCGGGCAGTTATTATTCATGTTACTTACATGTCCAGGGGTCTGATACAACCTCCCAGGTTCCGGTACATCTCAGCCCCTACAACTGAGGCTGCCTCCCGTCAGCTCAGGCCCTCAGTTGTGACACCTCTATTCTTAAACTATGAAATAACGGCAAATCTCTTTTAGCACTTTTATCAACTATAAAACTGGCAGACAGGGAGTGATATACAAAAATACACAAATGAAAAAGAAATGCAGATATATATATGTGTGCGTGCGTGTGTACGCAAGACAGAAAAATAAACAGTTTTAAAAGACACTAGCGTTTTGTTCTTACCTCCGGTTCCCGGATTCCTTCAGCACTCTTTACCTAAGCGAAGCAGACGCTTATCCTGTCAGCACTACGAGGGATACAACCTCCCGCCCTTTGCTGAGGGATAATGTCTGCTGATCTACCTAGTGCAGATATGTGAAGGACTGGACGAGCCCACAATTGATAAAGTTAAATATTTATCATATATAAAACACTTTAAGAGGTCTAAGAACACTGTACGCTATCTACGTAAGAGGTACCGTAAGGGTACGCAAGTTGCGTAGCGATCGCTCAACCGTAGTCGAGACGCTCAAGCGTCACGTTCGCTTACGGCCCAGTGATCACAGGCAGGCACGCTATTGGCTGCCGACTAACGTAATGATTCGCTATAGCGTAGCGGACGCTCAGGACCACGAGGAGATCACCAGCGGTGCAGATGCTTATAACGTTAAAACCTTTATATCTATACCTTTAACAATGAGATACACAGTATACCTTAGTGTAGAGACAGAGTGTAAGTGCAACCTGGTGTAACCTGATTAACTACAAAGCTGCTTGAGCGTCACCGACGCTCAGAGAATACTTAACACTATAAAGAATACACAGATACCTGGGTTTAGGGTCCAAAACCTATTATATGTATTATAACTATTATACTTGCAAAAGGAATCACAGTACAAATGATACACTACAATATAACATAGACTAACTAACCAGATAACTACACGGGAAATACAATACAATACAATTAAGGGAAAATACGAGAGAAAGAGAAGGGAGAGAGAGAGATGGCTCACAGCAAGACAATATGATTACGGAGAAAACTTACGCACAAGGGGAAACGATCGCATGCGCCTCGATATCCAGCTCCCGATTATCAGCAATGAGAACCGTTGAAGAGAGTGAATCTGGATATGGTCGGCCTGCCTATTTATGCCCCACACACAATACAATTCAATGGTCCCTACAATCTCATTGTCCATTGGACACAGGAATTCGGCTTCGCATTATAACAAAAGGTCATAGGTTGATTCATACAGGTGGGCTGTGACTGTTTCCAACTGTTCAGGTGGGTGGGATACTGGGTTTCCCGCCGCATGACTAAGGAAGAACAAATAATAGTAAATGGACATAAACTTCTTATGTCCATAACTATTCGCACGAGCGATTAATCCGCTCCAAACCAACACCGGAATATTGCTAGTAAAATACTCTTCCGATGGGTACCAAACACCACTGTATGACCCCTGTTAAACCCTTCGTACAATACAAAGAGGAATCTCTCCGTTCAGGAACATGCTATGTTAACCAAACTTTCAGAATCTATCAAAGGGACCATGATCTATAAAATACCTTATTAGTGAAAATATGTAACGATTGAGTCGCACGCTACGACTACACAAACTTTACCGTAAATACGCATACCGAGCACCAGCGGGTGCACGCAACAGCGGGTATGCGCACTCACGGGAGAGCGCACGCATGCGCAGCGCGGACCAGTATGGGGTGCAAATATGGCAGTGTGTATAGAGATATTTTTCTGACTTTGACAATATATACATACACATATACTAGCTGCTCCACCTGTTCTTCGCTCGGGAGTTTCTGCATTTCACGGCTGTAAATATAAATGTGTGTTAAAATTTGGTAAAACTATAGAGATGTAATTTGAGACATCTTAATGTAAGTAAATATTAATCTATGGTTCTTGATGTTACCTGAGGAGAACCTGTAGCAGATATGGTAAAAAGTGACAGGACCATTTTTATAGTTTATTAAATTCTACACAATGAAGGTATATCCCAAATTTTGATTGACTTGTCCATTTGGGTGTTATCGTTTACGCATCGCAAGTCACACATCGGTAATTATGTCATTATGTCAACCCCCTTTTCATCCCCTTAGAGGAGGTTTATTAAAAATTCTAATTACATAGTTTTCCAACTTCCCACCTGAACAATACCTACTGTATGTTACATTTCAGCTTCCTAACATATCGGGAAGAGAATTTGTGATGAGTGAGTAAGTGAGTGAGTGAGTAAGTGAGTGAGGGCTTTCATATTTATATATGTAGATCTATAATTCCTCAAGGTTTCACTCACATCCACATGTTTCTTAGCAGGAACTGGAGTGACCATCCAATCAATCAGGTCAAACTTCATAGAAAATAGAAACAGATGTACTCACTATGGTTTACATCAAATTAGGTGCAAGAAGCATGAATTTATTGCTCACATCATGAAATATTTTCAGATATACAAATAATCCATTCCTTTCATCCTCAACGTTTTGGTGCTATTAAGGACCTTTTTCAAGAGGTTATCCATCCAAGACATCAGAGCATTATATCAGGTGCAAAACAAGTAGAGTTTCTCCAGGCACCACAAACTTAACCTTGTGCCAAAAACCACGCCAAGTACGCCACTTCCGCGTTCAAGCTGGAATGCATTTGGCATCACTTTCGGTCACAGGAACACAACATGTATATATATATATATATATATATATATATATATATACACAGTGTATATATATATATATATATATATATATATATACATACAATGTTTACAATCTGTCTGTATTACAGGGGAACCCACCATCCTCTGTCAGTACATTTTAGCTCTGCTGGTACCATTTACAAGCTCACACACTTGCAATACAACCTCCAATGCAGCACCCAGTCAGGCAAATACTATGTACTCTAACTTCTGGTCATGCCATAATGACACCCTTCCACCCGCAGATAATGCCGGAAGTATGGCATTTGGAGCGCATAGACTTCCGCGCTTCACCACCGTCCATGTGCTACATGGGAGAAACTCTTAACTTTATTGTTCAAAACATAATTTATAAATGGTCAATTAAAAGCTAATGCATTTCTAGACTATATGCTGGAACTATAGATCCACAGGCACACACACATAACATTTCCCCCAAATCCAACAAAAAACATGTACTGTAAAAGGACATACCAACAAACACATACAAAACATACATACTGTATTAAAAAAAGTTATATGGGTCACAGATAGGCCCCCAAGGTCACCACAACAGATTGGCACATACTGTACATATTAACATAAAGTCATAATCATGAACCTACCCATACAAAAAAACAACCAACATCAAAAAAAAACACCAAAAAAGTACTTACATGTGACAAACTGAAGGTTGTTGTCCAAACGAGCTCAACTGGAGAGAATAAAAAAAATCAAAATCCATTAATTGCAGAAAAATATTCAACGGGTTGCTTTCGTTGAGACCCTTTGGAGATATGGTGTCAAGGCAAAAGATCCACCTTTACTCAAGTTTACGAAAAAGAAGTATATCGTCCCATTCTCTCTTGGGGTTATTGACCTAATTAATGATACAACACTTAAGGCTTGTATTCTGAGGACCCATCAATGCAGAATGCTTTGACACCAGTTTGTCCGAGCCATCTGAGGTCAACGCTTGTCTGATCGAAGTTTGATAGTTTGCCATGTGGTCACGAAACAATCTAGTGGTCATACCAAAATAGATTATATTGCATGGACAATTCAGTAAATTAATTACATGATCCATCTTGCAGTGTATTTTAACCCTGATCCTCATACAGTAGGTAACACAGTGTGGAGTTTTTAATATGTATGTTTAATATATATGTTTTGTATATGTTTGTTGGTATGTCCTTTGACATGTTTTTTGTTGGATTTTTGTTGGATTTGGGGAATTTTTTATGTGTATGATCCTGTGGTCTAATGGTTTCAGAATATGTCAAGAAAATACCACCACACAACCAGCGCACAAATCCTCCTTTATATAGATCAAGGAGTGGGGTCTTCTTGTTCAATAGTTTTGTAACTCAGTAGCCTTCAATACCTCAAAACAAAAGACATATATACATAGTGTAATACTGTCAGATCCTCAATAAATGAATGTCTGTGTTTACGTGGTTACTCGTACCCTTTAAGATGGTCTACACATATGCAGACAATTCAGCTTTTAAGGAAAGATAGACACAGTAGGGCCAATCAGCTTTTTCTCCTGGTAACTTCTCTTCAGAAGGTATCTCACTCAAAACAAAAGACATATATACATAGTGTAATACTATAATTTCCTCAATAAATGGATGTCTGTGTTTAAGTGGTTACTCGTACCCTTTAAGATGGTCTACACATATGCAGACAATTCAGCTTTTAAGGAAGGATGGACACAGTGGGGCCAATCAGCTTTTCCTCCTGATGACTTCTTTTCCAAAGATATCCCACTCAAAACAAGAGACATATATATAGTGTAATACTGTAATATCCTCAGTAATGATTGTATTTTAATTGGTTACTCGTACCCCTTAAGATGGTCTACAAATATGCAGACAAATCAGCTTTTTAAGGAAGGATGAACACAGTGGGGCCAATCTGCTTTTTCTCCCGGTAACTTCTTTTCAGAAGATATCCCACTCACAATCATGAAATTAAGAAGGGAAAATCTCCATAGTGTAAAAACTTCAGAATAATTTATTAAAACATAATGTGGAACAGATTCTCCCTGTATCCACACAGTACAATCCAAAAATGCAGTTAGTGGGACTCCTACCAGATGTTGTTGTCCACTTAAAAGTAGACAATATGGGCATGGAATAGGAGTTACAGGCGTCCCTGGATCTCAGCCTCCAAATCCTCGGTAGGGGTTCCCTCTGTCTGGTCACTTTCTTAGCCAACGCGTTTCGATACGTAGTATCTTCCTCAAGGCATATTGAAAGTGAGCATACAGCAGGCTATTTATACCCGCCAATGGTCTAGGTAAACTTTCCCTAAAACTAGACATGGATTCACTAGTGCTATTCCCTATGCATGTATCAATGAATCAAATCCCCAAAAAGTGGTCCATTTCATATATTTACAAGGATCAAATACTAATGAAAAGCCCGCCCGATTCAGCCAATGTCCGTGCATATACGTCATCGCGTTCCGTCCCCTTTACGGCCGCGTGTGTCATCACCGTTCGTATTTCCGGAAGTGACGTCCACCATAACAACTTTGTTGACGTCGCGCCGGAAGTTCCGTCCTTCATCAAAGTCCTCCTTGTTCTATCGGACTTATCGGGATTCAATGAAAACGTGATGTGGATTTCGAAATCCCGTTTGCGGAGACTGTATTGTGTATTATGTGGAGATTCATTCGTGATATCTCAATGTCTTAGCTGACGGTGGCCATCTTTGTATCTGATGTCCAACAGGAATTTTTAATTCGTGATATTTTGTACAGTGTCCATCAAAAATTACCTTAATAAAAAATACATAATTAAAATTTATTCAATAGAAGATTGTAAGTGATACAGTAAAAAAATGGTACATGAATTACAAAAACCACTTTAGTTCGAAATCCTTATTGATACCATCCGGTATCAATGTCTTATAGTGGTGAATCATATTGATTTCTGTTTTGGCCAATTTTTTACCAGTGTCACTATGTCTTATATCCCCACATATTCTTTTTAAACCATAAAAATTAATAACATGCTTTACATCGCTGTTATGCTTTTCCTTGAAGTGGGCAGGTAGCGCATGGGTTTCCATGCCTTTTTTAATATTACGTAGGTGTTCGCTTATGCGAATTTTTAGTGACCTACTTGTCCTACCAATATAGAACAAATGGCATGAGCACTCTATGCAATATACTACATTATTGGAATTACACGTAATGAATTCCTGGATATTACAAGTTCTCCCATTTATCTCAATACTCTCTTTTTTGTTTCCAAAGGTGTTTTTCACGTTCTTACAGCCCATACAATCCCCGCACCTATAAAAACCTTTAGATATTATCTTTGGGGTATCTGATGGTGTGGGACATAAACTTTTGACCAGCTGTGATTTCAGATTGGGTGCTCTTCTGAATATACAGATAGGTTTGTCCGGAATTTCATTTCCGATAATGGGATCCCTTTTTAATAAGTTCCAATGTTTTCTTAACACCCCCTCTATTTGTTTGTGTTGTGAGGTGAACTGGGTTATGAATGCCCACTTAAATCTCTCGTCATCTCTTTTTGTTTCTCTTTCTTTATATATTAGATCATTTCTCTCAATATTTCGGGCAGTTTCTAATGACTTGAGGACAGTTTTCTCATCGTACCCACAGGCTACGAAATTTTCTTTCATCTCCCCTGCTTGTTGATTAAATACGGAAAACTCTGTGCAGTTACGTCGTAGTCTCTTAAATTGACCTATGGGTACGGACTTTAGTCAGTTGTCATGATGGCAACTGTCTCTTTGGATATATGCCCTAGAGTCAGTGGGTTTAATAAAGTTTTTGGTTTTTAAAACCCCTCCCACTACATAAACATTAAGGTCCAAGAAATCCACTTGTTGTCTATCAATTTTAAATGTTAATTCTATATTCCTATTATTGGAATTTAGGTATGTACAAAAGGATTCTAAGTCTTCTCTGCTGCCTTTCCAAATGAAAATGATGTCATCTATGTATCTTCGCCAGGCCACCAGGTCCGCCCCATGTGGGTTGTTGGCCCATATTACCTCATCCTCCCACACGCCCATGAAGATATTGGCGTAGCTGGGGGCGAACCTGGTGCCCATGGCGGTCCCTCTCTTTTGAATAAAGAACCCATTTTTAAAAACAAAATAGTTGTTATTTAATATAAATGATATGCCCTCTCGAATGAGTTCTTGGAGGGAAACATCCAATGTTGTGGTCTTAAGTTTAGTACACACTGCCTCTACACCCTGTTGATGGTCAATAATGGTGTAGAGGGAGCTGACATCAGACAGTATCTTGAAAGGATGTTCCATTTCCTTGATCAACTTGATTATAACAGAAAGGAAACGGGAACTGTCCGATCTAGATAAGGAAATTGCTGACCACAAGGTGTTACTAAATCCCTTTGTAAATTCAGTAGAATATCAAGAAAAAGAAAAAGAGATCATGTCCCATATAAGACAAATAGAAACAAACCTTGTCAATAAAAAAACCAACAAACTACATAGGGACAAGGAGGGATTAGGATTCCAAAAAGGGGGAGAACAAGGAAAAGGGGATGAGGTACATAAAAGTCCAGTGAGACCAAAGAAAAACATTAGGAATACTAGGTTCAAAAAACCTGCCCATACACAATACATACCGGACAGAACTATTAACAGGCAGGTCTATAATGAACAAATGGAAGATAAGAGGGAGTACATACCAACAAAATCTCCCCTCTCACGGAATTCTTGGGTTCCAAAACATTATAGGGATGATACACCTCAGTGGAGGAATAGAATAACATCCAGGGTTGATAATTTCAGTGGTCCAAATTTCGAGGATAACCAGAGACCTACCCACTCTAGATGGGAATCCAAAAATAGATACAGGACCTTAGAACAAAATCCATCAACACCTTCCTCTTCTTTTTTAGAGAGAAGAGGGCCACCCAGAGGTTGGAATTAAAACCCACCCATAGGGGCAAAAGAGGGGGGACTAAAAAAGCTAAAAAAAGTAGAAATCTGAGAAGGAGGAGAATAAATCCTTCCAATTCGGTTTCTCAGGAATTGAATGTATCTATCAATACTGAGAAGGTAAAAATCTTTAATCTCAGTAGTCATCTCCTTTTAGAGGAGGAAAGGAGCCTCTTGGAAAAGGGGCTTAAGTTTGCCCCTGCGACTAAAATAGATGATTTCCAAATATACATAGATACACAGAAATTTGTGAGGAAATTAACCCTCAAAAAATTCCATAAACTAAAAACAAAGGAAAGTGATGTGGCCAACGAAATTTTGGACACAAGGTTTAAACCCAAATCAATTTTTTGCCCTACCTATCTTAAAGGTAACTTTATAGAGACCTTCAGTCTATTGGTAAAAGAAGATCTGGAAAAATTACCACAAAATCCTATCAAATACAATCTTACCAATAAAGAGAGAAAGGCCCTAAAACAACTGAAAACAGACACCAATCTCATTATCAAACCCACAGATAAGGGAGGAGGGGTGGTACTATTAAATACCGAGGATTATGAGAAAGAAGTGTATCGCCAATTAGGTGACACAGACACTTATAAAAAATTAAGGGGCAATCCAACGAGTAGGATTTCACTCAAAATTAAAGAACTTATTGACAAATATAATAAAAAAGGGACTCTAACGGATAATGAATCAAGGTTCATGTTTATCGAAAATCCAGTGGTCCCTACTCTATATGTATTGCCCAAGATACATAAAAGCCTCACTCACCCCCCAGGACGACCCATTGTGTCGGGAATTGAATCTATCACGTCTAATCTATCACAGTGGATTGATTACCACCTTCAGCCCCTAGTGGTATGCAATCCTTCACATCTCAAAGACACGAGAGACACACTTGAGTTTCTGAATAAGATAAAATGGGGAGATGATTATTTCTTAGTAACAGCTGATGTCAGCTCCCTCTACACCATTATTGACCATCAACAGGGTGTAGAGGCAGTGTGTACTAAACTTAAGACCACAACATTGGATGTTTCCCTCCAAGAACTCATTCGAGAGGGCATATCATTTATATTAAATAACAACTATTTTGTTTTTAAAAATGAGTTCTTTATTCAAAAGAGAGGGACCGCCATGGGCACCAGGTTCGCCCCCAGCTACGCCAATATCTTCATGGGCGTGTGGGAGGATGAGGTAATATGGGCCAACAACCCACATGGGGCGGACCTGGTGGCCTGGCGAAGATACATAGATGACATCATTTTCATTTGGAAAGGCAGCAGAGAAGACTTAGAATCCTTTTGTACATACCTAAATTCCAATAATAGGAATATAGAATTAACATTTAAAATTGATAGACAACAAGTGGATTTCTTGGACCTTAATGTTTATGTAGAGGGAGGGGTTTTAAAAACCAAAAACTTTATTAAACCCACTGACTCTAGGGCATATATCCAAAGAGACAGTTGCCATCATGACAACTGGCTAATGTCCGTACCCATAGGTCAATTTAAGAGACTACGACGTAACTGCACAGAGTCTTCCGTATTTAATCAACAAGCAGGGGAGATGAAAGAAAATTTCGTAGCCTGTGGGTACGATGAGAAAACTGTCCTCAAGTCATTAGAAACTGCCCGAAATATTGAGAGAAATGATCTAATATATAAAGAAAGAGAAACAAAAAGAGATGACGAGAGATTTAAGTGGGCATTCATAACCCAGTTCACCTCACAACACAAACAAGTAGAGGGGGTGTTAAGAAAACATTGGAACTTATTAAAAAGGGATCCCATTATCGGAAATGAAATTCCGGACAAACCTATCTGTATATTCAGAAGAGCACCCAATCTGAAATCACAGCTGGTCAAAAGTTTATGTCCCACACCATCAGATACCCCAAAGATAATATCTAAAGGTTTTTATAGGTGCGGGGATTGTATGGGCTGTAAGAACGTGAAAAACACCTTTGGAAACAAAAAAGAGAGTATTGAGATAAATGGGAGAACTTGTAATATCCAGGAATTCATTACGTGTAATTCCAATAATGTAGTATATTGCATAGAGTGCTCATGCCATTTGTTCTATATTGGTAGGACAAGTAGGTCACTAAAAATTCGCATAAGCGAACACCTACGTAATATTAAAAAAGGCATGGAAACCCATGCGCTACCTGCCCACTTCAAGGAAAAGCATAACAGCGATGTAAAGCATGTTATTAATTTTTATGGTTTAAAAAGAATATGTGGGGATATAAGACATAGTGACACTGGTAAAAAATTGGCCAAAACAGAAATCAATATGATTCACCACTATAAGACATTGATACCGGATGGTATCAATAAGGATTTCGAACTAAAGTGGTTTTTGTAATTCATGTACCATTTTTTTACTGTATCACTTACAATCTTCTATTGAATAAATTTTAATTATGTATTTTTTATTAAGGTAATTTTTGATGGACACTGTACAAAATATCACGAATTAAAAATTCCTGTTGGACATCAGATACAAAGATGGCCACCGTCAGCTAAGACATTGAGATATCACGAATGAATCTCCACATAATACACAATACAGTCTCCGCAAACGGGATTTCGAAATCCACATCACGTTTTCATTGAATCCCGATAAGTCCGATAGAACAAGGAGGACTTTGATGAAGGACGGAACTTCCGGCGCGACGTCAACAAAGTTGTTATGGTGGACGTCACTTCCGGAAATACGAACGGTGATGACACACGCGGCCGTAAAGGGGACGGAACGCGATGACGTATATGCACGGACATTGGCTGAATCGGGCGGGCTTTTCATTAGTATTTGATCCTTGTAAATATATGAAATGGACCACTTTTTGGGGATTTGATTCATTGATACATGCATAGGGAATAGCACTAGTGAATCCATGTCTAGTTTTAGGGAAAGTTTACCTAGACCATTGGCGGGTATAAATAGCCTGCTGTATGCTCACTTTCAATATGCCTTGAGGAAGATACTACGTATCGAAACGCGTTGGCAAAGAAAGTGACCAGACAGAGGGAACCCCTACCGAGGATTTGGAGGCTGAGATCCAGGGACGCCTGTAACTCCTATTCCATGCCCATATTGTCTACTTTTAAGTGGACAACAACATCTGGTAGGAGTCCCACTAACTGCATTTTTGGATTGTACTGTGTGGATACAGGGAGAATCTGTTCCACATTATGTTTTAATAAATTATTCTGAAGTTTTTACACTATGGAGATTTTCCCTTCTTAATTTCATGATTGTGAGTGGGATATCTTCTGAAAAGAAGTTACCGGGAGAAAAAGCAGATTGGCCCCACTGTGTTCATCCTTCCTTAAAAAGCTGATTTGTCTGCATATTTGTAGACCATCTTAAGGGGTACAAGTAACCAATTAAAATACAATCATTACTGAGGATATTACAGTATTACACTATATATATGTCTCTTGTTTTGAGTGGGATATCTTTGGAAAAGAAGTCATCAGGAGGAAAAGCTGATTGGCCCCACTGTGTCCATCCTTCCTTAAAAGCTGAATTGTCTGCATATGTGTAGACCATCTTAAAGGGTACGAGTAACCACTTAAACACAGACATCCATTTATTGAGGAAATTATAGTATTACACTATGTATATATGTCTTTTGTTTTGAGTGAGATACCTTCTGAAGAGAAGTTACCAGGAGAAAAAGCTGATTGGCCCTACTGTCTCTATCTTTCCTTAAAAGCTGAATTGTCTGCATATGTGTAGACCATCTTAAAGGGTACGAGTAACCACGTAAACACAGACATTCATTTATTGAGGATCTGACAGTATTACACTATGTATATATGTCTTTTGTTTTGAGGTATTGAAGGCTACTGAGTTACAAAACTATTGAACAAGAAGACCCCACTCCTTGATCTATCTAAAGGAGGATTTGTGCGCTGGTTGTGTGGTGGTATTTTCTTGACATTGTATTTGTTTAGGGTGCGGGTGTCACTCTTCCATTCACACATTAGCAGCCATTTCTGCGCAGTGGTGAGACTCCAATTTTTTTAGAATGGTTTCAGAATATGGTCTGGAAATGTATTAGCTTTTTACTAACCATTTTTGTTTTATGTTTTGAACAATAAAGTTACAGTAAGAGTTTCTTCCATGTAGCACATGGACTGTGGTGGAGCGTGGAAGTCTATGTGATCCAAATGCTGTAATTCTGGCATTATCTGCCGGGACGCGGGTGCAAGGTTGTAATTATGACGCGACTGGAATTTGGAGTACAGCGTTTTTAACTGACCATGTGCTGCATCGGAGGATGTATTGTAAGTCTGTGAGTTTGTAAATGGTACCGACAGGGCTAAAATGTACTGTTGGAGGATGCTGGGTTACCCTGTTATATGGCTAGATAGTTAAAAATGTAAATATACAAACTTGTTGTATTCCCGCAAATGGAAGGGGCACCAAATACATTCCAGCTGGAACGCGGAAGTGGCATACTTTATGCGGTTTTCAACATGCAGATGGTATAAATGGACCTACAGGCACGTGGGTAAGTTTGTGATGTTTGGAGAAACTCTGCTTGTTTTGCACCTGATATAATGCTCTGATGTCTTGGATGGATAACCTCCTGAAAAAGGTCCTAAATAGGACCGAAACATTGAGGATGAAAGAAATGGATTATTCAGATATCTGAAAATATTTCATGACGTGAGTAATAAATTCATGCTTCTTGCACTTTATTTCTTGTAAATCCTGGTGCCTCTTTTTCTTTTATATAAATTAATAAACTGTCAAAAAGAGAAACATGGTGGATACATGAATTAAATACTCTGTGCCCCAATGGTTTGAATGCAGAGTGCGATATAGTGCCTTTTTTGATCACACAAGAAGGAACCAGTCGGAGTGTAATTTGAACTGATGAAGTGCTAGTGGACAAAACGCGTCTGGGCATGGCTGCTGTGGAGAATGCTGACGTGATGCAGGGGCGTTTGGAGTCCGGGAGACAGGGCTGACAAGCATGGAGAGCACTGTGGATGGAGACTCAGCTAAGTGGTCCCAGTGTGAGAAACCACATGCCTTTGTTATAATGGGCTTTCTGGGATATTGCATATATCACACATGTTCCTTGTGAGTGGTTTTGATCAATTGCAGTAAAGCTAAAAGGGTTTTTAATGTACTTCACTATTGTGTGCCTCCTATTTTTTCAGTGTACAGACAAATTCACCTTTGGAAAAAAGGCTATTTGGGAGTTCAGCATTACATATTGGAACAAGCCTGAGAAGCCTAGAAATACAGGATTAACACTGATTGCTCAAATGAGAGAACTCTGTGTGTTAAACTGGAGTGCCTTGCCCCTGGCCCTGCAAAAAAAAATAAAAAAATTAAAATGAAAAATGAAAAACACGTTTCTCAGGACCATTGATCATATACAGTACTGGCACTGATCTTCTGGGACAAACAGTGAGGAGCAATGTTGAAAAGACACTACATGCATTGGACTGTGATGTACTGGGCTGGTGATCCTATTTATTTACAACCGGCAGGAGTTCCCCTAAACATGATGTCCCTCATCCCTAGCCTGAATCAACACAGAGTTAAATTCCCTATAGAAATAAGTCCACAAAAAATGTGCTCAGACTAGAATTTAATGGCCTTGTGTAAAAGCAATTGGACTCTACTCACACTTCTAGATGTCACAACTGAGGGTTTTGGCTGACAGGAGGAAGCCTCAGTTGTAGGGGCTGAAATTAACTTAAACCTGGGAGGTTTAATCAGACCCCTGGACATGTAAGTGTGGAAAGATTACCCGAAGGTGTGACCATGACAACCAGGTTAAAAGTCAAAATAAAAGTTTATTAACAAACTCTGTGTATTAACAAACAGCATTCAAGGTTCATAATAGCAGTGGCAGATAATACAGTTTCTGGGACACTTAAACCATGGAAGGTATCACAGAGCACTGGTAGGTTAAAGAAAAGTTGATAAAGTCCTTAGATGGAATAACCTAGCAGGCCTGGCTGTAGTAGTGGAGATAGCTGAGGAACACGCCAGTAGAGGTATTAGATGAAACTGGTAACTGGAATGAACTGTTGTAGTTACTGGCTGGAACCATCCAGATGGTAAAGACACGGAGTGGATACTGAATGGAATTAGCCAGGAGATGTAGAAACGGAGTGGATGCTGGAAGATGCTAGGGAGCACAGAAACAGAGGAGTTGAAGAATGGTTACCGGTGGTTAGTGGACACTGCTGATAAGTAGGGATCCGCTGGACAACACTGGCACTCCAAGGAAGCCGGAATCCGCTGGAAGCGGACCGCTGGAAGCAGATGGGTCAATAGCTGAAAGCTGGAACAGCCACGGAGGATTGCAGAGCCAGGTTGCACCGCAGGATGGTAGGCAGGCGCGGGTCTCCCAGTGGATGACAGAGACAGGAGCAGGAACCTGGAGGAACAACCACAGGAGAGAGAGACTGGAACAAGGTAGGACAAACAAAGCACTGACCATTTTCTAACCCAGCACAGGATACTTATACCTGCAGCAAAGCAGGCATTGGCTGGGCAATTATGCAGATTTCCAGAGGCAGTGGATTGGTGGAACTGAGACATGTGATTGGATCCAACATGGCTGCGCCCATGTTAGAATTTGGAGGGAAAGCTGGTTTGGAAAACCATGTGGAAACATAGCAGTAATGGCGGCGCCAGCCGCAGAGGACAGGAGATGCCAGATTGACAAGTGTACGCTGAGACTCGTGGATGACAGCAGAGGCCGGGGCAGACATGAAGCACCACTCTGACAACGTGCAACTATAACACAGGAGCGGCGGCGGAGGCCGCGGAGGACGGGAGACGCCATGCAGGATTCAAACATGGTGGCGCTGTGACGCATCTCAACGTGACAGGAGGGATATGCAGAATGTAGAGACAGATGAGATCTGGCCTTGGAACGCTGAGCCAGCCTCAGGAGACATCTGAAAGGCAAGTAATGGTGTCCAGATACCCGGATCGTGACACTAGATAGAGGCTGTTGAGGTAATATACAATGGCTTGAATGCCTTGCATTGGCTATTGTAGAACCACAATCACCAATATTCTTTGAAAATCAGGGCCTGCTGAGATGTGTACCAGAGGTGGTACAATGGCTACAAGAGATTTATATATACAGTAATTACAGAGTCAACAATGGATTACTGTAAGGATGCAGCTATAGACCCTTTGAGGATCATCCTTTGGATATAAGCAAGACCCCACTTTCCTCCCTAGTAGGATCCTAAAAATAAGTTGTTACCTTTCCCCCACTGGTCCTAATGGCTGTTGGGGACACAGTACAGCCACCAATGTGAACCAGTAAGTGCCATCTGAATGCACTTATGTAAATTTAAAAAAGGAATAAACAGAAAAAATAAATATATGGAGGAAGGGATTTTAACTCCCCCAATCTCCATAATGCCAGCACCTTCAAAGATCGGGGTACCAGCATCAAAACCTATACAAAGAATCCTGCTTTGTGTCTTTGGAAAGTTAGATTATTGCCAAAAAAGTGCCTAAAGTACTTATTTGTGGTGTTTATAAGACAAAAATCATGTTTCCTTTTGGTTCCATCTCTTGAATTTTCAATAACCAGAAAAAAAAAACTTTTCTCCATTTTTGATGCATTTTATTTGACATGTTAAAATGTGCAAAATAAATAACGACTGCTGAAAATACTGTAAAAAATCTATAATTTGTTTGGGTATCACATTAAAAATAAGTGTTACTGATGTTGTAATGTAACAAGTGCAAACTGTACATAAAAAATGGCTGCAACAGAAGGATGAGTGTGAATTAATTTACCTCTATTTTATTTTATTATTAATTATACTTTTCATTACATCAGAGTTATGCTGAAATCTACAGGGTGATTTGAAAATGCATTTTGATGGGAAAACAAAAGTTACTTGTAAAGTCACACCTTGTGGGAGAAGTGCACACAAATAAGGGTGTTAATATTATACTCAGTACTTAAAGTAGTCCTAGAGAGGTGTTGCAACTCACCCCCTCTATCCACGCTAACTCCACTGTGAGTGTCACACCACTAGCGCCTCCACTTTCTTCCCACTTGGAAGATGACACAACCCTAGCCCCAATTTCTAACTACTGTACTAGCACTAAACTGAACTAGCCTATTTCTCCCAAGTCATCCGTGACAATAACTTAATATCCACAGTTAAATGAAGCAGGATTACTCTATGATGTCTGTCTATATGACTTATTTATACTGTAGGAATCTTTTCACGTGATAAGGAGTGGAGGCCGCTTGTTCTAAACACTATATGAAGGACCTGGACAGTGGACTCATGGATAAACTAATCCAGATTGAAGATGTGCCCCGGACAATTTTTTGGGGATTTGGCTCTGATTTGTAGTCCAACTTTCGATGTGGATATGCCAAACCTCCGTGACTGGCTTTCGATTTTAATTTTTTATCAAAATTTACCAAAAAAAGCTAAAATCACATAATTTGGACCTTTTTTTGTTTCTAGACTATTATTAACTGCAATAACATTAATTTCCAGTAATTTAGAGTCAATTTTGACCACCTGACCAAGTAGTAGTTTCTTTCATCATTTTTGGCCAAATGCTGCAGTTAGCTGGCTGGTTACTAAGCGACAGAGCAGCGGCACAAACACTCTGCAATTTATAGCATATCTATGAAACTTTTCCACACAGCAGTGGCAGAAATGAAAGGTGGTGCAAGATGGAATTGTCCTTGGACCCTCACACCCTGCCCACCCTTATGTTGGATATTAAAAAGGGCATGCACACTTTAACAAACCAAGCACTTTAGACTTTCACTTTTAGGGCTGATGTGCTTGATTTGATAGGTCCCCAACAAAACAAGCTATAAATTGGCTTATGGCAACAGCTCTACAGTGGCAAGATGCCATTGCCATCCTCACCCTCATCAGTGTGCACATCTTTCTCACACAATATTAATTCATCCCCATTGGAATCCACCATTACAGAAGTCTCTGTACTTTGACATAATTGCCAGGAAAGGCCTTCCTCATGAAATTCCCAGTTAATTTTGATGAACATTATCTTTTCCACATTTTGAGGTACTAGCCTCCTACGCCATTCACTCACAAGGTTCCCAGCTGTGTTTAAAACTCTCTCTGAGCACACACTGTAGGGTGGGTAATTTAGGTAATGCAAACAGAGTTTGTACATGGGCCTCCAAATTGCCTTTTTTTCCAGCTGAGTTGTTTTTTTGTCTGATGAAACTGAATAAAGAGATGTCGTAGTGCCATGTGTAACTTGAGCTACCAATTTGCTCACCAGAAACTCTTTGCATCTCTTAAGTTCTGCATCAGTAACAAAGAAAGACATGCAACTTAAACCTAGGATCAATCATTGTTGCTAAAAAGTAGTTATCACATTTCAAGATATTGGCAATCCGTGAATCTTGGCAAAGTGAATGAAGGACCTCCTTCAATTTCCCCAGCTGATTTTCCAAAAGCCTCAACTACTCAAGTTAGCAGTGTCAGCCCTTGCTTGTCAGGTGGCTACTTAAAATGGTTGGAGCACCTTGCACAAGATAGAAAGTACTCTCCACTTTGTTGGACTAAGGTACATTCTCCTCCTCTCCCGATGTCATGGCTTGTTGTATAGCTATGGATGGTTTCTTGCTTTTTATGCTTTCCCTACAACCACTGAAGCATATAACAGGTGGAATTCCACCTTGTTACCACCACTTGATTGAGTAGATGGCATGACATCTCCTGCATGCCCTTGTAATATTTTAGATATCACAAATCCTGAGGAGAGACCAAGTGGGGTAAGCTATGTTTCTATGACATCCCTTAGTTTTTATAAGAGGTTGTCAGCCGTATATGTCTCCTATTGAATCCAGTGATACACAGAGTAGCCTGCCTTGAATGAGCTGGCTTAGTTTGTTAGGTTGTTTGTTAGATATTTGCTTCTGCTGCTGCTGAAGGCAATTCACCGACCCAGTGGGCTGTCACAGTTATGTAAACTTTAGTTTGCCCATTAGTGCTTATCCACATATCTGTTGTTAAGTGGACTGTGGGTACAATAGCATTTTGTAGGCCAAAAATTGCGTTTTTTATGTCCTTGTACAACCGAGTAGTGGATTTTCGGCTAAAATGAAACCAAGATGAAATTTGGTACCAGGGACATAGGACCTCATTTAAATGTGTAAAACCCACTGTATTCATGGTGGATATTGAACGTAGATCTAACGCTAGCACAGCCATGATGTCAGCAGTGAGCTGCTGTGCGACTGGGTGAGAGCTGTCATACTTGTCTGAATCATTGCCAGGCGGGCTGTTAGTACCTTGTTTGCAGGGAGAGGAGGAGACATGCTGATAGAGACACGCTGTGAGACCCGAAACTGGCAGTGTTGGGTGATGGTTGCCAGGTGCCAGGAGAACAAGCAAGATGCGCTCTTTCAGGTCCGAGAGACATCGGTGCAAAGAGCCAGTCGGAAGGGCTCAGGGGGTGAAAACAGGCGGTGCTTTGCCACGGGTGTTAAAAGTGGGGATCCTGTGTGTGCATGCAGGTGTGTGAGCAGGGGACCAAGTGGAGCAGGCAGCAGGAGAGAGTACCGCTAATCCATGTGTGTGGGTGAGCCAGGGACCAATCTGTATAGGCTGCAGGTGAAAGTGTGGTACATAGTGAGAGTGCAGCTACTGCTGTTCTATGTGTGTGTGAGTGCTTAATAGTGAAAAAAAAGACTACGCCACTGGAGTGTGAGTGTGCTGGGGAGTCATTGAGCATCAGGGTAGAGCGTGTGTGTATTCATGGCTGCTGAAGGGAAGGTGGACAGTGATGCAGAAGAACATAGCTGAGGGCAGGTAAGACAAGGACCAGATACACAAGTCTCACATCTCTTAAACACTTTTTTTCTCTTCTCCTTGATTGTATTATCAATTACTGTCTCTTGGTGAATATTGTTTCTCTTCATATCTAGGCTACAGTACTGTGAGAAATTCAGATTATTTCTAATAAATATTGTTGAAGTCAAAATATTACATAAATAAATACATTAATTTTGCGAAATGAATACAAACGTGTGTCTAGGTCACCGATTATGTGTTTTAAATATTTTTCTTCTGGTAATAATTTATGGCAGTTATTGTTTATTGCCAAATGGTGGACTGTCAAAATAAAAAAAATTACATAGAGAACACATACAAACTCCACACATTACGAGTCACTATGCTTGCGAATACGCACAGCGTGCACAGCAATATATGGTAGCATATGCATTCACACAGGCAAGCCACAATGATTTCATACAGCACATAAATTAAACATGTCAAGCACCAGACATTATAAGGTTTTAAATTATATAATGGCGTATAACATCATACACATATTTCATACAGCACATAAATTTAACATGTCAAGCACCAGACATTATAAGGTTTTAAATTATATAATGGTGTATAACATCATATATATGTATTATTGGAACAGAACAAGATAGACATGTCATGCTTGGTGTCAAAGTAATCAGAGGAATGTGTAGATTGATTTGATGCATGTGGTTAAGTTGTAGCTCATTGCAACAATAATTTATGATTGAATATATGAATATGAAGCCACAAATCAACTGAGAACAAAAGACATCCTGCTTCTTCAAGGCTGGACATTGATTGCATATGAACTGACCAATAACACATCATGAATAAGAAAGTTCCCTCCCATGGACCAATTTTAGAAGACCCAGTCCCAGACCTGTACTCCCCCAATATACACAGTGTATAGCTGATCCCAGAGACAAGAAGTTTTGTTTTGCTGTTACTCTGCTACTGTGAGGATGAAGAGAGAGAGAGATATGGAGTGGAGTGTGCATTAAGGGAGATGGTAATTGTATGCTGGCAGTGACTGTATTAATTATTTTATAACAATTGCTTCCTATGAAAATGTACTCTGTACTCTGTACCATATATATATACTGTACATGTGATATATTGTATACATATCCTTTTAATATCAAATATATACAATGAGCGTTGGACCTCAGTCAGACAAATGTGTGCGTGTACTTGTTTTCTCTTAAGGGATATAATGTTTGGGACGTACAGAGCACTTTTATCGTATATGGTAATAAGATGCGCCTTGCGTCAACAACATATATTAGCGCTGGCATTTTCAATATTTATTAGAAATTAATTTGACTTTTACATTTAAAATGCCAGCGTTAATATATGCTGCGGACGCAAGGTGCCTCTTATTACCATATATGATAAAAGTGCACTGTATGTCACAAACACTAAATCCCTTAAGAGAAAACAAGTACTCACACACATTGTATGAGATCCAACTCTCAGAGATGTATATATTTGATATGAAAAGGATATGTATACAATATATCACATGTACAGTATATATATATATATATATATATATATATGGTTACAGAGTTACAAGAAGCAGTTGTTACAAAAGAATCCATTACAGCCACAGCCAGCATACTTTACCCTGTCCCTCAATGCACAGTCCGCTCCATTGAACTAAACTCTCAGCAAACAACAGCAACTAACCCTATATGTCCTAGAAACTGCCTATATTAAAACAGTGGGAGGTAACAGGTTGTTGGTTTCAGGCTCCTTCCATTGGTACAGGAGAGGGAGGTCTCTCATTCATGATGTGTCATTGGTCAGTTCATATGCAAGCAACATCCAGCCTTGAAGAAGACATCATAAAGGTTGGTCACTGGTTTCCTGCCCACATGCATTCTTTTTTCTAATAAGAGTGACTTTAGAGTTCATACATTTAATCATAACTAATCGTTGCAATGTGCTACAATCTAACCACAGATATCAAACCAATACACTCATTCCCCTGATTATTTTGACACCAAGCATGACATGTTTATCTTGTTCTGTTCCAATAATACATATATATCTGATTTCATAACCCTCTTATATAAATACATTATAATGTCTGGTGCTTGACATGTTTAATTTATGTGTGGTATGAAATATGTGTTGAATATATCTTTGTGGCTTGTCTGTGTGAATGCGTATGCTACCATATACCGCTGTGCATGCTGCGTGTATGCTGACGCACAGCGACCCATCTAAATGGAGTTTACATGTGCTGTGTATGTAATATTTTTGACTTCGACGGTCCACCTTTGACAGTAGGCAATAACTGTCATAACTGTCACACTAAACAAAAAAAACAAAAAAAAATGCAAACACATAATCAGTGACCTAGACACATGTATGTATTCATTTCACAACTAAGACATTGACCATATTTGGGGAAGACAGGGAGGAGGACCAGAAATCCTTTATATGCACTCAGCGGTCACGGGACCACTGGTTAGGTGTGGGACGACATTCAACCTATAGAGTATGCTGGGACAGTGCTATGGCCTATGATGTCTGATTTGAATGAACATTGCAAACATACATGTACCTATGTCTTTGTACACTGATGTTCGGATTCGATAGAGGTTTTGCTGGGTAGAGGGAGAAAACAAACAAATCGTGAAAGAGACATTTAAAATGTTCATGGTATATATTCCTATCACTCCCTGAACATTGGGGTAAATTTACTAACATTCGTAATTTTCGGAAAAAGGTCAAAGTTCAATCACGAATTACATCAAAAGTGTAAACTTGCAACTTTTTGAATTTATTACGACTAATTTACTAAGCAGTCGTATTCGGCATTTTAATTTCTTCCGATGTCGATGTCATTCGTGGTTTTTTTTTTATTTTTTACGGCAGTGATTAGCAAAACACTGCCGACTTTTTAAAAATGAATCTCGGCCAGATCTGTGTGATCCGTGCTGGGGTTCATTTTTTTTTTTATACACTAAACACTGTCAAATGTTTAAAAAAAATTGCGTGGGGTCGCCCCTCCTAAGCATAACCAGCCTCGGGCTCTTTGAGCCGATCCTGGTTGCAGAAATATGGGGAAAAAATTGACAGGGGTTCCCCCATATTTAAGCAACCAGCATCGGGCTCTGCGCCTGGTCCTGGTTCCAAAAATACGGGGGACAAAAAGAGTAGTGGTCCCCCGTATTTTTAAAACCAGCACCGGGCTCCACTAGCTGGACAGATAATGCCACAGCCGGGGGTCACTTTTATATAGTGCCCTGCGGCCGTGGCATCAAAAATCCAACTAGTCACCCCTGGCCGGGGTACCCTGGGGGAGTGGGGACCCCTTCAATCAAGGGGTCCCCCCCCAGCCACCCAAGGGCCAGGGGTGAAGCCCGAGGCTGTCCCCCCCATCCAATGGGCTGCGGATGGGGGGCTGATAGCCTTTGTTTAAAATGAAAAGATATTGTTTTTAGTAGCAGTACTACAAGTCCCAGCAAGCCTCCCTGCATGCTGGTACTTGGAGAACCACAAGTACCAGCATGCGGTGGAAAAATGGGCCCGCTGGTACCTGTAGTACTATTACTAAAAAAATACCCCAAAAAACACAAGACACACACACCTTGAAAGTAAAGTTTTATTACATACATCCACACAAACATACATACATACTTACCTATGGCCCCACGCAGGTCGGTCCTCTTCTCCAGTAGAATCCAAGGGGTACCTGCTGAATAAATTATACTCACCTGCTCCAGGGTCCCAGGCTCCTCGTATCTTCACTTTGTAATCCACGTACTTGAATTTAAAAAAAAAAAACGAACACCCGAGCCACGCACTAAAAGGGGACCCATGTGTTCACACCGGTCCCCTTTCCCCGACTGCCAGAAACCCACTCTGACTTCTGTCTAAGTGGGTTTCTTCAGCCAATCAGGGAGCGCCACGTTGTAGCACTCTCCTGATCGGCTGTGTGCTCCTGTACTGAGTGACAAGCGGCACACGGCAGTGTTACAATGTAGCGCCTATGCGCTCCATTGTAACCAATGGTGGGAACTTTCTGCCCTGCGGTTGACCGAAAGTGACCTCACCGCTGAGCAGAAAGTTCCCACCATTGGTTACAATGGAGCGCATAGTCGCTACATTGTAACACTGCCGTGTGCCG
The DNA here is from genome assembly GCF_028390025.1 of Pseudophryne corroboree. Taxonomy (NCBI): domain Eukaryota; kingdom Metazoa; phylum Chordata; class Amphibia; order Anura; family Myobatrachidae; genus Pseudophryne; species Pseudophryne corroboree. Next base: position 39,222,529 of record NC_086447.1, on the reverse strand, counting down.
CCTGTCACTCAGTACAGGAGCACACAGCCGATCAGGAGAGTGCTACAACGTGGCGCTCCCTGATTGGCTGAAGAAACCCACTTAGACAGAAGTCAGAGTGGGTTTCTGGCAGTCGGGGAAAGGGGACCCATGTGAACATATGGGTCCCCTTTTAGTGCGTGGCTCGGGTGTTCGTTTTTTTTTTTTTATTCAAGTACGTGGATTACAAAGTGAAGATACGAGGAGCCTGGGACCCTGGAGCAGGTGAGTATAATTTATTCAACAGGTACCCCTTGGATTCTACTGGAGAAGAGGACCGACCTGCGTGGGGCCATAGGTAAGTATGTATGTATGTTTGTGTGGATGTATGTAATAAAACTTTACTTTCAAGGTGTGTGTGTCTTGTGTTTTTTGGGGTATTTTTTTTGTAATAGTACTACAGGTACCAGCGGGCCCATTTTTCCGCCGCATGCTGGTACTTGTGGTTCTCCAAGTACCAGCATGCGGGGAGGCTTGCTGGGACTTGTAGTACTGCTACTAAAAACAATATCTTTTCATTTTAAACAAAGGCTATCAGCCCCCCATCCGCAGCCCATTGGATGGGGGGGACAGCCTCGGGCTTCACCCCTGGCCCTTGGGTGGCTGGGGGGGGGACCCCTTGATTGAAGGAGTCCCCACTCCCCCAGGGTACCCCGGCCAGGGGTGACCAGTTGGATTTTTGATGCCACGGCCGCAGGGCACTATATAAAAGTGACCCCCGGCTGTGGCATTATCTGTCCAGCTAGTGGAGCCCGGTGCTGGTTTTAAAAATACGGGGGACCACTACTCTTTTTGTCCCCCGTATTTTTGGAACCAGGACCAGGCGCAGAGCCCGATGCTGGTTGCTTAAATATGGGGGAACCCCTGTCATTTCCCCCCCCCCCATATTTCTGCAACCAGGATCGGCTCAAAAAGCCCGAGGCTGGTTATGCTTAGGAGGGGGGACCCCACGCAATTTTTTTTAAAAAAAATAACCACTTTCCCACCCCTTCCCACTGATATACATGCACGGATCTCATGGATCCGTGCATGCCTATCCAATCACGGATATAAAAAGCAGGTCTGGGTTTTTTTTAGCACTTTTTTACGAGTTGTAATTTTTCACGGCAGTGTTTTTTTTTTTTTTTGCTTTGCACTTCTTAGTAAATGACCGAGATTCATACTTAAACAGCAGCGTTTTGACCAATGGTGTATTCATTCATATTTTTTTGGATGACCTTCCAAAAAAATACGAATGCCCTCATCACTGCCGTGATTTGAGTTTAGTAAATGACCGAGATGACACTTTGAAGAAAAAACGGCATCTCGGTCAAAATCAGGACCGTAGTAAATTTACCCCATTGTTTCCATTTATGGAACGTATGCTAGGTCTTTTTCATCATTGACCAAGAGTTATTAGTAGTGTCCTTCCTAGATAACATAAACCTTCATAGTTCGGGGAGAGCCACACATAACGTTTTCCTCCATATATATTAATGAGCTCTTTATCTGCTATGTGTGAAAAGCCATTGTCTGATTGTTCCTGATTACCTCCCAATTTCCTGATTTCCTGAAATTGGTGAGATTTAAACATACCAGGGATTTATCTATGGTACTGGTGGATCTTAAGACTAGGGGATCTATTTATATTATATTCCTTGACCACCGGTTGCCCTCCCTTCCGTGTAATTCTAGTACCTCAGTTAACTCTAATGAATATGGCCCTAATCCTGCATTATTTTGTCTTAGAGGTACCTGTGAGCACATCCAACATTCCGCTTGGTTTAAGACCTTACCCACTAGTTATGGTAATCACTCAAGGGATGGCACTCAAATCTGCCTTATTGCTAGACTAACATCTCTGGATGCACTCATCTTCATTTATAGGGTCACAATAACTACAAAATACAGTATTCCTCAGACAATAGCCTATCACGATACCTCCGAACTCCGTAACTACTAAATCTTTGATTTTCTGTGGCTTTAACAAAGTGATAGGCTGATCTTGGGATCCTCTAAAGACATCAATACTTTCTCCAGAACCAGTTCCAGTCCCACACTCGACTCCTCATGAAAAACCTCAGAAAAATAGAATGTCCTGAAAAAAAAATGTTTGTCAATGGGAAAAAGAAAGATAGAACAAAACAAATCTTGCCCATAGCAAATCCATTACATCGACTGGTCTTTCTGTAATCCTTTAGCATGCTCAGGTAGTGTTCAACAGTCTTCATGGAACAGACTCTCGGGTGATACTTCTGCGCAGTGCCATAACTAGACATTTTAGCGCTGTGTGCAAGAAACAGCATCGACGCCCCCCACATATGCAAAATATATAGGGTCATGGCTTCATGTGAAAGGGGCATGGCCACAGAGCTCCCTTTGACACATTATGGCAGGCAGAACCCCCTTTTACACATAACGACAGGTATAGTCACCTTTTGCACATTACAACAGCAGAGCCCTCCTTTTTACACAATACCGCAGTCAGAGTCCCGTTTTTACACATAACAGAAGGCAGAGTCCCCCCTTTTTTTTACACATTAAGAAGGCAGTCCCTCTTTTTTACACTTTACAGAAGCAGAGTCCCCCTTTTTACACATTAGGTAGGCAGATTGACCCTTTTTACACATTTGGCAGGGTTAGAGCAGGGGAGAGCGAGGGTTAGAGCAGGTGAGGACCACGCAGAGGAAGGGCTAGGGAGAGAGCAGGTGAGAGGAACACTGGGGGAGGGCTAGGGTTAGAGCAGGTAAGAGGAATGTGGGGTGAGGGCTAGGGAGAGAGCAGGTGAGAGGAACATAGGGGGCTTAGGGAGAGAGCAGGTGAGAGGAATACAGAGGGTGGTTTAGGGAGAGAGCAGGTGAGGAATGCAGGGGAGGTTTAGGGAGAGAGTGAGTGAGGAACAAAGGGGGAGCAAGTGAGAGGAACATGGGGGGAGGTTTAGGGATTGAGAGGAATGCGGGGGAAGGGGGTCTTTAATAAGTCCCTATCTGTCCCTAATCTGTGGTGGTGGTGTGTGCTGGTGTAAGTCTGACTCCTAGATGGATGAGTCCAGCACTGACAGACGCTTGTGTATGGTCCCTGCTCCATGTCTTCCTCAGCTTTTCTGTGGCTGCAGCTCCCCATGTTAGGTGCCAAATGCTGGCAGAGGAAGAGGCTTCCTGGCTGGCTGCCCCGGGCGCGTATGATAACATCACGCATGGCGCTGAGTAGCGCAGCTGAAGGGAGAAGGGATTGCTGAAGAGCATGTTCAGCACCTCAGCCTCCTCCCCTCAAGATCAGCTGCTGCTGGGTGATGCCTCCAGTCGTCCACATTAGTAATGCTGGAGCAGCGGTAGTGCAGCTGGGGTGCAGAGGGTGGGGGGAGAGGAGGATGGATAAGGGGGATAAGGGAGATAAGGGAGCACCCATCACACTAGCAGTTCAATCCACTCAAGCAGTGCCGTAACTAGCTATGCAGTGGGTGCATGCAGAGATTTTTTCTGCCTCACAGCGCATTGCGCTGTGTGCAATGCCCCTCTTGCCCATAGCTAGTTACAGCACTGCTTCTGCAATTTCACTCCCTTTATGAGTTCCTTCTGGACTACCGACTTTCCTGTTGATGGAATCGTGGACCCAAGTCTCTCTATCGGCTACTTTTACTGGGATCGTGCTGTCAACAATACTTGGTACGGTACTTTCCTCCTGTCTATTAGGCAACCTGAGCGTAAGAACAATCACACAGTCTCTTGGTTCACAATCAAGACAGTTAGTAGTTGGCATACCAGGAATCAACAGTTTCAAGTTCTTTTGTCAAGTTCTCAAATGCTGGCTCATCTCGATAAGGTACTGTACTGTCACCTCATTGGTGTATTTCTGATCATTGTGCGGCTCAATCATGACATGAGGTTGTCTCCCCCCCAACAAAAAAAAAAAACCACAACAAAATCTTCAAAGAGGGTGATTCGTTAAGTGGGGAACTGGGAGTGGTTCCAATGCTACATAACACTAATGGCAGGGTCTATGACCAAAATAGTCCAGTTTCAAACTATCACTTTGCTCCTACTGCTAGGGATACCATATCTATACTCAAATATTTGCACAATTTTCTTTGCGGTAAACACAGCAGTATTTGTGGTGGCAGGAAATGCCTCTACCCAGTTTGAGAAAACATCAGTGCACATCAATGCATAATTCAAATTCCTACAGGGTGTTAACTGTACAAATTCGATTTGTGTTACCTAAAAAAGGTCTGTCTGCAGGAGGAGTATGGGATGGCTCTGTTGGTGCTACCTTACCAAATGTTCTTCCTCATGCAAGTAAGACAGGTCATTACTTTCCTGCTTGCCTGAGAACAGAACCTATGTGCACGCCAGTATGCTCTTACCAATTTGCACATACCTTCCCTATGTTATGATTCCCGTACTCCAGACCAGAAGAGATCTTATGGCAGAGGTCTGAGTACTGGGAAGATATGCTGGTTGTGGGAGCAGGAGAGCCTAGTAACCCCTGGCGCCCTAACTCCGTTGTCTCGCCCGTGCTATCAGAAATCCCTTGCGAGACTATGGTTGCTTGAGCCCATGGCAGCCGCGTTCAAAGGGCGGATTATGTCTGCCCAACCCCGATGCCCCCGCAGGTCTTAATGGGAGACAAAGGGAAATCCGAGACAGGGTGATAACAAGGGGCCCTCTGACTAAGCTACCAGGCCAGGGGTTACAAGCTAACTAACTTTAACCAAAGGTATGTGCGGACTAGCCGCCAGGGAAAAGGACAACCAAAGAACCACTGATCCGTTACTCCTATCCAGCACCGCTGGATACCAGAGTGGATCTGTGGGAGCGGAATCCTCCGCAAAAGCTCCAGAACACAAATTAACTAAATAATAAACAGTAAGCGGACAAGCCGCAACACACGGCTGAGCCGCGACTCACGAACACCACAGGATGTTAAAGGTGCTCGGTCAGACTCCAGGAATAGATGGCAAACTTCCGAGTACAGGATCTCTGAGGACAGGAACAACCGGATAGAGCAGGACTGGAAACTCTCTGTAGCAGACACAGGCAAACAGGAAGCTATCACCGGCGTCTGTAAGAAGTCCTGAGGGTGCCTTTATTCAGGAACCCTCCAATCAAGATCCAGACAGGGTAATCAATGGAAATGCCGTGCAGCTTGCATGCTGCACGGCCAGCACATAATCAGGTAACTTAGGACAGACCCAGCAACGGGGAACGCGGCTGAACGTGGCGTCCCCGTTGCTAAGGTCAGAGCGGCTCTGTGCGCCCGGCGTCTAGCGTTGCCAGGGAGCCGGCGGCTGAACGCGCACGGCGTCCCTGGTTGCTAGGTGCCGGGCCGCACCGATGAGCGGACCCCGGCGCCTAACACCCTACCCTAGGTGAGTCAGATCATGTGCCGCCTCAGCTAGGCCTGGGAGATATGTCCTGGGGGCCACTGGCTTACCTTGTTATTCTCTCCAGAGTCCTGAGGACTCCTGACAATACCCCTTCTCCTTCCAGACCTCCTTTTCCTGTAAAGAACACAAATTTGGATCTTAATTTAATTGTGTGTTTGCAAATCTAGAGTACCATAAGCATCACTCAAAAAAAAACATCTCTAGAGTTAAAAAGGAAAGAAATAATATCAGGTATGCATTCCTAATGGACTGTCACTTATGTCTGGTCTCATAGTAAAGGTCTGATTCAGATAGTCCATACCATCATGCAAATCAGCGTCTATACAAAATTTTCCTTCACCAGTATTCTCATCCTCTATCCTTTGTGCATGACAAGGCACACTGTAGTAATATACTGTTGCCATCGTGCTGATGATACATGCCGGATTCAGGCAGAACTTTGAAGGACTAATACGGCATGTGGTATATGAACTGTCAAATCATGTACCAGTACTATGTCCCAGGTATTTGACCCTTGTCCTACACAACTGTGGTTTATCCCCTGAGACCTGGTGTCCTGTTTGGAAGAGCTGAAACAGAATTTGCTTCGTATCTGCCAGGGATAACTCAAATGAATCAGCGCACAACAACAAGTCATCAACATGTTGTATCAGCACCGACCCATTCTGAGGCTGAAAGGACTGTAAACAGTCATGTAGGGCTTGAGAGAAAATACTCAGGCTGTGACTCGAAACCTTGGGAGAGTCGGGTCCATGTATTGTACCCCCTTTGTGAACACAAAGATGAAGAGAAAACTGTAAAGAAACAAAATAGAGGTTGGTGACAGATAAGTTTGTCGAGGTGGAGAGGATGTTGTTAAAATAACAACTGGATTGGGCACTATGGTGAATTGATTAACTACTTGTGCTTGTGCTTTCTGTGTCACTACTGGGACTACCGCAGCCATCAATCCAGTGTCCTGTCCATCCTAAGTTCATAGGGTATCTGTGAGATAATTTCCTCTACCCGTGATGGACATATATAAAGAACAGTGGAATGCAACATTAGTCTTTGAGGAATATCTAGCATACCTTGTACTTTCTGAGCGGGAGTATAATATATGTATTTCACATTTCAATTTAAATAACAAAATCTCTGTCAATTAAGTTAGTCATGGGCCACTGCTGCTAGGGGAAAAGAAAAAGAGTTTAGCATCATAGAGGCCCAATTGTAACTTCGGCAGGTTTTGTCATAGGGTAATATTGCACTTCTCTCGTTCCTCCCAATTCCCGAATTAGTGTTTACCAGTGATATTATCCTGACGGAGAAATTTCTAGTACTGCAAAAAAACAAACAAGCTTCTAGTTCACACAAAGTATTCATTCAATCCTTCTCATCCCGTATTAAGGATCTGTACATGGGCCCTTATTCTGAGTTGATCGCAGCAGCAAGAAAGTTAGCAATTGGGCAAAACCATGAGCACTGCAGGAGGGGTAGATATAACATGTGCAGAGAGAGTTAGATTTGGGTGGGGTGTGTTCAATCTGCAATCTAATTTGCAGTGTAAAAATAAAGCAGCCAGTATTTACCCTGCACAGAAACAAAATAACCCACCCAAATCTAACTCTCTCTGCACATGTTATATCTGCCTCCCCTGCAGTGCACATGGTTTTGCCCAATTGCTATCAAAAATCCTGCTGCGATCAACTTGGAATTACCCCCATGGTCCAACAAACATTTCCGAGCTTATCTAGACTAAGGCATTACTAGAAATGAATACTTCTTATGTGGTAATTAAAATAAATACCCAGGGGTTACCCTATCTCTGTCTGCTTTCCTACTAGGAAATGATAATGTGCAGAGAGGATATTCTCCATTTATGATGTTACTTTCTTGATTTTTATTTTATTTTTGGGTTTTACTATATATGTACTTGAATGACTCCATACTTACCAGTTCCACTGGTCTTAGCCACTTCCCCTGCAGGCTACAGCTCCTCTTTTACCAGTTGGTTACTACTCCTCTGAGTGCTTGAGAAATGGCTAAAAAACAGTCAGGTCACCTTCTCCTCCTAAATAAAACTTTGACATTCGTTAGTACATATATAGGTTACATTCATATTTTTCATATTTTTATTTTTATTACTTTCTATAGTTTGTATGCTGGCTGTAACTGCTTCCACATCCACATATGGCGGTGTACTTGCTTTCTCTTTTTACTTATTTATTGTTGCTACAAGTTCAAACTGTTACTTTGTTTTGGTTCTTGTAAGACTTTGGTTAAACATACTACCTGCAATACCTCAAGATCAAAACCACCAACCCTAGGATATGATGTTCACTCATTCATCGTCATTTTTAACCTATAATTTTTAAAAAATCCTCAGTGTATGGACCATACTTCTTACACCTAATATAAACCAAGCGGACCTTCTTGGCCTCTACTCTCCATCCTGAATCCTGGCTGCCGAATGTTTCTCGCTTGTGCACTTCGCTCCTATCGTGGGCTTTATGACATGATCCCAAAATGGACAACACGAGCAAATGGTGAAAGTCCTCCGAGTTCTCTCACCAACTCCTTCTCTGCTGGAATGTAGCACGACTCACTCCAATAGTGACCCCTGCGTACCCAGTGAGGCTCCTACCAGACCCCTCAGCACTGGAAGTATGACATATTAACAGCAATAAATCAATATGCCACCTTTTTCAGTAGAGGTTACAGGCCTGCTACTTTTGGGTTTCTATTCACTGGAATTTTGTTGGATGAGAAACAACTTATCAATCACCCTATCCAGTGAATGTCCACAGGAAGATTTCCTGAGAGAGAGCCAGTCAAAAATTCCTTTTACGTTACACAAATCACATCTGCGTATGCTCTACACAGCACGTATGATGATGCAATTGTGAAAAAAGAGTGCACATGGTATCACTTTGCGCCACGTTTCACACACACATAGACATGCGGTCCAATCGCACAGCTTATAGATACCTGTTATTTATACGCCCTACAATCACAGGAGTCGAATTCACAAGCTGCGCTCCACAGCCGAAGCGTGCCACCAAAACCTTAAATCAATCTATCACAATCTATCATGCTCCTCCGCACATTTTTACACACTATGTGCTTCAATACTTATCAATGCGCAAGGTTGCTAGCCTTCATGCCGCCAAGCCTCTGCTAACTCAGCGTCTCCCACGGGATCCCTGTTTCCGGGGGTTCATAACATCCACTCCTACTTTCAACTCACACTAATACACAATGTTTTCTGTACAGAAAAATATCACTCCCTTTGATTGGTAGCTTGTCTCAGAGGTAGTACACTTTAAACAAATATTATAGTAATCTGCTTTTAAAATCGGATAGTTACTCGTTAATGTATAACTATGTATTTTATCCCGCCTTTGAAATGTATTTCTATTGTGTGGTAAAACTTGCACTCACTACCTTGTATAAGCACTCAAGCCTCAGCGTAATCATGCACATGTGGGCATTCCCGTACACACGGTTCATGTACTTTTGTACCGTGCCACGTGTACACCGTGCGTTCACAACTAAATATTCCACAATTGTCTCGATAAATGCAAGCAATGCAGCAAATTTATGTTTCTACTGCTTTTGCTTAATACATGATACACCTTTGTTCCCTCACACACGCTGGATGTCACCCACGAGGATAACTTCCGTTGTGTGCTGCCCAAACTTTTAGGCTGGGACAGATGTGTTTTACAAATGACCCACTTAAACAAATACACAAAATGTATAACAAATAAACGTATCTGATTCTATGCAGATCTATAATGACTATTGACTATAATTGAAATGCTATGATTCAGATTGGATAGCTATCTTGCAGAACATATACTGATATAAATACCCATATAATAATATAACATATATATATACATACATATATGTATATATAAAAAATGGGTAGTGAAGAATACAAGCGCTAATGAGTGTAGTGACAATTATAACGGAAATGCTCAGGTGGGTTAAAAGATTATTAATATGGCCTTGAACACTTATCTGGTAAATCAAAACTTCCAGCCGATGTTCATCATTTTAGGAATAACATGTAAAAGAAGAAACAGCAAACATAGTGTGTATCGTTCACAAGTTAAAGTAGAGCTTTTCGCAATATAGGGCACGAGCTTAGGGAACTAAGCTATTCCCAATAAAAATATATAATCTGTAGCTTCACAACATAAAATACAGATTTTAATGAACATTACAGACACGGCTAGACAACACACGTACAAGATTTAAAATCATAAAAGCTTATCTGCCCATTCTAAGCATAGGGAAGTCAGCAACCAACTGTCCCAGGGACACAGGATAGCCAGAGTTTATGCGTACAGGATAAAAAAGTTCAAGTGCTTATCTGTCCATCAAGGGGAGTTTCAGCAGCAAACAATCCCAACGCGTTTCGTCCTTCAGAGTGTGAAGAAGTCCACACTCTGAAGGACGAAACGCGTTGGACTGTTTGCTGCTGAAACTCCCCTTGATGGACAGATAAGCACTTGAACTTTTTTTCCTGTACGCATAAACTCTGGCTATCCTGTGTCCCTGGGACAGTTGGTTGCTGACTTCCCTATGCTTAGAATGGACAGATAAGCTTTTATGATTTTAAATCTTGTACGTGTGTTGTCTAGCCGTGTCTGTATTGTTCATTAAAATCTGTATTTTATGTTGTGAAGCTACAGATTATATATTTTTATTGGGAATAGCCTAGTTCCCTAAGCTCGTGCCCTATATTGCGAAAAGCTCTACTTTAACTTGTGAACGATACACACTATGTTTGCTGTTTCTTCTTTTACATGTTATTCCTAAAATGATGAACATCGGCTGGAAGTTTTGATTTACCAGATAAGTGTTCAAGGCCATATTAATAATCTTTTAACCCACCTGAGCATTTCCGTTATAATTGTCACTACACTCATTAGCGCTTGTATTCTTCACTACCCATTTTTTCTACGTGTACACCATACACTAATCTTGTATTACGAGCTGCTACTCTTAAAAGAGTTAAACGAGTGTTTTCCTTATTACTGTTTCCACCGCACATCTGTACTGTAGCGCCTAGGTCTTTATTTCTCTATATATGTATATATATATACATATTATTTACTACACTTCTATGAAACCCCTCACCCCTACAGGCCAAAGTGGTTGAATAGGTTCATTAACATTTCAATTGACCAAGCAATGGGTTAACAAATCCTGGAAAAGGGGAAAAAAACCTCTTCATCTATTTGTAATTTCTACATTAAGCCAAGTATTTATCTCTAGGCCCAATTGAAACACTATTTGTAATTGACTATGGCATGGGTTAGTTAAATTCATTGGTAGCTTTTAAATGTTGATGAATTTGTACATATATATTGTTCATTTGTGACAAATTGTTTAACTGATTGAAAGTCAGCTGTTAGCTAGGTGGATAGAGTGACCTTCCTAAAATGGCCACTGCTCCCCCCCTTATTCCCAGCCATGTGCATGGACAAAATTGTGGCAATATGCGGCAGAATACCATGCAGCTAGAAATACAAACACTAGCTCCTTTGTCACAAATAAATCCCAAATTATACAAGCACCGGAAGTTTGTTACTTTATGCCTGCGCTAGTGGTATGCGAATAGGCCTCAGTATGCTAACACAGCTATATCATACCTATGCACCAACTTTTAAATGCTCTTTAAATGTAATTAACAGATAAACAATCAAATCTGAATCAAACACAATATGACTTATTGAAACTTTTTTTATCAACAATAAAAATATGCTATAGCATTTCAAATATTGTGCATTTTTGTCACAATAACGCACCAAAGAAATATATTGTCCCATGATTTATATCAGCGCATTACTGATAACACAAAAAAAACCAGCATGAGATTCAGCAGCATCTAGAAGTGTCCATCGTTAGCTGGTAGACCACAGCAGCATCTGTACAGCGCATCATTAAATATATGATATCCCATCTGAAAGCCCCCAACTGAGAAGTTCAGATTATTTCTAAGAAAAATATATAATATGCCAGTGTTAATATAAGCTGCGGATCAAGGCACATCTTATTACCATATACGATAAAAGTGCGCTGTACATCACAAACACTATACCCCTTAAGAGAAAACAAGTACTCGCACACATTGTATGAGATCCAACTCTCAGAGATGTATATATTTGATATTAAAAGGATATTTATACAATATATCACATGTACAGTATACATATGGTTACAGAGTTACAAGAAGCAGTTTTACAAAAGAATCCATTACAGCAACAGCCAGCATACTTTACCCTCTCCCTCAATGCACAGTCCGCTCCATTGAACTAAACTCTCAGCAAACAACAGCAACTAACCCTCTAAGACCTAGAAACTGCCTATATCAAAACAGTGGGAATTAACAGGTTGTTGGTTTCAGGCTCCTTCCATTGGTACAGGAGAGTGAGGTCTCTCATTCATGATGTGTCATTGGTCAGTTCATATGCAAGCAACATCCAACCTTGAAGAAGACATCATAGGGGTTGGCCACTGGTTTGCTGCCCACATGCTTTATTTTTCTAATAAGAGTGACTTTAGATTTCATACATTTAATCATAACTATTCATTGCAATGTGATACAATCTAACCACGGCGATCAAACCAACACACTCATGCCCCTGATTATTTTGACACCAAGCATGACATGTTTATCTTGTTCTGTTCCAATAATATATATATATATATATTGTTATGATTCCCGTACTCCAGACCAGAGGAGATCTTATGGCAGAGGTCTGAGTACTGGAAAGATATGCTGGTTACGGGAGCAGGAAAGCCTAGTAACCCCTGGCGCCCTAACTCCGTTGTCTCGCCCATGTTATCAGAAATCCCTTGCGAGACTATGGTTGCTTGAGCCCATGGCAGCCGCGTTCAAAGGGCGGATTATGTCTGCCCAACCCCGATGCCCCCTCAGGTCTTAATGGGAGACAAAGGGAAATCCGAGACAGGGTGATAACAAGGGGCCCTCTGACTAAGCAACCAGGCCAGGGGTTACAAGCTATCTAACTTAAACCAAAAGTATGTGCGGACAAACCGCCAGGGAAAAGGACAACCAAAGATCCACTGATCCGTAACTCCTATCCAGCACCGCTGGATACCAGAGTGGATTTGTGGGAGCGGAATCCTCCGCAAAAGCTCCAGAACACAATAAACTAAATAATAAATAGTAAGCGGTCAAGCCGCAACACACGGCTACGCCGCGACTCACGAACACCACAGGATGTTAAAGGTGCTCGGTCGGACTCCAGGAATAGATGACAAATTCCGAGTACTGGATCACTGAGGACAGGAACAACCGGGTTGAGCAGGACTGGAAACTCTCTGTAACTGACACAGCAAACAGGAAGCTATAACCGGCGTCTGTGAGAAGTCCTGAGAGTGCTTTTAAATGGAAGCCCTCCAATCAGGTGCCAGACAGGGCTAATTACAACATGATGCCGTGCAGCTGCATGCTGCACGGCCAGAATACACAAGCACTTGATTAATTAAGACCCAGCAACGGGGAACGCGGTCAGACCGTGGCGTCCCCGTTGCTAGGGTCTGAGCGGCTCCATGCGCCCGGCGTCTAGCGTTGCTAGGGAGCCGGCGGCTGTCTGCCTGCGGCGTCCCTAGTTGCTAGGCGCCGGGACGCACTGACGGGCGGACCCTCGGCGCCTAACAGTACCCCCCCCTTGAGGAGGGGTCAAGGAACCCCTACGGCCAGGTTTCTGAGGAAATTCTCGAAAAAATGCCCTTTTGAGCCTCGGGGGCATGGAGATCCTCATCCAGGACCCAAGACCTTTCCTCTGGACCATAACCTCTCCAATGTACCAAAAAATAAAGCCGACCCCGGGACAACTTGGAATCGAGAACCTTCTCCACTAAGAACTCCTGCTGACCCTGTACATCTATTGGTGATTTCCCCTGAGAGATCTTGCGAGGAAATCTACTGGACGAAACATATGGTTTTAACAAGGAGCAATGGAAGGTATTTCCGATCCGTAAAGTTTTTGGTAAACGTAACCGGAAAGCCACTGGATTGACTTTTTTGATAATATGAAATGGTCCAATAAATTTAGGACCCAATCTGGCTGAGGTTTGTCGAAGTTTAATGTTGCGAGTCGACAACCATACCCTATCTCCAACTTTAAAAGTGCACGGCCGCCGGAGCCTGTCAGAAAAATTTTTCTCCCGAAATGCCGCTTTTCTGAGAGCCAGGTGCACTTTTCTCCAAATGAGTTTGAGATGAGAGGTCAAGGTCAGTGAGGAGACAGAGGAATGTTGAAAAAAAGAATTAGCTCTGGGATGAAAACCAAAAACTGTAAAAAATGGAGATACATTGGTGGAGGAATGACAGGCATTGTTGTAAGCAAACTCTGCAAACGGAAGAAACTCAGACCAGTCATTTTGGAGTTTGGCCGAGTACAAACGCAAATATTGTTTTAATGATTGATTAACTCGCTCAGTCTGCCCGTTGGATTGGGGATGGTAGCCAGACGTTAAAGATAATTTCATCTTCAATGAGACACAAAAAGACTTCCAAAATTGTGCAATGAATTGTGGACCCCGATCAGAAACAATATCAGTGGGTAACCCATGGAGTCTGAAAACATGGCGGAGGAACAAGACTGCCAATCCCTGGGCAGATGGCAATCGGGGAAGAGCAATGAAATGGGCCATTTTGCTAAAACGGTCCACTACCACCCATATGACTCGGCATCCGGCTGACAGAGGGAGGTCCACCACAAAATCCATGGAAATATGAGACCATGGCCTAAGAGGAACATTCAAGGGCATAAGTTGACCGATAGGCAAGGAACGGGGAACCTTATGCTGTGCACAGACCTGACAAGAAAAAACAAACTCCTTAATGTCTTTGGAAAGACCAGGCCACCATACCGAGCGGGAAACTAATTCAAAAGTTTTAGCGATCCCCGGATGCCCGGCAACCTTGCTATCGTGAAACTCCGTCAAAACTGTTGCTCTCAAAAACTCGGGGACATAAAGACGACCAGCAGGAGTATTTCCAGGAGCTTGATGTTGAAGCTGCTTTAACTGGGTAAATAAATCTTGTGTGAGACCTGCCCGAATGACTGAAGACGGAAGTATGGGAGTAACAGGACTGTTGTCTTGAACTGGAAGAAAACTGCGTGACAGGGCATCTGCCTTGGTATTCTTGGAACCTGGCCTGAAGGTGATAATAATCTTGAAACGAGTAAAAAATAAAGCCCAACGAGCTTGCCGGGCATTCAGCCGTTTAGCTGATTCAATGTATTGAAGATTTTTGTGATCAGTCAAAACTGAAATGGTATGAGTGGCTCCTTCAAGCCAATGCCTCCACTCCTCGAAAGCCCATTTGATTAGCCAGTAATTCCCGGTTACCAACATCGTAGTTGGATTCAGCAGATGAGAATTTCCTGGACATAAATGCACAAGGATGTAATTCCAGGGAATCCGGATCCTTCTGAGATAGGATAGCCCCTACTCCAACCTCCGAGGCATCAACCTCAACAATGAAAGGCAATTCTGGGTTGGGATGTCTGAGGACCGGGGCTGAGACAAAGGCTTGTTTCAAGGCCTGAAAAGATAACTCCGCTTCACGTGACCAGTTGGTAGGATCTGCTCCCTTCTTAGTTAGTGCCACAATGGGAGCAACTAGGTCAGAGAAAGAGTGAATGAATCTTCTATAGTAATTCGCAAACCCTAAAAAGCGCTGAATTGCTTTTAAATTGGTGGGTTGCACCCAACTAAGGATGGCTTGGAGCTTCTTTGGTTCCATACAGAATCCCCGAGGGGAAATAATGTACCCTAAAAAGGATACCTCCGTGACATGAAATTCACACTTCTCCAGCTTGGCATATAGGTGATTTTCACGTAATTTTTTTAGAACCTGACGCACCTGGGTAACATGTTGTTCAATAGAGTCAGAATATATCAAAATATCGTCTAAGTAGACTACAACGAATCTTCCAAGAAATTCACGGAGCACATCGTTAATGAGATCCTGGAAAACTGCCGGAGCGTTGGACAGGCCGAATGGCATAACCAGATACTCATAGTGGCCTGATTGAGTACTGAATGCCGTTTTCCACTCATCCCCTGACTTGATTCTGATGAGGTTATATGCTCCTCTCAGGTCAATCTTAGAAAAAATCACAGCCGAACGTAGCTGATCAAAGAGGACAGAAATCAGCGGCAAAGGGTAAGTATTCTTTACTGAGATTTTATTCAAGGCTCTAAAGTCAATGCAAGGTCTGAGTGATCCATCCCTCTTCTCCACGAAGAAGAAGCCTGCACTTAAAGGGGATTTAGATGGCCTGATAAATCCTTTCCCCAGGCTTTCTTTAACATACTCATTCATGGCCACAGTTTCAGGTCCGGACAGTGCATATAACCTTCCCTTAGGCAAAGTGGCACCAGGAATTAACTCGATAGCACAATCATAAGGCCTATGGGGAGGCAGAATATCCGCATTGCACTTGGAAAATACATCAACAAAATCCTGGTATTCCACAGGAATGGGTGCGGGAATGACAGCAGCTATTCTGATGGGAAGCGTAATACATTCCTTATTACAGATGGTACCCCATTGTAAGATCTCCCCCGACTGCCAATCAATGATGGGATTATGAAAGGCCAGCCAAGGGTGACCCAGAACCACAGGAACTGCTGGACAATGGGTAAGGAAAAACTCAATCTTTTCAGAATGCAGAGCTCCTACCGAAAGTAGAACAGGAGGTGTACAGAGAGAAATAACCCCATTGGACAAGGGACTCCCATCTAAACCATGCATGGTGATACACCTACCCAAGGCTAACTGAGGAATACCTAAGGCCTTGGCCCATGTTAAATCCATAAAGTTCCCTGCAGCTCCACTGTCCACAAAAGCCGAGACCGAGGAACAGAGGCTGCCAAAGGAAACTTTAGCTGGAACTAGCAGTGAATTATTTGAGGAGATAAGCTGCAGACCAAAGTGAACCCCCTCACTACTCACTTGGTCGAGGCGTTTCCCGACTTGTTCGGACAACTACGGGCAAAATGTCCCTTACCCCCAGAGTATAAACAAAGACCAGAATTTTGCCTTCTGGTTCTTTCTTCTGGAGACAGTTTGGAGAGGCCTATCTGCATGGGCTCCTCTATGTCCACAGGAATGGAAAAAACACAAGGAGAAGACCCGACAGATGCTCCTTTTTCAGCCCTCCGCTCTCTGAGACGACGATCAATCTTAATAGAGAGCTCCATGAGTTTATCGAGAGTCTCAGGAGCGGGATACTGAAGGAGACTGTCTTTTATAGACTCGGATAAGCCGAGGCGAAACTGACTGCGCAGGACTGGGTCATTCCATCCACAGTCGTTCGACCAACGGCGAAACTCCGTACAATAAATCTCTGCGGGATTCCTACCCTGTCTGAGAGCACGCAACTGACTCTCGGCGGATGCCTCTCTATCAGGGTCGTCATACAATAGCCCTAAAGACCCCAGAAAGGCGTCTACAGACAATAAAGCCGGATCGTCTGTCTTTAAGCCAAAAGCCCAGGTCTGAGGATCCCCCTGAAGCAGAGAAATAATAATTCCAACCCGCTGAGCCTCCGTACCTGAGGAGACTGGTCTCAAACGAAAATAAAGTTTACAAGACTCTTTAAAATTAAAAAACTGTTTTCTATCCCCAGAAAAACGGTCAGGCAGATGCATTTTTGGTTCAGGAATGACCCTCGGGGAAGTCCGTAACAGATCTTCCTGTGACCTCACCCGAAGGGACAGATCCTGAACCATCTGAGTAAGCTCTTGAATCTGGCTAACTAAAAGCTGGCCAGGATTTGGCCCAACACCGGAGGGATTCATGAGGCTGACAAATCTCCCAACAGAATAAGGGAAAAAATTAACTCCTGTTTAATTTTAAATTTTAGTCGGGCCGGTTATAATGTTATGATTCCCGTACTCCAGACCAGAGGAGATCTTATGGCAGAGGTCTGAGTACTGGAAAGATATGCTGGTTACGGGAGCAGGAAAGCCTAGTAACCCCTGGCGCCCTAACTCCGTTGTCTCGCCCATGTTATCAGAAATCCCTTGCGAGACTATGGTTGCTTGAGCCCATGGCAGCCGCGTTCGAAGGGCGGATTATGTCTGCCCAACCCCGATGCCCCCTCAGGTCTTAATGGGAGACAAAGGGAAATCCGAGACAGGGTGATAACAAGGGGCCCTCTGACTAAGCAACCAGGCCAGGGGTTACAAGCTATCTAACTTAAACCAAAAGTATGTGCGGACAAACCGCCAGGGAAAAGGACAACCAAAGATCCACTAATCCGTAACTCCTATCCAGCACCGCTGGATACCAGAGTGGATTTGTGGGAGCAGAATCCTCCGCAAAAGCTCCAGAACACAATAAACTAAATAATAAATAGTAAGCGGTCAAGCCGCAACACACGGCTACGCCGCGACTCACGAACACCACAGGATGTTAAAGGTGCTCGGTCGGACTCCAGGAATAGATGACAAATTCCGAGTACTGGATCACTGAGGACAGGAACAACCGGGTTGAGCAGGACTGGAAACTCTCTGTAACTGACACAGCAAACAGGAAGCTATAACCGGCGTCTGTGAGAAGTCCTGAGAGTGCTTTTAAATGGAAGCCCTCCAATCAGGTGCCAGACAGGGCTAATTACAACATGATGCCGTGCAGCTGCATGCTGCACGGCCAGAATACACAAGCACTTGATTAATTAAGACCCAGCAACGGGGAACGCGGTCAGACCGTGGCGTCCCCGTTGCTAGGGTCTGAGCGGCTCCGTGCGCCCGGCGTCTAGCGTTGCTAGGGAGCCGGCGGCTGTCTGCCTGCGGCGTCCCTAGTTGCTAGGCGCCGGGCCGCACTGACGGGCGGACCCTCGGCGCCTAACATATATATATATATATATATATATATCTGATGTCATAATTCTCTTATATAAATACATTATAATGTCTGGTGCTTGGAATGTTTAATTTATGTGTGGTATAAAATATGTGTTGAATATATCTTTGTGGCTTGTCTGTGTGAATGCGTATGCTACCATATACCACTGTGCACGCTGCGTGTATGCTGACGCACAGCGACCCATCTAAATGGAGTTTACATGTGCTGTGTATGTATTATTTTTGACTTCAACAACTGTATTGTATTGCAAAGTTTGTATTGTGTTCCGAAGGTAACATGGAATAGTGTTTATTAACAAAAAGGGTGAGGCCGTGATAGAGATTCTCACTCAGTGCATGTTGTGCAAGTTGTATGTGCACCTGGAGCAACCGTCCCAGTGTTAATACAGTACATCTGCATGAGGTATGTGCAAATGGTTGCCCTGGAAGCCCAGGTAAGTGATCTAGAGCAAACCATTACATGACTATGGGGTATTCACAATCGTGAGCAAAGCTTAGATCAAACAGTGGAGGAATTGCCGGGGGGACACTGGTAGACGAGGATAACCAGGCAGCCATCTGGGTCACAGTTAGAAGGAAGAAGAAGATGGGGAGGCAGGATATCTCTGAACTGCCAAACCTCAATAAATTCACCCGATTAGATGAGGATTCTGTGGATGGCAGTGAAGAAATGACAGACCTGGAGGAGACTGTTCCCTCTAGCAACTGGAGGAGTTATCCCTCTGGCAAATATGAGAAAAAAGATAGCAAGGTACCTAGTCAGATTGTGGTGATAGGGGATTCTATTATCAGGAAGACAGGCAGGGATATCTGCTACAGGTACCACAATCGCCGTACAGTCTGTTGTCTCCCGGGTGCTCGGGTACGACACATTGAGGACAGGCTAAAAAGATTGTTGGGTGGGGCTTGGAATGACCCGGTGGTCTAGGTGCACATTGGCACCAACGACAAAGTTAGTGGTAGGTGGGATGTCCTTAAGAAAGATTATATGGACTTAGGCCAGAAACTAAAGGCAAGGACATCTAGGGTACTATTCTCAGAAATATTACTGTTATGCACACCAGTGCCTGCAGGAAAGTACTGGTGTCAGAACTGTTATGCACTCCAGTGTCTGCAGGAATGTACTGGTGTTTGAACTGTTATGCAAAACAAATGGACTCACAGACAAACTGGGGAATATGACATAACGTACACAGAAGGTGATAGGGTAACAAAATACACACAAAGTGAACAGAGAAGCCCAGAGGCTAAGGAACTGGGTATCTCCCTTGTATTAGAACTGCACAGATGGAAAAAGCAAGATGTTGTGTTTTAATACGTAGAGAACCCGAAATGCTGTTGCTAAGGGCAACAGCAAAACCCTAAAGGGTTACCAACGGGTGTGGCAGTAAACTCCTTGGTCAGAGATGGAATGATAGACACAAGGAGACTCTCCACAATCCTGATTCTCACTTGCAGTGCACAGGTTTTAGCTTACTGCCACTAAACTGACCCCTGACACCTAGCACAGTGAGACAGGATTAGACAGGCACGTCTTAGAATACAGCCGCAAACTTGCTAAGTTCACAGAGTAGTACAGAACCCCAGCAAGCTAAACGATTGACTCCAGTCTTACTGCTAGATCTGGATTGGCAGAGTGTAATACCAAATCCCCAGGCCTATTTGCAGTAAGCAACAAACAAATACAAAGCTACACAGTACTGGCTAACTTTCATGAACTGACTAACCAACAAAGATTCAGCAGCATCTGCTTACCCTGAAAAGAGGCCTTATAAAGCAGGTGCTGTCCACGCCCCACTCAGACCTCACAGACTGTGAGCACAAAAACCAGCACCGGATCCCCTGCCGTGCACAGAGCCTATAACCACTGCACAGCAAAAGACCCGAACCGGAGTATCAGCTGCGCTCAGGTTACTCCACTAGCACTTGTCCCCCGGTTGCCATGACGACGTGGCAGCACAGGGCAGGAGACCCTAACAGTACCCCCCCTCTGACGAGGGGTCAAAGAACCCCTACCACCGGGTTTATCGGGGAACTGCGAGAAGAAAGAGCGTATCAGTCTGGGGGCATGAAGATCACAACTGCGTACCCACGACCGCTCCTCCGGGCCATACCCCTTCCAGTGCACCAAAAATGACAGCCGACCCCGAACCACCTTGGAGTCAAGAATCCTTTCAACAACAAACTCCCTCAGGGCACGTATCAGAAGAGGGGAAGGTCTTCCACTGGAAGAAGGATTACTAATCGCCCGTTTTAAAAGGGAACAATGAAATGTTTTATTGATACCCAAAGAACGGGGCAGATCTAACTGAAATGCCACCGGATTGATAACCCTGGTGATCTTATAAGGGCCGATGAACCGGGGCCCTAACTTATGAGATGGCTGTCTCAACTTCAAAATCTTGGTAGACAACCAGACAAAGTCTCCTAATTTGAAGCTGCAGGGTCTTTTCCGCTTATCAAAAACCCTTTTGGTCATTAATGACACAGACACAAGGGCTTTCTTCACTTTCCGCCAAATACCTCTAAGGACCGAAACCACAGAGGAACCACCAGGCGTGGAGTCCAGGGGGTCAAAAGAATTGGCCTTAGGATGATGCCCATACACACAAAGGAAGGGAGAGATCCCTGTAGCAGAGTGAGCCGCGTTGTTATAGGCAAACTCCGCCATGGACAGATGAGCAACCCAGTCAGTCTGACACTTGGAGACATAACACCTGAAGAACTGCTCCAAGGACTGGTTCACCCTTTCAGTCTGCCCATTAGACTGCGGATGGTAGCCTGACGACAAGCTGACAGAAATCTGGAGATCGGAACAAAATGCCCTCCAGAATTTGGCCACAAACTGGGATCCGCGGTCAGAGACCACATCAAGTGGCAACCCGTGGAGACGCACAACATGCAGCATAAATAATTCAGACAGGCGTCTGGCTGATGGCAGCCCAACCAGTGGAACGAAGTGCGCCATCTTCGAAAACCTGTCATCGACAACCCAGATGGCTGTCATCCCCGAGGATTTGGGCAATTCCACCACAAAATCCATTGAAATGTGGGTCCATGGCTTAGATGGGATAGAGAGTGGATGTAATGGGCCAAAAGGAACCCCTCTAGGAGTCTTATTTCGGGCACAGATGTCACATGCCCGAACCCACTGATCCACATCCTTAGCCACCGAGGGCCACCACACCGCCCTAGATAGCAACTCCCGAGTTCTGGCAATACCCGGGTGACCTGCCGACTTCTTGGCATGGAATTCCAGGAACACTCGCTGTCTTAACCTAGGAGGCACAAACAAAA
The DNA here is from genome assembly GCF_028390025.1 of Pseudophryne corroboree. Taxonomy (NCBI): domain Eukaryota; kingdom Metazoa; phylum Chordata; class Amphibia; order Anura; family Myobatrachidae; genus Pseudophryne; species Pseudophryne corroboree. Next base: position 39,200,940 of record NC_086447.1, on the reverse strand, counting down.
GACCTACCGGAAGGTCTGGAGGAGCCTGCTCCTGTGCTCTAAGGACTAATGATAAGAGGTCCTGGGTAATGCCCACTTTAATACATGATGGGGAAACAATGGGCAACGGCTCCTCGGTGGTCTCCTGGATTGGAGCAAAACTCCGCGAGAGCGCATCAGCCTTGATGTTTTTTGACCCAGGGCGATATGTTATCAAAAAATTAAAGCGAGCAAAAAACAAAGCCCATCGTGCCTGCCTGGCATTGAGACGCTTCGCTGACTCTAAATATGCCAGATTCTTATGGTCAGTGAGAATTGAGACCACAAACTTAGCCCCCTCAAGCCAGTGTCTCCACTCCTCGAGTGCATCCTTAATAGCCAACAATTCCCGGTTACCCACGTCATAATTCATCTCGGCAGGCGAAAATTTACGGGAAAAGTAAGCACAGGGATGAAGGCGATTATCAGACACTCCCATCTGAGAAAGCACTGCCCCAATACCCATCTCAGAGGCATCCACCTCCACCACAAAAGGACGCTCTGGATCTGGGTGTCGCAGCACCTTGGCCGAAACAAATGCCCTTTTGAGACGGGCAAAAGCCGCTTTAGCCTCACAAGACCAGTGAGCAACATCCGCCCCTTTCTTAGTGAGTGCCACCAAGGGCGCCACTATAGACGAAAATCCAGCGATAAATCGTCTATAAAAATTTGCAAAGCCCAGGAAACGCTGAAGCGCCTTCAAACTAGTGGGCTGCACCCAATCCAGTACTGCCTGTACCTTGGAACCCTCCATTTGGAAACCTTCTGGGGAGATAATATATCCTAGAAATGCGATTTGCTGAACTTCAAATTCGCATTTCTCCAGCTTCGCCCCAAGCCGGTGGTCTCTGAGTTTCTGGAGGACTAAGCGTACATGCTTCCGATGTTCCTCCAGGGAATGGGAGAAGATTAGGATGTCATCTAAGTATACAACTAAGAATCTATCCAAATATTCCCTGAGCACATCATTCATGAAATCCTGGAAGACTGCCGGGGCATTACAGAGCCCAAAAGGCATCACCAAATATTCATAATGCCCTGAGTGGGTATTAAAGGCAGTCTTCCATTCATCCCCCTCTCTTATTCGGATTAGATTGTACGCACCGCGTAGGTCAATCTTAGAAAAAATGGTGGCAGTACGAAGCTGGTCAAACAAGACCGAAATGAGAGGCAGTGGGTATGAGTTTTTAATCGTGATACGGTTCAATTCCCTGAAGTCGATGCAGGGTCGCAACGAACCGTCCTTTTTACCCATGAAGAAGAACCCCGACCCAACTGGAGACTGTGAAGGTCTGATAAATCCCTTAGCCAAGTTCTCCTGAATGTACTCTGCCATAGCCTGAGTCTCAGGACGTGACAGGGAGTACAACCTGCTCTTGGGAAGCTTAGCATTTGGCAACAAATCAATGGCACAGTCATAGGGGCGATGGGGAGGTAGTACCTCTGCAACTTTTTTGGAGAACACGTCCGCAAAATCTGCATAACACCCTGGCAATCCTGGCAAACTTAGCTGCGAGAGCCTGACTGGAAGGCTCAAGCAACTCCTGAAACAATCAGTACCCCAACTAAGAATCTCCCCAGAGACCCAGTCAAATTGAGGATTGTGGGCCCTTAACCAGGGTAACCCCCAACACCAATGGGGCAAAAGTACAGACAGTCACATAAAAGGACAATTTTTCAGAGTGTGTGGCTCCAATAAACAAAGAAATCTGGCTAGTGCAAGAGGTCATTTTACCTTGGGATAATGGTTCCCCGTTTAACCCACAAATCTCAATTTCCGATGCCAAGGGTACTAAGGGAACAGAGTGTTTCAGGGCGAATTGGCGGTCCATAAAAACCCCGTCGGCCCCACTGTCCACAAAGGCCTCAGTCTTGACAGTTTGACCGAGGATCTTCAAGGTCACCGGAATGATAAAAGTCTTCTTGGGAAATTCTGACTTCTGGCCTGACAGGATATTTCCCATCACCCTCAGGCCCTGAAGTTTTCCGGCTTTTCTGGGCATGATACTACCACATGACCTTTATCCCACAGTACAAACACAACCCCTGCTGTCTCCTCCGCGTCTTCTCACGCGAGGAGAGGCGGGTAGCCCCAATCTGCATAGGCTCCTCAGAAAATTCCTCAGAGTCTGAGGTTCCCTTGGGAAGGAAGGAAACCTCAATCTCCCTTTCAAGCCTACGCTCTCTCAGCCGTCTATCCACCCGGATGGATAACTGCATGGGCTGATCCAAGCTATCAGGCAAGGGATATTGTACCAGTTGGTCCTTTATCTGGTTAGAAAGACCTCTTCGGTACTGGTGTCTCAGGGCTGGGTCATTCCACTGGGTATCATGGGCCAACCTCCGAAACTCCGTACAGTAAACCTCAGCTGGCCTTCGCCCTTGCTTAAGGATCGAAATCTGAGCCTCGGCTGAGGCCGTCTTGTCAGGGTCATCATACAACATGCCCAGTGCCGTAAAAAAAGCATCAACACTTTTAAGCGACGGACAGTCAGGCTGCAACCCATATGCCCAGACCTGTGGGTCTCCTTGTAGCAAGGAAATCACTATGCCCACCCGCTGAATCTCCGACCCAGAAGACTGAGGCCTAAGCCGGAAGTATAGCTTGCAGCTCTCCTTGAAACAAAAGAACTGCGAGCGATCTCCAGAAAAACGATCCGGGAGATTTACTTTTGGCTCCTTAACCCCTGCAGGTGCTGCTGCTGCGGGAGCTCCGCCAGCAGCCTGGGAGGTGTGCATTTTAATGGACAAATCATTAAATTGTCGAGTCAGGACCTGCACCTGATCGACCACCTGTAGCAACGTATTTTGAGGGGTATGCTCCATATTCCCACAAAATTTCAACAGGAGTATTGGGCTGCTGAATATGTTATGCACACCAGTGCCTGCAGGAAAGTACTGGTGTCAGAACTGTTATGCACTCCAGTGTCTGCAGGAATGTACTAGTGTTTGAACTGTTATGCAAAACAAATGGACTCACAGACAAACTGGGGAATATGACATAACGTACACAGAAGGTGATAGGGTAACAAAATACACACAAAGTGAACAGAGAAGCCCAGAGGCTAAGGAACTGGGTATCTCCCTTGTATTAGAACTGCACAGATGGAAAAAGCAAGATGTTGTGTTTTAATACGTAGAGAACCCGAAATGCTGTTGCTAAGGGCAACAGCAAAACCCTAAAGGGTTACCAACGGGTGTGGCAGTAAACTCCTTGGTCAGAGATGGAATGATAGACACAAGGAGACTCTCCACAATCCTGATTCTCACTTGCAGTGCACAGGTTTTAGCTTACTGCCACTAAACTGACCCCTGACACCTAGCACAGTGAGACAGGATTAGACAGGCAAGTCTTAGAATACAGCCGCAAACTTGCTAAGTTCACAGAGTAGTACAGAACCCCAGCAAGCTAAACGACTGACTCCAGTCTTACTGCTAGATCTGGATTGGCAGAGTGTAATACCAAATCCCCAGGCCTATTTGCAGTAAGCAACAAACAAATACAAAGCTACACAGTACTGGCTAACTTTCATGAACTGACTAACCAACAAAGATTCAGCAGCATCTGCTTACCCTGAAAAGAGGCCTTATAAAGCAGGTGCTGTCCACGCCCCACTCAGACCTCACAGACTGTGAGCACAAAAACCAGCACCGGATCCCCTGCCGTGCACAGAGCCTATAACCACTGCACAGCAAAAGACCCGAACCGGAGTATCAGCTGCGCTCAGGTTACTCCACTAGCACTTGTCCCCCGGTTGCCATGACGACGTGGCAGCACAGGGCAGGAGACCCTAACAATTACCTGTGCCTTGCTCTAGCCCAGGGAGGCAGAGGGAGGTTAGGCAGGTAAATGTGTGGCTTAGACAGTGGTGTACGAAAGAGGGATTTGTGTTCCTGGAACACTGGGTGGACTTCTCAGTCAGGCACCATCTTTTTTGTCACGATGGATTGCACCTGAATGAAGAGGAGCAGCAGTGCTGGGGGAATGGATGGTTAGAAGGTTGGAGGAGATTTTAAACTAGGTGCCTGGAGGGAGGTTTAGCTAGAATCTGCGGGTCTAGCAGAGAGAATAGTAAGGATGGAGTTAGTGAGCTGTATGGGGGTAGAGAAAGGGGAAGGGGAAAGACCAGCTGGCAAGGGTATTACCAAAACACAAAGTAATAATGAATATGGTTCGCCAACATTGCATACAGAAAATGATGTTCCTATGATTAGAGGGAATAGTAATATTAATTGTATGTATAGTAACGCTAGAAGTTTTACATGGAAAAAGGGGGAACACGAAGTCATTGCAGCAAACAAACAGTATGATATTATAGGTATTACTGAAACTTGGTGGGTTGTATCTCATGATTGGACAGTAAATCTTGATGGTTATACGCTGGTCAGGAGATACAGATTAAACAAATGGGGTGGAGGGGTATGTCTTTATGTAGAGCCTTTTTAAAACCTAATTTAAAGGATGACATTTGCGATGGGATTGGAGATATTGGGGGTCATTCAGACATGATCACACGCTAAGTTTTTTGCTGCGCTGCAATCAGGTAAGAACTGTACATGCATACGCAGCGCAATGCACAGGCACGTCACACAGGTACAAAGCGGATCGTTGCTGAGCGATGGATTTAATGAAGAATCCATTCGCACAGCTGATCGCAAGGAGATTGACAGGAAGAAGGCGTCTGTGGGTGGCAACTGACCATTATCTGGGAGTGGTTGTAAAAATGCAGGCGTGTCCAAGCGTTTGCAGGGCGGGTGTCTGACATCAATTCTGGGCCCGGACAGGCTGAAGTGATCGCAGCGGCTGAGTAAGTTCTGGGCTGCACAGAGACTGCACCAAACTTTTTTGTCCTGCTCAGCTGCTCAAGCATTCACACACTTGCAAAGCTAAAATACACTCTATAGGTGGCGACTATCTGGTTGCAGCGCTGCAAAAACTAGCTAGCGAGCGATCAGGTCTGAATTAGGCCCATTGTGGAGCTTTTATGGGGAGAAATTGCATGCAGGGTAAAGGGAACTAAAAAACTACTTATAGGGATATGCTACAAGCTACCAGATACTAATGTGTCTGATGAGGAATTGTTACTGAGCAAATCGAAAAAAAGCGGCAGGATTAGAAGACGGAATTCTGATGGGAGATTGTAACTATCCAGAGATTACTTGGACAAATTATTCATGTGATACTGCTAGGGGTAATAGGTTTTTAAACACACTAAATGATAACTACTTACTTCAACTAATTGAGGAACTAACACGGTACAATGCAGTCTTAGATATGATATTAACAAACAATGGGGATGTGATATCAAATATTACAGTAGGGGAGCACATGGGAAACAGCGACCACAATATAATCACAGTCAACATCAGTTTTCACAAGCAGCCCTATATAGATTCAACTAAGACTCTAAACTTTAGAAAAGCCATCTTTGACAGGATGAATGAAGCTTGCATGCAGAGAAATGGAATGTATTAAAACTATTGCTCGCTAGTATTACTCATAATTTCATTCCCATGGGCAGCAAGCGGAGTAACAATTCCAAATCAATGTGGCTTAACAAAAAGATCAAGGCACTAATGGCCAAAAAGAGGAGAGCTTTCAAAAAGAATAAATTGGATAGGAAGGGATTGTAACAAAATATGCAAAAACTAAATCAGAGTATCTAAAATACAAACCAAAAAGCTAATAGCAAAGGAAAGTAAATCAAACCCCCAAAAGTTTTTCAAATACATCAACAGCAAAAGATTAAAGAGAGAACGTATAGGTCCCTCAAAAGCAATTTGGGAGTCTTAATCAAAGACGACAATGGCATAGTGGAAAAATGAAACAATATTGTCTCATCTGTATTCACAAGAAAAGACCAGATGGCGGGATTAACGCATAACCTCAGCAACGATAATGTCCAACTGCTAAATGGTCATTTACGTGAGGAAGTAGTCTGTGACCAATTAAAAAAAAAATAATTAACAAATCACCTGGTCCCGACAGAAATCACCCAAGGGTTCTCATGGAGCTATACTCTGAATTAGCAAAACCCCTGTATTTGATTTTCAATAAATCACTTACATCAGGCATGGTTCCCAAAGACTGGCGCATAGCGGAAATAGAGCTGATATTTAAAAACGGAAGTAAATCTGAAACGGGTAATTATAGATCAGTTAGTCTAACATTTATAGTGGGGAAAATACTGGAAGGTATTTTAAGGGATAGTATACAGGAGTTCCTTGAAACTAATAAGGTTATAAATGGGAAACCACATGGATTAGTGAAACTAAATGCCAAACTAACTTAATAGGCTTTTATGAAACAGTTAGTGCAAACCTAGATCAGGCTAAAGAGGTGGATGTAATCTTTTGAGACTTTGCTTAAGCTTTCGATATAGTACCTCACATGAGGCTTAGCTACAAATTAAGAGAACTTGGGCTAAAGAGCACAATATGCACTTGGGTTAGAAACTGGTTGTCTAAAATGGAGCAGTGAGTGGTGGTAAATGGAACTTTTTCAAAATGGACTGAAGTTTTAAGTGGTGAGTCAGAAGGGTATGTACTTGGACCACTATTGTTCAACATTTTCATAAATGATCTAGAAGTAGGTCTAGAGAGCATGGTGTCAATTTTTGCAGATGATACCAAAGTGTGTAAGTTTACAAATTCTGAAGTGGAAGCTGAGTCAATTCAGAACGACTTATTTAAACTGAAAGCATGGGCATCAAAATGGAGAATGAGGTTCAATATAGACAAATGTAAGGTAATGCACTTTGGTAGCAAGAACAAATATAGGCCCTCATTCCGAGTTGTTCGCTCGTTATTTTTCATCGCATCGCAGTGAAATTTCGCTTAGTGCGCATGCGCAATATTCGCACTGCGACTGCGCCAAGTAACTTTGCTATGAAGATAGGATTTTTACTCACGGCTTTTTCTTCGCTCCGGCGATCGTAGTGTGATTGACAGGAAATGGGTGTTACTGGGCGGAAACACGGTGTTATAGGGGCGTGTGGATGAAAACGCTACCGTTTCCGGAAAAAACGCAGGAGTGGCCGGAGAAACGGGGGAGTGTCTGAGCGAACGCTGGGTGTGTTTGTGACGTCAAACCAGGAACGACAAGCACTGAACTGATCGCACAGGCAGAGTAAGTGTGGAGCTACTCTAAAACTGCTAAGTAGTTTGTGATCGCAATAATGCGAATACATCGGTCGCAATTTTAGGATGCTAAGATACACTCCCAGTAGGCGTAGGCTTAGCGTGTGTAACTCTGCTAAATTCGCCTTGCGACCGATCAACTCGGAATGAGGGCCATACTTCCTACACGCTAAATGGGGAAAAACTAGGGGATTCAGTTTTGGAAAAAGAATTAGGAGTTACCAAAGATAACAAAAATAGCAGTAATATCCAAAGCAAGAATGCAGCAAATAAGACAAACAAGGTATTAGCATGCATAAAGTGGGGAATTGATGCATGGGATAATATTGTTATATTCCCATTATAAAAATCACTAGTGAGGCCACATCTTAAATACTGTGCACAATTATGGGCACCATACTATAAAAAGGATATCTTGGAACTAGAAAAAGTTCAGAGTCGGGCAACCAAATTGATTAAGGGTTTGGAGACACTAGAATACGAGGAAAGGTTTGCAAGGCTAGGTATGTTTAAAGTGAAAAACAGGAGGTTAAGAGTGGACATGATTAACATTTAAAATATATAAGGGGTCAATAGACAGAGCTAGCAGAGTTTTTGTTTTTAGTAAGATAAACACAAATGACACGTGGACACCTGCTTAGGTTAGAGGAGAGGCGATTCCACACCCAGAGACAGACAGGTTTCTTCACAATAAGTACAATATGTATTTGGAATTCCCTGCCAGAGAGAGTAGTAATGGCGGACTCGATCATTACTTTTAATAATAGACTAGATACATTCCTAATGGATAAGGATATACAGGGTTATGGCAGGTAAATCATACACTGTAGTAACAAAATAATTAGATATGTGCACCGGACATTTTTCGGGTTTTGTCTTTTGGTTCTGGATTCAGTTCCGCTGCTGTGTTTTGGATTCGGACGTGTTTTGGCAAAACTTCCCTGAAATTTTTTTGTCGGATTCAGGTGTGTTTTGGATTCTGGTGTTTTTTTTACAAAATACCCTCAAAAACAGCTTAAATCATAGAATTTGGGGGTCATTTTGATACCAAAGTATTATTAACCTCAATAACCATAATTTCCACTCATTTCCAGTCTATTCTGAACACCTCACATCTCACAATATTATTTTTAGTCTTAAAATTTGCACAAGGTCGCTGTGTGACTATGCTAAGCGACCTAAGTGGCCGACACAAACACCTGGCCCATCTAGGAGTGGCACTGCAGTGTCAGACAGGATGGCACTTCAAAAAATAGTCCACAAACAGCACATGATGCAAAGAAAAAAAGAGGTGAACCAAGGTCGCTGGATTGCTAAGCTAAGCGACCCAAGTAGCAGACACAAACCCCTGGCCCATCTAGGAGTGGCACGACAGTGTCAGACAGGATGTCACTTCAAAAAAATAGTCCCCAAACAGCACATGATGCAAAGAAAAAAAGAGGTGCAATGAGGTAGCTGTGTGACTAAGCTAAGCGACCCAAGTGGCCGACACAAACACCTGGCCCATCTAGGAGTGGCACTGCAGTGTCAGACAGGATGGCACTTCAAAAAATAGTCCACAAACAGCACATGATGCAAAGAAAAAAAGAGGTGAACCAAGGTCGCTGGATTGCTAAGCTAAGCGACCCAAGTGGCAGACACAAACCCCTGGCCCATCTAGGAGTGGCACTACAGTGTCAGACAGGATGGCACTTCAAAAAAATAGTCCCCAAACAGCACATGATGCAAAGAAAAAAGAGGTGCAATGAGGTAGCTGTGTGAATAAGCTAAGCGACCCAAGTGGCCGACACAAACACCTGGCCCATCTAGTAGTGGCACTGCAGTGTCAGACAGGTTGACACTTCAAAAAATAGTCCCCAAACAGCACATGATGCAAAGAAAAATGAAAGAAAAAAAGAGGTGCAAGATGGAATTGTCCTTGGGCCCTCCCACCCACCCTTATGTTGTAAAAATAGGACATGCACACTATAACAAACCCATTATTTCAGCGACAGGGTCTGCCACACGACTGTGACTGAAATGACTGGTTGGTTTGTGCCCCCACCAAAAAGAAGCAATCAATCTCTCCTTGCACAAACTGGCTCTACAGAGGCTTGATGTCGACCTCATCATTATCCTCTGATTCCTCACCCCTTTCACCATGTACATCCTCCTCACTGAGTATTAATTCGTCCCCACTGGAATCCACCATCACAGGTTCCTGTGTACTTTCTGGAGGCAATTGCTGGTAAAGGTCTTCCCAGAGAAATTAACAATTCATTTTGATGATTATCATCTTCACATTTAGTGAAAGTAACCTCCTACGCTCATCGCTGACAAGGTTGCCAGGTGCACTAAACACTCTTTCAGAGTACACACTGGAGGGGGGCAACTTAGGTAAAATAAAGCCAGTTTCTGCAAGGGCCTCCAAATTGCCTCGTTTTCATGCCAGTATGCTTACGGAATGTCTGACATTCCTACTTGGATGCTGTCATTCATGTAATTCTCCACCATTTTTTCAATAGTGACAGAATCATATGCAGTGACAGCAGACATGTCAGTAATCGTTGGCAGGTCCTTCAGTTCGGACCAGATGTCAGCAGTCGCTCCTGAATGCCCTGCATCACCACAAGCGGGTGGGCTAGGAAATCTTGTCTTTTTCCTTGCAGCCCCAGTGGTGGGAGAAATTGAAGGAGGAGCTGTTTATGGTTCATATTCCGCTTGAGTTGACAATTTACTAACCAGCAGGTCTTTGCAATGTAGGCTTTATACCGAGGATCGAACACGGTGGCTAAAATGTAGTGCTCTGATTTCAACAGATTGACCACCCTTGAATCCTGGCAAAGTGAATGAAGGGCTCCATCCACAAGTCCCACATGATTTGCAGAATCGCTCCATGTTAGCTACTCCTTTAATTTATCCAGCTGCTTCTGCAAAAGCCTGATGAGGGGAATGACCTGACTCAAGCTGGATGTGTCTGAACTGACTTAACGTGTGGCAAGTTCGAAGGGTTGGAGAACCTTGCACAAGACGGAAATCATTCTCCACTGCGCTTGAGTCAGATGCCTTACCCCTTCTTTGCCTATATCGTAGTTGGATGTATAGGCTTGAATGGCCTTTTGCTGCTCCTCCATCCTCTGAATCATATAGAGTAATGAATTTCACCTCGTTACCACCTCTTGCTTCAGTTGATGGCGGGGCAGGTTCAGGAGTGTTTGTTGGCGCTCCAGTCTTCGGCACGCAGTGGCAGAATGCCGAAAGTGGTCCACAATTTTCCGGGACACAGACAGCATCTCCCGCACACTCCTGTCATTTTTCCAAAAATGCTGCACCACCAAATTAATTGTATGTGCAAAGCATGGGACATGCTATAATTTGCCCAGATGTAATGCACACACAATATTGGTGGAGTTGTCCGATATCACAAATCCCCAGTAGAGTCCAATTGGGGTAAGCCATTCTGCGATGATGTTCCTCAGTTTCCGTAAGAGGTTGTCAGCTGTGTGCCTCTTATGGAAAGCAGTGATACATAGCGTAGCCTGCCTAGGAACGAGTTGGCATTTGCAAGATGCTGCTACTGGTGCCAATGCTGTTGTTGCTGCGGGAGGCCATACATCTACCCAGTGGGCTGTTACAGTCTTATAGTCCTTAGTCTGCCCTGGTCCACTTTTCCACATGTCCGTGGTTAAGTGGACATTGGATACAACCGCATTTTGTAGGACACCAGTGATTCTTTTTCTACCATCTGTGTACATTCTCGGTATCGCCTGCCTAGATAAGTGGAACCTAGATGGGATTTGATATCGAGGACACACTATCTCCATCAAATCTCTAAGTGCCACTGAACTAATGGTGGATACCGGATGCACCTCTAACACCAACATAGTTGTCAAGGCCTCAGTTATCCACTTTGCAAAAGGATGACTGCTGTCATATTTCATCTTCCTCACAAAGGATTGTTGGACTAGTACAAGCGGTCTTCCGACTTCCCCTCTTGGATGACAATTGACTCCCAGTAACAACAACAGCAGCAGCAGCAACAGCAGTCGTACCACTCAAGGATCCTACAGAGGAATCACGGTTAGGAGAGGACTCTTCAGTCTTGACAGTGACATGACCTGCAGTACTACGGATGTTCCTGACTAAGGAGGAAATTGACATTGAGGGAGTTGGTGTTGTGGCTTGCAGGAGCTTGGGTACAAGAGGAAGAAGGGATTTAGGTGTCAGCGGACTGCTTATGCTCTTACCGAAAGTTTCACAACTTGACACTGACTTCTGATGAATGCGCAGGCAGCAGGTGACATATAAGGGAGGATGTCCCTAGGTGGTTAACATCCTTACCCCTACTTATTACAGATTGACAGAGGCAACAGATGGCTTTACACCTGTTGTCCGGATTTGTGGAGAAATAATTCCACACTGAAGAGGTGGCATTTTTGGTAGTTTGCCCAGGCATCACAATGGGCTTCTTTGTCCCAAGGACAACAGGTGTCTCCCCCGGTGCCTGACATAAACAAACCACATCCCCATCAGAATCCTCATCGTCAACTTCCTCCTCAGCGCAAGCAACACCCATATCCTCATCCTGGTGTACTTCAACAGTGACATCTTGAATTTGAATATCAGGAACTGGACTGTGGGTACTTCTTCCAACACTTGCAGAGGGTGTGCAAATGGTGGAAGGAGCCACCTCTTCCCATCCAGTGTTGGGAAGGTCAAGCATCGCAACCTGTGCTCTTTCCAGCTTAACTCTTTTAATTTTTCTAGCGGGAGGATGAGGGCTTCCATCGTCATGTGAAACGGAACCACTAGCCATGAACATAGGCCAGGGCCTCAGCCGTTCCTTGCCACTCCGTGTCGTAGATGGCATATTGGCAAGTTTATGTTTCTCCTCAGACCATTTAAATTTATTTTTGTGGTTCTTTTTACTGAACTTTGGCTTTTTGGATTTTACATGCCCTCTACTATCACATTGGGTATCGGCCTTGGCAGACGACGTTGAAGGCATTTCATCGTCTATGTCATGGCTAGTGGCAGCAGCTGCAGCACTAGGAGGAATTGGTTCTTCTTGATCTTTCCCTATTTTCTCCTCAAAATTTTTGTTTTCCATTATTTTTTCTGAGTTATATGTGACAATATGCGGCACAGGAATGACTGGAATGCCTGATGACACAGGACACTATCACTGGTCTGATGCAGCACAACAAGTTGTTATAATTGTTATACTGCAGTAGTTGACATATAGCAGCAGCGTATATTGTCACTGGAATTACTGATGAGACAGGACACTACCACTGGTCGGATGCAGCACAACAGGTTGCTGTTATAATTGTTATACTGCAGCAGTGGACATATAGCAGCAGCGTATATCGTCACTGGAATTACTGATGACAGAGGACACTACCACTGGTCTGATGCAGCACAACAGGTTGTTGTTTTAATTGTTACACTGCAGCAGTGGACATATAGCAGCAGCGAATATCATCACTGGAATTACTGATGACACAGGACACTACCACTGGTCTGATGCAGTACAACAGGTTGTTGTTATAATTGTTATACTGCAGCAGTGGACATATAGCAGCAGCGTATATCATCACTGGAATTACTGTTGACACGGGACACTACCACTGGTCTGCACAACACAGCACCACTTTATACAGCTACACTGGATATATGGCAGCAGAGAACACCAACACTGTGACTGGCTGGACTTGTGCAGCACAATACACTGACTACACTGGACTGGACTGAGCAGAACAAGACTCGCCACCCTACTCTCCTGCCCCAACACACAGACACTGAATACTGAGGACACGTCCCCTCTATACACTCTCTGAGACTGGAGTGAAAATGGCCACGATACAGGAAAACCCTAACCGAACTCGTATCCGGGCTCGGAAGTCAAAGTTGGGTAGGGTTCGGTTCTCTGAGAACTGAACCCGCTCATCTCTAGTTTACATAAGTATCTGGTGAAAAGACAAGGGAAAAACAGCAAGCTTACAGGAGACCACTGACCATGGGTTTCCTGCACCAGCTCTATCTCTGGAAAAAGGTCATCCTGAAGAAGAGAAGCCTGATGAGTTCCAGCTGGGTGCAGGTTTGCAGGGTTTAGGGTTAATGCTACAGGATGTCAGGGTCTTGGTTCAGGCAGATGGTGAAGAGCACTGCCCTGCAGCTGGGTGACTCCTGGGAGAGGACAAGGTATAGGCTCATGGCAGATTGTGCTGGCTGCTATCCCAGTGTAATAAATGTCACCAGCAGCAACAGGGCACAGCCAGGGGTTTCCAGCATCTCATTGACCTGTTTTTCACTACCTGCCATCTTGTCTTCCATCTGCCATCTTGTACAGTATCTATCACTTTGCCTGCTGTGTCTCTGGCGGTCATCTGCACTGTAAACCTTCCTTATTAATTAGTCTCTACCTGCAGCATCGCAGCATGGAGGAAGATGTGGTGGTGAGTCGCACATGCACAGAAGGAGAGCCGCTGGGTCCTGGTGCCCAGAGGCTGTTGGCCGCCAGTACACTGCACACAGAAGCAGCGATGGTGGGACTGCGGCTGGGGCGCCCTTTATGCAGGCACCTAGATCACAAGCTCCATCGGAGCCACCCTTGCTACACCCATAGGTGCAGGCGCAGTATGTATAAACCTCACAAATATCTTAACTATAAACTTACACAGTGTACAACAACTGGAAAGGAAATGACAAAACCAACTCTAAATAAATAAATACATTTGCTGGAGAACAAATAACAGTTAATTAGAATATTTTCAAATTCATCAATACATTATCAAAAACGGCTCTCTGGTCAGAACAGACTGATTACTCTTCTGCTGCTAGTTGGGGTTATCTGGGGACCTTTTTTAATGTAATGTACAAGGGGGAAATAATTCATGGCGGACAGATAGATGTGTGCGGCTGAAAATAAGTCTGTTGTAATAATTAATCTCTTAAGAGTATTTTCTCCCTCTAAAACCTCTTATAAAAGCCTTTCAGAAATAATATACACAGAAAGAGTTGTCTGAAAAGAGATAACATGATTAAGGTATGTTTTTTTTTCTTCTTTTTATATACATATTAGATGTAGATTATACAACAAATGTCAGGTAGCGTTATAGGATGTAACACAATAATATTTATCGGACCTGTAGAAGAAGGAAATGACCATGTAAAGTGAATTAGTCACCGTCACGTGGTTTGTGCTGTCTTATTTATCAATCTTATTATACTGAAGCAGCATATTAATGGAAGGTGAATAGGGAACTTTCTTCATAAGCTGCATGGTCTAACTCTCACCTTCTGCCTATAGAATGCTGTGCAATATAACAGATGTATGTTCTGTACACACACTGTACATCAGGATGGCCAAAGCCTGGTCCCAAAGCCTCCCTGCAGCCCAGTGTACTGGGCATCTATTGTCAGTGTCTGTACAGAGAACGTATCATTATGACCTGAGGAGAAGCTGTCACTTGTCAGGCGGTGTGTGTGCACTGATCCATTCACTTACATTGTGCTTGTAATATCAGTGTAGAAGAATGAGTAAGAATGTCTCCTTTCTCCCGCAGTAACAATGTGAATGTTCTGATTGGCTGTTACTAAAATGTCATGAATTCCAGAACTGCTGAACTAACTTTCTTCATTCTCAGGAACTAGAATTTCTTCTGTAACTAATCATGGTAATTACTGCTTAGGACACAGTAAACATGTAATGTACAGTAGACATTATTATTTCTCTAGGAAGAAAAAGACATTTAAAAACTAAAATCATAATTCTATGTAGGAAAAAAATGCAGAATTTAGTGAATAAATTTAGATAAACATCAACTTTATTTTTACCTTTAACAGCAAAAGTTTTAACACTAATGCAGAATAGGCTGATTGTCGCCTTCTTATGCAATTCTAACCTTATTTATAATCTTGTTTTTAAATTTAAAAATACCAAAATGTGCTGCAATTAATTTTGTAGTACAATTATATAGGGTAGGGTTCATGTTATGTGTAATCAATTATGTAACAAAATGTCTTATTTTTTGCTGACAGCCTCAACCTAATGCTGGTGTCACCTGGGCTATTTTCACACTAACATTTTTTTCAGGTACAATACTATATTGCCTTACTTTTATCCATTAGAATGTAAGCTCTCACAAGCAGGGCCCTCTACCCCATTGTGCTTTTCCTTCTCTTACTTAAACCATCTTCTACTTCATACTCCCTTCGACGGCACCAAATCCTTAGTTTTTCTTCCACCCTGAGATTTATTTCAGTGTTGTCTGCTAATGCAGATACTGTATGTTATATACTTGTCATTTATTGTCTTGAAATGTTAGTCACTGTTTTCTTGTTTTACTTATTTTTAAAAAAAAATTTTTATGTACTCTGTGGGCGCTGCAGAACCCCTTTGGCTCCATATAAATAAAGAACAATAATAATAATAATAGTATTTTTTTTTTTACAGCTGACATTATTGTGGTCACCTCATACATTGGAGCTGTTGGAAAGTTACTGTGTTGTAAATATGGATAGTGACTGTTTTCACCCTGAACTTACTAGAAAGCTCAATGTATGCAGGAACAGGTATAGGCAATTCTAAATTGTAAACAACTTAGTTGCACTTGTGGCTGACTGGGTTGTGCCTGAGTGCCAATGGGGTGTACACAAGTTGGCAAAGCTTAGAGAGGATGTGTGAAAAAAACTGAGGACTATGCAGATTTGTACATCTGCACACATACAATATGTTTTTATCAATAGAACCTATAGAATTGAAATAGTAAGCTCAGAGGCAGGGAAGGATATTGTGTCCAGGTCTGGCCTTCTAAGGATTAGTAGTGGCTGACGTCTGTTAGTCTAGTCAGATAGAGCAGTAAGAAGTAGTAAGTAAGAATAATGTACCTACCATAGTCTTTGGCCTCTTGATGGGCAAGCATCCCTTACTACCTAAACTTGGTCCTCCCTGGTCCTGAGTTGTACTTTTGTATTGCTGTGGACACTGCCCTATTTTGGTTATGTAGTAACACCTCATACAGGTAAGATTGGAGGGTCAGTAGTCTGATGCTGTTCGGTTCACACACATCTTTCCTGTCACAAAAATCTTTGCATTCCTTACAGCAGTAAATTATTGTGTCCTGGGTCTATTATTCATTGTTCTTACTTCTCTTAGGCAGCTGACTGTGGTAAAAGAAATGGCACATGCTGCTAAGGAGTCTGGGGATTTTAATAGGAGATAGTTTTTATTGAGCATTTGGGATAATTGTTCAAATTGTTGAAGTCGGGGTTTAAAAAAACAAACATTTTTATTCATGGACATTTACAGTAAATCTGGAAGTGATTACATAGAAGCTGTGCAGTAATTTTGAGATAAAAAGTGCCCATGTAACACCACCCTTAGTTTTCCACAGATACAGTATATCAACATTAATACTAATATACATTATATACAATATATATCATGTAGTATACTTAATATCTGAAATAAAATAATTTCTTGAATGCTCTGAGAGTGGGTGTGTCTAGTGTGATATGATTGTATGCATACCTACAACCATAGAACACTGGACACACCCACTCTAATCTGGCCCGGTTAGTATATGGATGGGAGACCCCCATGGAGTGCCAGGTGTTGTAGACCTTTGAAAAAGCAGGGCGTGGCCACTCATTGCACTTAGCACTTACACAAATAGTATTCCACATAGGATTTTCCACTACTGTTAAGCTATTTGTTTATTATTTAATTATTAACAGTTACTTATATAGCGCACACATATTCCGCAGCGCTGTACAGAGAATATTTGTCCATTCACATCAGTCCCTTCCCCAGTAGATCTTACAATCTATATTCCCTATCACAAGTACAAGCACATTCACACTAAGGTTAATATTGTTGGGAGCCAATTAACCTACCAGTATATTTTTGGAATGTGGGAAGAAACCGGAGTACCCGGAGGAAACCCACGCAAGTAAAAGGAGAATATACAAACTCCACACAGTTAGGGCCATGGTGGGAATCTAACCCATGACCTCAGTGCTGTGAGGCAGTAATGCTAACCATTACACCATACGTACTGCCATTACACCATCCGTATGCTTACCTTAAAACTGGAATCATACATCATATTTCTCTGTGTTAGGCATGAGCGGGATTGATTCTCAGAGAACCGAAACTCCCCAAACTTCATGCTCCGAGCCAAGCTCAGGACTTCCCGCCAGACTGAGAAACCAGAATGAGGCAAAACGTCATCATCCTGCTGTCGGGTTCTGTTTTGGATTCCATATAAACAGCCATACATAGCCACCATTTTCTCTCCAATCCTGGAGAATGTAGCAAGAGGACATGTCTGCTCAGTGTCGGTGCGTGTGGCGGTGACCTGCTCTTTTGTATAATTCCAGTGCTGCGGTCTTGTGCTGCATCAGTCCAGTAATGGTGTATTGCAGTGCATCAGTCCAGTCACAGTAGTGGTGTCCTGTGCTGCCATAAGTCCAGTGATGCTGTATAAGTCCAGTCCAGTGGTGCCTTCTAGTGCTGCATCAGCCAAGAGGTGGTGTCTTGTGCTGCATCCGTCCAGTCATTCCAGTGGTGGTGTCTTATGCTGCCACAAGTCCAGTGGTGTTGTCCTGTGCTGAATATTATTTACTCCAAATAAAGTGTTTATTAATATTTAAACCAAATCATTTTTACAGGGTTCGCCCTGTGTGGTTCATGGTACGCTCGCCTGTGCTGCATATTATGATAATAACTCCAAATAAAAGGGTTATTATTATTATACAAATCATTTTTACAGGGTTTGCCGTGTGTGGTGTAGGGGTACGCTCACTTGTGCTGCATATTATTATAATAACTCCAAATAAAAGTGTTACTATTATCCAAATAATTTTTACAGGCTTTGCTGTGTGTGTGTGGTTTAGGGGTACGCTCGTCTGTGCTGCATATTATTATAATAACTCCAAATAAAAGAGTTGTTATTAATATTATCCATATAATTTTTACATGTGGTGTAGGGGTACGCTCACTTGTGCTGCATATTATTATAATAACTCCAAATAAAAGTGTTATTATTATCCAAATTATTTTTACAGGCTTTGCTGTGTGTGTGTGGTGTAGGGGTATGCTCGTCTGTGCTGCATATTATTATAATAACTCCAAATAAAAGGGATATTATTATCCAAATCATTTTTAAAGGGCTTGCCCTGTGTGTGTGGTTTAGGGGAACACTCTGCTATGCTGCATATTATTATAATAACTCCAAATAAAAGGGTTATTATTATCTAGATATTTTTAACAGGGTTTACCCAGTGTGTGTGGTTTAGGAGTATGCTCTCCTGTGCAGCATATTGTTATATAACTCCAGAAAAATAATGGAGAGCAAACATTTGGAGAATAAAATAAGGAAAGATCAAGAATTACTTCCTCCTTGTGCTGAAGCTGCTGCCACTAGTCAAGACATAGACGATGAAATGCCATCAACGTCATCTACCAAGGCCAATGCCCAGTGTCATAGTAGAGGGCATGTAAAATCCAAACAGGCATATTTCAGTAAAATGACCTAAAAAATTAAATTAAATCGTCTGAGGAAAAATGTAAACTTGCCAATATGCCATTTGCGACACGGAGTGGCAAGGAACAGCTGAGGCCCTGGCTTATGTTCATTACTAGTGGTACAGCTTCACATGATGATGGAAGCCCTCATCCTCCCGCTAGAAAAATGAAAAGAGTTAAGCTGGCAAAAGCACATCAAATAATTGTGCAGATGGTATCACAAATCCCCAAGGAGAGTCCAAGGGGTATATTTACGAAGATTCGTAATTGTCAGGATTCGGAGGGAGATTATACACGAATGACATCGAATGTGTGAATTTGCAAATTCTTGAATTTTTTACACCTCATTTACTATGCTGTCGTATTCTGCATTTTCTTATTTTCCGAAGTCTATGTAATTCGTAATTTCGGCCAGTGTTTTACGGGAGTGATTAGTAAAACACTGCCGAACTTAACACAATGAATCCTGGCCGAATCTGTGAGATCCGTGCAGGGCTTCATTGTGTAAGTTAAAAAAAGTGTTTGAAGTGTTCAAAATTCTGAGAAAAATTGCGTGGGGTCCCCCCTCCTAAGCATAACCAGCCTTGGGCTCTTTGAGTCGATCCTGGTTGTAAAAATACGGGGAAAAAATTGACAGGGGTTCCCCCATATTTTAACAACCAGCACCGGCCTCTGCACCTGGTTCTGGTGCAAAAAATACAGGGGACAAAAGACGTAGGAGTCTCCCGTATTTTTAACACCAGCACCGGGCTCCACTAGTCATAGAGATAATACCACAGCTTACCACAGCCGGGGGACACTTTTATATTGGCATTAAATCACCAACGAGTCACCCCTGGCCGGGGTATCTAATGGTGGGAACTTTGCGTTCTGCGGTAGACCACAAGGTTAAGTGGGGTCTACCACAAGAGTGACCCCACTTAACCTCGCGGTCTACCACAGACCGCAAATTTCCCACCATTGGATACAATGGAGCGCCTCTGCACTACATTTTATCTACAGTGCGCAGCCTGACTGACAGCTCAGGAGCGCACAGCCAATCAGGAGAGTGCCATGATGTGGCACTCCCTGATTGGCTGAAGGGACCCTCTTTGACAGCAGGTACGGGGGGTCCCGCCAGTCAGGGAAAGGGGATCCATGTGTTAACATGGATCCCCTTTCAATGCGTGGTTTGGGTAATCCGTTTTTTTATTTTGGCAAGTCCCTGGATTACAAACATAAAGAAGAGGACCGATCTACTCCGGATTTATTGTGAGTATAATTTTATTTACAGGTACCCCGGGATTCTACTGGAGAAGAGGACCGACTGCTTTGTGTCAACATAGGTAAGTATGTATCAATGTAAGTGTGCATGTATGTTTAATAAAATTTTACTATCAAGGTGTGTGTGTTTTGTTTTTATTTGGGTATTTTTTTGTAGTAGAACTACAGGTCCCAGCGGGCCCATTTCCCCCCCACATCCTGGTACTTGTGGTTCTCCAAGTACCAGCTTGCGGGGACTTATAGTACTGCTAAAAAAAACAATGGCCCTCATTCTGAGTTGTTCACTCGTTAATTTTCTTCGCATCGCAGCAATTTTCCGCAAACTGCGCATGCGCAATGTTCGCACTGCGGCTGCGCCAAGTAAATTTGCTAAGAACTTTGGTATTTTACTCACGGCATTACAAGTTTTTTTCTTCGTTCTGCTGATCGGAGTGTGATTGACAGGAAGTGGGTGTTTCTGGGCGGAAACTGTCAGTTTTCTGGGAGTGTTTGAAAAACCGCTGCAGTTTCTGGGAAAAACGCAGGAGTGGCTGGAGAAACGGGGGAGTGTCTGGGCGAACGCTGGGCGTGTGTGTGACGTCAAACCAGGAACGAAACTGACTCGAACTGATCGCAGTGGCAGAGTAAGTGTCGAGCTACTCAGAAACTGCTAAGAAATTTCTATTCGCAATTTTGAGAATCTTTCGTTCGCAATTTTGCTAAGCTAAGATTCATTCCCAGTAGGCGGCTGCTTAGCGTGTGCAATGCTGCTAAAAGCAGCTTGTGAGCGAACAACTCGGAATGAGGGCCAATATTCTTTTTATTAGACTCCCATCCATCACCTTTGAACCTTTGACAGCCTCAGGCTTCACCCCTGGCCCTTGGGTGGCTGGAGGGGGGGACCTGTTGATTTAAGGGGTCCCCACCGGCCAGGGGTGACTAGTTGGTGATTTAATGCCAGGGCTGCAGGAACCAATATAAAAGTGCCCCCTGGCTGTGGCATTATCTCTCTGACTAGTGGAGCCCGGTGCTGGTGTTAAAAATACGGGGGACCCCTACGTCTTTTGTCCCCGTATTTTTTGCACCAGGACCAGGCACAGAGCCTGGTGCTGGTTTTTAAAACATGTGGAATCATTGTCAATTTTTTCCCCGTATTTTTACAACCAGGATCGGCCCAAAGAGCCTGAGACTGGTTATGCTTAGGAGGGGGGACCCCACGCAAAAAAATATATCTGATTTTTAACTCTTTCCCACCCCTTCCCACTGAAAAACATGCATGGATCTGTGCATGCCTATCAGAACATGGTAAAAAAAAGCAGGTCTATTTTAAAACTGCTTTTTTTTACGATGTGTATTTTTTCACGGCAGTGTTTGGCTATTGCCGGAAGTGATTGTGATTTCAATTTTTTGGTAAATTACCGAGTTGTATAAAATAACTGGCGTGTTTGACCGATGGTGTATTCATTCGTATTTTTTTCTTTGCCTTAAAAAAAATACGAATGCTCTCATCACTGCCGAGATTTGTTTTTGTAAATTCGCAAGATGACACTTTAAAGAAAAAACACCAACTCGGTCAAAATCGGAACTTTAGTAAATATACCCCCAAGTGTGTCGTCGGTTGTGATGCCTGACCTACCCAACACTGGATGAGAAGAGGTGGCTCCTTCCATCATTTGCATGCCCTCTGCAAGTGCTGGAAGTAGCACCCACAGTCCAGTTTCTGATATTCCAATTGAAGATGTCACTGTTGAAGTACACCAGGATGAGGATATGGGTGTTGCTGGCGCTGAGTAGGAAGTTGACGAGGAGGATTCTGATGTTGATGTGGTTTGTTTGAATAAGGCACCAGTGGAGACAGTTGTTGTCTATGGGATGCAAAAGCCCATTGTCATGCTTGGTCAAAATACCAAAAAAGCCAGCTCTTCGGTGTGGAATTATTTCTCCACAAATACAGACAAATGGTGTCAAGCCGTGTGTAGCCTTCGTCAATCCATAATAAGTAGGGGAAAGAATGTTAACCACCTTGGAACATCCTCCCTAATACGTCACCTGCGTCATCAGAAGTCTTTGTAAAGTGCAGAAATTTGCGGTAAGAGCGTAAACAGTAGGCTGACACCTTAAATCCCTTCTTCCACTTATACCCAAGCTCCTGCAAGCCACACCACCAACTCCCTCAATGTCCATTTCCTCCTCAGTCAGGAGCATCAGTAGTCATGCAGGCCATGTCACTGGCATGACTGACGAGTCCTCTCCTAACTGAGATTCCTCCGTAGGATCCTTGAGTGGTACGTCTTCTGCTGCTGTTGTTGCTGCTGTGAGTCGATCGTCATCCTAGAGGGGAAGTCGGAAGACCACTTCTAATTCAACTAAGCAATTTGCTGTCCGGCAGTCCTTTGCAAGGAAGATGAAATATGACAGCAGTCATCCTGTTGCAAAGCAGATAACTCAGGCTTTGACAGCTATGTTGGTGTTAGACATGCATCTGGTATCCGCCATTAGTGCAGTGGGATTTAGACAATTGATGGAGGTAGTGTGTCCCCGGTACCAAATCCCATCTAGATTCCACCTCACTAGGAAAGTGATTCCTGGACTGTACAGGGACATTAAGAAAAGAGTCCTCAGTGTCCTGAAAAAGTTGTACCCAGTGTCCACTTAACTATGGACATGTGGACAAGTAGAGCAGAGCAAACTAAGGACTACATGAATGTGACAGCCCACTGGGTAGATGTAATGCCTCCCACAGCAACAACAGTAGTGGCACCAGTAGCAGTATCTCACAAATGCCAGCTCGTTCCTAGGCAGGCTACACTGTGTATCACTGGTTTCCGTAAGAGGCACACCACTGACAACCTCTTACGGAAACTGAGGGACATCATCGCGCAATGTCTTACCCCAATTATAGTCTCCTGGAGATTTGTGATATTGGACAATGCCACCAATATTGTGCGTGCATTACATCTGGGCAAATCCCAGTATGTCTCATGTTTTGCACATACAATTAATTTGGTGGTGCAGAATTTTTGGAAAAATGACAGGGGCGTGAAGGAAATTCTGTCGGTGGCCTGAAAAATTTGCTGCCCACTTTCGACATTAAACCACTGCGTGCCGAAGACTGGTGCGCCAGCAGACACTCATGAACCTGACCTGCCATCATCTGAAGCAAGAGGTGGTAACGGGGTGAAATTAAACATTCTACATGCTTCAGATTATGAAGGAGCAGCAAAAGGCTATTCAAGCCTTTACATTCTTCTACGATATAGGCAAAAGAGGGGGAATGCACCTGACTGAAGCACAGTGGAGAATGATTTCCGTCTTGTGCAAGGTTCTCCAACCCTTCGAACTTGACCATGTGAAGTCAGTTCAGACACTGCTAGATTGACAGGATATTCGCCTCATCAGGCTTTTGCAGAAACAGCTGGAGAAATTGAAGAAGGAGCTAAGACGGCACGATTCCGCTAAGTATGTGGGACTTGTGGATGAAGCCCTTCATTCGCTTAACCAGGATTCAAGGGTGGTCAATCTGTTGAAATCAGAGCACTATATTTTGGCCACTGTCCTGTATCCTAGGTTTAAATCTAATGTTGTTTCTCTCTTTCCGGCAGACACAAGTCTGTAGAGGTGCAAAGACCTGCTGGTGATAAAATTGTAAAGTCAAGCGGAACGTGACCCGTCAACAGCTCCTGATTCATGTTCTCCTGCAACTGGGGCTGCGAGTAAAAGGATAACATTACCTAGCCACCTGCTGGTGGTGATGCAGGGCAGATAGGAGCAAGTGTTGATATCTTGTCCAGACTGAAGGATCTGCCAACGATTACTAACATGTCTACTATCACTACATATGATGCTGTCACCGTTTGAAGAATGGTGGAGGATTATATGGGTGACAGCATCCAAGTAGGCATGTCAGACAGTCCGTATGTATACTGGCAGGATAAAGAGGCAATTTGGAGGCCCTTGCTGAAACTGGCTTTATTTTACCAAAGTTGCTTTCCCTCCAGTGTGTACTCTGAAACAGTGTTTAGTGCAGCCGGTAACCTTGTCAGCACCCGGTGTAGGAGGTTACTTCCACAAAATGTGGAGAAGATGTTGTCCATCAAAATTAATTATAAATTCCTTCAGGAAGACATTTTCCAGCAATTGCCACCAGAAAGTACACAGGGACCTGTGATGGTGAATTCCAGTGGGGACAAATTAATACTCTGTGAGGAGGATGTACACATTGAAAGAGGTGAGGAATCAGAGGATGAGGATAAAGATGACAGCTTGCCTCTGTAGAGCCAGTTTGTGCAAGGAGATATGAATTGCTTCTTTTTTGGTGGGGGCCCAAACAAACCAATCATTTCAGCCACAGTCGTGTGGCAAACCCTCTCGCTGAAATGATTGGTTTCTTAAAGTGTGCATTTCCTGTTTATACAATATAAGGGTTGGTGGGAGGACTAAAGTTAATTCCATCTTGTACCTCTTATTTTCTTCTTTGCATTATGTGCTCTTTGGGGCTTAGTTTTTAAAAGTGCCATCCTGTCTGACACTGCAGTGTCACTCCTAGATCGGCTATGTGTTTGTGCCGCCCACTTGGGTCGCTTATCTGTGTCATCCAGCGATTTTGTTGAACTTCTTTTTCTTCTTTTCATTATGTGCTCTTTTGGGCCCAGTTTTTAAAAATGCCACCCTGTCTGACACTACAGTGCCACTCCTAGATTGGCCAGGTGTTTGTACCGCCCACTTGGGTTGCTTAGTTTAGTAATCCAGCGACAACATTGCACCTCTATTTCTTCTTTGCAATATGTGCTCTTTGGGGCCTAGTTTTTAAAACTGTCATCATGTTTGACACTGCAGTGCATCTCCTAGATGGGCCAGGTGGCTGTGGCGCCCACTTGAGTTGCTTAGTTTAGTCATCCAGCGACCTCATTGCACCTCTTTTTCTTCTTTGCATTATGTGCTCTTTGGGGCTTATTTTTTAAAACTGCCATCCTGTCTGCCACTGCAGTACCACTCTTAGGTGGGCCAGGTGTTTGTGCCGCACACTTGGGTCGCTTAGCTTAGTCATCCAGCGACCTCTGTGCAACCTTTTGGCCTAAACTTAATATTTTGAGGTGTGAGGTGTTCAGAATAGACTGGAAATGAGTGGAAATTAATTTTATGGAGGTTAATAATGTTGTAGGATCAAAATTACCCCCAATTTCTGTGATTTTAGCTGTTTTTATGTTTTTTTCAAAAATCATCCAGCTCCAGATCCAAAATCAAAACCCGAAAGGGTGGTTTTGGCAAAACCAATCCAGATCCAAACACGAGTGGGGATCCAGATCCAAAACCAAAACACAAAAAGTGCCCGCTGCACATCTCTATGTGTGAGACACTTTTATGTAGCAATTGGCAGTATCAAAATAACTATACAAACCAGAAATAAGACCACATGAAAAATTATTATATTTCAGACACTTATATCTTGCTAAGGAGTATTCAAGAAATAATTTTATTTCAGATATTAAGTAAACTACAGTATATAATTTATCTATGCTATATTTTCACCGGCGTATTTAACCTCATACTGTATGTCTGTAATTTGTTTAACTATGTACTTTTTGGGCATGTGCATAGAACCAATTTCAGCATTGTTATACAAGCAACTTCAGCAGGTAAATTTATTCTAAAACATGACCTAAAACCTATCAATTAATGGGAACTGTAGATCGATTTATTCACTATATGTTTTTACTACTGTTTTTGTCATGTGTATTTTGGGAAAAACGTAGTATACGTTTTTTCTCTGGCCAACCACAGACCTCAATTTTATATATAGCCCATAAAAGTTACATTTTATTAATTATTTTCTTTGTGGCGTAATTAACTTTGTTTTCAGTAGAAATGCCCCCCAAAAATAGTCTTTTCTACAGTTTGAGTTTACATGCATTTCTGACTCTGGGGAGCACCACCAACCCTATTAATTACAGCATAGGATACCAGGTATCTTTGGATCCTGTAACCTAATAACTAGTACTGGAAGTTGGTTCTCAGTATAAGTATATATCCCCACAGATATTCGTAGCAGTATATTTGTACTAGAGATGAGCGCCTGAAATTTTTCGGGTTTTGTGTTTTGGTTTTGGGTTCGGTTCCGCGGACGTGTTTTGGGTTCGACCGCGTTTTGGCAAAACGCCACCGGGGTTTTTTTGTCGGATTCGGGTGTGTTTTGGATTCGGGTGGTTTTTTCAAAAAACCCTAAAAAACAGCTTAAAACATTGAATTTGGGGGTCATTTTGATCCCATAGTATTATTAACCTCAATAACCATAATTAACACTCATTTTCAGTCTATTCTGAACACCTTACACCTCACAATATTATTTTTATTCCTAAAATTTGCACCGAGGTCGCTGTGTGAGTAAGATAAGCGACCCTAGTGGCCGACACAAACACCGTGCCCATCTAGGAGTGGCACTGCAGTGTCACGCAGGATGTCCCTTCCAAAAAAAACTCCCCAAACAGCACATGACGCAAAGAAAAAAAGAGGCGCAATGAGGTAGCTGACTGTGTGAGAAAGATAAGCGACCCTAGTGGCCGACACAAACACCGGGCCCATCTAGGAGTGGCACTGCAGTGTCACGCAGGATGTCCCTTCCAAAAAAACCTCCCCAAACAGCACATGACAAGATTAGCGACCCTAGTGGCCGACACAAACACCGGGCCCATCTAGGAGTGGCACTGCAGTGTCACGCAGGATGTCCCTTCCAAAAAACCCTCCCCAAACAGCACATGACGCAAAGAAAAAAAGAGGCGCAATGAGGTAGCTGACTGTGTGAGAAAGATAAGCGACCCTAGTGGCCGACACAAACACCGGGCCCATCTAGGAGTGGCACTGCAGTGTCACGCAGGATGTCCCTTCCAAAAAACCCTCCCCAAACAGCACATGACGCAAAGAAAAAAAGAGGCGCAATGAGGTAGCTGACTGTGTGAGAAAGATAAGCGACCCTAGTGGCCGACACAAACACCGGGCCCATCTAGGAGTGGCACTGCAGTGTCACGCAGGATGTCCCTTCCAAAAAAAACTCCCCAAACAGCACATGACAAGATTAGCGACCCTAGTGGCCGACACAAACACCGGGCCCATCTAGGAGTGGCACTGCAGTGTCACGCAGGATGTCCCTTCCAAAAAACCCTCCCCAAACAGCACATGACGCAAAGAAAAAAAGAGGCGCAATGAGGTAGCTGACTGTGTGAGAAAGATAAGCGACCCTAGTGGCCGACACAAACACCGGGCCCATCTAGGAGTGGCACTGCAGTGTCACGCAGGATGTCCCTTCCAAAAAACCCTCCCCAAACAGCACATGACGCAAAGAAAAAAAGAGGCGCAATGAGGTAGCTGACTGTGTGAGAAAGATAAGCGACCCTAGTGGCCGACACAAACACCGGGCCCATCTAGGAGTGGCACTGCAGTGTCACGCAGGATGTCCCTTCCAAAAAACCCTCCCCAAACAGCACATGACAAGATTAGCGACCCTAGTGGCCGACACAAACACCGGGCCCATCTAGGAGTGGCACTGCAGTGTCACGCAGGATGTCCCTTCCAAAAAAACCTCCCCAAACAGCACATGACGCAAAGAAAAAAAGAGGCGCAATGAGGTAGCTGACTGTGTGAGAAAGATAAGCGACCCTAGTGGCCGACACAAACACCGGGCCCATCTAGGAGTGGCACTGCAGTGTCACGCAGGATGTCCCTTCCAAAAAACCCTCCCCAAACAGCACATGACAAGATTAGCGACCCTAGTGGCCGACACAAACACCGGGCCCATCTAGGAGTGGCACTGCAGTGTCACGCAGGATGTCCCTTCCAAAAAAACCTCCCCAAACAGCACATGACGCAAAGAAAAAAAGAGGCGCAATGAGGTAGCTGACTGTGTGAGAAAGATAAGCGACCCTAGTGGCCGACACAAACACCGGGCCCATCTAGGAGTGGCACTGCAGTGTCACGCAGGATGTCCCTTCCAAAAAACCCTCCCCAAACAGCACATGACAAGATTAGCGACCCAAGTGGCCGACACAAACACCGGGCCCATCTAGGAGTGGCACTGCAGTGTCACGCAGGATGTCCCTTCCAAAAAAACCTCCCCAAACAGCACATGACGCAAAGAAAAAAAGAGGCGCAATGAGGTAGCTGACTGTGTGAGAAAGATAAGCGACCCTAGTGGCCGACACAAACACCGGGCCCATCTAGGAGTGGCACTGCAGTGTCACGCAGGATGTCCCTTCCAAAAAACCCTCCCCAAACAGCACATGACGCAAAGAAAAAAAGAGGCGCAATGAGGTAGCTGACTGTGTGAGAAAGATAAGCGACCCTAGTGGCCGACACAAACACCGGGCCCATCTAGGAGTGGCACTGCAGTGTCACGCAGGATGTCCCTTCCAAAAAACCCTCCCCAAACAGCACATGACAAGATTAGCGACCCTAGTGGCCGACACAAACACCGGGCCCATCTAGGAGTGGCACTGCAGTGTCACGCAGGATGTCCCTTCCAAAAAACCCTCCCCAAACAGCACATGACGCAAAGAAAAATAAAAGAAAAAAGAGGTGCAAGATGGAATTGTCCTTGGGCCCTTCCCACCCACCCTTATGTTGTATAAACAAAACAGGACATGCACACTTTAACCAACCCATCATTTCAGTGACAGGGTCTGCCACACGACTGTGACTGAAATGACGGGTTGGTTTGGACCCCCACCAAAAAAGAAGCAATAATCTCTCCTTGCACAAACTGGCTCTACAGAGGCAAGATGTCCACCTCATCATCATCCTCCGATATATCACCGTGTACATCCCCCTCCTCACAGATTATCAATTCGTCCCCACTGGAATCCACCATGTCAGCTCCCTGTGTACTTTGTGGAGGCAATTGCTGCTGGTCAATGTCTCCGCGGAGGAATTGATTATAATTCATTTTAATGAACATCATCTTCTCCACATTTTCTGGATGTAACCTCGTACGCCGATTGCTGACAAGGTGAGCGGCGGCACTAAACACTCTTTCGGAGTACACACTTGTGGGAGGGCAACTTAGGTAGAATAAAGCCAGTTTGTGCAAGGGCCTCCAAATTGCCTCTTTTTCCTGCCAGTATAAGTACGGACTGTGTGACGTGCCTACTTGGATGCGGTCACTCATATAATCCTCCACCATTCTATCAATGGTGATAGAATCATATGCAGTGACAGTAGACGACATGTCCGTAATGGTTGTCAGGTCCTTCAGTCCGGACCAGATGTCAGCATCAGCAGTCGCTCCAGACTGCCCTGCATCACCGCCATCGGGTGGGCTCGGAATTCTGAGCCTTTTCCTCGCACCCCCAGTTGCGGGAGAATGTGAAGGAGGAGATGTTGACAGGTCGCGTTCCGCTTGACTTGACAATTTTCTCACCAGCAGGTCTTTGAAACCCAGCAGACTTGTGTGCGCCGGAAAGAGAGATCCAAGGTAGGTTTTAAATCTAGGATCGAGCACGGTGGCCAAAATGTAGTGCTCTGATTTCAACAGATTGACCACCCGTGAATCCTTGTTAAGCGAATTAAGGGCTCCATCCACAAGTCCCACATGCCTAGCGGAATCGCTCTGTCTTAGCTCCTCCTTCAATGTCTCCAGCTTCTTCTGCAAAAGCCTGATGAGGGGAATGACCTGACTCAGGCTGGCAGTGTCTGAACTGACTTCACGTGTGGCAAGTTCAAAGGGCATCAGAACCTTGCACAACGTTGAAATCATTCTCCACTGCGCTTGAGACAGGTGCATTCCACCTCCTATATCGTGCTCAGTTGTATAGGCTTGAAAGGCCTTTTGCTGCTCCTCCAACCTCTGAAGCATATAGAGGGTTGAATTCCACCTCGTTACCACCTCCTGCTTCAGATGATGGCAGGGCAGGTTCAGGCGTTTTTGGTGGTGCTCCAGTCTTCTGTACGTGCTGCCTGTACGCCGAAAGTGTCCCGCAATTTTTCTGGCCACCGCCAGCATCTCTTGCACGCCCCTGTCGTTTTTTAAAAAATTCTGCACCACCAAATTCAAGGTATGTGCAAAACATGGGACGTGCTGGAATTTGCCCAGATTTAATGCACGCACAATATTGCTGGCGTTGTCCGATGCCACAAATCCACAGGAGAGTCCAATTGGGGTAAGCCATTCCGCGATGATCTTCCTCAGTTGCCGTAAGAGGTTTTCAGCTGTGTGCGTATTCTGGAAACCGGTGATACAAAGCGTAGCCTGCCTAGGAAAGAGTTGGCGTTTGCGAGATGCTGCTACTGGTGCCGCCGCTGCTGTTCTTGCGGCGGGAGTCCATACATCTACCCAGTGGGCTGTCACAGTCATATAGTCCTGACCCTGCCCTGCTCCACTTGTCCACATGTCCGTGGTTAAGTGGACATTGGGTACAACTGAATTTTTTAGGACACTGGTGAGTCTTTTTCTGAGGTCCGTGTACATTTTCGGTATCGCCTGCCTAGAGAAGTGGAACCTAGATGGTATTTGGTAATGGGGGCACACTGCCTCAATAAAATGTCTAGTTCCCTGTGAACTAACGGCGGATACCGGACGCACGTCTAACACCAACATAGTTGTCAAGGCCTCAGTTATCCGCTTTGCAGCAGGATGACTGCTGTGATATTTCATCTTCCTCGCAAAGGACTGTTGAACAGTCAATTGCTTACTGGAAGTAGTACAAGCGGGCTTACGACTTCCCCTCTGGGATGACCATCGACTCCCAGCAGCAACAACAGCAGCGCCAGCAGCAGTAGGCGTTACACGCAAGGATGCATCGGAGGAATCCCAGGCAGGAGAGGAATCGTCAGAATTGCCAGTGACATGGCCTGCAGGACTATTGGCATTCCTGGGGAAGGAGGAAATTGACACTGAGGGAGTTGGTGGGGTGGTTTGCGTGAGCTTGGTTACAAGAGGAAGGGATTTACTGGTCAGTGGAGTGCTTCCGCTGTCACCCAAAGTTTTTGAACTTGTCACTGACTTATTATGAATGCGCTGCAGGTGACGTATAAGGGAGGATGTTCCGAGGTGGTTAACGTCCTTACCCCTACTTATTACAGCTTGACAAAGGGAACACACGGCTTGACACCTGTTGTCCGCATTTCTGGTGAAATACCTCCACACCGAAGAGCTGATTTTTTTGGTATTTTCACCTGGCATGTCAACGGCCATATTCCTCCCACGGACAACAGGTGTCTCCCCGGGTGCCTGACTTAAACAAACCACCTCACCATCAGAATCCTCCTGGTCAATTTCCTCCCCAGCGCCAGCAACACCCATATCCTCCGCATCCTGGTGGACTTCAACACTGACATCTTCAATCTCACTATCAGGAACTGGACTGCGGGTGCTCCTTCCAGCACTTGCAGGGGGCGTGCAAATGGTGGAAGGCGCATGCTCTTCACATCCAGTGTTGGGAAGGTCAGGCATCGCAACCGACACAATTGGACTCTCCTTGTGGATTTGGGATTTCGAAGAACGCACAGTTCTTTGCTGTGCTTTTGCCAGCTTGAGTCGTTTCATTTTTCTAGCGAAAGGCTGAGTGCTTCCATCCTCATGTGAAGCTGAACCACTAGCCATGAACATAGGCCAGGGCCTCAGCCGTTCCTTGCCACTCCGTGTGGTAAATGGCATATTGGCAAGTTTACGCTTCTCCTCCGACAATTTTATTTTAGGTTTTGGAGTCCTTTTTTTTCTGATATTTGGTGTTTTGGATTTGACATGCTCTGTACTATGACATTGGGCATCGGCCTTGGCAGACGACGTTGCTGGCATTTCATCGTCTCGGCCATGACTAGTGGCAGCAGCTTCAGCACGAGGTGGAAGTGGATCTTGATCTTTCCCTAATTTTGGAACCTCAACTTTTTTGTTCTCCATATTTTATAGGCAGAACTAAAAGGCACCTCAGGTAAACAATGGAGATGGATGGATTGGATACTAGTATACAATTATGGACGGACTGCCACGGTTAGGTGGTATAAAAAAACCACGGTTAGGTGCCTGCCGAGTTCCGACACAGAGGTAGCCACAGCCGTGAACTACCGCACTGTACACTGGTTGATAAAGAGATAGTAGTATACTCGTAACAACTAGTATGACACTATGACGGTATAAAGAATGAAAAAAAAACCACGGTTAGGTGGTATATAATTTAATTATACAATTATGGATGGACGGACTGCCTGCCGACTGCCGACACAGAGGTAGCCACAGCCGTGAACTACCGCACTGTAAACTGGTTGATAAAGAGATAGTAGTATACTCGTAACAACTAGTATGACACTATGACGGTATAAAGAATGAAAAAAAAAACACGGTTAGGTGGTATATATTATAATAATAATACAATTATGGATGGACGGACTGCCTGCCGACTGCCGACACAGAGGTAGCCACAGCCGTGAACTACCGCACTGTACACTGGTTGATAAAGAGATAGTAGTATACTCGTAACAACTAGTATGACACTATGACGGTATAAAGAATGAAAAAAAACCACGGTTAGGTGGTATATAATTTAATTATACAATTATGGATGGACGGACTGCCTGCCGACTGCCGACACAGAGGTAGCCACAGCCGTGAACTACCGCACTGTACACTGGTTGATAAAGAGATAGTAGTATACTCGTAACAACTAGTATGACACTATGACGGTATAAAGAATGAAAAAAAAACCACGGTTAGGTGGTATATATTATAATAATAATACAATTATGGATGGACGGACTGCCTGCCGACTGCTGACACAGAGGTAGCCACAGCCGTGAACTACCGCACTGTACACTGGTTGATAAAGAGATAGTAGTATACTCGTAACAACGAGTATGACACTATGACGGTATAAAGAATGAAAAAAAAACCACGGTTAGGTGGTATATAATTTAATTATACAATTATGGATGGACGGACTGCCTGCCGACTGCCGACACAGAGGTAGCCACAGCCGTGAACTACCGCACTGTACACTGGTTGATAAAGAGATAGTAGTATACTCGTAACAACTAGTATGACACTATGACGGTATAAAGAATGAAAAAAAAACCACGGTTAGGTGGTATATAATTTAATTATACAATTATGGATGGACGGACTGCCTGCCGACTGCCGACACAGAGGTAGCCACAGCCGTGAACTACCGCACTGTACTGTGTCTGCTGCTAATATAGACTGGTTGATAAAGAGATAGTATACAATACAATACATACAACAATATACTACTATACTGGTGGTCAGGCACTGGTCACCACTAGTCACACTGGCAGTGGCACTCCTGCAGCAAAAGTGTGCACTGTTTAATTTTAAATTAATATAATATTATGTACTCCTGGGGGCTCCTGCTATAACAACCTGCAGTGCTCCCCAGTCTCCCCCACAATTATTATAAGCTTTGCCTTTTATACATTGATGATTGTGCAGCACAGTCACACTGGGCTGAGCTGAGTGCACACAGACTGAGTCACACTGTGTGACTGGCTGCTGCTGTGTATCGTTTTTTTTCAGGCAGAGAACGGATATAGCAGAGAACGGATATATTAAAATAAATAAAAGTTAACTAATAACAACAACTGCACTGGTCACTGTGGTAAACTCTGTCTGACTCTGCACAATCTCTCTCTCTCTCTTCTAATCATTCTATTCTAATGGAGAGGACGCCAGCCACGTCCTCTCCCTATCAATCTCAATGCACGTGTGAAAATGGCGGCGACGCGCGGCTCCTTATATAGAATCCGAGTCTCGCGAGAATCCGACAGCGTCATGATGACGTTCGGGCGCGCTCGGGTTAACCGAGCAAGGCGGGAAGATCCGAGTCGCTCGGACCCGTGAAAAAAAAAGGGAAGTTCGTGCGGGTTCGGATTCAACGAAACCGAACCCGCTCATCTCTAATTTGTACACTGCAGTGAATTGAGGGGAGATCTAGCGATAGTACTAGCATAGTGAAAGAGATTTGTCTGAAATCAAGTGATAGGTTCAGTCTGTTGACCTACCCTCGCTAAGCATCAGCCGCATAACTTTTTGTTTTCATTACTGCATTTTTTTCATCAGTTGTTTTAGTTTTGAAGGAGTCAAAATGGCCATCTGCTTTACAGACTTATAATTGTACTTACAATATTTGTATTTCTTATTATGGATAATAACCTGTGTATCATATACTGAAAATGCATTTAAAAAGAAAATGATCCACATTTCTCAATTAGTTCTATCCCCTAAACCAGAAACAGCCAAGCAAATCCATCTACGTATAGTACATATAATTGAAAAAATAAATGACTAACAGCTATGACCCAATAATCTGATTTATTTGCATAAATCATTCTCATTATTGTTTTATTATTAAAGTAAATGCAAATTGTATTCAATAAAGTCTGATGTGTACATTGTACCACTTCAGGTACTGTACCTATAAAAGGGGAGCTACAGAAAATGCAAATATATATTTATAAGTGCCATAAACACAATAATAATAATAATAATAATAATAATAATAATAATAATAATAATACTGTCAGTACATCTAGAGTGGTCTACTTTAAAATGTTCTGGTTACTTGACCATTTAAAAAAAGAAGAAGTAATAATCACCCCTATGCTTACAGGTGAAAACCACAAATATACAGCATTTTCTTGTACTTGCTTCCTTTTATAAATGGAAGCCTTCTTTAAATCATGGCAGTAAGCGATTTCCATGTTTCTAGGCATTTACTCAAATGCAAATATCTCAGCGCTGAGAGGTGGTAGAGTTATGGGACAAAAGCCATTGTTCCCAGAAACATTGAACTACAGTTTTGGTCCATACTGTACATTGTTACATAATTGTTTATTTGAAATGACAGTCTTGCAGCAGGTTTGAATTAGGGATGAGAGGGTATGGTTCCCTGGGAACCGAACCCCCCCCAAAACATCCTGAACCTAGCCGGGATCAGAGTCCGGATCAGGGACTTCCCACCATACTCTGATTCCAAGCGAGGCATAACATCATCATCTCGGATTCTCGTGGGATTTGGATTTTATATAAGTCCCCGGTAATCGGTGCCATCTTCACTCCAGCATTGGAGAGTGTACTGTATGGATGTGTCTATCTCAGTACTTTGTGGCATTGTGTGGGGCGAGAGCTCTGTCTGCTGTATCTAAAAGGGGTGCTCTCTGTCTGCTGTATCTGTATGTGCTGTATCTGAAAAAGGGGTGCTCTCTCTGCTGTATCTGAAAAAGGGGTGCTCTCAACTGTATCTGAAAAATCGGTGCTCTCTCTGCTGTATCTGAAAAAGGGGTGCTCTCAACTGTATCTGAAAAATGGGTGTTCTCCATCTACTATATCTGAAAAAGGGATGTTCTCTGTCAGCTGTATCTGAAAAAGAGGTGCTCTCTCTGTCTGCCTTATCTGAAAAAGGGGTGCTCTCTCTGCCCGCGGTATCTTAAAGGAGTGATTTGTTCATCCATCCAGGGGCTCTGCCTCAGTGTAACATTTAAATACTGTAATAAAAGCTAAAAATAAAATGACTAAATTTATAACAAAAAAAAGTAATTTTTTTTTGTGCTGTATCCCAGTGTACTATACTTTTTTATTTTATTTTCATAAGTACTGTGACACTGACAGTAAGACCGTAGTATATTATTCCCTACTCATTAACATTTTATGCGACGCTGTCGGTTAAGTCAAGTGTAGTGTGTAATTATTGTATATATTTCTGACTAATTTGTGCAACACTGTAACTGCCTGCGTGTGACATAAAAAATACTTCTACATATTGTTGACTCATTTGTGCGACACTCGATGCAGTCATCCGCAGTGTGTAATTATTATATATATTTTTGATTCATTTGTGTGACACTATAACTGTTGGTGTGTGATAAAAACAATACTTCTACATCATTTTGACTCATTTGTGCGACACGTTTGGTGCAATCAACCGCAGTGTGTAATTATTATAAATATTTCTAATTAATTTGTGCTATATTGTAATCACCGGTGTGTGATATAAAAAAATACTTCTACATATTTTTGACTCATTTGTAGAACACTGTAACTGCCGGTGTATGATATAAAAAAAATACTTCAACATAGTTTTAAATCATTTGTGTAACCTTTTCAGTGCAGTCAACTGCAGTGTGTACTGTAATTATTGTTTATATTTCTGACTCATTTGCACGACACTGTTACTGCCAGTGTGTGATATAAAAAATACTTCTACATAGTTTTGACTCTTTTGTGTGACACTGTTGGTGTAGTCATCCACAGTGTGTAATTATTATGTACTGTATATATTTCAGATTTTTTTGTGTGACACTGTATCCACTGGTGTGGGATATAAAACTATGTCTACATAATTTTGACTCATTTGTGCAACACTGTAACTGCTGGTGTGTAATATAAAAAATACTTCTACATATTGTTGACTCATTTGTGCAATACTGTATCCGCTGGTGTGTGATATAAAAAATATTTCTATATATTTTGGACTCATTTGTGTGACACTGTCTGTGCAGTCATCTGAAGCGTGTAATTATTATATATATTTCTGGTGTGGGATATAAAACTATGTCTACATAATTTTGACTCATTTTTGCAACACTGTATCAACTGGTGTGTGATATAAAAATATTTCTACATATTTTTTACTCATTTGTGCAACAATGTAACCGCAGTGTTTAATATAAAAAATATTTCTACATATTTTGACTCATTTGTATGACACTGATGTTGCAGTAAACCGCAGTGTGTAATAATTATTTTATATATTTTTGATTCATTTGTGCAACACTGTAGACGCCAGTGTGTATATAAAAAATACTTCTACATATTTTTTACTCATTTGTGTGACACTGTCGGTTCAGTCAACAACAGTGTGTAATTATTGTATATATTTCTGGTTTATTTGTGCGACACTGTAACCGCTGGTGTGTGATAAAAAAAATATATCTACATATTTTTTACTCATTTTTGAGACACTGTAA
Source organism: Pseudophryne corroboree (assembly GCF_028390025.1). Lineage (NCBI taxonomy): Eukaryota > Metazoa > Chordata > Amphibia > Anura > Myobatrachidae > Pseudophryne > Pseudophryne corroboree. The sequence continues at coordinate 39,164,069 of NC_086447.1, read as the reverse complement.
CCGCCGCTAAGTGATATAAAAATACTTTTACATATTTTTTACTAATTTGTGTGACACTGTAACCACCAGTTTGTGATATAAAAATAATTCTACATATTGTTGACTCATTTGTGCAACACTGTTGCTGCAATCAACCGCAGTGTGTAATTATTATATATATTTCTAATTAATTTGTGTGACATTGTAACTGTCAGTATGTAATATTAAAAATAATTCTACATATTATTGACTCATTTGTGCGAAACTGATGGTGAAGTCAACCACAGTGTGTAATTATTGTATATATTTCTGACTTATTTGTGTGACACTGTAACTGCTGGTGTGTGATATAGAAAATAATTCTACATATTGTCTACTCATTTGTGCGACACTGTCGGTGCAGTCATCTACAGTGTGTAATTATTATATATATTTCTGATTCATTTATGTGACACTGTAACCGTCGATGTGTGATATAAAAAATATTTCTATGTATTTTTTACTTATTTTTGTGACAATGTAACCGCTAAAGTGTGATATAAAAAGTACTTTTACATATTTTTGACTCATTTGTGCAACACCGTTGGTGCAATCAACCACAGTGTGTAATTTTTATATATATTTCTGTTTCACTTGTGTGACACTGTAACCTCCGCTGTGTGATATAAAAAAAATACTTCCACATATTTCTAATTTGTGCAACACTGTAACTGCTGGTATGTGATCAAAAATACTTCTACATATTTTTGACTCATTTGTGGGACACTGCAACTGCCGATGTATGATATAAAAAAATATTTCTACATAGTTTTTACTCATTTGTGTGATACTTTCAGTGCAGTCAACTGCAGTGTGTACTGTAATTATTGTTTATATTTCTGACTCATTTGCATGACACTGTTACTGCCAGTGTGTGATATAAAAAATGCTTCTACATAGTTTTGACTCATTTGTGTGACACTGTTGGTGTAGTCATCAACAGTGTGTAATTATTATGTACTGTATATATTTCTGATTTTTTTGTGTGACACTGTATCCACTGGTGAGGGATATAAAACTATGTCTACATAATTTTGACTAATTTTTTCAACACTGTCAGTGCAGTCAACCACAGTGTGTAATTATTATATATATATATATATATATATATATATATATATTTCTGATTCATTTGTGCAACACTGTAACCACCAGTATGTGATATAAAAAATACTTCTACATTACTTTGACTCATTTGTGCAACACTGTAACTGCTGGTTTGTAATATAAAAAATACTTCTACATATTGTTGACTCATTTGTGCTACACTGTATCCGCCGGTGTGTGATATAAGAAATACTTCTATATATTTTTGACTCATTTGTGTGACACTATCTGTGCAGTCATCTGAAGCGTATAATTATTGTATATATTTCTAATTCATTTTTGCAACACTGTATCAACTGGTGTGATATAAAAAATATTTCTACATATTTTTTACTCATTCATGTGACAATGTAACTGCAGTGTTTAATGTAAAAAATATTTCTACATATTTTGACTAATTTGTGTGACACTGATGTTGCAGTCAACCACAGTGTGTAATTATTATATATATTTTTGATTCATTTGTGCAACACTGTAGACGCCAGTGTGTGGTATAAAAAATACTTCTACATATTTTTTACTCATTTGTGTGACACTGTCGGTTCAGTCAACCACAGTGTGTAATTATTGTATATATTTCTGGTTTATTTGTGCGACACTGTAACCGCCGGTGTGTGATAAAAAAATATATCTACATATTTTTACTCATTTTTGCGACACTGTAACCGCTGCTAAGTGATATAAAAAATAATTTTTCATATTTTTTACTAATTTGTGTGACACTGTAACCACCAGTTTGTGATATAAAAAATACTTCTACATATTGTTAACTCATTTGTGCAACACTGTTGGTGCAATCAACCGCAGTGTGTAATTCTTATATATATTTCAAAAAAGTATTAGAAAATAGGTGTTGCGCTGATTCACCGGTGGAGAAATTCCTATTTTACAATACCTTTTCAGAAGTATTTTAATAGTAATACTGCTGCTGCTGCCCACAGTAAGGGATGTTTTGCGACCCCCGTGATTATGATAGAAACAAAAAAAACAAACAGAGTGGGAGCGCTGCTGGGATTACTAAAAAATAAGACTTACTTTAATCATATAATTAATACTCATTAGCGGTATAAATAATCAGTAGACTTTTAATTAATGACATGAAAAAACAAAAATAAAAAAGTAAAAAGGAAAAAAGAAAAATGAAAAATAGATAACAATAAATAAAGCAATATTAATAACACCAATGTTAAAAACTAATACTGAGATGGAATACCAGAAAAAGATATATATCAATGATAATTTGATCTAATTGACTTGAAACATTTGTAAAACCTGTGCAGGCTAGATTAATATTGCACAATGTCCTCGCTTGATAGCAAAGTCCCTTGGAATAGTTCAGATGGTTATTAGTTGTTAGCCAAAAGGAAACATAGTTTCATTTTTCATGAAGATTTATATAATTTGATATGGTATCGTCCACATATATCACAATGTAGCAGTACGGATCCAGCTGAATGAAATATCCTTTGGAAAAAAGGAATCCTTAATACACAGACTGTGTATTAAGGATTCCTTTTTTCCAAAGGATATTTCATTCAGCTGGATCCGTACTGCTACATTGTGATATATGTGGACGATACCATATCAAATTATATAAATCTTCATGAAAAATGAAACTATGTTTCCTTTTGGCTAACAACTAATAACCATCTGAACTATTCCAAGGGACTTTGCTATCAAGCGAGGACATTGTGCAATATTAATCTAGCCTGCACAGGTTTTACAAATGTTTCAAGTCAATTAGATCAAATTATCATTGATATATATCTTTTTCTGGTATTCCATCTCAGTATTAGTTTTTAACATTGGTGTTATTAATATTGCTTTATTTATTGTTATCTATTTTTAATTTTTCTTTTTTCCTTTTTACTTTTTTATTTTTGTTTTTTCATGTCATTAATTAAAAGTCTACTGATTATTTATACCGCTAATGAGTATTAATTATATGATTAAAGTAAGTTTTATTTTTTTAGTAATCCCAGCAGCGCTCCCACTCTGTTTGTTTATATATATTTCTAATTCATTTGTGCGACATTGTAACCGTCGGTATGTAATATTAACAATAATTCTACATATTTATAACTCATTTGTGCGAAACTGACGGTGCAGTCAACCACAGTGTGTAATTATTGTATATATTTCTGACTTATTTGTGTGACACTGTAACTGCTGGTGTGTGATATAGAAAATAATTTCACATATTGTCTACTCATTTGTGCGACACTGTCAGTGCAGTCATCCACAGTGTGTAATTATTATATATATTTCAGGTTCATTTGTGTGACACTGTAACCGCCGATGTGTGATATAAAAAATATTTCTACTTATTTTTTACTTATTTTTGTGACAATGTAACTGCTAAAGTGTGATATAAAAATACTTCTACATATTTTTGACTTATTTGTGCAACACCGTTGGTGCAATAAACCACAGTGTGTCATTTTTATATATATTTCTGATTCATTTGTGTGACACTGTAACCTCCGGTGTGTGATTTAAAAAATACATCCACATATTTCTAATTTGTGCAACACTGTAACTGCTGGAATGTGATCAAAAATACTTCTACATATTTTTTACTTATTTGTGGGACAGTGTAACTAACGGTGTGATATAAAAAATACTTCCATATATTTTTTACTTATTTGTAATTAATATATATATTTCTGATTCATTTGTGCAACACAGTAACCGCTGGTGTGTGATATAAAAAATATACAGTATATACTCAAGTATAAGTCGACCCGAATATAAGCCGAGGCACCAAATTTTACCACAAAAACCTGGGAAAACGTATTGACTAGGGTGGGAAAGGCAGCTCTAGTCGTACACAGCCCTCAGTGCCAGATATGCCCTCATACTGCCAGATATACCCCACAGTGCCAGAAGTGCCAGATATGCCCTCATGCTGCCAGATATGCCCCAGTGCCAGATGTGCCCTCATGCTGCCAGATATGCCAGATATGCCCCACAGTGCCAGATGTGCCCTCATGCTGCCAGATATGCCCCACAGTGCCAGAAGTGCCAGATATGCCTTCATGCTGCCAGATATGCCAGATGTGCCCTCATGCTGCCAGATATGCCAGATCTGCCCTCATGCTGCCAGATATGCCAGATGTGCCCCCATGCTGCCAGATATGCCCCACAGTGCTAGATATGCCCTCATGCTGCCAGATATTCCCCACAGTGCCAGATATGCCCTCATGCTGCCAGATATGCCCCAGTGCCAGATGTGCCCTCATGCTGCCAGATATGCCCCACTGTGCCAGGAAGGGTACTTGCCCTCCATCGCTCCCGCGTTATCTTCTGAAGGAGATACACGGAGGGCACACCGCGCGGCTCTACTGTGTCCCTCCTGCGTCTCCGTCTCTGGCGGCTTGTGTGTGTGTTAAATGAACTGCTGCGTTCGTGAGCTCTGATTGGCTCACGAACCAGCACTTATAGAAACATAGAAACATAGAATTTGTCGGCAGATAAGAACCACTGTGCCCTCCATGTCCCTCCTTCCACTGACTCGGGTATAAGCCGAGGGGGCTTTTTCAGCACAAAAAAACGTGCTGAAAAAGTCGGCTTATACTCGAGTTTATACGGTATTTTGATTTAAATTAATATTTTGTTCTCTGTCATTCCAGAATACATCCAGGGACTGCAACTGCTCAGTTCATCTAGGGTTCTTCGGTCAGTCCTCCCAAAATGAAAGACATCTTTTTTTTAATAATTGTGCTGTTTCCTCTAACTATATATCCATGCATGCTACATCCACTTAAGGGTGCTGTGTCTGTAGCTCATAATTTTATGTTATAACTTGTTGTCCTATTTTCATAATTCTTTTTATCACCACATTGTGATTAATTAAAATTAATATTATTAATAATACTGATAAATTAACTAAATTTAAATTAAATGACTATAAATAAACTCTCCTCACTTGTATATGGATTCTTCTGCATATCTGATATATCTTTAAGGAAATTAAGAATTTGATCCAAAAATATTAAATTTAAATCATGATTACAGCATCTAAAATATTGTCTTTTTTATTTTCTTTGCCTCAATCATCTTTTTGTGAACTGAAAGCTTGAGCCTTGCCTAATGTGTCATTTTTTTTAAATATTCTTTTTATGAGGGGCGTGGTTAGCTGTTGGATATTGAGGATGTGCTGTGTTTGGCTCCAACTTCACTACGTCCAAAACTGCTCTATACTCCTGTCCCTGTTCCCACAGAGTGTATCTACAGTCCTCTCCTACCTCCCAGAGGACCTGTCACCCTTGATGATCTGTGCCACAGAGCCGAGGGATAGTCTTCCTTATCCCTGTGAGGTGCGGCCTAGGAGGTGGCGGCAGCCAGGGACTCCATTTCTGATGGCAGTCGGGTCACGAGCTCCAGGGCATGTGGCCGGAAGTGGCCATGCTGCTTGCTCATACGGGAACCCGGCTTTCCCACAGCCCGCATACCAGGCTCTACTACAGTGCCCTGCTAGGACCCACCATCCGGAACTCTGGGGAGGCCAGTTAGAGGAGAAAAGCAACAGCTTACCTCAGCAGGGAGCAACAGTGGCCATCTTTCCTGAGGTCAGTGCTCTCCTTCACTCACCCGCTCTACTTGCCAGGTGGCATGGAAAGGTGCTGGTCACTGGCTGGATCGTGACCAGTGCCACCCATCCACCCAATTTGGACATTTACCTAACAGGGGAGCATTGTTTTAGGGTGAATACCTACATTCCATGTGTACTGCACCTATGCTCCGGAATACAGTCAGCTATTTATGTGATCCATAGCGCTACTGCTTTATTGCCCACTACTTGGTTCAGGCTCCCTACGCGAACCTCGAGCAGTTGCTTGTGTGCTCATTTACTCCCCTTCAATTGCATCATGTTTGTTCTTGTTCTTGTTGTCCTCCTTCCAAGCAACAATTTCCAATACAATACCCCCATATTTTGGTCAAAGGGCACAATTACATGCATTTTACCAAGCAGTGTGATCTGATTGTGCAGTGTATTAATCAGTTGGCTCAGCGAAGGAACGTCCGCCCCAGTACAATCTGGTAATGGTGGAAGATATGTCCTGGCAGTAATAATACCCACGAACACCACCATCACTCTACCTATGTGGGAATTTTAGATGTAATCTTCAAGCTTGGAACTGTACCAGTAATTCTCTAATTTATCACAACCTGTTGTGACCAGTTTCTTGGGATTCAGCCTTCCAATAACAGTTGTCATGCTGCCTAAATGTCAGAAAGACCCTCATGGAGTCCCGCCTATGAGCTTTTTCAAACAGTCCCCTACTGCCCAAGGGGTCAAGGTAAACTTTCCACGGTCAAAACCATACTCCACTCTCTGCCCTCAGCAACCCGTTTGAGCCCTCCACATAGACTAGGCATGTGCACCCTGACTTGGGGGATGACACTCTATTAATGGTTGGTTCTATGAAACAACTTCTGTCCTCATTTAAGTCAGATATATCGCAGGAATTTAAATTGACCCTACAAACCTGTCAACAATCTGTAGACACAGTTGGCCAGTGTATAGATCATATGGAAAATAAGCTGTAAGAAGTGGTCAAATCACATAATGAACTTATTTCCCTTCATGAGGACCTTCAAGTGGAAGTCACGGCTCTGCGCAGTAAAGTAGAAGATTTGGAGGACAGATCACAATGTTAAAGTCTGAGGTATCTTAGAGTCTGTCTCTAATGCCAACTTGTCAGAATATGTTACAGATCTGTTCTCAAAATTGCTGCCAACTGTCACTATTACAGACTTTCTCCTAGACCGCATACATCATCTACTCAAGGCAAGGACAGCTCCAAAGGATGCTCCTAGGGTCACCCTTGTGTGATTTCACTATTATCATTTTAAGGAGTGAGTACTTCTGGCTTCCAGATCTGCAAAAGACGCAGATGTTGCTTTGGGTGACCTCCAGATTTTCGGGGACTTGTCGGCTGTCATGTTGGCTCTTAGGAGGTCCTTCTCTTCGATCACCGGGACCCTCCGGAAAGCAAATATTTCATGCTAATGTGGCTTCCCTATGCACTTGATCATTAAACGAAATGGCACCATGACTAATGTCTCCACACCAGCTGATTGGACCCATATCCTGGTTGCTTGAAACTTTAAAGTGGTTTCTTCTACCCTACTGGGTGTCTCCAGACTATCCCAAGGCTGGTCAACTGTGAGCCATCCAACCTGAATGTTTTCTATTATGCATGTTGGCTGTTTACTTGTTTCTTCTAATGTTTTTCTTTTTCAGGGGCCTCTGAGCAGTTGCTCCATCTAAGTGGACTAATATGTTATTAGTATACTGGTTATTATGACTATTCAGGATCTTTACAGTAATATGGGTTCCCTTGATACCCATACAGCTATGCCTTTAACAGTTTATACTGGATTTTTTGTTTCTATATTGCTGTTATTGTTTATAAGGGTTGTTCTCCCATGGGCTAGGCTCCTTGCCTGCACAAACCATTCTTTTCAGGTGCCCTCTTTCTCAAAGCCTGGACACTGGGTGACACAGAATTGTCTTGGACTTACACATCGACTTGTGTGTAGTATCAGGTACAGTTCCTTTTTGAGTGATGGTGGTGGTTGTCTATGACACACACCCCTATGTGCCACCCCTTTCGTTGGTCTAACGTGGCACCGCTATGGTGCCTTCTTTGTTTATTTGCCTTTTTCCCTTTTTTGATTTTCTTCCCCCTGTTACATTCCTTCTATTTCAATTATTTTACAGATGAAAGAGAATTCAAGGTTACATACGTTAGATGTTATTTTGTTTCTGTACTTCTATATGCATATACTGTATGTGTTCTATTGCTCCGCTATGGATCTTTGTTGTTATGTAACTCTATTACAAGCCTAACATGGTTAATGTCATATCTCTAAATGTGGAAACTAGCCTTAACTCATTTTGCTAAGCCTAAAGCCCACATCATAGCCCTACAGGAAACCCATTTTATGTCCTTTTCTCCTCCAACTTTTTTTTAATAATAAGTTCCCTCTTTGCTATATGTCTAATGGCCCCAGTAAAAAGGCAGGGGTTGCTCTTCAAGTGTCCAGCTCATGCAATTTATATTAGATAGGCAGCTCTCTGACTCCGAGGGTCATTATCTGATATTGGTGGGTAAACTGGATGACAAACCAGTTATGCTGGCAGTTGTCTATGCCCCTAACTCCAAACAGATTCCTTTCATTAAGACATTTTGTAAAGCTATAATAATAAAAATAATATTGGGAGATTTCAATATGGTCCTGGAAGCAAATATAGACAAACTGTCCAAACACTACTCCATGAAGGCTTTACCCAAGTACAATCTTTCCTCCACGTTTAGATGCATCATACATGAATATGAACTATATGGTGTTTGGCGAGCTAGAAACCCAAATGATAGAGACTTTACCTTTTATTCCGATGTTAATGGGTCCTTCTCTAGGATTGATCTGGCCTTTTTGGATAAATTGACTCTCCAGCAAATTAAGTAGGCTTCGGTGCTGTCAGTCACATGGTCTGATCACTCGGCTCTGAGCTTATACTGGAATCTTCACTCCTTTAGGATCCCCCACCCCTAGTGCCTTGGTGAACACCTACTCTCTAATGTGGAGGTTAAGAATTTGATTGCTTAAACACGTTCCATGTATTTAGAAAGGAACAGCCCTGTAGACACCTCCTTGTTTACTCATTGGTGTGTCCTCAAGGCTGTAACTTGGGTTCTGCGATTAAAGTGGCTGCTCATTTGCATAGACAGAGAGAGGCCCATCAGAGGGATGTTGAAAATAGGTTGGTAAATCTTGAGAATAAACTTAAATCATCCCCCTCTAATAAATCCTTCTATAGGGACCTTCTACAGGTTACAGAAGAATGGAATGTTCTCGCATTGGTGGAAGTTCAAAGAAATCTGTTTAAGCTAAAACAAAAGTTTTATGTCCAAAGTGACAGGGTGGGCAGATTGCGGGTTATGAAATTGAGGGCAAAAACTGCAAAGTAACGAGTGAAGGTGGTTGCAAACTCAAGAGGTACGAAGGTACTGTATCTGACCCCGCTGATATTGCTTCTGCCTCCTCCAATTATTATGCCTCCTTATATAATTTGAAGGAGGATTCTTCGATCCCTCAGCCAACGTCTGCAGGTATCAATGATTTCCTATGGAAGTCGGTGCTTCCACATTTGGTGATGTCAGATCTCCAGGCCTTAGAGCTGCTGTGGAAAGATAAGGAACTTCAACAGGTTATCCATACTCTACCAGATAAAGCAACTGGCCCGGATGGCTATATTACAATTTCTATAAATTTTTTCAATAGGTTTTGATACTAGTATTGATCCTGTTGTTTAATGAAGCTTCATCTTTAGGGTCTTTCCCCACTGAAATGCTTGAAGCTCGGATAGTCACATTCCCTAAACAGGGGAAAAATCCTGCGTTAGTAACTAATTACCATCCAATAGATCTCTTGAACATGGATGTAAAGATCTATGCAAAGCTTATAACGAACAGGCTGAACCCATTGCTTCCGTCCCTGGTCACCCATGACCAAGTTGGTTTTGTTCAGGGTAGACAATCCCCGGATAACACCAGAAGGATAATCAATGTGTTGGATTCCTTCACTGCTACCTCAGAACCTCTTCTTTTGCTTTAGTTGGATGCAGAGAAGACATTTGATTGTTTGCATTGGGGATATCTTTAAGAAGTTCTTAGGAAGTTTGGGATTGATGGCAGAGCCCTTCCTTCCATAGCCGCACTCAGGGCCGGACTGGCCATCTGGCACTTCTGGCAAATGCCAGAAGGGCCGATGGCCACATGGGCCGGTCCAGCAGTCACTGAGACACGCTGCAGCTCAGTCCGGCGGAAGCATGTCTCAGCTGTCAGGAGAGGAGTCTAGCGCAGCTGTGTATAGCGGACTTCAAACCAGCCGTCGGTTCGTGAGCCAATCAGAGCTCGCGGACCGGCAGCCAATCAGATGCTGCCGGTCTGCGAGCTCTGATTGGCTCACGAACCGGCAGCTGGTTTGAACGAAGTCTGCTATACGCCGCAGCGTCAGACACAGCCGGTGGGCGCTCTGCTCTCCTGACTCACCCCCGTCCTCATAGCCCGGAGTATGAGGAGCAGCAGCATTAGCAGTGCAGCAGCGGTAAGCAGCTGCAGCACTGGCTGCTGTGGGGACAATTGTATACCTGGCACTGTGGGGGCAATTGGCTGGCACTGTGGGGCATTTGTATATCTGGCACTGTGGGGGCAATTGTTTACCTGGCACTGTGGGGGCATTTCTATACCTGGCACTGTGGGGGCATTTGTATACCTGGCACTGTGGGGGCATTTGTATACCTGGCACTGTGGGGGCAATTGTATACCTGGCACTGTGGGGGTATTTGTGGATCTGTCACTGTGGGGGCATTTGTATACCTGGCACTGTGGGGGCATTTGTATACCTGGCACTGTGGGGGCAATTGTGTATCTGGCACTGCGCTATTGGGGGCCTATAATGTAAATTTCGTCTCACACTGGGTGCTATAATGTGAATTTTGGCTCATACTGTGTGGTATAATGTGAAAGAGGCACCAGTACTAGATAGTATAAGGGGTCCTACTATTGTGGTGCATAATGCGTATAAGGGGTGTATGGTGTGGTAAACTACACTGAATGCCACGCCCCCTTTTTAGTGGCCATGCCCCCCTTTCCGGAGCGCGCGCGCCTTCCGGCGCGCTTATTTACAAACTTCACATTTCCATACCCCCACTTACAAATTTCCACTTCAACCACTGGTTGTGTGTATTTTAATTGAAAATTATGTACGCTTGTATGTTGTTAGAATATTAATTATATTTGTAAGAGCATAGACTAATAAGTGGGAGGAGTCAAGAATAGTAAGGGAAGGAGTCACAGAGGTGGGCCTGTGTCCTTAAAAAATGCCAGGGTCAATTTTAGTCCCAGTCCGGCCCTGGCTGCACTGTCCTCTATGCCAATGGCTAGAGTCTTTGTGAATGGTATCCTTTCCTCCACATTTCAGATCACCAACGGCACTCATCAAGGTTGTCCGTTATCCCCACTAGTCTTCGCCTTAGCGATAGAACACCTGGCGGAGGCTATCCAAACTGCAGTGTCAGTACAGGGTCCAGTTGGTTTTGGCCGTGAATATTAAATTAGTTTATTTGTGGATGACATATTCCTTACATTAGGTGCATGGATGGCAGAGGATGACTTTAAACCATGGGTACTCTTAGAAAAGTGCTTGATATATCCATTCCCAATAGCTGATGTTCTATGGCTTCCGGGGTCAGAGGGCTTGCGTATCCTAACTCATTCTGTGGTGGTACTGTCTGCACATAAAGCTTGTCTGGAACTGGTTTCTAAGCTTGATGGTACTTCTCTTCCATCCATTGACCTTTCGCTAGTAGGCATTGCCTCCCTGAACCCAGATTTGAAATTGAACATCTGGGTATCCCATGGCCTTCATACGCTTGGTGGGGCTACCACGGACAGAGTTTTACTGTCATTTAGCCAATTTCAGTCTAAATTTTCACTGCCCCATAGGGACTTTTAAAAATATTTACAATTACATCACTAGTTGTACAGCACCACTGTATCGCACACAGTTTCCATAATACCTAAATACTGTATTTATGAGATTTAGTGGTCAGACTCAATAGAGGTGGTATAATTTCCTTATTGACCTCCATTCTTGTAAGAAATTATTCTCCCCTGTTAAATGGGAAAATGATCTTACATGCACGATTTTGGATGAGGAATGGCTAGGGTTTTCCACACTTGTTACCATTTATCTAAATGTATGTTTTTTATAGAACATTTTTACAAGCTTCTGCACCGCTTATATCTCACTCCATCGAGACTTCATGTTTTTAGTCCGTCCAGTTCGAATATGTGTTGGCATAAATGTAGCAATGTTGGTAACCTGCTAAATATATTTTGGTCTTGCCCGGCACTTTCTAATTTATGGATCACAGTTTGTACCCTTTCATCCAAAGTCCTGGGCTTTCCCGTATCCTCTCACCCTAAATTAGCCCTATTACATTTGTTTCAAGGTGTTCTCCTATCATTGATGGGCCACATGTTAATATCGACTAAACTCCTGATTACTCAAAATTCGTGCACATCCCAAGTTCCCACTATAGCTGCAGTTGAAACTGCTGTTCAATCACATTATAAGTTTGAGACAGCAGGCTTAACCTATTCCTCCATTTTGACAAACCACCTTTATCGCTGGCTTTCCTGGCATATGTTTAGGTCATGTAACCCAGGGTGATTAATCTTCCATTCCATTTGCTCGCGGTATCTCTGTAAGGGCCTGTGTTAGGCTAGTACTGTACCCTTAATTTATGTATTTGACTTATCTGAAGATTCAGTATGTATGTGTAACTGTAAATATGTATATTTGTCTGATTTTTATACGAAATTGTGTTGGTTGACATCCGTGTAACCTTGTCTATACAAGAATGGTATTCCCCTTTTTTATGTATCCCTCCCCTATTCCCATATATGTTATAATCTTTTCAATAAAAATCAAATAAAATTAAATTTAAAAAAAAAAAAATTATTTTTTGTTTTTGTCCATCCTCCCAGTATATACATCCAAGGGCTGCTGCTACTCCGTTCATCTAGGGGTGTTCTATCCATCCATCCATCCATGGGCTTTGGCCAGTATTAAAAAAATATATATTTTTGTGTTGTACCCAAGTATACTGTACATCCAGGGGCTGCTGCTTCATCTTCCATCAGTCCATCTAGGCTCTGCCCCAGTGTTTACATTTTTTTAAACTAATATAAAAAATATGTATTGTATTCTGTGCTGTACCCCAGTATACTGTACATTTAGATTCCGGATGCATGTAAATCTCTTTCTGAGTACACACTGGAGGGTTGGCAACTTAAGTAAAAGCAAAGCCAGTTTTTGCAAGGGCCTCCAGATTAGCTTTGTTCCCAGCCAGTATTGGAACAGACTGCCTGATATGCCTATTTGGATTGCTATGACTAAAATAATCATCAACCATGGTTACCGTATCATATGTAGTCACAATAGACATGTCAGTAATAATTGTAGACATTTCCTTCAGTCCGGATCAGATGTCAAAAGATTTTGCTGAATGATCTGCATCACTGCCACATTTTGCAGAATGACAAAATGTCCTGAAATTTTAAGGCTCGCAAAAAAAAGAAAGGTTTGTAATTTGTTTCTATGTGATTAGATGGGTCAAGTAGTACTTAACTCTGGTCAAATTCTTTCTAAGATAATCCTTTATTTCTTTTACAGTATTTAAAGGAATTTGGATACAGTATTTACAGGAATTTGGAAAAGAAGAATGTTCGTTATTTAAGTGGGTATGGTTTATGGGGTAATTCAAATCTAACTCTCTCTGCACATGTTATATCTGCCCCTCCTGCAGTGCATATGGTTTTGCCCAACTGCTAACAAATGTGCTGCAATGATCAGATCTGAATTACCCCCTTAGTTGCCTCAGCCAGCTTAACACACAGTATGTACCACATATGTATGTGTTTGACAAATATGCACAACTAAATTTTGTATTAATTAAATATATTTCATTTCCACTTTATTGCAGACATCTAGGACAAAAGGACAAGACCTGCAAGATCAGACGCATGGATGATGACGTTTTTTTATTTATTTGGAATCAGAGTCTGGTGGGAGAACCCATGCCGTCACGTACTTCACTAGACCCTTCTCCCTCATAAATTTGCTTCAGAATAAAAATAATATTACATTTACTATAATCAATCCCTCGTTTTTTTACCTGCCTTACACTACATACATAATTCAACTCCTAAAGGTTTCAAATCTAGTTATTATTTATTGATTAATGAAAGCTTTCTTGGTTACTTTCTATGGGGTAGTATAGTTGATTCAACTGCCACCCTGTCTGCCACTGCCGTGCCACTCTGTTTCCTAAATGAGCCATATTGGAATTTTAAGTTCGGGCCGCCCACTACTGTCGCTTAATTTAGTCATCCTGCTACCTGGGTGCAAACTTTTATCTTAAACTGGATATAAACAATATTGTGTGATGTGAGGTGTTCAGAATAGACTGGAAATGAGTGGAAATGAATGTTATTGAGGTTAATAATACTGTAGGAACAAAAACACCCCCAAATTCTGGGATTTAACTGTTTTTACGATTTAAAAAAAAAATACAGATCCAAAACCCACCAGGGCATTTTTGGCAAAATCAATGCAGATCCAAAACACGAAGAAGATACAGATCCAAAACCAAAACACAAAACCCAAAAAAAAATGGCCTGGAACACACCCCTAGTTTGAATCATTAAGTTCTTTACTAAAGGCGAAAACATTTTTCAGTTCAGAGATATTAAGCATTAAATAGGTAAAATGAAAAAATTTCACTCTCTTATAAAAATTGGACAGAATTCTCATACCAGCTTATTTTACAACAAATTTCTAGTACTGTATATATATATATATATATATATACATCTCCCACATAAAAAAGGAAACATTAGTTTTCTTCTCAGGCTGAGATTGTGGCACCTTGATGAGTGAAAATGTAATATAAATGTTATTCTGGTTGAGATACATTAAAAAGTGGTATAAGGTATTCAATGTGTATACTGTAACTTGTGTATGTAGAATAGACTTGGCTGAAAGCAATAGTTTTGTCCTAAGGCAAACATATATTTGCATTTGCCTAAAAGTCTAAAAAATAAAATAAAAATTGTATCAGGAAGTGAGTTAAAATAAAATTAGTATTAGGATTTTGATTGACCTGATCATCATCAGTATCATCATCATCATCATCATCATCATCATCATCATCATCATCATCATCTTTGGGCAGACAATGCCCCTACACCTTTCTAAGAGTAACACAATTCTTGCTGTTGTTATTACAGAGATGCAAGCTTCTAATAGTGATTTGTAACATGGGATTTGGTAATCAAACCTTTTTGAATGAATTCATCCTGATCGGACTTCCTCAGAACTTTCAGATTTGTGTTTTTCTTTTTGTTGTCTTCTTACTAATTTATACACTAATTTTAGTGGGGAACAGTTTTCTGATATGTGCCATTATTGTCACTCCTAAATTACATACACCTATGTACTATTTCCTGTGCAATTTAGCCTTCATTGATTTGAGCTACCCATCAAGTTCTCTTCCAAAAATGTTGCTGGATATGTTTTCTAAGAGAAGGACAATATCTATCATTGGGTGCCTGGCACAGATGAACACTACTCTGTTTCTAGGAATGACCGAGTGTATACTACTGGCAGTGATGGCGTATGACCGTTATATTGCTATACGCTTTCCTTTGCATTATGCAGAAATCATGAAGTGGAGGACGTGTAATATCGTTACAGTCATTATATGGTTAGGAAACTTCCTTTTAGCGACTTATCCCACTATTGTAAAGCCTTTTGTTTTCTGTAGAGGAAACATATTGAACCATTTTTCTTGTGAGGTAGTGGCCCTTCTAGAGCTGGCATGTGGTGATCTTAGCTTTTATAAAATAACTATGTTTGTTGGAAGTTTCTATACACTATTAACACCATTAGTTTTCATTGTGGTGTCCTACATCTGTATCCTTGTATCCATACTAAAAATCCATACAGCAGGTGGAAGGTCTAAAGCTTTTTCTACCTGTTCTTCCCACCTGACCGTGGTGCTACTGATTTTTGGGACCAGTATGATCATGTACATGGGACAAACCAAAAGTTTTTCATCCAAAGTAAAGTATATTGCTTTAATTTATGTTCTTGTGATACCTGTATTAAATCCCTTGATCTACAGTTTGAAAAACAATGAGGTGAAAAAAGCAATTAGGACAATGTTGACCAAGTATTATGCTCCATGAATTGCACAATCATATCACAATGAGGGCTTAACATATAATAGTCATATACCATCATGTTAAGGTTGTAATGTGTAACATCATGTTTGACATAACGCTATCCTCCTTCTGCTTGTCAACTGTCTGACTGCCAATAGCAGCACATGCCCATCCCATACAGGAACCATGACAGGGGAAAGGTATTTCCACATAGTTTAGACAAACTTCAATTATGAAAGT
Source organism: Pseudophryne corroboree (assembly GCF_028390025.1). NCBI lineage: Eukaryota > Metazoa > Chordata > Amphibia > Anura > Myobatrachidae > Pseudophryne > Pseudophryne corroboree. The sequence continues at coordinate 39,147,897 of NC_086447.1, read as the reverse complement.
TATGAAAGGGATACAGATTTTAGTGTACACAGACTACTGAGCTTGCAGGTTCCAAGGCAACCTATATTATCCTTAAAATGAGCCATCAAAACTTCTGTATTCCATACTAGTATAAGGAGTGGTTATTGAATATATTTGGACTTGAGTATGGAAGGGGAGAATTCTATACCTGGTTTTCTGATTATTCAAACATATTCCGGCACCAATGCATATTGTGGACAAGGCTGTGGCATGTGATCATATACTCTAGCTGCTCTTGACCTGATCATACATATGCTCACACATAGACAATTCTATTATGTGTGAATGGGATAATGAGTAAACATGAATACTTTCTATGAAGTGCTACAAAAAATTAATATAAGGCCAACATACACATGACGTCCTCTTTTAGGCCATAGGAGCCAATGATGAGTTGGATGAAGTTGCATCTAAAAAAAAACTTGCATTCACACAGTGCATGCATTCCTGTGTATATACTGTGTACTTAATTGCTGAGATCACAAGATCTATGTGATCCACCATAGGCATGTAAATATGGGGGAATAAATAAAGCAGAATAACATGATGATACATTATTAAACAAAAAATCTTGCCTTCTTGATGCCAGACAATGTTATACATTATGTCATCCTCTTCTTGATATATATATATATATATATATATATATACAGTTCCAATATGACCGGCACTCCAAACAAGTGGCTTTAAATACCTGGGTGCCTTCCCATGATCCAAACGGAGCAGATATAGAGAGAGCGAGACGGGCGGCACTCCACGGATTCCAAAAAAATTGAGACAGCTACACAGGCTTAATATCAACGTTTCAGGTGGTACTTTAATGCCACCTTTCGTCAGGATTCTGACGAAAGGTGGCATTAAAATAGCACCTGAAACGTTGATATTAAGCCTGTGTAGCTGTCTCAATTTTTTTGGAATCCGTGGAGTGCCGCCCGTCTTGCTCTCTCTCTCTCTCTCTCTCTCTCTCTCTCTCTCTATATATATATATATATATATATGCGTAAAAATAGAGATTAATACTGCGCCACATGTGATGTATAACAGATATGTATTTGAACAGGATGCCCTGAATGATACTCCCCTATTGCTAGTAATGGGGCGTCAGCTAGGTCCCTCACTAAACCAGGGGTGGTAAACCCTGAGATACAATTGTGTGAGATACGGGGGGAGAGAGATATATAGCGACCACTGTATCAATAAATATTTTCAGGCGCCTATAGTAATAAAGTTGATTTAATATAGAGATGCATAAAAACATACATAAAAAATGGGACAACAATAAATACACAGCTGGACTAAAAAGCACTAAATGAACTAAAAACTACAGTAAAAATATTTTAAAAGTATTTAAAAACAAATATTCCTTATCTTTAGAATGAGGTAGGTACAGGTCAGCCAACGCGTTTCGTCTGATGAGACTTCTTCAAGAAGTCTCATCAGACGAAACGCGTTGGGTGACCTGTACCTACCTCATTCTAAAGATAAGGAATATTTGTTTTTAAATACTTTTAAAATATTTTTACTGTAGTTTTTAGTTCATTTAGTGCTTTTTAGTCCAGCTGTGTATTTATTGTTGTCCCATTTTTTATGTATGTTTTTATGCATCTCTATATTAAATCAACTTTATTACTATAGGCGCCTGAAAATAATTATTGATACAGTGGTCGCTATATATCTCTCTCCCCCCCTATCTCACATATATATATATATATATATATATATAAAAGAAGCCAGCCTGCACACATTAGAGTCCAAAGGGGGAGTGCATGGTACATATGTATTGTATAGTCCAGAACCAAGAACCAGCACCTCCAATCATTGCAAAAAAAAAGGTTTTAATATCCACAGAATCCGCAAATTCCATTTAAAAACAAATGCAAAAAAATGGAAACATGATAGAGTATAATAGGAGCAAAAAAGTGCAAATGCCTGCATAGGGTGGCCAATGATATAGTTACATGTCTCCAGTTTAGAAAATCCAAAGGAAAGCACTGCACTTAGGGTAGAGGTATAATTTAAAATATATATATAAAATATATAAAAAATAATAATAATACCATCAGTGTAATAGGCTGCACACATATGATGCAAGGAGACCTCTGCTTTGTATAAATCCAATGGACTTTATTAAAATATACATACATATAACATATCTCTATCTAATTTAGAAAATTACACATACAACATAAATTTCAGCTGCTGAAATAGCTTATAGATAAGGCCTGAGTGGAAACACGATATCAACCACTCTAAAGTTGTTGCTAATGCTGGAAGTTTGCAACAATCAAAAAGAGTAAAGAAACATTTGTGTATCCATGCACTTGTTACTGAAAAGAGTCTGTGCTGTATTGTAATGAAAACAGAGCCGGCATCCCGGCTGTATACTGAGTGTTGGGTGAGCGTGTTCAATCTTACCCTCACTGAGCGGTATATGAATGAAATATTCTTATTAAATACTATGTTCTTTACATAGTTGAATGTGCTGACAACAAAATCACACAAAAATTATCAATGCAAATCAAATTTTTTTACCCATGGAGTTCTGGATTTGGAGTAACACTCAAAATTAAAGTGGAAAAACACACTACAGGCTGATCCAACTTTGATGTAATGTCCTTAAAACAAGTCAAAATGAGGCTAAGTAGTGTGTGTGGCCTCCACGTGCCTGTATGGCCTCCCTACAATGACTGGGCATGCTCCTGATGAGGTGGCGGATGGTCTCCTGAGGGATCTCCTCCCAGACCTGGACTAAAGCATCCGCCAACTCCTGGACAGTCTGTGGTGCAACGTGGCATTGGTGGATGGAGTGAGACATGATGTCCCAGATGTGCTCAATTGGATTCAGGTCTGGGGAAGGGGCGGGCCAGTACATAGCATCAATGTGTTCATCTTGCAGGAACTGCTGACACACTCCAGCCACATGAGGTCTAGCAATGTCTTGCATTAGGAGGAACCTAGGGCCAACCGCACCAGCATATGGTCTTACAAGGGGTCTGAGGATCTCATCTCGGTACCTAATGGCAGTCAGGCTACCTCTGGCGAGCACATGGAGGACTGTGCGGCCCCCCCAAAGAAATGCCACCCCACACCATTACTGACCCACTACCAAACCGGTCATGCTGGAGGATGTTGCAGGCAGCAGAACATTCTCCTTGGTGTCTCCAGACTCTGTCACATCTGTCACATGTGCTCAATGAGAACCTGCTTTCATCTGTGAAGAGCACAGGGCACCAGTGGTGAATATGCCAATCTTGGTGCCAAACATCCTGCACGGTGTTGGGCTGTAAGCACAACCCACACCTGTGGATGTCGGGCCCTCATACCACCCTCATGGAGTCTGCTTCTGATCATTTGAGTAGACACATGCACATTTGTGGCTTGCTGGAGGTCATTTTGCAGGGCTCTGGCAGTGCTACTACTGTTCCTCCTTGCACAAAGGCGGAGGTAGCGGTCCTGCTGCTGGGTTGTTGCCCTCCTACGGCCTCCTCCACATCTCCTGATGTACTGGCCTGTCTCCTGGTAGCGCCTCCATGCTCTGGACACTTCACTGACAGACACAGCAAACCTTCTTGCCACAGCTCGCATTGATGTGCCATCCTGGATGAGCTGCACTACCTGAGCCACTTGTGTGGGTTGTAGACTCCGTCTCATGCTACCACTAGAGTGAAAGCACTGACAGCTTTCAAAAGTGACCAAAACATCAGCCAGAAAGCATAGGAGCTGAGAAGTGGTCTGTGGTCACCACCTGCAGAAAAACTCCTTTATTGGGGGTGTCTTGCTAATTGCCTATAATTTCCACCTGTTGTCTATTCCATTAGCACAACAGCATGTGAAATTGATTGTCAATCAGTGTTGTTTCCTAAGTGGACAGTTTGATTTCACAGAATTGTGATTGACTTGGAGTTACATTGTGTTGTTTAAGTGTTCCCTTTATTTTTTTAAACAGTGTTTAAATATATATATATATATATATATATATATATATATATATACTGAATATATATATATCTATCTCATCCTCTTCCTGATACATATCTATATATCTGTCTATCTATATATCTGTCTATCTATCTATCTATCTATCTATCTATCTATCTATCTATCTATATATATATGTACACTGTATATATCAAACTGATCTGCAGGTGATAATAATGGTATTCTTTATTTAAACCATCCACAGTAAACTGTATAGCAATGCTGATATATTTGAAAATAAAACATCACTTATTAAAAAAAGTGTTTACAATAAAATAGTTTAAAATATACAAAAACCCATAAATAACATCTGTACAATTTTGCAGAGTTCTGATGTGTATTTATCCAGCAGTATTTCAGTGAAAGAGAGTTTTTTGATGATATTTAATCATGATGGAACAGACATTGACAAAAATATTGAGCCCAACTCGTTTCATCCCACAGGACTTCTTCTGGGGTATATAGTCTAGGTCAGGGGTGGCCAAACCAGTCCTCAAGATCTACCAACAGTACACATTTTCCAGATCACCTAGCTGGTGCACAGGTGTAGTCATTACTAATTAAGATGTGCTGCATTCATTCCTAAATGACAATTCTACAGGTCTCCAGGAGGCCTGGAAAACATGAACTGTTGGTAGATCTCGAGGACCGGTTTGGCCAGCCCTGGTCTAGGTGGTAAAAGGAACAACTTAATAATACAATAACATTTACTGTGATGAAAAAGTCAAAAGACTTTAGCACATACCAATTGCCCAAATTGTACGTTATAAAAGTGAAAAGGAGATAAACCACTGGACGTGCCAGATAGGGCTATTCTGAAATTTGATACATAAAGTTAAACATTAGTTGGGCATTTATAATAACAAGGTGAGGATGAGAAGCAGGTGGAAGCAGCAGTTGGAGTACGGAGTCTTTGACTGACCGGGTGCTGCATCAGAGGTTGTATTGTAAGTGCGTGAGCTTGTAAATGGTACCGACAGGGCTAAAATGTCAGAGGATGCTGGGTTACCCTGTAATATGGTTATATTGTTAAAAAAAAATATTTAAAAAAAAAATATATATATATATATATATACAAACTTGTTGTGTTCCAGCAACCAGAAGTGACGCCAAATGCCTCCCAGCTGGAATGCGGAAACTGCACACTTTACATGGTTGTCGACATGCAGTTGGCATAAATGGACCTACAGGCACATGGGTAAGTTTGTGATGTTTGTTCTGCACCTGGTATAATGTCTTGGATGGATAACCTCTTAAAAATGGTCCTAAATAAGACCAAAACATTGAGGATGAAAGGAATGGATTATTTTTATATATCTATATATTTCATGACGTGAGCAATAAATTTATGCTTCTTGCATTTTATTTGTTGTAAAGCCTGGTGAGTGCCTCTGTTTTTGTGTAAAAGCACTTGGACTCTACCCACACTCCTAGATTGTGGCTGTTGAGGTAATATGCAGAGGCTTGAATGCCTTGGTTGCATTGTCTATTGTAGAAACACAATCACCAATATGTTCTGAAAATCAGGGATTTGTACCATAGGTGGTACAATGGCTACAAAGGTATTTATACTGTATATACAGTAATTACATAATCAACAATGGATTGCTGTAAGGAAGTAGCTATAGACCCTTTGGCTATAAGTAAGACTGGAGATGGTTAACTCCACTTTTCTCTCTATTAGGATGCTAAAATTAAGAATTTACCTTTCCCCCACTGGTCCTAATGGTTGTTAGGGACACAGTACAGCCACCAATGTGAACCAGTAAGTGTCATCTGAATGCACTTATGTAAATGAAAAAAAGGAATAAATAGAAAAAAAATTATAATAAAAAATATGGAGGAAGGAATTTTAACTTCACTAATCTCTATAATCCCAGCACCTACAAAGATGGGGGCCCCTGCATCAAACCTATACAAAGAATCCTGCTTTGTGTTTTTGGAAAGGTGGATTATTGCCAAAAAAGTGCATAAAAGTACTTATTTGTGGTGTTTATAAGACAAAAATCCTTTTGGTTCCCATTTTTTAATTTTCAATAACAAAAAAAAAATCACTTTTCTTATTATTTTGGATACATTTCAATATTATACTCAGTACCTAAAGTAGTCCTAGAAAGGTGGTGGAACTCACGCCCTCTATCCACCCTAACTCCCACTGTGAGTGCCATATCACTTTCTGCCCACCTGGAAGATGACACACCCCTAGCCCCAATTTCTAACTACTGTACCAGCACTAAGCTGAACTAGCCTATTTCTCCCTAGTCAGCAGGGACAATACCTTAATATCCACATTCACATGAAGCAGGATTACTGTATGATGTCTGTCTATTTGATTTATGTATACTGTTGGATTCTTTCACGTGACAAGGAGTGGAGACCGCTTGCTCTAAACCTTATATGAAGGACCTGCACTCATGGATAGACTTATCCAGATAAGAGATGTGTGCCGGACCATTTTTGTTGGATTTGGCTCTTATTTTTAGTCCGGCTTTCGATGTGGATTTTCCAAAGCTCCGTGACTGGCTTTGGATTTGATTTTTTTTCAAAAATTTACCAAAAAAGCTAAAAGCACATAATTTGGTCCTTTTTTGTTCCTAGACTATTATTTACTGCAATAACATTAATTTCTAGTAATTTACAGTCAATTTTGACCACCTGATTAAGCAGTAGATTGTTTTCATAATTTTTGGCCAAACGTTGCAGTGATCTGACGGGTTACTAAGCAGCATCACAAACACTCTGAAATTCATAGCATATCTATGAAACTTTTCCACACAGCACTGGCAGAAATGAAAGGTGGTGCAAGATGGAATTGTTCTTGGACCCATCCACCCCGCCCAACCTTATATTGCATATTAAAAAGGGCATGCACATTTTAAAAAACTAAGCACTTCACCGACAGGGAATGCCACTTTGGGGCTAAAGTGCTTGGTTTGATTGGGCCCCCACAAAACAAGCTATCAATTGGCTTAGGCAACAGCTCTACAGTGGCAAGATTCCATTGCCATCCTCACCCTTATTAGTGTGCACATCTTTCTCACACAATATTAATTCATCCCCGCTGGAATCCACCATTACAGAATTCTCTATACTTTGACATAATTGTCAGGAAAGGCCTTCCTCATGGAATTTCAAGTTAATTTTGATGAACATCATCTTTTCGACATTTTGAGGAACTGGTCTGCTATGTCATTCGCTCACAAGGTTCCCGGCTGTGTTTAATACTCTCTGAGTACATACTGTTGGGTGGGCAATTTAAGTAATGCAAAGAGAGTTTGTACATGGGCTTCCAAACTGCCTTTTTTTCCTTCCAGCTGAGTTGTTTTTATGGCTGAAGAAATTAAATGAAGAGACGTTGTAGTGTCATGTATCTCCTGAACTGCCAATTTGCTCACCAGGAACTCTTTGCATCTCTTAAGATTTGGATCAGTTATAAAGAAAGACACAGCATGCGACTTAAACCTTAGATCAAGCACAGTTGCTAAATAGTAGTTATCAGATTTCAAGATATTGGCAACCTGTGAATCCTGGCAAAGCGAATAAAGGACTTGATTTAAAATTCTGGCATCCTTTGCCGATTCGCGTCGTTAAATCTCCTCCTTCAATTTCTCCAGCTGATTTTCCAAAAGCCTCAACTACTCAAGCTAGCAGTGTCAGCACTCACTTCTCAAGTGGCTACTTCAAAGGGTTGGAGCATCTTGCCCAAGACAGTAGAAAGTACTCTCCACAGTTGGACTAAGTTTCATTCCCCCTCCTCTCCCGATGTCATGGCTTGTTGTATCGCTATGGATGGTTTCTTGCTTTTTTTTTCTTTTCCTTCATCCACTGAAGCATACAGATGGTGCCTCGCTCATCTAGCATAGTCTGCTGCACCTAGATGTACAAAGGTTTATTAGCATAAGCCTTTCATCTATTGTTCAATACAATACAGAGAGAACAATACAGCAGGGGATTAAGTCATTACAGCAAGGGATTAAGTCTGACTGCCCTGGATAAATTAATCCTAATAAAGGGATAGATGAGCAGGGCTCCATCTGTGTAACAAGTGGAGTTCCACCTTGTTACCACCTCTTGATTCTGTATATAGCATGGCATCTCCTGCATGCTCCTGTCATTTTTTTGATATTACAAATCCTGAGGAGAGACCAAGGGGGGTAAACTATGTTTCTATGACACCCCTTAGTTTTTCTAAGAGGTTGTCAGCGGTATGCCTCCTATTGAATCCAATGATACACCGAGTAGCCTGCATCTGAATGAGCTGGCTTAGTTTGTAAGATTATTTGTTAGATGTTTACTTCTGCTGCTGCTGAAGGCAATTCACCCACCCAGTGGGCTGTCACAGTTGTGTAAACTTTAGTTTGCCTATTACTGCTTATCCACATATCTGTTGTTAAGTGGACTGTGGGCAGTGTCCGACTGGAGCATGAAGGGCCCACCGGGGGTATGCAGTGATAGGGGCCCATGATTAGAGGTGTGGCCAGCCTCCAAAGGGGGTGTGGTCAGCCACCACAGAGGTTTGGCTAACCATTATAGTCAGAGTACCTGGTTTGGACTCCTTGATAATTTATATAGTAATTAATGCTAGTGCATGCATGATAATGTGCCAGATTAATGACAGCAATGTACTGTAGAGAATACATCATAATCCTGCGCAGTATAAGGTAACATATGTATAATATATCATTCAAGTGCACAGTCTAGAACCTGATCCCTAGAGGAGGAGGGCACCCCAGGCAGTGGGGCCTACCGGTGGTTTCCCCTGTACCCCTGTGGGCCAGTCCGAGCCTGACTGTGGGTATAAATAGCATTCTGTAGGCCAATAATTATGTTTTTTTATGTCCCTGTACATCCGAGGAATGGCTTTCTGGCTAAAATGAAACCAAGATTAAATTTGGTACCAGGGACATAGGACCTCAGTTAAATGTGTAAAACCCACTGTATTCATGGTGGATATTGAATGCACATGTAATACTAGCACAGCCGTGATGTCATCAGTGAGCTGCTGTGCGACTGGGTGAGGGCTGTCATACTTGTCTGAATCATTGCCAGGCAGCTGTTTGTTCGCAGGGAGAGGAGGAGACATGCTGACGGAGACATGCTGACGGAGACACGCTGTGAGACCCAGAACCTGAAGTGATGGGTGACAGTTTCCAGGTGCCGGGAGATGTGCTCATTTGGGTCCGAGAGGCATAGGTGCATAGAGCCAGTCAGAAGGGCTCAGGGACTGAAAACAGGCGGTGCTGTGCCGGAGGTGCTGGAAGTGGGGATCTGTGTATGCATGCGGGTGTGTGAGCAGGAGGCCAAGCAGAGCAGGCAGAGGGCTGCTGGTCCATGTGTGTGGGTGAGCCAGGGACCGATCTGTATAGGCTGCATGTGAAAGTGTGGTACATAGGGAGAGTGCAGCTACTGCTGTTCAATGCGTTTGTGAGTGCTTGATAGTAAAAAAAAAAAGACTAAGCCACTGAAGTGTGAGTGTGCTGGGGAGTCACTGAGCTGCAGGCGAGAGCATGTGTGAATTCAGGGCTGCTGAAGGGAAGGTGGAAAGTGAAGCAGAAGAACATTGCTGAAGGTGGGCCAGACACGGACCAGACACACAAGTATCACATCTCTTAAACACTTTTTTTTTCTCATTGATTGTATTATCAATTACTATCTGTTGTTGGATATTGTTTCTCTTCACAGCTAGGCTATAGTACTGTATTGTATTGCAAAGTTTGTATTGTGTTCTGAAGGTAACAGGGAATAGTATTTATTAACAAAATGGAAAACATGTGATTGAGAATCTCACTTAGTGCATGTCGTGCAGGAGGTATGTGCACCTGGAGCAAACGTCCCAGTGTGAATACAGAACATCTGCATGATGTGCGTGTGAAAGGTTGCCCTGGAAGTCAAGGTAAGTGATCTAGAGCAAACCACTACGTGACTGAGTTGTATTCAAAATCTCGAGCAAAGCTTAGATCGAATGGTGGAGAAGTTGCAGGGGGGACACCAATAGATGAGGACAACCAGATAGCCAGCTGGGTCACAGTTAGAAGGAAGAAGAAGAGGGGTGGCAGGACATCTCTGAATTGCCAAACCCCAATAAATTTGCCCGATTGGATGAAGATTCTGTTGATGGCAGTGAATAAATGACAGAGCTGGAGGAGACTGTTTCCTCTAGCAACCAGAGTAGCGGTCCCTCCGGCACAGATGGGAAAAAAGATAGCGAGGTACCTAGTCAGATTGTGGTGATAGGGGATTCTATTATCATGAAGACAGACAGGGAAATCTGCTACCAAGACTGCGTTCACCATGCAGTCTGTTGTCTCCCAGGTGCTCGGGTACGGCACATCGTGGACCGGTAGATAGATTGTTGGGAGGTGCTAGGAAATACCCAGTGATCTTGGTGCTCATTGGCACCAATGGCAAAGTTAGTGGTAGGTGGGATGTCCTTAAGAAAGATTATATGGCCTTCGGCCAGAAACTAAAGGCAAGGACATCTAGGGTAATATTCTCTAAAATATTACCTATGCCTTGCGCTAGCCCAGGGAAGCAGAGGGGAATTAGGGAAGTATATGTGTGGCTTAGAGAGTGGTGTAGGAAAGAGGGATTTGTGTTCCTGGAACACTGGGCGGACTTCTCAGTCAGGCGCCATCTATTTTGTCACGATGGATTGCACCTGAATTAGGAAGAGCAGCAGTGCTGGGGGAATAGATGGTTATAGGGTTGGAGGAGATTTTAAACTAGGTGCCTGGAGGGAGGTTTATCTAGCACCTACGGGTCTAGCAGTGAGATTAGTAAGGATGGAGTAAGTGAGCTGTATGGGGGTAGTGAAAGAGGGAGGGCAAGACCAGCCGGCAAGGGTATTACCAAAACACAAAGTAATGATGAATATGAACATTGCATACAGATAATTATGTTCCTAGGATAAGAGGGAATAGTAATCTTAATTGTATGTATGTGAACATTAGAAGTCTTACATGGAAAATGGGGGAACTTGAAGTCATTGCAGCAAACAAACAGTATGATGTTATAGGTATTACTGAAACTTGGTGGGATGAATCTCATGATTGGACAGTAAATCTGGAGGGTTATACGCTGTTCAGGACAGACAGATTAAACCAACAGGGTGGAGGAGTATGTCTTCATGTAGAGCCTTTTTTAAAACCTAATTTAAAGGAAGACATTAGCGATGGGATTGGAGATATTGTGGAGACTTTCTGGGTATAAATTGCATGCAGGGGTAAGGGAACTAAAAAACTACTTATAGGTATATGCTACAAGCCACCTAATATTAATGTGTCTGATGAGGAATTGTTACCAAAGCAAATTGAAAAAGCGGCAGGATTAGGAGATGTAATACTGATGGGAGATTTTAACTATCCAGAGATTAATTGAACAAATTATTCATGTGATTCTGCTAGGGGTAATAGGTTTTTAAACACACTAAATGATAACTACTTACTTCAACTAATTGAGGAACAAACTAGGTACAATGCAGTCTTAGATCTGGTATTAACAAACAATAGGGATTTGATATCAAATATTACAGTAGGGGAGCCCATGGGAAACAGTGACCACAATATGGTCACATTCAATATCAGTTTTCACAAGCAGCCCTCTATAGGTTCAACTAAGACTAACTTTAGCAAAGACAACTTTGACAGGATGAATTATTCTCAAAGCGAAATTGACTGAGCTATTTTGTTTCAAGGTAAGAACACTGTAGAGAAATGGGATGTATTAAAAATGTTGCTTGTTAGTATTACTCATAAATTCATTCCCATGGGCAACAAGCAAAGGAGTAACAATTCCAAACCAATGTGGCATAACAAAAAGATCAAGGCACTAATGGCCAAAAAGAGGGGAGCTTTCAAAAAGAACAAATTGGATGGGAAGGGGGAGTCATTACAGTTCTATAAGGATTGTAACAAAATATGCAAAAAAAGAAATCAGAGTGTCTAAAATAGAAACCAAAAAGCTAAAAGGAAAGGAAAGTAAATTAATCCCCAAAAAGTTTTTTAAACACATCTACAGTAAAAGATTAAAGAAAGAGCATACAGGCCCCTTAAAAGGCAATTTGGGAGTCCTAATCAAAGATGACAATGGCATAGCGGAAAAATTAAACATGTTTTTCTCATCTGTATTCACAAGAGAAGACTAGATGATGGGATTAACGTATAACCTCAGCAACGATAATGTCCAACTGCTAAATGCTCATTTAAGTGAGGAAGTAGTCTGTGACCGATTAAAAAAAAATTAAATGAACAAATCACATGGTTCCGATGAAATTCAACCAAGGGTTCTCATGGAGCTACACACTGAATTAGCAAGACCCCTGTATTTAATTTTCAATTACTCACTTACATCAGGCATGGTTCCCAAAGACTGGCGCATAGCAGAAGTAGTGCCGAAATTTAAAAAGGTAGTATATCTGAACCACGTAATTATAGACCAGTTAGTCTAACATCTATAGTGGGGAAAATACTGGAAGGTATTTTAAGGGATAGTATACAAGAGTTCCTTGAAACCAATAAGATTATTAATGGGAACCAACATGGATTTGTGAAGGATAGATCATGCCAAACTAATTAATAGGCTTTTATGAAACAGTTAGTGTGAACCTAGATCAGAGTAAAGTGGTGCCTGTAATCTTTTTAGACTTTGCTAAAGCTTTTGATAAAGTACCTCACATGAAGCTTATCTACAAATTAAGAGAACTTGGGCTAAAGAGCACAATATGCACTTGGGTTAGAAACTGGCTATATAAAAGGGAGCAGCGAATGGTGGTAAATGGAACTTTTTCAAAATGGACTGAAGTACTAAGTGGTGTGTCACAAGGGTCTGTACTTGGACCACTATTGTTCAACATTTTCAAAAAAGATCTAGAAGTAGGTCTAGAGAACATGGTGTCAATTTTGCAGATGATACCAAACTGTGTAAAGTTATAAATTCTGAGGGGGGTGCTGAGTCTCTTCAGAACGACTTATTTAAACTGGAAGCATGGGCATCAAAATGTATAATGAGGTTCAAAATAGACAAATGTAAGGTAATGCACTTTGGTAGCAAGAACAAATATACTTCCCACACACTAAATGGGGAAAAATTAAGGATTTGGTTTTGGAAAAAGATTTAGCAGTTACCATAGATAACAAACATAGCAGTAATACCTAAAGCAAGAATGCAGCAAATAAGACAAACAAGGTATTAGCATGCATAAAGCGGGGGACAGTTGCAAAGGATGAGAGTGTTATACTCACATTATATAAATCACTAGTGAGGCCACATCTTGAATACTGTGCACAATTAAGGGCACCAAACTATAAAAAGGATATCCCGGAACTAGAAAAAGTTCAGAGACGGGCAATCAAATTCATTAAGGGGTTGGAGATACTAGAATACGAGGAAAGGCTTGCTAGGCTAGGCATGTTTACACTGAAAAACAGGAGGTTACGAGGGGACATTATTAACATTTACAAATATATAATGGTTCAATACACAGAGCTAGGAGGGGATTTGTTTTTGATAAGATAAACACAAAGGACACACGGTCACCTGCTTAGTTTACAGAAGATGAGATTCCACACCTAGAAATTTAAAGGTTTCTTCACATTAAGGACAATATGTATTTGGAATTTGGAGTACTAATGGCGGACTCGATTATTACTTTTTAGAATGGGCTAGATAAATTCCTAATGGATAAGGATATACAGGGTTATGTCGGGTAAATTATGCACTATAGTAAAAAAAATTAATAATAGATGAATAGACATAACGGGTAACCATTCACCACAGTTAAAATTAGTTTTAAAATATTACAGTGTAGGAGATCATTAACAGGATGAACTCAATGGACAAATTGTCTGTTTTCAACCTCGGAAACTGTATTACTATGTTACTATGTTATTTGCTTCCCCTTGCAGAGGATTGTTTCACAGTCAATTTATTTTTTACAATACTGCTAGTAGTCTTCTTGGTCCTCTTCTGGGATGAAAAACCACCTCCAGCAGCATCAGCAGCAGCAGGCCTAGCACTCAAGGTTTCTTCCGAGGAATCATGGAATGAGGAGGAGTCACATAGCTTTAACAAATTGGATGCAGGGCTACCTATGATGATTACTGAAGATAAAGGTGTTGTTGGCGGAGACTGCAGGTGCTGGGATCTAATTGAAAGATGGGAGCTAGCTGATGCTGAACTGCTTGTTAGTTTTTTTACAGCTTTTGATGTTATCAATAACTTTTCATGAGCTTGTTGAAAATGACATAATAGGGTGGAGCTTCCTAGATGCTTAACATCTCTACCTCTACTAATTGTGGTTCCACAAAGGCTGTCAGTATTTGGAAAAAAATGATTCCACACATCTGAGGTGTATTTGTTGGTCCTATGCCCATGTGTGACAATGGCCATATTCTTATCATGGCAAAGAGCTTCTCCCACTAGTGCCTGACTTGCACAAACAACATCCTTAATATCCTCATTAGCACCAGTTACACAAATGTCCCCCTCATCCTCTTGCAATTCCACAGTGGCATCCTCAATTTCTATGTAATCAGCTATACTTCTGTTGCTCGAGCCCACATTTGCAGAGGGAGTATAATATCAGAAAGTTCATGCTCACACATAGCACTCAAGGAAACACTTAGACTCGGTTTCTGGATGCACAGTTTGTTCTTCTGCCTTAGTTGTTTTTAGTTTTTTTTACACCTCTTCTAAGCTCCGAGTGAAAAGATATTACAATGCCATGAGAGGCAGAAAAACATGCCTAAGTGCGTGTGGCGAATGGCATGTTGGCAATTTTATGTTTTTCTGCACCAAACATTTACTTTATAAGATGTATCTTTTTCTTTAACACTGTAGACGTTTTTTTTATTTTAGATGACCTGACTTAGACCTGCTATGCCCTTGAGCATCGGCTTTAGTAGATGACGTTGCTGGACTAGCATCATCATCCTGACAGGTGGCAGCAGCTGCTGTACTAGTGTTTGGTTTCTCTTCTCTTAATTGATACTAATCCATTTTACAGATCACTACATGGATTACTTGGCTTATAAATGCACATGAACAAAGCGCACTTAAGTAAAGCACACGAACCAACTAGTACAAAAACAATACATATATTATATATATTTTATTTTTCTATTTTTAAACCTGCAGCTTGGAACCAACTGTGTGGATCACAGGGCTTATACGTGCACCAACCAACCAGAACAAAAACAATTGGTATAAATTATATAAATTTTATTTTTCTATTTTAAACCTGCAGCTTGGTTTTAGCTGCATGGATCACAGGGCTTATAAGAGCATCAAACAACCAGTACAACAAAATAGATTTAACAATAGATAATTATATATACAGTATATATATTATTTTTCTATTTTTAAACCTGCAGCTTGGTTTTGACTGCGTGGATCACAGAGCTTACAGATGAACATGAACAAAGCACCAAACAGTACAAACAATAGAAATATAAATTTTACTTTTATTTTTCTGTTTTTAAACTTGCAGCTCGGTTCGACCTGAGTTAACCACAGGGATTATAGATGCACGTGAGAAAAGTGCACCAAACAGCATGATTTACAGCAGATTATAGCACAGCACACATCATCGAGCTCCCTATACACAATCACTATACAGCACAGCCATCTGTGAGTCTGGACACAGCACAGCCAGCATTGCAAAGTATAGCACAGCACACAAAAACACAAAGCATACCACCTATACACAGTCACTATACAGCACAGCCACTTGTGAGTCTGGAAACAGCACAGCCAGTGTACCAGAGTATAGCATAGTATGCATCAGTGTGCAATTCCCTCTATACAAAGTCACTATCCAAAATAGCCATGGACCACTATGCAGCACAGCCCCTACCGCAGAGTATAATGCATGCGTTCCAGTGAAATGTCACTGAGTCTTGGTCATGGCGCCTTATATAGAATCTAAGTCCCGTGAGAGACCATAAGGACGTTTGGCCTCAAATGGAACCTGAACCTGGCGGGAACACCTGATCCTTGGCTCAGGTAGGACTCGGATCCCAATGTTCTGAGCAGTTCGGATTCGGTGGAATCTTAACCGCTCATCTCAAATTCAGATAAGCCTTCTTATTTATAGTTCAAGGTGTGCAGAATGCTCACTGTTTATTACTAGTGGTGATTTATATTACTCTTTATGTTATGATAATTAAGAATTGTTATAAGTTCACAGTGTTTTTGTTTTGTTATGTTTTTGTGGGGGTAATCAGGGCACTTTTTTCTATTTTGGTCCAAATTAAATGCTTATAAATAGTTCCATAGACAGTTAGAAATAAGTGAAATAATTCTAAAATGAACAAAATAATCATCTACACACGTATCCTAAGGGGGATATCCTATCAGGTCCAAAAAAATTCTGTTCGAAAAGAATGGGCTATTATTATAATTTTTGTCCTATAGTCATTATCAGACAAATAGTAAAAAAAAATCTGGACAGATGTCACAGACTTGTTATTATCCGGCGCTAATAATGGATATAGCTTAATAAAACTAGTGATTTGTAGCAGCTGAGTAAAGGCAACTTGCTAAGTTGCCAACAATTAGGGACTATACAAAAAAAAGGAAGATTACTCTGCGCTAAATGACACTGTATCAGACTAAAGTGTGCAGTCTGTCATGTAAAGTAATTGACTCAGTAAGACTCCAAATATATATAAACACTTTATATTCAATCTGTTAAAAGTAACAAAATGTGACAAACAAGTAACATATAATATGCAACAATTGTCTATTCTGTGTTAAAAGCAACAGTTGATGTATCAGACAATGGGGGTCATTCCGAGTTGTTCGCTCGTTATTTTTTTCTCGCAACGGAGCGATTAGTCGCTAATGCGCATGCGCAATGTCCGCAGTGCGACTGCGCCAAGTAAATTTGCTATGCAGTTAGGTATTTTACTCACGGCTTTTTCATCGTTCTGGTGATCGTAATGTGATTGACAGGAAGTGGGTGTTACTGGGCGGAACTGGCCGTTTTCTGGGTGTGTGCGAAAAAAAGTTACCGTTTCCGGGAAAAACGCAGGAGTTGCTGGAGAAACGGGGGAGTGTCTGGGCGAACGCTGGGTGTGTTTGTGACGTCAAACCAGGAACGACAAGCACTGAACTGATCGCAGATGCCGAGTAAGTCTAAAGCTACTCAGAAACTGCTAAGAGGTGTGTAATCGCAATTTTGAGAATCTTTCGTTCACAATTTTAAGATGCTAAGATTCACTCCCAGTAGGGATGTGATGCAGCACCACACAGCACCACTGGACTGGACTTATAGAGCAGTACTGGACATATGGCAGCAGAGGACACCACCACTGTGACTTGACTGATGCAGCATAAGACACTACACTGGACTGATCAGCACAAGACAGCACTGGAATTGCCACCCTATTTTCCCTCCCGCACAGACACTGAGGACGGAGACACGTCCTCTCGTTACACTCTGGAGTGAAAATAGCGGCGATACGCGGCTCTCTATATGGAATCCAAACCCCAGGAGAATCCGACAGCGGGATGATGACGTTTTGCCTTGTTCTGGTTTCCGAGTCAGGTGGGAAAACTCAAGCTGTCTCGGAACCGGGCTCGTGTAGTGACGTCCGCTAGGGTTCGGTTCTCAGGGAAATGATACCGCTCATCTCTAATATTTACTAAAGCTTCTAAAATAATTAATGGCGCTATTGCTTATAATACCCAATCATATTCTATCATTCTCCCGAATGCAATAGAGAAATGATATATAGTATCTGATTGGTCGCTATGGTCAACATCAGTGCTCGTCTGTTTCAGAAGCTTTAGTATCTCTACCACTTAGAGTAGATTCCATCCTTGAGGCATTATCCAATTAACTGTGGTAATTTATTGCAGCTAATTGAACATCCGGGGACTATAGAATTAGCCCCAAAAGGTAGCAGTCATCTGCCCTAGGCAGGAGAAAAATAAATCCCAGATACTTATGTGTCTACTTACATCTTTGCTATTTTGCTCAATTTTGGCACAACATGCAGAAGAAGGCTAAACTGTTTTCACAAGTAGCAAGTGGATGGATTTAAAAAATGTTTTTGCCATAATAAAATATGTATAAAGTAACATATTAAAGAAGCAAATTAAGAAAAATCACAAGGCATGGCTAAATCTCTGAGTCTATGGCATACAAAACCATGCCATACATGGCGGGATATAGCAACGATGTAGGTGGACACATCTTAAATGACCCATTTTTGCAATTGAGGCCACAAAAATACTGTACAAGGGTCCAGGAACTTGGGTTGGCTGAAAAAAGGGCTACAATTGGATTGCCCGATAATGACCATCGTCAAAAATCGTGATAATAGCCCATTTTTTTCAGCTTGAAAGTTTTTCGGACCTACAGTAATTGTATAAACCCCTTTGGATGAGTATGTAGATGTTTATTTTATAATTTCAGAATTATCTCACTTATCTTCCTGATTATGGAACTGTTTATAAGAATTTCAATTGGACCAAAATAAAAAGAGGTGCCCTGAGTACCCCCACAAAAAAAAAAAACACTGTCCCCTTATATCAATGCTTAATTATCATAACATAAACAGTAATAATAAATCACCACTATTAAATAAACAGTGAGAGTTCTGTACACTTTGAACAATATATAAGAAGACATCTGAATAAGTCTATCCATGAGTGCAGGTCCTTCATATAATGTTTAGAACAAGTGGTCTCCACTCCTTATCACATGAAAGAATCCTATATCATAAATAAGACACATAGACAGACATTACAGACACCTTCTTCATTTATATTCAAAGTATGCGGAACTACCACTGTATAGTAATAATTGTGATTTATACTACACCATAAGCTCTCTTTCTCTCTCTTTCATTTTCTTATTTGCCTCAGTTAGTACATTTAAATACTTGTATAACAAAGATATTGCTGATTTATATAGACTATTGATCATAGGATTTGTTTTAGATTTTTATTTTCTCATTAAAGGTAGTGTCACCATTAAGGGGTATTTATTTCTCTACTTGTATAATAAGAATTCACACTTAAAACACCAGACTGACACCATTCAATTAATAGCCCCCAAACAACCCCATCTTAAATTAATAACCCCCACCATCAGCCCACAAAACAATGTAAAAGCTCATAAAATTATTACACTCATTACCTAAACACAATACCTATAAAAGTCATTGTCCCCCCCCCTGGACCTATATTTTATTAAGAGACAAACCTCTCCTTACACTTACAATTAAAGCTATTATCATGTCTTTCCCAAACTTATATTTTAAGCCCCTTTCCCACACTTAATAATTTTTATTTATGTGAATACTATTAATGTAATGACATGGATGGTTTTGTGAAACATAGTTCATTTTAACTGTGGATATTAAGGTAATGACAGGGCTGATTAGGGAGAAATGGGCTTGTTCACCTTACTGTTGACACAGTAGTTAGAAATTGGGTAGACTCTCACCATTCCCTCATCCCCTGATATTTTCATTACCAGCCTAGATTTAAAGGCTTAGGGTTGGTTATTTGGTGCTAACTAGGGATATGTGTGGTCTCCTATCTGTTGGCAAAACAAGATTCACGTGCTTTGGTTTTGAATATGCATTTTTTTTCCAATGCTAAAAACAATATCTTGTCATTTGGGACTTTTTTTGTTCCTACAGTATTATAAACCTCAATAACACTAATTTCCAGTTATTTCCAGTCTATTTTGACCACCTCACAGCTCACAATATTGTTCCCCAATATTGGTCAAAAGCTGGCTGGCTAGGTTAAGCAAGAGAATAGCAGCAAAATGTTATGCACACCAGTGCCTGCAGGAAAGTACTGGTGTCAGGACTGTTATGCACTCCAGTGTCTGCAGGAATGTACTGGTGTTTGAACTGTTATGCAAAACAAATGGACTCACAGACAAACTGGGAAATATGACATAATGTACACAGAAGGTGATAGGGTAACAACATACACACAAAGTGAACAGAGAAGCCCAGAGGCTAAGGAACTGGGTATCTCCCTTGTATTAGAACTGCTCAGATAGAAAAAGCAAGATGTTGTGTTTTAATACGTAGAGAACCCAAAATGCTGTTGCTAAGGGCAACAGCAAAACCCTAAAGGGTTACCAACGGGTGTGGCAGTAAACTCCTTGGTCAGAGATGGAATGATAGACACAAGGAGAGTCTCCACAATCCTATTTCTCACTTGCAGTGCACAGGTTTTAGCTTACTGCCACTAAACTGACCCCTGACACCTAGCACAGTGAGACAGGATTAGACAGGCAAGTCTTAGAATACAGCCGCAAACTTGCTAAGTTCACAGAGTAGTAACAGAACTCCCGCAAGCTAAACGACTGACTCCAGTCTTACTGCTAGGTCTGGATTGGCAGAGTGTAATACCAAATCCCCAGGCCTATTTGCAGTAAGCAACAAACAAATACAAAGCTACACAGTACTGGCTAACTTTCATGAACTGACTAACCAACAAAGATTCAGCAGCATCTGCTTACTCTGAAAAGAGGCCTTATAAAGCAAGTGCTGTCCACGCCCCACTCAGACCTCACAGACTGTGAGCACAAAACCAGCACCGGATCCCCTGCAGTGCACAGAGCCTATAACCACTGCACAGCAAAAGACCCGAACCGGAGTATCAGCTGCGCTCAGGTTACTGCACTAGCACTTGTCTCCCGGTTGCCATGACGACGTGGCAGCACAGGGCAGGAGACCCTAACAGTACCCCCCCTCTGACGAGGGGTCAAGGAACCCCTACCACCGGGTTTATCGGGGAACTGCGAGAAGAAAGAGCGTATCAGTCTGGGGGCATGAAGATCACAACTGCGCACCCACGACCGCTCCTCCGGGCCATACCCCTTCCAGTGCACCAAAAATGACAGCCGACCCCGAACCACCTTGGAGTCAAGAATCCTTTCAACAACAAACTCCCTCTGGCCACGTATCAGAAGAGGGGAAGGTCTTCCACTGGAAGAAGGATTACTAATCGCCCGTTTTAAAAGGGAACAATGAAATGTTTTATTGATACCCAAAGAACGGGGCAGATCTAACTGAAATGCCACCGGATTGATAACCCTGGTGATCTTATAAGGGCCGATGAACCGGGGGCCTAACTTATGAGATGGCTGTCTCAACTTCAAATTCTTGGTAGACAACCAGACGAAGTCTCCTAATTTGAAGCTGCAGGGTCTTTTCCGCTTATCAAAAACCCTTTTGGTCACTAATGACACAGACACAAGGGCTTTCTTCACTTTCCGCCAAATACCTCTAAGGACCGAAACCACAGAGGAACCACCAGGCGTGGAGTCCAGGAGGTCAAAAGAATTGGCCTTAGGATGATGCCCATACACACAAAGGAAGGGAGAGATCCCTGTAGCAGAGTGAGCCGCGTTGTTATAGGCAAACTCCGCCATGGACAGATGAGCAACCCAGTCAGTCTGACACTTGGAGACATAACACCTGAGGAACTGCTCCAAGGACTGGTTCACCCTTTCAGTCTGCCCATTAGACTGCGGATGGTAGCCTGATGACAAGCTGACAGAAATCTGGAGATCGGAACAAAATGCCCTCCAGAATTTGGCCACAAACTGGGATCCGCGGTCAGAGACCACATCAAGTGGCAACCCGTGGAGACGCACAACATGCAGCATAAATAATTCAGACAGGCGTCTGGCTGATGGCAGCCCAACCAGTGGAACGAAGTGCGCCATCTTCGAAAACCTGTCAACGACAACCCAGATGGCTGTCATCCCCGAGGATTTGGGCAAGTCCACCACAAAATCCATTGAAATGTGGGTCCATGGCTTAGATGGAATAGAGAGTGGATGTAATGGGCCAACAGGAACCCCTCTAGGAGTCTTATTTCGGGCACAGATGTCACATGCCCGAACCCACTGATCCACATCCTTAGCCACTGAGGGCCACCACACCGCCCTAGATAGCAACTCCCGAGTTCTGGCAATACCCGGGTGACCTGCCGACTTCTTGGCATGGAATTCCAGGAACACTCGCTGTCTTAACCTAGGAGGCACAAACAAAAGACCTACCGGAAGGTCTGGAGGAGCCTGCTCCTGTGCTCTAAGGACTAATGATAAGAGGTCCTGGGTAATGCCCACTTTAATACATGATGGGGAAACAATGGGCAACGGCTCCTCGGTGGTCTCCTGGATTGGAGCAAAACTCCGCGAGAGCGCATCAGCCTTGATGTTTTTTGACCCAGGGCGATATGTTATCAAAAAATTAAAGCGAGCAAAAAACAAAGCCCATCGTGCCTGCCTGGCATTGAGACGCTTCGCTGACTCTAAATATGCCAGATTCTTATGGTCAGTGAGAATTGAGACCACAAACTTAGCCCCCTCAAGCCAGTGTCTCCACTCCTCGATTGCATCCTTAATAGCCAACAATTCCCGGTTTCCCACGTCATAATTCATCTCGGCAGGCGAAAATTTACGGGAAAAGTAAGCACAGGGATGAAGGCGATTATCAGACACTCCCATCTGAGAAAGCACTGCCCCAATACCCATCTCAGAGGCATCCACCTCCACCACAAAAGGACGCTCTGGATCTGGGTGTCGCAGCACCTTGGCCGAAACAAATGCCCTTTTGAGACGGGCAAAAGCCGCTTTAGCCTCACAAGACCAGTGAGCAACATCCGCCCCTTTCTTAGTGAGTGCCACCAAGGGCGCCACTATAGACGAAAATCCAGCGATAAATCGTCTATAAAAATTCGCAAAGCCCAGGAAACGCTGAAGCGCCTTCAAACTAGTGGGCTGCACCCAATCCAGGACTGCCTGTACCTTGGAACCCTCCATTTGGAAACCTTCTGGGGAGATAATATATCCTAGAAATGCGATTTGCTGAACTTCAAATTCGCACTTCTCCAGCTTCGCCCCAAGCCGGTGGTCTCTGAGTTTCTGGAGGACTAAGCGTACATGCTTCCGATGTTCCTCCAGGGAATGGGAGAAGATTAGGATGTCATCTAAGTATACAACTAAGAATCTATCCAAATATTCCCTGAGCACATCATTCATGAAATCCTGGAAGACTGCCGGGGCATTACAGAGCCCAAAAGGCATCACCAAATATTCATAATGCCCTGAGTGGGTATTAAAGGCAGTCTTCCATTCATCCCCCTCTCTTATTCGGATTAGATTGTACGCACCGCGTAGGTCAATCTTAGAAAAAATGGTGGCAGTACGAAGCTGGTCAAACAAGACCGAAATGAGAGGCAGTGGGTATGAGTTTTTAATCGTGATATGGTTCAATTCCCTGAAGTCGATGCAGGGTCGCAACGAACCGTCCTTTTTACCCACGAAGAAGAACCCCGACCCAACTGGAGACTGTGAAGGTCTGATAAATCCCTTAGCCAAGTTCTCCTGAATGTACTCTGCCATAGCCTGAGTCTCAGGACGTGACAGGGAGTACAACCTGCTCTTGGGAAGCTTAGCATTTGGCAACAAATCAATGGCACAGTCATAGGGGCGATGGGGAGGTAGTACCTCTGCAACTTTTTTGGAGAACACGTCCGCAAAATCTGCATAACACCCTGGCAATCCTGGCAAACTTAGCTGCGAGAGCCTGACTGGAAGGCTCAAGCAACTCCTGAAACAATCAGTACCCCAACTAAGAATCTCCCCAGAGACCCAGTCAAATTGAGGATTGTGGGCCCTTAACCAGGGTAACCCCAACACCAATGGGGCAAAAGTACAGACAGTCACATAAAAGGACAATTTTTCAGAGTGTGTGGCTCCAATAAACAAAGAAATCTGGCTAGTGCAAGAGGTAATTTTACCTTGGGATAATGGTTCCCCGTTTAACCCACAAATCTCAATTTCCGATGCCAAGGGTACTAAGGGAACAGAGTGTTTCAGGGCGAATTGGCGGTCCATAAAAACCCCGTCGGCCCCACTGTCCACAAAGGCCTCAGTCTTGACAGTTTGACCGAGGATCTTCAAGGTCACCGGAATGATAAAAGTCTTCTTGGGAAATTCTGACTTCTGGCCTGACAGGATATTTCCCATCACCCTCAGGCCCTGAAGTTTTCCGGCTTTTCTGGGCATGATACTACCACATGACCTTTATTCCCACAGTACAAACACAACCCCTGCTGTCTCCTCCGCGTCTTCTCACGCGAGGAGAGGCGGGTAGCCCCAATCTGCATAGGCTCCTCAGAAAATTCCTCAGAGTCTGAGGTTCCCTTGGGAAGGAAGGAAATCTCAGTCTCCCTTTCAAGCCTACGCTCTCTCAGCCGTCTATCCACCCGGATGGATAACTGCATGAGCTGATCCAAGCTATCAGGCAAGGGATATTGTACCAGTTGGTCCTTTATCTGGTTAGAAAGACCTCTTCGGTACTGGTGTCTCAGGGCTGGGTCATTCCACTGGGTATCATGGGCCAACCTCCGAAACTCCGTACAGTAAACCTCAACTGGCCTTCGCCCTTGCTTAAGGATCGAAATCTGAGCCTCGGCTGAGGCCGTCTTGTCAGGGTCATCATACAACATGCCCAGTGCCGTAAAAAAAACATCAACACTTTTAAGTGACGGACAGTCAGGCTGCAACCCATATGCCCAGACCTGTGGGTCTCCTTGTAGCAAGGAAATCACTATGCCCACCCGCTGAATCTCCGACCCAGAAGACTGAGGCCTAAGCCGGAAGTATAGCTTGCAGCTCTCCTTGAAACAAAAGAACTGCGAGCGATCTCCAGAAAAACGATCCGGGAGATTTACTTTCGGCTCCTTAACCCCTGCAGGTGCTGCTGCTGCGGGAGCTCCGCCAGCAGCCTGGGAGGTGTGCATTTTAATGGACAAATCATTAAATTGTCGAGTCAGGACCTGCACCTGATCAACCACCTGTTGCAACGTATTTTGAGGGGTATGCTCCATATTCCCACAAAATTTCAACAGGAGTATTGGGCTGCTGAATATGTTATGCACACCAGTGCCTGCAGGAAAGTACTGGTGTCAGGACTGTTATGCACTCCAGTGTCTGCAGGAATGTACTGGTGTTTTAACTGTTATGCAAAACAAATGGACTCACAGACAAACTGGGAAATATGACATAATGTACACAGAAGGTGATAGGGTAACAACATACACACAAAGTGAACAGAGAAGCCCAGAGGCTAAGGAACTGGGTATCTCCCTTGTATTAGAACTGCTCAGATAGAAAAAGCAAGATGTTGTGTTTTAATACGTAGAGAACCCAAAATGCTGTTGCTAAGGGCAACAGCAAAACCCTAAAGGGGTACCAACGGGTGTGGCAGTAAACTCCTTGGTCAGAGATGGAATGATAGACACAAGGAGAGTCTCCACAATCCTATTTCTCACTTGCAGTGCACAGGTTTTAGCTTACTGCCACTAAACTGACCCCTGACACCTAGCACAGTGAGACAGGATTAGACAGGCAAGTCTTAGAATACAGCCGCAAACTTGCTAAGTTCACAGAGTAGTAACAGAACTCCCGCAAGCTAAACGACTGACTCCAGTCTTACTGCTAGGTCTGGATTGGCAGAGTGTAATACCAAATCCCCAGGCCTATTTGCAGTAAGCAACAAACAAATACAAAGCTACACAGTACTGGCTAACTTTCATGAACTGACTAACCAACAAAGATTCAGCAGCATCTGCTTACTCTGAAAAGAGGCCTTATAAAGCAAGTGCTGTCCACGCCCCACTCAGACCTCACAGACTGTGAGCACAAAACCAGCACCGGATCCCCTGCAGTGCACAGAGCCTATAACCACTGCACAGCAAAAGACCCGAACCGGAGTATCAGCTGCGCTCAGGTTACTGCACTAGCACTTGTCTCCCGGTTGCCATGACGACGTGGCAGCACAGGGCAGGAGACCCTAACACAAAAATACTCAGCAGTAATTCCTGTTAGAAAAATGTGTTGCAAATTAGTAATGTATCAGAGCAATAACCAATAAAAATGTTGGTCTATGCAAAAATAACCATAACCAATGCCCCTCAAAAATACAGCCCACTATGAAAAGTGATACATGATGGAACTGTCCTTGGGCCTTCCACCCACCCTTATGTTGTATATTACAAAAGGACATGCATAGTATATCAAACCAAGCACTTCAATAACTGCTACTTTTGTGGCTGAAGTGCTTGGTTTGTTTTGGCCCCCACAAACAAAGCTACCAATGGGCTTAAGGCAGCTAACAATGTTGTTATTATTCATCAAGAACATGTCATACTCAGACATTTAGTAGCAAATGTGGACATATCTAGACTCTTCTCAGGGATTTGTGAAGTTTATGACCAGACAGTTTGATATTTAGCATTAGTGTTCGTCATTTTTGGGCATTGATATGTCTGTTTTTAAGGTGACACCTTTACTAGACTCAGATGTTACAGAAGAGGATGCTTGACTGTGTTTGGCTCTTGCTTCCGCCATAGGCATCCTAGACAATGAAACAGCAGTAGTACAAGCAGGACCACCACTTGCAAACAAAGGTCCTGGCTTGAGCCTTTTCTTGACACTGTTTGTGGTGTGTGACATGATGGTAAATTAATTTTTTTTGCAGTAAACGATTCCCTTTTTTTAGAGGTGATGTTTTCTTTAACATTGTTTAGATTTCAGGTTTCCTGTTTTAAACTTTGTGTCCCCTGGGACCACCTTTAGTAGATGTAGAAATACTATCATGATGACTAGCAGTTGCAAGACTAGTATTGGGTTGCTGCTCCCACTCTTCAATTAACTGATTCATCTCGACCTACAGTGATTCTAGTAATGGTGGCACTCTGCATCTAATGAATGATACTTTACAACACATGCCTGAACCTGTACAACAGATACAGTATGTTATATTTAATTTTTTTTTACACACCTTGACCCACAGTGCTTCCAGTAACAGTGGCACACTGTAACCTAACAAATGCTATTTTTCACTATTTTTATACAGTTCCCTTACAGTGCTGCATCCCAGAGCCCTTCACTGACACAGTAACAACAGTGATGCAGCTCACAGATCTTCACTGACAGTCTGACTATCACAGCAGAGCTACAAATCACAGCCCTTCACTGACAGTCACAGGAATCAGTGCTGCACCCCACAGCCCTTTTCTGACATAGTCACAATACTGCATCCCAGAGACAGAGGTGGATTTAGGGGTCAGGCCTTCAATAAGCACACCGTTATTGACAGCCACCCTAACTCATCACTGTCCTTACTGGCATATACATAAGTATCACCGAAAAGGCTCTGCCTCACCTGCCTCACCTCACAACACATAACTTCACAGATTCACTTTCACTTTTTATGAGCAGTGTTGTGTGAAGTACTGTATGACATACTTTACTGTACCTGCAAATCACATGACGCCCCAACTGAACGGCATGTTTGCCACACCATGGACATGAGTTCAGGTCAACACATTAAAATGCACAGCATATGCCACAGCCAGTATCTGGTCAGTGCAACAACATCTGGAAGAACAGAAGATGGGCCAGTAGAGGATGAGGAGGTGCTGAAGTCTCAAAACAGAGATAGAAAGATAAAGAGAGAGAGAGAGAGAAAGAAAGAGAGAGAGAGAGAGAGAGAGAGAGAGAGAAACAGATGCAGGGGCAGGAGAGTGATAGTGGAAAGAGTACAAGACAGAGGTGGGATGAAAAAAGAGAGAGGGTGCAGCAGGAGAAAGAAGAATGAGTGTCTTGAGAAAGATATAGGAGAGAGGTGAGAGATGGAACTAGAGAGGGAGAGACCAGGAAAAAGGGGGAACACTGAAGAGGAAGAGAAGAGACAGAGAAATCAAAGACAGTTCTGGGGGACAGCATCTAGGGCTGTAAGGCTGTTGTAGATGTCAGTGTTGTAGGTACAGATTTACCTGGTGTTGTGAAAAATTCTATACCAAGATAACATTATGGAATATTAGGGGATACAAAATAGTGGAACCAGGCAGAAAAAGGGTTACTTTTTGTTGAGGTGATTAATGACTGCGATAGATCACAGGAACATTCAGAGACACAATTCTTAAAATCTAATTAGTATATACTTGAAATGATAGGAACATGAGTGTTAAAACATTTGGTAAATTAGCAACATAAACAAAGCTCACCCCTTGTCTGATTACAATCCTGGAAGTGAGGGTGAAATGGTGACCACTGAGCCATAGTGCTCCTGGTGAGCCATGTTTCTTTCACTATCAGAAGCTTGAGGTTATTTTAGAGGAAGAGGTTTATGATGGATATCAGTTTGTTACACACAGTATGAGCACAAATAAATTATTTTAGTCGTGGAAAGAGGTGATACTGTATGTTTAATGTTTTGCAGGAGTTCTGTAGTCTTCTTAATCAGAATGTAATGTGTAGTGCCAGGTCCAATACTAGGGTGTATGGTGCCCCTCTGCAAATGATACATTTGTGCACTCCCTCTTATATGTTAAAAGGGACAGCAAATCGAGTTGTAATCTCACAAGGAAGGGGCACGGTCACAAAATAATTCCACAATTCATATTACACCATACAGTAGCACAATCTTATTCTCATTACACTGCATGTAGTGCCCTTGGTTCATATTGCATCACATAGTGGTGTCTCTTATTCACATTACACAATTAAGTAGTGCTCCCTAGTCACATTACTTTTACGCAGTAGTGCCCCGTATACCCAGTGCCCACAGTAGTGTCCAGTTAACACATATTGTCTACAGTAGTAGTGCCCCTGACAAGTAATGCCTACAGTAATAGTGCCGCACATAATGCCCATAGTAGTAGTGCCCTTTACACATAACGCCTACAGTAGTAGTCTCACACATAATGCCCATAGTAGTAGTGACCTTTACACATAACACCCACATTAGTAGTTTCACACATAATGCCCATAGTAGTAGTGCCCCTTACACATAATGCCCACAGTAATTGTGCCACACATAGCACCCACAGTAGTGCAACACATAATACCCACACTAGTAATTTCACAAATAATGCAAGCAATAGCAGTGCACCTAACACATAATGCCCACATTTGTAGTGGTGCACACAATGCCCACAGTAGTAGCACCCCACATAATGCCTACAGTAGTAGTAACCCATACACTAATGCCCACAGTTGTAGTGCCAAGCATATTACCCACAGTAGTAGTACCCCTTACACATAACACCAACAGTAGTAGTGCTTTACATAACACCCACAGTAGTAGTGCCCCTTACACTAATGCCCACAGTAGTAGTGCAACACATAATGCCCAAAGTAGTAATGTCCCTTTCACTAACAACTACAGTAGCGTTGCCACAAATAACTCCAACAGTACTAGTGCCACACATAATGCCCACAGTAGTAGTGTACCCTACACATATTTCCACAGGAGGGGATGGGAGAGAGGGAGATCTGTTATAGGTGGACTGGTGACTGAAAAGCTAATTCATGCTGCTCGCACTGCAGGTGCAGTCAGCGAGGAGAAGGGGGAGTGGAGAGAATATGGGTATTGGTCAGTCTTCAGTAATGGGTGGAAATTATGGATTTCTAAAAGGGTGCAATACCATCATGAATTGAGTATGTATTGTTAAACACAGAAAACAGTACATCACTAAATCTACAATTAACTGGCATGGTCAGATCACATGCGACTGCACCACCCCACTGTGCACCCCACTTTTTGCCGAATAGATCCGTTCAACAGATGTGCATAATATAATATTTCAATATTTTAAAAAAATACTTTAATAACTTTATTAAATATTTAAAAAACAAACAATGTTATAAATGATTTTGAGTGGAAAAATTATCAGTTAAGTGGTTAATGAAGAACAGAAGAATTCACGTTAAACAGGAAGAGAAGAAAAAAGGCTTCTGTATAATAGACTTTCTGGTTGTATCAATTTTTGGAAATATATGAAGACATCTTGCATCCACAAAAGCAGTTACTATGTATAATGGTAAAACAGTTCTAAAATGCTTAGTCTAGGAAGTTTGGTATATTTACTGTCCTGTTAAACCCATAGGCAAGTATATGGTGCTTTGTGGATGATCATGTATTTATCCAAGATTTGCTGTCTTGATAAAGATCTGGGTGGATCAAAATATCAACAATTGATTATGTGAACTTGTACCTGTTACTTCTTTTGCACAATTTTAATTATGAAAAACCTTTTTTAACAAATTTATGTGATACTTAGATAAGCTGAAGGCTGCATAAGCCTGAGGCCATATAAGAGATCCACTTTTTGTGATTGGTTGTTTAAATGACTAAGCAGTTGCTAGGCAGATCAGTTTTCCCTGTTGGTTTTCCTATTGGATTAGGAGGTTGTTCATCAAGCTTGATAGGAGGGTCTTAGGGTAGTATATAGGTGGGGGCCATTTTCCTAGACTTCCTCTTGCCATTTTCATTGCATGGCCCAGGAAGGATAAGTATATCTTACTTAGTTTATTCCTTGTTTGACTCAAATTTTCCTTCATTATTTTCATTATACCCCCTTTGGCCCCTCTTTGTATTGGTAATCTGCCCTGTGGGTGCCACGTTATTCTCAGCTTTTCCCCCCATTCTAATATGCCTCGTCCCAGGCGTTCTGCTCCTCCTCCCCGCCGCCTCGTGGAGGCTGAGGGCACCCCCCGCTCCCGTTCCCCTAGTGCTGGGCCCCGGAGTCTGCTTCCCACTGCTGCTGACAGGCGGCGGGGGCGGGCTGTGACGGCCCGCTGCCCGGCCAGCCGGAGGCGGCGGCCAGCGGGCGCTCTGCACGTGGCGCCGGGACGCGCGGCCCGGCCGGGACGCGGTCGCCGGCGCTCTCAGCAGCTGAGTCTACGGCGCCGTCTAGTGCACGCGGCGCGCTGATCAGCGCCGGGCCTCTCCTGCCTTCCCCGCAGGCGGCTCCCGGTGGCAGCTCGGGCGCCCACGTGGTGCCGGGCGGCCGCGGTCAGGCGCCAGGTGGGGAGGGGGGGGCCAGTGCGCAAGTGGGGGATATGAGACCGGGACAGCGGGGAGACGTCCCCGCTGTCCTTGGTACAGTACAGGACCCACTGGCACCCCTTGCTGGCGTGGGGCTTATAGCGCCCATGTATTTAATGGGGGATGGGGGGCTGTCTGACCCTGGTGTGGCCGGGGCGGGGGACGCAGCAGTGCCTGCCGCTGCGCCCGCCCCGGTTTCGGTGACGGGGCAAGAATTTGCGGATGCGACCCCGGCATCGGGGGCACGCTTTATGGGCCCCCGGTCGTCAGTTGCTCCGCCGCCCGAGGCTGCATCCCCATTCGTCGGGTTTCAAACCCCCCCCCCGTATTGCCGGGGGCATGGCAGTTAGCGGCGACACAGGCGTCCATCGCGGCTTCTTTCCAGGCGTCCGGCCCTGCCCCTTCTTTCGCAGCTCAGCAAAGCTTCGCAGGGAGCCAGTCCTTCCCCGGGGGATTTCCGTGGCCTCTGGCGCCGGCGTTCTCCTTAGCTGCCAGCATGCCCTCCATGGGCCTCACGGCGGCGTCCGGTCCACAATTTTCCCCGCACATGGCCGTCGCGGGCGCCGGCGTACAGACCACTTGGTCGGTCGGCGCCCCCCGAGTCGCGGTGCCCCTCCCTGCCTTTGCGGGCTGGCAATCAGGGCAAGCATTGGTCGGGGGAGTCAGGTAGCACGGGGTTGGCCGCCCCTCCCAGCACCCCATCAGTTCCTTCCGATGTCCTCCGGATGGGCGGGGGCGGATGGCTACACGCCGCATACGGCGTGGCGGCCTTCTTACCCCGTGGGTTTCGGTGCCGGGGGCGGGGCTGCCTTCACGCAATCAGTCGGGTACTCCTCGGTTGGGGGTCCTCCCCTGCAGCTTCCCGCAGGCACTTCGCCGCGGAGCGGCTGGGCGGGGCCTCCTTCCCCGCAGGTTCAACCCATGGTTAATGATGTTTTGGTCTCCTTTGCGCCTGTTGTCCCCTCTGTTTCTCCCTCACAGGTTCCGGCAAGTTCCGGGGCGGCGCCCGGCAGGAGGCGAGAGTCGCGGACGGCCGCGGCATCGACGGTGGAGGTGCGGCCGCCAGGGGAGGCGAGTGCAGCGGACGACGCGGTTCCGGGTCCTTCTAACACCGGTGAGCTAAACCTTCCTTTACACATTTCAACCTGTAGTTCCTCCTCTTCTAGTGGTTTTTCGTCAGGTTCTCTGCAGCGCCCGCGTAAATTGGCTAGACTCATCGCGCGGCGTATGGCAAAGGAGGCACACAAGGTGGTCGCACCTGCGCCGGTGGTCCCGCTTGACCCCCCCCGTTATGGGGAGATGGTACATTGTGCCAATACTGCAATTACACGGGGGGTTCGTAAGCGCATGCGAGAAAAAATCCGGAAGGGGAAGTACGTAGACTTATTCACCCTTACAGAGGAAATGCGGCAGGGTTTTGAAGCGGCCAAGAAGCCGGGTGGCATTGGGGAAAATGCGTTTCGCAATTTTCACCAGTGATTACGTGGTTTTTTGGTTTTCACGGCGTGCTACACGGAATCGCGGCCCTCGGAACATGCCAACTTAGTTAAATATTTGTTTTTGGTACACGACATGTACTTGAAATCCAAGGGTTCCGTTTGGCGGGATTACGACGAGAAGTTCCGTCGTAATCAGGATGGCAACCCCATCCTGCCCGCTGGTTTTAAGGACATTGAGGTGTGGTTGGAGGTCACACAGCAGGTCAAGCCCGCCCCAGACGTCACGGGCAAGAAGCCCGGGGCGCCCGGGGCTGCTGTTTCCCGCTTGGTAGGGAAAGGCAAGTGCTTTGCCTATAACGACGGCAAATGCGTCAAGGGAGCGAGTTGTCGTTTTCGCCACTCATGTAGGTTGTGCGGGGCGAGCCACCCGGCCAAGGATTGCACCTCGGCGGCAAGCGGTAAGGCCGCCACTTCCGCCGTGGCCGGGGGAATTGGCAAGTAAAGCCTTCTCCCCGATCCTGGTTCCCGAGTTGCAGCGCTGGCTTAGCTTGTACCCCGATGAGGCGGCGTCGTCGTTCCTCTTGGATGGCTTCCGGCACGGTTTTCGTTTGCCCATTTCGGATTCGGTGCATATGGTGGCGCGTCAGAATTTGAGATCGGCCCGGGAATTCCCTCAGGAGGTCCAGCGGAAAGTGGACGGGGAGATTGGCCTGGGGCGCATGGCTGGGCCCTACGCCTTTCCCCCGCTGCCCTCCTTGTGCATTTCCCCAGTCGGGGTGGTGCCCAAGAAGGCCGCGGGCAAGTTTCGCTTAATACAACACTTGTCTTACCCTCCGGGTGCGTCGGTCAACGACGCTATCCCGGAGGCAAAGTGCAGGGTACGTTATCAGTCTTTTGAGGACGCGCTGCGCTTGGTGCGGGATTGTGGTCCGGGGGGGTCTGTTGGCAAAATTGGACGTGGAGTCGGCCTTTCGCCTACTCCCGCTGCACCCAGATTCCCTGCGGTTTCTAGGTTTCAAACTAGGGGGCGAATTTTACGTGGATCGGTATCTCCCCATGGTTTGTTCTGTCTCCTGCGCCTACTTTGAGTGCTTTAGCACATTTTTGCACTGGTGCGTCCAGACCGCCTCCGGGCAAACGGGGGTGGCCCACTACCTGGACGACTTTCTCTTTGTGGGGCCCGGGGACAGTTCGATCTGTGGGGACATTCTGTCGGCGGCCAGGTCATTATTTGGCGCTCTAGGGGTGCCTGTCGCGCAAGACAAGTGCGAGGGCCCTTGCACTTGTCTTAGCTATTTAGGTATCGAAATTGACACGGTGGGGGGTTTCTGTCGCTTGCCCGAGGATAAGGTGCGTAAGCTGTTGGGTTTAATTACTGACTGTTTAGGCAAACGCAGGGTTTGGCTTAAACAAGTGCAGTCCTTGCTTGGTTCTCTCAATTTTGCGTGCCGGATTATCCCCATGGGTAGGATTTTCTGTCGCAAACTCGAGCGGGCCACGGCGGGGATGGTACGGCAGAACCACTCCGTGTACCTTTCCCGCGAGATCAGAGATGATTTGCGGATTTGGGTCTCTTTCCTGGTGTCCTTCAACAGGGAAGTTTTGTGGCCCGCTCCTTGTTGTTCCAGTAAGCAGCTGCAATTGTTCACGGATGCCTCCGGCAGCCGAGGGTTTGGCGCGTTTTTCGCTGGCGCATGGTGCGCTGCGGCTTGGCCGGCCTCTTGGGTAACGCGCGGGTTTACCAAAAACCTTCTTTTGCTGGAATTGTTCCCGATCATTGTGGCGCTTGAGTTATGGGCCGGCCGGTTTGCAAATAGGGACATTTTGTTTCTTTGCGACAACTTGGGGGTAGTACATGCGATTAATAATCAGCGTTCCTCCTCGCCTCAGGCGCTGAGACTGCTACGGCATTTAGTGTTGGTTTGCTTGCAGCGCAATATTAATTTCAGGGCTCGCCACGTCCCTGGAGTTGACAATGGAATTGCGGATGCATTGTCCCGTTTCCAGTTTGACAAATTCAGGACGTTGGTTCCGGGAGCGGCGGCGGAGGGGTTACAGTGCCCACCTTCTGTCTGGCAGATGGTCGAGTCGGGTTGACTGCTTTAGCCAGGTGTGCTCTGGCTCCCTCCACTCTATGAGCGTATGATGCAGCCTGGCGGGATTGGTCGGTCTTTCAGAGTAGGTACGGGGTAGCAGGTGAGTCCTCGGCCGACGCCCTGTTGACCTTTGTTTGGGAACATTACCAAAACGGTAGGTCAAAAGCGGCCATGGCAACTGCCCTTGCGGGCATTTCTTTTCACTCGCGGCTCCACGGGATGATGGACCCCACGGGGTCTTTTGTCCTTTCCAGAGCACTGAAAGGTTGGGCTCACGTAGGCCCATAACGTTGCAGCTTCTAGCGGAGTTGCTGCGTGTGCTGCTCCAAATTGCGTCCTCGGAATTTGAGGTGGCATTGTTTAGTTGTGCGTAAGCCCTGGCCTTTTTCGGGGCCTTCCGGGTGAGCGAGTTGGTGGCATGCAGCAAGGTGTCCCGGGAGTCAAGTTTGCTTTACGAAAATGTGCGCTTGCAGGAGGGCCTGTTGCTCTGTAGGATTGTGCGATCCAAAACAGATCAAACAGGTCGGGGTCGCTGGTTGTCCTTGGAGGCTCAGGAGGAATCGGGTGTTTGCCCCCTGCGGTTGACACAGGAGTATGTGCGGTTGAGGCCTCCGGGGGGCAACCAGCTGCTGGTGCACGCGCAGGTTGACCCTCTGACAAAGTTTCAATTTGCGTCTGTGTTCAAGAAATGTTTAACGGCGTTGGGATTGCAGGAGGCGGACTTCGGTACCCATTCCTTTCGGATTGGGGCGGTGACCCATGCTGCGGCTGCAGGTTCATCACCTGCGGCTATTCGGGAGCTGGGCCGCTGGAAGTCGGCCTCATATAAGTCCTATGTCCGTTTAGATAAGTTATAGGTGCGCCTGTTGCGCTAACCCAAAAACGTGTTTACTCGTCGGTTTTTGAACGCTTACCGTTCAGGAATCGAGGGTGTGAAGTGAATTTTTAAAATTTTTCCTCCGAGGGGGCCTAATTTCAATTGGCTGTTCTATCAAGGACCACGGGAGGTTTTTTGATTTTTTATCCTTCACTTGGGTTTAATTTTGTTACGTTGTGTTTATGTATGGATTATGTTCATAATCTGATGTTAAGTTATTTTCTTTTGCAGCTGTCATCAATTTTGGGGACCAAGTATGGCTGGTTGGTCATTCCTATATTTTTTGGGCGGCAAAGCATCCCATGGCATCTAGGGCGACTGAGGTTTTTGGGTCGAGGCAATTGAGATGGTTAGGTGTGAGAGGCATGTTTTGGGGTGATTTGTTGCGGGTCCTTTTTTCTCAGGAGCGCCGCTGGGGTCGCCCTAGTTGCATCATCATTCATTTGGGTGGTAATGATCTAGGTCGAGTTAAGGGCATAGATCTGATTTTGTCTGTGAAGGCGGATTTGGTGGCGATCCGTTGTCACTGGCCAGGGGTCTGCATTGTTTGGTCAGAGATGGTGCCTCGTTTCCATTGGCGTGGTGCGGTGCGTTTCTCAGCGCTGGAGAAAGCACGCAAAAAGGTGAATTCGACGGTGTCTCTTTTTGTCAAGGCCATAGGTGGAGTGGCAATCAAGCATCCTCTACTGGTGCTAAGGAACAGGCAGTTCTACAGGGACGATGGGGTTCACCTTTCTCCGGAAGGAGTGCAGTTTTTTCTGGATGATATTTTTGATCTTTTTCGGTAGGGATAGTTAGTTTCTTAGTTGGTTAATGTTGTGGTTGCGGATGGCGGTGGCGGTTTGGTAAACCTTTGTGGCGGGAAGTCGCTACCAACCAGCTGTCACACAGGCATAAGTGGTCATTGTGGGGCTCCCTCTTTAGAAGGACGGCAGGTGTGTCCTTTTCTTGCGGTTGGACATTTAGACGTTCCCCTGCGGGAACCGAACGTTTGCCAGAGAAAGAGGGGTAAGGCCAGCACAATGCGGGTTATGCGGGAAGGAGGCGGGGTAGGTGTACTCCCCTCCTTGGTTTGGTGGTTTCCATCTAGGTGACTGGTGCTGGTGTTTGGCAGCGACTTTCTGTTTGCCATCCTCCAAACTAAATTTAAATCTATTCAAAATCAATTCTAATTCGATCACAATTATAGTTTAAAGAGTTGGTCAGCGATCAATAAACTTCGTCTGACCTTTAACTCCAGCTACGGTGTCCGTGTCTTTATTTCAGTGTGTGGTGTTGTTTAATTTAGTGATAAGCTAGCTTAAAGAAAAGGTTTATGTAATCACAATAAAGTTATGAGCGCCTTATACATTTCTGGATTCTGAAAACGAAAATGACTCCCGATTTTGTAATATCACATTACGTTTTTCTGCAAAACGTGTATTTATGAATAAGTCATTTTTTTCATATTGTTTAAAATAATAAATGTATTCTGCCTACATTTATTATAAAACATTTTCCTAAATGAATTCATTCGATAGTATAGAAAGATGCAATTCAGTTCTCGTCATAAAACTTTGCCCCGCCCAGTGCCAGATTAAGGTCCACATGGGCCTGCAGCTGAAATTTACAAAGGGCCTAAACCCCATAATGTCTAAAGGAACATTGTACACACACAACAACTACAACTACACGGTGAGCTGGCGAAGGCGGAACCAAATACAACAGTTTTGCCCTGTGTCGGCTCATTTAAACCCCTGCCTATCACTACATATACACACACAGTACACACTACAAACATATTGTGGAACTTTCGACGTGGACTTCATTCAAACAAGTGATTTAAACATTTTTAGGCAATGTCAAGAATCCAAACTCCAAAGAAATTGTCAGGGAAATGCTTAATAGTTACAGAAACCTTGGAAGCAATATGAGTTTATTGGTACATTTTTTTAATTCCCATATTGAGCATTTCCTGAATAATCTCGGAGACTACAGTGAATAACAAGATGTGAACGGTTCTAACAAGACATTAAAGATGTAGAAAGAAGATGCCAGGGACTTTGAGATATCAACATGATGGCTGAATACTGCTGGATGAAATATAGAGATGACACAGGAAAAACTTATAAGCAAAAACCGACAAAACAAAGACTGAATAGCCAGTGCCTCAGCTGAAGATATTTATAAAAATCTCCATTGGAGAGAAAGAATTTAGTTTGAATTTGAGCGAATGACATCAGGAAGCCTGCTGACATTAGCCCTTTCAAGTTTATAATACCCTGGGAAGTCCAGGAGTCAAGTGAAAGAGCCGATATTAAGCTCACTAAGCCTGGTAAGGAGAGTTCCAGAGAAGGAAGGGATATCTCTGGCATCCTAGATACCAAAACCAGCCAAGCTCTCTGAGTAGAAACGACCATGGTTGAACGTGTAACTATGTGTGATCCCTCCATTGTGGGTAGCCATAGAATGTCAGATATGGGAAAAGGGGAGAGCAGACCCCGTTCCAGTAATACCCACGTCTTAGGGTTTTCTGTCGTATACAATGCACCTAATTGGGATAAAATACAAGTCACTTGGTAGTGTTGCAAATCAGGGAAAACTAGACCTCCTTCTGACTTTGGAAAGTTCATTGTTCTTCAGGCCAGTCTAGGATTCTTACCTTTCCAGACATATTTCATAAATGCTGCATGAAATTTTGCCAGTAGGGGGTTGGGTAACAGGATAGGGATAGTTCTGAACAGGAACATCAATTTGGGATGTAGAATAATTTTCAATGCTGCAATACGGCCCATCCATAGTATGTTGTGCATCATCAAGTCATTCATCATAAGGAAAAGTTTGTTCAGCAGGGGTAAGAAACTGCAAGAAATAAGGCCATAAACCTTCTGAGGGAACTGAACAACCAACTACTTGAGGCTTCCATTCTGCCAGACATAATCATACTTTGCTTTCAGTATGTCTAACAGATGAGGGGGAAAGTTAATTAGGAGAGCTTCTGTCTCAGAGCTATTCAGTTTATAAAAAGATACTGAGGAATATTGCTTTAATACCTTATGTAACCCCTGGAGAGAGGAAGTTGGGTCAGTGACAGTAAGCAAGACTTTGTCAGCAAAAAGGCACATTTTATATGTGCGACGATACAAAACCGGTCCACAAATAGCGGGGTTAATTTGAATGGATTCGGTTAGCGGTTCAATTGCTAGAACAAAAACAAGAGGGATTACAGGGCAGCCTTGGTGAGTACCATTCCTGATCTGAAAGGTAGACGACTGAAGACTGTTAACAAAAACTCTAGCTGATGAATTGGAGTAAAGTGCAGCAATCAAGAATAGGGCTCTTCCAACTATTCCAAACTTACACATGACAGCTTGCAGGTATCCCCAGTGTAGCTTGTCAAATGCCTTCTCTGCATCTAGTGAAAGCAGCAAAAGTGGAGCTGTCGATGAGGAGAATGCATCTAGGACATCAATAATCCTCCTAGTATTGTCAGGGGCCTGTCTGCCTTGACAAACCCCACCTGATCCTGATTGATAAGGAATGGAAGAAGCAGCTTAAGCCTGTTTGCTATAAGTCTCGCGTAAATTTTTACAAAAGAATTGAAAAGGGCAATTGGGTAATAATTAGTTATAATTGATGGGTTTTTACCCAGTTTAGGGAAAGCTACTATTTGGGCTTAAAACATTTCAGAAGGGAAGGAACCACAATGACCGTCTTAATTTCTTCAGGTGCCATGGGGTGGTCTAGAGTCGGGAAAGTTGGTGGGGCTAGGGAGGGGAGGTTAAGGTCCTTCAGAAAGGCCTCTGTTCCTTTGGTAGAAGGCTGTGGGGTCAAAGGATACTCATGGAGGTTGTATAAGGAGGAATAATATTCCAGCGTTAATGGGGAAAAAAGGGAAAAGGAATATTACTGCACTAGCAAAATGTGAAAAATTCAAAAATTACAACAAAGAAACCCCTTGTTGTATTCTATATCATATATTTGAATTATGTAAGGGGGTGCTGCCACTTAATATATTGTTGCCAATATATAGAAAGTTATACACAAAGACAGAAAAGAATTGGACTTGAAGTGGCGCACTCAGGCAGTAAATTGATAAATAAAATGTAATTTTTATTAGATTGTATTTAAAAAGACCTGTAGCTGTGAAATATTAAAACCAAAACAAAAATTGACAAGACAAGGTGTGACATGTGTTGTTAAAAACACACACTGTAATAAATGTGTTGTGCTACACATGTAAAATAAGTTTATAGGTACTATGACCCTTATGATTGTATATGTTGTTAGGCTGGGTGCTCAAATAAATATACATTCTCTATAATATCCTCCCGTATATTCCCACGTGGTTTTATCTTATTGCCAGTAGGTTGAGTGATATGGTCTCCTGTGATGCTAGATATAATGGCACTGTAAAGTCACTATGTGATCCTGTACTGAATGGACCAGTTGTGAGTTTTAGCTGAGCTCAATGAATACAGTCTGGGATGCAATGTTCCAACAGAAAGCTCCCCATCTATTGGACAATGTAGAATAATCCTCACTTCCATGCACCCATATGATTATACAGCTGCTGGCTGGTATTTCCCCTCTATAAAGGTCTCAATGTAAATAAATGCTCTCAGTCAGTTGCTGTCAGCATAATTGAACCACCATTCTGTTATTTGGTTTATAAATTACCATTGTCATGTTTATAATGACTGATAATGTGGTAAGTCAATAGATACAGCAGATATGTATTAAAGTTTCAGTTTCATTTAGCACTGGGATTGTATACAAGCTGGATTCCCTCACTATAGTTCAAATGTAGTTTTCCAGATTGTGGCCTCATATACATTAGACACTATGTAGTAATCGTCACTTCTCTCAAACTGTGTAGTTATCAGAATGCTGGTCAGTGTTGCCCTTTATTCAGATCCTTAGTAAAGGTAGAAATTCACAGTAATTGCTAGTAATATTGTTAGTAAAAAGTATTGTGTTGTCAAATAATATACGTGCAATTACAGCCTTCAGCAATATTTACCACTGCCAGTGGCAAAATATATAATTATATGACTAGAGCAATTAACTGAACTAGGATGTTGGGGCAAACACTGCCACTGCGGTTGGTAGGTGGGGTACAGTAATTTGGTCTCCCCCCATAATGAATTATATAGATAGATGTTCCTATTTACACAAGCCTTGAATTGTGATGATTCAAATTTTCATGAATGAATATATATATAATATGTGTCACAACTATGAGGCACAGAATTTAATAAGCTGTTTAGATATTACAATATTGCAGTATGTTATGGCGCTCCATCAGCTGTTATTAATCACACAACGGTATGTCCTGACTGGCTGTCTTGTAATTATGAACTGTATATTACTAATAGTATACACCTTTATATTCGGTGGACAGCAAATGTTCTATGTGACACATAATAATTGTACTTAATTTATAATATAGCAGACAGTCATGAGGAAATGTAAAAAATGCTGAATTAGACAATGTATCTGAGTCTTTGTTACAATTTTGCTGTCTCATACAGCTTGCTGGGTCACATGTGACTGAATGATCATCTCAACACAGGTGGAATCATGAGCTCCGACAGTATCATGGAGCCTCACACTAAGTGGCTGTGCTTTCATATAGATTGCACTCTAATCATAACAGACACTTAGATTAGCACATTATTATTATACACAGAAGTACAGTGTGAATCGCCGACGCGCGTTTCACAGTTACGTTTTTTCCAGGGCTAACCAGAATGTCTACAATACCACGAATTTAACAATACAGATGCTCCAATTGCGGGGCAGATTCCCGATCATGTGGTTGAGCCGTCCAATCACGGCGCGGCTCCTGTTAATGGAATTCTGACTGTGATCTATCCGATCACGTGACTCGTGCTGACCTATCTGAGAGCCCAAAGTACGTGCACTGAGGATAGAGGAAACATTAAATCTGTCTCTAACTATGGATTACAATTCAAGTCATGTGACTAGTTAGAGCCAGTAGGGTCATAGTAATAGGTTCCTATGGATTAGAATTGGAGGGATACTCGATATGCCTAATAAAAAAGAAGTAAAACTGTGTGTCCTTTATTGGAGAAGTGAATTCCTATTCTCATAGTGACATAATATTAGTTGTCATAGACACCTACACTGTGTGAAAAAATAAACCACATCATACTGTGCATTGTGAAAACCAAAAATTAATAGTGAAAGTGAATAAAACACTCCATTACGTGCAGTGTGTATCAATGTGTTGACTGATGTGACTGAATGTGTATATTAAGTTGAAATGTGAGGGTAACTGTGTTAATTTATAATGGTCACATAAATATTTCATGACCATTACTGGTTTGTCACCTGGTGAATAAATGGCTTCAGCAAAACAAAAAATAATAGATGTTGAAATGTGATGTTAGTGATTTATCCCTAATGTGAGCTAAATGTTTTAGATATAAATGTGGCAGTGTGTTGTGACTGAAAATTATGCATTTGTAAATATATTTAGAAGTGGTCCCTTAATGGTACTGGATCATGATATTGTTCCTGTCGCTTCCGATGTTATGATTAAATGAAAAGGCTGGGCCACCTGATAGTTGAGAGAAATTAAACGTTAAGGGTCTCCCTAATGTGTGTGTCTATATATTGAATATCTCGTCCCATAATAGTATCCCATATTTTATATTGCGGGAGCCGATAGTATCTGTTCCTCACAATGTTAATAAGTAGGCTCACCCATGAATTATTCTGATGTGATGTCCCATACTGTCACCAAGTCAATATATGTCTCAATATCCCCATAGTTCCTTATGTAGCATTACATTTTCTCTTTCAGGTTAAAAAAAATCCGGTCAAGATGGTAAGTATGTTTAATTAGGATTTCCAGACCCAATGCACTTACTATTCTAATAAATATAGATATAGTGGACCATAGGTGAAACATCCATTTTGATATTACTCATTATTTGTAAGTTTGTATTGTTTATCCTAGACCTATCTGGTCAATTGGCACTAAAGTGTGTTACTTGTCTTATAGGACTAATAAGGTCATTAGTCCTTGGTCCCAAAACTATAGTTTCCATCAGGGTTTAAACAAACGATCCCTTAATGGCTCAGTCTTCAGGACACTAAATCATGTGTCCCTAGGTCGTCTAAAGTATGGTACATCCCTGTATTTTATACTTGTGGGAATAGCAGAATCTATGTCCTGCTTACTTAGGAAATAGGTCTATTTAGCCCTTGATCGATAGTTGTGGAATAATATTCCACAAAGGCATTGGGAATATCTGCTGGGTCCGACACCTTTGTGCAACTCAAGTTCTAGAAATCCTTCACTCATTCCCGCACCAATTTACCCCTTAATTTTCTGGCTAACAGTCTGCCCGCCCTATCTCCTTGGACATAGAATATCTGTTTAAGTCATAAAAGGTTTTGGTGAACTTCCTGCAGTGTGAGCACATTCCATTCCTCCCTAGTTTTGAGGAGCTCCTGTAGATTGTCTTGTTTGAGGGAGAGGACTTAAGCTTACTGTCCAAATCCACTAAGTGAGCCTCAACATCTTTATGATGGTCGCATAGTTTTTTATGATGACGTGCAGCAGCTTGAATGATAGAGCCTCTCACCACTGCTTTCAGTGCACACCAATTATTAAACAAAGATGTATCAGCTGGGTCACTAGTTTCTAAGTACGCGGTCAGTGATAGTACATATTACACTGCGGATATTTGTTATTCAAAAATTGTGGAGTAGAAGAGGACATAAAGTGTGTTTCTTAGAGAGCAACTATATGGGCTTTGAGTTTGGCAAAGTGGTTCAAAGCTAGCCTGCGTTTGTGAGGTGAGTTTAAACCTTTGGCATTCATGGATACTACATTAACCATTTGGATTACAAAATGGAGTCTATGAGTGAACACGGGCTGCTGGGCATTACAGTGATGGGAATTTGTGTACCATGGGAAGCAAAAAATATAACATAGAATAAATAGAATCTGAAAAATGGGATAGCGCAAAATGTGTACAAGGGAATGGAAAATATAAAACAGGAAACAAGAGACACTGCACGGAACCATCTGTAGATATAAAGCTCGAAGCAGATCCAAAAGAAGTGAAAGTGAAGAGAGACAAGAGCGAGAAAAAGAAGAAGACAGAAGAAACAAACAGTATACCACAAGGGTGCTACAAAAGGCCACCTAATGAGGCAGTACACAAGCATGGTTGGCAGTGGCGGCCACCCCCATCACTCCAAATGAAGCTACCCTTTGAACATAGTGAACAATAGCAGTAACAACACATTACAATATACTAAACCTTGCTACCTGAAATCAGATAAAACCACCAGAAAAGACTTCACGTTATAAACATATTAAAAATGCCACGGGGGAAGAAAAAACAAAAAACAGAGTAATGTATAAAACTTCACTCAACTAAGCCATAACAGTAGCATATCATTGGGCCATAGCCACGACAGCTAGTCAGAAAGATGTATAGCCACAAGGGTTATGAGTTCCCTGAAAAACAATTTGCACAGTGGACCAGACACCTCACCAAACATAACAATAAGGCACAAAATAAAAGTAAATCAAATTATACCATTTAGACATACATTAATATAGGCTACACGGGCAAATCAATCAGGAGGAAAGATACGTTACTCTCAAGTAGAGCGGTCCCATGCAATCTTGGAACTGCTAGGCGCTCTTGAAGCAATATCTTCCAGGTTCCAAGAGACTAGAAGTTGGGTGCCAGCTGCCAGTGAGGTGACCACAATTGT
The DNA here is from genome assembly GCF_028390025.1 of Pseudophryne corroboree. Taxonomy (NCBI): domain Eukaryota; kingdom Metazoa; phylum Chordata; class Amphibia; order Anura; family Myobatrachidae; genus Pseudophryne; species Pseudophryne corroboree. Next base: position 39,103,856 of record NC_086447.1, on the reverse strand, counting down.
AGAGCCTTTCCTCCCGGCTTTTCAGAGGGCTTTGGTGACCAGGTAAAAAGATCTGCGGACAGCCGAAGTCGCAGCGGCTAGGTCCCCGATTATTTGGAGGTCACCCAGGGCAGCGTTGGCAGTATCTGATAATCTGGCTGCATGCAACACCATTTCCTTACCATGATAATATTGGAACCTCATTCGACTGTCTCTTAGAGCATCCATTGGGAAATTTCTGGATTTAGGGAGCCGATGGATACGATCCAGTAAGAAATCCGTGATTGTATTGGTTAGAAGCAGTTGCATGAACACATCCATGATAAAATCCTTCAAGTCACAATTTGACGCTGATTCTGGGATGCAGCGGACTTTGACGATGTTTCGGCGTGACCTGTCCCCCAAGTCGCCGATCTTGCTGCGAAGTTGCGTGACTTCTGTCTGGAGATCTTCATTAAGGCATATAAGGTCATTGTGAGACGTAGCGATTTCCCCAAATTTGTTCCCTAGATGGTCAGTACATTGGCGTATTGCATCAATAGATTGTTGGCAACTTTGTAGGGTGGATTTGAATTCCAAGGATATATCCGCTTTAAAGGATTCAAGCAATTGTTTCATTGAGCCGATCGTCAGCGGTGCATCATCACCCATAGCAACAGTCACAGCAGTAGACAAAGTGACGGATTCAAACGGGTATTCAATGCGAATGCCTTGTGGGTTTTGACTGCTGAAGAGGTGCCTTTAGCATCTTGTATAGGAGATGGCTTCATGAAAAAGCTCACTGGGGGAACCCCATGACGAGTCCTTTTGATGCTTAGGCAGCATGTGAGTCGACAATGATGCGCTGCAGTTAAATGGGACTGAGATGAGGTAGATATTAGTAAGCACAGGTTGCAGTGAAAAATTCACATAAAATTGGCATAGCTAGAGGGAGTGATGGGGGTGAAGTAGAATAATCATGGGAGAGACATGCAGCTCTAAAACATCATACAGCTCCTCCAGGCTATATAGCGCTTATATAAGAAATGAGCTTGCTTATAGGGGCAAGCTGGGATTGTAGTTACCTGTGTATACCAGGGCAGTCCACATTTGTGCAGCTGTGTCTTTCCCAGCAGCCTCAGGTCCAGGGTAAAGCAGGCTGGAGATGAAAGACAGGCTGCAGGGATTCCTCCACCCCTCCTTAAGACACACCCAGAAGCCATCACAGGGGCTTTGGTGGTAGCAGCAAACTACTCCCAGCGGCTGCCAGCGGCACCAGGTCCCCAGAAGCAGCTCTGGCATTCATTGAGCTTAGCCACAGAAGGGCCACCAACCTGAGACACACTGCCGGGCTGTTGCTGAAGCAGTCCCTGCCGAGCCGAAGATCAGGGTCACAGTGTGAGGAGAATGAAACCGCGGTGAGTGGAGGATGGGAGCCGCAGTGAGAGGAGATCAGGAGCCACGGCGAGTAATGTCCGGGGTAGGTGGGAAACACTTTAGGGAGACACAGCAGACTCTAGTTCCTGAGATGTAGCACAGCAGCAGGCTGCAACCCACCGAGAGGTTGTAGACCTCTTCCGACTCCGCGACCAGGGCTGTCTGCAAACAAGTAGTGCTTGGCACAGGGAACAGATGGGTACAGGGCTACTCAGAGGGACTAATGATATATTTAAAGATATATTTAAAGGGTGCCAGGCAGGAGCTGTAGGTTTCAGCCTCCTCTGACTGCCAGGCCAGGTCACTTTCTTGAAGTACACAGGAGTATAATGAAAAAAATAAAAGTATTATTAAAAAAAAAACTTTGAATACGTTAAATTTCACAGACCTGTGTTATGGATGTGTTTCCAGTAAGCCTGAATGTTGGTACACAACCACCAAATGTGTATCAAGGAGCTAAATCGGCCACAAGACCATTAACAGAGGTCATCAGTGGATGCAGGAAAATAGGTTTGAACATATTAGTCACATTTAGTAGCAAGTATAGAGATGTGTATATATATATATATATATATATATATATATATACATTTACTGTAAGATTATGGATCATTGTATAGGAGACAGGTTTTTACTGTGGAAGCCACGTAGCCAGAATACACAATACATAATACATTGGACATCACACAAATTGATCCACTTCATAACAGTCTGTTTTGCTTAATATCCCTTGCACTCTCTATGTGATATGTATCCCACATTTCACAATACGTCCCGGACTTGCATAACACAATAGAGGGCATTTTTCCCTTCAATACCATTATTCATATCTGTATTAATTAAATTATCAATGTCTAGTCTACGTCCTACTAAGGACACTTTAGAGTAAGCATGTTATGTCTCCAGCTACTGTAAATAAAAAACTTGACATTAAATTATGTGTGTGTGTGTGTGTGTGTGTGTGTGTGTGTATATATGTGTGTGTGTGTATGTATATATATATATATATATATATATATATATATATATATACAGGTTGAGTATCCCTTATCCAAAATTCAAAATCCCACATTTTTGGGTCCCCTACTGAGATAATGACATATATATTATATATTATGTGTATATACAGATATATTATATAGATATATAATATAATATATACATATATATGTCATTATCTCAGCAGCGGAGCCAAAAATGTGGGATTTTGAATTTTGGATAAGGGATACTCAACCTGTATACTGTTTATATATATATATATATATATATATATATATATATATATATATGGTAGAGAATGAGGGTGGCACTCAAGCAGGCTATTGCATGTGTAGAAAATCAGTTTTATTGATCCGACATGTTTCGGGGACTAGCCCCGTCCTCAGGGCCTTAGGACGGGGCAAGTCCCCGAAACATGTCGGATCAATAAAACTGATTTTCTACACATGCAATAGCCTACTTGAGTGCCACCCTCATTCTCTACCATATTCATTGAGGACTCTGCCTCTGGGAGGGCACCGCAGCACTACAAACAGATTACAAGAGGAGTGCCGGGATCTTCCATATCTATATATATATATATATATATGTATATATATATATATTTATTTCCAAAGTCAGCCGGCACTCTAAATCAAATAGCAGCTTCCTCCGGTGCCAGAATGAGTAAAAAGATATGCATCCAATAAATACGGCACTCAGAGATGATATGATGAAAAACTGGATACATTCATTAACGTTTCGGGGCAGCAAGCCCCGTCCTCAGAATGAACACAGAAACATAAAAACACAGACAAACTTACCCACTTAAGTACCCCACCGTGTAGCGCCGGTCCCTCCGTCTCCCGCTTCCGTCACCGCGTCTCGTCCCACCAGCTGTACCCGCCACGTCATATCCGGGCAGAGCCGGCCATAGCTATAGGCAAACTAGACAATTGCCTAGGGCATTTGATATGCCTAGGGGCATCTGCAGCTTCTGCTGATTAAAATGATATGCGGCATGCCTATATTCTGTATGTAGCATTTCATATGCAGATACAGCCCCAGTCTCACACAGTATATAAGGCATGCTGCATATCATTTTAATCAGCAGAAGCTGCTTGTGCAGCCTAGCCACATAGCAATGCAAATAAGATGCATTTTTATAAAAAAAGGTTCCCAACGTTAGCATTGAGGCAAGATTTATGAGGACACATCTGTATCCAAGCAGAGACAGAGGTCACAGTGTTAGTGGCAGTGTGAGTGCTGTGTGCATGTGAGTGGGTTGGTTGTGCAGTAGTGTTCGGAATATGTGTAAGGAGCATTATGTGTGTCATGTAAAAATGCATTTATAATGTGCAACATATGTGTAAGGGGCACTATGTGTGTCATTATGTGTATAAGGGCATTAATAATGTGTGGCATATGTGTAACAGGGTACTACTGTATGTGTTTCATTATGTGTATAGGGGCACTAATAATGTGCAGCAAATGTGTAGGGGGCACTATGTGTCATTATGTGTATAAGGGCATTAATAATGTGGAGCATATATGTAAGGGACACTATATGTAAAAGGGCATTAATAAAGGTTGTCATAATGTGTAAGGCGCATTATGTTTATAAGGACATTAATAATGTGTAAGGGGCATTACTGTGTGGAATTATGTGTATAAATGCATTACTAATGTGTGGCATTATGTGTATAAGGTGCTCTACTATGTTGCGCTGCATATAGAAAGGGCATTACTGTGTCGTCTAATGTGAATAAAGAGCGATAGGGTGTGGTATAATGTGAATAAGGAGCAATTCAGTGTGATGTAATGTGAATAAGGGGCTCTACTGTGAGGAGTAACGTTTATAAGGTTAAGTGATACTACTGTGGCATGTAATATGAATTATGGACACTATCGCATGATCAAATGTGAATAAAGTTGCAGTACTGTGTGGCCTAATTAGAATTGGGGGTACTATTGTGTGGCCATGTCCCTTGCCAGCAAAAACACACCCCTTTCTGGGCTGTGCGCCAATTGTGTGATTTGTTCCTATTTAAAATATAGGGGGTACAAACACAAAAATAAGGACTGCTATGGGTGAGGGGTGATGGTGCTGGGAAAGAGGTGCAACAAGTGGTGGTGCTAAGGGGCACCAGCCAAAATCTTGCCTAGGGCATCATATTGGTTAGGACCGGCCCTGTATCCGGGAGCAGGGCTGGCGGTTGTCTAGGGAACGCGAACATGCGTTCCACCTAGGTCCTGCGCTGCGTTCCACGGCTCCTGCACGTGGGGAGGGGCATGGTTGTGGAGGAGACTGCAGGGAAAAAGAAAGATAGGATGGGCCAGCATTAAAGCATTAGAAAAAATATTCAACAAATATAAAGTACAAAATGGAGAAACCCCACAGTGTACATAAACAAAACAGTGTACATAAACAAAACAGTGTCATAAAAGGGAAATGGAGAAAACGATGATTAGCAAAAGCTCCTAATGTACCTCGTAAACATCCCTCATTAAGCTATCTAATACAGGGAAAATTATACCTATAGAGTAGAAGGTACACAATTAAGCCAGTGAGTTCCAATTAATTTTCTCATTAAGACCCCCTGGAGCTGTAGTCCCTAATCTAGTGATCCATCGGGCTTCTTTAATCAATAAGGTTTTGGCTCGATCACCCCCACGGAGTGAGAGAGGGACGTGATCAATCATGAAGTAGCGAAAGGATTCTAAAGAATGGCCTGTCTGCTTCAAATGTTTAGCAACCGGTTGGTCAACCTGTTTTCCCTCCCGGACTTGCATAACACAATAGAGGGCATTTTTCCCTTCAATACCATTATTCATATCTGTATTAATTAAATTATCAATGTCTAGTCTGCATCCTACTAAGGACACTTTAGAGTAAGCATGTTATGTCTCCAGCTACTGTAAATAAAAAACTTGACATGAAATTATGTGTGTGTGTGTGTGTGTGTGTGTGTGTGTGTGTGTGTGTGTATATATATATATATATATATATATATGTGTGTATGTATATATATATATATCCTATATGATAGCCTTGTGACTCTGTGTCTGGCCCTCTAACGCTGGGCATGGCTAGGAGCTCTCATTGGGTTAGTGGCAGGTCTATCACACCCAGTCCACATTTGATTGGGTGAGAAATATCCTCCCACGCAGGTTACATTCAATGGGAGGCTCTGCCTTTGGCTGCTGTGTTTTCACAGAGCAGGATTAACATTGGGACTGCTGGAGCTGCAGCTCCAGCCCCACACCCCAAAATAGGCCCACTGCATCTGCAGCAACATACCCTCCAACAATTTACACATAAACATTGATACAAATTGGAAATTGGTGCGTGGCCACGGGTACAGCGGCGTGACCACGTCCCTTCTCCTATACTTTCAATGGAAGCTTGGAGAGCCAAAAATCGGTACAGACCATAAAAAAGGTCCTGTACCTGCCAAAAAGGTTCAGCTGGAGAGTATGCCACTGAATCTGCACAAACACACACACATACATACTGTACATACATTACACACATACACAGTCACACTTATATACAGTATACACAGACACTGTATATACACACAAACACACACTCTCTTTCCAGACACTTACCTAAAGAAGTCTGGCTGGCCGAAGCTGTAGCAGCTCATCCTCCTCCTGCAGCATGGTCCAGTGTAGCTCCGCCCCTTATCCCCATCTAGCGCCGCCCTCTTTGGCTCCCGCCCCCCACTGAATGTCACACAGTGGAGGGGTAGAGGAGGCTTTATGCTGCCGGCGCCGAGGGGGAGAGGAGGTTTTGTGCTGCTGCACCCCTGCATGTGTGACAGCAGCCGGCAGCAGCAGCAGGGATAGCAACAGCAGCTCAGCACAGGGATGTAGAGCAGGTAGAACACCTCTCCTTCCTGGTGACTCCCTGCACTGCATCCCTTTGCTGAGCGGCTAGCGCCGGGCCTGTGTGCAGTGTCACTGACAATGCACTCTCACCTTTTACATTGATTCAGTGAGTCACTTAGTTCTGCCAGCCAGTCACTATTGTTAGCGCCGGTGTCCCAACGCGCCACATTACAGGGAAGTAGACACACTAAATAAACAAATGCTCCCAGCAGTCCTTAGAGCCAAGGCATCCCGGCCCTAAGGGCTGCTGTGAGCTGTAGTTTATTTAGTGCATCCTCTTCCCTGTAATGCGGAGCATTGGGACACTGGCGCTAACAATAGTGACTGGCTGCTGTCTGAGTTTCCGGGAGAGCCACTGCCAAAGGGAGGACAGCAGCTTAACTGCTTATAGGAGGAGAAGCAGAATAAGAATTACTCGCCCCTCCCCCACTGAAATACCTTTGGGCCCCATCTGCGGCACCCCCACATACCCCCTCCAGCACCCATGGAAGCTCCGGACCCCCACCTGCAGCAACCCCACACCCGCCCCTCTCGCCGCACCACTGCATCTGCCACTCCCCCACCCGGGGCACCCCCAAAACTGCTCCTCCCTCACCCGCAGTGGCTCCGGACCACCACCCATGACACCCACGCACCTTCCCCCACCTGGTGCACCACCGCACCAGCCCCTCCCCCACCTGCAGTACCACCACAAACGCCCTTCCGCCGGCACCCCAGGATCCTATCTGTGTCTTCTCCGCACCCACCACTCCCCCAAACAAAGCACCTACTAGGTGATTCATCAGGCTCTGCGTGCACTGTTCATGCCGTTGGAAGGGGCTTCAACCCCTTAACCATTGCACGCCCTTTGTCCGTGCAGTATTTAACCACTCACACAATTATGATTGGATGTAATACTCCATATAATAAAATCAGGGCCGTAACTAGGGGGGGCTAAGGGGGCATGCGCCCCGAGTGCAGGATTTGAGGGGGCGCCAAGGAGTTACAGAGAAACAGGTTTATTGTTTTTTTTTAAACTGGCAGTGCTGTGCAGCTCCTGTGAGATAGCAGACAGCTCCCAGGGCAATGTTTCTGACCCACCTGTCTGCCCGCAGCTGGCTCCGGCGCTGTGCAGGTGAGCTCCAGTACCTGGGATCTTTCCTATGCCAGCTACTGTCTTAAACTCTCTTCTTTGCCATGCAGTGCTGCAACTAGAGTGCGGTGCACTGTACAAGCTATAGAAGCGCACTGTGCTCCCAGTTAGCGTTATCAACCTCCAATTTGCCTCCCAGATGGGGGGATTTGGTGTAGCTTATAGGGTATGCAGTATAGTAATGTATTGCAGTATATAGGGGCACGTAGTGCACTGATGTGGTGTAACATATAACTGGATATAGTGTAGTAATGTAGTGTAGCATATAGGGTATGTAGTGCAGTGCATAGGGGCATATAGTGTAGTGATGTAGTTCAGCATGCAGTGGATGTAGTATAGTGATATAGTTCAGTGGATAGGGGATAGGGGAATGTAGAGCAGTGATGACGTGTTATAATATAGTGCAATGTATGGGGACACACAAAGGAGCATGTAGTTGAACACAATGGTGGTGCATGTGACGCATAGGGTATTTGAGGCACATAGGGGAATATTGTCCAATAGTATCTTCTTTTTTCAAATTTTTTGATAATATGATTATTTTAGTCTGACAGAGTTTGCTTTTGGTTTTTTTTGTTTTTTTGGGAGGGGGTGCCAATTTTCTGCCTTGCCCCGGGTGACAAAAATCCTAGTTTCGGCCCTGATAAAATTATTGCATTCCACAGGGGTGCGCAAGGGTTAAGGGGTCGTAGCCCTTTACGACAGTGTGAAGAGCGCCCGCAGGGCGCGACAAATCACCTAGTATATATATATATATATATATATGTGTGTAAATATATATATATATATATATATATATACACAAGCAGGTATGGCACTACAAAACGCTGTGAACCACAATCAGCCGGTGCCTCCGTATATAGAACATGTATAGAAGGCAAGGATGTGGCACTCACGGCAGAATCTACTCACATCACACCATCAATGTAGTTAGCAACGTTTCAGTTGTCTGCGCCACTGTCGTCAGGCTTTAATGAAAAGCCTGATGACTGTGGCACAGACCACTGAAACATTGCTAACTACATTGATGGTGTGATGTGAGTAGATTTTGCCGTGAGTGCATGTCCTTGCCTTCTATATATATATATATATAGATATATATATATATATATATATATATATATATAGATATATATGTATGTATGTATGTGTGTGTGTGTGTGTATATATATATATATATATATATCCACAGTACAATAAACTCGGCACTCCACCTTGTAAGTAGCTGGTTATGGTGCCCTCACAGAAAAGGATGTAGTCAGTCAAAGATGCGGCACTCACAAACTCTTGGTAAAGAATCACAGACACCAGCAGTTTGACATGTCAACGTTTCAATCCTACAAGGATTTTCGTCAGGAACAAACAACACAGATACATCTTACCTTATATCCCCCAACTTTCATAAAGACCCACAGGTGGATTGGCCGACTGCACCGGTGCGGGAATCTGTCCCAGAGCACTGGCGCAGAATGGTGATGTCATCGCGCATCAGTGCGGTGCACATCAGCATTGCCATGGCAACCCGGCGGCTGTAAACAATACAAATAATGGAGCATCGTTAGCCCACGCACTAAAAGATAAACTAGCCTTAGTAGACGAAGATATATACATATATATCTATGATTGTTGGACAGTCAGGGTACCATGGCACCTAGCTGATTATAGATTATTTCTAATCGCAAAATGTCACAGTTAATATCAAGTAATAAATAAATACACTGCATATCAGACATTGATACTGAAAAATCAGTGCATCATACCAGTACTAACTAAAGAATATACTTAATTGGTGCAATGCACTGATAAACATGAAATACATCAACCAGAAATGTCACTAATAAGGCAACATAAATAGCGTTATAATTAGTGATGAACGGGTTCGGTTCCTCGGAATCCGAACCCACCCGAACTTCAGTTTTTTTTACACGGGGCCGAGCAGGCTCAGATCCTCCCGCCTTGCTCGGTTAACCCGAGCGCGCCCGAACGTCATCATCCCGCTGTCGGATTCTCGCGAGGCTCGGATTCTATCGCGAGACTCGGATTCTATATAAGGAGCCGCGCGTCGCCGCCATTTTCACACGTGCATTGAGATTGATAGGGAGAGGACGTGGCTGGCGTCCTCTCCGTTTAGACTAGAGAAGAGAGTAGAGAGTTAGAGACACTTGATTTACTAATTTTGGGGAGCATATTAGGAGTACTACTACTTGCTGATAGTGTGACTGTATATCTGACTGTGCTGAGTGCTCACTGCTCACACAGCTTAATTGTGGGGGAGACTGGGGAGAATTTAGAGCAGGAGTACATATTTTAAGTACAGTGCACACTTTTGCTGCCAGAGTGCCACACTGCCAGTGTGACTGACCAGTGACCACACTGACCACCAGTATATTGTGATTGTCTGCTTAGGAGTACTACTTGCTGATAGTGTGACCAGTGACCACCAGTTTAATTAATCCGTTCTCTGCCTGAAAAAAAACGATACACAGTGTGACACAGTCACATACCATATCTGTGCTCAGCCCAGTGTGCTGCATCATATGTAATATTGTATATCATTATCTGACTGTGCTGAGTGCTCACTGCTCATACAGCTTAATTGTGGGGTAGACTGGGGAGAAGTTATAGCAGGAGTACATATTTTAAGTACAGTGCACACTTTTGCTGCCAGAGTGCCACTGCCAGTGTGACTGACCAGTGACCACTGACCACCAGTATATTGTGATTGTCTGCTGACCACCAGTATATTGTGATTGTCTGCCTGAAAAAGTTAAACACTCGTCGTGTGGTGTTTTTATAAACGCATTCTGCTGACAGTGTCCAGCAGGTCCGTCATTACATAATATATACCTGTCCGGCTGCAGTACTAGTGATATATATATATTTTAATTTTATCTCATTATCATCCAGTCTATATTAGCAGCAGACACAGTACGGTAGTCCACGGCTGTAGCTACCTCTGTGTCGGCAGTCGCTCGTCCATCCATAATTGTATACCACCTACCCGTGGTTTTTTTTTGTTTTCTTTCTTCTTGATACTAGTAGCTTACTTAGGAGTCTGCAGTGCTGAGCTGACAGTGTCCAGCAGTTCCGTCATTACATAATATATACCTGTCCGGCTGCAGTACTAGTGATATATATATATTTTAATTTTATCTCATTATCATCCAGTCTATATTAGCAGCAGACACAGTACGGTAGTCCACGGCTGTAGCTACCTCTGTGTCGGCAGTCGCTCGTCCATCCATAATTGTATACCACCTACCCGTGTTTTTTTTCTTTCTTTCTTCTTGATACTAGTAGCTTACTTTAGGAGTCTGCAGTGCTGAGCTGACAGTGTCCAGCAGGTCCGTCATTACATAATATATACCTGTCCGGCTGCAGTACTAGTGATATATATATATTTTAATTGTATCTCATTATCATCCAGTCTATATTAGCAGCAGACACAGTACGGTAGTCCACGGCTGTAGCTACCTCTGTGTCGGCAGTCGCTCGTCCATCCATAATTGTATACCACCTACCCGTGGTTTTATTTTTTTTTTCTTTCTTCTTGATACTAGTAGCTTACTTTAGGAGTCTGCAGTGCTGAGCTGACAGTGTCCAGCAGTTCCGTCATTACATAATATATACCTGTCCGGCTGCAGTACTAGTGATATATATATATTTTAATTTTATCTCATTATCATCCAGTCTATACTAGCAGCAGACGCAGTACGGTAGTCCACGGCTGTAGCTACCTCTGTGTCGGCAGTCGCTCGTCATCCATAAGTATACTAGTATCTATCCATCTCCATTGTTTACCTGAGGTGCCTTTTAGTTGTGCCTATTAAAATATGGAGAACAAAAATGTTGAGGTTCCAAAAATAGGGAAAGGTCAAGATCGACTTCCACCTCGTGCTGAAGCTGCTGCCACTAGTCATGGCCGAGACGATGAAATGCCATCAACGTCGTCTGCCAAGGCCGATGCCCAATGTCTTAGTACAGAGCATGTCAAATCCAAAACACCAAATATCAGTAAAAAAAGGACTCAAAAATCTAAAAGAAAATTGTCGGCGGAGAAGCGTAAACTTGTCAATATGCCATTTACCACACGGAGTGGCAAGGAACGGCTGAGGCCCTGGCCTATGTTCATGGCTAGTGGTTCAGCTTCACATGAGGATGGAAGCTCTCAGCCTCTTGCTAGAAAAATGAAACGACTCAAGCTGGCAAAAGCACAGCAAAGAACTGTGCTTTCTTCGAAATCCCAAATCCACAAGGAGAGTCCAATTGTGTCGGTTGCGATGCCTGACCTTCCCAACACTGGACGTGAAGAGCATGCGCCTTCCACCATTTGCACGCCACCTGCAAGTGCTGGAAGGAGCACCCGCAGTCCAGTTCCTGATAGTCAGATTGAAGATGTCAGTGTTGAAGTACACCAGGATGAGGAGGATATGGGTGTTGCTGGCGCTGGGGAGGAAATTGACCAGGAGGATTCTGATAGTGAGGTGGTTTGTTTAAGTCAGGCACCCGGGGAGACACCTGTTGTCCGTGGGAGGAATATGGCCATTGACATGCCTGGTGAAAATACCAAAAAAATCAGCTCTTCGGTGTGGAAGTATTTCAACAGAAATGCGGACAACAGGTGTCAAGCCGTATGTTGCCTTTGTCAAGCTGTAATAAGTAGGGGTAAGGACGTTAACCACCTCGGAACATCCTCCCTTATACGTCACCTGCAGCGCATTCATAATAAGTCAGTGACAAGTTCAAAAACTTTGGGCGACAGCGGAAGCAGTCCACTGACCAGTAAATCCCTTCCTCTTGTAACCAAGCTCACGCAAACCACCCCACCAACTCCCTCAGTGTCAATTTCCTCCTTCCCCAGGAATGCCAATAGTCTTGCAGGCCATGTCACTGGCAATTCTGACGAGTCCTCTCCTGCCTGGGATTCCTCCGATGCATCCTTGCGTGTAACGCCTACTGCTGCTGGCGCTGCTGTTGTTGCTGCTGGGAGTCGATGGTCATCCCAGAGGGGAAGTCGTAAGACCACTTTTACTACTTCCACCAAGCAATTGACTGTCCAACAGTCCTTTGCGAGGAAGATGAAATATCACAGCAGTCATCCTGCTGCAAAGCAGATAACTGAGGCCTTGGCATCCTGGGTGGTGAGAAACGTGGTTCCGGTATCCATCATTACTGCAGAGCCAACTAGAGACTTGTTGGAGGTACTGTGTCCCCGGTACCAAATACCATCTAGGTTCCATTTCTCTAGGCAGGCGATACCGAAAATGTACACAGACCTCAGAAAAAGAGTCACCAGTGTCCTAAAAAATGCAGCTGTACCCAATGTCCACTTAACCACGGACATGTGAACAAGTGGAGCAGGGCAGGCTCAGGACTATATGACTGTGACAGCCCACTGGGTAGATGTATGGACTCCCGCCGCAAGAACAGCAGCGGCGGCACCAGTAGCAGCATCTCGCAAACACCAACTCTTTCCTAGGCAGGCTACGCTTTGTATCACCGCTTTCCAGAATACGCACACAGCTGAAAACCTCTTACGGCAACTGAGGAAGATCATCGCGGAATGGCTTACCCCAATTGGACTCTCCTGTGGATTTGTGGCATCGGACAACGCCAGCACGTCCCATGTTTTGCACATACCTTGAATTTGGTGGTGCAGAATTATTTAAAAAACGACAGGGGCGTGCAAGAGATGCTGTCGGTGGCCAGAAGAATTGCGGGACACTTTCGGCGTACAGGCACCACGTACAGAAGACTGGAGCACCACCAAAAACGCCTGAACCTGCCCTGCCATCATCTGAAGCAGGAGGTGGTAACGAGGTGGAATTCAACCCTCTATATGCTTCAGAGGTTGGAGGAGCAGCAAAAGGCCATTCAAGCCTATACAACTGAGCACGATATAGGAGGTGGAATGCACCTGTGTCAAGCGCAGTGGAGAATGATTTCAACGTTGTGCAAGGTTCTGCAACCTTTTGAACTTGCCACACGTGAAGTCAGTTCAGACACTGCCAGCCTGAGTCAGGTCATTCCCCTCATCAGGCTTTTGCAGAAGAAGCTGGAGACATTGAAGGAAGAGCTAAGACAGAGCGATTCCGCTAGGCATGTGGGACTTGTGGATGGAGCCCTTAAATCGCTTAACAAGGATTCACGGGTGGTCAATCTGTTGAAATCAGAGCACTACATTTTGGCCACCGTGCTCGATCCTAGATTTAAAACCTACCTTGGATCTCTCTTTCCGGCACACACAAGTCTACTGGGGTTCAAAGACCTGCTGGTGAGAAAATTGTCAAGTCAAGCGGAACGCGACCTGTCAACATCTCCTCCTTCACATTCTCCCGCAACTGGGGGTGCGAGGAAAAGGCTCAGAATTCCGAGCCCACCCGCTGGCGGTGATGCAGGGCAGTCTGGAGCGACTGCTGATGCTGACATCTGGTCCGGACTGAAGGACCTGCCAACGATTACGGACATGTCGTATACTGTCACTGTATATGATTCTCTCCCCATTGAAAGAATGGTGGAGGATTATATGAGTGACCGCATCCAAGTAGGCACGTCAGACAGTCCGTACTTATACTGGCAGGAAAAAGAGGCAATTTGGAGGACCTTGCACAAACAGGCTTTATTCTACCTAAGTTGCCCTCCCACAAGTGTGTACTCCGAAAGAGTGTTTAGTGCCACCGCTCACCTTGTCAGCAATTGGCGTACAAGGTTACATCCAGAAAATGTGGAGAAGATGATGTTCATTAAAATGAATTATAATCAATTCCTCCGTGGAGACATTGACCAGCAGCAATTGCCTCCACAAAGTACACAGGGAGCTGAGATGGTGGATTCCAGTGGGGACGAATTGATAATCTGTGAGGAGGGGGATGTACACGGTGATATATCGGAGGATGATGATGAGGTGGACATCTTGCCTCTGTAGAGCCAGTTTGTGCAAGGAGAGATTAATTGCTTCTTTTTTGGTGGGGGTCCAAACCAACCCGTCATTTCAGTCACAGTCGTGTGGCAGACCCTGTCACTGAAATGATGGGTTGGTTAAAGTGTGCATGTCCTGTTTATACAACATAAGGGAGGGTGGGAGGGCCCAAGGACAATTCCATCTTGCACCTCTTTTTTCTTTCATTTTTCTTTGCGTCATGTGCTGTTTGGGGAGTATTTTTTGAAGGGCCATCCTGCGTGACACTGCAGTGCCACTCCTAGATGGTCCAGGTGTTTGTGTCGGCCACTAGGGTCGCTTAGCTTACTCACACAGCTACCTCATTGCGCCTCTTTTTTTCTTTGCGTCATGTGCTGTTTGGGGAGTATTTTTTGAAGGGCCATCCTGTGTGACACTGCAGTGCCACTCCTAGATGGGCCAGGTGTTTGTGTCGGCCACTAGGGTCGCTTAGCTTACTCACACAGCTACCTCATTGCGCCTCTTTTTTTCTTTGCGTCATGTGCTGTTTGGGGAGTGTTTTTTGAAGGGCCATCCTGCGTGACACTGCAGTGCCACTCCTAGATGGGCCAGGTGTTTGTGTCGGCCACTAGGGTCGCTTAGCTTACTCACACAGCTACCTCATTGCGCCTCTTTTTTTCTTTGCATCATGTGCTGTTTGGGGAGTGTTTTTTGAAGGGCCATCCTGCGTGACACTGCAGTGCCACTCCTAGATGGGCCAGGTGTTTGTGTCGGCCACTAGGGTCGCTTAGCTTACTCACACAGCTACCTCATTGCGCCTCTTTTTTTCTTTGCGTCATGTGCTGTTTGGGGAGTGTTTTTTGAAGGGCCATCCTGCGTGACACTGCAGTGCCACTCCTAGATGGTCCAGGTGTTTGTGTCGGCCACTAGGGTCGCTTAGCTTACTCACACAGCTACCTCATTGCGCCTCTTTTTTTCTTTGCGTCATGTGCTGTTTGGGGAGTGTTTTTTGAAGGGCCATCCTGCGTGACACTGCAGTGCCACTCCTAGATGGGCCAGGTGTTTGTGTCGGCCACTAGGGTCGCTTAGCTTACTCACACAGCTACCTTATTGCGCCTCTTTTTTTCTTTGCGTCATGTGCTGTTTGGGGAGTGTTTTTTGAAGGGCCAGCCTGCGCGACACTGCAGTGCCACTCCTAGATGGGCCAGGTGTTTGTATCGGCCACTTGGGTCGCTGAGCTTAGTCATCCAGCGACCTCGGTGCAAATTTTAGGACTAAAAATAATATTGTGAGGTGTAAGGTGTTCAGAATAGACTGAAAATGAGTGTTAATTATGGTTATTGAGGTTAATAATACTATGGGATCAAAATGACCCCCAAATTCAATGTTTTAAGCTGTTTTTTAGGTTTTTTTGAAAAAAAACACCCGAATCCAAAACACACCCGAATCCGACAAAAAAAATTCGGTGAGGTTTTGCCAAAACGGGTTCGAACCCAAAACACGGCCGCGGAACCGAACCCAAAACCAAAACACAAAACCCGAAAAATTTCCGGCGCTCATCTCTAGTTATAATCCATTTATATGAAACTAGAGAAAGAGATCACATCATTTAGATCCTTGGGGCTTATGACATTTAGTCGATTAATCCATTCAGCCTCCCTTTTTAATAAGCGGGCATTACGATCCCCACCCCTCCATAACGGGGGGATGTGGTCAATCATCCTGTACCTAAGACTATTCAAGGGGTGTTTGGCTGCCACGAAGTGCCGCGCCAGCGGCTGGTCACTAGTACCACTTGCAATGGTGAGGCGTATGGAAGAGCCCCTTGAATAGTCTTAGGTAAGTGGGCTAATGATGCTCCGTTATTTGTATTGCTTACAGCCGCCCGGTTGCCATGGCACCGCTGATGTGCGTAGCGCTGATGCGCGATGATGTCACCATTCCATGCCAGTGGTCTGGGACAGATTCCCGCACTGGAGCTCGCGTCCAATCCACCTGTGGGTCTTTGTGAATGTTGGGGGATATAAGGTAAGATGTATTTGTGTTTGTTGTTTGTTCCTGATGAAAATCCTTGTAGGATTGAAACGTTGACATGTCAAACTGCCGGGTTTATTGTACTGTGGATATATATATATATATATATATATATATTTATATTTATATATATATATACATATATTGTCAATGGGCGAAAACGTTCGGTCGGAAAGATTAAAAATGATTTCCGTTTGGACGCCGCTTTGCGTTTCACATCGATTCAAAAATGGTGGATTTTTTGGATGTGCATATTGTGGTCATCAATAATAAAATCACTACAGATCTCTATGTCAAATCTACTGATAGAAATAATATTTTGTTAGCATAGAGCCACCACCCAACCCCACTACGTAGGGGTCTCCCCTACTCACAAATGCTTAGAATTAGGCGGATTGTGAGTGATGAAACTAAATTAATATCTAGATTAGACACTTTGATCGCCAAATTCATCACTAGGGGTTATGTAGCTGCTGATTTAGAAGTTCTTAAACAGAAAGTTCTCAAAATTCCTTGTTCAATTACATTGAATACAACTGGTAAAAAAATACAAGATAATAAGATGATTTGGGTTAATAAATTCAATACTTATAGTAATTCTATTAGAAAAATTTCCATCAAATTTTGGCCCATTATACAGGCCGATAAGAACCTTACATCTTTATCTAATACCAGACTTATGCCTGCCTATAATCGTGGGAAAAACCTCAGGGACCATTTGGTTAAAACCAACATACAATTCCCTAGCACCAAACAAGTTAATACCACTGTTTTTTTAAGTGCATCCAAGCCTGGGTGTTTCCGCTGCTTGGGCTGCACTACGTGCAGCCATATGCAGCCGGGTGATTCGTTTCATCACCCCTACTCAGGCAAATGGTATAAAATATACCACCATGTTACATGCACAACTAAATTTGTGGTCTACCTCTTGAGTTGCCCCTGTGGGTTACATTATGTGGGGAAGACTGAATGTATGTTTAAAGAAAGGATGGCTGGACATCCATTAGAGCAGTGCTTGTTGCTGGTCATAGTGACGAGCCAGTTGCCCATCATTTCGTTAATGCCCGCCACTCTTTGACAGTATTGAAACACTGCATTATTGACCATATCCACCACTGACCCGCGGGGGTAACAGGGGGTTACTTTTAGTTAAAGCTTAAGCCAAGTGGATTTTCCTACTCGATACCTTGTCCCCAAAGGGGTTAAATGAACAATCAGGTTTATCATGCTTTCTGTAGTTGCATTCTTCCTCACCTTAGTATTTTAATAATTTACATTGCTGCCATCCTCTGTGTCCTCTTTTCATAAGTTGTAACATGCAACATGTCTCTGTTACCATTGCACATTAATAGTCACATTTTTGTAACACTTGCCAATCCCTTTATACCTCTATGTCTGTGTGCATTTAAACAGTGTGTGTGAAAAAAATTTCCCCGCTGTTTACTGGTTGGGCTAATATGGGAATTCGTTAAACAATAAGTACATGTCAATGGTAAATTGTTTTATCAATTACTTAGATATGATGATGCCTATTTTTCCAACAGCTATACATATATTTTATTCACTTTTCTATTTTTGTTTATTTTTTATGTCCACTAATTAATTGTATTCACTGCACAGGTGGGTTCCCTCCGTGACGCCGAGTTTCGTTGACCCGTTATGACGTCACTTTTCACTGAGCGCGGCGGGCGGACCTCTGGCGCCATGGACGGCTGAGGGGTATTTAGGTAAGTTGTCTATTGCTATTTTGTCATCCTGATGAAAATGTTTGATTGAAAACATTGAAATATCGATATAAGTCAGACAGCGTCCTATCTTCTTTTCTTTGAAACCGTGAGTGCCGCCTACAGAATATTTGATATATATATATATATATATAAATGTGAAAGCCCTCACTGACTAACTGACTGACTGACTGACTGACTCATCACTTATTCTATTACTTCCTGATATGTTAGGAAGCTGAAATTCAACATAGGAATTTTTCAGCTTGGACATAGGAAAACCACCAATTAGAATTTTAATAAACCTCCCCTAAGTGGATGAAAAGGGGTTGACATAATGACATCATTACCAATGCGTGGATTGCGTTGCATGAACAATAACGTTGAAACAGACAATTGGATCAAAATTTGGATTACACCTCCATTGTGTAGAATTTAATAAACTACAAATATGAGAAAGTCCTCACTCACTCACTCACTCACTCACTCACTCACTCACTCACTGACTAAGCACTAATTCTCTTACTTCCCGATATGTTAGGAAGATTAAATGTAACATAGGTATTCTGCAGGTGGGAAATAGGAAAACTACATATTTAGAATTTTAATAAACCTCCCCTAAAGAGATGAAAAGAGGGTTGACATAATGATATCATTACCGATGCATGGCTTGTGTTGCGTGATTGATAACCAAACGGACAATCAGTTCAAATTTGGATAGCACCTCCAGTGTGTAGAATTTAATAAAATACAAAAATGCTAAATTCCAAGGTAAAAGTCCAAAGTAGTTTTGGACTTGTACCTTATCACCTGCAAGAAGCGTATTCCTTCAAAGTGAGACAGCTGGAGTTGCCTTATGGAAACCAGTAGATCACTACACACCAACAGCATGCAACCCTAAACCTCCCTGTTGGAGAGACTTTGACATTCAGAGATGACCAATGCTCCTCTATCCTGTTTGCTGCAGACTCTACTAACAATGAAACAACAGTCGAGGAAATCTACCACATACTTCTAAAACTACTCAGAAGAGAGATTACTTATTCACTTCATGGACAAGCATTATCATATTATTTCAGACAAAAACATACCCCACATGGATTCAGAGTCTGTAATACACCAACTATAGGAAAAACAAATCCAGAATTCTGCAGAAAATGGGTGGCTATATTGAACAAGTGCAGCCTTAACCTCATGCTACTCGTTAAAGAGAAAGCTGGAAGGGATCTGAAAACCACTAAAGAGAACATATAATATACTAACATTTTTCACAAAGACACTCTGAATGATGCCGACTTTGACAGATGGTGGTCCAAACTGAACAACCAGCGTGATACCTACAGGAAAGTATTACAGAAAAAAATAAAAAATCTAAAGTTCTAATGGTCCAACAGGACTACAAAACCAATCAAATATACCAACAACTGTCCCGCAACTACTTCTAATTTGATGCACCCTCTATCTTTAACAGTCGGGATGTGCCATTGGGTCACCAGTGGCTCCTTCCTATGTAAACAACTTCATGCTGAAACAAGAAAAAGCTCTGTTCTTCTCTGGGCAGCACAACTAATATATACTAATGTTCTGTCACTTCATCGATGACCTATTCATGCTAAGGACTGGAAGCACAACCCAGTTTGAAATGATGATGGAAGAAGTTAATTCACTCCCAACTCCTACCAAGTTTACTTACAAAAGCAGATACACCACCATCAAATTCTTGGATGTGCGGGTTAATCTCAGCGATTGTAAATTCTCAACCAACATAATACAAGGACATAGATCTCAATACCCTGCAACAGGTAAGTAGCCACCATCCTTCATCATTAAATAAGGGTCTACCATTTTCACAAATGTTGAGGGCAGTATGAATCTGCAGCAACCACATGGAACTACCACTACAACTAGATGAAATAATTGCTAAAAACTCAGAATGCTACAAGATGCCAAAGCCAAATAAATCAAACGTAACCATTGAGAGTTGTTAAAATCAAAACCAATGACTCATTCACATGGATTACCACCTTCAACACAGCCAGTCTGGTCATACCCAAAGATGGCAGAGCACTATGGCCCATAGTCTCCAGTGACAAAGACCTACCATGTTTCCGGAGCAAAAGACTTATGAACTGCTACAGAAGAGGTTGTAACCTCAGGGATATGGTAGTCAAACCTGACATCACCAACTTTAACAAGAAAGAAGCATACATGATCCTTAAAGAAAAACAGGGTGCTATAAATGCCTCCACTGCACTACATGTAACTACTGTATCTCACCACGGAGTCATAGTTACATAGTAGTTACATAGTTATATAATTGTTGAGGTTGAAAAAAGACAAATGTCCATCGAGTACAATCTGTATTATAATTTTTATATTAATTAAATGCTGTATCCTTGGATATTTGTTTCTGCTAGAAATGTACCTAATCCATTTTTTTACTTTTTTGGGGAATTCAAATGCTTGAAAAGTCGGTTGGGTGTCTGTTTTTTTCCTGTCTATCAGATAGGAAAAAACAGACACCCAACTGACTTTTCAAACACTTGAATATCCCCCATTGATTGAATCCACCATTACTACCTTCTCTGGCAGAGAATTCCAAATCCTGACTGTGCTTACTGTGAAGAACCCTTTTCTCTGTTGTGTATTGATTTTTTTTCTTCTAACCTAAGGAAGTTTCCTCTTGTCCTATGTAGTGTTTTTTTGATAAACAAATCATTTGATAAATCCTTGTATTGTCCCTAAATGTATTTATAAATATTAATAATGTACCCTCTCAGTCACCTCTTTTCCAGTGTGAACATATCTAACCTTTTTAATCTTTCCTCATAATCCAGTGACTCTAACCCCTTAACCAGTTTAGTGGCTCGTCTCTGAACCCTTTCAAGTTCCGAGATATCTTTCTTATAGTGAGGTGCACAGAACTGTACATAATATTCCAGATGTGGCCGCACCAATGATTTATACAGTGGCAGGATTACACTCTCATCCCTTGTCTCCATTCCCTGTTTTATGCATGCTTACACCTTATTTGCTTTTGTTGCTGCATTTTGACATTGCGTACTGCTATTAAGTTTATTATTGATGAGCACTCCCAAATCTTTTTCAACTACCGCTATCCCTACATTTTTCCCATTTAGTTTATAGGCTGCCTGATTGTTCTTAGTTCCAAAGTGCATAACTTTACATTTGTCTATATTGAACCTCATTCTCCACCGACTAGACCTCAAGTCTAGATAAGTCATTCTGTAGAAACTCAACATCCTTGTCTGAATTAATTACTCTACATAGTTTAGTATCATCTGTGAAAATTGACACTGTGCTTTCCAGTCCCTCTCCTAGGTCATTAATGAATATGTTAAATAGCAATGGTCCGAGTACTGAACCCTGCCGTATTCCACTGAGCACTGAAGCCCATTCAGAGTACATCCCATTAATCCCCACTCGCTGTTCTCTATTGAACAGCCAGTTACTCACACATGTACTAATAGTGTTTCCTATCCCAAGCTCTCTTAATTTGAGAATTAGTCTCTTATGTGGAACTTTGTCAAAGGCCTTAGCAGAGTCCAAAAAGATCACATCCACTGCTTGTCCCTGATCAATATTATCACTCACTTTCTCATAGAATTGATTGAGTCAACTTTCAATCACCCACACTCAGGGAAAACGTACTGTTTCAAGCATGTGGTATCGTGTGACACCACGTTTGTCATTTACATCATCCTCTGCACATGTGGCCTTTATTATGTAGGCATGACCACCTGTAAATTCAAGGAGCTAATGGCTCTGCACTGGTCAGCCATCAAGGCTGTCTTAGAAGGAAAACCGTTGGACCAACCTGTGGTCTTCTATTTCAGAGACTGTCACCATAAACTCTCTACTTTGAAATATAAAATCATAGATCACATTCCTAGCTCCAACCAGGGTCAAGATAGAACAAAAGCTCTCATGAAATTAGAAGCATCATGGATCTATCATCTGGATATCGTGTCTCTGCAAGGTCTTATTTATCGCATCTCATGGAACACACTCCTTTAACAGACTTATGTGTTCTTGCAACATGTTGAACTGTGTAAAATATACCCCTCAGATCTCCTAGATCTGTTTGTCAGCGGTCCAGCAAATGCAGTGTTACATTATTACATTGTCTTGCTTCAATTTATAACATTGTATCTACTATCACCAAAAGAGGTAATTTCTTCACCTAGCCTTATATGTTGAGTAGCGAGTCATGTTACACATTTTTCATCTAGCACACATGCATTTTTTTATACCACAACACCTTTTTGCACCAGGTAGATGCACCAGGTCGATGTCTTATTTTGTTATTATAACTGTGTACATCAGACAGCCCTAACATGATTCCTTATTGCATCCCAGTGCTTTTCTATTATTGCCCTGTTGTCTAGGAGCCCAGTTTAACCCATTGTGCTCCAGCAGTTTGCACTAACATTTCTTTAAACAATGTCTTCTTGGTGTACATGTGTATTTTGACAGCTGGTTGACATCTTCTGCATTGCATGTATTGTCTTGTTTTACAGTATTTGTATTAGGGATGTGCAGCTCTCCAAGACTCAGCTCCGGCCACCGGGTATTGGCAGTGCAGTTGACATGGCAACCTCTAGAGTGCAGCTGGATGATGTCATCAATGGGCAACAACTCTGCATTTCCACCCCCATGGCTGGCCATGCTGACTGGTGACAGCACATGTCCTCAGGGGTGTAAGGTAAGATTTTGAACACTGTGTATTCACTTACGCTTGAAAAAGGGGATTAATTCTCTGAAATGTACAATAAACTGCACCAATTCGAAATAAGCCCTGGAGTGCAGTACATTGACTCACCTTGCAAGGTTTGATCATCACAGTGTTATATTCGGGGTGGTCTTCAGGTTGCCGGCTCCCAGCGATTACCATACCAGCGCCGGAATCCCGACCGCTGGCATACCGACATCTTTCCTCCCTCTTGGGGGTCCACGACCCCCCTGGAGGGAGAATAGATAGCATGGCGTGCATAGTGCGCCACCGTGCCCACAGCATGGCGAGTGCAGCGAGACCGCAAGGGGCTCATTTGTGCTTGCCCAGCTGTTGGTATGCCGGTGGTCAGGATTCCGGTGCCGGTATGCTGGTCGCCGGGAACCCGAACACCGGCAAACCATACCACACACTTATATTCTTACTACAGATGCCTCTACTTACAGAAATCTCATCTCTGGAATACAAGTCCAACAGCATTATAAATATATATATATATATATATAGCAGTTTGTCCAGCACTCCAAGTACACAGTTGCTTGACGTAGTGACCTTGCTGAAAGTAGATACATATATACATGCAGAGGCATGGCACTCAAGGCTCAGAGGAGGATGAATCAATACAAACAACCACCATAGTCAACAATGTTTCAATCTTGTTAAAAGATTTTCATCAGATTACACATTAAACATCTCACCTTATAACCATCACCACACCATGTGGTATATTTACTAAGGTCCCGATTTTGACCGAGATGGTGTTTTTTCCTCAAAGTGTCATCTCGGGAATTTACTAAACTCAAATCACGGCAGTGATGAGGGCATTCGTATTTTATTGGAAGTCCAAGAAGAAAAATACGAATGAATACACCATCGGTCAAATACACCTGCAATTTGGTAGAACTCGGTCATTGACTAAAAAATGTAATTCACAAACACTGCCGGCAATAGCCTAACACTGCCGTGAAAAAATACAAATCGTAAGAAAGTGCTAAAATAAAACAGACCTGCTTTTTTTTACCGTGTTCTGATATGCATGCACGGATCCATGTTTATCAGTGGGAAGGCGTGGGAAAGCCTATGAGTTCCATTGTAACCAATGGTGGGAATTTTATGGTCAACGGTGAGGTTACTTTGTGGTCAACCGCTGACCACAAAGTTCCCACCATTGGTTACAATGGAGCGCATAGGCGCTACATTGTATCAGTGCCGTGTGCTGCCTGACAGACACTTCAGGAGCACACAGCCAATCAGGAGGGTGCCACGACGTGGCGCTCCCTGATTGGCTGAAGGAACCCCCTTCGACAGAAGTCAGGGGGGTTCCTGGCAGTTGGGGAAAGGGGTCCCATGTGCGTGGTCGGGTGTTGGTTTTGTTTTTTTGCCAAGTTCGTGGATTACAAATAGAACAGTAGAGGACCGAACTACACTGGATTATGTGAGTATAATTTTCCCAACAGGTACCCCATGGATTCTACATGGAGAAGAGGACCGACCATCGTGTGAACATAGTCCTCAGTACATACGTACGTATGTATGTATGTATGTATGTATGTATGGAAGTGTGGATGTATGTAATAAACTTTTACTTTCAAGGTGTGTGTGTCCTGTTTTTATTGGGGTATTTTTTTAGTAGTAGTACTACAGGTACAAGCAGGCCCAGTTTTCCTCTGCATGCTGGTTCTTGTGGTTCTCCAAGTACCAGCTTGCGGGGGAGGTTTGCTAGGACTTGTAGTACTGCTACTAAAAACAATATTCAACACTTGACAAAAAGGCAATCAGCCCCCCATCCGCCGCCCTTGGATGGGGGGGTGGTCTTCTGTATGCCGGCGGTCGGCCTCCCGGCGCTCAGTATACCGGCGGCGGGAGCCCGACAGCCAGCATACCGACACTTATTTTCCCTCATGGGGGTCCACGACCCCCATAGAGGGAGAATAAAATAGTGTGGCGAGTGTAGCGCGCCACCGTGCCCGTAGTGTGGCGAGCGCAGCAAGCCCACAAGGGGCTCATTTGCACTCGCCACACTGTCAGTAAGCCGGCGGTCGGGCTCCCTGCGCCGGTATGCTGATCGTCGGGAGCCCGACCGCCGGCCAGCCGTAGTGAACCCGGATGGGGGGGACAGCCTCGGGCTTCACCCCTCTCCCTTGTGTGGCTGGAGGGGGGGACCCCTTTATTGAAGGGGTCCCCACTCCTCCAGGGTACCCCGGCCAGGGGTGACTAGTTGGTTATGCAATGCCAGGGCCGCAGGGACCTATATAAAAGTGTCCCCCGGCTGTGTCATTTTGTACCTCAAGTGTCGAAAATAGAGAAGAGTCGTGGCGCCAACCGATATGAGCTGCAAACTAACTGGTAAAAGGGATAACCCCAATCCCCAAATAGAATTGTGAAAAATAGAATTTAACCAGAAAATGTGCGCTAATCGGAACAAATGGTGATTAAAAATTGTTGTTACTTCCCTTATATAACCTCTTTCGTAGCTTTTCACATGAAATTCCGATATCATGGATCCATCTGGTCCCTGTCGCGAGTCTCTCTCTCTCTCTACCTCTGCTGCTGGCTGCAGCCTACAGGTGATCTCCCTCTCCTGCAGGCGGTGCCCGGGGATTGGATGGACGAGCGCGCCAGGGGCAGCAGGGCAGGTCTCCCAGTTGGGACTCCGGAACTGTGACAGAACACACAGGATTCAGACTGGACCGGGAATTCCAAACCATGCAATGGCACCAACTGTAGAAGTTCAAGATAACATTCCATAAGACAGGGACCAGATGGATCCATGATATCGGAATTTCATATGAAAAGCTACGAAAGAGGTTATATAAGGGAAGTAACAACAATTTTTAATCACCATTTGTTCCGATTAGCGCACATTTTCTGGTTAAATTCTATTTTTCATTTTGTACCTGTCTAGTGGAACCCGGTGCTGGTATCAAAAATATGGGGGACCCCTACACTTTTTGTTCCCCGTATTTTTGGAACCAGGACCAGGCGCAGAGCCCGTTGCTGGTTGATTAAATATGGGGGAACCCCTGTCTCTTTTCCCCCCATATTTTTTCAACCAGGACCAGCTCAAAGATCCCAAGGCTGGTTTTGCTTTTTATTTTAACCAAGTTTAACTTTTTACGAAAGGTGCACAATGAAGCCCAGCACGGATCTCACAGATCCGGCTGAGATTCATTGTGTTAAAGTCTGCAGTGTTTTACAATTCACTCCCGTAAAACGCTGCCAAAGAATACGAATGACATCGAAATCGGTAAATATGAAAATGCATAATACGACAGCTTAGTAAATTAGTCATAATAAATTCAAAAAGTTGCAAATTTACACTTTCGATGTCATTCGTGATTGAACTTTAACCTCATTCTGGAAAATATGAATTATTGTAAATATACCCCCATGTGAGCGCTATCCTGCATGGGAATCCTCCCAGATGGCGCCATCTGATAATGTCATTGCGCATTTGCGTGACACACATCCACCCAGCACGTCTCCAGGGAAACTGGAGATGTAAACAAAGTGCCCTGCTATAATAAAAATCATTGTAGCAACACACTAATACAATAACAAATCAACATATATATCTCAAACGCATTATATAGCACTGGATAATATAATCCCTACTTGTGCAACAAATATATATTAAGTAGAATAGTATGCATATTGAGACCACTGGTAGAATATCATTTCTCAAGCACTAAAAAAGATAATAAATACTGTTGGAAAATAACATTAGTTCTATGCGGATATTTTCAAAAAATAGAGCTCTTATTAACTATATCCACTAAACAAAAACTTGTATGTTACAGCCATCATGGCCCAGCATACAAAAGCATTATATAATTATTTAAAAGTAATTTAGGCTACTGCTAATATGGCTCTACTAGCAATATATAGAGCAAATGGTTATAAATGTAACCCATGTCTGTTATATGAATAGGGCTAATGAGGTTCTGAAAGAGGTTGGACTTGACCAGCAGGTAGCTGTCTAGGAGGCTTGGGCTGAGCACACTTCATACAAGAAGCGATTTAATCTGCACCATCGGACTTCATAGACGGCAACCAATAGGATCGTTGGAGGAACTTAGGAACTTAAGTGTCTTCTGGATACCCTCATGCCCAGAGAACTTTGATGTATCAGCCCAATCTAGAAGACTCTTGTGTAATTCTGGTGCCACAAAGGACTTAC
Source organism: Pseudophryne corroboree (assembly GCF_028390025.1). Classification (NCBI taxonomy): domain Eukaryota; kingdom Metazoa; phylum Chordata; class Amphibia; order Anura; family Myobatrachidae; genus Pseudophryne; species Pseudophryne corroboree. The sequence continues at coordinate 39,076,868 of NC_086447.1, read as the reverse complement.
CCAGTGGGGCATAGAAGTGGCCTTAACTGTTACAAAAGCAGAGAGGATCTAGAATAGGCTGAGGAACGATGGCAGAGCTAGACTCTTCAGACTCCAGGGAACGTGACAGAGTGTCTGCTTTATGATTTTGTTTCATGGCCTGTAATGTAGTCTGTAATCAAACCTGGAGAAAAACATTTCCGAGCGGGCTTGCCAAGGATTCAAGCAATGAACATCCTTAAGATACAGGATAACAAATTTTTATTATCCATCAGAATGGTAACAGGATAGCAGGATTCCTCCAACAAATAATGCCATTCCTCCAATGCCAGCTTAACAGCTAGTAACTCCTGTTCCCCAATAGCATAAATCTTTGCTGCTGGAAGGAATTTGTGGGAGTAAAAGCCATTGGGATGAAACTTTCCATCTTCAGACCATTGGGATAGAACAGCACCTCTGTAATAAATGGTCTGGATACATCAGGTTGTTTTAGAACAGGAGCTGATGTAAACACCTGTTTAAGCTGCTTAAAGGCTTAATCAGTCTCCTCCGTCCAATGGGTAGGATTTGTCCCTTTGTGATTGAGGGCCATGATGGGAGCTGCAATTGTTGAGAAACCTTGAATTTTCATGCCTTTGGCTTTTACTCCCACAAATTCCTTCCAGCAGTAAAGAATTATGCTATTGGGGAACAGGAGTTACTAGCTATTATTGCGATAATAATTGGCAAAGCCAAGGAGGCATTGAATGACTTTCAGTGAAGTTGGTAATGTCCATGTATGTACCCCATAGCAGTTTCTAGACACTTTGGCTTCCAGTGCTAACAGTAGAAAAATGTGCCCCACCTCTAAACATTCAAAGATGTCAATAATAGCATGTGCCCCCAAAATGGGTGTAGTCGCACTAAAATGGGTGTGGTCACATTAAAATGGGTGTGTCCAGGTAGGAAAAGGCTACCTTACACCTCAGTTTTTGACTCTGCACCAAAAGACAAACACAGGTAAAAAGAAATTCCACCATATTATGCCCCACACAGTAATGCCCCTTGCACCATAGTATGTCTCTATCAGTAATACCCCCTTGCACCATATTATGCCTCACACATTAATGCTCCTTCCACCATATGCTCCATATGGTAAATGCCCTTGCATCATATGCCCTACACAGTAAATGCCCCTTGCACCCTATTATGACCCACAGTGTAATGTCTCTTGCACCATATTATGCCCCTTGCACGATATGCCCATAACAGTAAGGCCTTTTACACCATATGCCCCTCATAGTAATGCCCCTTGCACCATATGCCCAACACATTTAATGCCCCTTGCAACATATGCCCCACAAAGTATACCCTTGCACCATGTACCACACAGTATATACCCCTTGCACCATTGCCAGCCCCACTACCTGCTCACTGTCAGGAGTTTCACACCACTGCCACAGCTTCCTCCCTCTATCTGCCAGCATACTGCAACCATCACTCAGTCCAGTCCTGAACATCAGGGGGGCGGTATCTCACCCAAAATAGCTTCTGCCACCTCTAGCACCCTTGAAAACGGTCTCCTCTGTGGTGGTGGCCATTTTGGGAGGGACATTTTCATTAGTATTTCATGTGGACGGTCACACCACATGAAATACTATGCAAACAGTGGCTGCAGGTGCCCCGTGTGAACAAATGGCTTGCCTGGCCCTTAAAATGGCCCTGAATGTATCTCCTGTTGTTTCTCCAGGTCCATATGGATTTCTATACCAGAAATGATATACCCTAGAAAGGAAATGGATGGAACATCAAAGATGCTTTTGTTTATTTTCCCATATAAGCAGTTTTGTAGAGCCTGATAAACCTGCAGGAAAGCAGAGAATATGAATAGGTCATCTAGGTAGACCACCATAATTCTGTTCAACAAATATCTGAATATCTCATTAACGTAATGCTGGAAGACAGCAGGAGCATTGCACAGGTTGAAGGGCATAACGAGATACTGAAAGTGCTCATCACAAGTATTGAAGGCAGTCTTCCACTTATCTCCAACATGTATGCGAATGAGATTATAAACTCCACTTAGGTCCAATTTGGTGGAATCACTGACTCCACAGACTCTGTTGAACACTCAGTTATGAGTGGCAGAGGTTATCTATTTTTCACAGCAATTTCATTGAGGGCACTCCTAGTCTATACAGGACCAGAGTCACCATCTTACTTTGTCACAAAAAAAGAATCCAGCATCTGCCAGAGATGATGATGGAAAGATGGATCCTTTCTTCAGGATCTCCTTAATGTAGTCAGATATTGCTTGAGTCTCTGGAATGGAAAATGGATACATCTGGCCTCTGGGTGGTGTTTAATGGGACAATCCCATTCCCTGTGAGGCAGTATATTGGCCCCCTGCTTACTGAATACAGTGAAGAATTATTTATATTCATGGGGTAGACCAATCATCTCTGACATAGAAGAATGGAGTAGCAGAACAGTCTGTAAACAGTTCTTAATACAATTAGGACCCCAGTCCAAAACTTGGACAGTAGTCCAATCTAGCTGTGGATTATGGAGCTGAAGCCAAGAGAATCATGAAAGGCATTAGATATCACCAAGAATGACATAATCTCCGAAAGTAGAGAAGCAACCCAAAGTTTTATGGGTGATGTGTGATGAGTGATTATAGCTTCCGGAATGTGGCTTCCATCTACAGCAGTGACTGCCATGGATCTGGATAACTGTACTGTAGGCAGCTGATATTTAGATATGTATTTAGAAATTATATCATTGTCTGCCACCCCAGACTCCAGTAATGCTGTGAGAACCTTGGATATTTCATGAAGCTCCAGCATAACTGAGAAGATAGCTTCCGTTCTCTTGGTTGATACAAACTAACTTGACCCCTCCAACACAAGTTACTGTAGGAGCGGGGGTTTCCCAGAAGAAGGATACATGATTTCAACGGATGGTTTTATGCTCCACACTAGAGGTAGAGATTATCCCTATGCCATTTTAGTCGCTCTTCAGGAGAGAGATGGGAGCAATAAACATGGATTGGCTCATCACTTGTAGGGACTGGAAATGGAGGTTAAGGCACTGGACAAGGCATGGAATGCTCAGACTTTGACTTCTCCACAAGACGTTCCTGAAAGCATAAGTCCACCTTGTTGCAAAGTAAAATCAGGTTGTCTAAGCTGTCAGACATATCTCAAGTAACTAAGCCATTTTAGGTGTTTTCATTCCAGTTTAGCTCGGCAGCTAAATTTCAGAACTGAATGACGTATTGGCCTACTGTTTTCCCACCTTAGCATAACCGTAGAATGTCGATAGAAGCATGGTCTGGGGACAAATTTTGTACTGCTTATGCATGGTGGCGATTTTGCATGTGATTTTTTTTCCACAGCTGCTGTGGCTGCAGCGGCTTCAGCACCCATCATGGGACTCAGAAAAGGTAAGTATTAAAATAACATGGGTGCAGTGTGTGCCCCCTCTTGACCCAGAGGCTCGTGTGTACCATATACATTACACCCATGATAGAAACGCCAACGCCAAATATTAATACCCTTAAAATGGAGGATTTATTTGTGTGTATTTATCCCAAAAGTATGACTTTGCAAGTGACTTTTGTTTTCCCATCAAAATACACCTTCAAATGACCCTGTGGATTTCAATGTGCCTCTGATTTAATAAAAAGTAAAATTAATATTAATTATTATTATTAAGTAAAATAGAGGTACATTCTATAAAAAAAATGAATGAATTCACACGTATATTAATGTTTTTGTTACTGAGGGTTTGTTTTATCCTTCTGTTGCAGTCATTTTTTATGTATGCACCTGTTACATTCTAACGTCAATAACACTGATTTTACATACTAAAACAACAGTCATCATTATCAAGATGATGATTACATTGGTTATGATCAAAAAGGCAAGATTACATGTTTAATAGAGTATCCTCATGCTTTATTTATTTTTCCACATTTACACGCCAGTGGTGGATCATATAGATATTGAGATCGAAGCAATTCAGTAAACAGTATATACACAGGAATGCATGCATTGTGTGAATGCAAGTTGTTTTTTAATGGCAAGTCAGGGGCAAACGCAGTATTTTTAAAGAAGGGTTTCCAAGCGTTTTTTTTTAGGAGTGTGGGTGTGTGTGTGTGTGTGTGTGTATATATATATATATATATATATATATTTTGTATATATACAGATGGGCAAACTTAAAAAGAGAGGTAAACGAAGACATACAGAATTACAAAGGGGGAGAAAAAGATGGCAAACACACAGGAGGTCATTCCGACTCGATCACACGCTGCGTTTCTTTGCAGTCGTGCGGTCGGGTCAGACCTGCGCATGCGCAGCGACCACATTGCGAAGGTGCGTGATTGCCTGGCGACGGCTGGCGATGGGCAGCTACGCTTCCAATGAAGAAAGCGGTGGCAAGAAGATTGACAGGAGGAAGGCAGATCCAGGTGTCAACTCACCGTTTTCGGGGCATGGAGATCTGAACGCAGGCGTGTTGAGGCGTTTGGAGGGCGGATGTCTGACATCAATTCCGGGACCTGCAACGCTGAATTGATCACACAGGGTAAGTAAGTCTTACCCTAGTCTAGTTCTGCACAAAGCGTTTTTGCATAGCAGGGCTGCACAATCGATAGCAGCCTTGATATGCAAAAATAGACTCCCCCATAGGAGGCGTCTAGGTGATCGCACGGAACGAGGGCCTCAATGCACAGATACACAAACACAATTGAAGGGAGTTAAAGAGAGAAAGACATAAATACAGCTGTACATATAAAATAAATGCACAAAGAGGGGTAAAGAAAGGAACAGACATACACAAACAGGAGACAGATGGAGAGAAAATGGCATAGACGGAGGAAAGGGGGAGACACTGACATGGAAAGAGTAGATGAGTGGCATAGTTAGAGGGCAGAGTGGATGGCAAAGATAGAAAGAGAGGCTGGCACAGTCAGGACAAGGGCAGAGAGGCTGGTGCAGACAAGACAAGAGCATAGATGCTGGTGCAGACAGGACAAGGGCAGAGAGGCTGGCGCAGACACGACAAGGGCAGAGAGGCTGGTGCAGACAGGGCAAGGGCAGAAAGGCTGGCACAGCAGAAGGGAATAGAGGCTGGCACAGCAGAAGGGAATAGAGGCTGGCACAGCAGAAGGGCAGAGAGGGTGGCACAGCAGAAGGGTAGAGTCTGGCACAGAGGAGAGGATAAAAGCAGAAGGCTGACACATAGGAGAAAAGTGCAGAGTCTGACATGGACAGTAACAAAAAATAGATGAAAAAAAAAAGTACTGGAAGAAACGTACATGTTACAGGAGACGCTGATATGAGATCAGCAACAGGCAGCAAAGTGTCCTATCCTAGCACGTTACTGTACCTCCGTCAGCTGGACAGTCTTTCAGTTTTCTACAGGGCTCACACATACTGTAAGTCAATGGGAGCCGCAGCAGCGTGAGACATTTACAGGAGGGGAGTGGAGCACGAAACACCTTGTAGAGAAAGAAGCAGCCCAGCAACTCTTGCTAACACACTCAGCGCCGGGCAGCTTCTTCACCCTGTCTCCTGACTACCCGCTGTGGTGCGCAGCTTAAATTTAGGAGGGAGAGAGGAATAGGACTGCGGCGCTGGGCACTTCCGGTGTGCAGGGACGCCCTGGACATGCGTGCCACGCAGCTCCACAACTCGATCCGTACCTGGTGGCATATGTCTAAACTGTGCGATATTGGTGGCAATGAATCAGCGCAGGGGTTGGAAATGATTCAGTGTAGGGGGGTTTCTGGGTACTCAGAAACCCCCCCTGCATGCGCCACTGCAAGTATATAAAAAGCTATTAATAAATAAATGCAATTGTACTCAACTTATTATATGCCCCTTTTGCTAAATGGGGGCATTATGTGTATGGTGGGCTTATATGGACTTTATTGTAGCACTTTATGAAATGTACTATATTCATTTTTAATCATTATCCCATTCTCACATAAGAGAATTGTCTATGTGTGAACATATGTATCAAGTGCAGCTAGAGTATACAATCACATACAATAGCCTTGCCAACAAGATGCCTTGATGTGCAATATGGTAAAATAATCAGCAACAGATATGATTTCTGCGCTTCCGTACTCAATATATTCTACTTTTATGGAATATTTAATTAGTTTACATCTAAAATTGGCTATACAGAAGTTTGGATGGACTTACTATCCTATACATACTGAAATCTGTATCCCTTTCATAGCTTTTATAACAGAAGCTTGTCTAAACCGTGTGAAAATACATTTCCCCTGACATAGGGCCAAATTCAGACCTGATCGCAGCAGCAAAATTGTTCTCTAATGGGCAAAACCATGTGCACTGCAGGTGGGGCAGATAAAACATGTGCAGAGAGAGTTAGATTTGGGTGGGGTGTTCAAACTGAAATCTAAATAAATAAAGCAGCCAGTATTTACCATGCATAGAAACAAAATAACCCACCCAAATCTAACCTCTCTCTGCACATGTTATATCTGCCCCTCCTGCAGTGCACATGGTTTTGCCCATTAGAGAACATTTTTATTGCTGCGATCAGGTCATAGTTCCCGTATGGGATGGGTATGTGCTGCTATCGGCAGTCAGAAAGTTGACAAACAGGAGGAGGATAGCTTTATGTCAATCATTATTGTTAAGAATCAGAACCTTAAACATGATGGTATGTGACAATAACATATTTTAGCTCTCATTGTGAAATAATTGTACAATCCGTGGACTAGAATACTTGGTCAGTATTGTTCTAAATGCTTTTTTCACCTCATTGTTTCTTAAGCTGTATATTAAAGGATTTAATACCGGTGTCACAAGAACATAAATTAAAGCAATATACTTTAGGTTGGATGAAAAACTTTTGGTTTGTCCCATGTACATGATCATACTGGTCCCATAGATCAGTAGCACCACAGTCAGGTGAGAGGCACAGGTAGAAAAAGCTTTAGATCTTCCACCCGCTGAGTGGATTTTTAATATGGATACAAGGATACAGATGTAGGACACCACAATGAAAAGAAATGGTGTTACTAGTGTAAATAAACTTGCCACAAACATAGTTATTTTATAAAAGCTGAGGTCACCACATGCCACCTCTAGGAGCACCAATACCTCACAAGCAAAATGGTCCAATATGTTTTCTTTACAGAAAACAAGAGGTTTTGCAATAATAGGCATAGTTGCTACAAGGAAACTTCCTGACCATAGAATGACTGTAATGATTTTACATGTCCTCCAATTCATTATTTCTGCATAATGCAAAGGAAAGCGTATAGCAATATAACGGTCATACGCCATCACTGCCAGCAGTATACACAAAGTATTTCCTAGAAACATAGTAGTGTTCATCTGTGCCAGACACCCAATGATGGAGATTGTCCTTCTCTTAGAAAACATATCCAGCAACATTTTTGGAATAGAACTTGATGGGTAGCTCAAATCAATGAAGGCTAAATTGCACAGGAAATAGTACATAGGTGTATGTAATTTAGGACTGATAATAATAGCACATATCAGAAAACTGTTCCCCACAACAGTTAGTGTATAAATCAGTAAGAAGACAAAAAAAATTAAAACACAAATCTGTAAATTCTGAGGAAGTCCGATCAGGATGAAATAATTCAAAAAGGTTTGATTACCAAATTCCATGTTACAAATCACTATTAGAAGCTTGCATCTCTGTAATAACAACAGCAAGAATTGTGTTACTTTATTAAAGTGTAAAGGCATTGTCTGCTAAAAGATGATGATGATGATGATGATGTTGATTATTATGTTGATGATGATTATTAGATCAATCCAAATCCTAATCCTAATTTTCTTTTACTCACTTCCTTTTGGAAATAGCAGCCATCTTTAAATCATGGTGGACAGGTATTATTTATCTTTGTAGATTTTTAGGCAAATGCAAATATCTTTTGGCCTTGGGACAAAAATATCTTTAACACATACATAAATTATATGTATACTACAAACACAAGGTAAACACATTGAATAATTTATAGTACTTCTTAATGGGTCTCAGACAGAATAAAATATTTATGAAATGTTGGCATTTTTAAGGTGCCATAATCTCAGGTGTCCTTTTTTTGTGGGCGATAAATATATAGTGTACAGTACTAGTAATTTGTTGCAAAAGAAGATGGCGTGATAATTCTGTCCAAAAAAAAAATGGTTTTCGTTTTTTTAGGTTTACCTCTTCTAGGCTTAAATTATATAACATAGGGGTAATCTGCAGCACACAGTAAGAATCATAGGCGAATACAGCAGAAGCACTGCAATGTTTCTGTTTCGATATTTTATTATCTCATCATCAGTCAGAATAAAAAACACAAACACACAACTGACCTTATATCCCATTGCCCCAGCACGGAAACAGGGGGACGGCACCAATATATGGCATCATCACCACCTGTCCGCCGCTAAGACCACAAGTCAAACAAACCAATTAAAAACAAAAAAATAAAAAAGCACAGCAAGAGAGTGAATGCAAGAGCAGCGTATAAAACATATGTTGTTACAAACGATAATGTGTTTAACAAGTATACAAGATACACTGTAGCACCAGAAACAGTAACATTTCAAAAATATGACATTCAAATGCATGCAGATATGCCAGAATACTCATTTAACCCTCTAGGTGAGTTTGTAAGCAGTAGATCCACCGCGCCTCACACTTCAACAGCTTGGATGCATGATCGCCCACTGATGCATATAGGGAACAACTTACTATATGTCTTGATGCAGCAGTTTTGGAAGGCAAAATCCCTCGATCTCTGGTAGATGCCTTAATACCTAAGCATCCCACTGTACCTTTAATTTACACCTTACCCAAGGTGCATAAAAGTTTAAGTTCACCTCCCCGCAGACCTATTATATCTTCCCAGGGATCTTTATTCCAAAACTGTGCAGTCTATATTTATTCATTACTTCAACCATGTATTGTGGATCATAAGTTTTACTTACTTGACACCACGTCATTGTTAAATAGACTCAATAATGTACAGATTCCCCCAGGTTGCTTGTTCTGCAGTATCGATATCTCCAGCCTTTATACTGTCATCCCAAATGAGGCCGGGATTACTGCAGTACGTAAATTGCTACTGACACATCCAGCATATAAAGGTCCTGAATTAATCTGTGATTTACTCAGACTTATTTTGACACGAAATTACTTTATTTTTGATGGTAGTTTCTTCCTACAAGTGGTCGGCGTAGCGATGGGGTCGAATGTGGCCCCATCCTACGCTAATGTGTACATGTTTGAGGTGGAGTATGATATTTTTAATTCCAACCCTGATATTTCTAAGAATTTTGCACATTATATCCGCTATATAGATGATCTTTTCATTATATGGACTGGCTCAAGGGTTAAATTTTAAACATTAATTTCCTCGAATAATGAATCAAATCATCCTATCCAATTTACATACAGCATTGATGAGACTACTGTACACTTTTTGGATGTGCAAATTACCATACAGGACGATGAGTTAATTACTTCAATGTATCAGAAGCCTAGTGATAGGAATTCCATTCTTCATGCTGGAAGTTCCCACCCTAAATCCCTTAAATATGGTCTTCCATATTCTCAATTTATCCGTGCTTGTTGTATATGTAGTGATCAAGAGACAGCTATTGCTAATATTGACAAACAGATAGTTAACTTTTTGCAAAGGTGTTATGAATTGTATCATCTCAATAAAGCAAAGGAGTAGGCATTAAGCATTCCTTGCTTTAAATTGTTGCAATCCAAGAAAATGGAACCTGTTGGTACAATTATGCCTTGGGTTAATCATTTTAATACCTCTAGTGGCACTATCAGTCAGATCAGTAAGAAACTGTGGCCCATAGTTCAGTCTGATCAAGGTCTAAAGCTCTCCCAAACAAGAGTCATGAGTTGTTATACTCGTGGACGTAACATCAGAGACATTGTGATGCGCACTGATGTTATCGACATGCAACAAACGCAGACCACTCAAGGTTTCTTGAATCGTAAGAATGGATGCTATCACTGTCTGGACTGCACTACCTGTCGCTCCCTTGTTGTGGCCGACATTTTTTGCAATCCATGCAGTGGTACAAAAATTCCTTATTAAACATCTGGTATCCTGTACCACGTGGTATATTGTATACCTTATTACATGTCCCTGCAGACTTAGTTATGTAGGGAAGACCAAGCGTGCCTTGCGAGAATGTATGGCTACACATAGATATGCCATACGACAGGCCATCTCTACTAAACATAATGATCAACCTGTGGCCCGTCATTTTATGCAGGCGGGCCATAGCTTGGCAACATTACGGTACATGATCATTGATCATGTACCATTTAATTTAAGGAGGGGTGATCGTGCATCCAAGCTGTTGAAGTGTGAGGCGCGGTGGATCTACCGCTTACAAACTCTATCACCTAGAGCAGCTGTGTCAAACACAAGGCCCGCGGGCCAAATCCGGCCCGCCAGACCTCGTCTGATGGCCCGCGGTGCCGCCGCCAGCCTTGCAGCCTCCCCTTTTTTTTTTTCAATGAATTTACTCCGTGCCTGCACGGAGTAAATTTATTTTAAAAATGGCTCAAGTTAAAAAAAAAAAAAAAAATTTACTTACCTTCCGGGACCTGGCCCGACTGCTTCCTGCCCCGCACTGCTCCCTGGGTGTCGGACGTGACGTCATCACGTGACGTCCGCCCGACATCTCCAGGGATCAGAGGAGCGCGCGGACGCCGCGGAGAGGAGCAAGAAGAAAGAAGTAAAAGAAAGAAAGAAGTAAAAGGTAAGTAAAGTAAATGGAGGGGGCAGATGGCTGGGCACTATAAAAAGGGGCAGATGGCTGGGCACTATAAAAGGGGGCAGATGGCTGGGCACTATAAAAGGGGGCAGATGGCTGGGCACTATAAAAGGGGGCACATGGCTGGGCACTATAAAAGGGGGCACATGGCTGGGCACTATAAAAGGGGGCACATGGCTGGGCACTTTAAAAGGGGGCAGATGGCTGGGCACATATAAGGCAGGTGGAGCGGTAAATTTTGGATATACTGACCACTTCCATGTCACTTTACAGTGGTATAGGCACCATAAACTACAATCAAATACCCCAAAAATGTCCAAGAAAAGAAAAGTTGATGCAGAGGGAAGGCAATTTCAGGAGAGATGGGAAAGCTAGTTATTACTTACATTATTACAAAAAACAGTAATAATTGAATGCAGTGACATTAATTTATGATAATAAAGAGTGGACAAATAGACCTACAGATACAACCGGCCCTTTGATGGGGACCAAACTGCTGATGTGGCCCCCGATGAATTTGAGTTTGACACCCCTGACCTAGAGGGTTAAATGAGTATTCTGGCATATCTGCATGCATTTGAATGTCATATTTTTGAATGTTACTGTTAGAGATGAGCGCCGGAAATTTTTCGGGTTTTGTGTTTTGGTTTTGGGTTCGGTTCCGCGGCCGTGTTTTGGGTTCGACCGCGTTTTGGCAAAACCTCACCGAATATTTTTTGTCGGATTCGGGTGTGTTTTGGATTCGGGTGTTTTTTTTCAAAAAACCCTAAAAAACAGCTTAAATCATAGAATTTGGGGGTAATTTTGATCCCAAAGTATTATTAACCTCAAAAACCATAATTTCCACTCATTTTCAGCCTATTCTGAACACATCACACCTCACAATATTATTTTTAGTCCTAAAATTTGCACCGAGGTCGCTGTGTGAGTAAGATAAGCGACCCTAGTGGCCGACACAAACACCGTGCCCATCTAGGAGTGGCACTGCAGTGTCACGCAGGATGTCCCTTCCAAAAAACAGTCCCCAAACAGCACATGACGCAAAGAAAAAAAGAGGCGCAATGAGGTAGCTGTGTGAGTAAGATTAGCGACCCTAGTGGCCGACACAAACACCGGGCCCATCTAGGAGTGGCACTGCAGTGTCACGCAGGATGGCCCTTCCAAAAAACCCTCCCCAAACAGCACATGACAAGATTAGCGACCCTAGTGGCCAACACAAACACCGGGCCCATCTAGGAGTGGCACTGCAGTGTCACGCAGGATGGCCCTTCCAAAAAACCCTCCCCAAACAGCACATGACAAGATTAGCGACCCTAGTGGCCGACACAAACACCGGGCCCATCTAGGAGTGGCACTGCAGTGTCACGCAGGATGGCCCTTCCAAAAAACCCTCCCCAAACAGCACATGACAAGATTAGCGACCCTAGTGGCCAACACAAACACCGGGCCCATCTAGGAGTGGCACTGCAGTGTCACGCAGGATGGCCCTTCCAAAAAACCCTCCCCAAACAGCACATGACAAGATTAGCGACCCTAGTGGCCGACACAAACACCGGGCCCATCTAGGAGTGGCACTGCAGTGTCACGCAGGATGGCCCTTCCAAAAAACCCTCCCCAAACAGCACATGACAAGATTAGCGACCCTAGTGGCCGACACAAACACCGGGCCCATCTAGGAGTGGCACTGCAGTGTCACGCAGGATGGCCCTTCCAAAAAACCCTCCCCAAACAGCACATGACAAGATTAGCGACCCTAGTGGCCGACACAAACACCGGGCCCATCTAGGAGTGGCACTGCAGTGTCACGCAGGATGGCCCTTCCAAAAAACCCTCCCCAAACAGCACATGACGCAAAGAAAAAAAGAAGAAAAAAGAGGTGCAAGATGGAATTGTCCTTGGGCCCTTCCCACCCACCCTTATGTTGTATAAACAGGACATGCACACTTTAACCAACCCATCATTTCAGTGACAGGGTCTGCCACACGACTGTGACTGAAATGACGGGTTGGTTTGGACCCCCACCCAAAAAGAAGCAATTAATCTCTCCTTGCACAAACTGGCTCTACAGAGGCAAGATGTCCACCTCATCATCATCCTCCGATATATCACCGTGTACATCCCCCTCCTCACAAATTATCAATTCGTCCCCACTGGAATCCACCATGTCAGCTCCCTGTGTACTTTGTGGAGGCAATTGCTGCTGGTCAATGTCTCCGTGGAGGAATTGATTATAATTCATTTTAATGAACATCATCTTCTCCACATTTTCTGGATGTAACCTCGTACGCCGATTGCTGACAAGGTGAGCGGCGGCACTAAACACTCTTTCGGAGTACACACTTGTGGGAGGGCAACTTAGGTAGAATAAAGCCAGTTTGTGCAAGGGCCTCCAAATTGCCTCTTTTTCCTGCCAGTATAAGTACGGACTGTGTGACGTGCCTACTTGGATGCGGTCACTCATATAATCCTCCACCATTCTATCAATGGTGATAGAATCATATGCAGTGACAGTAGACGACATGTCCGTAATGGTTGTCAGGTCCTTCAGTCCGGACCAGATGTCAGCATCAGCAGTCGCTCCAGACTGCCCTGCATCACCGCCAGCGGGTGGGCTCGGAATTCTGAGCCTTTTCCTCGCACCCCCAGTTGCGGGAGAATGTGAAGGAGGAGATGTTGACAGGTCGCGTTCCGCTTGACTTGACAATTTTCTCACCAGCAGGTCTTTGAAACCCAGCAGACTTGTGTGCGCCGGAAAGAGAGATCCAAGGTAGGTTTTAAATCTAGGATCGAGCACGGTGGCCAAAATGTAGTGCTCTGATTTCAACAGATTGACCACCCGTGAATCCTTGTTAAGCGAATTAAGGGCTCCATCCACAAGTCCCACATGCCTAGCGGAATCGATCCGTGTTAGCTCCTCCTTCAATGTCTCCAGCTTCTTCTGCAAAAGCCTGATGAGGGGAATGACCTGACTCAGGCTGGCAGTGTCTGAACTGACTTCACGTGTGGCAAGTTCAAAGGGCATCAGAACCTTGCACAACGTTGAAATCATTCTCCACTGCGCTTGAGACAGGTGCATTCCACCTACTATATCGTGGTCAGTTGTATAGGCTTGAATGGCCTTTTGCTGCTCCTCCAACCTCTGAAGCATATAGAGGGTTGAATTCCACCTCGTTACCACCTCCTGCTTCAGATGATGGCAGGGCAGGTTCAGGCGTTTTTGGTGGTGCTCCAGTCTTCTGTACGTGCTGCCTGTACGCCGAAAGTGTCCCGCAATTTTTCTGGCCACCGCCAGCATCTCTTGCACGCCCCTGTCGTTTTTTAAAAAATTCTGCACCACCAAATTCAAGGTATGTGCAAAACATGGGACGTGCTGGAATTTGCCCAGATGTAATGCACGCACAATATTGCTGGCGTTGTCCGATGCCACAAATCCACAGGAGAGTCCAATTGGGGTAAGCCATTCCGCGATGATCTTCCTCAGTTGCCGTAAGAGGTTTTCAGCTGTGTGCGTATTCTGGAAACCGGTGATACAAAGCGTAGCCTGCCTAGGAACGAGTTGGCGTTTGCGAGATGCTGCTACTGGTGCCGCCGCTGCTGTTCTTGCGGCGGGAGTCCATACATCTACCCAGTGGGCTGTCACAGTCATATAGTCCTGACCCTGCCCTGCTCCACTTGTCCACATGTCCGTGGTTAAGTGGACATTGGGTACAGCTGCATTTTTTAGGACACTGGTGACTCTTTTTCTGAGGTCTGTGTACATTTTCGGTATCGCAACCCTAGAGAAATGGAACCTAGATGGTATTTGGTACCGGGGACACAGTACCTCCAACAAGTCTCTAGTTGGCTCTGCAGTAATGATGGATACCGGAACCACGTTTCTCACCACCCAGGCTGTCAAGGCCTCAGTTATCCGCTTTGCAGTAGGATGACTGCTGTGATATTTAATCTTCCTCGCAAATGACTGTTGAACAGTCAATTGCTTACTGGAAGTAGTACAAGCGGGCTTACGACTTCCCCTCTGGGATGACCATCGACTCCCAGCAGCAACAACAGCAGCGCCAGCAGCAGTAGGCGTTACACGCAAGGATGCATCGGAGGAATCCCAGGCAGGAGAGGACTCGTCAGAATTGCCAGTGACATGGCCTGCAGGACTATTGGCATTCCTGGGGAAGGAGGAAATTGACACTGAGGGAGTTGGTGGGGTGGTTTGCGTGAGCTTGGTTACAAGAGGAAGGGATTTACTGGTCAGTGGAGTGCTTCCGCTGTCACCCAAAGTTTTTGAACTTGTCACTGACTTATGATGAATGCGCTGCAGGTGACGTATAAGGGAGGATGTTCCGAGGTGGTTAACGTCCTTACCCCTACTTATTACAGCTTGACAAAGGGAACACACGGCTTGACACCTGTTGTCCGCATTTCTGGTGAAATACCTCCACACCGAAGAGCTGATTTTTTTGGTATTTTCACCTGGCATGTCAACGGCCATATTCCTCCCACGGACAACAGGTGTCTCCCCGGGTGCCTGACTTAAACAAACCACCTCACCATCAGAATCCTCCTGGTCAATTTCCTCCCCAGCGCCAGCAACACCCATATCCTCCTCATCCTGGTGGACTTCAACACTGACATCTTCAATCTCACTATCAGGAACTGGACTGCGGCTGCTCCTTCCAGCACTTGCAGGGGGCGTGCAAATGGTGGAAGGCGCATGCTCTTCACGTCCAGTGTTGGGAAGGTCAGGCATCGCAACCGACACAATTGGACTCTCCTTGTGGATTTGGGATTTCGAAGAACGCACAGTTCTTTGCTGTGCTTTTGCCAGCTTGAGTCTTTTCATTTTTCTAGCGAGAGGCTGAGTGCTTCCATCCTCATGTGAAGCTGAACCACTAGCCATGAACATAGGCCAGGGCCTCAGCCGTTCCTTGCCACTCCGTGTGGTAAATGGCATATTGGCAAGTTTACGCTTCTCCTCCGACGATTTTATTTTATGTTTTGGAGTCCTTTTTTTTCTGATATTTGGTGTTTTGGATTTGACATGCTCTGTACTATGACATTGGGCATCGGCCTTGGCAGACGACGTTGCTGGCATTTCATCGTCTCGGCCATGACTAGTGGCAGCAGCTTCAGCACGAGGTGGAAGTGGATCTTGATCTTTCCCTAATTTTGGAACCTCAACTTTTTTGTTCTCCATATTTTATAGGCAGAACTAAAAGGCACCTGAGGTAAACAATGGAGATGGATGGATTGGATACTAGTATACTATATATACAATTATGGACGGACTGCCACGGTTAGGTGGTATAAAAAAACCACGGTATAAAAAAACCACGGTATAACCACGGTATAAAAAAACCACGGTATAGTATAACGAACCACGGTATAAAAAAACCACGGTATAACCACGGTATAAAAAAACCACGGTATAGTATAACGAACCACGGTATAAAAAAACCACGGTATAACCACGGTATAAAAAAACCACGGTATAGTATAACCACGGTATAAAAAAACCACGGTATAACCACGGTATAAAAAAACCACGGTATAGTATAACCACGGTATAAAAAACCCACGGTATAACCACGGTATAAAAAAACCACGGTATAAAAAAACCACGGTATAACCACGGTATAAAAAAACCACGGTATAAAAAAACCGCACTGTATATAACAGGGCTGGCCAAACCGGTCCTCAAGATCTACCAACAGTACTTTTCCAGGCCTCCTGGAGAACTGTAGAATTGTCAGTTAGGAATGAATAATGCAGCACATCTTAATTAGTAATGACTATACACCTGTGCACCAGCTAGGTGATCGGGAAAATGTGTACGGACGGACTGATCTGGTCGGTCGGACGGACTGCCTGCCGTGTGCCGACACAGAGGTAGCCACAGCCGTGAACTACCGCACTGTACACTGGTTGATAAAGAGACAGTAGTATACTCGTAACAATTAGTATGACACTATGACGGTATAAAGAAAGAAGAATGAAAAAAAACCCACGCTTAGGTGGTATATATAAAATACAATTCTGGTTGGACGGACTGCCTGCCGGGTGCCGACACAGAGGTAGCCACAGCCGTGAACTACCGCACTGTACACTGGTTGATAAAGAGACAGTAGTATACTCGTAACAATTAGTATGACACTATGACGGTATAAAGAAAGAAGAATGAAAAAAAACCCACGCTTAGGTGGTATATATAAAATACAATTCTGGTTGGACGGACTGCCTGCAGGGTGCCGACACAGAGGTAGCCACAGCCGTGAACTACCGCACTGTACACTGGTTGATAAAGAGACAGTAGTATACTCGTAACAATTAGTATGACACTATGACGGTATAAAGAAAGAAGAATGAAAAAAAACCCACGCTTAGGTGGTATATATAAAATACAATTCTGGTTGGACGGACTGCCTGCCGGGTGCCGACACAGAGGTAGCCACAGCCGTGAACTACCGCACTGTACACTGGTTGATAAAGAGACAGTAGTATACTCGTAACAATTAGTATGACACTATGACGGTATAAAGAAAGAAGAATGAAAAAAAACCCACGCTTAGGTGGTATATATAAAATACAATTCTGGTTGGACGGACTGCCTGCAGGGTGCCGACACAGAGGTAGCCACAGCCGTGAACTACCGCACTGTACACTGGTTGATAAAGAGACAGTAGTATACTCGTAACAATTAGTATGACACTATGACGGTATAAAGAAAGAAGAATGAAAAAAAACCCACGCTTAGGTGGTATATATAAAATACAATTCTGGTTGGACGGACTGCCTGCCGGGTGCCGACACAGAGGTAGCCACAGCCGTGAACTACCGCACTGTACACTGGTTGATAAAGAGACAGTAGTATACTCGTAACAATTAGTATGACACTATGACGGTATAAAGAAAGAAGAATGAAAAAAAACCCACGCTTAGGTGGTATATATAAAATACAATTCTGGTTGGACGGACTGCCTGCAGGGTGCCGACACAGAGGTAGCCACAGCCGTGAACTACCGCACTGTACACTGGTTGATAAAGAGACAGTAGTATACTCGTAACAATTAGTATGACACTATGACGGTATAAAGAAAGAAGAATGAAAAAAAACCCACGCTTAGGTGGTATATATAAAATACAATTCTGGTTGGACGGACTGCCTGCCGGGTGCCGACACAGAGGTAGCCACAGCCGTGAACTACCGCACTGTACACTGGTTGATAAAGAGACAGTAGTATACTCGTAACAATTAGTATGACACTATGACGGTATAAAGAAAGAAGAATGAAAAAAAACCCACGCTTAGGTGGTATATATAAAATACAATTCTGGTTGGACGGACTGCCTGCAGGGTGCCGACACAGAGGTAGCCACAGCCGTGAACTACCGCACTGTACACTGGTTGATAAAGAGACAGTAGTATACTCGTAACAATTAGTATGACACTATGACGGTATAAAGAAAGAAGAATGAAAAAAAACCCACGCTTAGGTGGTATATATAAAATACAATTCTGGTTGGACGGACTGCCTGCAGGGTGCCGACACAGAGGTAGCCACAGCCGTGAACTACCGCACTGTACACTGGTTGATAAAGAGACAGTAGTATACTCGTAACAATTAGTATGACACTATGACGGTATAAAGAAAGAAGAATGAAAAAAAACCCACGCTTAGGTGGTATATATAAAATACAATTCTGGTTGGACGGACTGCCTGCCGGGTGCCGACACAGAGGTAGCCACAGCCGTGAACTACCGCACTGTACACTGGTTGATAAAGAGACAGTAGTATACTCGTAACAATTAGTATGACACTATGACGGTATAAAGAAAGAAGAATGAAAAAAAACCCACGCTTAGGTGGTATATATAAAATACAATTCTGGTTGGACGGACTGCCTGCAGGGTGCCGACACAGAGGTAGCCACAGCCGTGAACTACCGCACTGTACACTGGTTGATAAAGAGACAGTAGTATACTCGTAACAATTAGTATGACACTATGACGGTATAAAGAAAGAAGAATGAAAAAAAACCCACGCTTAGGTGGTATATATAAAATACAATTCTGGTTGGACGGACTGCCTGCCGGGTGCCGACACAGAGGTAGCCACAGCCGTGAACTACCGCACTGTACACTGGTTGATAAAGAGACAGTAGTATACTCGTAACAATTAGTATGACACTATGACGGTATAAAGAAAGAAGAATGAAAAAAAACCCACGCTTAGGTGGTATATATAAAATACAATTCTGGTTGGACGGACTGCCTGCAGGGTGCCGACACAGAGGTAGCCACAGCCGTGAACTACCGCACTGTACACTGGTTGATAAAGAGACAGTAGTATACTCGTAACAATTAGTATGACACTATGACGGTATAAAGAAAGAAGAATGAAAAAAAACCCACGCTTAGGTGGTATATATAAAATACAATTCTGGTTGGACGGACTGCCTGCCGGGTGCCGACACAGAGGTAGCCACAGCCGTGAACTACCGCACTGTACACTGGTTGATAAAGAGACAGTAGTATACTCGTAACAATTAGTATGACACTATGACGGTATAAAGAAAGAAGAATGAAAAAAAACCCACGCTTAGGTGGTATATATAAAATACAATTCTGGTTGGACGGACTGCCTGCAGGGTGCCGACACAGAGGTAGCCACAGCCGTGAACTACCGCACTGTACACTGGTTGATAAAGAGACAGTAGTATACTCGTAACAATTAGTATGACACTATGACGGTATAAAGAAAGAAGAATGAAAAAAAACCCACGCTTAGGTGGTATATATAAAATACAATTCTGGTTGGACGGACTGCCTGCCGGGTGCCGACACAGAGGTAGCCACAGCCGTGAACTACCGCACTGTACACTGGTTGATAAAGAGACAGTAGTATACTCGTAACAATTAGTATGACACTATGACGGTATAAAGAAAGAAGAATGAAAAAAAACCCACGCTTAGGTGGTATATATAAAATACAATTCTGGTTGGACGGACTGCCTGCAGGGTGCCGACACAGAGGTAGCCACAGCCGTGAACTACCGCACTGTACTGTGTCTGCTGCTAATATACAGACTGGTTGATAAAGAGATAGTACTATTACTATACAACAATACTATACTGGTGGTCAGGCACTGGTCACCACTCCTGCAGCAAAAGTGTGCACTGTTTAATAATTTTAAAT
Organism: Pseudophryne corroboree; assembly: GCF_028390025.1. NCBI lineage: Eukaryota > Metazoa > Chordata > Amphibia > Anura > Myobatrachidae > Pseudophryne > Pseudophryne corroboree. The sequence goes on along the minus strand of NC_086447.1, from coordinate 39,056,896 downwards.
TAATACAATATTATGTACTCCTGGCTCCTGCTATAATAATAACAACCTGCAGTGCTCCACAGTCTCCCCCACAATTATAAGCTTTTATACATTGATGTGTGGTGTGCACTGGTCAGGCACTGGTCACCACTCCTGCAGCAAAAGTGTGCACTGTTTAATAATTTTAAATTAATACAATATTATGTACTCCTGGCTCCTGCTATAATAATAACAACCTGCAGTGCTCCCCACAGTCTCCCCCACAATTATAAGCTTTTATACATTGATGTGTGGTGTGCACAGCACACTGGGCTGAGCTGAGTGCACACAGACAGACTGAGTCACACTGTGTGACTGTGCTGTGTATCGTTTTTTTCAGGCAGAGAACGGATATAGCAGAGAACGGATAATATATTATATAATTTATAATATTAAATAAAAGTACAAACAACTGCACTGTCACTGTGGTAAACTAACTCTGTCTGACTGCGACTACTCTGCACAATCTCTCTCTATTCTATTTCTATTCTAATGGAGAGGACGCCAGCCACGTCCTCTCCCTATCAATCTCAATGCACGAGTGAAAATGGCGGCGACGCGCGGATCCTTATATAGAATCCGAGTCTCGCGAGAATCCGACAGCGTCATGATGACGTTCGGGCGCGCTCGGGTTAACCGAGCAAGGCGGGAAGATCCGAGTCGCTCGGACCCGTGAAAAAAAACATGAAGTTCGTGCGGGTTCGGATTCAGAGAAACCGAACCCGCTCATCTCTAGTTACTGTTTCTGATGCTACAGTGTATCTTTTGTATACTTGTTAAAACACATTATCGTTTGTAACAACATATGTTTTATACGCTGCTCTTGCATTCACCCTCTTGCTGTGCTTTTTTATTCTTTTGTTTTTAATTGGTTTGTTTGGCTTGTGATCTTAGGGCCGGACAGGTGGTGATGACGTCATATATGGTGCCGTCCCCCTGTTTCCAGATGCGGCCCTTGCCATGCTGGTGCAATGGGACATAAGGTCAGTTGTGTGATTGTGTTTTTTATTCTGCCTGATGACGATATAATAAAATATCGAAACACTTAGGTATACTTCTGCTGTATTTACCTATACTTCTTACCGTGTGCTGTGGATTACTCCTGTGTGTACATTGGATTTTTGGCTGGAAACTTCTACAGCGAGCACCGGGACTATCATTTACTTCATTGGGAGTGCTTTCCATGTGCATGTGTGTATATATATATCTATATATATATATATATATATATATATTTATTTATAAACTAGCTGAATACCCATGCTTCACTATGGAATTTGAAGAATAATGCCAATCTTTGTCAGGCCGCACCTCTAGGCTTCCCCGGATTGATGTTGTCAAAATGCTGGTGCTGAGGAGAATAATCCGCCTCCTTCTCTGTCCCATCCCGCCTCTGATACTGCCCTGCTCAGTGCTGTATATGCTGGTGCTGAGGAGAATAATCCACCTCCTTCTCTGTCCCATCCCGCCTCTGATGCTGCCCTGCTCAGTGCTGTATATGCTGGGAGGATAGGCCAAGCTCCACCTGCTGTATGTTAAATATGTTAGGTTGCAGGCTGTCTCTATGTCAAAGGGCCCGAGGTTTCCTTACTTAGCTTTGAGATTAAAGTATGCCTCTGCCCCCATCCATGTGTGCCACTGCCCCTACCCGTGTGTGCATATGGCCTTACCTGTAGGTACCTCTGCTCATACCCACATGCCTATGCTCTTACCCATGTGTGCCTCTGCCCCTACTCATGTCTGCCTCTATCCTTACCCATGATGTACCTCTATCCTTACCAGTGGGTGCTTCTGCCCCTACCCATGTGTGCCTCTGCCCCTACCTGTTGGTGCTTCTGCCCTTACATGTGTGTGCCTCTGCCACTACCCATTTGTGCCTCAGCACCCATCCATGGGTGCCTCTGCCCTTACACGTGGGTGCCTCTGCCCCTACACATTGTGTGCCTCTATACTTACCTGTGGATGTTTCTGCCCCTACCGATGTGTGCCTTTGCCCCCACCTGTGGGTGCCTCTGCCTTACATGTGGGTGCCTCTACGTGGAGGCCACACACACTACTGAGCCTCCTTTTGACTTGTTTTAAGGACATTACATCAAAGTTGGATCAGCCTGTAGTGTGTTTTTCCACTTTAATTTTGAGGGTGACTCCAAATCCAGACCTCCTTGGGTTAATAAATTTGATTTCCATTGAAAATTTTTGTGTGATTTTGTTGTCAGCACATTTAACTATGTAAAGAACAAAGTATTTAATAAGAATATCTCATTCATTCAGATCTAGGATGTGTTATTTTAGTGTTCCCTTTATTTTTTTGAGCAGTATATATATATATATATATATATATATATATATATATATATATATATATGGACCACTTTAGATGGACTGCCAGTATTATTATTATTATTATTATTATTACAGGTGTTTCTATACATTCTAGGCATTCTATGCAGGTACTTATTAATATATATTTGCATTTTCTGTAGCTCACCATGTGTAGGTAAAGTACCTGAAGTGGTAACATGTACACATCAAATCTAAGAGTGAATTCAGTACGCATTTATTTTACTTAGAAAGCAATAATGAGAATGATTTATATAAATAAAATCAGATTATTAGGTCATAGTTGCTATTCATTTATATTTTCTATTATATGTACTATACATAAATAAATTTACTTGTATGCATCTGGTATAGGGGGTCAGAACCTATTGAGAAATAATTCAGAATTTGATACAGAGTTTATTATCCGTAATAGGAAATACAGATATTTTAAATACAATTATAGGTGTGTGAAGCAGATGACCATTTTGATTACTTCAAAAGAGAAACAATTGATGAGGAAAGTGCAGTGAACAAAACCCACAATTATGAGGCCGTGGTTACTGAGGGTTTGGCATCAGAATTGTGCCTGGCTTGTTTTCAGACAAATCTCTTTCACTAAGCGTGCGGCTAGTTCAGGTGCTTGCTGATAATGATGGTGGCTGTGAATTAATGATCTTTGATAGCTCTGTAATTGATGATCGATTATGTTTTTTGATTGACAGAAGTAATTGATGGTTGAGCCTTCCATTACTGAGTGTTGTGCATGCGCAGATCTGAGACAATGGGCTCTGCTGATGATGAGGAAGAAAACATACCCCATTTCTATAGTCCATAGTATACTATGGATGGTCAATGTCCATCTGTACTATGAATCAAGGGTATGCATGGGGGTGGTGCAGTTTCATGCAAGTGTACAACTCTAAACTGAGCAAGCAGCTGTCAATTTTCCCCAATACATTTGTGACATCCACCATTTTCTTGTAGCAATTATGGATCATAAGTTAATGTTAGCTCATGTTATCTAATGGGCAGCGCAGCTACAAAGCAGTCAGCAATACTTGCTCTCATCACTACGGTCAAGAGTTTTATTCTGATGGGGGCTCCATAGATTATGTGTGCTATTTGTATGTTCTACCTATACTCGCAATGGAATTCCTCTGGGAATTACAGTTTTTTCCCCCATGGTCCTTATGTATATACTGTATGTAAGTTAATGACAATATGGACCATACCATCTTAAACAGATGACTAAAATATCAGGTAGACCAATAGCCTATACTGTATTCTGTACAATAGCATATTTATTTGTCAAAATAATCTGTGGTTGAAAACATTGGGCCTAATTCAGGTTGGATCGCAAAACGTGATCCAACCGCAAAAATTACAAAAAAGATGCGGGTGCAATGCGCACCACCCGTCCTGTACATATGTCAATCAGGCAATTGTGTCAACGGGGTGGGCAGGGGGGGTGGTAACATTCCATTGGGGGGGCAGAAGTGGGCAAATGAGGGCGATGATTAGGAAATGTGTGTGGGCGTGATCGTGGCAGCTGCTTGACATCAGACGCAACAGCCGCGATCAGAAACATGGTGGTGGACCTCCTGCGTGCTCAGCTAAGCTGCACCGGCAGGAGGTAACCTCAAATTCTACGATGAAGTAGAAATTGCAAAGCAATCACAATTTCTGCTTCATCAAGGTGAGGAGGCGACGGTCAGCATGCGAACGAAAGGATTGCAAATTCTGCTAATTAATTGCAATCCTTACTGAATTAGGCCCATTGTCTGCGCAGTGGTGATAAAGGTTTCTGCGCTGTCTATTTGACCTGAAATAGTCACTTGCTGAATGTTATGTATTGAATATTTGGTTTAATATATAGCTTTGAGTTTTTTATAATAATAATTTACTTTTACGTGAAGAGATTGTCTCAGTTTTAGAAATCCAGTGGACTCCCATCTAGTTATGTAAAAGGTATAAATTCAGGGTACCGGCTGTCGTTATTCCGACAGCCAAAATACCGACACTGGAATCCTGACAGGGGCCAGAACACCGACGACGGCATCCAAAAAGGTTTTGGATCCCGATAACAGAATCCCGATAGCCAGGATCGCTAAGGTAAGTATTAATGGATGTGTTAGTTTTAGGTTGTGGAAGCGGGGTGTTCGGTTTAGACACATTTTGGGGGTCAGGGGGGTTAGTGTTAGGCTATGGGGTGGAGGAGGTTAGGGTTAGGCTGCAGAGAGGGTGAGTTAGGGTTCGGCATCACTAGGGTGGGAGTGTTTGGGTTAGGCACTAAGGGGGTTAGGTTTAGGCTACAGGAAAGGTGGGAATTTTGTTAAGTAACAAGTTTTATATAGATTGTGTCCTACAGCAGATAATGAGTGACTGGCGATACCACTTAGCACACAAGAACATTGATGAATTTCACAGTATAATATAGCTGATTATCAACAGACTTACCATGCTGGATGTATGTAGATACATCGCTGGAAAGTTTTAGTCTATAGCTGGAAGTGACATGCAGTGAGGCAGAGCCTTTCCTGACATACTTCCGTATAAGCCAGAGTTTTGACTATATAAAAAATATGAAATATAAAAAAATAAAAAAAATGGAAAACACAAATAAAACCCTGCAGTCTCCAAGTAAGAAAAAAGAAATTATCATCCAAATAAAATGTGAAGACTTTATGGTCGACAGGGTTTCAATATGCAATGCAGAACAGCATAGAACAGCATAAGGGGCCTAATTCACACCAGATTGCAACAACAACATTTTTCTCTAATGGGCAAAACCATGTGCACTGCAGGTGGGGCAGATGTACAGTGTCGGACTGGGGCATAAAGGGCCCACCGGGGAAATGCACTGGTAGGGGCCCATGCTTAGAGGCTTGGCTGACTATTAGCGAGTGCATGATCTGAACCCCTTGATAAATATGCATAGTAAATACTGTTAATTCATGCATGATAGTGTATCAGATTAATAACAGCAATGCACTGTATTAAATACACCACAGTCCTGTGCATTATAATGTAACATAAGTATAATGAACTTGATCCATAGAGGAAGGGGTGGGCCCGCAGGCAGTGGGGCCCACCGGGTGTTTCCCCTGTGGGCCAGTCCAGCCCTGCAGATGTAACATGTGCAGAGAGAGTTAGATTTGAGTGGGGTGTGTTCAAACTGAAATCTAAATTGCAGTGTAAAAATAATGCAGCCAGTATTTACCCTGCACAGAAACAATATAATCCACCCAAATCTAACTGTCTCTGCACGTGCTACATCTGCCCCACCTGCAGTGCACATGGTTTTGCCCATAGAGAAAGATTTTGCTTTTGCGATCAGGGCAAGTATTTACTAAAAATCTGAGGCCCTCATTCCGAGTCGTTCGCTCGGTAAATTTCATCACATCGCAGCGATTTTCCGCTTAGTGCGCATGCGCAATGTCCGCACTGCGACTGCGCCAAGTAAATTTGCTATGAAGATAGTATTTTTACTCACGGCTTTTTCATCGCTCCGGCGATCATAGTGTGATTGACAGGAAATGGGTGTTACTGGGCGGAAACAGGCCGTTTTATGGGCGTGTGGGAAAAGATACACTCCCAGTAGGCGTAGGCTTAGCGTGAGCAACTCTGCTAAAATCGCCTTGCGAGCGAACAACTCGGAATGAGGGCCTGAGTTTTGCCAATTTGTGTTTGTTTTTTTCTAAGTCCCAATCCGGGAATTCACTAAGCAGAAAACTCGGCAGTGTCTGGTCTATTTGTAATGGTTTGATTGGCAAAGTTCAGAAATACGAATGAATAGACCATCGGTCAAACGCGGCTGTTATTTCATACAATACGGGCATTCACTATTCATTCGTATTTGGCTGTTAGTCTCTGAGTGCTCAAGTGAGGGTCTGTTTTTTTTCGATTCGTTAAAAAAAGCAGCAAAAAAAAAACATAGACCTGCTTTTTCCAGTCGAGTTTGGATAACCATGCACTAATCAGTGAGATCTGTGCATGGTTATCAATGGGAAAGGGTCTGTTTAGTGTAAAAACAGGAAAAAAAATTGCGTGGGGTCCCCCCTCCTAAGCATAACCAGCCTCGGGCTCTTTGAGCCGGTCCTGGTTGAAATAATATGGAGAAAAAAATGACAGGGTTCCTCCATATTTCATCAACCAGCACCGGGCTCTGCACCTGCTCGTGGTTCCAAAAATATGGTGGACAAAAAGCGTAGGGGTCCCCCGTATTTTTGAAACCAGCACCGGGCTCCACTAGCCAGGTACATAATGCCATAGCCGGGGGTCACTTTTTTACTGGTCCCTGCGGCCCTGGCATTACATACTCAACTAGTCACCCCTGGCCGGAGTACCCTGGAGGAGTGGGAACCCTTTAAATCAAGGGGTCCCCCCCTCCAGCCACACAAAGGCCAGGGTTGAAGCCTGACACTGTCCCCCCCATTCAAGGGCAGCGGATGGGGGGGCTGATAGCCATGTGTAAAAAATGTGAATATTGTTTTTAGTAGCAGTACTACAAGTCCCAGCAAGCCTCCCCGCAAGCTGGTACTTGGAGAACCACAAGTACCAGCATGCGGTTGAAAACATGACCCGCTGGTACCTGTAGTACTACTACTAAAAAAATACCCCCCAAAAAAACAGGACACACACACCGTGAAAGTATAAGTTTATTACATACATGCACACCACCATACATACATACTTACCTATGTTCCCACGAGGCTCGGCCCTCTTCTCCATGTAGAATCCTTGCGGGACCTGTGAAAAAAAGTATACTCACATAATCCAGTGTAGTTTGTGTACAATATATTATCCACGTACTTGGGAAAACATAAAAACAGAAACCCGACCACGCACTGAAAGGGGTCCCATGTTTACACATGGGACCCCTTTCCCCGACTGTCAGGACCCCCCCTGACTCCTGTCAAAGAGGGTCCCTTCAGCCAATCAGGGAGCGCCATGTCGTGGCACTCTCCTGATTGGCTGTGTGCTCCTGTAGTGTCTGTGAGGCAGCACACGGCAGAGATACAATGTAGCGCCTATGCGTTCCATTGTAGCCAATGGTGGGAACTTTGCGGTCAGTGGTGAGGTTACTTTTGGTCAACCGCTGACGCAAAGTTCCCACCATTGGCTACAATGGAGCGCATAGGCGCTACATTGTATCTCTACCGTCTGCTGCCTCACAGACACTACAGGAGCACACAGCCAATCAGAAGAGTGCTACGACGTGACGCTCCCTGATTGGCTGAAGGGACCCTCTTTGACAGGAGTCAGGGGGGGTCCTGACAGTTGGGGAAAGGGGTCCCATGTGTAAACATGGGACCCCTTTCAGTGCGTGGTCGGGTTTCTGTTTTTTATGTTTTGCCAAGTACGTGGATTATACATTGTACACAAACTACACTGGATTATGTGAGTATAATTTTTTTCACAGGTACCCCAAGGATTCTACATGGAGAAGAGGACCGAGCCTCATGAGAACATAGGTAAGTATGTATGTATGGAGGTGTGCATGTATGTAATAAACTTATACTTTCACGGTGTGTGTGTTCTGTTTTTTTGGAGGTATTTTTTAGTAGTAGTACTACAGGTACCAGCGGGCCAGGTTTTCCACTGCATGCTGGTACTTGTGGTTCTCCAAGTACCAGCTTGTGGGGGAGGCTTTCTGGGACTTGTAGTACTGCTAATAAAAACAATATTCACATTTTATACACATGGCTATCAGCCCGCCATCCGCCGCCCTTGGATGAGGGGATAGCCTTGGGCTTCAACCCTGGCCCTTGGGTGGGTGGAGGGGGGGGACTCCTTGATTTAAGGGGTTCCCACTCCTCCAGGGAACCCCAGGCAGGGGTGACTAGTTGGGTATGTAATGCCAGGGCCGCAGGGACCAGTATAAAAGTGTCCCCCGGCTGTGGCATTATGTACCTGGCTAGTGGAGCCCGGTGCTGGTTTCAAAAATACAGGGGACCCCTACGCTTTTTGCCCCCCGTATTTTTGGAACCAGGACCAGGCGCAGAGCCCGGTGTTGGTTGATGAAAAAAGGAGGAACCCCTGTCATTTCCCCCCCCCATATTTTTTCAACCAGGACCGGCTCAAAGAGCCCGAGGCTGGTTTTGCTTAGGAGGGGGGACCCCACACAATTTTTTTCAGCTTTTTTACAACTTTAAACACCTTTTAAAGGTACACAATGAAGCCCTACACGGATCTCACAGATCCGGCCGGGATTCCTTGCGTTTTGTCAGGCAGTGTTTTACTCATCACTCCCGTAAAACACTGCCTAACATTACGAATCACATCGACATCGGAAAATACGAATTTGGAAAAGTCGGCAGCTTAGTGAATGATTGTATCAGGATTCAAAAAGTTGCAGTAAAATGCATCCGATACCATTCGAGTTCAAACACCCTTCAAAATGGCAAAAACACAAATCTTAGTAAATATACCCCCAGGTCTGAATTAGGCCCAATGTGTAATAACCTGCTAACAAATTACTATGATTAAAGGTTGTACAGTGTCAATTGTGAAGATGTCTGGCAGAGTACCAAAATCTAACTCTCTCTGCACATGTTACATCTGCCCCACCTGCAATGCAGCATGCTTTTGCCCATTACTGTGCTTTTTTTTGGTTTGCTAACAACTCTGAATAGCCTCCAAATATCTTTATACAGTAGGCAGTATATACACAGTCCAGTATTCTATCAAAGTAATTCAAAATATAAGATACACTTATTATTAACAATGTTGCAGAATAGAATTTATACAGAATACACTAATATAAACAATTCCCACTGCGATCGTCCCTTCAAAGGATGAAATTATGTTAGCAGTCATTTCATAAATTTAGATGGAGAGATGCAAAGCATTTTTAAGAAATGTTTGTTCAAATTCAAATATACCAAGTGCCAAACTTACCTGACCTTTTTAGGAAAACAATGCTTCACTTCCACATGTACTGTATGCCAGTGCCTCTGGATATCCCAGTTTAAGGCACCTAGTCAGCTTGACTGTTAAATTATGGTTTTGATGTGGAGTGATTAGCTCGTTAATGTAGATGTGGCGGTGTTCAGCTTCCAACTGCATAGAAGCCAAGTGGGTACGTTCATACAAGGTGACATGAGGTGAAATAGGCAGTTGTGCCCCTTTCCCCCTTACCAGGCAGTGCTGCAGCACAACTGAGGGGACAAAGGAGGTACTATAGTAATGTGCCAGTAATCCTACCGCTTTCCATCCAGTTCTCACAAGCAGAGCCGGCCTTAGGCATAGGCAAACAAGGCAATTGCCTAGGGCATTTGATATGCCTAGGCGCATCAGCAGCTTCTGCTGATTAAAATGATATGTGGCATGCCTATATTCTTTGTGTACCATTTCATATGCAGATACAGCCACAGTCTCACACAGTATATAGGCATGCTGCATATCATTTTAATCAGCAGGAGCTGCTTGTGCATCCTAGCCACATTACAATGCAAATAAGATGCATTTTCATTAAAAAGGTGCCCGACGTTAGCATTGAGGCAAGATTTATGAGGACACATTTGTATCCAAGCAGAGGCAGAGGTCACAGTGTTAGTGGCAGTGTGAGTGCTGTGTGCATGTGAGTGGGTTGGTTGTGCAGTAGTGTTCGGAATATGTGTAAGGAGCATTATGTGTGTCATGTAAAAATGCATTAATAATGTGCAACATGTGTAAGGGGCACTGTGCGTGTCATTATGTGTATAAGGGCATTAATAATGTACGGCATATGTGTAAAAGGGTACAACTGTATATGTGTCATTATGTGTATAGGGGCACTAATTATGTGCAGCAAATGTGTAGGGGGCACTATGTGTGTCATTATGTGTATAAGAGCATTCATAATGTGCAGCTTATGTGTAAGGGACATTATGTGTAAAAGGGCATTAATAAAGGTTGTCATAATGTGTAAGGTGCATTATGTTTATAAGGACATTAATAATGTGTCTCATATGTGTAAGGGGCATTACTGTGTGGAATTGTGTATAAATGCATTACTAATGTGTGGTATTATGTGTATAAGGTGCTCTACTGTGTGGCGTTGCGTATAGAAAGGGCACTACTGTGTCAACTAATGTGAATAAAGAGCAATAGGGTGTGATGTAATGTGAATAAGGGACTCTACTGTGAGTAGTAAAGTTTATAAGGTAAAGTGATACTACTGTGGGATGTAATATGAATTATGAACACTATCGCATGATCAAATGTGAATGAAGTTGCAGTACTGTGTGGCGTAATTGGAATTGGAATTACTATTGTGTGGCCATGCCCCTTGCCAGCAAAAAACACATCCCTTTATGGGCTGTGCACCAAATGTGCAAACTGTTGCTATTTAAAATATAGGGGGTACAAACAACAAAATAAGGACTGCTATGGGTAAGGGGAGATGGTGCTGGGAAAGAGGCGCAAGGTCAGAGGTGGAACCAGTGGTGGTGCTAGGGTGCACCAGCCAAAATCTTGCCTAGGGCATCATATTGGTTAGGGCCGGCTCTGCTCACAAGACTCATTCCTCCATGTTCCTGCATCTCCATCCCCCCAGTTTCTCTCCAGCCAGATCCCTTCTGTTTCTCCTGCCCCAAATGTTTGTCCAGCCAGCCCCTTCTGTTTCTCCAGCCAGATCCATCCTGTCTCATCAGCCAGATTTATTTGGTCTCTCCAGCCAGCCCCTTTCTGTCTCTCCAGCTCCAGACCACTTATGTGTCTCCAGACCCTGCCTGTCTCACCAGCCAGACTCTTTGTCTCCCCAGCCAGATCCTTTTTGTCTCACCAGCCAGATCCCTTCTGTCTCTCCAGCCATGCCCCTTTCTGTCTCTCCAGCTCCAGGCCCCTTTTGTGTCTCCAGCCTCCGCCTGTCTCACCAGACAGACACTTTATATCACACAAGTTTTCTTCTGTCCTACCATCCAGCTCCACTCCCCTGCAGCCCATATATTCTACCTTCTGTGTCTTCTGGAAATCTCCTCTTTGCGCTGTTGCCAGCAGAACTTTATTGTACCAACCAGCTGCTGGCAATTGACTGCAGCTGTCCAGAAACCACAGATAGATCGATTTATCTATATTCCTTGTGCCCCCCTCAACAGCCGGCACCTGAAGGCCAATGCTTACCTTGTCTCAAGGAGTTCTGCACTATCAGCACATCTTAATTTCTTTAGTAATACGGTGTGCAGTGAAGGCTCCCCCCCCCCCCCCCTTTTACTATTAAAGTCCATCTATACAAAATAATGTTGTAATGATGTGTGAAGCAACAGATGCTGGAAGGCACCTGTACAAAGCTTGCAATTAGTAAATTTATAGTTAATACTAGTATTATAATCCACACAGGCCACCTTCACAAAGATAAATAAATTCTCCCCTGTTGTCCTAATGCGTTTCAGTGTACCCTGACGTCTTTCTCAATGGTGAGAATACAAAGGTGTTTCCCCTCACTGTACGTTGGTTTCTATGTTGGTGTACTGTATCTGTGGAAAACGAAGACTGGTGTCACATGGGCACTTTTCAACCCAAGTATACAGCACACCTTCTACAGTATGTAAACACTTTCAGATTTAAATGTCTATGTATAAAACAGTGTTATTTAAAACTCTGACTTCAGTGATCTGAACAAGTATCCAAAGTGCTCAATTAAAACTATCTTCTATTAAAATCCAAAAACTCTTTAAAAGCACATGCAGTTTTTGTTACCAAAGTCACCTAAGAGAAGCAGCAACCATGAATAATAGAACCATGACACAATAATTTTGGGTTCACTGTTGTAAGGAATGGAAGGATTTTGCACAAGAAAAGGGGAAGTAGAATCGCATCAGACTACTGGACCCTCCAATCTTGCAAAACCTGCAGAGCCTCAAAAGGAACCAATAGAGTGCAGTGTCCACAGCAATACAAAAGTACAACTAAGGACCAGGGAGGACCAAGTTTAGGGAGGGAGGGATGCTTGAGATCAAGCGGCCATAGACTATGGCAGGTGCATTATTCCTATTTACTACTTCCTACTTCCTACTACTGCAGTATTTCTATATTAGACTAGCAGACATCAATCACTACTAATCCTTAGAAGGCCTGACCTGGACACAATGTCATAGGCAAATGCAGGGGGGGGGGGTTCTGGTTGCCTGGAAACCCCCCTCTTCTTGGCAAGTGGCTCAAATTATAACAATAGCAATGGTATATAATATGAAGGTAGCTGCCAGGAAGAAGAGACAGGAGCCTTTCCATGAGGTGGGAGAATGTGTGCTTAGAAGGTGCACTTCTGTCTACTACTGGTTCTATTATGTTTGTTTGTGTATTTATTTAGTATGGTGAATCAGAAAAAGGTGTACAACAACAGTAAATGCGCAATGAAAAACTCTAGGCAGCCTTGCTCCTACACATGAAGGGAAAAACACATGAAATCCCTGAAATTCATACGCAACAAAATAATATGTGTGGCGTGCATTGGCGCTCAGAATTTAAAGATGCATCCCTAAAATAAATAGGGATATCTTAATCCACAAATTTCAATGGACCAGATGGTTTATCCCCAAAGATTAAAAATATGTTTATTAAAACCAAAAAATTACTAACATCTGACATACATTCAATACTTGAAAAAGGTCATAGGATAGTGACCGAAACGCGTTGTTTTTGGACAGAGGACGTAATGGACGAGGAGCAGTGATACCGGTGGAAGGACTCACATGCTGGATTAAACCTACTGCGGTGGTGCTTCGCTACTTTCAGCCTAGGACCATACTGCTTAAATATAAATTAGCCCACCGCAGCTTCATCACATGTTGAGAGATACTAATTGCACGCTCACTTTCACTAGCCTCTGCTGCCAAGTCACGGATTGCACTTTATATGTATGTCAGATGTTAGTCATTTTTGGGTTTTAATAAACATATTTTTAATCTATGGGAATAAACCATCTGATTCATTGAAATTTGTGGATTAATATATCCCTATTTATTTTAGGGATGCATCTTTAAATTCTGAGCGCCAATGCATGCCACACATATTATTTTGTTGCGTATTTATTTAGTATGGCATGCTTAACCTTTTCCTGACCACTTATCTTATTTATATTGTTTAAATATGTTTGATACTGCCTATACTATAGACAATCTGTAGCGTTAAATATTAATACTGTATTCCATACAGTATCAAAGGTATAAAAAGTACCAATGCTCACGGTCATTACTTGGTCCTTCTACCACTCCCCCAGACTACTGCACTTGCTCCGCAGAGAGGGAGATTATGGATTGCATTTGGAATCCCCCTCTAGAAATCCTGCGTTTGTCACTGACCAGGGACCAGGGAGGACCACGTTTATAGAGGGAGGGATGCTTGACATCAAGAGGCAAATACGGTAGGTGCATTATTCTTACTTACTACTTTCTACTACAGCAGTATTTCTATATTAGACTACCAGACGTCAGTCACTGCTATTCCTTAGAAGGCCTGACCTGGACTCAATTTCCTTCTCTGTCTCTGAGTTTAACCTCTTTCAGTACTATGGGTACTTCTGTCATCCTTATATTTCAGCAGAAACAGGCAGACATACTGTAATGGGGTTGATGCAAAGCTAAACAAGTTAGACATAATTACACCCACATAGTACTTATAAATGCAGATATTAACATACAAGCACATATGTAGAGTTGTATACATCTGTGTGTCTTCCCCATGCCTGTACATACACTTCTTGTAGCTCCATATCCATCATCACTTTTAGTGCATGATTGCACTATGCTTGGGGTAAGAGATCTGCCTTAAAACAGACATATGTGTGGACATGTCCATATTAGCATAGTCCTACTTGTGTATGCCCCATTGTCACTCAGGCACCTCCCATTCAGGTACAAGTGTGACTAAGTTGTGTACAAGTTCATTGCAACAACATTCACTATGCACCCCTAAAACCTTTAGCTTTGCTACAGCTCCAGTGTATGATGTGGTCACTATAATGCCAGCCGTGGTAAAAACACTGTAACAATAAGGTAAGATAGTATTGTACCTGAGGATGAAAATATATATATATATATATATATATATATATATATATACATATTTATTATTGTGAAAATAGCCCAGGTACCACCAGCATTAGGTTGAAGTTTTTCAGAAAAATATAAGACTTTTAGTAACAAAATTGATTACACATTAAATGAACCTTATTCTATATAATAGTAATACAAAATTAATTACAGCACTTTTTGTTATTTTCAATTTAAAAAATAAGATTAAAAACAAGATTAGAATTGCACAAGCAGGTGACAATCAGTCTATTCTGCATTAGTGTCATATCTTTTGCTGTTGAATGAAAAATAAAGTTGATGTTTTTCTAAATTTATTCACCAAATTATGCATTTTTATCTACATAGAATTAGGATTTTAGTTTTAAATGTTTTTTTCTAGAGAAATAATTATGCCCAGTGTACATTTCATGTTTACTGTGTCCTAAGCAGTAATTATCATGATTCGCTACAGAAGAAATTCTAGTTCCTATGAATGAAGAAAGTTAGTTCAGCAGTTACAGAATTCATGACATTTTAGTTACAGCCAATCAGAACATTAACATTGTTAGTGCGGGAGAAAGGAGACATTCTTACTCATTCTTCTACACTGATATTACAAGCACAATGTAAGTGAATGGATCAGTGCACACACACCGCCTGGCAAGTGACAGCTTCTCCTCAGGTCATAATGATACATTCTCTGTACAGACACTGACAATAGATGCCCAGTACACTGGGCTGCAGGGAGGCTTTGGGAACAGGCTTTGGCCATCCTGACGTGTGTGTACAGAACATACATCTGTTATATTGCACAGCATTCTATAGGCATAAGGTGAGCGTTAGACCATGTGGCTTATGAAGAAAGTTCCCTATTAACCTTTGATTAATATGCTGCTTCAGTATAATAAGATTGATAAATAAGACAGCACAAACCACGTGACGGTGACTACTTCACTTTACACGGTCATTTCCTTCTTCTACAGGTCCGATAAATTATATTGTGTTACATCTTATAACACTATCTGGCATTTCTTGGAGAGTCTTTGTTTCTATATAAAATGATATGTATATAAATGTATATTTAAATAGACATTACCTTTATCATGTTAGCTCTTTTCAGACCATTCTTTCTATCTTATTTCTGAATGACTTTTATAAGAGATTTTAGATAGAGAAAATACTCTTAAGAGATTAATTATGAATAACAGTCAGGCTTAATTTCAGTCGCATATTTATTTATTTGTCCGCTATGGATTATTTCCCTCTTGTACATTAGATAAACAATTATTCCCCAGATAACCACAAGCAGCGACAGAGGAGTATTCAGTAATTTCTGACCAGCGAAGCCTTTTTTATAATGCACTGAGTAACCTGAAAATATTCTTTTCAACTACTATTTGGTTCCCAGAAAATTGTGTTTATTTATTTATTTATTTATTTATTGATTGTTGGTTTAGTCACACAGTTTCAATCCAGCTGCTGTACATTGTTCGAGTTTATATTTATCTTATTTGTCAGGTTTATACTTACTGCAACTGCATCCTATCAGTGAATACATAGTTTTAAGTAGAGAAGTGTGGGTATGGATTGACCCAGATTCAACCAAATTAACCCGGATCTCTAAACAGCATTTTATTGGCTCTCAGATGTCACGTGTTTTGGATAACCAATAATACAAATCCAGATAAATCCGAACTTGTCCTAATTTTAAGAACAACCCACACAGCTCTAGTTTGTAGCTGTACTTATTAAGGGATAGGAGGCTAAATAAGCTGTAGGCTGATAAAGCCAGGGTGAATAATTTAAAATGTGAAGATTCTAAGTGTGACAATTACAATTTGATAACTATAATGGACTTAGCCTGGACTTATCAGCCATATGCAAAAACTGTGATGTACCTCATCACTTCTTCTTCCTTTTGTTATCTATAGATAATGTGCAACTACTGCTCGCAACACCCTGCAATCATCACTCTATGCTCACTACTGTATGCTGCCAATTTGTATTTAGAAACATTTGGAGTAGCACGATTTGCTTGCAACTGTAAATACCTGTGCTTGAAGTCAGTCAGGCTTAGTTAATAAAGCCATACTGGGTTAGTGTTTTCATAGTCAAACACAGGGTAATTTATAACCTTTTATCAGCTAAACATTTGCGTCACTAAGATGGCATTAATTAGCTATAGTATTTCTTAAGATGCAGGCTAGTGTCAACTGTGTGTTCAAATACACAGAGTGTTCATAACACTATGTGTTTCAAAATGAACAGTTGAACAACATCAGTAAGTATTTTAACTTTGACTTTTAACAATTGCAACTTCAGTCTGTTCTAAACCTAAATGACTTTAGTTTTATTTCAAACACAGAATGTACGTCAAATTGCTTTTGTTCAAATCACTCCATGGTATTTTGTCAAAATCTTTAACATCATTCACTCTCCTGCAACACACGCCTATTTACACATTACATCCACAATTATCCTATCCCTGCTATTAAAATTCATGAGCTTTTAACTTATATTTATAGAGTACAGTGACAGTAACATCCACAACCTGTCACCTTAAAAACATTCACAAACTTCCTACAACTATATTTATCTCTCTGTGTTGCTTTTATTAGCTGGTGACACATCACCAACTCCAGACCCCAACCACTTGCCCCACTCACATCCAGCTTATTCACAGAAATATAGAAATCCAGCTAATCTTATAAATGGGGTGTAGTTATGTGACCGGCAGTCAGTAGACTGCCGGTCATGTTACCACCCCCCTACATTTCACATCTTCAAAATCCCCATGATCGGCATGCCAGCCAACAGGGAATATTCACACTTGAGGTTGTCCATGACACTCATAGAGTGAGATCAGAAGCCATGGTGACCACAGGTTGCCACCGAGCCCACAAGGATCATCTTGCGCTTGGCCCCCTCCGGAATTTCACTGCCAGAATGCCAGCAGAGGTATGCTTACCGTCAGTCTCCGGACTGCTGGTAATGCATTACACACCCTTCATAAACAATACATGTATTCCATCACCATCCTAATCACTAAAATGTGCCTTATAGAATGCACACTATGCTTGTAACAAGTTTGCATCCACCCACTTCTTTTTATCTACAATAACCTCAATCTGCTGGCTATAACTGAAACTTGGATCACACAATCAGATACTGCCTCCCCTGCAGCACTGTCACACGGTGGTCCCCACTTCACATTCAGCTTAACTGCATGACTGCCAATAGCAGAGGAGGTGGGGTTGGAATATTACTGTCTCAATCTTTCATATACAAAGTTCTGCTACAGATTTCATTACTCACATTTACATCATTCAAAGAACAATCTATCAGGAATTTCACTTCTCTCTCTCTCTGCGTCTTGCACCTAACTATCATCTACCTGGACAATCCAATTTTTTTCTGGAACATTTTTATGCCTATCTCCAACACTTCCTATCCTTTGACATCCCCACCATCATCATGGGTGCTTTCAATATCTCAACTGACAGTCCACTATCTTTTCCTGCTTCCATACTACTCACTATAACCTTCTGTCTAGGCCTCTACCAATGAACTGACTCCTCCTCCCCTATACAAAATATGAACATATTTTACACAAGACACTGAAAAAACTCTAATCCATGCACTCATTATCTCCGGCATTGATTATTGTCTCATTACTGGTCTTACCAAAATCAGACTCTCACCACTACAATCCATAATCTTCCATGGTAAACATTTATCATCTGCTGATCCTCTCTGTCAGTCCCTCCATTGGTTCTCTGTTTTCTACCATATTCTATATAAATACTTTTACTTACACACAAGTCTATTAATCAAACTACACCAACATATATCTCTTTGATATCTCAAAATGTCTCCCTACTTGACCCCTCAACTCTGCACAAGATCTGCATCTCTCATTCACACTCATTAATTACTTCTATTCATGACTAGTCATCTGTACAGTCCACACATCCTAACATTATTTTTCTTCAACACTTTTGCATCTACCTAACTGCTGGCCAAAATTGCTTTATGATCATATCATACAGCACAACAAGAAAATTTGCAATCTGGTTCAACCATTTTGCTATAGATATCACCTATCCTTGTGTATCAATGCCTATTTCCCTATAGACTGTAAGCTTGCGATCAGGGCCTTCCTACCTCTATGTCTGTCCATTATTGCCCAGTTTTGTTTTATCACATTTGTTTTCAATTGTAAAGCACCATGGAATATGCTGTGTTAAAACAAATAAGAAACTGGTGATAACAATAACAATAATATTAACAACAACAATAATAATAATAATACAGGTTGAGTATCCCATATCCAAATATTCCGAAATACGGAATATTCTGAAATACGGACTTTTTTGAGTGAGATCGTGAAACCTTTGTTTTTTGATGGCTTAATGTACACAAACTTTGTTTAATACACAAAGTTATTAATAATATTGTATTAAATGACCTTCAGGCTGTGTATATAAGGTGTATATGAAACATAAATGAATTGTGTGAATGTACACACACTTTGTTTAATGCACAATGTTATAAAAAATATTGGCTAAAATGAACTTCAGGCTGTGTGTATAAGGTGTATATGAAACATAAATGACTTGTGTGAATGTACACACACTTTGTTTAATGCACAATGTTATAAAAAATATTGGCTAAAATGAACTTCAGGCTGTGTGTATAAGGTGTATATGTAACATAAATGCATTCAGTGCTTAGATTTAGGTCCCATAACCATGGTATCTCATTATGGTATGCAATTATTCCAAAATACGGAAAAATCCGATATCCAAAATACCTCTGGTCCCAAGCATTTTGGATAAGGGATACTCAACCTGTAATAATAATAATAATAATAATAATTGCCTCCTGTTTTCCTGACTCTGCAATCACACCATCCTGAATAGTTGTTGAGACAAATTAATAAAGGGGGTAATTCAGAGTTGATTGCAGCAGCAAATTTGTTAGCAGTTGGCCAAAACCATGTGCACTGTGGGGGGGAGATATAATATTGGCAGAGAGTTGGATTTGGGTGAGTAAATGGCTCAGGAGGCAATGGTTAGTACCAGAGCCAGATTTATAGACAATATATGAGCCAAAGAGATCATGTGGTCATTATACACATGTGCAGCAGTATAAATGCGTTGAAATTTGGTGAGTTTTGATCAGAGATGTGCGGAAAAGGTATGTAGGTGAGGCACTGCCTTACCTGCTATAGACGTTTTACTCCAGAGTTTTGAATGCAGAAAATATTACAGTAATAATAACAGATGGTATTTCTAATATATTCTTTGTATTTTTCATATACTTTATACAGTCAAAACTCTGGTGCAAAAGTTAGTATGACAGGAAATGCTCTCCCTCACCTTCCTCTTCCCCCCACATGTCACTGAGTAGTACACACATACCCCCTTCATCCTGTTCTATTTCAATACAAACATCCTCAGTTTCGATTATGTCCTTATTACCATCTTTACTTGTACTACTCCCCACATGTGCAAATGGTGCAGATATAGCAGAAGAAGGCAAAAGAGGCTTCCCTATTAGGATGTTGTAAAAAATTTGGATTTTAGTTATGTTTGGGGCGTCACATGTAGCTAACATCTACACCCCTAGTTTATCCACAGGGATGAGTGATAGTTTTGAACACACATTATTTTCTGCTGTCTTAGTGGTTTTCATTTTTTGACACTTCTTCTACACTTTGAGTGAAAAAGTTTTGCATTGTCATGAGAGGAAGAAGATGAAGATGGATCACTGACAGTTTCAGAACCATCACTCATAAAGGACAAGGCCTGAGCCTTTCCTTGCCACTGCATGTGGTGAATGTAATGTGGCCAATTTTACGTTTCTCTGCACTAAAATGTAACTTTAACAGAGGTATAGCTATCTTTACCTAGGTAAACAAAAATGGATTTCAGATACCCTGACTGAAACCCTGTATGACCTTGAGCATTGGCTTTACAGTATGTTGAAGGACTAGTATCATCATCATCATGACTGGTGGAAACAGCTGCTATAGTATTTGTTGACCCTGCTCTTCTTTATAGTGATTGTTATCCATTTTTTAACTGGTAGTCTGTCTCACACTGTGTCACAGGGCTTACGTAAAGTAAGCAAAGTACACTGGGTTGGTAGAATGCACAGAACAGTACAAATTGTATTACAATTTATTTATTATATATATATATATATTGTTCTATGGCCCGGCACTCCCACCTCTGATAACATCTGCCATGGGTGCCCTAAATGTTTGTCGTTGCATAGAAACAAAAAAAAGCGTCACTCAAGTGGTCTGGTACAAATGTTGAATTATATTTGCAAACAGATGTAGATACCAACATTTCGAGGCTAGCTCAGTTTCTTTGTCAAGGTGAACATAACAAACACAATACAACTTACCCTTTAAGTAGACATGGAGGGAGAGAGGAAAAACCCGCTGTGCAGTATGTTACCGTCCTGGCCACACGAAGCGTCTCCGGCGCTGATGGATGATGTCATAGCGCTTGCTGCATTCAGTTGCCATGACGATAGTCGACACCTGCTGACGTGGCTCCTGTCATCCCTGCAGACTGAAGTATACTTACACCAGTGAAAGAGAAAGAGAACATGTCAAACCAGAGAGTGCACTAAGCATACAAATCATACAGACCAAAAGAATTTCACACACACACACACACACACACACACACACACACACACACACACACACACACACACACACACATATATACATACAGTACATACAGTATATATATGCACAAAAGCACCCTGTTGTTTTAGCAGGAATTAATCTTTATGTGTTCATAATACTGAATCATTGGTAGCAATCATCATAAAATACACATTTAATTGACTGATACTCCAACGGTAAAAGTCATGGAGAGGCAGTAAGCCACATTCATGGCTCCTGTTTCAAATAACCAACCTGCATTCAAAAAACTGCCCATAAATGCCCCCTAAATATGGGCAAGTACTTGCTGCAACAGACAGAATGGTTAAAGACAGATAAAGAGAAAATGTTATTAGTAGAAAATGTTATATGTACATACAAAAAAGGGGCCTATTATCACTAACCCTCTGTGTAGAAGAGGAATGGGAGAGACCACAGGTCACCAACCATCACATACTCAGAGGCGTTTTTTTCAAGGTGCTCAAAACTGTGAAAGAAAACACAGTTTTGAGCACCTTGAAAAAAACGCCTGTCAGGTGTTGAAACGTCGGTACTATGCTCATTTTGATGCACCGATTGCACTTTGAATTAAAAAAGCTGCTTTTTCATAAATCCGTGGAGTGCTGCCTGGTCCCTGATTGGGAGAGATATCTGGTTGATCCATACCAGGGGACTGTATATATATATATATATATATATATATATATATATATATATATACTTTTACTGTAAGATTATGGATCATTGTATAGGAGACAGGTTTTTACTGTGGAAGCCACGTAGCCAGAATACACAATACATAATACATTGGACATCACACAAATTGATCCACTTCATAACAGTCTGTTTTACCTAATATCCCATGCACTCTCTATGTGATATGTATCCCACATTTCACAATAAGTCCCGGACTTGCATAACACAATAGAGGGCATTTTTCCCTTCAATACCATTATTCATATCTTTATTAATTAAATTATCAATGTCTAGTCTACGTCCTACTAACGACACTTTAGAGTAAGCATGTTATGTCTCCAGCTACTGTAAATTAAAAACTTGACATGAAATTATGTATGTGTGTGTGTGTGTGTGTGTGTGTGTGTGTGTGTGTGAGTGTATGTATATATATATATATATATATATATACTTTATATGTATGCGTGTATATATTAGTGATGAGCGGGTTCGGTTCCTCGGTATCCAAACCCGCCCGAACTTCACCCTTTTTTGCATGGTTCAGAGCAGACTCAGATCCTCCCGCCTTGCTCGGTTAACCCGAGCGCGCCCGAACGTCATCATCGCGCGGTCGGATTCTTGCGAGATTCGTATGCTATATAAGGAGCCGCGTGTCGCCGCCATTTTTCACTCGTGCATTGGAGATGATCATGAGAGGACGTGGCTGGCGTCCTCTCAGTTTCTATGTTCAGTGTGCTGCAAATATCTGTGCTCAGTGTGCTGCAAATATCTGTGCTCAGTGTGCTTTATTGTGGGGACTGGGGACCACCAGTATTATATAGGAGGAGTACAGTGCAGAGTTTTGCTGACCAGTGACCACCAGTATTATACGTTCTCTGCCTGAAAAACGCTCCATATCTGTGCTCAGTGTGCTGCAAATATCTGTGCTCACACTGCTTTATTGTGGGGACTGGGGACCAGCAGTATTATATAGGAGGAGTACAGTGCAGAGTTTTGCTGACCAGTGACCACCAGTATTATATGTTCTCTGCCTGAAAAACGCTCAAAATCTGTGCTCAGTGTGCTGCAAATATCTGTGCTCACACTGCTTTATTGTGGGGACTGGGGACCACCAGTATTATATAGGAGGAGTACAGTGAAGAGTTTTGCTGACCAGTGACCACCAGTATTATATATTCTCTGCCTGAAAAACGCTCCATATCTGTGCTGCATTGTAGTATATATAGTAAGAGTTTATATATCAAGGGAAAAAGGGGGGACAGGGAATATTCTGCACAAGTTTTATTCTTTCAAAGGTTCCCCAATTCTACATGTCATCTATAATAGGATCCACAAGATGGGGGTGCTGCCTAAGACAATAGCAACAGAGAACAAAAGACGAAAGAACAGGATTGTCTTTTTGTTGGCGCACTTAGAGAATTTTTTTTTTTATATTTATTTATTTAATGTGTCAAATTGTTACTATTATTAAGACTTAACTTTTATTCTGTTAGTTAAAATAATATATTTTTCCTATTTAGTGAAATATAAACATACAATTGTGAAAAAATTGATCAGTAAAAATAATATTAAATAACTTATGGGCTCACTGTGTTTTTTTGTTCCAATATAAATCAATTGTCATTCACATTTACTGAATCGTCTATTACACAGGGATAAGTAATCCTTTGAATAACCCTAATACGTATGTTGTCCTTTCAATTTTATCATGTAGGTGAATTTTAATTGATGGGAATTATTATTATAATTCATACATGCAAGACTGCTAACTATGGTGTTCTTCTCTCCTCCATACTTTATATTACTTTTTTGCTACTTTAAGAGGCCTGCTGACAGTGACAAGGAGTGTCCTGATAAGTGTCTCTCCGATACCTCAGATTGACATTACACAGGAAACAATCCCGCGTCACGTCTATTATACAGGTCCTTAGTGTGTAATTTTGAGTCTCAGTATAGGTCAGTGGCCTGCTGACAGTGACTTATATTGCTAGGATAAATGTATATCCCGAATAACAGGGACAAATCGATAAGAAACAATCTTGTCATTGGGATATATCACAGTAGATTGCTATAATATTGATATACATTTATCCTAGCAATATAAGGTTGGAATAAATATATAAATGGTATACCAATAATATATAATCCCTACATTTCTATATTCTCAATCCCATAGCTCTAGTTGAGTGAGATTTCTTTTGTTATTATTAAAATTATTATTATTTATGTATATATAATTTTGCAGTTAGAGGAACCTCGTGATAATTTTAGGAATAACCAATATAATGTATAAAATACCCACAATGGATTAAATTAAATAATTATGGGTGAAAAGATGGGTATCATAAATTATTGATTGTACATATGACAACATACATGACAAGTCTGTATGATTGAGACATGGTGTTAAAGATATAGTCCTATATAAATCCCCATACCATCACCAATACTGAGACTTATGAATATACACCCAGGACCTGTATACTAGACGTGACATGGGATTGTTTTCCTGTGTAGTGTCAATCTGAGGTATCAGAAAGACATCTATCGGGAACCCTCCTTGTCACTGTCAGCAGGCCACTGACCTATACTGAGACTCAAAATTACACACTAAGGACCTGTATAATAGACGTGACGTGGGATTGTTTCCTGTGTAATGTCAATCTGAGGTATCGGAGAGACACTTATCAGGACACTCCTTGTCACTGTCAGCAGGCCTCTTAAAGTAGCCAAAAAGTGATATAAAGTATGGAGGAGAGAAGAACACCATAGTTAGCAGTCTTGCATGTATGAATTATAATAATAATTCCCATCAATTAAAATTCACCTACATGATAAAATTGAAAGGACAACATACGTATTAGGGTTATTCAAAGGATTACTTATCCCTGTGTAATAGACGATTCAGTAAATGTGAATGACAATTGATTTATATTGGAACAAAAAAACACAGTGAGCCCATAAGTTATTTAATATTATTTTTACTGATCAATTTTTTCACAATTGTATGTTTATATTTCACTAAATAGGAAAAATATATTATTTTAACTAACAGAATAAAAGTTAAGTCTTAATAATAGTAACAATTTGACACATTAAATAAATAAATATAAAAAAATTTTTTCTCTAAGTGCGCCAACAAAAAGACAATCCTGTTCTTTCGTCTTTTGTTCTATATAGTAAGAGTACAGTGCATAATTTTGCTGACCACCAGTATATAATATAAAGCAGTACGGTACAGTAGGCCACTGCTATACCTACCTCTGTGTCATTAAGTATACTATCCATACATACCTGTGGTGCATTTAAGATTTGCACAGTATATATATAGTAGGAGGACAGTGCATAATTTTGCTGACCACCAGTATATAATATATAGCAGTACGGTACAGTAGGCCACTGCTCTACCTACCTCTGTGTCGTCAAGTATACTATCCATCCATACCTGTGGTGCATTTAAGTTGTGCGCAGTATATATATAGTAGTAGGACAGTGCATAATTTTGCTGACCACCAGTATATAATATATAGCAGTGCAGTACAGTAGGCCACTGCTCTACCTACCTCTGTGTCGTCAAGTATACCATCCATCCATACCTGTGGTGCATTTAAGTTGTGCGCCATATATATATATAGTAGTAGGACAGTGCATGATTTTGCTGACCACCAGTATATAATATATAGCAGTACGGTACAGTAGGCCACTGCTCTACCTACCTCTGTGTCGTCAATTATACTATCCATCCATACCTGTGGTGCATTTAAGTTTTGCACAGTATATTGTGACAAGAACACTGGGATAGTGTTTGAGGGCAGGTATGTTTGTCCCAGGTTCTTGTCTTACAAAATGAAAACTTCTAGCAAAATGCTTTTATTTTGTTAGAACCTTTTCAGTTTGCTGGAAAAGAGATAGGGCGAGTTCCAGACTTTGGGCCCAGTTCGGATCTTTGGCCTCACAGAGGGCTAATCAGGGCTTTCATCTGTGCAAGAGTCTTATAGGGCTTCTAGCCTGATTAATGTGTGCAGACTCCCTGGGAAGACTGCAGGATCTCTGTGAGAGAAACACGCTTCCTGATACAAGTGAGCCATACAGTGTTTACTGGAGAACTCTGTGTTTTTGTTTAGTGATAGTTAGGAACATCTTGAGTTTAGTTAGTGCCAGACAGGCAAGGTATTTTCTTTTGGTGTTTGTTTTATTTTCTGTATAATAAAACTGTCTGGGGCCAGTTGTACCAGAAAGTGCACTTGTGTGATTATTCAGCTGCTGCGTGCTGCCATTTACCCCAGTAAATGGCACCTTGTACCCTTACAGTGTTACAACTTGGTGGAGAATGCGAGCAAGCCGTTCTGCGCATAAGTGAAAGCAGCAGCTTTGTGAGGCCTGCAGAAAATGGTGGTTTATGCAGATACAGCCCATTGTGAAGTTACTGAGACTCGCCCTGAGGATTTGATATATGTCCTGGGTGAAAGCAGCTACAAAGACGCCTGAAAAGTCTGTTGACATGGAGGAACTGTTCAAAGCCTTGCTGCAAGCTACAGTGGCTCAGCAGGAGGCCAACAGACAGCAGCAGGTGGCAATGGAGGAAAACTGGAGACTACAGCAGGAGGCCAGCAGACAACAGCGTCAGGATAGAGAGGCCTTAACAGAAGTGGTGCAGAGCCTTGCAGCCCAGATTGGAGATATGGCCATCAGTGCTCCGACCAGCTCTAGTTCTATACGGGCCAGTCACTTACTGCAGAAAATGACAGAGGCTGATGATGTGGAGGCCTAGCTGACCACGTTTGAAAGGACTGCCGAGCGTGAGAACTGTCCGAAAGCACAGTGGGCCAGTCTGCTGGCACCTTTTCTGTCAGGTGAGCCCCAAAAAGCGTACTATGATTTAAGCCCTGCTGAGGCTCGGGACTATGATAAACTAAAGACTGAGATCCTGACTCGCCTGGGAGTCACGCTGTCAGTATGAGCACAACGGGTGCACCATTGGGTGTACGCCAGGGAGAAGCCTCCTCGTTCCCAGATGCACAACCTTATTCAGCTAACAAAAAAATGGTTACAGCCAGAGACATTAACTGGTCCCCAGATGGTTGAAAGAGTCGTCATGGACCGCTACTTGATATCTTTGCCCATGGTCCTGCGCAAGTGGGTGTACCATGGAAACCCAGGTACTGCTGACCAATTATTGGACATGGTAGAGAGGTATTTGGCAGCAGAGGAACTACTGATGACCACCCAGCAACCCACAGAACCTCGACAGCGCCCTTCAGTAAAAACTGGTAAGACTGTTTCGTGGGAAAATGTTGCTGGGCGGTTAAGAGAACACAAGGCTGGAGAGACTGTAAACACTGGCCCTGGAGACAGGCCAATGGGGCTAGAACGGTCTATGCTGCCCAAATGGGTTGATAATCATGTGGTTAAATGTTTTAGGTTTGGTATGCCAGGTCATGTTATTGCCAATTGCCCAGTCACGCAAGAACCCATGCAATGTGATGCTGCCTTTGAATGTCGCAGAATGTCTTTCTGGAAAAACAAATGTGTGATGTGTTCTTAGAGGGTAACCGGGCAGAGGCCTTGCTAGATTCAGGAAGTTTAGTTACCCTCGTGAAAGCTGGGTTAGTGAACCCCTTAAAGGTTCAGCAAATACCTATTGGGGTAACTTGCATACATGGGGCTACCCAACATTATGTCACTGCTGAAGTGAATATAGAAACTTGTTGTGGGTCAGCAATTGTTAAAATAGGACTGGTCCCCACCTTGGTGCATGAGGCCATAATAGGAAGGTATTTTCCGCATTTTTGGAAACTGTGGGAATCACGGTTATCAACAGATGTGAGAAGTAAAGAGCCAGTTGATAATACCGGTGATTTTATGGATGTACGTGTGTCTTCGGAACTTTCTGACCCTTTGCCTTTTGCTAGTTTGGCTGGGGAAGTGACAGATGGGGAGTCCAATGAGGACCCTCTTGCTGGTAACAGAGACATAGTAGTGAAAACTGAAAGCGTGCCTGACCTGGAGGTACAGAAGGATCTGTTTGTGTCTGAACAGTTAAAAGATCCTACCTTAATAAAGGCTAGAGAGAATGTTAAGGTTGTTAATGGGGAACCTGTGGTACCAGGTGACAGGGTTACGTATCCCCACATGGCCATCTGTAATGAGCTCTTGTACCACATTGTCAAAAGGGGTGAGGGTGTGGTGGAACAGCTGGTAGTGCCCCAGCCTTATCGGAGAACGGTACTAGATTTAGCTCATAGTCACGTTACCGCAGGACATTTAGGGGCAGAAAAAAACACTGAAAGAGTTTTACTTAGGTTCTTTTGGCCAGGGGTTTATAAAGAAGTGTCTGAGTATTGTTCTTTCTGTCCTGAATGCCAGTATCATG